>NC_132840.1:70288001-71488001 GCF_048164855.1 Canis lupus baileyi
CCCTGGCCCTTATTTATAGAACACAAGGTGGCAGCGTGCTTAGCAAAATGCTATATTTCCCTGCCTTTCTTGTCAGTAATAGTGGTAATTTTACATCATCCTGGCCAGTGATGCATGATCAGAAGCTGTTGGGTGGCAGATGCAACTGGAATATGCCTTTACCTCTTGCCCTTTGCCCTTCCTCTTCTTGCCTGGAACACAGTTGAGTTGACGAGTGTGGAGCATCCTTCTTGAGTTACTGAGGTGACAAGCATGAGAAAGCCACATGCTGAGGAGACAGAACAGAAGGGTCTCAGGTCCTTGGGAGCATATTAGGTGCTGTGTCGCCCTGCATTGCCTCGAGGCTTCTTTTACCCAAGAAAACTAAATCTCCCATTTGTTCAGAAACTTGAGATTTGTTTAGTTGACCAAGCTACATAAAGCACAACATTTAGAAATCATGGTGGTAAATAATGTTTAAAACAATTAAAATGGGGACGCCTGGGTGGCTCAGCAGTTGAGCCTCTGCCTTGGGCCCAGGGCATGATCCTGGGAGTCCTGCATCAGACTGCCTGCGTAGAGCCCGCTTCTCCCTCTGCCTATGTCTCTGCCTCTCTCTCTGTCTCTGTGTCTCTCATGAATAAAGAAATAAAATCTTAAAAAAAATAATTAAAATGATTCAAAGCAGTTGCATCTAGGGGAAGGGAGAGTATGGTAGAAATTGGTATAGTTGATGCTATCGCTAGCTCGATTTGACTTTTTGGACAATGTGTATATATTTAATAAAATACATATTAATAAAGAAAAAGTGTTCCTCTGCATGGAACACTTTGGTAACTTTCCATTTTATTTGAAATAAAATCCAAACTTATGCAAAAGATTCTTCATGATATGGCTGGCCCTGGCCACCTTTGTGCCTTACCTTCCATCACACTCCTCCTTGGCTACTAACCCCCAGCCACAGGGTCTTTTTTAAACTTTGTAAATGCCTTTTTGGCAAATTTGCACTTAGTTTCCTCTGACTCAGTTACAGGCCCAGCAGGAAACAGATGACACACTCAAATTTGGTAATCCCAGTGGATTAATGGAGGGTGGGATTTTAGGAAACCAACAAGAGATGGTGTAGTACTCTGAGGCTCACAACAGCAGGGAGTCATCATCTCTAGTCCTGAAGGACCAAAAAAGAAGCTGTGCAAAGAAAGTCACCTGATAGAACCAAAAGGTATTTGGACATTGAGAGTGCAGGACTCACTGTTAATTAAAATGATTGGGTATAGTTGATACAGAAAAAAAAGCTACCTGTCTAATTGCACATTATGTTTTAAGCCTTGCTTACTTTATATAAAAGGCTCTACTCCTCTTGGCTAAGTCATTGGTGGTCATATGGGTCAGGCCCTCACAAGCCATGTGATGAGGCCTCATGCTTCTTGGTAGCCAGCATCCAGATACTGACAAAGTTGAACAGGCGTGTTTAGGTTCAGACCACATTCAGAGAGGACCTTCGAGGTGCCATTGCAAACTGGCCTGTGAAGATCACTCTAGGACAGCCTTGGTTCCTTGCCCTCCAGAGTCGACACTCCTTTGCTAGCATAGATGAAGAGGAGAGACAAGGACTCAGCCTCCCAGGAACAAAGTGAAGCTCAAGAGGTAAGTGCCAGTGTTATCTCACTTTTCCTGAGATGCTAACTTCAGGGCAGGGGAAGATATCTTGGCTCTCAGGAGATTCCTGCCATCTTACTTCCCTACATCCCAAGTGGTCCCTCCCTCCACCAGTATGTTTCCCCCTGCAATATGTGTCTTGAGGGTGGAGGATGGTAGGTCTATTGTGCATGATGACACTAGTGGTGGTGTCATATGGGTGAAAAGTCTGGGGCAGGGTGGATCAGCTAGTTTACTTTCGTGATGATTCCCTTTATTCTTAGCTTAGTCTCTGCTGATGAAACTGTCTGGATCCAGTGGCACTTCATGGTGTAAGAACATTATGAAGGTACTCCTGTGATTCAGAAAGGTAGGCATCTACTATCCACACCAAAACTGAAATGTCACCATACTGTGACATTGTATGTCCGTGGCTGAGCCTGTCCCTGTTAACCTTAATAACAGATTTGTATCTTTATTCATGTTACCACCAAATGCCCAATTCAGAATTGCCATTGTTAAAGTGCTAAAGCTTTTGATAAAACATATGCATCAGTTATTCCATTTTTACTTAAACCACTATTCCATAGGATGCTAAAACTCATTAAAAAAATATTCAACTTAAAAATATATGGCTAAGAAATTTCATTTTGGTTAAGAAATGGTTATAACTGTAAATTGGAAGAAGTAAATATTAATAAATATTTCACTATTTTAAGGTCCTAATAGAATAAAAGGACAATAATAGAGAAAAATAATTTTTAACAGTGAAATATGGTTATCTTTTTTGGAAAAATTTACTAATTTTTGAATAGGTGCTATTTAAACATGGTTCAAAGTTCAAAAGTTACAAAAGGGAAGGCAGTGTGAAAGAAACCTTTTTTTTTCCTTTTTAAATTTAAATTCCAGTTAACAAACAGTGTACTGTTAGTTTCAGGTGCAGAATTCAGTGATTCATCACTTGCATACATCACCCAGTGCTCATCACAAGTGCCCACCTCTCCCAAGTAACCCTCAGTGTGTTCTCTATAGTTAAGAGTCTGTTTTCTGGTTTGCCATTGCCTCCCTCCCCCCCATGTTCATCTATATTGTTTCATATGGATGAAATCATATGGTATTTGTCCTTCTCTGATTGACTTATTTTGCTTAGCATAATACTTTCTAGCTCTATCCATGTCATTGCAAAATGGCAAGATCTCATTCTTTTTTATGACTGAGGAATATTCCATATATATATAGATGGATATATATGGATATATATTCCATATATATAATATGACTAATATTCCATATATATGGAATATATATATTATATATATAATATATATATATATATATATACCATATCATTATCCATTTATCAGTAGATGAAAGTTTGGGCTCTTTCTATAATTTGGCTATTGTAGATAATGCTGCTATAAACTTTGGGGTTCATATATCCTTTTGAATCAGTATTTTTGATCCTTTGGTAAATACCTAGTAGTGCAATTGCTGGATCATAGGGTAGCTCTGTTTTTGACTTTTTTGAGGAATCTCCATATTGCTTTCCAGAGTAGCTCTACAAGTTTGCATTCCCACCAACAGTGTGGAGAGGATTCCCCTTTTACCACATCCTCTCCATCACCTGATATTTCCTGTGTTGTTGATTTTAGCTGTTCTGATAGGTGTGAGGTGTATCCAGCTGTGGTTTTGATTTGCATTTCCCTGATGGTGAATAATGTTGAGCATTTTTTCATGTGTCTGTTGGCCTTCTGTATATCTTTTTTAGAAAAATGTTTATTCACATCTTCTGTTCATTTTTAAACTGGATTGTTTGTGTTTTTTTGGGGGGGTATTTTATAAGTTCCTTATTAATTTTGGATACTAACCCTTTGCCAGATATGTCATGTGCAAATATCTTCTCCCATTCAGTAGCTTGCCTTTTAATTTTGTTGATTGTTTCCTTCACTGTGCAGAAGATTTTTATCTTGATGAAGTCCCAGTAATTTATTTTTGCTCTTGTTTCTTTTGCCTCAGGAGACATATCTAGTAAGAAGTTGCTATGGCTGAGGTCAAAGGGGTTGCTGCCTGTGTTCTCCTCTAGGATTTTTGATGGTTTCCTGTCTCACACTTAGGTCTTTTATCTATTTTGAATTTATTTTTGTGTATGGTGTAAGAAAGTAGTCCAGTCTTCTCAACAGCATTTGTTGAAGAGACTGTCCTTTTCCCATTGGATATTCTTTCCTGCTTTGTTGAAGATTAATTGATCATATAGGTTCATTTCTGGGTTTTCTATTCTGTTCCATTAATCTCTGTATCTATTTTTGTGCCAGTACCATACTGTTTTGATCACTACAGCTTTGTAAGATAATTTGAAGTCCGGAGTTGTGATGCCTCCCAGCTTTTCTTTTCAAGATTGCTTTGGCTATTTGTGGTCTTTTGTGGTTCCAAACAAGTTCTAGAATTGTTCTATCTCTGAAAAATGCTGTTAATATTTTGGTAGGGATTGCAGTAAGTATGTAGATTGCTTTGGGTAGTATAGACATTTTAGTAGTATTTGTTTTTCTGATACATGAGCACGGCATGTCTTTCCATTTCTTTGTGTTCTCTTCAATTTTTTTCATCACCTTTTTTATAGTTTTCAAAGTAGAGGTCTTTCACCTCTTTGGTTATTTTTGGTTTTTGCATGTATGTATTTTTGTATTTGTTTTGTGCTTAAAAATTTTTTAATTCCAGTACTGTTAACATACAGTGTTTTATTAGTTTCAGGTGTACAATATAGTGATTCAGTAATTCTATACATTAGTCAGTTCTCATCATGATAAGTGTACTGTTAATTCTCTTCACCAATTTCACCCATCCCGCTCACTTCCCCTCGATAACCATCAGTTTATTCTGTATAGTTAAGAATCTGTTTTTTAGGTTGCTCTTTTTTTGTTGTTGTTATTTTGTTTGGTTTCTTAAATTCCACATAAGATGAGATCATATGGGGCAGCCCCAGTGGCACAGCGGTTTGGCGCCGCCTGCAGCCTGGGGTGTGATCCTGGAGACCCGGGATGGAGTACTGCATGGAGCTTGCTTCTCCCTCTGCCTGTGTCTCTGCCTCTCTCTCTCTCTCTCTGTGTCTCTCGTGAATAAATAAATAAAATCTTAAAAAAAGAAAAGAAAAGATATTCTCTTTAAAAAAAAAGATGAGATCATATGTTGTCTTTTTCTGACTAATTTCACTTAGCATTATACCCTCTCGATCCTTCCATGTTGTTATAAATGGCAAGATTTCATTCTTTGTTATGGTTTAGTAATATTCCATTATATGTGTATGTACATATGTGTATGTAGGTGTATACACAGTGTATACACACTCCACATCTTTATCCATTCATCTATCAATGGATATGTGGGTTGCGTCCATAATTTGGCAATTGTAAATAATGCTGCAATAAATATAGTGTTGCATATATCTTTTTGAATTAGTATTTTTGTATTCTTTGCATAAATAACCAGTAGTGAAATTACAGAATATTATGGTGATTCTATTTTTAATTTTTTGATATACCTCCATACTGTTTTCCACAGTGGCTGCACCAGTTTGCATTCCCACCAACATTGCATGAAGGTTCTTTATTCTCTACATTTTTTCCTACATTTGTTAATTCCTGTCTTTTTGATTTTAGCCATTCTGACAAGTGTAAAGTGATATCTCACTGGGGTTTTGATTTGCATTTTCCTGATGAGTAGTGATGTTGAGCATCTATTTATGTCTGTTGGCTAGCTGTATGTCTTCTTTGGAGAAATATCTGTTTATGTCTCTTCATTTTTAATTGGGTTATTTGGGGTTTTCTTGTGGGGGGTATTGAGTTGTATAAGCTCTTTATATATTTTGGATATCAATCTCTTATCAGGTGTGCCATTTACAAATATATTCTCCCATTTTTTTTTTAAGATTTTATTTGAGAGAGAGAGAACAGAGGGAGAGGAAGAGAGATAAGCAGACTCCCTACTGAACAGGGATCCTGATGTGGGGCTCAGTATAGGCTCAATCCCAGGACACTGTGACCATGACCTGAGCCAAAGGCAGACGCTTAACCAACTGAGCTACCCAGGCACCCCATATTCTCCTACTCAATAGGTTGCCTTTTTGTCATGTCAATAATCTCCTTTGCTGTGCAAAGCTTTTTATTTTGGTAAAGTCCTATTGGTTTATTTTTGCCTTTGTTTCTCTTGCCTGAGGGGACATATTTAGAAAAATGTTGCTTAGGCTGATATCAAAGAGATTATTTTTCTGTGTTATTTTCTAGGATTTTATGGTTGCATATCTCACTTTTAGGTCTTTAATCTGTTTTATTTGTGTGTGTGTGTTTGTGTGTGTGTGTAAAGTATATGAAAATGGTCTAGTTTTCCCTACACAATTTATTGAAGAGACTGTCTTTTCCCCATTGTATATTCTTGCCTCCTTTGTTGTAGATTACTTGACCATATAAATGGTCAATGCTTATGCAAATAAGCATTGGTTTATTTCTGGGCTTTCTATTCTGTTCTATTGGTCTTTGTGTCTGTTTTTGTGCCAGTGCCATATTCTTTTGGTTATTACAGCTTTGTAGTAGATCTTTAAATCTGGAATTGTGATACTTCCAGCTTCATTCTTATTTCCAAAGATTGCTTTGGCTATTCAGCTTTTTTCATGATTCCATACAAATTTTAGGACTATTTATTCTTGTTCTCTGAAAAGTACTATTGGTATTTTGATAGGGATCACATTGAATTTAATAGATTTCTTTGGATAGTGTGGACATTTTAACAATATTCTTCCAATTCATGAGCATAGTATGTCTTTTCATTTGTTTGTATCATCTTCAGTTTCTTTCATCAGTGTTTTATAGTTTTCAGAGTATAGTCTTTCATCTCTTTGGTTAACTTTATGTCTAGTTATTTTATTCTTTTTGGTGAAATTATAAATGGAATTTTCTAAATTTCTCTTTCTGCTATTTTGTTATTAGTTTATTGCAGTTTTGTATCTTATAACTTTACTCAATTCACTTATTAGTTCTAATAGTTTTTGATGGCATCTTTAGAGTTTTCTCTATACAGTACCATGTCCTTTATAAATAGTGACATTTAAACTTCTTCCTTTCCACTTTGGATGCCTTTTATTTCTTTTTCTTGATTTATTGCAGATGCTAGACCTTCTAGAACTATGTTGAATAAAAGTGGTGAGAGTGGATGTCTTTGTATTTATTCTTCCTGATGTTATGGAAAAAGCTCTCAGTTTATCACCATTGAGTATGATGTTAGCTACAGGTTTGTCACATATGGCCTTTATTTGGTCCCATCATGCCCACTTTGTTGAGAGTTTTTATTCATGACTGGATATTGAATTTTGTCAAATGCTTTTTCTGCATCTATTGAGATGATTGTATGGTTTTTATCCTTTGTTTTGTTAATGTGGTTTATCACATGGATTGATTTGTGAATATTGAATCATCCTTGCATAACAATCCTCTCTTTCATTCCTGTCTTCCACCACAGAGTTTCCCTTTCTGAGTTAATCACTTATCTCTTTTCTAAATATCTCTAGAGAGATATTTTGAGAAAATATCTCTCTAGAGCCTTTATGTGTACACATGTGTATACACACATCACATGAATTTTTTACATAAATGATTGCATATTACATGCATTATTCTGTACTTTGTTTTTTATGCAATGATGTGTTTTGAATATCTTTTCATGCCAGTACATTTTGAGCTGCTTTTATTATCCATTAAGACAGAAACATATTATTCCATTGTATGACTGTATCATTGTTTGATCAGTCAGACCCCTATTAGTGGAGATAAAGTTTCCCAGTCTTCTACTAATACAGTGTTGAAATGAATAATTTCATACATATATTCTGGGAATGGAATTACTGGGTTGAATTTTAAAAATATTTGCATATGTATGTTCTTAAAAATGGAAAGGTTTGTGTTTTTGTGCTAGTGATTGTCTTTAACATAAATTTATAATACATTTATATAAAATATTTTATCTATCTTTCATCAGCAATATGTATTGACTTCTTACCATAGGCAGTCATCAAAATGATTTATTTATGCTTCCTTGCTGCAGTTTCTTCATCTCCAGTACTATATTTTTGCTCATTCAATTATTTGCCTTTATGTTTACTTTTATTTACTTAAAAATGTATGTTTTTAAGAAATAATATATATATTATAGTTAATTATATTATTATATATAGTGCATATAGTCTATATGATATAGTATATATGTGGTATGTAGTATACATATGTAGATTATAGTGTATAGTCTAATATATATACTATATGGTATATATTATTACTGTATTATAGTATATACTAGATATTATAGTATATAATATGTACTATATCATATTTAACCTAGAAATTCTATAATAAATATAGCTTAATAATAGTATATATTAGTTATGTATATAACTTGTTAAAGTATTTACATTCTGTTTTCCAATCATAATCTCCATAGTTTTGTTTTGTTTTTGGCTAGTAGTATAGTTATTTGGATTTGGTAATTGTCATCATTTTGTTTGTAAGAGTTCTTACTTTTTATCTCTTGTTGAGCTGCAGTTGGCCTTCTACAGTTTTAAAAGAAGGGCTCATAGAGACTATATCCCCTGAGTTTGTTGTAATAATTGGATTTTTAAAAAACAGTGGAATCTATAAATAATCTGATATTTATTTGATATGTGGTATAAGGTGAGAATACAAATTAACTTGTAACCTTCAGCAATGTGTGATAGCTAGTGAAACAATTTTGATTTTACTCTTTTATCCTTTGGGAAGATGGAACTGAGACTTAAGAATTAACAAATTAGAATTAATATATATTTTCCTTTGAGGAAACAGACTTCAAACGGGAAAACAAACAAACAAACATGTGTTCCATGAATCTGAGGGTTAAGGGGATAAAACAGTTCAAGTAATTTACCACAGAACCTGTGTTGAGAAGAAAAGGAAATTGGGGCTAGCAGGGGTCCTATAAGTTGAAAGGAAATGGAGGAGTCCAGGAAATAATAATAAGGACATAAAAGATTTTCAGTACATTTATGTTTAGTGAATTAGTGAATTCAAGGTTTTTGGGAGATGTAATGGGAATGAGAAAATAAGAAATATAGAAGAGTAAGAATCTGTGGTTTGAAAGTGTGAGGAAGTATGAGGTGACATTTGGTAGATGACACGGTTCAAGATGTGGCCATCGAAGTAGGCTGTCAAAATATATGAGGTGTCAAGGTCACTGATATTTAGAGAGACAAATCGCCAGAAGGCTCAAAGTTTGAATTGGTTTGGATGTGAGATCTCAGGTCTTTCAGGGCAGTGGAAGGATTTTTGGGAGAAAATAAAGACAGTCCGCTGCCTAATTGTTCGTGAATATGATAGGGAAATAGTCAACTCTGAGGTAGGTCCTATCTTATATTCATTCTGTATATTAGAAATGAAGCAGGGAGATATTAAGTAATTTGCCTATGGCATAAAATTAATGACTACGAGAGTGATGATGCAAATATAGGCAATCTGGCTCTCAAGCCTGTGATCTAACCACTGTGCAGCCCGTCCTCTGTGTGTGTGTGTGTGTGTGGGATCGGGTGTTACAACTTTATGTGCATACAACCCTAGGGGTTGGTGCTGAAACTGAGCAGCATGAAACTCCTAGATTTTGTCACATCCACCAGAGCTGTGGGGCCCTGGAGCTCTATTTTGTATGTATATTTTAGAAAAGACTTTTTCATTCTGTAGTTACCCTCTCACAGCTGGGTCACAAGGGGGAAGAGACTGACATTTACAGAAACTCTTAGGCACTTCAGAAACCATGACATCTCTTTAAAATGTATTGAACAATATATCCATTTGTATAACAAACATTTTAGAGTCTCTTTTGTACTAGGTATATAGTACAGGGTATTCAACATAAGTTCTGTACTCAAGAGTAATTTAAAATTTATTGGGGACACAAGGCAAAGTTGGTTTAACTTTCTATCTCCTTTACTCTGGTCTCCCAGGCTACCAAATCATGGGTAAATTGAGAGAATGTTAAGTCTGTTCTAATTTTTAAAAAGCCCATAGTACATCACGTGGCAACTAAATGCTATGTTCTTAGTCTGACCTAGGATAGATGGACTCCTGAGAGAGGTTATATTGAATAAATGGAGAAACAGAACCTTTTTTGTTGTTGTTGTTTTTTCAGTCTTTGTGGAATCCTTTCAATTGTAAAAATCATCCATACACTTAGCCCTAACATAAGTACCAGTGATGTTTTATGAATCATCTTATTTGAAAACAAGAAAGCGAATGAGAGGGATAGCTCACTAAATCACATGAAAGATTAACCCTTTTGTCCATGCTGTTCCTTCTGGAATGCTTTCCCTCTATGTTGCTTTCCTTACACCTCCTCTTTTGCATTCCTGAATCCTACTCTTCTAGTCTTAATTTAGATATCTCTTCCTCTAGGAAGATTTCTCTGAACTCTCAACTCTGGATCATATGACACCCACCCCCATCACGCTTTGTAGCAGGTATCCCACAATATTGTGATAGCCTGATACTGGTATTCACTCTAGACAGTCCCTTATGTGAGGAAAGGGACCACAGCCATTTAATGTTTTATCTCCATCTTAAGGTCTGCCATATAATAGCTGTTGAGTAAAAACAGTGTGCATTGGGACACCTGGGTGGCTCAGTGGTTAATGCCTTTGGCTCAGGGTGTGATCCTGGGGGCGTGGGATGAGTCCCACATCGGGTTCCCCACAGGGAGCCTGCTTCTCCCTCTGCCTATGTCTCTGCCTCTCTCTCTGTGTCTCTCATGAATAAATAAATAAAATCTTAAAAAACAAAACAGTGTGCGTTGAATGAGTGATACTCAGTACAGAGCCTTGTTCTTCCTACAGTTGCTTCATTATCTTCTCTGTTGCAATCATTTGGGTTCTCAGTATATATCATTAGCATAGTCAAAAAAGAGGGAAATGAAAAACAAGGTGATGAGTGACTGCATGTGAATTTTTTTAAGACCTAGGCTTCCTCCTGCTTAGATTATTTCTCCATTCCCTGCATTACAATGTCTGCTCCAAATCTCTCCACCTTCACCCATTTGAAAAGTAGGCATAAACGAGTGTCAGCGGTGATTCTGATTGTAAACACACCGTTTTGGCCCATCACCCTTCTTCTTCATGGATGATCGTGGTGCTTTTTCTGTTCTATCTTGTTATCTCTTCCTCTCAGCTTACAGAGATTATATTCATTTGATTTTTAAAACGTGCTGTGTCTCTTTTCTGTGTACCTTACCACTTATGTTCTGTTTTACAACATGTTCTGAAGGTATAGATATGCAGCATCATTTATTTGGGAAATACTGATTGGATGCGATGATGCACATGGCCCTCTTTAAAGAACTAGAGATGAATAAAACCATTCCAAGGACAGCCCTGCAGTCGTGACTGTGCGTCTCTGTGGAGGGTGCTTTCTGTACTCTCAGGAGATGGAGGAGGACAGAGGAACCAGGGGCTGAGGAGTGGAAAGCAGAGTAAAAGGAGTCATGGGGAGGAAAGGAGTTGGTAACTAAAGTGGCATGCAGGGCCACTTAGGAGACTTTAAATAATACCATGTCCTGACCAAGGTCTCAGCTGCACCCCTGGTGGCTCACCTCCTGCAACTTTGCCTCTGCTAGTGCTTGTCTTTGTCACAGCCACACAAGTGCCAGGAGGAGACACAGATTGTGGACTAAGGTGACGTTCACATATGTATAGGTCCCTGGAAGCTTTGGACCTTCTGAGAGGCCACATGGGCTCTGCTAGTATGCAGTGATGGAACTCAAGCATTCCTACCTTGTGCTTATAAACCTTTAGGGTGAGTGGAGCTCTCAGCTATGTGGTGTTCATCTTCACATTGGTACCTCTTCCTGACCAAGTGCTGCAATAAACACGACTGAGGCTTCAAGACCACGAGCAAGTGGCAACAATATCTGTGCTCCACAACATCAGCCTTGCCTCTCCAAAGTCTGCTGAGAGCTACAGAAAATCTTAGGACTAGCTCAGCACATTCAGCCCTATTGCAGTGGAGCCCTTGTTCTACGTTTTATACATCGAGGCTGTAAAAACAATGAAGACCCCTATCTTTAAAGAAGATGCTGCCAGCTATCAACCTCAGATGAAGATGAAAAATTAAACCTTGACCCAAAGAGGAATGTTTTTATTACATATAAAGGTAACTTGTTTTTATAAATGGGATTTTTGCATGTTTTTTTTTTGGAAGATCTTGTGGGCATATTTTGGAATTAAAATTTTAATTGTTGGAAATAGAATAGGGGGGTATTGAA
The DNA here is from genome assembly GCF_048164855.1 of Canis lupus baileyi. Taxonomy (NCBI): domain Eukaryota; kingdom Metazoa; phylum Chordata; class Mammalia; order Carnivora; family Canidae; genus Canis; species Canis lupus. Next base: position 70,299,939 of record NC_132840.1, read on the forward strand.
GAAACATGAAACTATCACCTTGCTCTGAGGGATCTTTTGCTCTGTATTGATGCCTTTGTATGTCAAAATGACTCATCCAGGGGAGGGCTTTTAGTTAAGAGAAAGTATTTTGGGTAAAAAGAAAAAGGAAGCTTATAATTCAATGTTTGCAAATTTACTTACCTTAGCTCCTATATGTCAAATATAAGCTAATACTCACTTGTATTGGAAATAAAGACTAGAATTAATTTCTTAACATTTTCAACATTTACACATCATTTTGAAGAATGATTTCTCCAGTTCATTCCACACATTGTGATGGCTTTTACAATCTGTTTAGAGATGAAACCACTCTTCAGGGATGAACTGAACTTACAAACCAGAACTGCAAGACCCCACGAACAAAACCAAAATATTTAAGCATAATGTGACCAAGGTTGCAGACAAGGTGACAGGATTGATCTACTAATCTTGAAAGCACAGCCCACATACATTTTCTGAGTCTTTTAAATGACAAGTATTAATTTCAATATGTATTTTTAAAATTATATATATTTTTCTGAAAATACTTTACGCAGAAACTTTCTTTTCCCACAACTTGTTATTCTATTAAAAGGCTTGTGTGAAGCTTGGGATTTTTCCCTAGCTCTGTTTATCCTTAGAATAGATTCCACTATGGAAGTATAGTCAAAATGCCATGTCTTTTTTTTTTATTTCTTTTATTATTTTTTTTATTTATGATAGTCACACAGAGAGAGAGAGAGAGGGAGAGACACAGGCAGAGGGAGAAGCAGGCTCCATGCACTGGGAGCCCGACGTGGGATTCGATCCCGGGTCTCCAGGATCGCGCCCTGGGCCAAAGGCAGGAGCCAAACCGCTGCGCCACCCAGGGATTGCTTTTTTTTTTTTTAATTTTTAAAATTTTTTAATTTTTAATTTTAATTTTTATTTTTTTTTAAAATGCCATGTCTTTAAGTCTCTCTAAAACACAGAAAAATATTGGCTTATGTCATTAATTTAATTTACAGTTAGGTTTATTTTTTCATTTTTAGAAACTGCTTTTTTAATTTAAAAATTTTAATATGTAAATCATGTATGTGGTTCCAAAATGGTGTAAAATGGCAGAAGAGAAGTATCATTTCCATCCATGTCACTTCTACTCTGAATTTTATAAGCCTTTATAGATAGCTTTTTTATTAATCTTTTATTTGTATTCCAGTGTTTTTTTTAATTGTTGTTGCAAGTATAAGCAAATACATTTATATATGTCCTTTCCTTTTTATTATCTGGGAGGTTGCCTACTGTATACTGGAACTTGCTTTTCTCCTTTAACATATCCTGGAGACTGTAGCATCCCAGTTTCTAGGCGCCCTCCCATTCCTTTTTATGGCTATGTTGTATTTTCTTGAGAAGGTGTATCATAATTTGTTTCATTTGTCCTTTATCGGTGCAGAGTTGGTTTGTTTTCTAGTCTTTTGCTATTACAAATAGCAAAAAAATTTGTGTGAAATGAATGTGCCAATGAATGCTTTTATGCATAGTCACTTCATATTTTTTTCTAATGTCTTTGAGAATGCTGGGTCAAAATGTAAATACATATGCCATTTTCCTAAATATTGTCAAACTTTTCTCCACAGGGGCAATGCCATTTTGGATTCCCATGAGCAATGTTTGAGAATGTCCATTTCTCCAGAGCCTCATCAATATTGTATGTTTTCAGTCTTTGGGATTTTTGCTAACTTGATACATAAGAAATGGTCTCTCAGTGTTGTTCAAATATGTATTTCTCATTCTGTGTTTGAGGCCCATCTTCATTTTTTCTATTAAATTGCCTACTCACAACTTTTGCTAATTTTTCTATCTATGCCTTTTTCTTTTCAATTTTTAAGAGCCATCTATACAATAGACATATTAATTTATTGTCTAGGATGCAAGTTGCAAGTGTTTTTTTCTCTGTAGCTTATCTTTTGACTTTGCTTATAGTTTTTTTGGGGGGCATGTGTTTTATTTTTCACAAATGTCTGACTTGTAAATCTAGATTTTAAGTTATCAGTCTGGATGCAGAGAAAAGAGAACTCTTTATTCAGTGTATTACAAATGTCTTTTTCACAGTTCTTTTTTTTTTTTCACGTTCTTAATGGTATCTTTTTATAAGCAGTTCCTGATTTTAATGTGCAAAAAATTACCAGTATTTTTCCTTACAATTAGTGCCTTTAGAATTCAGTCTAAGAAAACATGTTCTACCTTGAAGTCACAAAGATTTTTTTGTATTATCTTCAACAGTCCAAGAGCTATTTATTATTGTGCCAATCAAACTATAATCTGAGAACCTGTGGTAGTTCTAAACTGTTTTTTAGTGGTTCATGATCAGTATAGAAATTGAGAGTAAGCGTTCAGAAACTTTTGTGGGAATGTAATATTATCGTGGCATGCCAGTGTGTAATGAGCAAATTCATCTTTTGAGGGTCCTCAAAAGTGTTTTCAAACTCATGTGATGAGTCAGGTTTCATAAACTGTGTACTAGTTGTGCACAGTAGGACCAAGCATGAATGCTTGAAAGTGTAGATATTTTTTTTAAAAGTGTCTCTTAACTGCAGATGGTGTGAGATGTACTCTTTGAGAAGCTTTATTGCTTTGCTTTTCATATTTAAGTCTATGATTTCCCAGGACTGGTATGTGTGTTTGTGGTGTAATATAGGGTTCCAATTTCATTTTTCTCCCCATGGATATCCTGTTTTCCCAGAACTATTTAGTGAAAAGGCTGTTCTTCCCTCTCTGCTCAGCAGTGATTTATTTGCCATGAAACAAGAGTTCTGTTCTCTATATTCTATTTCACTGGTCTTTTGTTTCTCTTTGCATCAGTACCACATTGTCATAATTCTATGTATAGCTTTAAAGTAAGTCTTGATATCCGGAAAAATAAGTTCTGCAGCCTTCTATTTTAGAAGTGTTTTGATCCTTTTTTGTCCTTTTCGTTTCCTTAGAGATTTTATATTTCAAATTACACCCTGCTTCCCTGCCACGCACACAACCTGTTCAGATTTTGTTTGGAGCTGTGTTGAATCTATAGGTCTGTTTAGTCTTTCAGCATGTGATTAGATTGTACAGGTGTGTTTTGCCCATAACTGTATTTATTCCTGAGCATTGGGTTACCCGATGTTTTTGATAGTTCACTGAATGCACATTTCTAAATATACTGTATTTTTTATAATACTAAAGATTTTATTTATTTATTTATTTAAAATTTTAAAAAAAATTTTATTTATTTATGATAGTCATACAGAGAGAGAGAGAGGCAGAGACATAGGCAGAGGGAGAAGCAGGCTCCATGCACTGGGAGCCCGATGTGGGATTTGATCACGGGTCTCGAGGATCGCGCCCTGGGCCATAAGGCAGGCGCCAAACCGCTATGCCACCCAGGGATCCCAATACTAAAGATTTTAAAAGATACTTTATAATAGGTCAAAAAGTAGCAAATTTCTGGAATTAAATATAATAAAACATGTTCACATTCTCTATGCAGAGATATCATGCAATTTTGATATATTGTCTATCTATTGCTGCTCTAAGAAAAACTATTAATTTTAATATGTTAAGCTGTGTCATGTTACCTTCTAAATTTTTATATTTAGCTTCTTAGTTTTTTTGTGAGTGAGCAAAAAACCAGAGATGGTTACTTTTGTTCCTTTCTTTTTAAACATTTTAAAATTATTATTTATTATTATTATTATTATTATTATTATTATTATTATTATTATTTCTGTTCCTTTCTGACATGTACTGCCAATGCATTGTTGAGTAAAAGTTATTCATGTTTTCCTCCTGATATTAGCAAGAAAAGTTTGTTATATTTCATTCACTTGTTGATTTTTATTGTAGTTTTCTAGTAGTTAAACTTAAGTTATAAGAATTTTCTTCTGTTTCTCTAGTTTTTCCCTCAGCCTCTCAGGAATTTGTGTTCATTTTTACCAAGTTTTTTACTTTCTTTTTTTATTGAAATATAATTAACATACAATGTTTTATTAGTTTCAGATATACAATATAATGATTCAGCAATTCTATACATAACTCAGTGCTCATCAGGGTAGGTGTACTCTTAATCCCCTTCACCTATTTCACCTATCTCCCCACCCATCTTCCGTCTGATGACCTACAGTTTGTACTCTATACTGGAGTCTGTTTATTTCATTTGCCTCTTTTTTTTCGTGTTCATTTGTTTTGTTTCTTAAATTCCAAAATAAGTGAAATCCTGTGGTTTTTGTCTTTCACTGACTTATTTTACTTAGCATTATATCTTCTAGGTCCATCCATTTTGTTACAAATATCTCATTATTCTTTATGGCTGAGTGGCATTCTATTACATATATATATGTAATAGATATATTCATATGTGTATGAATATATATATGAATATGTGTATATATATCAATGTATATATATGTATTCATCCATGGATGGACACCTGGGCTGCTTCCATGTCTTGGCTATTTAAATAGTGCTACAGTAAATATAGGGGTGCATATATCTTTTTGGATTAGTGTTTTCATTTTCTTTGGGTAAAGACCCCATAGTGGAAATGTTGGATCATAAAATAATTCTATTTTTAATTTTTTAAAAGATTTTATTTATTTATTAATGAGAGATACAAAGAGAGAGAGGAGAAACAGGCTTCATGCAGGGAGCCTGATGTGGGACTCAATCCTGGGTCTCCAGGATCAGGCTCTGGGCTGAAGGCAGCGCTAAACCGCTAAACCGCTGAGCCACCAGGGGCCACCCCTATTTTTAATTTTTAAAGGAACCTCCATAGTGGCCACACAAGTTTGCATTTCCACTAAGAGTACATGGTGGTTCCTTTTTCTCCATATCCTTGCCAACACATATTGTTTCTTACGGTTTTGATTTTAGCCAATTTTGACTGGTGTGAGGTGATATCTCACTGTGGTTTGATTTGCATTTCCCTGATGATTAGTGATGTTAAGCATTTTTTTCACATGTCTTTTGGTCATCTGTATGTCTTCTCTGAAGAAAAATCTGTTGATATCTTCTGCCCATTTTTTAATTGTAATTTTTTTTTTTTGGTGTTGAGCTGTACATTTGGATATTAACCCCTTACTGGATATATCATGTAAATAAGTTCTCCCATACAGTAGGCTACCTTTTCATTTTGTTGATGGTTTCCTTTGCTGTGCCAAAGCTTTTTGTTTTGTTGTAATCCAATAGTTTATTTTTGCTTTTGCTTCCCTTGCTTCAGGAGACGTATCTAGAAAAATGTTGCTATAGCCAATGTCAGAGAAATTACTCGCTTGTGCTCTCTTCTAGGATTTTTATGGTTTCAAACCTCACATTTAAGTCTTAATCCATATTGTTTATTTTTGGGTATGGTGTAAGAAAGTGGTCCAGTTTTATTCCTTTCTATGTAGCTGTCTGATTTTCCCAGCACCATTTAATGAAGAGACTGTCTTTTCCCCCATTGCATATTCTTGTCTCTTTTGTCATAGATTAACTGACCATGTAATTGTGGGTTTATTTCTGGGCTCTCTATTCTGTTCCATTGATCTGTATATCTATTTTTGTGCCAGTACCTTACTGTTTTGATTACTACAGCATTGTAATATGGCTATGAAGCCTAGAATTGTGATATCTCCAGTTTTGTTCTTATTTTTCAAGATTGCTTTGGCTCTTTGGTGTCTTATTTGGTTCCAATACAAATTTTAGGATTATTTGTTCTAGTTCTGTGAAAAATGCTGTTGATATTTTTTAGGGATTGCATTAAATCTGTAGATGCTTTGGATAGTAGAGACATTTTAACATTTGTTCTCCCAATCCATGAGTATGGTACGTTTTTCCATTTGTTTTGTGTCCTCTTCAATTTCTTTCATCATTGTTCTGTGGTTTTCAGAGTATGGGTCTTTCACCTGCTTGGTTAAGTTTATTTCTGGATTTTTTTTTGTTGGCATAATTATAAGTGGGATTGTTTCTGTTAATTTCTCTTTCTGCTACTTCATTTTTACTGTATAAAAATGTAACATATTTCTGTGTCTTGATTTTGTATCCTGTGATCCTGCTGAATTCATTTATCAGTCCTATTAGTTTTTTTGGTGGAATCTTTAGGGTTTTCTATATATGGTATCTTGTCATGATTAAGTTTTACTCTTTCCTTACCAGTTTGGATACCTTTTATTTCTTTTTCTTGTCTGATTGCTGTGGCTAGGACTTCCAGTACTATGTTGAATAAAGGTGGTACAAGTAGACATCTTTATCTTATTCCTGACTTTAGAGAAAAAGGTCTGTTTTTTACTATTGAGGATGACGTTAGCTGTGGGTTTTTCATATATGGTTTTTATTATGTTGAAGTATATTCTCTCTAAATCTACTTTATTGAGGGTTTTTATCATGAAAGGATGTTGAATTTTGTCAGATGCTTTTTTCTGCATCTATTAAGATGATCAATTATGTGATCTTTATCCTTTTGTTGTTGTTGTATTATCTCATTGATTTGTGCATATTGAACCATTGTTGCAACCCAGGAATAAATCATACTTGATTGTGGTGAATGATTTTTTAAAATGTATTGTTGGATTTGACTTGCTAATATTTTGTTGAGGATTTTTACATCTATGTTTATCAGAGATGTCAGCCTGTAAATTTTTTTTTTTTTGTAGTATCTTTATCTGGTTTTAGTATTGGGATAATATTAGCCTCATAGAATGAATTTGGAAGCTTTCCTTACTCTTCTCTTTTTTGGAATAGTTTGAGAAGAATAGATGTTAACTTTTCTTTACATGTTTGGTAGAATTTACCTGTGAAGCTATCTGTTCCTGGACTTTTGTTTGGTGGGAGTTTTTTGATTATTGATTCAATTTCATTGCTGATAATTGGTGTGTTTAAGTTTTCCATTTCTTTGTGATTCAGTTTTGGGAGGCTATATGGGAGAAATTATTTATTTCTTTTAGGTCATCCAATTTGTTGGCATATAGTTTTTCATAATCACTGGTGATCCTTTGGATTTCTGTGATGTTGGTTATTACTCCTCTTTGATTTGCGATTTTGAGTCCTCTTTCCTTTTCTTTGTCTCTCTCTTTTTTTAAAAAATCGATTTGAGACAGAAAGAGAGAAGCACAAGTTGGGGGGAGGGACAGAGAAAGAGGGAGAAGCAGACTCCCCACTGAGCAGGAAGCCCAACCAGAGCTTGATCCCAGGACTCTGAGATCATGACCCGAGTTGAAGGCAGATGCTTAAACAACGGAGCCACCCAAGTGCTGCCCCCCTCCAACTCCTTTTTTGAGAAGTCTGGCTACAGGTTTATTAATTTTATCTTTTCAAAGAGCAAGCTCCTGGTTTCTTTGATGTGTTCTATTTTTGTTGTTTCTATTTCATTTATTTCTGCTTTAATATTTACTATTTCCTAGTTTTGCTTCTTCTCTTTCTAGCTCCTTTAGGTATAAGGATAGGTTCTTTGAGATTTTTCTTTTTGAGGTAGGCCTGTATTGCTATAATATTCCCTCAGAACAACTTGCTGCATCCAAAGATTTGCACCATTGTCTTTTTATGTTCATTTATCTCTGTGTATTTTTAAGTTTTCTCTTTGACTTCTTGGTTAACTCCTTTTTATTTTATTTGCTTATTTTTTAGTTGTTTCTTACACACTTTAATTTAAATTCCAGTTAGTTAGCATATAGTTAATATTAGTTTCTGATGTAGAATTTAGTGATTCAACACGTATATACAACATTTGGCGCTCCTCACAAGTACCCGCCTTAATCCCCATTACCTATTTAACCCGTCCCCTCCACCGACCTCCCCTTTAGTAACTATCAGTTTGTTTGCTATAGTTCAGAGTCTGTTTCTTGGTTTTCCTCTCTTTCTTCTTTCCTATGTTCATTTTTTTTGTTTCTTAACTTCCACATTATGAGTGAAATCATATGGTATTTATCTTTCTCTGACTGACTTATTTCACTTAGTATAATACTCTCTAGCTTCATCCATGTTCTTGCTAAGAGCAAGATTTCATGCTTTTTTATGGCTGAGTAATATCCAAATTTATATTGGATATAAATATATTTATATATTTGGAGGTCATCCAATTTGTTGGCATATATAAATTCAAATTTATATTGGATATTACTCAGCCATAAAAAATATGAAAATGTGGGGTGTGTGTGTGTGTGTGTGTATATATATATATATAGTTATATAGTTATAGTTATAGTTATAGTTATATAGTTATACATGCCTCACATCTTCTTTATCCACTCATCAGTTGATACGCATTTGGGCTTTTTCCATAATTTGGCTATTGTTGATAATGCTGCTATAGCATCAGGGTACATGTATTCCTTTGAAATAGTATTTTTTATCTTTGACCTATTGATTGTTTAGTAGCATGTTATTTAACCTCCACGTATATGTATTATTTCCAGAATTTTCCTTGCAATTTATTTCTAGGTTCATACCATTGCAGTTGGAATATATGCATGATAAGATTCCAGTCTTTTAAGATTTGCTGAGATTTGTTTTTTTGCCAACATGTGAACTATTCTGGAGAATGTTCCATGTGTACTTGAAAAGAATATGTATTCTGCTGTTTTTGGATGGAATGTTCTGAATATAATTGTTAGATCCATCTGGTCCAATGTATCATACAAAGCCAATGTTTCCTTGTTGATTTTCTGTTTGGATGATCTATCCATTGATATATGTGGGGTGTTAAATTCCCCTACTATTAATGTATTACTACCAGTTTCTTTGCTTGTTAATAGCTGCTTTGTTAATTTAGGTGCTCCCATGTTACATAGATAAATATTTACAATTGTTATATCTTCTTGTTGGCTTGTTCTGATGTAGTATCTTTCTTTGCTTCTTAGTATAGTCTTTGTTTTAAAGTCTATTTTGTCCAATATAAGTATTGTTACTCCAGCTTTCTTTTCACTTCCACTTGTATGATAAATGTTTTTCATACTTTCACTTCTGATCTGCATATGTCTTTAGGTCTGAAACAAAGCCCTTGTAGGAAGCATGTAGATGAGTCTTGTTTTTTTTTTTTTTTTTTTTAATTAAGTCACCCTGTGTCTTTTCATTGGGGCATATAATCCATTTACATTTAAAATAATTGTTGTTAAGCATGTATTTATTGCCATTTTCTTGTTTTACGGCTGTTTTTGTACTTTTTCTTCTCTTCCTCTCTTCTCTTGTGGTTTGATGGTTTTTGTTAGTGACATTTTTTCTTTTTCTTTTTTGCATATCTATTACAGCTTCTTGATTTATGGTTACCACTAGGTTTATAGATGATATCTTGTGCATATAGCAGTCTGTGTGAGGATGATGGTCACTTATGTTTGAATCCATTCTAAAAACACTAAATATTTACTCCACCGAATATTTACTCCACCGTTTTTTAGGTATATGTCATTATACCTTACATGCATTTATTTTGTGAATCCAATGATTGACTTTTATATTGACTTTTTTTCAATTGTACTGTTTTTGTGTCTTAACCTCCATACTGGTTTTATAAATGATTAATCTACTACCTTTTGTGTTCATACATAGCTGTGAATTTTTTCCCTTTCCTACTTTTTTCTTTCTTTCTTTTCTTTTCTTTTTTCTTTTTCTTTTTCTTTTTTCTTTTCTTTTCTTTTCTTTTCTTTTTTTTTTTTTTTTACTGCTGCTTGTGGTATTTTCTTTCCACTCAAAGAATCTCCTTTTAACATTTTGTAATGTTTAGTGGTGATGAATTCCTTTAAGTTTTGTTTGGGAATCTTTTTATCTCTAATTCTATTCTGAATGATAGACTTATTGGATAGAGTACTCTTGGTTGCAGGTCTTTTCCTTTTAGCACTTTGACTGTATCACACCACTCCCTTCTGGCCTGCAAAGTTCTGCTGAAAGATCATCTGATAACCTCATGAGGTTTCCCTTATATGTAACTCTTCTCTTGCTGCTTTAAAAATTCTCTCTTTATCACTACTTTTTGCCATTTTAATTACTATGTGTTGTGATGTGGGCCTCCTTGGGTTGATTTTGTTGGGGTCTTTCTGTGTTTCCTGAATGTGGATGTCTGTTTCTTTTTCCAGTTGAGGGAAATTTTGAGCTATTATTACTTCAAATAAAATTTCCCTCCTTCTCTCTCCTTCTTCTTCTGGGATCCCTGTAATGCAAATGTTATTACACTTGATGATATTTCGGAGTTCCCTTAACCTATTCTCATTTTTTATTATTCTTTTTTCTTTTCCTGTTCAACTTGGTTGCTTTCCAATACTCTGTCTCCCAGCTCACTGATCTGATCTATTTCCTTTAGCCTACTATTTATTACCTCTAGTGTATTTTAAATTCAGCTATCAAGTTTTTCATCTCTGGTTGGTTCCTTTTTATATTTCTTATCTCTTTGTTGAAGGTCTCACTGAGATTCTCCACTCTTTTCTCAAGTCCAGTGGGTATCTTTATGACCGTGGCTTTAAATTCCCTATCAGGTGTATTGCTTATCTCTGTTTCATTTAGCTTCTTGCTATAATTTTGTCCTATTCTTCCATCTGGAACATATTTGCCATATCCTTATTTTTTCTAACTCACTGTTTCTAAGTGTTAGGAAAGTCAGCTACATCTCCTGCTCTTGAAAGTAGCAGCTCATGAAGAAGAGGTTCTGTAGTGCCCTGCAGTGCAACATTCCTTGTTTACTTGAACATGGCATTTCAGTGGCGTCTCTTGTGTGTGTTGTATACACCTTACAATTGTGGCTGAGCTGCATTTGCCTTTAGTCAAGTTATCTGCAATGGCTCTCTTTGCTTGTTTCAAACAAGGTTTGGTCCCAGTCTTGTTAGTAGGCCAGTCTGGGGCTGCCTTAGTCTTGAGTTGAGTCAGACTAGGTATTTGCCAGAGCTGTGATAGCATGAAACTGCAATGTGTTGTTTCCGTGTCATCCTCCTAAAAGAAGCTTTTGTTGGTGGGTGGGATCTGCAGTCCAGATGTCTGCTCCCAGCCCACTGCTGGGTCCACAGTCAGAGAGGTGTGTATGGTTATATTTCCCTCTCCCTGGATCAGGAGTTATTTGGTGTGGTATAGGCTTCTTTCAGAGCTGCTTGCAACTACCATGTTTGTAGCATTGCTTTGGATAGACTGCCAAGGGCACATTAGAGGGGATGGGTTCACAGGAGAACACAGGGGCAGGGTTCATGGTGCCAACAAGGTGCAGGAGGGATAGGCAGGTACCCAGGAAAACTCCCACTGATGCTGGGTTGGAGGGGGTGAATCTATAGAGGAGCATGGGGATAGAGCATGCTGTTAGCAGGGTAGGTGGAGAGTGTTTGAATTGTGCTGGTTCTGGCAGATTTCTCCATATCTAGGCTGGAAAGTGGGATAAGGAAATATCATCTACCAGTTCTTTTGTTCTTAGAGAAATCTCCCAAAGATCTCTACCCCTTTAGCACATACTCTGAGATTAGTAAACAAATCTCCCTCCTGTATACCCTAGGCATTTTTCAAACTGCTGCTTCTATGCTGTATCTCAAAAGGACTGTTGTGCTGTCTCTTTAAGAGCAAGGACTCAGTTTCTTATTTTCAAAGTGATAGGTGTTAACCCCACTGATTGTAAGAACTCACAAAGTTAGGCCTTTAAAAAAAAAGCCAAATGTTATGGAGATTCATCTTCCTAGCATAGATCTTCATGCCTGAGGTACCTGGTGTGGGGTCTCTTCCTCTCCCCTGTACATACCAATGGTGTCCCATTCTCCCATGGACAGTCCCATGAGTCAATTTTGGCTTCTGTGTTTCCACCCTTCCTACCCTCTTTGATGTGGCCTCCTTTACATCTAGCTGTGGACAGCCTGCTTTACCAGTCTTTGGGTCATTTTCTGAGTTTTTATACAGATGTGCGTGTTTTCTAGGTGTAGCCATGGGACAAAGTGAACCTAGGATCTTCCTCCTCTGCCATCTTCCCTGAAAATTTAAGAATAGTTTTTATACTTTTAAAAATATGGGAGAAAATCAAAAGAAGAATAAATTACATGAAATTTGAATTTCAGTGTCATAAAGTTTTATTGGAACATAGCCATACTAATTCATTTAAATGCTTTCTATGGCTGCTTTCATCCTACAATGGCAGAGATATAACAGAGATGAGTGGCCTGCAAAGTATAAAACATTTACTATCTAGCCCTTTATAGAAAATGTTAGATGACACATCATGATGATCACGTTTATTCTTTTAACCCAACAAAGTATAGTTAGGATGCTTTCAGCCACAAGTAACAGAAATTATGAACCAAACTTGTTTAAGGAATATGAACATTTATTATCACATGTATGCAGCCTCCAGGGATAGCATAATCATTATTCATGTCTGATTCTCTTGGCTTTGCACCCTATGTTGTTTGTCTTGGTTCATAAATGTCCTCCCTACTCAGACAGATTCTTTTGATTTTGATTTTTTAGTCCCTAGAATAAAATTTCTCTGACAATACAAGTAGAATTATTTGCAGAGGTGTGTTTCTAGGTATTTTGTATATTCATGCTTTAGCATAGGTAGTTTAAGAACATGTTAATCTGATTTCCAATTACGTGATCATGTGGGTGGACACTATTAGTGCCATATACAATGGTCATGTCCCAGGCATCAAGAATACACACTGAAATCTTTGAAAATGTCCATATGGTAAGATATTGAATGTAATCATGGAAGTTTCCAAACCTTACTGTGTCTTCCTGATGTTTTCTGTCTTAAAGATCACTTTAGTGGCTAGGCTTCTTAGGAACAGTTGTTGAGAAGTTTTTCAGGCACCAATGGCCCAGTGAATGAAAATGCCAATGAGGAAGGGCCTGAAGTGCTGGCCAGGTATGATGACAATGGCCAACTTTTTTGTCACTTGATATCCAGTCAGTTTCCTGAGGGATATAACCCTCATCTATCACAGAGTAGAGCTGAAGACTGACAAAAGAGTAACTTTTTCCCCCCCGCCAAACCTAAATGTGTCTGTTTGCATTCAGAAGCAAATGTTTCTTAAAAATTTCAGTTGCATGGGGTGCCTGAGTGGCTCAGTTGGCTAAGCATCTGCCTTTGGCTCAGGTCATGATCTCAGGATCAGGCTCTGGGATCAGGCCCTGAGCTCAGTGGGGAGTTTGCTTCTCCTTCTGCCTCTGTCCTCCAACTCCACGCATGCTCTCTCTCTTTCTCAAATAAAATCTCAAAAAATTCCAGTTCTATGAAGATCAAAAACGTTTAGTGCTAATACACAAATCAGTTTTTTTTTAACTCAGAGGCAATGATTAATATTTTTAGAAAGAATATTTTATCATTTAAAATACTCACCCATCTAGGGATGCCTGGGTGACTCAGTGGTTGAGCATCTGCCTTCGGCTCAGGTCGTGATCCCAGGGTCCTGGAATTGAGTCCCGCATCAGGCTCCTCGCAGGGAGCCTGCTTCTCCCCCTGACCTATGTCTCTGCCTCTCTGTGTCTCTCATGAATAAATAAAGAAGTTAAAAGAAATACTCATCCATCTAGATTATTTTTGACTAGAACATCCTATACTTTAGGGTAGATTGTTCATATGTGTGAAATATCAATCAAAATGTAAAGTTTTTATTGGAATTTATAAAGAGAAACAACGGTTCTTGTAAAAGTGGGAATAAGACATATTTTAAATTAAAAGCCTCAAATCTAGAAATCTAAATGAAGTTGAAAATAAAATAACCAAAATGAGAGAATAGAGATCTCATTAAAAGTACTTTAATGTCAACCTCAATTTCTAAAACAATTTAAAATAATTACATACTTTTTACAAGTTTGGGCAAGTATTTGATCCACTGGTGCGGTGTAGAGTCTCCCAGGAGGTAAGTCAATTTTCCTTTCAAATAGCCATTTATCTCATTGTATTTAACTGAATTTGCTTACAAAATGTTGTAATCCACCTTCCTTCTGATGTATAACCATTAGAGACAGGAGCCTTCATTCTGACTTGGCATTTCTATTTTTTTCACTCTAGTAACAGACACTTCTGGTAAGTGATTTTATTGGCATATGTTAAATATCTAACCTTCTTTCTCTGACCTTCCCTTTGTTGATCTCTTACTCTCTTCCTCAAACTCCTATTTCCTAATTCCTTAGTCTCCTCTTGGTATTCTTTGGTCACCAGCTTTGTTTAACCACTTCTCATTTGTTTAAGAGATTTTGAGTCATCTTGATTCCTTGTTAACTTTCTCCCAAATCTGGTTATTAGTTAAGTTTTAAGGTTTTGTCAACATTGCTGATTCTGTGATGACTCAGGCCTTTATCTCTAACCTGAATATTAGTGGTCTAAAAGTTGGTGTCTTTGTACCAAATTACTTACCTTTGTTTTATTAATGAAACATTAGTCTTATTTTTTTCTATGAAATGTTTTTTCACAGGGATATTGTCGTTAAAAAACTAGCTTAAAAATATGCCCACATTTTTAAAAGTTCAAACAGTATAAAATAACCTAGTTTGAATTGGTATTTTATTTAATTTATTTTTTAAATAATGATTTCATATTTATTTATTCGAGAGAGGCAGAGACATAGGCAGAGGGAAAAACAAAATTCCCACAGGGAGCCCAATGTGGGACTCGATCCCAGACCCTGAGATCACACTCTGAGCCAGAGACAGGCACTCAACTGCTGAGCCACCCAGACATCCCTTGAATTGATGTTTTAAAGTACAATTTCATAAAAAGTAACATATGGCAGACAACACTAATGTTCTGAGATTTTCCTGCAAGTTGCATTAGAATTACAGGCTCTGTTGGCACATGTCTGCCTTCCAAGGCATTGCAAGTAGCCATGCACCAAAATTTTTGCTGTGGCGTACTGAAAATCATCAGATTTCCTACCTGTCATGTTTCCTTTTCACTCACTATCCACCTACCCCCCCCCCCAAATCCCCATTAAGTTAATGCCTTGTATTTTAGGTTTATTACATAGCATTTCTGTACTAATATCATATTCTGTAGTAGATAGGAAGCAAATAATAATCACTTAAATATAAATTTATTTATCTCTCACATAATAGTCCTAAAGTGAGCAGGCCAGGACCAATATGATGTTCCATGGTTTCAAGGGCTCCAGTTCCTTCTGCCTTGTTCTGCAACTCTTTTTATGGAGAAGGTGTGATAATCTTAACTTTATTATTTTCTTATAACTTTTTTGAGGTATAATTGACATACAAATAACTATATATATTTAATGTATGGAGTTGGGTGAATTTGAGCATATATGGATATACTTGATACTATCATCACAATCAAGTTGCTATTTTTAATATATGACATTAATCTCATGGTCTAACATGACTTTTTCATCTCTTAGCATTATATCTCAAGTTTAGCCAAGAGGAAGGGGAGGGCAGGTTGTTTTACTTTTAAGGCATGACATAGACATTTCCCATATCACTTCTGCTCATAATCCTGGCCAAAATCTAGTTATGGCCACCACTAGCTGCAACTGCAGCCTTTAGTTGAGTGACAGTAGGCCCAGCTAAAATAATGGTATTTTATTACCAAAGAGGGAAGGGATAATGGATAGTAGGAGACCACATCCAATCTCTGCTTTACTCCCCATGCTTAGCCCTCCATAGACCTTGCAGTCTCTGTTGTCTAGATCTACTGAATAGTCATATGCATGCGTGTAATCTATGGACAAAGTGGAAAAATAGTAATGGTAGAAAAATTGGAAAATTCTGAAATAAGAATTCTTTCAGGTAATCCTGGAATAGCTAAGCCCTAGTGATTTGCTAAAGAGAGTTTCTGTAATTCTATAATTATATGAAAATTTCAGTGTGACATGGTTGAGTTTCTGTGAGGTTTGATAGCATTGCACCCTGGATGACTGAATACTGTAACCCTAGAAGATCCGTACAGCCATCCTAATAATGTACTGGCATGCTTTGGTGAGAAGAGAGCCTTTAAGCTTATTATTGAAAACCATATCTTGTACAATATTTATGTGTCAGGGTATTCATTTTGCCAAGGGTCAAGCTAAGTGCTCTGAAAGACTATATCAAATATATAACACATTTTATTATGATTAATCTTAATGTTTACTTAATAGAGTGGGCTTAATAGTATGTTGATAATAGTATTAAGATTCCATTATATTTATCAATTAGTATAAAGATTACAGCAGGGAGACTAAATGTCCCCCCAAAGATATCTGCATTCTTATCCCTGGGACCTGTGAATATGTTAACTTCCCTGGCAAAAGAGACTTTCCAGATATGATTAAAGGTATAGGTTTTGAGATGGGAGATTATCCTTGATGATCTGGGTGGGACCAATCTAAATCTCATTCATCCTTAAAAGTGGGAGAAGGAGGCAGAGGAGTGGGTCAGAAAGATGTGATATGGGAACTTGGCCTATTGTTGTATCTTTGGAAAATGGAAGAAGAGGGCTGTGAAGAACAAGGGCACCTCTAGAAGTGGAAAAGACAAGGAAGTAGATTCTGCTCTAGAGCCTCCAGAAAGGAATGCTGCCCTGTTATACTTTTATTTTAGCTCAATGAGACAAATGTTGGACTACTGAACTACAGAACTGCAAATGATATTTTTTTAATTGTCTTAAGCTACTTTGACACCTTTTCAACATCAAGTCATCCCATCCAACATTTATATAAATAGAAGAAAAAAGCCCTTTATTTTATATCCCTTAGTAGCATTAAATATTTCTTTATATAAATCATGCACATTTTGTTAAATTCGTGAAATACATTTCAAAGCAGAAAGTGGATCATATCACTCTCTTCCTTGGTTGATTTTTGTAGCTTTCAAAAGCTGACTGAATAAACCCTAAAATTCTCAGCATGGTACTTGAGAATCCATAATTTAGTTTCTTCCTTTCTTTCTAGCCTCTTCCTTTGCTCTGGTGCACTAAATACTTTCACTCCATTGGCCTATTGAACAAAGTTCATGGTGATTTTGCTTATGAGTAGAGTTATCAGATAAAAAAAATACAGGATACCAAATTAAATTTGAATGATTTCTAATAAGGAATAATTTTTAGTGTATTTTCCATGCAATATTTACCCTTTATCTCATGCATATGATATCCATAAACAATTAGAAATTACTCAAATCTAATTTAAAACCCTAGATTATTATTTGCTAAACCTGGCAATCCTACTCATGGGCTTTATGAGTTTTCTCTTTCTCCTCATTTTCTGTCTACAGTTATCCTTCAGGGCTAAGTCAAATATCAGCTTTAACATAAGCCCTCTGCCTTTTTACTTTCTTCATAGAATTGGTAGGTTGAATGTCTTTCAGATTGCAACCTTGCTGAACATTTATTTCTTTCCATTTGCCCATAATGCCTCATATCTATTAGAACCTTAATAAACATTTGCAGAATACATGAATAAATATTAGGCAATAAATTATTAGTTGAAGTAAATCTCAAAATGGATGTTATTGGTAAACTCAGGCTTTAGAGAAAGTTATTTTAAAGCCAAGTATAAACATTATTCTTTTATAAGTAACATGGCTTTGCATTTGCCACTAAAAGACATTTAATAAAATGGAAACTCCATATAAAATTGCTTAGTGCATAAACTAAAGGTTAGGAAGTTATGCCAACAGAGAATTAGGATAACCAAACCAAAATGTTCCTACTCAAAAGCTGTGGGTAACCATCAAAGACATTTGCACAGTGCCCCAGACAGATCACCAACTCCAGGAGAAGCACTACCATGTTTAAATATGAATGTAGAATACTAATACTTTCCCCTTTTGGATAAACAGCTATAAAAATCTGTTATAAAAAGAGTTTGAAATAATTTCCTTGAGCTGATTTCTCTCTTTAAAATCCAAGGTGATTGACATCACAGACACCTGCTAAGAATTGTGCTCCAGGAAATCCATGATTACTAGGATTGATACTGATAAACTTCCCCCGGCATAAGAATGTCTTTTGGAAGACCCATACTAAGAACTACCCACAACAGGACAAGAAAACTTACTACCTCACTGGGAGATGTCAATGAATTTAGGAGGTTTCACCATTTTAACTCCCATGGATTGGACCTTCAAAACATAAGATAACAAATTAGCCTGCTGTCTGTCCATACATGCAGGTAACAAGTCTTTTGCTTGTGAGTAAAAAATAATTTAAAAATTTTCACAACTGAAAATTATTGTGAATTTTATATGCATTGGGCATTGTATATGGATTAGCATTTTGGAAAACTGTCTACCTTTCTGAGAGCACTTGAAGTCCAGGGCAGCTCTTCTCATCTGCCACATGCAATCAGTATGTCCTGGAATTTTTAATTCAAAATATTTATCTAATATGCAAGTTGTCTTCTTTTGTTGTTTACACATCATTTATTCAAGTTCATGTAATATTTTTCTTGGATTTGTGTGAGTCTCTAACCAAGCTGTCTGTTTTACCCCACCTATATTGGGATACAACTGCCAGAACACCCTTTTTGGTTGCAAATGCAACTGTATTCATCATTATTTAAAATCCATTTCACTGAGATCCCTGGGTGGCTCAGTGGTTTGGTGCCTGTGTTTGGCCCAGGGTGTGATCCTGGAATCCCAGGATTGAGTCCCACATCAGGCATCCTGCATGGAGCCTGCTTCTCCCTCTGCCTGTATCTCTGCCTCTCTCTCTCTCTCTCTCTCTCTCTGTCTTTCATGAATAAATAAATAAAATCTTAAAAAAATAAAATCCATTTCCCTTACCTAAGGACTTCAGGCTCCTTAGCAGACCTTTTTTCACCTTTTTTTCACAGAGTTTCTGCTTCTACATCTACATTTCTTGCTATGCTTACCACTTTCCATTTTTCCTAGAAACTTGCCTTCTGATGATTGTAGACTCTATCAAGGAAGGTAGTGTACTTGCCTGATCCACTGCTATCTCCCTAATATCTGAAAGTCGTGTTTAGTTTGGTGCATTGCATTTCTTTCCTCTAGCTGATGAAACACTGACTATCTGACTCTTCCTGCTTCAAAGCTCTTATCTTCTCCTTGACTCACTCTTTGTTTCAAACCTGTGTATATGTAAGTGGTAGCAAGGAGAAAGAGAATACAGGAGGAATGGGGATCCAGGTGCTAGGTACAATAAATACAAGTGGTACTTAATTTTCTTCTGTGGATGCCTCTTAAGGTTCAATTCAGAAAAAGGAAGAGATCAAATTGTGACCTTTACTGTGACTTTCTATATAAGAATGGTTAGTGGATAGGAAAAGAATTAATGAGTTGCATCATCAGAGATCAGAGAGAAAGAACAGAAACCCAGCTGAACTTATTTCAGAAGGGAGTCAGGGACTACAGATCAACACTTGGATGACTACATGAAATCTGGAATGCATGTTATTTTTCCATGTTTGCTGTCCATACTTTACTTCCTCAGCATATATTTTTGAAAGCCTAAGGGAAGAAGCTAGCATTCCATTCTGAAATCAAGTGTACGGAAAGTAAATCCTCAGGATCAAAATAGATAGTAGCAGAATGGAAAGGAAAAAGGAAATAGACTGAGCTCCTGAAACTCTTTAAAGAAAGTTAGCAAAGGAGCAAAAGAATTTGGAACTGATAGGTTGTCTCAGGGCTTGGCCCACGTGTTCTGGATTTGTGGTGGTACATAGTTGCCATTTGCAAAATGGCTCATGAAGAGACTCTGATAGTTCATTCTAAACAATGAAGTTTTCCAGCTTAATGGAGAACTGATAGACCAAGGAGTGAGCATCTGTTTATGAGCAAGAGAAGAAGGATATGGAATTGATGCAGCCATGATTGATAAGAGAAACATGCTTATACCCCAGTTTGTGAAGGCCTGTTAGCCAAGGGCTTTTAACAATCACTACATGACAACTTGGTGAGTATGGACTCCTTCAACCTGAGCAGCACATGCTGAGGAGTATCTGATCTTGAGATCAACTGGACATGACCAGTAGGAGTTGGCATTTTGGAAATATTACTCAGGATGCAGTGTGGACAGTGGATTAGAGAGGGAGGATTGGTGGAAGGAAAGGTGCGACAAGTAATCTAGATGAACTGATGATGATCTCAACTCAACAGCATAGGTATGGAGACAAATGGATGAATGCAAAAGATATTTGAGAGGTGGAATCTACATAAGAGGATATGGGGAATGAAGGCATATAGATGTTTTTTATTTTATCAAAGAATCCTTTTTTGGTGTAACATTTTCAACACCTATCAAAATACTTTTACACTGAATATATTTTGTAAAACCTAGGTCTACCGTAAAAGACATGCAATACTGGTCATCATGGGAAAGTATAGTACATATAATACAGAGTTCCACTTCAGGCAACCCTCTTTTATTGAATATTTTGGTGAGAATGCCAGTCTTGGCAGTGGGAGTCATAAAAAAGGGATCTCACGAGCTCACCACATGTCTGACCAGACCTTGAGTAGAAGAGGCATCTGAAAGGGTCATGTTCAATGTTAATTGAGATGGGCAATGTAGCTCTGCCCATGGGGACTTCTCAGGGTGTTTAAAAGTATATTTATGTGTGAAAAAAGGCTTTAATCCTTGACAATAAGATAAGAATTTATCAATTCTGGGTAGTCATGTGAATCAGAGCCTCTCAAGGGTGTATGCTGAGGTCTTACACAGCTCAGCACTTGAGTTTGGGGTCAGGCCACATTCAGCAAACATCGGTGGTGCCACTAACAAATTCACCTTTGGAAATAACCATCATGGCCTTGATTCCTTGCCCTCCAGAGAGCAGATACTCCTTCACTGGGGTGAGTCATCAGGAGAATAGAGACCTGGCCCTCCCAGAACAGAGTGAAGCTGACCAGGTGGGTGCCATTGTTGAAGTCTATCACCTTTCCTGAAGTACCTGTTTTTAGACATGGGGAGGACATCCCAGCCCTCAGGAAATACCACCTCATTGCCTTCCTGTGTCTCAAGTGTTCCCTCTCCTCCAGTAGGATGTCTAGGTCATCTCCCCCTGCAGTAGGTGTCTCGAGGCTAGAGGATGGTGGCTGTGCTGTGTGTGGCAGTGGTGGCAGTGTTCAGATGAAAGATCAGGGTGGGATTAGCTGGTTTAGTTTCTCCATGATTCCCTATATTCTTTGCTCAGTCTCTATTGGTGGCTTTAAGAGACTCAGTGATATTTTAGGGTATGAGGACTTCATGGAGGTATTCCAGTGATGGAAGAAGATAGGTAAGTTTAGACGAGACCAAAACTGAAATTACAAGGTATATGATATAATGAAATGAAGCAAGTCATTTTACTTACTATGAATTTGAATGCTTATTTACCTATTGTCATATTATTTATACTCTGACAATTTTGAATGACATGTAAATATATTTTTAAAGTAAAAATTATTTTTAATTGTAATTGACATACAATATTATATTACTGTCAGGAATATGGCATAGTGATTTTCCCATTCTATACGTTATGAAATGTTCACCATGATCAGTGTAATCATGTGTCAACATATGAAGTTATTACAATACTATTGACCATATTCCCTATGCTCTACTTTTCATTCCCATGACTTATAACTGGAAAGTTGTACTTCTTAATCTCCTTTATCTATTTCACTTATCCCTACTCTGCTATCTCCATGATATCTGGCGGAAAATAGTTTATTCATTTGTTTATTTTTTAGATTCAACATATAAGTGAAATCATATTGTATTTATCTTTCTCTGTTTGGCTTAATTCATTTAACATAGTACCCTCTAGTTCCATTAATGTTGATGCAAATGGCAAGATTTCATTCTTTTTCATGACTAAGTAATATTCTTATATGTATGTATATCATATGTTCTTTACCCACGCATCCGTAGACATTTAGGTTGCTCCATATCTTGGCTCATGTAAATAATGCTTCAATAAACATAGGAGTGCATATATCTTTTGGAATTAGGGTTTTCATTTTCTACAGGTAAATACTCAGAAGTGGAATTGCTGACTGTTATTTCTAACTCTCAAGGAGTCTGCCTACTGTTTGGCATAGTGGATGTACCCAACTTACAGTCTCACCAACAGTGCACAAGAGTCCCTTTTTCTTCACATCTTTGCCAACACTTGTTATTTCTTGTCTTTTTGATACTAGCCATTTTGATACTAGCCATAGGTGTGAGGTGAATCTCCTTGTGGTTTTGATGCCTTTCCCTGATGATTAGTGATTTTGAGCATCTTTTCCTGTGTCCATTGGCCATCCGTATGTCCTCTTTGAAAAGTGTCATTCAGGTTCTCTGCCCATTCTTTTAATTTTTTTAAACATTTTATTTGATAAAGAGAGTGCATGTGAACATGCACTTTCACGGGTGGAGGGAGGGGGCAGAGAGAGGGGGAGAAACAGACTGCCTGCTAAGCAGGGAGAGCCTGACATGGAGCTCAATCCCAGGACCTTGGGATCATGACCTGAGCTGAAGGCAGACACTTAACTAACTGAGCCACCCAGGTGCCCCCTCTGCTCATTTTTGAATTAGATTATTATTTTTGGTATTGTGTGAGTCTTTATTTTGAATATTAACACTTTATAGGATATATCACTTGTAAATATCTTCTCCCATTGAATTCGTTCCTTTTCATTTTGTCGATAATTTCTATCACTGGGCAAAATCTTTCTGGTTTGGCATAGTCCCAGTAGTTTATTTTTCCTGTGTTTCCCTTACCTGAGGAGACATATCCATAAAATGTTGCTAAGGCTGATGTCTAGGTTATTTATTTTGTTTAAGATGTTTTATGGTTTCAAATCTTACAATTAGGTCTTTAATCCATTTTGAGTTTATTTTTGTGTATGGTGTAAGAAGGTGGCCCAGTTTTCCCAACACCATTTATTGAAAAGACTAAGCTTCCTCCATTGTATAGTCTTGCCTCCTTTTTCATAGATTCGTGGACCATAAAAGTGTAGATTTTGGGGGCCTATATCCTGTCCCCTTGATATGTGTTTATATTTGTGCCACTACTGTACTATTTTGACTACTCTAGCTTTGTAGTACATCTTAAAATATGAAATTCTGGTACTTTGTTGTTTCTCAAAACTGCCTTTGCAATTTGGGGACTTTTGTGGTTCCATGCAAATTTTAGGATTGTATGTTCTAGCTCTGTGAAAAAAACTATGGGTATTTTGATCAGGATTGCATGGAACCTATAGATTGCTTTGGGTAGAATGCACAATTTAACAATATTCACTTTTCCTAGGTATTTTATTCTTTTTAAATGCAATTATAACTGGGATTATATTCTTAAATTTTCTGCTAGTTTGTTATCAGTGTATAGATATGCAGATTTCTATATATTAATTTTGTATCCTCAATTTTGATGAATTCACTTATTTTAATAGTCTGTTGAAATCTTTAGGGTTTCTATGCATGGTATCATGTCATCTAGAAATAGTGGCAATTTTGCTTCTTCCTTACCAGTTTAGATAACTTTTATTCTTATTCCTCTCTAGTTGTTGCAGCTAGTACTTCCAGTAGTATGTTGAATAAAAGAGACTGGTCATCCTTGTCTTGTTCCTGATTTTAGAGGAAAGTCTTTAGTTTGTCAACAGTGAGTGTGATATTAGCTGAGTATCTGTCATGTACTGCCTTTATTATGTTGAAGTATATTCCCTCTAAACCCACTTTGTTGAGCATTTTTATAATGAATGAATGTTGAATTTTGTCAGGTGCTTTATCTACATCTCTTGAGATAATCACATGGATTTTTTTTAAGAGTGGAAGTGGTAGAGGAGGGGTATCATAAGAGGGGGAGACAGAATCTTAAGCAGCCTCCGTGCTCAGCATGGAGCCCAGTGTGGGGCACCATCTCACAACCTTGAGATCATGAGCTGAAATCAAGAGTCAGACTCTTTACCAACTGAGCCACTCAGGCTCCTCGATGATATGGTTTTTATCTTCCATTTTGTTAATATGGTATATCACATTGATGATTTGCTGTATTGAACCGTCCTTGGAATAAATCTCAGTTAAACATAGGGAGTGAAAATCTTAATGTTTGTGAATATGGTTTACGAATATTTTGTTGAGGATTTTTGCAGCTATGTTCATCAGGAATATTGGCTTATATTTTTTTTGTTGTGTCTTTGATTTTGGTATCAGGTAATGTTGGCCTCATAAAATGAATTTGGTAGTTTACCTTCCATTTCTATTTTTTGAAATAGTTTGAAAAGTATAGATATTATGTCTTCTTTAAATGTTTGATAGAATTCTCCCGTGAATCCATCTGGTTCTGGAGAGAGAATTTTGTTGAGAGAATTTTTGATTACCAGCTCAATTTCATCAAAAGTAATCAGTGTTCCAATTTTCTATTTCTTTCTGATTCTATCTTAGAATACTGTATGTTTCCAGAATTTAACCTTTTCTTCTATGTTTCCCAAAACTGCTCATAGCAGTTCCTTATTTTTGTGCTGTTAGTTTTTATTGTCTTTCATTTATACTATTTGAGTCCTCTTTTTCTTGATGTGTCTGATGAAAAGTTTATCAGTTTTCTCTTTTCAAGTAACTGTTTTATCTTTTTATTGTTATTTCCTTCCCATTATTAATTTTGGGTTTTGTTTTTAAGAGTTATATTAGAGGGATCCCTGGGTGGCGCTGCGGTGTAGCGCCTGCCTTTGGCCCAGGGCGCAATCCTGGAGACCCGGGATCGAGTCCCACGTCGGGCTCCCGGTGCATGGAGCCTGCTTCTCTCTCTGCCTGTGTCTCTGCCTCTCTCTCTGTGTGACTATCATAAATTAAAAAAAAAAAAAGTTATGTTAGATTGAGATATTTCTTGTTTTTGACATAGATCTCTTTTGTCATAAACATCCCATTTTGTTATGTCCCAAAGATTTTTGACCATCATGTTTCTAGTCCAGTTTTATTTGTGTGCTGGAGTTTATTTCCTTTTTGCCTTCTCCATTAACCCATTGGTTGTTTAGTAGCATCTTGTTTAGCTCCCACGTATTGGTGTTTTTTCTAGTTTCGTATCGTTATGTTTGGAAAAAATGTTTGATATAATTTCAATTTTTTTGAATTTATTGAAATTTGTGTTCCTACACATGGTCTATCCTGGAGAATGTTTTATGTGCACTTGAATATGTATTCTGCTATTTTTTGGTGCAGTGTTCTGTATATTAAGTTCATCTGGTCTAATGTGTCATTTAAAGCCACTGCTTCCTTATTGATTTTCTGTGTGGATGATCTATCCATTAATGTAAGTGGAGTGTTAAAGTTTTCTACTATTAGAGTATTTATGGTTAATTTCTCCCATTATGTCTGTTAATATTTGCTTTATATATATTCAGGTGCTTCTATGTTAAGTGCATAGATATTTATAATTGTTATAATATATCCTCTTGTTTAACTTCTCCTTTTATTTAATGCCATTGTCTATTGCTATGGTCTTTCTTTGAAAGTCTATTACATCTGAAATAAGTATAGCTATATTGGCTCCAACCCCCACCCACTTCCATTTGCATGGAATACCTTTATATACCTTTACTTTCATTTTGTATCTGTCTTTAGGTCTGAAGTGGGTCTCTTGTACACAGAATATAGGTGAGTCTATCTTCCTTCCTCCCTCCCTCCCTCCCTCTGTCCCTCCCTTCCTCCCTCCACTCAGTCTCCCTAGGTCTTCTGATTGGAGTATTTAGTCCATTTAGATTTAATTATTGATAGGTATGTGCTTATATTGCTTCTGGTTGTTTTGTCATTTTCTTTTGTTCCTTTCTTCTCTTGCTTTCTTCCCTTGTGATTATTTAGTGTCATTCATGGATTCCTTTCTTTTATAGGTTTTGATTTGTGGTTAGGATGTTATGTATAAACATCACGGTACATATATAGTAGTTCATAGAAAAGTGAACTGTTGTTTAAGTTTGAACATGTTCTAAAAGAACTACATTTTTATTCCCTTTTCCATGTTTCATGTATATAACATCATATTTTACATCTTTTTATCTCTTAACTAATTTTACATAAAATTGATATCAGTATTTTTGTATTTTACTAGCTTTGTAAATTTTTGATCTGCTTCTTGTATATGTCTGCTTTTAGCAGTGATTTTTTTCCTTCCTATAGCTTTTTCTTTTCCCTTCAAAGAAGTTTCATGTATGGCTGTTTAAACGGTGATAAATTATCTCTTCAATTCTGAATGATAACCTTGCTGGTTAGGGAAGACTTTGAGTATACCAAAGATTTTGCTCAAGAGTCAGACTATAGCCTTATATGAATTTTCATGTGGGTCAGTAATTGCTTTTCTCTTGCTCCTTTGAAAAGTCTCCTTAGTTATGTGTCCTGGTGTGGACATTTTTGGGTTGACATTGGGGCTCTCTGTGGATCCTGGAACTTGATGTTTCATTCCTCAACTTAGGGAAGTTTTCAATGATTATTTCTTTACTTTTAAGGTTTCTATTTCTTTCTTTCTCTTCTTTGTGAATTATATTATCCTTCATGTTCTCCTTGAGATTTCTTCCAGATCACTGATCTGTTCTGCATCATCTACTCTACTTTGATTCCTTCTACTATATTTTTGTCTCTCTGTACTTGTTTCTATGTTTTAGGTAGGTCAGCTTTTCCTCGACTTAAAGTTAGTGGCTTTATGTAGAAGATTTTAGTGCAATCCCTACTATCCAGTAGGACCAGGTACTCCAGTGGTACCTGTATGTACAGCTGGGTGAAATTTCTGGCTACACCTTGCCACAGGTTTAGTGGTATGGAGGGCTGCCTCCTTCCCTCACTGTGGCAAGGCAGTAGTCTCTTTGTAGGAGAATCCTCTTTGTAGGAGAACCTACCATGGTAAGTCCACAGAGAAGACTTGAGCTGGGTGAGTGGTGCTAGCAGGGTAGATGCAATGTTATACAATGGCCTCCACCTGTGTCAGGCCAGTCAGGCTGAAGGAGTGCAAGAAAAGTAGTACCTGCCAGCATTTTTGTGCCTGGAGAAAGTTCCTAAGGACCCTTGGCCCTCTAGCACATGTCTTAAAATTAGTTTATAAATGTTCTACATGTATAGCTGAGGCACTTTTCAAACTGCTGCCTCTGTGGTCTTAGAGTGAGGAATATTGTGTATGGGCCCTTTAAGAGTATGTTCCCCTTTCCTGTAGCCCTCCACTCTTGCTGAAAATCAGCTCTGCTGATTTTCAAAGCAGCAAATGTTGTGGGGATCATTGACTGAGGGTGCTCAATGAGGGACTTAAACCCCTCATTCCTTGGGGAGTACCTCCACACCTGTGATAATCCCTCCTGCTTGTGGATCATTACAGTTTTCTTTCCCAACTGCATCTCTGTCCATCCTACCTTTCTAGATGTTGCGTTTTCTTTATATCTTTAACTGTACAGTGCTTTTAAACTTGTTCTGCTGGGCAGCCCTGGTGGCTCAGTGGTTTAGCGCCACCTTCGACCCAGGGCCTGATCCTGGGTACCCGGAATCGAGTCCCATGTCGGGCTCACTGCGTGGAGCCTGCTTCTCCCTCTGCCTGTGTCTCTGCCTCTCTCTCTCATAAATAAAATACTTAAAAAAAAAGTTGTTCTGCTACTCAAGTGAGTTATACTATATGCAGTTCAGCCTTGTGTCTGCATGAGGAAGTGAGCTCAGAATCTTCCTACTCACCATCTTCCTCTTTTTTTCTTCAAGAGTAAAAGACTGTTAGTTCTACTTCAACATATCTTTTACCTGACAGAACTTAGTTATGACAGAATATGAGGTATATAAGTAAGGAAGAGTAAATGCACCCAAATCAGTTAATTGTCCATAAATATTCTCTGAGGTATGTATTTTGGATTCTGTGTATTTGCCCACAACTGTTCAGGCCTTCTAAAAGATGTTATGGGTCTGGAAGATGGTAGATAAAAAGGATCCTGAGCTCATTTCCTCCCATGGATACCTGGAGGCAACAACTGCATATAATCCAACTCACTCTGAGAATGACCTGCGACTGAAGAATAAATTTCCACAACCAAAAACATCAAGAGAAAGTCACATTGACAAGAGGAGGGGAAGGGACATGGTTACAAACCAAATTCCCAATGTATTGACTCACATCACAGGTGTGGAGTTACTCCCTAAGGAGCAATGGGATCAAGTCCCACACTGGCTGCCCACAGCCCTGGAAACTTTCACTAAAAAGCTGAGTGCCCATAATGTCTGGCCTTGAAAATCATCAGGGCTTAACACTGGGAGTGCCTGATGGGGCTATAGGAAATAAAAACTCCTCTCTTAAAGGACAAACACTGTATCATGTGGTCCAAGAAGCAGTTGTTTGTTTGAATTATACATGAAGAACTGGAGGGGCCAAAATCTGTAGGGGCTCCCTTTGGGAGTACTGGGAGGTACCATTTTTCTAAACCTCTTTCAGCCTAGCCTTGCAGGAGTCAGTTTAGGCACCTTCCATCTACCTGACTAGCACTACCCACTCCACCCACAGAAGTGCCCCTTCATAATAACTCCTGCCTTAGGGAAGGGAGAAGGGAACCAGCTCTGCCTACAGCATGTCCACAGCAGTGGCAAGGCCTCTCATCCCCCTATACTAGAGGCTGGCCTCTCCCACCAAGATTCTATTGCAGCTGCAGCCAAGACTCTCAGCCAACTGTGCTGGGAGATAACCCCACCTACTGGCAAGCTGATAGCAACTTTTGGGGGCCGGTCCAGCTCACAAGAGTCACCCCAGTATGCCTGGTTCTGGTGACCAGAAAGTATTACCCTACCGGACCCTGCAGGGCACCTTCTATATAAGGCTGCTGTTTTCAAGACCAGGAGATGTAGCTGACCTAACCTAATACAGAGAGTCAAACAAATGGAAGAGCCAGAGGAAATCATTCCAAGTAATCAAAATAAAACCTCAGAAAAGGAGATAAATAATTCAAAATGATGGTCAAAAAGATGCTCATAGGACCCAAGAAAGAGCAGATGAACTCAGAAATTTACTAAAGATCTTGGAAACTAGCCCTTTATCTGATACGTCATTTGCAAATATCTTCTCCCATTCTGTAGGTTGTCTTTTAGTTTTGTTGACTGTATCCTTTGCTGTGCAAAAGCTTCTTATCTTGATGAAGTCCCAATAGTTCATTTTTGCTTTTGTTTCTTTTGCCTTCGTGGATGTATCTTGCAAGAAGTTACTGTGGCTGAGTTCAAAAAGGGTGTTGCCTGTGTTCTCCTCTAGGATTTTGATGGAATCTTGTCTCACATTTAGATCTTTCATCCATTATGAGTTTATCTTTGTGTATGGTGAAAGAGAGTGGTCTAGTTTCATTCTTCTGCATGTGGATGTCCAATTTTCCCAGCACCATTTATTGAAGAGACTGTCTTTCTTCCAGTGGATAGTCTTTCCTCCTTTATCGAATATTAGTTGACCATAAAGTTCAGGGTTCACTTCTGGGTTCTCTATTCTGTTCCATTGATCTATGTGTCTGTTTTTGTGCCAGTACCACACTGTCTTGATGACCACAGCTTTGTAGTACAACCTGAAATCTGGCATTGTGATGCCCCCAGATATGGTTTTCTTTTTTAAAATTCCCCTGGCTATTCGGGGTCTTTTCTGATTCAACTTATTAAACTCAACACCAAAGAAACAAACAATCCAATCATGAAGTGGGCAAAAGACATGAACAGAAATCTCACAGAGGAAGACACAGACATGGCCAACAAGCACATGAGAAAATGCTCTGCATCACTTGCCATCAGGGAAATACAAATAAAACCACAATGAGATACCACCTCACACCAGTGAGAATGGGGAAAATTAACAAGGCAGGAAACCACAAATGGTGGAGAGGATGCAGAGAAAAGGGAACCCTCTTTCACTGTTGGTGGGAATGTGAACTGGTGCAGCCACTCTGGAAAACTGTGTGGAGGTTCCTCAAAGAGTTAAAAATAGACCTGCCCTACGACCCAGCAATTGCACTGTTAGGGATTTACCCCAAAGATACAGATGCAATGAAACGCCGGGATACCTGCACCCCGATGTTTATAGCAGCAATGGCCACAATAGCTAAACTGTGGAAGGAGCCTCGGTGTCCATCGAAAGATGAATGGATAAATATGATGTGGTTTATGTATACAATGGAATATTACTCAGCCATTAGAAATGACAAATACCCACCATTTGCTTCAACATGGATGGAACTGAAGGGTATTATGCTGAGTGAAGTAAGTCAATCGGAGAAGGATAAACAGTGTATGTTCTCATTCATTTGGGGGAATATAAATAATAGTGAAAGGGAATATAAGGGAAGGGAGAAGAAATGGGTGGGAAATATCAGAAAGGGAGACAGAACATAAAGACTCCTAACTCTGGGAAACGAACTAGGGGTGGTGGAAGGGGAGGAGGGTGGGGGGGTGAGGGTGAATGGGTGACGGGCACTGAGGGGGGCACTTGACGGGATGAGCACTGGGTGTTATTCTGTATGTTGGTAAATTGAACACCAATAAAAAAGAAATTTATTTAAAAAAATAAATTTACTAAAGAGATACAGCTATAGAATATAATAACTGAAAGGAAAATACAGTAGAGGGAATCTAGAGGATGAAGAATGAATCAGTGATCTTGAAGACAGGTAATGGAAAGCACTCAAGCTGAATAACAAAAATTAAGAAGTGAGAATTAGGGTAAGGGAGCTTTTGGACAACATATCAAGCATAGTAACATTCACATTATAGAGAAGTGGAGAAGAGAGCGCAAACGGGGCATAAATTTACTCGGAAAAAAAAAAAAAGGATAGTTGACAATGTCCTTCTACTGGGGAATGAAACAGATGCTCAGGGTCAGGAAACTCAACGAAATTAACACAAAGATGTCCACGCAAAGACATGTAATAATTAAAACCTCAAAAAGGGGGAATGGGTAAGATCTTAAAAAGAGCAAGCAAAAAGCAGCTAGTTACTTACCAAGAGCTCCTGGGGTAGCTGGTTCTTCAGCAGAAATGTTGCAGAGCAGAATGGAGTGGTGTGGTATATTCAATGTGCTAAAAGGGAAGCCAGACAAAAATACTCTAACCAACAAAATTATTATTCAGAATTGGAGTCTTAGAGTTTATCACCATTAAAGTGACCTTACAAGAAATGTTAAAGAGGCTTTTTAAAGGGGAAAAAATAAAGAGCTATAAGTACAGTAAGAATATAGCAAAAAAAAAATTCACTAGCAAAATGAAACATAGAGTGAAGATAGATCAATAACTTATGAAGCTAAGGTTGAAGGTTGGAAGCAAGAATAGTAAAATCAATTATATCTACAATAACTAGTTAAGGGATATAGAAAATAAGATGTCAGGGCACCTAGGTGGCTCAGTGAGTTGGCTCAGTGAGTTAAGCCTCTGTCTTCGGCTCACGTCATGATCCCAGAGTCCTGGGATTGAGCCCTGTAATGGGAGTCTGCTTCTCCCTCTTCCTCTGCTCATGTTCTCTCGCTCACTCTCTCAAATAAGTAAGTAAAACCTTGAAAAAAAGAAAATAAGATGTAAAATATGGAATCATATACATAAAATTTGGAGAAGTAGAAAAATACAGTGCTTTTAAATATGTTCAAACTTAAGTGACCATCCTCTTAAAATGGATTGTTATATACTTGGGGATTATATATGAAGTATATGATAACTAAACACAAAAAGTTGTAATAGATATAGAAAAAATAAAGAGAAAGGAATCTATACATAACAGTAAAAAAAAAACTTCAAATCCCAAGGGAATAAAGCAAGAGACAAAGAAAGGAACAGAGAAGAACTACAGAAACAACCAGAAGATAACAAAATAGCAATAAATATGTACCTATCAACAATTACTTTAGGGGATACCTAGGTGGCTCAGCGGTTTAGCACCTGCCTTTGGCCCAGGGCGCGATCCTGGAGTCCCGGGATTAAGTCCCATGTCCGGCTCCCGGCATGGAGCCTGCTTCTCCCTCTGCCTGTGTCTCCGCCTGTGTCTCTGCCTCTTTCTGTCTCTCTAGGTCTATCATGAATAAAAAAAAAAAATCTTAAAAACTCAATTACTTTAAATGAACTAAATGCTCCAATCAAAAGACAAAAAAATGAAGACCCATATACATGCTGCCTACAAGAGACTCGTTTCAGATTTAATGACACATACAGACTGGAAATAAAGGAATGGAAAAATATATTCCATGCAAATGGAAGCAATAACAACAAACAGCAATATTTATATCAGACAAAATAGACTTAAAAACAAAGACTGTAACAAAAGGTAGGAAAATTATATAAAGGGATAATACCAACAAGGGTATATAACAGTTGTAAATATTTATGTACCAAATGTAGCATCACCTCAATAAATAACCACCCCAGGATCATGGATAGATCAAGAAAAGTCAATAAAAAAAACAAACAAAAACAACCCCAAAACAGTGGCTCTGAATGACGGATTAGACCAGATGGACTTAAGAGTTATGTATAGAATATTCTACCCCAAGACAGCAGAGTACACTTTCTTTTCAGATACAGCACATGTTGGGTTACAAAATAATTCTCAATAAATTCAAGACGAATAAAATCATTTCAACTATCTTTCTAGACCACAACAGATGAAACTAGAAATCAATCATAATGAAAAAACTGGGAAAAAACTCAAACAAGTGGAAGCTAAACAACATGTTACTAAATAATCAATAGGTAAAGAAAGAAATCCAAGAGGAAATTTAAAAAATGCTGGGAGACAAATGAAAATGAAAACAAAATGTTTTAGTTATTGAGCAGTTCCTAGAGGGAATTTTATAGCTACACAGGCCTACTGTAAAAAAACAAGAAAAATCTCAAACAATCTAACCTTACACCTAAAGGAATTAGAAAAAGGAAAAAAAGTTAGTAGAAGAAAGAAAGTAATAGAGACTGAAAAATAAAACAATAGAAAAGATAAATGAAACTAAGGGCTGGTTCTTTGAAAAGATAAAATTGACAAACCATTGGCCAGACACATCAAGAAAAAAGAGGGAGGACTTTAATAAATGAAATCATAAAGAGGAGAAGTAACACCCAACACCACAGAAAAATAAAGGAGTATAAGGGACTACTATGAAAACCTACATGACAAACATTGGAGAAACTAGAATAAATGGAAAAATTTTCTATAAAAATACAATCTTCCAAGACCCAATCAATAAAAAACAGACAATCAAAATGGATTGGTTATTAGTACAAAATTGAATTGGTAATCAAAAAGTCTCCCAAAAAACAGAAGTTCAAAACCAGATGGCTTCACAGGCTAATCCTACTAAATATTTAAAGAAGGATTAATACTTATCCTTTACAAAATATTCCAAAAAAATAAAAGAGAAAGGAATGCTTCCAAATTTATTCTATGATGCTAGCATTACTTTGATACCAAAACCAAAGACATTACAAAACCCCAAAACTCCATAATACCTCTAATAAACATAGATGCCAAAATTCTTTGTGTGCGTATATTTTTTTAGTGGAATTCAATTTGCCAACATATAGCATAACACCCAGTGCTCATCCCGTCAAGTACCCTCCTTAGTGCCCGTCACCCAGTCATCCCAACCCCCCGCCCACCTCCCTTTCTACTACCCCTTGTTTGTCTCCCAGAGTTAGATGTCTCTCATGTTCTGTCTCCCTCACTGATATTTCCCATTTTCTCTCCTTTATCCTTTAATCCCTTTCACTATTTTTTATATTTCCCGAATGAATGAGACTATATAATGTTTGTCCTTCTCTGATTGACTTACTTCACTCAGCATAATACCCTCCAGTTTCATCCACATTGAAGCAAATGGTGGGTATTTGTCATTTCTAATGGCCAAGTAATATTCCATTGTATACATAGACCACAGCTTCTTTATCCATTCATCTGTCGATGGACACTGAGACTCCTTCCACAGTTTGGCTATTGTGGACATTGCTGCTATAAACATTGGGGTGCAGGTGTCTCGGTTTTTCACTGAGATGCCAAAATTCTTGACAAAATATGAGCTGAATTCAATAATACATTAGGAGCATCATTTACCAGGAACAAATTGGATTTATTCCAGGGATGCAAGGATGAGTTAATTTCCGCAATTAATCCATGTGATATATCACATTAACAACAAAAACCATAAAAAATATGATCATTTCAATAGATGCAGAAAAAGCATTTGTCAAAATTCGACATTTGTTCACAATAAAAATTCTCAACAAAGCAGATATAGAGGGACCATACCTCAACATCATAAAGGTCATGTATGACAGGCCCACATCTAACATACTCAAAGGTGAAGCTTTTCCTTCAAGATCAGGAAGAAGATGCAAATGTCTACTCTCACCACTTACATTGGAAATTCATCAACAATCAGAAAAGAGAAAGAAATAAAATGCATCCAAATTGGTAAGGAAGAAGCAAAACCATAACTAATTCCAGATGACATATAACTGTATAGAGGAAATAGTAAGACACTGTTGGGGGGGGAACCCCAAGATTAGGATAAATGAACTCATTAAAGGTGCAGGATAGAAAATCAGTTACAGAAATCTGTTTCATTTCTATACACTAATAATAAAGTGGGAGAAAAAAATTTAAGACAATCCCACTTACAACTACATCAAAAAGAATAAACTATCTACAAATAAATATAATCAAGCAGGCAAAAAGATTCATAGTTTGAAAACTGACTATATTTATGTAAGAAATTGAAGACAACACAAATGGAAAGACATACCATGCTCATGGATTGGAAGAATTGATATTAGAATATTCATACTACCCAAAGCAATGTAAAGATTCAATGGCATCCCAATAAAAATACCAATAGTACTTTTCACAGAAGTGAAACAAATCTTAAAATTTGTATGGAAGCACAAAAGTCTCTAAATTGCCAAAGCAATCTTGAGAAATACCAGAGCTGGAGGTATCATAATCCTAAATTCCAGGATATACTGCAAATGTACAGTACTTAAAACGGTATGGTACTGGCACAAAAATAGTCACCTATGTGAATGCAACAGGATAGAGAACATAGAAATAAACTCATATGGAGAGCCTACAACACAGGAGGCAAGGATGTGCAGTGGAGAAAAGTCTCTTCACAGTAAATGGTGTTGGAAAACTGGACAGCTACATGCAAAAGAATGAAACTGGATCACTTTCTTACACCATACCAAAAATAAACTGAAAGTGGATTAAAGACCTACATTTGAGGCCTAGAACCATAAATTTCTAAAAGAAAACATAGGCAGTATTCTCTTGGTTATTAGTGTTAGCAACAGTTTTCTATTTATTTCCCCAGGCAAGAGGAACAAAAGCAAAATATTGGTATTACACCAAGCAGAAAGATTTTTCACAGTGAACGAAATCATCAATGAAAACGAGACAAAGCAACCTACTGAGAGAAATTATTTGTAAAGGATCTGATAAGGAGTGTATGAAAGGATATAAAGAACTCATAAACTCACTCCCCTCCACCACCAAAAAAAAAGATTAAATAATGGGCAGAGGACCTGAGTAAACATTTTTCTGAAAAAGACATACAGATGGCCAACAGACAAATATAAAAGTGCTCAACATTGCTAATCACCAGGGAAATGCAAATCAAAACCACAATCAGATATCACATCTGATTGTTTACCACAGTAAACTGTTTACCACAGTTTATCAGTTTAATAATCATTCTATCAGAATGGTTATTATGAAAAAGACACATAAAAAGTTTTGGTGAGAATGTGGAAAAGGAATCCTTGTGCACTGTTGGTAGAAATGTAAATTGTTGCAGCCACCACCATACAAAACAATATAGAAGTGCCTCAAATAATTAAAAAAATACCATATGATCCTGTAAACTCATTTTTGGGTATTTACCCAAAGGAAAAAATACACTAATTTGTACAGATATATGCACTACTATGTTCACTGAAACTTATTTACATAAACCAAGGTATGGAAGCAATCCAACTGTTCATCAATAGGTGAATGTATTAGGAAGATGTGTTGCATGTAAATACAATGGAGAATAACTCAGCCATAAAAAGAATGAAATCTTGCCATTCATGATAGCATAATATACTCTAGATCCAGCCCATGTTGAATAAAATAACTCAAAGGAAAATAAACACTACATGATTTCACTATATAATGAATTAAATAGCAACAAAACAAAGAAAACCAGAAACAGACTCATAAATATGGAG
Organism: Canis lupus baileyi; assembly: GCF_048164855.1. NCBI lineage: Eukaryota > Metazoa > Chordata > Mammalia > Carnivora > Canidae > Canis > Canis lupus. The sequence continues at coordinate 70,335,957 of NC_132840.1, forward strand.
AACAAACTGATGGTTGCCAAAGAGGTTGGGCTATGTGGATGCAAAATTAGATGAAGCAGATTAAAATTTATGAACTTCCAGTTATAAAATAAGTTACACAAAGAAAATCATAGTATAGGGAATATAGTCAGTAATGTAATATTACATGGTAATAGATGGTAACTATTCTTATGATGGGAAGTATTGCATTATGTGCAGAATTGTTGATCACTATGTGGTATGTCTGACATTAATACAATATTTTATGTCAACTGCATTTTAGCAATTAAAAAAACATAGAATGAGGATAAAGAAGATGTAAAGTATGTTTTATACACAAAACGTGGGTAGGAATAAAAATGGTATTGTAGAATGTATTGGAAATTGAGCAAGCACAACCTAACATAGATTACAATATACTTAAGGGTCATAAATAAACTTCATGGTACAAAAAATGATAATAGATATAAAAGAGAAAGTTATCCATGCATAACACTAAAGAAACTCATCAAATCACCAGGGAAGAGAGCAAGAGGAGAAATGATTCAGTAAAAAACTACAAAAACAGCCACAAAACAAATTGGCAAATAAGTACATACTTATCAATAATTACATGAAATCCATGTGGGCTAAATGCACTAATCAAAAAACACAGGGTTGGGACACCTGAGTGGTTCAGCAGTTGGGTGTCTGCCTTCAGCTCAGGGTGTGATCCCGGAGTTTTGGGATTGAGTCCTGCATCGGGCTCTGGCATGGAGTCTGCTTCTCCTCCCTCTGCCTGTGTCTCTGCCTCTCTGTCTCTCATGAGTAAGTAAACAAAATCTTAAAAAAAAAAAACCCGAAAATACCAAAAAACATAGGGTTACTGAATGTATAAAAAATAAGACCCATCTGTATGCTGCCTAAAAGAGACCCACTTCATATTTTAAGATCCACAGACTGAAAGTAGAGGGGTAGAAAGATTTTTCCAGGCAAATGGATGTGAGGAATAAAAAAGCTGAGGTAGCAATATTTAGATAAAATAGAATTTAAAGATTCATTTATTTATTTGAGAGAGAATACACAAGTGGGGGAGGGGCAGAGAGTGAGAATTTTCAAGCAGCCTCTGCACTGAGTGTGGAGCCCTATGAGGGGCTTGATCCCAGGAGCTTGAGATAATGACCTGAGTGAAAATCAAGTGTTGGATGCTCAACCAACTGAGCCACCCAGGTGCCCCTAGACAAAATAGGCTTTAAAACAAATAATGTAACAAAAGACAAGAGAATAACATAATGATAAGGCATCATTCTAACAAGAGGATATAGGAACTATAAACATCTACATACATACATCAACATACATACATAGGAGTACCTGCATATGTAAAGCACTATTAACAATCATAAAGGGAGAAACTGACAGTAATATGGTACTAGTGGATTAACTTAACATCCCACTTACATCAATTGATAGATCATTTGGAAAGTGAATAAGGAAACTATGGGTTTGAATGACACATTAGACCAGATAAACTTAAGATATACAGAACATTCCATCCAAAACAGTAGTATACACATCTGTTTTAAGTGTACATGGGACATTCTCTAAGATACATCATATGTTAGGCTACAAAACAAGTCTCAATAAATTCAAGGGGTACCTGGGTAGCTCAGTCAGATAAGGGTTTGCCTTCAGCTCAGTTCAGGCTCCCTGGTCAGTGGGAAATCTGCTTCTGCCTCCCCACCCCCCTTAGCTCATGCTTGCGTGTGCTTTCTTTCTTTCTTTCTCTCTCTCTCTCAAATAAATAAGATTGTTAAAAAAATAAGAAAGATTGAAATCATATCAAGTATCTATTCTGAACACAGTGCTGTGAAACTAGAAATTAATTACAAGAAAAAAATCTGGGAGGAATCAGAACACATGCCACTAAACAACTAATGGGTCAAGGAAGAAATCGAGTGAATGAAAAAACTACTTTGAGACACATGAAAAAGGAAGCACAATCTTTCAAAATATTTGGGGTGCAGTAAAAGCAGTTCTAAAAGGAAATTTTATAGCAATACAAACCTACCACAAGAAACAAGAAAAATCTTTAACAATCTCACCTTAGACCTGAAGAAACTAGAAGACAAAAAATAAACCCTGAAGTTAGTAAAAGGAAGGAAATGATACAAAAGTTACAGTAGATATAAATGAAGTAAATACTAAAAAAAAAAAAAAAAAAAATCAAAGAAACCAATAGCTGGCCCTTTGAGAAGAAGCAGAATTGCTAAACCATTAGCCAGACTTGTGTGTTGCATGTAGCATAATATTTGGAGAAGTACATTTGAAACTAATGTAACATATTGTGTATCAACTATAGTTGAAAACCCTTTAAAGGCATGCTATGAAAAAGAATTATAATGGTGATAAGCAATATTAAAACGGTATTTTAGTAGATTATCATACAACTATCACTATAATAACTCAATGATTTCAGTAATTGGTATAACTAAATAAAACTTTCCCAGAAGAAAGAGAGAAGGAGGGAGGGAAGGAAGAAATGGGCTTAAATAAAATCAGAAGTCAAAGAAAAGTTGCAACATAACCAGAAGATTGTAAGAGACTACTATGAAAAATTATACACCAACAAATTGGACAAAGTAGAATGGATAAATTACTAGAAAATCTTCCTAGATGAATCAAGAAGAAAGAAAATCTGAACAGACTATCAGCAATAAAACTGAATCCTACAATAAAACTATATCCTAGCAATAAATCCTGAATCCAATAAAACTGAATATAAAACTCTCCTCAAAAGTCTAAGACCAAAAAAAAAAAAAAAAAAAAAAAAAAAAAAAAAGTCTAAGACCAAATGGATTCACAGGTGAATTCTACCAAACATTAAAAAAAAAAAAAATACTATCTTTCTCACAGTTTAAAAAATAGAAGCGGAAAGAGTGCTTCTACATCATCCTATGAGGTAAGAGTTACTCTGATATGAAACCAGACAGCACTATAAGTGAAAAAAATTATAGGGCAATATCCCTGATGACACAGATGTAAAAATCATCAACAAAATATGTGTAAACTGTATTCAGCAATACATTAAAAGCATCGTTTGCCATGATCAACTGGGATTTGTTTCAGGAATACAAAAATCAAATGATTCAAGAGCCACATCTGGTCAGTGTGATACACCAAATTAATATAATGAATAAAAACCATATTATCATCTCAATAGATGCAGAAAAAAAGCATTTGACAAAATTCAACATTTGTTCATGATAAAAAGTCTGAATAAAGTAGGTATAGGAGAAACATACCTCAATATAAGAAAAGCCAAATGTGACACACTCACACCTACATCATACTGAATGGTGAAAAATAAAACTTTTGCTCTAAGATCAGGAACAAGACAAGGATGTCCATTCTAACCAGTTTTATTCAAAAGAATATGGAAATCCCAGCCACAGCAATCAGACAAGAGTAAGAAATAAACTGCAATCCAAGAATTAGAAAGGAAGAAGTAAAGCTGTCACTATTTCCAGATGACATGTTACTATATAGAGAAAATACTAAAGAGTCCACCAAAAACTATTAGAACTAATAAATTCATTAAAGTTGCAGGATAGAAAATTACAGAAATATGTTGTATTTCTCTAGACTAATAATGAAGTAACAGAAAAAGGATTTAATGAGACAATCTCTTTTATAATAGCATCAAAAAAATACCTAGGAATAAATTTAACCAAGGAGTTGAAAGACTTGTACTCTGAAAACTACAAGATATTGATCAAACAAATTGAAGATACCAGAAATAAATGAAAGATATACTATGCTTATTGATTGGAAGAACTGATATTGTTAAAATATCCATACTTCAGAAAGCAATCTACAGATTCAATGGCATTCCAATAAAAAAATTATTTTTTTTCTGCAGGACTAGAATAAGGCTAATATTTGTATAACCACAAAAGGCCCCAAACAACCAAACCCATTTTGAAAAAGAACAAAAGTAGAGCTAACCTAATCAGATTTCAAAGTGTACTGTAAATCTATGGTAATCAAAACGTTATAGTCCTGGTACATAAATAGACAAATAGAAAAAAAAAGTGCTTCATTAGAAGCAAACAGAGAACCCAGAATTAACCTGATGCTTATATGAGTGAAAATGTAAATTTATATAGCTAGTGTATACAAAACACTATGGAGTTGTCTTAAAGGTTTAATAATAGAGCTATCATATGACCCAGTAATCTCACTTCTGGGTATTTACCCAAAGAATATACTTACTTGAAAAGATATATGTACCCCTATTTTTATTGTAGCACTGTTTACAATAGCCAAGATATGGAAGGAACCTCAAGTATCTTTTTATGGATCAATGGATAAAAATGTGGGGTGTGTGTGTGTGTAAATAGAATATTTCTTAGCCCATAAAAAAGGCATGAAATCTTGCAATTTGCACAAGATATGTGGATCTAGAGTATATTATGCTAAGTTAAATAAGTCAGAGAATAACAAATGTAATTTCACTTATATGTGGAATCTAAAAAAAAAACAAAAAATAAAACAGTATAGAAATAGATTCATAAATGCAGAGAACAAACTGGTGGTTGCTAGAGAGGAGGGCATGAAGGTATGGGTAAAATAATGGAAAGAGATTAAGAGTTACAAACATCCAGGAATAAATAAGTCACAGGGAAGTATAGCATAGGAAATATAATCAATAATACTGTAGTAACTTGGTGACAATGGTAACTACGCTTAAACGCTGAGTGTTTCATAATGTTGAAGCACTATGTTGTATACCTGAAAGTACAATAATATTGCATGTCAACCATACTTTGATTTAAAACAAATTTAAAAAAATTTTCTTTCCCCAATTGTTTAAGCCACCATCATTTCTTGCCTGGATTACAGTACTCATTCCTAGGGTGAAGACTGTTTTCACTCCTGCTTCTTGTCTAATTAGTCTTTTCCATTGTAGCTAAGACAGTTTTTTTCTCAAGCAAAACTTCCTGTCCTCTCCCCTTCAATGGCTTGTCATTACCTGTAGGGTAAAGTCCAATCTTAATATGGCTTTAAGCTATGGCTTCTTTTCACCTTTCTTGTTTCTGCCACTCCATCTCTTGCATTCCACATTTTAAAAAGAGGAAGTTTTTCTTTTTAAGAGCTGACCTTCCTTTTTTTCATCTGTTGCTCTTTACTAACACCTTTTTTTCTCTTCCTGGATTGTTCACCACCTTCATGTTTTGCTCAAAACTATCTAAAAATCATTAGAACACTAGAAGTCCCCTCTTACCATCCTTTTAGCAGTGGACTGTGTTTTACAGTGACTCAAATTTGGGGATTTCCAACTCTTGTTGATAGGGTACCTGAGCACTTTTCTAAGAACATAGATTCCCATGTGGCAGCCCACTTCAACTGAATCATAACCATTAAATGCTTTGCTCAGGAGTATGTTTTTCAAAAGCCTTACAGCCAGCCTCATTATTGAATAGTTGAGAATAATGGTTATAGACCAATGGTTGTCAAATCTTGTATACTTTAGAACACACAGAAAGCTTAACCAAAAATGCCTCCACTGCAACCCAGCATCAATCAAAGCAGTAAAGCAAACAAAAGGGGCAAAAAACAAGGAAATGAGATATAATAAGAAATAAAGATTAAAAGAACCCAAATTAATCTTTGAAAAAAACTTGCAAGATTGACAGCTCTGACAATATCAACCAAGAAATAGAGATGCAAATAAATAAAATCCCAAATAAGAGTCTTTTAATGTGCTTCTGGAAAATTTTAAAAACCTTAATTTGCACAAAAAGGAATAGAAGAATTGCACAGAAAATAGCCACTCAATACATATAAGTAATAATGATAATAATAATGTAATGACGATATACATGTTACCATTTTTTCCCCACTTCCAGAAGTCACAGGCTGAGATTATTTTATCAGTGGTACAGATATCCCTAGGTTACATAACAAGAAAAAATTGCCCAATTATTTTTATGAGATAGAAATATGTTTTATACTAAAACTTTATAAGCACAATATAAGAAAAATATAAGCCTATTCCTTTTTGAATATGTTGAACATGGCTTTAAGATCTTCTCTTTTTTGTATCTATCAACACAACATAGTTATAGCTGTACTTATGTGTACATATGTGTGCATGTATTAGTCATGGTCAATTATGCATTAATTTAGGATTAAAAATGGCCCTAGAGAGAAAAATTTTGTAGTATAATTTATATTTTAGTGGTTTAAAGACAAACATTTCATGGCTTTTCACTGTTCTCAAATTTATCTGATTAGTAGTACCGTTGTCAAAAAGGGATTTCATGTTTTATTTTTAGCATTAAAATTTAATGAATGGAAAAAGCTACTCACTTTCTTTTTGAAGTCAGGAAGAATACAAAGAAGTTAGCCACTTTAGAAATCATGAACAATAAAAACAAAATTAAAAATCAGAGGTATAAGAATTGTAAGGGAGAAAGCAAACTATCGGTTTTCCCTCATTTTTCTCCTCCCTCCCTCCCTCCCTCCCTCCCTCCCTCCCTCCCTCCCTCCCTCCCTCCCTTCCTTCCTTCCTTCCTTCCTTCCTTCCTTCCTTCCTTCCTTCCTTCCTTCCTTCCTTCCTTCCTTCCTCTCTTCTTGTTTTTTTTTTTTTTCAGATCTTGTGGTTGTCCACAAAGACAACTAAACACAATTAGCAAATTATGAGCATTAAAAAAGTCAGTAAGGAGCTGGTTACAAAATAAATTGGTAAAAATCAGTAACATCTTGGCTCTAACCCTATGCCAAACACTTACCCTGTCCTTAACCCTAACCCAATATGAGAAGCAAAAAAAGATTTAGGTATATATGTGTAATTGAATAGTGCTCAGAAAAAGAAAAAAAAGAAGTCTTGCCATTTGCAATGATGAGGATGGAGCTAGAGAGTATGATGCTAAGTGAAATAAGTTACAGAAAGATAAATACCATGATTTCACTCATATGCATAATTTAAGAAACACATGAACAAAGGTTAAAAAAATAAAAAGGCAGAGGTAAAACCTAGATGCCTACTCTCAAATATAGAGGACAAACCGATGGTTACCAGGAGAGAGGTGAGTGGGGTCATGGGTTAAAGAGGTGATGGGGATTAAGGAATGTCCTTTGATGAGCACAGGGTGTTGTCTTGAAGTGTTGATCACCTTATTGTACACTTGAAACTATTATTACACAACATGTTAACTAGAATTTCAATTAAAAAATGCACAAAACAGAAACAAAATCAATAGCATTTATCTATACCAGTAATAATCATTAGAAAGTGCAATAGAAGATAAGCTCTGACCTCCATGGAAGTATTTTAAAGACTCTTAAGGACATTTTTAGAAGATCTGAGTCAAAAGCTCTATGACACTGAAAAGTAGGGTGGCTTAATATTATAAAATAATTAATTTTCCCTTAAATGACTTTAAAATTCTATGTATTTCTAATTAAATTCCCAAGAATATTTTCTTGGGTTAGGGAGAGAAAACCTGATTGCAAAATTTTGTGGAACATAATAGTCTATGAATACCTGGGAAAAATTTTAAAAATAGGACTACCCTTAGCATAAATTATATTCATAAAACAGTAGTATACAGCTATAATATCAAATAAACCAATCAAGTTGAATAGATACACTAGAAACGACCTTCTTATATATGACAGTTGGTTATATGTTTGTGGTAATATCCCAAATCAGAAAATTTTATTTAGTAAATTGTATTGGCAAAACCATACCTTATATAGTATAGGGTAAATGTAAAACTTGTGACAAGTTGAAAAGCAAAGATTCCTATCTCACACTGCATACAAAAAAGCCCAAATGAATTAAAGACCTAAATATGAATAACTGAAAATGAAATATAATGAAATGTATAGTTTCTTTATGACTTCAAATCAGGAAGTATTTCTTAAGTTCTCAAATTATAAGAAAAAGTATTTATTCAATTACTCAAAATTAAAAGTTTTATTTAAGTGAAGGACACCATAATCAAGTTAACAGATGACAGACTGGGATAATATGTATGGAACACCTAGAACAAGTAGAGAATTCTGAGGTAGAATATAAAAGTTACTGCTGAAAATATAAAATGTCAGTAAGCTCAATAGAAAAATAGACAAAAATGTAAATTAAAGCACATATAAAATGCTTAGACTCTATCAGGCACATTTATTCAGGAAAGAGATGGATATAATTATTTAGGAAAATGTATAAATTAAACTTTATATGTTCATACAATGGAATATGTGCAGCTCTTGGAGACTATGAATTAGATTTACATACAACAATGTGATTAGACATCAAAAAACAATTTTGAAAAAAAAAAGCCTTTATGTAAAGTAAGGTAAATACACTAACACAATACTGTATGCCTTTCAAGATCACATGCCTAAATATATGTATTGAATAAAAACTGGAATACTATGAGGAATAATAGTATGGAATGGATGGCTACGGGGAAGAGGGAATAAGAGTATGGGTGGAGAATGAATGAAAAAAAAGTAAAAGTAAAAAAGATCTGCTTCATATATGGCCAAGTAACTTGTGACAGATTGACTCTCCTTCAGATAACAATAATCAACTCTGAACAAAATACCAAAACCAAATAGCTGAAAGCTATGGAGAATGAACAAAGACAGGCAAATTCTGAAAGCTGAAACCTGGAAGAAGGAGCCATGATGAGGCAAGTTTTCAGTTTCTAAAGCTTTAACCTGAAAACATTTTACAGAGAAGCTTGGAGAAGCTAAAATGCAATAGCAACCTACCCTTTAAAAAAAAAAAAAAGTCTTCAACAATTTGAGAGCTGAGTCTGCAGTAACCACAGTCACTGGAAAGAGGGTGAAATCCCAGATCAGTAAGAACCAGAGAAGGGCATGCCTCAAATTGTGAATATAAACACCACTCAAATCTCTACTGACCCCTGAAGCATACCTATGGGGTAGACACAAAGCAATTTGCAGCTAAAGCCAAAAAACTCAACTGAGATTTGAGTTACTCCAACCAGAGGTGAAACAGAATTTGCAGTTTCAGTTGAACTAAATTAATTGCCTGCCACAACAAAAATATCAACACAATTTGAGGAGTAAAACAGAATCTAAGATCTCTATAATGTAACTGTCACAATGTCCAGGATACAATTCAAAATTACTCAGCTTGGAGGAGCCAGAAAAAATATAATCATTCCTAAAGGAAAAGACAATTAGATGTTAGAATGATCAGACAAGGACTTTGAGACAGCTATTAAAACTATGCTCAATGAAGTAAAAAAAAAAAAAATGTAATGAATGGAAAAATAAGAAATCTCAGCAAAGATAGAGAAATATTAAGGAACCAAACAGAATTACAACAGAACAAAACAGTATCTGAAATAAAAATATACCCCTTAATCCACTTCACTAAATTGCCTCCCTATTCCTCAATGTTTATCTATTAGGTCAAGCTCATGCATATCAATTGTGTTCAGACCTTGTATTCATTTATTAATTTTAGGTCTGTTGATTTATAAGTTTTTGAAAGATGTAATACAATTTTCCACTATGGCTGTGCCTATATCAACTTTAGCTTATAATTCTGTTTTGTTTTTGTATGTTGAATTTTTTTTTGCTAGGATCATCCAAATGTATGATTATTATATCTTTTTTGTAGATTGTTCCTTATGTAGCATCTCATTTTATGCTTACTTTTGTCTTTTTCTTTGCTCTTGAACATCTACATTTTTTTTTCTACAAGTAATGGTATAAAATGTTTAAGAAACTCAAAGGAAGGAAATATGAGCCAGAAATTTTATAATAAGACAATCTGACCTTCTATTTAAAAACCACAAATTCTTATGAACACATTAAAATTCAGGAACTGTTTCCCCTGAGTCCTTCCTAAGGGATCTATTAAGCACAATGAACTTCAAACAACCAGAGTGACTGGAGAGTTTGATATGAGGACTTGTGTTAGGAAATAATATAATTTACTTAGAGAAATAAATCTAAATAACATTTATATGGTATAGGGTAAGGTATACAATGGCTGTATGTTCTGACAGTGTAATTGCAGTAAAACTATAAAAATGTTTGGAGAATGGGGAGAGAGAGAAAAAGCAGAATTAGCTTGCTGATTGAGAGTCATTAAATTGAGTAAAAGGATATTACTTCAAGTCAGATGAGGAAGAGCCAGGATTGGGACAAAAGGATGTTACTAGCTAATCTCAATATTGTTCATAGTGAGGGACCAACAGACATCAAGCAAGAGAAGAAAAGAGAGAGGGTACAAAGGATTAGAAAAGAAACCATTAGAAAAAAAAATAAACTTCACTAAGTAACAGAAAAATATACAAAAATAGCAAATAGACATGATAAAGACATGAATACATATAATTGTAGCATAAAACAATGCTGGAATTGGGACCAGTCATATTTATCACATCAATAAATATATTTCTTTTACCAATTAAAAACAATTTTCAGGTGGTTAAATATTTGCAAATGAAATATCGAAGAAGAGGTTAATATCCAAAATATATAAAGAACTTATACAACTCAACACCAAATACAAACAAAGCAGATTCAAAAATGGGCAGAAGACCTGGATACACATTTTTCCAAAGAAGACATATAGATGACCAACAGACACATGGAAAGACACTCAGTATCACCAACCACCAGGAAAATGCAAATCAAAATCATAATGAGATATCACCTTACACTTGCCAAAATGGCTAAAATAAAAAACCACAAGAAATAACAAGTGTTGGCAAGGATAAGGAGAAAAAGGAACTCTTGGGTACTGTTGGTAGGAAGGTGAACTGGTACAGCTAGTATACAGAGCAGTATGAGGGATCCTCAAAATATTAAAAACAGAAGTACCCTATGATCCAGTAATTCCACTACTATTTAACCAAAGAAAATGAAAACACTAATTCAACAAGATATATGCACCCTTGTGTTTATTGCAGCATTATTTATAGTAGCCAAGATATGAAAGCAACCAAAGTGTCAATAGACCAATGAATGGATAAAGAGGCCACACATACATACACATACACACATACACATACACAATGAAATATTATGTAGCCATAAAACAGAATAAGATCTTGCCATCTGCAACAACATGGATGGACCTAGGATATTATGCTAAGTGAAATAAGTCAGACTGAGAAAGACAAATACCATGATTTCACTCATATGTGGAATCTAAAAAATAAATAAACAAAAATCAGAATCAGAAATAGAGAACTAACTCATGGTTGCCAGAAGGAAGGGGGTGCAGGAATAAGGAAAATGGGTAAATGGGAGTGGAAGTACAGGCTTTCAGTTATAGAATGAATAAAAGGTATGATATAGGGAAAATAGTCAATGTTATTGTAATAGCATTGCATAGTTACAAATGCTAGCTACACTTGTGATAAATAAAGCACAAGGTATAGAGATGTTGAATCACTATGTTGTACACTTGAAACTAATGTAGCATGTATACCAACTAAAATAAAAAAATAAAAACTATTTTCAGATTTAACAAAGCAAAATTGAACACTATGGTCTATATAAGACACACTTAAAACATAGATTCAGAAAAAGTAAAAAATATAAAAGAGTGATACTTAACAGTGAGAGATTGAATATTTCCTTCCAAGATTGAAAATAGGCCAGAATGACCTCTCTCACCACTACTATTTAACTGGACGTCCAAGAGTCCAATAAGAAAATGAAATAAGAAATATACAAATTGGAAAGAGAAATAACACTGTTTTTGTTCACAAGTGACAGATTGTCTGTGTAAAAAGCTCCAAAGAATTTTTAAAAATATTGGAATAAGTGAATACGGCATGGTGAGAGGACACAGAAGTCAAGATATAAAATTTCTTTTTCTATATACTAGCATTAACAATTAGGATTTGAAATAAAAATGCCATTTATAGTAGCACCAAAAAAAAAAAAAAAGGTGAAGTACTTGGGTATAAAGCTAAAAAAAATAAGTATAGTATCTATATGCAGAAGTACAAAACACAGATGGAAGAAATAAAAAGATCTAATTAAATGGAGAGATTATTCCATGTTAACAGGTTGAAAGGTTCAGTACTGTTACATCAGTTCTTTCCCAATTGATCTGTTGATGCAGGGCAATCTCTGAAAGGGGGTGCCTGGGTGACTCAGTCACCTAAGCCTCTACTTTTGGCTCAGTTCATGATCCCAGAGTTCTGGAATCAAGTCCTACATTGGGCTCCCTGCTCAGTGGGGAGTCTGCTCCTCTTTTCTACCTTGCCCCCTCTCTGCTCCTTCTCTCTCACTTACTCTCTCTCTCTCACATAGATAATAGATTTTTTCTTTTCTTTTGAAAAAGAAAAAAAACTCAGCTGTTTTATAGATAGTGACAAACTGATTCTAAAATCTATATAGAAAGGCAGAGGGATTAGTTTAGTTTACCAACACAATTTTGAAAAAGAACAAAGTTGAAGGACACATATTCTATTTCAAGTCTTACTATAAAGCTACCATTATTAAAAATTGTGGTATTGGTAAAAAAAAAAAGACACATTGATCAAGGGAATGTAAACTTATACGAGGACTTCTGGGGAAGTGGAATAGGAGAACCCTAGCTCACGTTGCCCCATGGATACAACTAGATAACACATCAGTGTAAATGCCCCAGAAAATGACATAAAGATTGGCAGAGCAATCTCCACTACTAAAGATAGAGAAGAGGCCACATCAAAGTGGGTAGGAAGAGTGGAGACATGGTGGGAAGGTAAACCAATGGTGGCCATCCACCAGTGGGAGGGAGCTGGGGACATAGAGAGGGAAGAGAAACAGATTATTACACTGGGGGGCCCTAAGGGCAAGATGAATCTCCATAGCATTTGGCTGGAGGGGACTGAATTTTATGAGTTCTTGAAGCCAGCAGGACTTTAAGCCTGGGACATGAAAAATCAGTGGGCTTAGTTCTGGGAGAGCTAGGAGAGCCATAGAAGACTGAGTCCCCACCCTTGAAAAGACAGCATGACAAACAGCCTGTTTAAGCATAAAAAATTTGGGTTACATGGGAAAGAGAGTTATTTGCTAATCTCAGAGCATGTCCCCAGGGGTAGAGTTCTCTGAGGGACTTGACCAGGAATAAAGGAGCTGGCAGTTGCCATCTCTCTCCCCTGCCCCTCAGCATAAACACATGGCCATCTTCAGGAACCAGCTTGGCATGGACATTCACTACTTAACTTGCTTACATCTCGCCATGCTCCTTCCAACTGGGACTGAAGGTCTCCTCTCCCAGAAGAATGGCACAAACTTTGCCAGCACTGTATCTTTCGACTTTGTACTTTGTGGGGCCTTGGGGTCTGGCAGTGTTGGCCAGTCACCTCCGGGGCGGGGGGGGGGGGGTGGATGTGTTCACCTTATCGAAAGTGCAGGTCCTGCCCTCTACTTTCAAGAGCAGGAGATGTTGTTGACTTTCCTAACACACAGAAATAGATGTAGAGAATTAGACAAACACGAGGAGAGAGGAATATGTCCCAAATGAAAGAACAGGACAAAATTATAGCAAGAGACCTAAGTAAAATAAAGAAATGTAATATTTCTTGTAGAGAATGTAAAGTAATAATCATAAAGATACTCACTGGACCTGAGAAAGGAGTGGAGGACATCAGTGAAATTTCTTGATAGAGATTAAAAAAGAACAAACAATGATTGAAATTAAAGATATAGTAAATGGAATAAATAGTAGACTAGAAGAAGTAGAAGAATAAATCAATGTAATGATTGGACAGAGTAATGGAAACTAATCAAGCTGAGCAGATGAGGGAAAAAATATGCAAAATGAGAATAGACTTAGGGAACTCAGTGACTCCATCAAGCATAATAACATTTGCATAATAGGTATCTCAGGAGAAAAGAGATAAAAAGGGGGAAGACAATATATTTGAAGAAATAATACCTGAAAACTTCCCATATCTAGAAAGAAATGGAAATTCAAATCCAGGAGGCACAGAAATCCCCCAACAAAATCAATCCAAGGAGATCCATACCAAGAGACACAGTAATTAAAATGGCAAAACTAATGATAAAGAATTTGAAAAGCAGCAAGAGAAGGGGCCCTATGTGTTTCAGTCAGTTAAGTGTCTGACTCTTGATCTCAGTTCAGGTCTTGACCTTGGGGTTGCAAATTCAGCCCTGAGTTGTGCTCCACACTGAGAGGTGGAGCCTACTTTAAAAAAAAAAAAAAGGTGCAGAGCAAGAGCAAAGAAAACAGTTACGTATAAGGGAAACCCCAGAAAGCTATCAGCAGATTTTTCAACATAAACTTTGTAGGCCAGAGAGAGTGACATAATAGAGTTAAAGTGCTGAAAGGAAAAAATGTTCAGTCAAAAATGCTCTATCCAGCAAAGCTATCACTCAGATAGAAAGATAAAAATTTCTCAGACAAATAAAAACCAGCAAAGTTCATGACCACTAAACCAGCGCTTCAAGAAATATTCAAGGGAACTTTGTGAGTGGAAAGGAAAGACCATAAGTAATAGTAAGAAAAATAGGAAGCATAAAAACAGTAAAAATAAATATATCTGTAAAAAATCAGTCGAGGGACTCACAATATAAAAGGATATAAAATATGACAATGTATACTTAACATATGGAAAGGAGAGGAATAAAGAATGGGTTCAAACTTAAGTGTCCATCTACTTACTATAGACTGCTATATGCAGAAGGTGTTATATACAAATATAATGGTAACCACAAATCAAAAACCAGTAAAAAGATACACAAAAAATAAAGAGAAAGAAATCAAAGTACATTTCTACAGAAAGCAAATTTATGGGGCACCTGGTGCCTCAGTCAGTTAAGTATAAAATAGCTGCTGCTTGATTTCAGCTCAGGTCATGATCTCAGTGTCCTGGGATCAAGCCTTGCTTTGGGCTCCATGCTCACAGGGAGTCTGCTTGAGATTCTCTTCCCCCCTCCCTCTTTTTCCCCCTCCCCCTGCTCATGCTTTGTCTTTCTGAAATAAATACATTTTAAAAAAGAAAGCCAGTTCATGGTGATAAGGGTGGCAAGGAAAGAAAACAGAGAAGACCTACAAAAATAACCACAAAACAACAAAATGGCAATAAATACATACCTATCAATAGTTTGAATGTATATGGATCAAATGTTCCAATCAAAAGACAAGGTGATGGAATGGATTAAAAAACCCAAGATCCATCTATATGCTTCCTATAAGAGACTCATTTCAGACCTAAAGACACATGCCAGTTGAAAGTAAGCAGATGGAAAAACATCAATCATGCAGGTGGATATGGAAAGAAAGCTAGGGTAGCAGTATTTATATCAGATGAAGTACCCTTTAAAACAAAGACTTTAAGAGAAACAAAGAATACTACATAATCATTAAGGGGACAATACAACAAAAGGACATAATAATTGTAAATATTTATACACCCAACATGGGAGCATCCAAATACTTAAAACAGTTAGTAACAAACACAAAAGAACTACTTGATAATAGTACAATAACAGTAAGAGACTTTAACACACACACACCCCTTACCTCAATGGATAGGCCATCTAAACAGAAAATCAACAAGGAAACAGTGGCTTTGAATGACACACTGCACCAGATAGATTTAGTAGATATATCCAGAAGATTCCACCCTAAAACAGCAGAATTCACATTCTTTTCAAGTGCATATGGAACAGTCTCCAGAATAGATTATATATTAGGCCACAAAACAAGTCTCAACAAATTAAAAAAAGATGCCTTACTATGCATCTTTTCTGACCACCACACAATGAAACTAGAAATCATCTGGAAAGAGCACAAATACATGGAGGTTAAATAACATGCTACTAAACAATGAATGATCTGCCAAGAAATCAAAGATATATCAAAGAAAATACATGAATACAAATGAAAATAAAACACAATAACAGAAAATCTTTAGGATGCAACAAATGTGGTTCTAAGAGGGAAATTTATAGCAATACAGGCTTACCTAGAAGCAAACAACAACAAAAACAAAATTCAACCTAATCTTACACCTACGGAAGCTAGAGTAAGTAGATCAAACAAAATTCAAAACCAACAGAAAGAAGTAGTAAAAATTAGAGCAGAAATAAATGTTATAAAAACAAGCAAAAATAGAACAAATCAATGAAACCAGGAGGTGGCTCTTAAAAAGATAAGCAAAATTCATAAACCTCTAGCTAGACTCTTCAAAAAGAGAACTCAAATAAAAAAACCAGAAATAAAAAAAGGAGAAACAACAATGAACACCACAGAAAATACAAAGGATTTTAAGAGAATATTATGAAAAATTATATGCCAACAAGTAGGACAACCTTGAAGAACTAGATAAATTCCAATGAAACATACAACTCACCCAAACTGTGATAGGAAGAAATACAAAATTTGAACAGACTGATTACCAGTAATGAAATTGAATCAGTAATTTAAAAAAAAACCTCCCAACAAATGAGTCCAGGACCAGATGTCTTCATAGATAAATTCTACCAAACATTGAAAGAAGAGTTCATATCTATTCTTCTCAAACTTTTCCAAAAAATAGAAGGGGAAGGGAAATATCCAAATTCATTCCATGAGGCCAGCTTGACCCTAATTGCATAACCAAATAAAGATACCACAAAAAAAGAGAATTATAGGCCAATACTTCTGATGAACACACAAAGAAAAATTCCTCCACAAAATCTCAGCAAACTCAACCCATCAATACATTGAAAGAAAATAATTCACCTTAATCAACTGGGATTTATTCCCAAGATTCAAGAGTGGTTCAGTATTTGCAACTCAATCAATATGTTACATCACATCAATAAGAGGAAGTGTAGAAACCATACGATCATTTCAATAGATGCAGAAAAAGTATTTGACAAAGTACAACAACCATTCATGATAAAAACCCTAAACAAAGTAGGTTTAGAGAGAACACACCTCAACATAATAAACACCTTATATAAAAATTCCACAGTTAACATCATATTCAATGGGGGAAAGAGAGAGCTTTTCCTTTAAGGTCAGAAACAAAAGAGTGAAATCCACTCTTACCACTTTCTTTCAACACAGTACTGGAAGCCCTAGCCACATGAATCAGACAACAGAAAGAAATAAAAGGCATCCAGACTGGTAAGAAAGAAGTAAAACTTCCATTATTTGCAGACAACATGATACTATATATACAAAACCCTAAAAGACTCCACCAAAAAACCCTAAAAGAATGGATAAATTCAGGTTTCAGGATACAAAATCAAAGTACAGAAATCTGTATTTCTGTACACTAATAATGAAGCAGCAGAAAGAGAAATTCAGAAAATTATCCCATTTATAATTATACCAAAAATAATAAAATACCTAGAGAATAAACTTAACCAAAGAAATGAAAGACTGGTACTCTGAAACTATAAACTTTTGATGAAAGAAATTGAAGATGATACAAAGAAATGGAAGGATATTCCATACTCATAAATTGTAAGAACAAGTATTTTTAAAATCCAAGCAACCTATGGATTTAATGTAATCCCTATGAAAATACCACCAGTTTTTTCCACAAAACTAGTACAATTCTAAAATTTTTAAAGTTTTTATTTAAATTCCATTTAGTTAACATACAGTGTAATATTAGTTTCCTCAATCCTAAAATTTGTATGAAACCACAAACGACCCCACCAAGTAGCCAAAGCAATCTTGAAAAACCAAACCAAACCAAACTGGAGTTATCACAATTCCAGACTTCAAGGTATATACTAAGCTATAGCAATCTAAACATTATGGTATTAGCACAAAAATAGATACAAAGATCAAGGGAACAGAATAGAAAGCTGAGAAATAAACCTACAATTATATGCCCAATTAATCTTCAACAAAGGAGGCAAGAATATATAGTGGAACAAAGACAAAATCTTCAACAAATGTTGCTGGGAAACTGGACAGCTACATGCAAAAGAATGAAATTTGGCCACTTTCTTAAAGCATATGCAAAATGTAACCCAAAATGGGTTATAGACATAAATGTGTGACCTTAAACCATAGCAATCCTAGAAGACAGTGAAAGCAGAAATTTCTCTGACATTGGCCGTAACAGATTCTCTTTCTCCCTCTCTTTCTGTCTGCCCTTCTCTCCCCATTCACACATGCTCTCTTTCTCTCTCTCTCAAAAAAAAGGAAGACATGAACAAATATTTCTCCAAAGACAACACACGTGGCCAATAGACACATGAAAAGATGCTCAACATCACACATCATCAAGGAAATGAAAATCAAAACCACAATGAGATATCACCTCACATCTGTCATAATGGCTAAAATCAACAACTCAATAAAGAACAAATGCTGGTGAGGATGTGGAGAAAGGGAACTCTTGTGCACTGCTGGTAGGAATGCAAACCAGTGTAGTTACTGTGGAAGACAGAATGGGGGTTCCTCAAAAAATTAAAAATAGAGCTACCTTATGATTCAGCAATCACACTACTGAGTATTTACCCAAAGAATATGAAAACACTAATTTGAAGGGATTATATGAAACTCTATGTTTATTGCAGCATTATTTATAATAGCCATATTATGGAAGCAGTCCAAGTGTCCACTGACTGATGAATGGATAAAGAAGATGTGGGATATTTCATCAATATTTCATTATATGTATATTTCATTTTTTATGACTAAAATATTCCATACATATAATATTCCATGGGGGATAAGAGAATATATATGGAACATATATGGAATATTACTCAGTCATAAAAAAGAATGAAACATTGCTATTTGCAACAATATATATGAAGCTAGTGAATATAACACTAAATGAAATAAGTCAGTCAGAGACAGATAAATACCATATGATTACACTTTGTGGAATATAAGAAACAAAACAAACAAGGCAAACAAGGAAAAAGAGAGAAATCAAAAAACAGACTCAATTACAGAGAACAGGGGATACCACAGGGCAGATGGGTAGTGAGATGGGTGAAATAGGTAAATGAGATTAAGAGTATACTTATCTTGTGAGCCCTGAGGAGTAGGTGGAATTGTTGAACTGTTATATTGTATACCTGAAAGTAATATAACTCTGTATATTAGTCACGCTGGAATTAATACAAAAATAAAAACTTATATAAATATCATTAATTAATATTTGACAAAGGCAATTTAATGGGAAAATGATAAGCTTTTCAATAAGTAGTGCTGAAACAATGAGATGTCCATAGGCAAATAATGAGCCTAGACACAGACCTCACAATTTACATGTTTATCTAACTGATTTGAAAACTTACATGCACATGAGAATACCTGCACATTAATATTTATAACAGCTTTATTCACGATTGCCCAAAACTGGAAGTAACTGAGAAGTCCTTCAGTAGGTGAAAGAATAAACAAATTGTAGTATAATCATACAGTGGAATATTATTCCACAATTAAAAAAGAAGAATCAATTTATGCAAGACCATGGATGAAACTTAAATGCCCACTGCTAAGAGAAAAAAGGCTACATACTATATAGTTGCATTAATGAGACATCTTGAAAAACACTACAAAGATGGAAAACTAATCAGTGATTGACAAGGGTTAAGGAAGAGGAAGCTGTTAAATAGCTGCAGCACAGGAGTTTTTGGCTTTTGTTTTTAGAAAATGTTGAGACTTTTTAAAGAGCAATTTTAAGTTCACAGTAAATTTGAAAGGAAGGTAAAGATATTTCCCATATGCCCCCTGCCACCACACATGCACAATCTCCCTCATTGTAAACTTCCCTCCTGGCCACAGTGGTACATAGTTACAACTGGTTGACCTACGTTAATAGAACATAATCACCCACTGTCCATAGTTTACATCACAGTTCACTCTTGCTGCTGTATGCTGTATGGATTTGGAGAAATATATGATGACACATATCCATCATTATAGTATCATATAGAATAGTTTCACTGCCGTGAAAATGCTAAGCACAGGGGATTTTTTTAGGGCAGTAAGATTGCTTATTCTGTATGATAGTGTAGTGGGAGATACATGGCACTATGCAAAAGCCCATACAAGTTTATAGCACCAACAATGAATCTTAATGTATGCAAAATTTTAAAAAGTTAATTAGGACATTGAAGGACCCAAAGATGGAATGCAGAATATGACAAAATCTAACTATATTACAAAGTGTATGACATAACTTCGCTGAAGGGATGGAGGTGACCTTAGTAACTTTGAAAATGAGTGGTAGAGACTTGAGGCTAAAGATAAAAGGAATTGCATATAAGCTCTGTACTACTGGTTAACAATTCAGAAGCCATTGTGTATGTATAATGGGACTGAACAAATAAGCAAATGGATGATGGGTGTGGGAACCAGATTTTTCAGTGTTGGAATAAAGGGTTATACATAAGCAAGAGAGAAAGGATTAAGTGAACCAAGTAATAATGGATAAGAAAAATAATAGTATGAATTCATGTTTAGCTTAGTATAGATTCAGATTTTATACACACACACATGAATTGTAGATATGCATATTATCGGTTATTATTATATGTATTTCTGAGTTCTGTCTTCTGAGAATGTCCAGAAACAAAGACTCCAATAGTAACAAACATACTCAGTATTCAGATCTTGATTTATAATATCATCCTCCAATAAAAGGAACCAGGGCTCCTTGAAGAAATGACTGATTCTAGGACAGGCAAGGAATATACAAGATGAGCCTGAAGCATATTATAATGCCAGAAAATAAGTAAGTACTAAAAAACAAACAGGAGCCAACTGCAAGAGCTCCCAAAGGCCAAAGCTGTAGTAATTGGAACAAAATAATTTAGTGTTGGATTTTAACCCAAGGTATGAAATAAATAATCAAGAGACCAGCTACTGGATAATCTAATTAACACAAAGGGAAAAACCCCACAAATATGCATAATTAGAAATCTTATGTAGAAAACCTCTGAAGAGAAAGACTTAAAAGTCACAAGAGACATTTTCACAATTTTAAGCAAATACATGTAAAACTCTAGATAAAATGAGTACCTAAGAAAATACAACCTACCAAAATTAACTCAAGTGAAGAGACAGTCTAAATAGATAAATTCATCATAGAAAAAAAACAACAAAAAAGAGCACTCTCACAGAAAAGCATAAAACTCTAAACATCAGTAATCCCAATATTATATAAACAAGTTCAGCATACTGGAAAAGCAAGCAAACAAATACTACCAAAGTCTTTTTATGAAGTAAGTATAGTGTATTTCCTCAAACTTGATAAAATGTGTATCAAAGAAAACTATAGATTTATGAATTTTTATGTAGAAATCTTAAATATTAGCCAACAAAATCCAAACAAATATTAGAAAAAATAACATAACCTAGAGAGTTGTATTCCAGGCATATAAATTTTGATCAGTTTTCACAAATCTTTTAATATTATCGATCATATTAATAAAACTAATGAGAAAAATTATGCAATTATCTCTATAAATGCACAACAGGACTTTGACAAAGTTAGCACTGATTCACATTAAACACACTCAACAAAAACCAATTGATGGATCTTCTTTGGACATAAGAAATATAGTTTAGCTCAAACACTAACATCTTACTTATGGGGAGGCACTAGCAGCGTTGCTGCCAAAACCAGGAATAAGAGAAGGATGCCCACTGTTCCACTACTATTTAACTCTGGGCTGGAGGTATAGCTAATGCAATTTTGCAAGAAAAAGCAGCTAGAAGCATTAGCATTGGAAAGGAAGAGTTAACTTTTCAGATGCAATGGTTATTTATTGTAAAAGCTCCAAAATGTCAATTGGAAAATTACTACAAAAAATGAGACTTTAGTAAAATAGTAGTTAATAAAATTAATGTATAAAAACCAACAGCCCTTGAAAACAAGTCCACACAAAACCCCACACATCTTCTGATGAAATTAGCATTTAAATTGTTATATCTATTGGCAATACGACTGAGCTTCATTAATAATTTACGGAACTTGGAATCAACCAAGTTTTCCTATAGTAGGTGAATGGATAAATAAATAGTGATACATCTGGACAATGGAATATTATTCAGCGCTAAAAAAATGAGCTGTCAAGCCACAAAAAGATCTGGAGGCAGGGCACTTCAATGCATACTACTAAATGAAAGAAGTCAATCTGAAAATCCTACACATTCTGTGATTCCAATTATATGACATTCTGAAAAAGGCAAAAGTATGAAGGCAAAAGTATGGCTGCTGGAGTAGGGGGAGGGATGAATAAGCAGAGCACAGAGGAGTTTTGGGGTTGTGAAAATACTCTGTATGATATTATAATGATGGATATACATAATTATATATATTTGTCCAAACCCATAGAACAAACAACAAGAGTGAACCCTAAGGTAAACTATGGATTTTGGGTGATTAGAATGTGTCAATGTAGGTTTATACCTGGTAATGAATGTACCATTCTGGTGAGTGGTGTTGAAAATGGGAGGCTGCGCATCAATGGGTGTCAGGGGATAGGTGGGAAATCTCTGTACCTGCCTCTCAATTTTCCTGTGAATCTAAAACTGCTATAAAAAATTAGGGCCTTTAAAAACAAAACAAAAGGGGCATCTTGTATGATAGCAAAATGACAGTAAAATACTTAGGTACAAATTTTACACAAATGTCCAAGACTTACTTAAAACTCACAGAATGCTACTAAAGGAAACAAAATTGGACTTGAGCAAATGGAAATGAAACCTGGTTTTTGGATAGAAAGATTTTAACATTACAAATAGGTTGTTTCCTCCAAAGTTAATTTATACATTTAATGAAATTACAGTAAAAGAATAATGATTTTTTTCTGGAGCTGCATAGATCATAGAGAATTCATTTGAAAGGAAAATGGCCAGAAAATATATGGAAGATTAAAGAAAAGCAAGGGTGTAGGTGTGAGTAGGGTGAGATCTACTAGATATTAAAACTTGCTCATAAAAGCCTCTATAATTAAAATAGGGTTGTACTGACACACGAATAAAAAGATGATAGAACAGAATAGAAAATCAGAAATAGACATATTATATACAAATTTAGTATGCTATAGAGGCAACCTCAAAATCAGTTGAGGTGTAAGATGGAATTTTTAATAAGGAGATTAGGATAACTGAACTGCCTTAAGGAAAAAGGTAAAGTGAGATCAATACCTATACTATTCAATAGGATAAGTTTCAAGTGGATCAGATATTTTAATAGAAAAAATGAGGGGCACCTGGGTGGCTCAGTGGTTGAGTGTCTGCCTTTCACTCAGGTCATGATCCTGGGGTCCTGGGATCGAGTCCCACATTGTGCTCCCCATAGGGAGCTTGCTTCTTCCTCTGCCTCTCTCTCTCTGTCATGAATAAATGGATAAAATCTTTAAAAAAAGAAAAGAAAAAAATGAAATGATGCAAGTAAAAAAAATAAGAAAATGAAGTAAATTCCTGTATAATCTTAGAGTAGAGAAACTTTTCTAACTATGACTCAACATCCAGAAACAATAAGGGAAACTGGATTACTTTAACAATCACTTCTGCATGTAAAAAAAAATCATAAACAAAAAATAGTGAAGAAAAACAGAATTTACATGTAAGAGTAGTGTAGTACCTGGATTTAGTGACAAAAAAGTTATTGGCCTTATCCATGGCTATGTTGGGGGCATGTTGGAGGTGGAGCTCTGATGAAAATGGATTGAACATAAATGAGAAGATTGGAAATGGAGGAAGCAGAGAAGAGAGAAAAACAGAGCAGAGTTGGGGAGGTTAATGAGGGGGAGGACTGACTGCCTGGAACTGACTTGAGACATGTCACACAGGAGGGAGAAAACTCTTCCTTGTGGAATTTTGGGAAACTAAAAATTATCGAGGCAAGTACTAAAAAAGACACCAGCATCAGCAGAATTTTCTAAAATATCATATTTGAGGACATGATGAGTATCCCAGAAGGGGTGACACAAGAGAAGAAACCATGTAAGAAGTGAATCCCTCTGTACTCATTCATTGTTCTATGTTTTTAAGGTTTATTTATTTATTCATGCGAGATACAGAGATTGAGGCAGAGACACAGGCAGAGGGAGAAGCAGTCTCCTTGCAGGGTGGCTGATGTGGGACTCGATCCCAGCACCCTGGGATCAGGACCGGAACCAAAGGGAGACGCTCAACCACTGAGCCACCCAGGTGCCCCTCATTGGGTTCTATTTTTGCCTGAGACTTTGCTCCTCCTTTGTGAACTACTTTCTTCTTACTCTCTTAAGCAACTCATATCCTCAACTGTTTTGTCCATCTATTGGCTACCCATCCAGGTTTTAGTGAGGATCATTGCTTCCTCCTTTCATTACTCTGAAGGGCGAGGCAGATACCCCTCAAACAATCGCTTACCACACTCTATTTTCTTAGTTGTAGCACTTTTCACAATTACAGCGAGAGGCAGAACAGAGGCACCTGGGTGGCTCAGTGGTTGAGCATCTGCCTTTGGCTCAGTTCATGATCCTGGAGTCCTGGGATAGAGTCCTGCATCAGGCTCCCCACCGGTGCCTCTCCCTCTGCCTATATCTCCACGTCTCTCATGAATAAATAAAATATTAAAAAAAATAAAGAGAGAGAGATAGAGATAGAGAGAGAGAGAGAGAAGCAGAACAACAATTCATCAGCTTGTCTTTTGGGGTAAGACAATATAGTTGATGGGCATATGAGCATGTGGGAGCATGTGGGAATGTGTAGAGGCATTGAATTCTGGGTCTAGATTAGTGTGGGAACAAAAATAAGTGAATGCAAGAGATAAGACAAGGGGGCAGCTCTAATCGATATCACACATTATGAAACATTACCTATGAAATGCTCTTAAAGAAAGTTAGTCATGTTAACTGAGTGGAGAGGTGGAGCTGGTAGCTTTTGTCTTGCTGAGCACCAAGTATGAAATTTGGAAGTAGAAACTCCCTTAGGATTGAATCGCTCTGCACAATAAGGAAGAGGTGACCTGACAAAGCTGGGTTCTAGAGAAGGGAGAGAATAAGTAAGGGAGAGAAAGGGAGACAGAGAAGCTCTACACATATGTTTATGTTAGTATGGTCACGGAGAACAGAAATCAGAATACATGCGGTCTAAATAGCTCATTTTGGAGTATAAAATGTAAAGCCCCTCCTATCCATCGCTTACCAAAATTTCAGTGAAATATAGATTATATGAAAGCTTTTGTGTGAACAGGTTCAGCTGGTGGAATCCAAAGAGGGTATATGTTTGAATCTGGTTGATGTGAATCAAAAACAAAGACTGTACATGCAAAACAGATAACCAACAGCCAGCTTATATCCAGTTAATCTGTGGGCAGTACAAGATGAAATTGTTTTAAATAAGGTTTGGTACACAGTCACAACTCATATTACTACTACACAAATCACTACCTCAAGGCTGAACTATACGATTTCTTCTAAATTACTGAGGCCTGGTTAGGGGGAATGTGTAGAGGCATTGAATTCTGGGTCTAGATTAGTGTGGGAACAAAAATAAGTGAATGCAAGAGATAAGACAAGGGGGCAGCTCTAATCTATATCACACATTATATTGCAAAGTTTATTTCCTGATCACCAAAACTGTCAACTACTAAAGATTTAGAATAATGCCTGTCTCCGCATCATATGCCCAGTGTCGGACAAACACATTAGTGTAATGAAAAATTTTAAAACCACATCCCTGTTTTCAGATCAACTTTAACTTTTATTCACTGAAGGTGGGTTTTCTGAGAATGTAAAGATAGCATGTTTAACAGGGCAAAGAATTATAGTCAAGGGGCTACCCTGAGTCCCCTCCTCCAACCAACCATTCCAGAGATTGACCCAGATCTTCTCACTTTAAAGTGAATTTTGCAGTGTGTGAGTTGTACTGTGTGCTGATTTTGTTTCTTACCAAAAAGTAGTGGATATAGATGTTTCATCAATATTTTTTTAAAAAGTACAATTACAATTGTACTTATTAATCTTAGACTCTCAACCTCCTTTTCATAGATCTTCAAGCTCATTCTGTTTACTTATTTTAAAAATGTTGAATTCTTACTGAATAAGTTTCAGGTACCCTGGAATGTATTAGAGACAGAATCAACAAAAGAAACATTTATGTAGGATTAGTATACAGTAGTAGAAATACCAAGTTCTTGTTGGTCCCTGAATAAACCTTATTCTTCAATGATCCTGAGTCTTTGCCAAAATTCTCATCACTTCTTCCTTTAGAGATTCAATCTCCACCATGCAGCCAGTAAACTTTGACAATTCTCATTGATCATTTGAGTTTGAAATTGACTACCAACTGTTCTTTCCTTAATAGTTTTAGTAATAACTCAGTTCTCTGTGCTCCTATAGACCATTATGCATACTTTTGTAATTAAAGGGTAGCAGAAAATGCCACCCCAAAATATGCTTCTTTTGCATAAATTTTATTTCCAGATGATTATTTTGATGAACTGCAGACACAGGAGAAGCTAACAGGACCATATTAGAAAGAGCTGTTACCTTCCCTACTTTGAAGCTCCACACCCCTCTTTCCTTAACTCAGGATGGTATATAAACTTCAATTGCCTGGCTGCCTTTTGAGTCTCATATCTTTGTGGAGCTTTGATACATATGTAATCAAAATTTTTATCATGTTAACCTATTTTTTTTTATTATAGGGGAATCTTAGCCAAGAACTTAGAAGGGTAGAAGGAAAATTATGTTTCCTCCTCTAATTTGGTGACTATGATGGGACCTACTGAGACACCCTACAGGCTCTGAATCCTTTATATGGGATCCTGGAAACTGGCAGGAGTCAGCTAAAGGTAAGAATTCTTACCAAAGTTAGCTCTCCTGGATCTCTGTAATGCTTATTAAGAAAAGAGGGTAAAAGCTCTGTGTTGTCTCTTATTCTCCAAATTCAGATTAGCAGGAGAAAAACATTTGTGAGAATTTATTCTTTATGTTGTGACTGGTTAAAATTTGGTTTTGGGTATCCATTGGTTATTGGTTCTCTTTCCCTCTAAGGAACAGCTATTATTTTCCTGTTTGCCTTGTTGTATGTTCTGAGAACTTGGTTTGGCTTTCCACCTGCCTGGGGCATGCAGGTTGTTGGTTTGGCCTGTATAGGCAGCTCAGCTATCGCCAGGTTGGGGGCCCTAAAAATATTGCCAGACAGAAATGTGGGTTGCACATCATTTGCAGTTACTGTCTTACTGACCGTTGCCAGCTCTTAGGGGAACTAAGTCTTTCTTTTGACTGTCTCTAGGAATGGGTCTGGATCTTGGGAGAACTGTATCTCTTGTACCCTCTTTGGGGATGCTTCCTGAGTCAGTAGTTAAATCATAAAAGGTTTACTGGTTTTGGCTGAGTCATTTGGGGTATGTCTTGGTTTAAAAGAAAAAGGAGGGGGAAAGGACTTCAATACTGCCAATACTGTATTTGTTTGTCCTCACTGAATCTTAACAAGGTGTTTGAAAAGATTGTTTTAAGGAGCTCTATAGTCTGAAATTGTCCAAATTGAAGGCTAATATTCAGAGCCTGATTGGAACATTTCTTAAAGGCCTTCTCTTCTAAGCTAAAACAAAACTATATACTCATAGGAGATAAAAAATCCCAAAAATTTTGTAGAGGGATTTGTCAAAACATTCCAGAGACACATAGCTCTAAATCTATAACCTAGGAATCTTTCAGAATTTCTTAGTTGGATATCTTCTCCCTGATATAAAGAAGCAAAGAGAAAAAAGTGTGTTTGAAAGAGTAGGTCAGCTCTTTAGTATTATTTAAACTGTAATCCTATTCTTTGAGGATTAAAAACAACTGTCCTTATCTTACAACTGAGTCTTTATATAACCAGAAATGTGGCTCTAGAAACAATTCAAAGTCCTCCTAGGCTTACCAACCCCAAACTTCTATTAATCTCAAAATGTAAATGTTTTAAAAAGATCAGGACAGTGGAAATGGAACTTTCTTACAGTTAAAAAAAAAAGAAAACTTTAAATAGTAATTACCATAGATCTCTGATAGTAGATAAATATACCCCAAAGCCCCCAAGAGAAAACATAGTCATCCTCTGTCCCTTGAAGATGTTAAGTTTTACTATGTCTTTGAAATGTAAACATTCCAAGAGATAACTGAAACACCGCCTGAAATTGCCTGAGACTGAAGGGGATAAAAAGATTATATTTTCAAAATATAAACTTCTATAAAAGTTCCTTTGCCCCAAATCTAGTTCACAGCCTCCATAAGATTACTTGTCAAGGGTGGATACAAATCTCAAAAGTCTTTTCCATAAACATAAGTAAAAAAGATTTAACCATCCAAACAGGTAAACTTGTTCTACCTGTAACAAACACAATTTGGATTCAACTGCCATTTATAAAGTAATGAGTTTTGTATTATTGTACCTGACTCATGGCTAAAATTTTAGAATGAAAGCCATAAGGTCTTCACATCTTTTTGAATGTTTATATACATCTATGGATATGTGTTATATATACATGATATTTTTCTGGCTCTGGATGGTAGTGCCCAAATTAATTTATAAAAGAGCTCTATTTAACTGGCATAAAGATATGTAAGCACTTATATGAATCAAACATTCCTAAAACTCCCAGAAATATATAAACTAACTCAAATGTTTTTCAAGTTCACATGATTTGGTACAGTCTTTAGTAAAAAAGCTAGTTTAAATTAATTGGTTTAATTAATTGTCTTCAGAGTTATTGGCATTAAATATAATGCAGATATACTACATTTATTCTAACTGGGTTCACTAACCAAATAAACTCCTGTCTTTTTTGTCAGCAAGAAAAATTTATGGTTTACGTTTAACTTTGTGTAATGTCTCATAAAATTTTCATGTGTAATATAAACATAATTGTTAAGAGTAAGTGAATTAAATAAAAGTTTATAAACTTTTCAACAATAAGATATGTCTACTTAAATATTTCCCACAATGTCTTTGGTAACTTATAGCCTTAGAATTTTGCTAAATGATAAAAATTTACTGATTATCTAGTTCATTTCTAAATAAAATATGGACACACATGTCATTAATTGAACATTAATGTACCAATTTGGGCTTCCAATTACAGAGGAACTAAAGGTATTTGGATCTGTTAGTTAACATCTCATGTGCCATATTAAAAAATTATGCTATGAGGGAGTATATGATTTTAGAAACTATAAAATATATTCCTAAATTTGCCAACCTAAAGGACACTGATGTAAGAGTCCACAATTGTTTACTTAGTTTTCATTAGAAATGAAAGTTTTTGGAGGTGAAGCATTCTAATTAATATATGTAATTAAAACTAAAATCAATAAGAGGAACAATTCTGTATGCAAGGAATGTAGGATGTGTTTTTAGGTGAGGAAGGATATGAAGTATGGAAATGTGTTTAAGATGTATAAGAGAAAAAATATTTTCCTAAAGTTGAATAATTGGCTATTTCAGAATGAGAAAGAAGAGAACAAAGGATAATAAATGGATATAGTAATTTGGAAAGAAAGGCAATCTTACCTTGTGTAGTCACACTGGGTATAAGTGAATAACTTTATTATAAACTTTTGAATACTTAGATTAATATCAATAGTGTACTTCTGTAAAAGTAAAAATTATCTTACATCAGCGAAAAGGACAAAGCTTTCCTGAACTACTGGTCTGTTTTTGATAAGAGATTGTATGTTTTTCTGTACCTTGTAAGTAACCTATCTATAATGCAAAAATTTGTGTCTTACCGAAATAACTTTCCATGCTTCATGTTGTCTTTATCAGGTCTTTGATTACTTAAAAAACAAAACACAAAAACTAAGTCTAAGACTAATAAGTCTTCTCAATATGAAAACAGCTAAGTTTTGCACACAACTATGTAACCTACAATATCTGCCTTTAAATAATATGTCACTTTAGTTAAATACATAATTAAGTATTGTTTCATAGTGATCTGTGTCCTATTTAGTCAAATGCCCAAAATCTTTTGATACTTTGACAAACCTCTCAAAATAAAATTTATTTGGCTTCTAAACTAATTTTGGGATTTCTGCAGGAACCCTGAAACATCTCAAAATATTTGTTATTTTTATATATGTATATAAAACAAAAATAAAGTTGTTACATTAGGCTTCTTTAATATGTTAAACAGCATGGGAAGCACCATCCAACAAGTGATGCTAAACATTTTTCAGGTTATATTTGTAATGGATTACTAATATTAGCATTCTAGAAATTATATAAAATTCCTAGAAATCTGATTGTTTTTGCTACAGTGTTACCAGTTACAATTCTAGGTTTTTCTTTTTTCTTTTTTTAAAGATTTATTTATTCATGAGAGACACAGTTAGACCGACAGAGACAGAAGCAGAAGGAGAAGCAGGCTTTGTGCAAGGAGCCCGATGTGGATCTTCGGATCCCAGGATCACACCCTGAGCTGAAGGCAGATGCTCAACCACTGAGCCACCCAGGCATCCCTACAATTCTAGTTATTATCTTAAAAGGTATGTCACAAAACAACCAAATTCCCTCATCAATTGCATTAATATAAACTCTCATCAGATCTTTAACCAGGGCCACTTCTTAAACTTGAAGTATAGCTGACATATATTAGTTTCATGTATACAACATGGTGATTTGACAATTATATACATTATGCTATTCTTGTCTCAATAAGCGTACTTACCACCTGTCACCATACAATGTTATTACAATATTATTGACTATATTCCCTATGCTGTACTTTTTATTTATATGATATTTTATGACTTGAAATTTGTACCTCTTAGTATCCTTTATTTATTTTGTGTATCCTCCAAACCCCTCCCTACTGGTAACTGCCAACTTTTTCTCTGTATTTATACAGAGTTGGTCTGGTTTGTTTCTGGTTTGCTCACTTGTTTTTTATTTTTATTTTTTTAGAATCTGTATATAAGTGATAACATATGGTATTTGCCTTTCTCTGTTTGACTTATTTCACTTAGCATTATACTCTATAGGTTCATCCATGTATTTGGAAATGGCAAGACCTCATTTTTTCCTAATGTCACATTGTGTGTATGTGTTTTAGAATCCACATATAAGTGCAAACATGTGATATTAGTCCTTCTATGTCTTCACTTAGCATAATACTCTCTAGATCCATTCATGTTGTCTCAAATGGCAAGATCTCATTCTTTTTTATGGCCAAGTAATATTCTTGTCTGTGTGTATGTGTGTGTGTATGTATATATGCATGCATGCACACACACATGCCCCACATCTTTATCCATTCATCTATCAATGGACACTTGGGTTGCTTCCATATCTTGGTTATTATAAATAATGCTAAAATATAGGGGTGCATATATCTTTTTGAACTAGTGTTTTTATTTTCTTTTTAAAAATGTTTTAACTTAAATTCAATTTGCCAACATATAACACCCAGTGCTCATCACATCACATGCCCCCCATAATGCCCATCACCCACCTACCCCATCCCCCCACCCACCTCCCCTTCAACAACCCTCAGTTTGTTGCCAGAGTTAAGAGTCGCTCATGGTTTGTCTTCCTTTCTAATTTTTCCCCACTCAGTTTCCCCTCCTTCCCCTGTGGTCCCTTTCACTATTTCTTGTATTCCACATATAAGTGAAACCATATGATCATTGTCTTTCTCTGACTGACTTATTTCACTCATCATAATACCCCCTCCAGTTCCATCCATGTCGATATAAAGGTATTCATCCTTTCTGATGGCTGAGTAATATTCCATTTTATATATATCTCACATCTTTATCCATTTATCTGTTGAAGGACATCTCGGTCCCTTTCTGCAGTTTGGTTACTATGGACATTGTTGCTATGAACATTGGGGCGCAGGTGTCCCATCATTTCACTACATCTGTATCTTTGAGGTAAATACTCACTAGTGCAATTGCTGGCTTGTAGGATAGCTCTATTTTTAACTTCTTGAGGAACCTCCACACTTTTTCAGAGTGGCTGCATCAGCTTGCATTCCCACCAACAGTATATGAGGGTTCTCATTTCCCCATATCCTTACCAACATTTGTTGTTTCCTATCTTGTTAATTTTAGCCATTCTAACTGGTATAAAGTGGTATCACATTGTAGTTTTGATTTGTATTTCCTTGCTTCTGAGAAATGTGGAGCATTTTGTCATGGCTATTTGTATGTTTTCTTTGAAGAAAATATCTGTTCATGTCTACTGCCCATTTTTTGATTGGATTGTTTTTTGGGTGTTGAGTTTGATAAGTTCTTTCTAGATCTTGGATACGAGACTTTTATTTGATATGTCATTTGCAAATATCCTGCCATTCTGTAGGTTGCCTTATAGGTTTGTTGACTGTTTCTGTTGCTGTGCAGAAGCTTTTTATCTTGATGAAGTCTCAATAGTTCATTTTTTATTTTGTTTCCCTTGCCTTTAGAGACGTGTCTTGCAAGAAGTTGCTATGGCTGAGGCCAAAAAGATTGCTGCCTGTGTTCCCCTCTAGGAGTTTGATGGATCTCTGCCTCACATTTAGATCTTTCATCCATTTTCAGTTTATCTTTGTGTATGGTGTAAGAGAATGGTCTAGTTTGGCTTCTGCGTGTGGCTGTACAATTTTTCCAACACCATTATTCAATAGACTTTTTTTTCCAATGGAAACTTTCAGTGTTTCCCTATTGAGAATGATATTCTCTGTGGGTTTTTCATAGATGGCTTTTATGATATTGAGATATGTTCCTTGTATCCCTACACTTTGAAGAATTTTGATCAAGAAAGGATGCTGAATTTTGTCAAATCTCTCGTCAGTTGGGAGAATCATATGGTTCTTGTCTTTTCATTTATTAATGTGATCACATTGATTGATTTACGAATGTTGAACCACCCTTGCATCACAGGAATAAATCCCATTTGGTCATGGTGAATAATCCTTTTAATGTACAGTTGGATCCTACTGGCTAATATCTTCACATCCATTTTCATCAGAGATATTGGTTTATAATTCTCCTTTTTGGTGGGGTCTTTGATTTTGGGATCAAAGTAATGTTGGCTTCATAGAATGAGTTTGGGAGTTTTCTTTCCATTTCTATATTTTGAAACAGCTTTGATAGAATAGATATTAATTCTTCTTTAAATGTTTGGTAGAATTCCCCTGGGAAGCCATCTGGCCCTAGACTCTTGATTGTTGGGAGATTTCTGATTACTGTGTCAATTTCCTTGCTGGTTATAGGTTTGTGCAGGTTTTCTATTTCTTCCTGTTTTAGTTTTGGTAATTTTTAAGTTTTTAGGAATGCATCCATTTCTTCTAGATTGCATAATTTGTGGGCATATAGTTGCTCATAATACGTTTAAAAAATTGTTTGTATTTCCTTGGTGTTAATTATGATCTCTTCTCTTTCATTCATGATTTTATTAATTTGAGTCTCTTTTCTTTTTCATAAGTCTAGCTAGGGTCTTATCTATATTATTCTTTCAGAAAACCAGTTGATCTATTGGTTGATCTGTTAGACATCTCTATTTCATTGAGTTCTGATCTAATCTTTATTATTTCTCTTCTCCTGCTGGGTTTAAGCTTTATTTGCTGTTCTTTCTCCAGCTCCGTTAGGTGTAAGGGTAGCTTGTGTATTTGACACTTTTCTAATTTTTTAAGAGAGACTTGTATTGAAATGTACTTCCCTCAGGATCATCTTTGCTGCATCCCAAAGGTTTTGGGTAGTTGTGCTTTCATTTTCATTAGTTCTCATGAATCTTTTTAATTCTCCTCTAGTTTCCTGGTTGACCCATTCAATTTTTAGTAGGATGCTCTTTAACCTCTAAGTATTTGAGTTCCTTCCAAATTTCCTCTTGTGATTGAGTTCTAGTTTCAAAGCATTGTGGTCTGAAATTATGCAGGGGATAATCCCAAACTTTTGGTGTCAGTTGAGACCTGATTTATGATCCAGTATATGGTCTATTCTGGAGAAAGTTCCATGTTCAGTTGAGAAGAATGTATATTATGTTGTATTAGGATGGAGTGTTCTGTATATATCTGTGAAGTCCATCTGTCCCAGTGTGTCATTCAGAGCCCTTGTTTCTTTTATTTATTTATTTTTAAATATTTTATTTATTCATGAGAGACACACAGAGAGAGGCAGAGACATTAGCAGAGGGAGAAGCAGGCTCCTTGCAGGGAGCTTGTTGTGGGACTCGATCCCTGCACCCAGGATCGAGCCAAAGGCAGACGCTCAACCACTGAGCCACCAGGCATCCTGAAAACTCTTGATAGAAATTCTAATTGGAGCTATAGGGATAGTACCATTTGATCTTCTTCTTAGGTGCTCGCTTCGGCAGCACATATACTAAAATTGATCTTCTTCTTAGAAGATTTGTCCCTTGTTGAAAGTGGAATGTTGAAGTTTCCTACTATTAATGTATTATTATATATGTGTTTTTCTACTTAGGTTATTAATTGGTTGGTATAATTGGCTGCTCCCACATTAGGGACATACATATTAATAATTGTTAGATATTCTTGTTGGATAGGCCCTGTAAGTATGATATAGTATCCCTATTCATCTCTTACTACAGTCTTTGGTTTAAAATCTAATTTATCTGATATGAGGATTGCTACCCCAGCTTTCTTTTGAGGTCCATATGCATGGTAAATAGTTCTCCACTCCCTCATTTTCAGTCTAAAGGTGTTTTTAGGTCTAAAATGAGTCTCTTGTAGACAGCATATGGATGGGTCTTGATTTTTAATCCTGTCTGATATCTTGTGTCTTTTGACTGGAGCATTTAGCCCATTCACATTCAGAATAACTACTGAAAGATATGAATTCAGTGCCATTGTATTACCTGTATATTTCCTTTTTCTGCAGATTGTCTCTGTTTATTTGGGCTCCATATTTGCTTACAGAATCCCCCCTTAATATTTCTTGCAGGGGTGGCTTGGTGGTCACATATTCTTTTAGTTTCTGTCTATCCTGGAAGCTCTTTATGTCTCCTTCCATTCTGAAAGACAGCCTTGCTGGATAAAGTATTCTCGGCTGCAAGTTTTTCTCATTTAATACCTTGAATGTACCATGCCAGCCCTTTCTGGCCTGCCTGGTCTATGTGGATAGGTCTGCTGTTAATTAATATTTCTCCCATTGTATGTTTGGAATCTCTTGTCTTGAGCTGCTTTCAGGATTTTCTCTTTATCTGTAAATTTGCAAGCTTCATTATTATATGTCAGTGTGTTGATCTGCTTTTGTTGATTTTGGGAAGGATCTTCTCTATCTCTTGGATATGAATGCCTGTTTCCTTCCCCAGATTAGGAAAGTTCTCAGCTATTATTTGCTCAAATATACTTTGTGGACCTCTCTCTCCATGCCCTCAAGAATTCCAATAATATGGATGTTATTTTCCCCCCCAAACTATCACTTATTTCTCAGAAACTCTCCTCATTGGCTTAGTTGTTTTTCTCTTTTCCTTAGCTTCCTTCCTTTCTATCAACTTGTCTTCTATGTCATTCACTTTTCTGCCTAATTTACCCTAGCTATTAGAGCATCCAGTTTAGGCTGCATCTCAAAGTATTTTTAATTTTGCCCTGATTAGATCTCATTTCTGCACTAAGAGATTCTCTAGAATCTTTTATGCTTTTTTCAAGCCCAACTAGTAACTTTATAATTGTAATCCTAAACTCCAACATTTTGCTTAAATTCATATCCATTAGATCTGTGGCGGAGAGTGTTATACCTCTGGCTCTTTTTTTTTTTTTTTTTTTTTTTTTTTGGTGATTTTTTCTTCTTTTTTTTTCTTTGTATAACCACACCTAACTGGCTTGTTTTATTGGAGAAGGGCATGTGGAGTTAACAATGTGAGGAGGACAATTGGGACCTGAGGTTGGGAAGAACAGCCCCCGCCTCCTCATACATGCCCACTGCCCCAAATAAAAAATAACCAACTATAGGAGAGCAGCTGAGACAGTGACTGAGGTTGGGGAAGGGAACAGAAGGCAGCAGGGGCAGCAGAAGAGACCATACGTGTGCTGGGAGGGCCGAGAGGCAGCGGCGGTGGGAGTGACATGAGTAGGAGTCTCTGTGTCTTCCACATAGTCTATATAAATATATAGAGAGAAGCTGTTCACTTTCCCCTGCTCTCCCTTCTGCTCTGTGCTGCTTGCCGCAGTCCCAGCTCCTCTTTCTACATGAGGGTGAAGGGAAGTGGACGATGAGCAAGTCATCACCAAATTGCAATCAGACCCATATCCATCAGCTTCTGGATCTTCTGTGCTATTACAGGATTCTTTTAGTGTTCGCCGAGCGCCTGAGAGTCCTTCTGCATCTGCTCCAAGATGAGCTGCATGGCTGGGTCACCCATTATCCGCTGTACCTCAGGGTCAGCCATGGCCTGTCACTTCACATCGTTGGGGCTATTGTGGAGGTTGTACTGGACCATCATGCAGAGCTGGTAACCGTCTGCCACCTCCTTACAGTTGGAGTCCAGATCTAATGCCTTCTGGTAGACATCCGTGGCTTTCGTGTAGTCCTTCATCACCTCCAGGGCAGCTGCTTTCCAGTGTACCCCTTGATGAAGGCTGGCTCTAGCTGGATACATTCCTCAACAGTCCTTGAGTGCCAGCTGAAACTCCAGGAGTTTGGTGTAGCAGGCAGCTTGATTCCTGTACAATTTGGCATCTTTTGGGTTCTATTTGATGGCTTCTGTATAATGCTTCATGGCCTGGGGATAGTCCCCTTTCTAAAAACATTCATTGCCTTTGTTCTTCCCCCCCCCAAAGCCAGATCCAGGTTTATGTAAGCCAGCCGCTCTTGCTCCCTCAGAATTTTCTCCGCCTGTTGGCATTTCTTGAGCACATCAGGGTCCGGTGCTCTGCCAAAGACTTGTTATAGAAATGGATGGCATTCTTGTACTTTTCTTCCTTGAAGTAGGAGTTGCCAATTCGAGCATAAACTTTGGCAATCTGTCGATAGTCTTCTCGGTTTTCCCGACCCACTTCAATGGCCTTCTCACAAAGCTCCTGGCATTTACTGTAGTCACCCTTCTCGAAGTACACGGCTGCTTGATTGGTCATGTAAGTCAAGTTGGTGGGGTCCAGGTCCTTGGCTCTGTCATAGTGCTTCAAGGCTGTGTCAAAATCTTTCTTCTTGTAGGCTTCGTTCCCCAGCTCTTTCTCTTTCAGAGCCTGCTTCTTATTCTCTGGAAGATCTTCCATTGGCTCTGGCTTGGTATCCTTCTTGGGAGGTGGAGGCGGGGGAGGTGTTGCAACTTCCTCCTCCCACCCCAGTAAGACGCTGAGAGTAGTCATGACCCGGGGATCTTGCAGTTTCGTGCCCAAGTCAGATGGCTTGTTTCCTAGTTGCTCTATCAGCTCCTGGTAGGTAGGATCAGTGAGCAGCATCCTTGTCCAGGGATCACTCTCCAATTTCTGGTACGGATTGGGCATGTTGAAAGGGTTCATGAATTTCTGTTCTGTCAACCTGGCCCCCTATTCTGTAAGCCCTCTTTGAGCTGAGGATTATTTGCTTCATGTTTTAAATCCTCTTCGTAGGTTCGCTTGGCTTCTTCAAATCGGTTTAAGAACTCAAGGGCCACAGCCTTCCTCGAATAGCCCTTGCCCCAGCCGGGCTTTAAGTCCACAGTTTAGCAGCCATCCTCGTAAGCCTTCTGGTAGTCCCCTTTCTTGGCTAGGCTGTGGAGCGATTGCTGTAGAGCATGTGGTTCTGGGGATCTAACGGCCTCAGAGTAGCACTGCAGCACATCATCGCTGTTGCCCACATTCAGGGTGGCCTTTTAGCCCTTCTCTTTCAGCTCATTTATCTGCTCCATAGCCTGGCCCAGAACCCCGTTGAATCGACTCCCTTCGCTCCATGTTCCCAACCCTGAATTCTTCTTTCTAATCATTTTGTCCAATGCAGAATGGCTGTACCAGTGAGCAGGGTCAAAAAAATCAACCATGACCCAAGCAAAATACATGCTAGACAATTCTGAAGAGGCCAGGAATCAGAAAATAAAAGAAAAAATACAAAGACAAAC
This sequence comes from Canis lupus baileyi, assembly GCF_048164855.1. Lineage (NCBI taxonomy): Eukaryota > Metazoa > Chordata > Mammalia > Carnivora > Canidae > Canis > Canis lupus. The sequence continues at coordinate 70,373,863 of NC_132840.1, forward strand.
AAACATAAAAAGAGAAACGTAAAAAGAGGGGAAAAGAAAGGGTAAGTGAGAAGATAATCTCAAAGAGTGGACAAAATAGGGTGATCCACTTGGTACTGAGTGTATTTTGGTTGGTGTGTTAGAAGATACTGGATTCCAAAATTATATAAAAAAAGTATATATATATATATATATATATATATATATATATATATATATATAATTGAATACAGAGAAAGGAAGCCAAAAATGAATATATCTATAACTGTAAAATATGAAAGTTAAAAAAGATTTAAAAATGAAGAGTTGGTAAAATAAGAAACTAGTTGAGGCAGGGAAAGAAGATAAAAATATTGGACAATTTTAACCTGAAAGATAAATGAATAATAAGAGAAAAACTTGATTTCTAGATACTTCTTTCCTCCAGTTTTGGAGTTTTCCAGTGCTGTTTGGTCAGTAAACTTACTGTTCACCTGTTCTTCCAGCTGGTCTTCTGGCCAGGGGTGGGGGGTTGGGGGGTTGGGGGGTTCTTTGCTGATTCTCAGTTATGTCTGTGCCTGGGTGGAGTTGCATTGCCCCTTGCCAGGAAGCCGGACTCAGTGTAAACTCTTTGCTGTTTGAGGTTTTTGTTCCATGAAGGCTTTCTGTGCCTCTTGAAAAAAGCAGTCAGTTTTCTATTTGTAGAGATCCAACCATTCTTTCTTTACATCTCAGGTTGAATTCATATGTGTTCAGGATGGTTTGATAGTTATCTAGCTAAATTCAGGGGACCATATGAAACAAGGACCCCCCCACTCTTCCATCTTTTTGCCTGTCTCCCATGTTTTCATTTTCTTTAGGTAAATACCCAGCAGTGGAATTATTGGATATGTGATTCCTATTTTTAATTTTTGAAGAACTTCCGTACTGTTTTGTATAGTAGATGGACAAATTTACATTCTCACCAAAGGTACATGAAGGTCCTTTTTTCTCCACATCCTTGTCAACACTTATTTCTTATCTTTTTGATACTAAGCATTCTGATGGGTGTGAGATGGTATCTCATTGTGTTTTTGATTTGTTTTCCCCTGATAATTAGTGAGATTGAGCATCTTTTCATGTCAGTTGGCCATCTGTATGTCTTTGGAAAAGCTCTCTCTGTCCATTGTGCTCAGAAAAGATATTTGACATCACTTGAGTCTTCTTAAATTTATTGAGGTTTGTTTGTGGCCCATGTGATGTATCCTGGAGAATGCTTCATGTGTACTTGAAAAGAATGTGTATTCTGCTGTTTCTGAGTGAAATGTTTTATGTGTGTATATTTGTTAAGTTTATCTGGTCTAATGTGTTGTTCAAAGCTAGTGTTTTCTTATTAGTTTTCTATGTGGATAATCTATTCATTGATGTCAGTTGGGTGTTAAAGTTTCCTACTATTATTGTATTAATGTCAATTTCTCTCTTTATGTCTGTTAATATTTTATTTATGTGTTTAGGTGCTCCTGTGTTGAGTGCATAGGCATTTACAATTGTTAAACCCCCTTGTTAGATTGATCCCTTTTTATCATTATGCAATGTCCTTTTTCTTGCTACAGTCTTTCTTTTAAAGTCTATATAGTCTATTATAAGTACTACTACCCTAGACTTTTTAAAATTTTGTTTCCATTTGCATGAAATATCTTCTTCCCATGCCTTCATTTTTGGTCCATGTATTCTTTAAGTCTGAAGTGAGTCTCTTGTAGACAGTGTATAAATGGATCTTTTTTTTATTATTCTCTTTTATCCATTTGGCCACCCTATCCCTTTTGATTGGAACATTCAGACCATTTAAAGTCATTATTCATAGGTATGTACTTAGTGCCATCCTGTTTTCTGGTTGCTTTTGCAATTTTTCTTGGTTTCTTTTTCTTTTGCTCTGTTTCTTTGTAATAGATAACTTTATTTAGTGTTATGCTTGGAATCCTTTCTATTATTTTTCTATATCTATTATAGGATTTGGTTCGTGGTTACCATGAGGCTTATATATAATATTTTTCATATATACCATTCTATATTAAGTTTATGGTCACTTAAATTTGAACACATAGTAAAAGAACATTTTTATTTCCCTTCCATGTTTTATGTATATTTTGTAATATTTATATTTTTGAGTACACTAATTTTTAGATATAATTAATTTTACTTCTGTCTCTTAACCTTCATACTAACTTTACAAGTGATTGATCTACTACCTTTACTGTATGTTTGCTTTTACTCATGAAAATTTTTTTAAAGATTTTATTTATTTATTCATGAGAGACACACAGAGAGAGAGAGGCAGAGACACAGGCAGAAGGAGAAGCAGGCTCCATGCAGGGAGTCCGATGTGGGACTCAATCCCGGGTCTCCAGGATCAGGCCCTGAACTGAAGGTAGGCGCTAAACCACTGAGCCACCTGGGCTGCCCTACTCATGAAATTTTTAAAAATAATTTTTTTCACTTTTAATTATGCCATTTTCCCCCTTGAAAAAGCCCCTTAACATTTCTTTTAAATTTGGTTTAGTGGTGATGAATTTCTCTTTTACTTGTCTAAGAAACTCTCTATCCTTCAATTCTATATGATAATCTTATTGGCAGAATATTCTTTATTATGGGTTTTTCTCTTCAGCACTTTGATATATCATGCCATTGTCTTCTGGCCTGCACAGTTTCTTCTAAAAAATCTGCTGACAGTCTTATGGGATTTTTTTTTTAAACCATGTCCATTTTTTCTTTTGTCATTAAAGATAATTATTGTTTTACTCTGATACTTTTCAAGGAGATTCATGGAAAGGACTCTAACAAGTACAGAGCTTTGATAACTTTCCAATCATACCATTGAACTGAGTAAGAATTTACAGAACTCTAATTGTGAAGCTGAAGGCTTTACACAACTGCTAACAAAAGGTCAAGATCATCATGAATTAAATATGTGGAACTGAATATATTCATGAAGATAATTGTAGTTTTGTATGACTTTTTCTTTCAAACATTTGCTGGTTTGAAAATAAAATAATTTATTTTAAAATAAATAACATCTTATTTTTCCAGATTTAAGGATGCCTTTTCATCTTTTCTCTTAAGCTATCTATGATTTACAGTAATTTGGGAAATTATACCTTTGTGAACAAAATGAAACAATTATTGTCTCTTTCCACTTATCTCCTCCAGAATTCAGAAACTCTTAAAGAGTAGTCTTATTTTCATGGTGATATAGTTATTTGCATAAGTTCAATGAAAATATGTTCTTCCTATAGCAGGACACACCTGGAAATATTGGTTATATTACCAAGACTTTGATTGGACTGTTCTCTTTGAGAACAATGTGCATAGAATAGTATATGACCAGACAGTTTAAGGAACTAAGGTTGACTTTATGGAGCCAATAAATCCCCTTTGGAAAATTGGCCTGTATCCTTGCTCACTTGGGTCCTTAAATCCTTACCAAGTGAGTAAGGAAGGTCACTTCCTGATAGGATCAGGCACCTCAGGATATTTTGGGGACCTTGAGAAGAGAAGAATCATCCCAAATCTATAGGTATTTAGCAAAGTCTAATGGCAAGTCCTTAACTTGGATTTCTAACCTCAAGAGGCTTTGAAGTCTAACTTGAGATTCCTTATAAAAGCAAACTTTAAAAGAGCTTATATGATTAATCACTATTTTTGCTGCAGTTACCTAAATAATCAGGCCAAGTGTAAGGAGAGTAGACTGATTATGCAAATAATTTGGTTTCAGATTATCTGTGATAGAGTTGACTATAGAAAGAAAAAAAATGTTTCAATGGGAAACTATATTGCACATGTGTGGCTATTAGATTCTAGACCTATTTATTGTTTTTAACATTTTGTTATTTACCCATAAACTGGACTGGAGACTAAATTCTTTTAGCTTCCTCATACATCTGGCTACATTTTTTCAAACTAACATTTTCAATTTTTTCCCTACCCTTCTGATTTGAAGTCACTAGGAACAGAGGTTGCTTTTTCCCCCTGCCAACTAAAGCTGGACAACTTTATATAAACTTGAGGGAACTCACCACAACAGCTCATGAATGGATAACTTTTGTGCCTTTTGCTATGTGAGTCACTCAGAAAGATCAACAAGACATTCATACTGCAAACCAGGAAAATGTATCCAATTGCCATTGCCTGTTCTTACTCCCATCTGATGTTGCTTCCAGTCCAACATCTAGAAATCATACCAATTGGCTTCCCTCAGGACTAAGGAAGATTTATAGTCTGCTCCAATCAATAAGCATTGTTTTTCTTTTGTTTTCATAGGAATGCCTCTTTTGAAATACTAATTGCTGGCACCATATAGGTCTAACTTTGGAAGCCCACTCGCATCACCACATCTTGATGAGACAAAACCCCTTAACTGAACTGACCTATTTTCAGGACTAACAGACTAGTTTAGTGAAACATGGAGCATCCTGCCAATTCATCTTTTGAACTGTGAATCTCACTTTTGCAAAAGCCTTAGGGTAAAGCAGTAACTCCTTGTAAATGACAAGGCTTTAAAATGTCTATGGTGAAAGACCTGGTAAGAGTTCATTGTAATGGAATTAACAAGGACATTTGGTTATTTCTGTGACATACAGCATTTTAAGATAATAACTAGAATTATGACTGATAACATTATGCCAGGACATATCAGATTTTTAGGAATTTCATACAGTTTTTAGAACTATTATATTAATTAATAACATACATCCATAAAAATATAATCTAAAGGGTTTATCACCACTTGTTTGACAATGCCTCCATGTAACTTCACATACCAAATAAATCTAATTAATTTAATATCTCTCTTTTAGAGGGTGAAGTACAAGTCCTTTGAGACTTTCCAGGGACCCTGTGGGAAATCTCAAAGTTACTGTAAGGCAAAAAACAAACAAACAAACAAACAAACAAACAAAAAAACCCTGCATTTAGAATTTAATTTTGGGAGGCTGCCAAAATGTCAAAAGGTTTGAACATTTGACTAATAGGATCACAGACCAATATAAAATAATACTCAATTATCTATTTAATTCAAGTGACAAAGATTTTAAAGGCAGTTACAGAAGGTTACCTAGTTGTGAACAAAACTTAGCTCTTTTAATATTGTAAGGGCTGGGTTTCCACAAAATCATATCTAGAGTAAGCCAACAATCCAAGAAAACTTTGCACTATTAACAGAGAATAAAACAAATTCTAATTATGCTGTGTAGTTTTGATATTAAAACTCATTAAAGGGGCACCTGGGTGACTCATTCAGTTGGTTAAGTGTCCGATTCTTGATTTCAACCCAGGTCACAATCTCAGGGTTGTGGCATCAAGCCCTGTGTTGGGCTCTGTGCTCAGTGGGGAGTCTGTTTGAGACTCTCTCCCTTTCCCTCTCCCACTGCTCACACACATGCTCTCTCTCTCAAATAAATATTAAAAAAAAAAACTCATAAAGAAACCTTTCAGTCCATTCTAATCTTAGCCAACTTGACCACACATAACACTCCTTTTGCAAAATTATTTTTCCACAACACTCATACAATTTTTTTTAGATCTGTTTATATTTTTTCTTATTTTGTTTCCTTTTTCTAATTCTGGAAAAACCAATAATTTTACTTGCCTTACCTGTTTTTCATGAGCAGTTGCTTCCTTTCACCCTTATTATTTCTAAGTAGTTTTAGTTACATATATTGGTTAGCATTCTTAACCCTTAAAATTCTTAATTTCTAGTGAAAACTAAGAAATAAGCAGTTGTGGACTATTACACTAGCATTCAATGGACTGGCAAATTTATGCATTTTATAATTTCTAGAAATATATTCTTCCTTATAGTAATTTTTTTTAACATGTTTGTTAACAGACCCAAATATCTTTAGTTCTTCTGTAGAAGGAAGTCAAAGTAGATAAATCTATGTTCTGTGATGTTTCAATATTTTGTTATATATGGAAATAATCTAGATATTTAATGAATATCTGTCATTTAATTTATCTCTGTATAACTTTAAGGCTTCAAGTTACTAAAAAGATTTGGAAACTATTTTTAAGTAGACATACTATAAAACAATTATTGTTGAAAAGTTCATTTATAAACTTTATTTTACTTGCATATATTTACTTGTTCTTAGCAATTATGTTTACATTACTGTTTCATGAGACATTAAACAGCTAATCACCATGTTATTTTTACTGCTGATATATTCTGTAACAGAGGTAACATGAGTTAATTTAAGTTTTAGTAAACCTAGATAGAATTTGTATGTCTGCATTGTATTTAATGCTAATAATGCTAAAGACATGACTGTTTTAAATAAACTGACAAACTAGCCTTTATTTATTGAAGATTATCCTAGATCACATGAACTTGAAAAACATTTGGGTAGTTTCTATATTCTTGAGAGTATATTTAAGCCAATCAAATAGAGTGCTTCACAAAGAATTTTGCAATATTATCCAGAGGTTACAAAAGTCACATCCATATAACATAAATACATACCTATGTGATACCTATGTGTGTGTAATAGACATACAAATATACAGAAAGATACAAACATAAATCATAGCGTTTGTTTTAAAGTTTTAGCCATGAGACAGGTGTGATAATGTAAAACTCACTAGTTTATTAAAAAAAAGTTGGATCCAAATTATGTTTCTGGCAGATGGAATAAGTTCAGGTTAATTGCCCAGATGGCTTAAACTTTTCACTATATGTGTTGAAGATCTTTAAGATTTTTATTTGCTTAGTTTCCAAATAGCTTTTCCTTTCCTTTTTTCCTTCTGATAAAAATTACTTCTCTGAAGTCTTCATTTCAAAGAGTTGGCCCTTATTTCTGAGAGAAAACAGGGTAGAATATTTATATCTCAAAGGCACATAAAAAAGAATGAAAGCTCCTCCAAGAAGGATTTTTGTTTCCTAAGCCCAGAATTTTTACAATATCTACAAGCCTTTTGAGATAAATGGGGGAGATTTGCAGACTGGTAAAAAGGATAGGTAGGCTTTTTCTGTTCTGTAAAGACTCAACTTGTAAGACAAGTTGTACAAGTTGTCCTCAATTTTTAGGACAGTTATTTTTAATTCCTCAAAGAATTGGGTTGCAACCTGAATGATAAGATGGAAATCAAAAGATTCCTATGTTCTAGATTTGGAGCTGTTTGTCTTGGGAATGTTTTAGTAAGTCCTCCCACAAAGGTTTCAGAATATTTTTCTTTCCCTCTGGGGACATAGTTTTATCTTAGCTTAGGGGAGAAGGTCTTTTAAAAAGTTCCTCTCAGGCTCTATCAGCTGCCAAGTTGACCAACTTTTAACCACAAAGCTACTTAAGAGAAATCCTTTCAAATATCTTGCCAGGTTTCTGCAAGGACAAACAGTAAATATTCCTGGCAGTATTAAACAACTTCATAGACACAAGAGCTGTCCCCAAAAGGGTGCAAAATATACTAGTCTCCCAAGACCTAAGATAATCAAAAGACAGACAATTCCTCTAAGAGATGCAACAGTTGGTAGGACCCTCGCAGCAATTGGAGTACAACTCACACCTCTGTCCAGGAATATCTAGCTGGCAGTAGGGCGTGACTCACATTTCTTTCCAGCCATATTTATAGAGCCTTCAACCTGATGGTTGTCAAGCCAAGTTCTCAGGACACAAAATGAGATAAACAAGAAGGCAATAGCTTTCTCTGAAGAGAAAATATATACAACTAATGGGTACCAAAAAAACAAATTCATAAGTCACAACTCAAGATCTAATTCTTACCTTTTTTTTTTTTTATTTTTTATTTTTTACTAGCAAATCCGAATTTGGAAAAGAAGTGATAATGTGAAAACTTACCTTTTTCTCTCAATCAGGCACCGTAGGGAGAGATCTAGGAAAGTTGACTTTGATAAGAATTACCCTTTGCGAGCTTCGGCCAATTTTCCCAGGATCCCATCTGCAAGATCTGGAGGGAGTAGGATGTCTTGGAAGGTGTCATTCTGGTCACAAGAAACTTAAAAGAGAAAAGATAACTTTCATCTACCCTTTATGGTGAGTGCTTCCCTGAGACTCTTCTTTTCCTAGAGTACCTTATTTTTTTTTTAAAGATTTTAAAATTTATTTATTCATGAGAGAGACACACACAGAGAGGCAGAGACATAGGCAGAGGCAGAAGCAGGCTCCCCATGGGGAGCCCGATATGGGACTTGATCCCAGGACTCTGGGATCACGACCTGAGTTGAAGGTAGATGCTCAACCACTCAGGTACCCTAGGCAGGGTATCTAAATCTAGTTTATCTAGGGTAAATTGTTCTCCTTTGTGGCCACTGCAATTTGAAATTATTTTGATAAGGTTAACCTGTTTGTTCAGCCTTAAAACAAAATTTTAGTCACCTAAAAGCTCACACTAGGCCCAGTCCAGTTTAAGTTGTATGCAGTCCAGACCCAGACCAAGTTCATTTTCTAAGTCAGAGCCAGTCCAACTCTGGCCAGTTTCTGGAACCAGTCTGGAGAAAGAAATTCTTTTTTTTTTTTTTTTTCAATTTATTTATTATTTATGATAGTCACACACACACAGAGAGAGGCAGAGACACAGGCAGAGGGAGAAGCAGGCTCCATGCACCGGGAGCCTGACATGGGATTCGATCGTGGGTCTCCAGGATCGCGCCCTGGGCCAAAGGCAGGCGCCAAACCGCTGCGCCACCCAGGGATCCCGAGAAAGAAATTCTTTTTTTTTTTTTTTTTTTTTGGTGTTTGAAGTCAGTTTATTTATTTTTTTTACTTTATAAATAAATCATATTTTAATCACCTGGCTTTGTTCAATCCACAAAAATCACACTCACAGCTTTTTCTAGTCTGTCTTTCCTAACCATGTGACCTGATGATTTTTTGGAACCCTTCATGTTTTGAGAAGAACACCGAGAAAGAAATTCTTAAATAAAGTCTGAAAGCTTAGAACAAAAAAATGGCAGAACTAGGATGAGAAAAAGACTTACCTACAACCTTCCAAGGCAAGAAAGCAGTGAGTTCAAGGTTTTGCTTGGTTTCTCATTGCTTCTGAGGGCTGTCAGGGGTCTCATTCAGTTCCCTCTTCTGATACTAAAACTATTAAAGGTAAACTGAGGTATATTAAATATTTGAGAGTTTGAGCAAATATTAATCTGAACCTGGCAGGAAGAGCTATAAAATGAAAAACTTTTATAGGTAGAAAGGAGTAAGAACAGGAAGTTACTATACGAAGCTAAAAAAGAAGGTTGGTTTTTGCAAGGTTACTTTTCTTTCAGGGATGGCAAGTGTCTATTAGGCAGATTACCTAATAGTTCTGATCAGGTGAGTACTAATTGAATCATTTAAGATTCCATTTCTGGGAGAGCCGAAACTGTAGGTCTTGGTCTTGTGACATTGGACTTAGCATAAATGACTCCATTTTGGGCCCATTGTCTTTTTTGTTGTTATTGGAGTTTGTTTTTGTTTTTTAGAAGAGAGAGGGAAGGAGAGGAGAGGAGAGGGGAGGGCAGGAGAGGAGAGGAAGGGGAAGAGGAGGTGGGAATCTTAAGCAGGCTCAATGCCCAGCACAGAGCTCCATGTGGGGCTCAGTCCCAGAACTCTGAGATGAAATCAAGGCCTGAGCTGAAAGCAAGAGTCAGATGCTTAGCTGACTGAGCCACCCAGGTGCCCTTTTATTTTTGATGTTATTTAAAAAGAACCCTACTGCTAGATAATTTCATTGATTCCCAAATGGATGTCTCACTCAGATTCTACTTCTAAAGCTGAGCTCTGCATGTGCAAATTTCTGCAGAATGTCCCCACCTGGAAATCCTCGCACTTACCAGCAGAGGTACACTAGCTCATACTACCTTGTGAAAGCTTATTGGGCTCATCCTTTCCCAACTTCTTGTGCCATGATATCATCTTGGTAGCTTGAAAGTGGCCATGATGGGTAGATTTACATGATGGGAATCAGCAAATGCTCCAAATAGATTTTTCTCCTACCCCTTACTCCTCAGAGGGATGCTTTATCAGTACCCTATTGCTCACAGAAATCTCAGTCAACTTGTCCAGTGGAATGTTTTCTATTCTGCTTCTTCCTCTCTCTCTCTCTCTCTTTGTAAATGGTATTCACTAATCAGAAAACTGGCCATTGTCTTTGACTTATTTAATTCCCTTATGTTTATATTCAGTTATTTTCAGACATGACTGAGTCAATGTGCAGAGACCATACTTGTCGCTTTCATTACTAATAACAGAGATGTAGCTCAGTAGTGGAATGTTTATCTTAGGCTTGTATGTCTAATGCCCTATCACAGTGCCTATGAAAGAAACTTGAATATGCTACCCCAAAATTTGACTCTTTGGCATAAAAATTATTTTGAGTTGCAGGCAAGTAAGAAACAGTAAATACAAATTAACCCCCCCACCAAAAAAAAACCCAACCCAACCCTCATTTTATTGGCCATAGACTTTTTAGCCCAGAGATGGCACCAGAGGAATCTGCAAACAAAACCTGTTAAACTAACCCTTATTTACCTCAATTAGGAATTTAAGGAAGTTATCTAGCTAAGGAAGATAAGAAGTACCTAGACCTGAGATGCCTGGGTGGGTCAATGGTTGAGCATCTGCCTTCAGCTCAGGGCATGATCCTGTGGTCCCATAATTGAGTCCTGCATCAGGCTCCCCACAGGACCCCTCTGCCTATGTGTCTATCTCTCTCATAAATAAATAAAATCTTCCAAAAAAGTACCTAGCCCAAGTTCGACTAGCACTAGCCCAAACCCCTATGTCTTTACAAATTTATTGTCTAAAAGACGTCAAAGCTTTCTGTTCTGTTTACTTCTTTGAGTGTTCATTCTCTTATGAAGACTCTCATGTACTAGTAAAAATTCAATGAAGTTTGCATGCTGTTCTGTTACTCTGTCAGTTTAATTTTTAGATCCAACCAGTGACTCAAAGAGGGTTGAGGAAAACTTTTTCTTCCCTGACACCTGAAAAACACAGTGTTTAAAAAAAATAGAAAAATCAAATCAAATCAAATCAAATCAAATCAAAACAAAACAAAACAAAAAACTCCCACAGTGTTTGTGTTTCCCAGCTTCCATTGTGTTTGGGGGTGGCCATGAGACTGAGTTGTCTGAAATGGAATACAAACAAAGGGGATGCATGCCATACTCTAGCCTTTCCCTAAGGCCATGATATACCTCCTCCATGCATTCTTTTCTCTTCTCACTTGATGCAAACTAAATAGGGCAGCAGCCTGTCTTTGACCATGGGGATGATGACGATATCCTAACAGGGGTGTTCTTAAAACTTCTTTGTAACATAGACCCCTATGGCAGTCTAATGAAGCCCTTGACCTCTTCTGCAGATATTTTTAAATCCATAAATGCATAGAATTATAACAAAAATTAATTCTGTTGAAGTACAGTTATCAACATTTTAAATAATTATTATATAGTTGTATAGCAAGTCTTTTTTTTTTTTAAAAGATTTTATTTATTTATTTGAGAGAGAGAGAGAGAGAGAGAGCGCGCGCACCAGCAGGAGGAGGGGCAGAAGGAGAGGGAGAAGCAGACTTCCTGCTAAGTTAGGCACTTGATGTGGGGCTCCATCTCAGGACCCTGAGAATCATGACCTGAAGTCAGATGCTTAACCATCTGAGCCACCCAGGTGCCCCAGCACACCAAATAGTACTGAGCAGCCAAGTCTAATATTTTACAATAATTTAAAAATGATGTTAAGTGTGAGTGATATTTCCAGATTCTGTAATAGCTGAATTGTGGTATCTGTGATTTCAATTGGTGACTGGGCCACAGGTACTGTCAATGCTATTATGATTTGTTGTCATTATTTGCAATTAAAGATATTACTAAATTTCATTTAGAATCTAGTGAACACAAGATAGTTTTTTTTTTCTATTCAAGTTTACAGACTTCCTAAATTCTGTGTATAGGGCCATTTGGGTGTCCATTGACCTAGGTTAAAACCATTGGTAGTGAATGATAGAGCTTCCATGATGGATACCTGGCTTCCCAGATGACCTCAAGGAGCAGAACCTGCCTAAACAATTACATGAGGGAGAAACAAATCCCTATCCTGTTTGAGTTATCATATTTTGGGAGTTTTTCCCCCTAGCAGTTCAACCTGCCTACACCTACTATTAAGTATTTTTTTCAATTTGCAGTCTTTTTTCCATTATTACTATTGCTACCTGGTACAGTTATTGCTGAAATATTACTTAGAAATTGTAATAGGTATTTCTTTTATGACTTTGAGATATAACTTGTATGCAATAAGAATATGTTCATTCTTTTTTTTTAAATTTTTTTTTATTTATTTATGATAGTCACACAGAGAGAAAGAGAGAGAGGCAGAGACACAGGCAGAGGGAGAAGCAGGCTCCATGCACCAGGAGCCCGATGTGGGATTCGATCCCGGGTCTCCAGGATCGCGCCCCGGGCCAAAGGCAGGCGCCAAACCGCTGCGCCACCCAGGGATCCCCGAATATGTTCATTCTAAGTGAAGTTTTCTGAGCATTAGCAAATGTATGCACTTGTGTATAATTTAGAGAAAGACAAATACATGATTTCACTCATATGTGAAATATAAATAACAAAACCAACATAGGAGAAGGGAAGGAAAAAAATAAGATCAATCCACAATGAGATACCACCTTACACCTGTCAGAATTGCTAATTGCAAATTGAAAAGATACTTAATAGTAGGTGTAGGCAGGTTGAACTGCTAGGGGGGAAAAACTCCCAAAATATGATAACTCAAACAGGATAGGGATTTGTTTCTCCCTCATGTAATTGTTTGGGCAGGTTCTGCTCCTTGAGGTCATCTGGGAAGCCAGGTATCCATCATGGAAGCTCTATCATTCACTACCAATGGTTTTAACCTAACCAGAATTGCTAGTATCAAGTGTTGGTAAGAAATAAGAAGTCTTGGAGGATGTGGAGAAAAAGGAAACCTCATACACTGTTGGAGGGAATGTAAATTGGTACAGCCACTCTATAAAACAGTATGGAGATTCCTTAAAACTGAAAATTCCTTAAAATTCCTTAAAAATGAAAATACCATGTGATTTAATAATTCTGCTACTGAGTATTTACTTTAGGAAAATGAAAATATGAATTCAAAAGGATATATGCACTGCTATATTTATTGCAGCATTATCTACAATAGCCAAAATATGGAAGCAACCAAAGCATCCATTGATAGATGAATGGATAAAGATATGGTACACACACAGAATGGATTATTATTTAAACCATAAAAAAGAATGAGATCTGGCCATTCATGACAACATGGTTAGACATAGAGGGTATTATGCTAAGTGTAATAAGTCAAACAGAGAAAGACAAATACCATGTATTTGCACTTAAATGTGAAATCCAAAAAACAAAGCAAGTGAACAAAAGAAACAGAATTATAAATACAGAGGAGAAATTGTGGTTACCAGAAGGGAGGAGAATGGGGGGATGTGTGAAATAGATGAATGGGTTTATAAATTCCAGTTATAAAACAAATAGATCACAGAGATGTAGAGTACAGCACGGGGACTATCAATAACGTAGTAACTTCATATGGTGACAGTTATTGTGGGGAGCACTCTGTAATGACATGATTGAAACACTGTGTTGTACCTGTGAAACTAATATAATATTGTATATCATGTATACTTCAGCGAAAGAGGAAACTATATCCTAAAAAGGTGTTTGCTAAGTGTTTAAAGGAAGTTGAATTAATGGAAATTGAATTGTCATAGGCCTTTTTTCTGATTATTGAGGTGGTTATATGATTTCTCTCTTTTATCTTTAAATGTTTTCTAGAGCTAAACACCCTACCTTGCTCACTTAAACCCAACTGGGCCATAATATATATTGCATTTTTATACATAAGTCTGTTGTACCCTTAGTGAGTATACCACAAATATAATAAAGTTTGAAAATAATATGGTAGCAGGTTTTTTTTCTCCCTGAAGTTGTGTATACCTATGTCCTAATCCAAGCAATCCAATTTGAGTATATCAGATGACTTTTCAGTCAGGTTCATAAAAGTATTACTTTCAAAATTTTATTTTTTTATTTCAGTTTCCTATATATGTGTAATTGCAGGGAATTAGATGGACTTTAATATGTATTACTATCAAATGGTTAAGAAGTATGTCTAATGTGAGACACCTTACAGCAGTCAGAAGCGATTTATGACATTTACATACAACATGGAGGGTTGCTCAACACATTGCTAAGTGAAGGAAAAAATAGGAGTATTTAGCATAAAACTATTTATGTAAATTAAAAATATATACACAAAATACAGTATAAGGATACTCGCATATTCAAAGACATAAATCAAAAAGATCTTCCTGCTTTTTAGCTTTATGACACATCCTGCTTCCCACCTGGGATGGCTTGCCTGGTACCAATCCAAACTTGATAGGCAGTCAGTCCCCAGCTTAGAGCCCATCTCTACAGAAATCTCTCCCGCATTCCAAATTCCTGTGACATATATATACATTTTTCCACCCAATCAATGTCATACATGAAACAAGGCAAAAAATATTATCATCTGTAAGCAGGTATTTTTGACATTTTCTTTCTCCAACTAGATATTAGGTTGAGTGACTGTATATATGCTCATTCCCCATGGAGAACTGGGTACTTTGGATCATTGGTTATTAGAAAAATATTTTATTTTCATGCCATGTCAGGACAACTAGCCTGTCCTTGTCAAGAAGAGAGGCTCTTGCAATCATTTTTGTTTACTACATTTTTCTTTTGAACTTTCCCCTTTTTTCTTCCTTTCTCTTACTTGAAAAAAAGATGTTTGGCATGAACACAGACTTTCTAATTCCCTTTGCTTTGCTTTTTCCTCTCCCCTACTCATCACAGGCAAGATTGAAGATAGTGAAATCTCTAGTTTTGCTTACTCACCTGTTTTAATGACTTCTTCATCTGAGTAGATGGAAAAGTACCTGAGTTCTTAACTCTCTCTTGTAGCTGTACGAAACTTATTTTTCTTGTCCCTGTAGACATTTATTTTCATCTATCTGTATTCACTGTCACTTGGTTTATGATTAACCCAGAGCATAAGTTTGAAGAGGCAAGAAAGAATAGTGCAATTGGATGGTGATAGAATTTCCTAGGCTCTGCTAACTGGGTGTGTCCCAGAAAATCACCCAGAAAATCTTTGAGATTCCTGTATCTCTTCCCATATGTTACCAGAAATCCTTGGAATAGAAATTTCTTAGTTTTAAGACACATAAGTCCTGTGGTCATAGTGTAAAAATACCCCAGTGGCTCCACTATTTGGGTAGACATTGCTCTGAAAACTTGGGGTCTGAAGATAACTCTACTTAAGAGGACACATTGTTGGTGAACACCAGGCAAAGAAATGGTGGGTGGTTGAGAGATTTCTACCACTTTGAAAAGGATATAATAAAACAGGAAGGATTATTTGCTCTGTAGGACAGAAAAAGGTGGTGCAATTCATATCTCTGCTGAGGGGGCTCTTCCTTCTTCCCTGCTTCAGACCCTTCCCCATCTAACAGCATCAGTTTTAGCATGTGGCTGCTACTTTAGCTCTGAAACAAAACTCCAACTTCATCTGTCTTTTTATGCCTGGATGCCTAAGCCCTATGCCAATTCCTAAGATTTGGTTTTGAAGATCACGAGTGACATATTCAGCAAACAGCCCTGGCACAAAGCCTCTTACCATATCTGTGCTGAAAGACAAGTTATTTACTTATTTCTAAAACTGTCAGCTACCATGACTTTTGAGACTATAAAAATCTGCATAAATGTCATGGTAATTGAAACTGTCTAGAATGCTTCAAATGCTTACTCTCAATTCCTATATATATCTTGATGAGGACCAGTAAAACCAGCCAATGGACTGGCACATGGACTATATGTGCATGTCTTTGGACCGTACTTTGAGAAGCACTGCTGTAAAGGTAAGGCTATGTAAGAAAACTGGTGGTAGAAATATCCTATAGGACAGGAGATTACAGTAGAAAATCTTCACAAGGGAGCATGAAAACACAGGTAGGGTTTATTTGCGCATTCTGATATCACCATATTCCTTTTACATGTTATAGGCCTTTGGTCTAGAGAAAGTATTGATAAATTCGGGTATGTGCATAATGAAATAAATCATTGTATGATACAATTTACATAATACATTAATTCACTCATTTATTCACCCAATATTTATGTCTATAATGTTTTAGGTGCTAGTGATTTAAACATGAATTATAAAACATTATCCTTGATCTTAAGAATTTCATAATTTAGTTGTCCCAAAATTATAATCTTTATAGAATTAACAAACTTATTCCTAGAACATCCCATCCTGCCCAGAGATTTATTTGCCTTCTCAGCCACAATATTCCTGTGTCTAGACATTCCCTAGGGACAATCTGCCCTTCTGGTGACTCACCTTTTAGGTGTCAGATCCATGGAGATGTACTTGATGTTCTTGATTCAGGAATAAGGTCTAAGGAGAAAAAGCTGTTAGAGAATTTTTTAAAAAGTCATTATGTTCTTCCAAGGGTTCGTTATTTTAGGTTAAACTAGATATCACAGCATCCCTTTTGTTTATATTTGCTATTTTCCCATTCTTTGATTTTCAACCTGATTTGTGTCATTAGGTCTTAGATGTATCTTTTGAACAGCTTAAAGAGGGACTTAATTTTTTTAAATTCTCATTTGTAAATCACTGCTATTTAACATTAAGGAAAATTTGGTCCACTTAAAGTTACTGTGATTATGGATATATTTGAATTTATTTCTCTCATCTGCTTTGCTTTTTATTTACCATATTCTCCCTTCTTTCCTGTCCTCTTACTAGAATTATGTGTTTTTTAAAAAATATACTTTAAGAGCATTTTAAGATTCAAAAAACTGATTGGAAAGTTTTTCTAATTCTCCATTCCCTCCACCCCCACCCCACCTTCACAGTCTCTCCTTTCAATATCATGGAGGGGTGCACTTGTTATGATCAAGGAACTTACATTGACACATCATTAGCACCCAAGTCCATATTTGATGTTAAGTTCATTTTGGGTATCATACATTCTATGGGTTTTGACAAGTGACAATGACATGTACTTACAATTGTACTATCATGAAAAATAGTTTCACTGCCTTAAAAATCTCCTGTGCTTCACCTATTCATTCCTTCCTCCTCCCTAACTTCTAGTAACCACTGATTTTTTTTGCTGTCTCATTATGCCTTTTCCAGAATGTCATATAGTTGGAATCATATATGTAGTCTTTTCAGATGGGCTTCTTTCATGTATCAATATTATGCATTTAAGGTTACTCTGTGTCTTGCCATGGTTTGATAGCTCACTTCTTTTTAGTTCTGAGTAAAATTGTGTTGTCTTGTTGTACTTTAGTTTATCCACTCACCTACTGAAGGACATCTTGGTTGCTTCCAATTTTTGGCAATTATGAATAAAGCTACTACATGCATCCATGTGCAGGATTTTGTGTGGACATGGGTTTTCAGATCATTTGGGGGAAATATCAAGGAGCATAATTGCTGGGTCATATGGTAAGAAGATGTTTAGTTTTCTAAGAAACTACTGAACTATTTTCCAAAGTGGTTGTTACCATCTGACCAGCAATGAATGAAAGTTCCTGTTGCTCCACATCCTGTCCAACATTTGGTATAGTCAATGTTTTGAATTTTGGTCGTTCTAATAGTATGTTGTGATATCTCATTCTCGTTATAATTTTCAATTTCTTAATAACATAGGAGGTTGAGCATCTTTGCATATGCTTATTTTCCATTTGTATATCTTTGATGAGGCAAATGTTCATGTCTTTTGCCCATTTTTTTGAGTTGTTTTCTTATTGTTGAATTTTAAGAATTATTTATATATTTTGGATAATAGTCTTATCATATCATATCATCATGTCATGTCATAGCATATGTCTTTTGCAAATATCTTTTGTCACTCTGGTTTGTCTTCTTATATTTTGATGATTACATTTTTCTCCTTTTCCTCTCTTTATAAGCTTTGGAAGTTTAATTGTGTGTATGTGTGTGTATGCACATATGTATATTCAGTTAATGAATTTAAACATTTAATATGCATATTTAACAAAACTTAAAATTTATCTTTATCTTTTGCTGTTCCCTTTATGCAAAGAAACACTTGGCTCCCATGATCTCCTGTATTACATTATTTTATCTACTATTTATTTAAATTTTGTTTTTAATTCTTCTAATTATTCAATATTACAATTGTCTAATAGGTTTATTCAAAGAACAAATGTTTTTAACATGCTTACCAAGTGCCATTGTTCACTGTATGGAAAAAAAAAAACTCTACCCATTTTGTCATTGCCTTACTATGATCGGTTTCTAGGTATACAACTCATAATGTTGAGATAAGGATTAACTTAATACATGACAACATTTAGAACAGTGCCTTGCACTAAAAGTTCAGATTCACAGGAAGTTGCAAAGAGAATACAGAGAGCTCCTCTGTGCCCTTCTTCCAGTTTTCTCCAATGGTTGCAATTTACATAACTATAGATAAGATCAAAATCAGGAATTTGACATTGGTACAATGCATGCTTATAGTTCTCTAACATGCTATCCCATATATAAATTTGTATAACTACCATTACAACCAGGATACAGAATTATTCCATCACCACAAAGATCTTCATTTATCCCTTTGTAATCACACCACCCTGCTCTCCCACTATTACTAACTTCTGGTGACCATTAACCTATTCTGCCTATAATTTTGTCATTACACAGATTTTACATAAATGAAATTATACCATATGTGATGCTTTGAGATTGGCTTTTCCACTTAGCATATAGTGTAGAGATCCATCCAAGCTTTTGCATATGCTAACAATTTGCTCCTTTGTATCGCTGATAGCATTCCATTGTTTGCATGATCATTTGCCTACTGAGGAGCATTTAATTATTTCCAAGTTTGGCGTATAGCAAATAATGCCGCTATGAACAATTGTATACAGATTCTTGCGTGAACATAACATTTACTTTCTCTAGGATAAATGTCCAGGAGGGTAATTCCTGGGTTGCATATTAAGTGCAGGCTTAGTTTTTTATTTTAACCTGAACTGTCTTTTGATTAGGAATTTTAGTTTTATATATAATAAATAACTGATAACATGCAGACTACCTTCTACCATATTATTTTGTAAATCCAATTTCCAGGTCTTGGTTTCTTTTTTCTCATTTCATTTTTTAATAAAATGTATTTCCTTTGTTACATATTTTTCCTCTTCTGGTTTAAAATTAGATATTTCTTTGTGAGTTGCTCTTAATTAAAAAGAACAGTAAGCTTAAATTTCTATTTTAAAAGATGCATCTAGAATTTGTTAGCATGTAAAATTTTTCTATTGCTACACTGTTCTCACTCAAACCAGTATTAATTTGGTAGAGTTTCCATAACAAAATTCTACAGACTGAGTGGTATAAACCACATAAATCTATTTTCTCACAGTTCTGGAGGCTATAAATCCAAGGTCAAAATGTTGGCAAGTTTGGCGTCTTCTGAGGTCCCTCTTCTTGGTTTGGAATTGGTCTCCTTCTTGTGTTCTCACATGGCCTTTCCTCTGTGCATGTGCCTCCCTGGTGTCTCTTCTCTTTTTCTTATGAGGACAGCAGTTTTACTGGATTAAGGTCCTACATAAAAGGCCTAATCTTAACCTTTTTAAAGACCTCATTTTTAAATATGAAATTATATTCTGAAGTACTGGGGGCTGGGACTTCAACATACAAATTTGGGTGGGACAGTTTAGTACATAACACATGTTATTATCATCTGGAATCTCAGTGTTTATATGTTCACATCCTGGCTCTATCACCTACTAGCTCTGTGACAAATGGCAAGTTATTCAATTTTTCTGTGCCTCAATATCATCAGTTATCAGGTGTATAGTACATAGGATTGTTAGGAAAATGAAATGAATTAATACATGTATAATACTTAGAACAATGTTTTGCACTTAGTTTAAGCTCAGCAATTATCAGCTACTACCATCACCACCTGTACTACTATTCTTTATGCTTAAGGGTAAGTTTTACATATTATATATTAGCTCACAATTATAACAATATTGTTGTGTTTCTAGTTTCTTCAATAACCTTACTTCTAAAATCTACTCCTATATACAAAATTGATTTATCTTGTTATACATTCTTTAGTGCTTTCAGAGAAGGCCAACATAACATTGAACAGGTTTTTGTTTTGCCTCCACAAATAGTTAAGTTTATGTAGTATAGGACCATAAGATGAAAAATATTTATCTCATAGCTTTGAAAGCACTATTCTATTTTCTTCTTGAATCTAATGTGCCTGATGAAATATCAGATATCATAGTTAATATCCTTCTGGAACTTTTTAAAATTTTCTTTTCGTCCTTGATCTTATGAAATTTATGCAAATCCTTTTTATCTTGGTTGGCACTTTTAATGGCTCATGACCCTTTAAATCTGGGAACTAATACCTGCTAACTTTCCTTTCACAATTTTGATCTCATTTTCCTTCTATTCTATATTCTGGAGGAATCCTTAATATTTCATCTTACACTGTGTATTGTTTTCATTTTGATTTTCAGTGTATCCCTCTAGTTTTTTCTTTACTCCACCTATCACACATTCAATTTAGCAAACATCTAGCTAACTCTAAGTATGGTTGCAACATCTTCTCATGTCACTCCAGAAATGAATTAGATTTTAAGTTCTGTATAACTTACTGCTTCTTTGATGTGCAAATTTCTTCTCGTTGTGCTCGATACCTTTTCTTTCAAGTATTCACCATTTTCAAATGATTGGTAAGTTTTGGGGATGCATTTATCTTTAAATTTGAGACTCACTACTGACCCACTTGCAGAGATGTATTTTGTCGTGCTTCATTTTATTGTGCTTTGAAGATATTGCATTTTTGTTTTGTTTTACAAAGTAATGGTTTGTACCAACCCTCCATCTAGCAATCTATTGATGCCATCTTTTTCAGCATCAATTGCTTACTTTGTGTCTGTCACATTTTGGTAATTCTTGCAATATTTAAAACTTTTTCATGATCATATTTATTATGGTAATCCATGATCAGTGTTACGATTCATTGGAAAATTAGCAATAAGTTATTTTTAAATTAAGGTATGCACATCTTTTTTTTTTTTTAGATATAATGGTATTGCACACTTAAGAGACTACAATCTTCTCAGGGGTCTCTCCTGATTCTGTCATATGAAACTTTTGTGGCAGTCCAGCCCTGAATTCATTTTGGACTGGAGTTTTCTAGTTAATCTTATCCCTTCTGATATTAGTCTTTGGATTTTCTCACACTCTGTTTTGTTGAAGGAAATTCTTTTCTGGTGTGATAATGAAGTTTTATAAATCTCCTTCCAGGCATTTCTGTGGACTTATTTTAGAGGGAAGGATACAGTGTGTGCCAAGTCCACCATTTTGAATAAATTCCATAGCTTTTCTCATTTATCATCAGCTTCCTACCTTCTACTGTTAATATATTGTGTAAAACTCCTTTATACTGTGAGTCACTTGTTTTATCTTTTATCACTAGATAGTGATAAATAAAAGCTTTAGAATCTTTGACAGTTTTTAACTTTCTACTCATCTGTAGGCAGATTTTCATTATCCATAAAGTAGGATATTAACAGTACAAACCTCTTAGAGTATGTGAGGATTAAGTGTAAAAACATATGCAGGCACTTGGTAGTTTCTTTAATCCGTTTCTTTCACTATTTGTTTCCAGAGAAATATGTAAAATAAAACTGTTCAGTTTCCACACAAACTCTTTGTGTCCACCTTTACTTATTTCAAAAAGACTCATAGCAAAAAACAGAAATAATATGATTTCAACTATTGCCCATCAGGGTATCCAGAAAGTATTTTTTTGGGTATCAATCACAGATCCTAGGACTATTTAATTCTAATTTTCTATGGTTTATAATGACTTTTACAACTGCATCTGAAATCTCTATTTATTACTCTCTAGGGGCAAGTTGACCTTACAGAAACACATTACCCAGGACTCTTCCAGTTGTAGTTTCCAACTCATGCTAGTAATTTCCATGGCAGCTAAAGGAAAAACCAAAAGGAAACTGAATGACTCATCTTGGGAGTCAAATAAGGTAAGCCAATTCTCTAAGCCTTTAGGTTCTGCTGTCCTCTTTCCTTGGATCCATTCTCAGACTGATCCTCTTCACACTGTAGTCCCAAGAAGCTTACGTCATAATGGTCTTCAGTGTTCAAGATCTCTCAATGAGAGATTCAGAATTTATAGGTCATAGAAAAACCCCAGCAAAAAATAACAATTCTGATAGACTCTGCTTGGACCAATCACTTATGCAGGCAGTAGAACACTTTCATAGATGAGGAGGATCCAAAGAGACGCAGAACCACATGGTTGACAGTTCCAGTAGTATGATATAAAGTGGATAAGTTGCAGTTCTCTAGGAAAAGAGGGGTTCTGTTATTAGAAGGGAACATTGGCCAGGACAGAAACAATGCTCAGTACAGAAGGCAAAATAGTTGAAGGTAGGTAAGAGAGGGAGTCATTTTTCCTGCCATTAATACTTTATCTCTAGGGAAGAGTTTTTTTAAATGATCTTATTTATTCACGAGAAACACACAGAGAGAGGCAGAGACAGGTAGAGGGAGAAGCAGGCTACCTCAAGGGAGCCTGATGCAGGACTCCATCCAGGACTCTGGGATCACAACCTGAGCCGAAGGCAGATCCCTAACCACTAAGCCACCCAGGTGCCCCTCTAGGGAAGTTTTATCTGAAAGTTTGCTTTATCCTCATGAGTCATCTAAATTACTTAATCACTCATTCATTCATTTAGTCCCAATCATGTATTGCATACCTGCAGTTGCAGACTTGGAAATAACGGGGAATCCAAGGATGATCTCTCAGCTCTAAAGATCTGGGACTATTTATAGGTGATAAAGATATATTCCCTGCTCTCATGAAATATGTAATTTACTTTCAGTGTTACCTATGTTATCAGACACATATAATTATTTCTACTACAATAGAACATTATAGCCCTATGAAAATAGTGCCATGGGTGCACAGAAGAGGGAGTGGTTGAGTATGCCTATATAGATCTGGGACTTGAAGGAGAACAGATCTCTTTAATTAGAGAATGCTATGAAAGGTTTTCTTTCCATTAAAAAGGAACAGCTTAGACAATGGATTTAAGACAGGAATATATAGTCAATATGATCCTTACCTAGTTTTGGAAGTGGGAAACCCATCAAAGGGACACTTTTAGAGCCAAACTTAGTGTGAGATATAGAAGTTTAGGTAATGCTGGCATACTCCTAGTTTCATTTCTAAGTTATTTCTATACAAGTTTATCTCTTTAGTTGGATTATAAATACTTTCTGGTCAGAGACCAAATCTAATTCTTCCTTGTTTTTCTAAGTGTGCCAAACCCTTTCCAGGAGCCACTTGGATCAATATCATTCTTCATGTTCCAAAAAGAGTAAATCTTTCCTGGCAACACAAAGATACAACTATTAATATGTCCATACTCTATGTTCTCTTTTAAAGCTTCAGTCATCAATAGGTAATAATGAAAAATGCAATCTTTGTCCATAAACTTTTGATTTCTGAGCCACAACATGAAAATATTTTGTGATACATATCTCATGGGCTTTGGCAGACTCGATGAATCTTGGAGTCTTTCTGTAATATCATGGATATGTTCTCCTGAAAGAGAACACGTCTTTACTACATGCCATGCCATTCTATTCATAAAATAGCTCTGTAATTCCAAATAGGTGACTGTTAGTCACTGTTGTATCCAGCTTTCTCCCTGGCAAATGTAAGAGGAGTCTTTATTTTATTCAACACGTACAGATTGAACCAATACATTCTGGGCATTTTCTATATACTGTAGACAAAACATCTAGTGAGCAACACAAGACTCTTATAGTTAGGGAGCTTAGAATATAGCATTGAGTAGAGCAGGTAAAAATCAGATGTAAAACTAACTTAATGAGATCATCTTGAATAGTGATATACAGTTGCATAAAAAGGGAACATAATAATTAGCTAATAGATGGAGGACCTGCATCTAGATTGTGTGGCCAGGAAGAATTACCTTTTAGGAGACATTTGCTCTGAGGCTGGATTTAGAATCTACTGAAAGATTTTTATCTAAGGGTGTGAAATAATTTGATATGTATTTTCAAAAGAACAATCTAGCAGCTGTGTAGAGAATGCTTTATAGAGGTTTCAAGATTATAAGCAGAAAGACCAGTTGTTGCCTAACTCCAGGAGAGAGATAGTATAGTCTGAACCAGGATGGAGCAACTGAAGTAGAAAAGAAGAGACAGATTGTCTACATAGAACAAATTATGGCAGGACTTGGAAATGAGAGGAATGGATGAATAAAGGATACTTTTTGACTACTGTGTGGATCTTGCTAACATTTCTTTTTTTTAAACTTGGAGACTAGGGACAAATATGTTTTGGAATATAAATCAAGAATTGTACTTTGATCATGGTGAGTTTGAGATACCTCCTAGATAGGGAAATAGAGAATTAAGTAGGCAATTAGATATGCAATTCCTAAATACAATACAGAGACCAAAGTTGAAGACAAATTTAGAAGTCATTAAAACTATAGGCAGTATTTAAACCAGAGGGTAGAAACCATTCAGAATGAGACTATAGAGCAAAAAGGTGAGTAGGATTGAACCCCAGGGTATTCCAAATTTAGAGGCCAAGTAGGGGAGGTAGAATTGTCAAAGGAGAGGGGGAGGAACTTTCTAGACAGGCAAGAGGAAAACATAGAGTCATGTTACACAAAGGAAAGTGAGGGTCTGAACGAAGAAGACGTATTCAACTTAAATGACACCAAGGGGCTGAATTGGATGAACACAGACAAGGGGCCATCATATTTGATGACACAAAGGTGAGCTTAACAGGAGAAGTGGATAGCATAAGCCAACTTGGAATGTATTGTAACAAAGAATAGGAGGCAATGGGGAGAGTAAATATAGAATCACATTTTCAAGAAGGTTTTGTTCAAAGGGGAGAAGATGTGTGACAGTAATTGAAGAGAAATGTAATACCAGGGATCTATAGGGTTTTTTTAACACATAGGTTTTAAAATTTTTGTTCCTGTTTTTAGAGATGTAAAATATTAGAGCATGGTCTTGTTTTCTAAGGAAATGACCCAGTAAAAGAGTAAGCTGATGACTGTAACAGTTATCAACTTATTGTCTCTCAGCTCCAAACTTACCCTTCAATATATTCTCTGCAATAATGGACAGAATGCTATTAAGCTTCTCTCCTGCACATTGTTAAACGTTCTCAGTAGAGGGTGATGAAGGGACATTGTAGGAAGCATCATCTATGCTGACATTTTCAGTGGCTTTGCAGTGGGTTGGTAGTGTGGATACTGGGCCATCTGATGGAGCTCTTTCCCAGTCTTGTTCCCAGGACCTGTCCATCATTTTATGACCTTGCAGACTTGTCCTGGACTAATGATAATCTTCCCTGGCCTTTGCTACCCAGAAAATGACACCACAAAACTTCCTGCTGATGAAGGCCTCCTGCTTGCATGGGCACCCATTCCTTTGGCAGGTCTCCTGCAGAGTCCCCACCTGCTCTGCATGCCCATGCCCCTGCTGGCCAATCATCTGCACTCTGCCCACACCCACACAGGGTGTTTTTTGCTTGCTCAGCAACTGCACACTGGGCATGGCCTGGACCAACAGCAACCTCTGCTACTTTCACCAACAAGGTCTGACCCTCTGCCTTGGGAAGGCCCCTTCCAAGTTGCTCCCTCCTTGAATTTCCTCCCTCTACCCTAAGGGTACCATGTGGTTTCCTTACATATTATAATCTCTCCTTTATCAAGGGTTTACTATTTCTCTATTCAAGACTTCTTGGGTTTAGTTCATGGTGTGGTTTCTACCTTTTTTTTAATTATTATTATTCATGAGAAAGAGAGGGGGAGAGGGGGAGGGGGAAGAGAAGGGAGGGAGTGAGGGGGAGAGAGAGAGAAAGAGAGAGAGAGAGAGAGACAGACAGACAGACAGGCAGAGAGAGAAGCAGCTCCATGCAGGGAGCCCCACGTGGAACTCAATCCCAGGTCTCTAGGATCAGGCCCTGGACTGAAGGCGGTGCTAAACCGTTGAGCCACCTGGGCTGCCCCTGGTTTCTACCTTCTAATTGGATCCAGATGATACGGCCACAAGAGAGATTATAACTGCAGGAATTTAGCACTAGCTGCTACTTAGAATATGCCAGTTTTTAAAGCATTTTCCTTGGCCATATCTTCATATATGTAATTAAAAAACTCTCACCTTCTTGGTTTCTTCTCAGTATATATTTAACATCCTTGCCTCTTTATAATGGTTTTCCTTGAAAATATTTACCTCTTTGTTTCTTTTAGGAGTATTTATCCATCTGTAAGAATCTGTCCTGCCCAAAAGGCTGGGTGCCAGACATTTTCACCTTTTACTCCTGTTAGAAGACCAAATTGCATTTGCTGCGTACATAGTTGGCAATTATCTCAGATAGGAAATGGCCACACCAAATGTCGAGACAAAGCAAGAGTTACCTCTATATTTATGATGATTTAGTTTTTGGAAGAACCAGAAGCACTAATCTCCGAGAGCTATCCTGAATGTATTATCCTATCTGGGCTTACACTTTCTCTTAGGATTTATACATTACAAACTTATTTCCCTTTCTTTACTTAAATCTCCAGGTCACATTCTAATAGGTAGTCTCTGTTCTAAAATTACAGCCCTCTGTGTGTCTTTTTAAAAAATCTGCCCCTCGAATAAGACCTCTAATGCCCCTTATTCATTCTCACTACAGCCGAAAAGTGGTCATGGAAAGTCACTTTACTAACAGAGAACAACACATGCTGTGCCAGGTTTCCATGGTTTCACAACTCTTGTTCATTCTGACCTTAACAACTGCAACAGTCTACGGTGATGCCCTGGTTCAGGGAACCTGCTCCTTCTCTTTTCTCATCCCTTAACTGCCTTCCCACTATAATTATAAAATTCAGGGGATCCCTGGGTGGCGCAGTGGTTTAGCGCCTGCCTTTGGCCCAGGGCCCGATCCTGGAGACCCTGGATCGAGTCCCACGTCGGGCTCCCAGTGTATGGAGCCTGCTTCTCCCTCTGCCTTTGTCTCTGCCCCCCCCCCCCTCTCTCTCTCTGTGTGACTATCATTAAAAAAAAAAAAAAAAAAATTCAAACTCCTTGCCATAGGCTACAAAGGCCATACATAATCTGGCCCCTGCCTTTGTCTCTAACTTCTTCCTCCATATTGCTTGCATTGACAATACTCCAGGCATAATGATCTCCTCTTCCTTATATAAATCAAGCTCCATCATGTCTCAGGGGGTTGATAGTTGTCATTTTTTTTCTGTTCCATCTTTCCCTCTTGGATACCTCCTTTCCACTAGTAGTTTGATTTCACTTGAAATGCCTTCCTCTCTGAGATGCCTTCTCCACTATCTTTGTTACCTCCATCACCAGCATGCTACCACTGTCCATTACATACTTTGTTGACACTACTTTAGTAGGTTGGAATTATTTTCTATCTTTTTTATTGCAGTGTAAATTTTTTTTATGGCAGAGAATTCATGTGCCTTTTTGACCACTTTATCTCTAAAGAGTAGAACAGTTCCTGGCATATGATAATATTTTTTGACCATCTGAATGTTTACTGGGCTTTGAACCATGAACCATGATTCATGGGCAAATAAGTAGAAAATTTATTATCCCTTACCCAGAGGAACCTGGATAAATAGATTGTTTTTATTATAATTGTTCTTGCCTAGAAATACCAAGAGTAGGTCAGAGGCCCAGTGGTATCTGGGACATGGTTTAGAGTGAAAAATTAAGGAAGAATATGATGCCAAATTGTTTTATAATAATTATGTTGTACCTTTCAACTGAAATTCTATCAATCATTCTTTTTTGGCCAAATTTTGGGAAGGTCTGTTAAAATGCAAGAGAGAGAGATTAAAATGTTGATTACAGAAACCAGTGTTGTTGATTATCTACATCATGGGTTTCCAACATGTTTCATCACAAGCTCTCCCACAAGTCCAACACACCTGTAGGTTAGCATGGCTGACAGTCTGGCTGAAATGGTATAACAGAACCTGCACCCTACCCACCAGGCACCTCTTCTAAGTCCTGTCCATTCAGGAAGTACCTGAAGTACCACCTAGAGCACCCAGATCTGCACAGATCAAGGTTTGAAAAACCATAAGTTTTAAACTGACTCCTTTATTTGGGAAATAGGCCCATAGAACTGAAGTGCTTTATCCAAAATTGTAAAATTACTGTCAACAAAAGGACTGAAGCTCAGCTTCCTAAACTCTAGGGAACTGTGTTTTTACCTGTGTTGTTCTATATTCCTGGAAGATAAATTCTATCAAATTAAATTAGCTCCTAGCAGTTGGAGTTCTTATAGGGAGAGAAAAGTCAGAGGTTTTCAGTATCCAGGGGGCCTTGCTTAGAATTCTGTTGCTCCTCTAGGACTCTAGGCATGGAGAATTGCCTTTCAGGACTTCTCTTGCCACTTGGATGTCATCTTGAGCTTGTCTTTAGCAGCAGAAACAAGAAAAATGAGACCATTATCTCCAAATATTTTTACATGACTTTATTGCACTGGATTTCCATGAATCAGAGACAACTTTTAACCATTAGGTGTCCTGACTTCCCATTTGTGAAGAGTGGCATGACTCTGATCAAGAAGTATGGTCCTTTTTCATGGGTATTTTCAATTTTTATTCTTAAGTAGAAGCCCAATTAGAAGTTATTTATTTGTTAAATTGGTTGTTTATTGATTAGCAATGGTGCAGATCTCATGCTAATTGGGAGTTCAGAGCCAAACACAAGATCTGGCATGACTGCAAACACTTTATAAATATTTTTAATCAAGTGAATGAATTTCAGAGGTGTTATCTAGCAAATATAGTTTAATAATATATTAACTTCATTTCTGACTACAGATTGAGGTGGATGCACACTCTTTGTGCCATATGCAATTGTTATATCCCAGGCATCAATGAGGCCCACATTAAGATCTTGAAAAATTTCCTTAAGGGCAAGATACTGGACATAACCATGAAAGTCACTAAATCTTTCCACATCACCATGCATCTCCCTGATGTTTTCTGCCTTGATAATAACCATAGTGTCTGGGCTTCTCAGAAGAAGACGCTGAACAGCTTTGTGGACATTGAGGGCCCTTCGGATAAAAACATCAATGGGGAAGGGCCTGAAATGCTGGCCCAGAGAAATAACAATGACAGTGTTTTTTTCTCCTCCAGTTCTGTCAATGACTCGGGCAATGTATTCAATTTCTTTCACTGAATAGGTCAATGATCCAATCAGAGGGTAACCATGTTTTTGCCACTGGATGTTGATATTCTTGTCCAAATCCACAGCAAGCTGGTGTTGAAATTTTCCCGATTCATGCAGATCCACTGACTTCAGCGCTGATGACAAGTAGGCAATCCCAAAATAGAAGAAGTATAAAGTTATAAAGATCTAAAGACAGAAGAAAAGTTTTGGTGTTTATAATCAGATAAGTTAATCATGCATAACTGATTTTATTATAGGTTTAAATGAAGGAATAGCTTTGAAAATTATTTTAACAATCCAAAGTGTTATACAGGTAAGAGGTTATATATGTTCATTTGTAGAACCATGCAGAAGCAAACTGATTGGGGATGTAAGCACTGCAGTAACTTCATGGGAGCATGATGTAGTTAATTTTTTAGGTATTATATTTGTACATTTCGTGAGCTGTAGATTAAGCTTGAGGCTAGAGAAAGTACTTATGTCTTTACATTAAAAAAACAAGTAAACTTATTTCTCCAAATACTCAGAGTTTCCATAAGACTGGAATTATATTCTATACTTTTGTGTTTCCTTTACATATGCTTAGAATAGTACTGAGCATCTCATCTATAATAGTATTACTATTCACTTGTGAAGGTCTTCATAGTTTACAAAGCATTTATTTGGATATATTCATTCGCCTCAAGGCATGTTCCTTCCTCCCTACACAAACAGACACAGACACACTGTAGTCCTTCTTATCCACTGAGGATACATTCCAAGACCCCTGGTGGATGCCTGAGACTGCAGATAGCACTGAACCCTATATATACCATGTTTTTTTCCTGTACATATATACCTATGATAAAGTTGAATTTATAAATTAGGCACAGTAAAAGATTAACAACAATGAAAATAAAATAGAACAATTATAACAATATACTGCAATAAAGTTATGCAAATGTGATCTCTCTCAAAATGTCTTGCTGTACTGGACTCCTCCTTTTTCTGTGATGACGTGAGATGATAAAATGCCTATGTGATGAGATGAAGTGAGGTGGATGATGTAGGCATCACAACATAGCCTTAGGCTACTATTGACCTCACAATATGTCAGGAGGATGATCTGCTTCCAGACTGCAGTTGACAGCAAGTAGCTCAAACTGTAGAAAATGAAACCAACTCCTGGGTATATACACACATACACACACACATACATGCAGACACATTTAATTATCATATTATAGAAAATCAAGAGATGAAATGACCTGCTGAAGCTAGTAAGTGACAGAAGCTGCACCTCAATTTGAAGCTCCTCCCAACTCTCATGAAAACTGTCTACCCAACCTTAGAACCTATGAAAACATGAGTATAATACTAACAGAATAAAGCCAAGTCCTTCCATTTTTCATCCTATAAATTAGGCCTTTATCAGACTATCAGGGCCAGCTGCTTTGTAGTTAGAACTTCTGAGGAAAATATGTAGAAAAGGATTATTAATGCTTTGTAACAAGTGCCATCTTTGAAGTAAAGGGCTACATTTAGTTTTCACCCAAGGCGTTTGAAAATAAAGATACTGGAACATTAGTTGAAGGAAGATGGCAATATCATTGTCTTCGTTCTGCTTCTGACTTACTTCAACTTCCTTTTCCAAAGCATGCTATAAAATTTAACTTTTAACAAAATGTGCAACAGACGTTTTGCTACAATTTAAATGGTTAGGCAAAGAGGAGGGAACTCATTAAACTCAGACTTTCTATAACCTAAGGAATTCAGTATTGTAGAATGGAATGCTAAAGATTACCACCAGACCCTTAATCTTATAGACCAGGAAACTGAGGTCTAGAAGAATTCAGAGGTCACAACTGAAAACTCTCCCCTTTGGTGGGAATTCCACCTACTGCTTGGAGCTGAGGCCCTACCGTTCTCTTTTTTATTGGGAGGATCAGCCTACCTTCTAAAGTGCGAGATCACAAAAGTGGCAGCCATGTCAGAAAGGCTGTAATGGAGACACATAAGGTGAGCTATTACCAGTAATGACAGCCAGGAGCCAGGACCCGGGACCCAGCAGGCAGGCAGGCAGGCACCTCATTTTCCAGTTAAGAGTGCTAAGGTCTACTAGTGAATTCTGAATTATAATTGGTGTATCCTTGGTTTAGTAAATAGAGCAACTGGACTAGGATTCTAGCCACTGGATTCCAGCCCCAATTTGGACATGGGATAACAGTCACAGTAGCTCTTGTTCACTGGGCACTATGTGTCTTGCAATGTACTAAGTATTTTATAACCATTATCTCATTGGGTCTTCATAACAACCATCAGATAGTATTATTATTTGTAGTTGATGGATGAGAAAAATAAGGCACCAAAAATAAGTAACACACCAAAAGTCATAGCTTCTGAGTGGCACAGCCTAAGTACATTAGACAACACAGCCTATACTTTTAAGTATTATTTCTAACTGGTGCTAAGTCATTGCCTTGCTCCTGGAAGTTTTCTTTTCAAGTAATGATAACAGGGATGATAGCTTACACCAAAGAGGACCTACCTATGTAACAATTCTAAATGCATTGTATATATTACTTCATTCTACCAGGTGGGTTATTTTTTCATGTTTATTTTATAGATGAAGAAGCTGAGAAGGACAACGGTTATATAACTTGCCCAAGGTTACCCAGGTAGAACATGAAGAAGCCAGATTTTGCTCTGAGATCATCTAGGATCTAGAATCTACATCCTTAATCATTATGCCAACTGTAGAAAATGGGCAATGTAGTATCTTACATTATTTTCAGCTCTGTCAATGATTTTCTGGGCATGCTGGGTACATACTCAGGTACACATTGGGATACAGATATAATAAATCTTTTCTACACATGCTCCTTCCAGTCAGATTAATGTATTCTTTTAAAAGAAAGACAATGATGTCTTGAAAAGTTTTAGTGTGTTGTGATTAAGAGATATGAAGAAGAGGCATTTCCTATTGCTCCCTTGAAATAAAAAGTAAATTTCTGAAAGGGATATGAATAATGGCTTAGACTGAGGCATACTGTTGATACTGTTTTTGAAATATTCCATCCACTGGCGGACTGTGGAATCTCCCATTAGATACACGAATTTTCCTGTTAGGCATTCTTTCATTTTGATCGGAGCCAAACTACAGGAGACAGGATTCCATGTCTCTTTCCAGACATGTCCACCAGGGATTGTGGATGTCATTCCAAACTTGCATTTCTTTTTCACTGGAACAGTTTTTCCTGCCAAAGAATCAGCAAGATAAGATCTAAAATATCACACATGCATCAGTATTTATTAAGAACCTACTATCTTTTCTAAGTATCCTTTTAATGGGTCATGAGGGAGGTGAAAAAGCCTATTGAAGCATAATCATCTTAATGTAATAGTTATTTTTAGCAAAATTTTTCTCTGATATGAATATTCTAAATTATGCCCATTAATGTTTATTATAGAGAACATATTTTCTCTACCCACTCCCCACAAAGAACTCTCTTGGTAAAATTTAAATATTTGCTTTCCTATGGAAGTAAAGTTATCAATTCTTGCTTAGTAATAAAAACCCAATTATTTTATCATTTTAAGCCTACTTTACCTCCAAGTTTGTCCACTCTGTCACAGTGTCTTAAATGACATCAGCAAACTAAATTCTTTGAATAGAGGGTCCAGGATGGCAGCATAGGAAGATCCTGAACCTACCCCCTCCCATGGACACACCGAATCTACCACTACATATACAACAATTCCCCCTGAATAACTGAGGTCCTATTGAACAGCTGCTTCACAACAAATGATAGAGGGACTGCATAGAGAAAGGTAAAAAGATGGAGGCATGGTAACCAGGGGAGCCCTGTCCTCAACACAGCAACCTGCATTAGGGAGGGATATCATGCAGAGGACCACACACAGATGTGCTTGTCGTGGGCAGAGCAGAAAACCATCTATTTAAAAGGCAACTAGTCTATAAGTGAAGTAAATCCATTTACTAACCCTGCATCATCTGTCATGTAAGTAGGGGAACTACTGAAATGCTTTCTGGGGTGGGAGATGCTGACAAGTGCCTTTTTTTTTTTTCTTTCATATTCCCTCTTTGCTATAATAGCATGGATAGAAACAGGGTCAAGTGCTC
This sequence comes from Canis lupus baileyi, assembly GCF_048164855.1. NCBI lineage: Eukaryota > Metazoa > Chordata > Mammalia > Carnivora > Canidae > Canis > Canis lupus. The sequence goes on from NC_132840.1 coordinate 70,407,295, forward strand.
TAGCAGCTTACTAGATCTGCCCTATGCAAGTCCTGAGTCTCTAGTTTACAGCAGTTCCAGCTTCCCCCAAGGCACTACCCTATCCCAAACGCCCTCACCCCTGTTTGTGCCCTCCCCAGCTCCATCTGTCCTGCCAAGGGACCCCAGAGTTGCATGCCATAGAGTTTCCCAAGGTCACGCCTGACCCAGCCATCTTGCCAATGTAGCCCAGGTAGCCCTGCATGGTGTGCATCAGGAACCCCCAGGCATGCACTCACTCAAGATTTAGCCATCTCATGAGGATGGACATAGCAGGATCCCCTGGCCCATGTCCACTCCAGGTCCAGCTATCTTATCAGGATGGCCCCAGCACAGTTCACCCTGGAAACCCCAGGACCCACACTTGTTCCAGCCCCAGTCATCCCACCAAAACCACAAGGCACACAGCTCACACGGGGGATGCTCCTATACAAGGCCACTCTTTTAAGACAGAGAGGTAACTATTCTGCCTAATTCATAGAAAAAAACCCCACAAAAATGAACAAAGAACAAAGAATTTGGTTCCAAATGAAAAAAGCAAAATAAAGCCCTAGAAAAAAACCCCAATGAAACAGAGATAAGTAATTTATCTGATAAAGAGTTCAAATTAATAGTTATAAAGACATTGACCAAAATGGATGAGTAGAGGGCTTCAAAAAAGAGTTAGAAAATATAAAAAATAACCAGAGCTGAAGAATACAAACTGAAATGGGACGTAAACTAAGGCAAATCAACAGCAGATTAGATGAAACAGAAGAATGGAATAGCAATCTGGAAGACAGAGAAGTGGAAACCATCCAAGCTGAATGGCACAAATGCTTTTTGTTTGTTTGTGTGTTTGTTTCAGGAGTTGAATTAGTGACATATATAACATATAATTTATAGTGACATATACTCATCTGAATAAATGCCCTCCTTAATGCCCATCACCCATTTAGTCCGTTCCCCCCACACACATCCCCTTCCAGCAATCTTTAGTTTATTCTCTATAGTTAAGAGTTTCTTATGGTTTGTATCCCTTTCTGTTTTTATCTTATTTTTCCTTCCCTTATGTTCATCTGTTTTGTTTCTTATATTCTACATGAGTGAAATCATATGTTATTTGTCTTTGACTTATTTCATTTAACATAATATAATCTAGTTCCATCCATGTTGTTGCAAATGGTAAGATTTCATCCTTTTTTATGGTTGAGTAGTATTCCATTGTCTATATATACCATATCTTCTTTATGCATTCATCTGTCAATAGACATTTGGGCTCTTTCCATAATTTGGCTATTGTTGATAGTGGCTGGTATAAACATTGGGATGCATATGCCCCATTTGAATCAGCATTTTCATATCCTCTAGTAGTGCAATTGCTGGGTCATAGGTTAGTTCTAGTTTTAACTTTTTGAGGAACCTCCATATTATTCTCCAGAGTGGCCGCACCTGCTTGCATTCCTGCCAACAGTGCAAAAGAGTTCCCCTTGCTCCACATCCTTGTCAACATCTGTTAGTTTCCTGAGTTGTTAATTTTAGCCATTCTGACAATGTGAGGCGGTATCTCATTATGGTTTTGATTTGTATTTCCCTGATGATGAATGATGTTGAGCATTTTTTTTTTCATGTGTCTGTTAGCCATCTGGATATCTTCTTTGGAGAAGTGTCTATTCATGTCTTCTTCCCATTTCTTAATTGGGTTATTTGTTTTTTGGGTGTTGAGTTTGATATGATCCTCTCAATAGATACAGAAAAAGCATCTGACAAAATATAGGATCCTTTCCTGATAAAAATCCTCAAGAAAGTAGGGAGAGAAGAAAGGTACCTCAACAAAATAAATTTTAAAAATTAAAATTAAAATAAAGGTAGTCTAAGGTAGCTATGGAATAACATCAAGAATACTAACACTTATACTATAGGGATCCCAGAAGAAGAAAGAAAGATAAATGGGCAGAAAACTCATTTGCATAAATAATGGTTGAAAATTTCTTTAACCTGGAGAAAGAAATAGACATCAAGGTCCAGGAAGCACAGAGAGTCCCAAACCAGTTGAATCCAAAGAGATCTATACTAAGGCTGGGTACGCCAACTAAAATGGCAAAAGTTAAAGAATCTTAAAATCAGTAAGAGAAAAACAATCAACATAGGAAACACTGTGAGACTATCAGCTGATGTTTAGCAGAAACTTTGTAGGCAAGAAGGGAATGGAAGCATATATTTAGAGTGCTGAAAGGAAAAACTTATAGTAAAGAATATCTAGCAAGTTTATCATTCAGAATTGAAGGAAATATAGTTTCTGGGACTAACAAAAACTAAAGGAGTTAATCACCACTACACTGTACTTACAAGAAATTATAAAGGGTTTTCTTTAAACAGAAAATAGGCTATAACTTGAAATATATACATATATTCATATCTATCTATACACACACATATGTGTGTGTGTGTATATATATATGAAAAAAATCCATTGGTAAAGGCAAATATATAGAAAGGTTGTAAATCAGCCACTTAAAGCACTAGTATGGGGAGTCCAAGATGGCAGAGGAGTAGGAGACCTTAGTTTTGTCTGGTCCCAGGAATTCAGCTAGATAGCTATCAAATATTCTGAACACCTGTGAACTCAATTGGAGATCTAAGAAAAGAATAAGTGCAACTTGACAAATAGAAAAGTGACTACTTTCTGTAAGGCAGGAGGTACAGAGAAGTGAATTTGTGGCAATATATGGGAAAATAAATCACGGTGGGGGGGAACCTCCATAAGCTGGCTACTGGAAAGTGACATAGCAGCAGCGTGCAAAATTGGAACTTTTAGAGTCTGTTCCAGTGAAGGATGTCCTGACCTGAAAAGTGCTCAGGTGGCTAGGCAGGGCAGAATCCTGCATGGGACAATGTGGTCTCAGGATCCTTGGAATCACAGGAAGACCAAGGGTACCTGAGTGCAGCAGAGTTCCCAGGCCTCAGAGTGGGGAATCTGGCTGCAATCAGCTTGGGGTGGCCATATACCATGAACCACAGCAGGGTCCAGGCAACCACTCCCTGAGCAGGGACCCCACAAACAGCATAACTGACAAGACCCACCCCTTGCTTCCTCCTCTGGAAGGAGCAGCATGGGTGGAAGCCACAGGAGTCTGAAGGATTTGGAGAATTGAAATGGGGTTGTATACCTGAGAGAGAAACCTGCTTAGGCTGGGTGAGCATGGAGAGTGAATAGAGACCAGGGAGACAGGAATGACTGTTTTTCCCGGACGGTGCACTGAGGAGTAGGGTCCCAGGCTTTTGGCTCCAAGCCTGGAGATTGGGAAACTGCCGTTTTCATTCTCATCCTCTAAAGTGGTATGTAAAGCCTTCAGGGAACAAAAGCCACATAGAGCAATCTGGAACATATTATTTAGCCTGACCCCTTGGCAAGGGTGGTAAAATTCTGCCAGGGGCAAAGACACCTGAGAATCAGTGCAACAGGCCTCTCCCCCAAGAGATTAGCAAGAAGATTGGCTAAGAGCCAGTTTACCAGTCATAGAGAACTGCAAAACTCCAACATTAGGGGAAAATAGTAAAAAGATTCATGCTTTTACCCCCAAGATTCTTAGTCTTTTAATTTTAATTGTTTTCTCTCTTCCCTTTTTCAACAAATTTCTTATTTTATCAACTCTTTTCAAAAATCTTTAAAAATTTTCATTTTTACCCTTTCTGGCTGGAACCATGGAGGGTGCAGAAGAGAAGAAGGTTCCTGCTGTGCCAGAAACCCTTAAGAAAAGGCAAAGGAATTTTGCACAGTTGAAGATCAAGCATCTGAGAAAAAAGTTTGCCCAAAAGATGCTTCAAAAGGCAAGAAGGAAGCTTATCTATGAAAAAGCTAAGCATTACCCCAAGGATGTACAGAACCGAGATTCAAATGGCAGGGATGGTGAGAAAAGCTAGCAACTTCTAGGTGCCTGCAGAACCCAAATTGGCATTTGTCATCAGGATCAGAGGTATCAATGGTGTGAGCCCAAGGGTTCGAAAGGTGTTGCAGCTTCTTTGCCTTCGCCAGATCTTTAATGGCACCTTTGTTAAGCTCAACAAGGCTTCAGTTAATATGCTAAGGATTGTGGAACCATGTAAGCATGGGGGCATCCAAACCTGAAGTCAGTGAATGAATTGATCTACAAGCGTGGTTATGGCAAGCTCAACAAGAAGCGAATTGCCCTGACAGATAACACATTGATTGCCTGATCTCTTGGTAAATATGGCATCATCTGCATGGAGGATCTGATTCACAAGATCTATACCATTGGAAAACGTTTCAAAGAAGCAAACAACTTTTTATGGTCCTTCAAATTATCTTTTCCACATGGCAGAATGAAGAAAAAGACCACTCATTTTGTAGAAGGTGGAGATGCTGGCAACAGGGAAGGCCAGATCAATAGGCTTATTAGAAGGATGAACTAAGGTATCTACCATGATTATTTTTGTAATCTGATCACTTAATAAATGACTGCTTTCAAATGGTTAAGACATTTTTTCTAAAAATGAATTTAGAGTTACATTCTATCCTTTCATTGTGTTTAATTTTATTTTTGTATATACATAAGTTTTTCTTTCTTTACAATTTTGGAATACAGTTTCTTCTAACAAACAGATCAAAGTACACCCAAAATTTGGTGTATGGCTCTGTTCTCTTCACCTATCTGATCATATTCTCTTTTTTTTGAAGTCTTTAATTTTCATCTTTACAGTTACATTCTATCCTTTCAATGTTATTTTGTGTATGTGTGTGTGTGTGTATATATATACACACACACACACACATACATACACAAGTGTTTGTATATATACAAATTTATATATATATATAAATTTTTCTTTCTAAACTTTTTTTTTTTAATTTTTATTTATTTATGATAGTCACAGAGAGAGAGAGGCGCAGAGACACAGGCAGAGGGAGAAGCAGGCTCCATGCACCGGGAGCCCGATGTGGGATTCGATCCCAGGTCTCCAGGATCGCGCCCTGGGCCAAAGGCAGGCGCCAAACCGCTGCGCCACCCAGGGATCCCTAAATTTTTCTTTCTTTACAATTTTGGGATCTAGTTTTCTAACGAGACCAAAATACACACAGGACCCAGTGTATTGCTCTGTTCTGTCCACCTGTCTTACTATATTCTTTTTAAAATTTTAATCTTTTTTTTACAGTTTTGGGTGTCTTCTGATTTGTTTATTGTATATTTCTCTGGGGTCATTGTTGCCATTTTAGCATTTTGTTCTTGCATTCATCTGTTCTCTAGACTGAGAGACAAGATGGAAAACTCACCTCAAAAAAGAGAACAAGAGGCCATACTGACTGCCAGGGACCTATATGGTATGGATATAAGTAAGATGTTGGAACTAGAGTTTTATTCTGGGCTGGGCTTCAACAAAGGATAGAAGGAACTGGAGAATCTGTTTTCAGAGAAATAAAAACTAAAATTTAATAAAGTCAAAATAAAAAAGACTATTAATGAGATGAGATAAAAAATGGAGACTCTAATTGCTAGGAAAAATTAGGCAGAATAGAGAATTAGTGATACAGATGACAAAATGATGGAAAATAAGAAGCTGAGAAAAAAAGAAATAAACTAGAGGATCATGAGGGGAGAATTCAAGAGTTAAGTGATAACATAAAGCAAAAACAATATTAGAATAATTGAGACTGCAGAAGAAGAGGAAAAGAATATCCAATGGAAAAAGACAGTTTCTTCAAAAAATGATGTTGGGAAAATTGGATAGCCACATGCAGAAGAATGAAACTGGACCATTTCCTTACACCATACATAAAAATAGACTCAAAATGGATGAAAGACCTAAATGTGAGGCAGGAATCCATCAAAATCCTAGAGGAGAACACAGGCAGCAAACTCTATGACTTTGGCTGCAGAAAATTCTTGCTAGACATGTTTCCAAAGGCAAAGGAAACAAAAGCAAAGAATTGTTGGGACTTCATCAAGATAAAAAGCTTTTTTCACAGTAAAGGAAACAGCTGACAAAACCAAAAGACAATGGATAGAATGGGAGAAGGTATTTGCAAATGTCTTATTAGATAAAGGGCTAATATCCAATATCTATAAAGACCCAAAGAAAAAATAATCCAATCAAGAAATGGGCAGAAGACATGAACAGACATTTCTCCAAAGAAGACATATAAATGGCCAATAGACACATGAAAAAATGTTCCAAATCACTTGGCATCACAGAAATACAAATCAAAACCACAATGAGATACCACTTCACACCAGTAAGAATGGCTAAAATTAAAAGTCAGGAAACAACATATGTTGGTGGGGATGTGGAGAAAGAGGAACCCTCATATACTGTTGGTGAGAATGTAAGTTGGTGCAGCCACTCTGGAAAACAGTATGGAGGTTCTTCAAAAAGTTGAAAAAAGAACTAACCTATGACCCAGCAATTACACTACTAGGGATTTACCCCAGAGACACAAATGTAGTGATCCAAAGGGGCAACTGCACCCCAATGTTTATAGCAGCAATGTCCACAATAGCCAATCTATGGAAAGAGCCCAGATGTCCAATGACAGATGAATGGCTAAAGCAATGGAATACTACTCAGCCATCAAAAAAGAAAGAAATCTTGCCATTTGCAGTGATGTGGATGGAAATAGGGGGTACTAGGCCAAGTGAAATAAATTAATCAGAAAGACAATTACCATATGGTCTCACTCATATGTGAAATTTAAGAAACACAGATCATAGGTGAAGAGAGGAAAAAAATAAAACAAGACAAAATCAGAGAGGGAGACCAACCACAAAAGGCTCTTAATCATAGGAAACAAACTGAGGGTTGTTGGAGGGGAGGGGGAAAGGGGTAACTGGCTGATGGACATTAAGGAGGGGACATGATGTAGTGAGCACTGGGTATTATATAAGACTGATGAATTAGGTAGTAATAATATATGTTAATTGAATTTAAATAGAAGAAAACTTCAAAAAAAGAACTAGTATGAAGGTTGAATACAAAAATAGTTTAATTGACTATGACAACAGTAAGCAGTTAAAAGATCACAAAATAAAAATATGTAAAATAAGACATCAAAAAACCCTCCAGATAGTAGGGGGTGAGGGGAATTTAAAAAAATTGTACTGTTTCTGAATGCACTTGATTTTAAGTGACTATCAGCTCAAAAAAAAATATATATATATATACAAACATGTACATATATGTGTCAATATATGAACCTTATGGTATCCACAAACTAAAAACTACAATAGATGCACAAAAGAGAAAGGACCTCAAATACAACCATCAAGAAAATAAACCAAAAGGGAAGAGAACAAGAGAAGAAAGGAACAGAAGGACCACAAAAAGAACCGGAGGACAATGAATAAAATAGTAATAAGCACATACTTATCAATAATTACTTTAAGTTTAAATGGACTAAATGCTCCAATCAAAAGGAAAAAAAGAATGCACAAGTTACCAGTATTAGAAGTGAGAAAGTATCACTAAAGATTCTACAGACATTAAAAGGATAACAAGGCAGTATTACTATAAAAGTGTATGTCAACAAATTTCAAAACTTCAATGAGATAGATAAATTCTCTGAAAAATATAATTTACCAAAATTGACACAAGATGAAATAGAAAATCTGAATAGGCATAGTCATATTAAATAAATTAAATTTGTAATAAAATCTTCTCAGAAAGAAAAAACAGACATAGGGTGACAAAACAGATTAAAAAAAATAAGACCACCTGTATGCTGCCTACAGGAGACTTACTTCAGATCTAAAGACACACAGGCTGAAAGTGAAGGAAAACAAGATATTCTATACAAATGAAAATAAAAAGAAAGCTGGTACATAATATTTGTATAGGACAAAATAGACTTTAAAACAGAAACTCTAAAGACAAAGAAAGGCATCACATAACGATAAAGGGTTAAATCCAAGCAGTGTATGTTTTATACTTATGCAACCTAAGATGGGAGTATCTAAATACATAAAACAAACATAACAGACACAGGATGAAATTGACAGTAATACGATAACAGTAGGAGACTTAAATACTCCACATTTCTGCTATTGAGTAGATCATCCAGACAGAAAATCAATAAGGAAACATTGGCCTTAAATGACACATTATATCAAATAGACTTAATAGATACCTATAGAACATTTCATTCAAGAACTTCAGATTTTTTTTTTTTAAGTGCATAGGGAACATTCTCCAGGATAGATCACATTAGGTCACAAAATAAGTCTCATTAAATTCAAGAAGACTGAAATCTTAACCAAGCATCTTCTCTAACCACAAAAGTATGAAACTAGGAATCAATTACAAGAAGAACTGGGGAAAAAATGAACACATGGAGACCATATAGCATGTTACTAAACGACTAATGGATTAAAAAGAAATCAAAGAGGAAATAAAAAAAATACCTTGAAACAAATGAAAACAGAAACATAACTCCCCCAAATCTGTGGGACATGGCAAAAACAGTTCAAAGAGAAAGCACATAGCAATATAGCAAAAAATAAATTTTAAAAAGTCTAAATAAACAGTACAATTTTATACCTAAAGAAACTAGAAAAAAAGAACAAAGCCTAACTTTAGGAGAAGAAAAGACTTAATAAAGAAAATGGTGGAAATAAATGAAACAGACTGAAAAAAATTATAAAAGATCAATGAACTAAAAGCTGGTTCTTTGAAAAGGTAAACAAAATCAATATACCTCTAGTCAGGTTTATCAATGAAAACAAAAGAGCACACACACACACACAGACGAAATCAGAAAAAAGAAGAGTGCCTGAGTGGCTCAGTTAAGTGTCTTCCTTCAGTTCAGGTCATCATCTCGGGGTCCTGGGATCCAACCCCTAGTTGGGCTCCCTGCTCCACGGGAACCTGCTTCTCCCTCTCTGTCTGCACCTCCCCTTCCCCCACTCATGCTCTCTCTCTCTCTCTCAAATAAATAAAGTCTTTAAAAGAAAGAAATAAAAAGAGAACTTACAAATGATACTATATACATAAAATATCATAAGAGATGACTGTGAACAATTATGTGCCAAAAATTTGGAAAACCTAGAATAGATGAATAGCTTTCCAACTCTGAATCATAAAGAAAAGAAAATCTGAATAGAACAATTACAAGGAATGAAATTGAGTCTGTAATTCAAAACTTTCAAAAAGGAAAAGTCCAGAATCAGACAGCTAGCTTCACAGGTGAATTCTAATAAATATCTAAAGAAAAGTTAATGCCTACTTTTATCAAATTATTCCAAACAATTTAGAAGAAAGGAATATTTCCAAACTCATTTTATGAGGACAGCAGTATCCTGATATCAAAACTAAGCAAAGACATCACATTCACAAAATGATAGGCTAATATGCATGATGAAGTTAGATGAAAAAAACCTTAAGAAAATATTTAACAAATCAAACTCAACAATACAATAAAAAGATCATACACCACAATTGAGCAGGATTTGTTCCAGGAATGCAAGGATGGTTCAGTACCTACAAATCAATGTGACACACCATATTACCAAACAAGGATACAAATCGTATGATCACCTTAATAGAGGCAAAGAATGAATGTGACAAAATGCAATATACATTTGTAAGAATTCTTAACAAACTGAGTACAGAAGAAACATATCTCAACATAAGAGACTCTAGGATGGCAGGTTGTAAACCTCTGTTACATTTTGGACTCCTAGTGATGTGAGGAGGAGACAATGATAGTGATATGGGGAGGTAAACACCCAGGTGTAAACAGAATTTTGACATTTGAAGGTTATTATGTTAGATGAGCAGGTAATCTGTTGCCCAAGAAATAGATTAATGTTCAGTTACAGTTACTAAAACTGGTTTATGATATCCGAGTGATTCCAATCACTTATTCACTTGAGTAATGGATATCTTGACTCACCACAGAGAAGCCTAATGGGCAGAGTACCAGTAGGAAAAGAAAGAAACCATTTAGATGAATTTAGTGCTAGGCACCACCCATCATCACAGGGAGAACTTACTGTTGCATTTGGAGACACTGATGACATTTTTTTCCATAATCTCTACACCCACATTTGACCTTAAAGAGAAAAATACAGAAATTAATCTGCAGGTGACCCCCAAAATCAGGAAACACAAGAAGCCACATTATCTATTGTTTTCAGTTACTTCTTAGTGCTAAGAATTGACTATTGACTACTGATTAAATTTTCCTTTCTTTGCTTATTAGTCCAGGGGGTACAGATACCCACAAGGTGTGCAAGATAACTTATTGAAGTGCAGTAAGAATATATTCAAGCACACATTTACACATATGTTTCTCATTCCCTTTTGATTTTTATTCTGTTTATCTTTTTGTTTCAATGATAAGGGTTAAATATCCAAAAAGACTGAGGACTACTGGAAAGTAAATACTGTCCCCAAAAGAATTCACAGATTTTTTTCTAAAATGGCTCTTCATAGAATCCCCAAATTTGATATACTCATGGCACTTTCCTTTGGGGCCACACAGAGGCTAAATCATTACCATATTTTCCCATGTAGTCTCTCTTCCCAGGTAGTCTCCAGAAAAAAATTATTTACCTTTCAAAGAGGCTCCATTCTTGTTTGCTGAGATAAGAAACATCCTTGTTTTTGGAATGCATGTGAGTGAGAGCAGCACAGGGCATGTGCGGTGGTCTTACACAGTAGAAGGCTTCTTGGTCTTGAGCATCCAAGTACTCACACAGCTCAGTGCTGGAGTTTAAAACCAGGGCACAATCAGTATCGACATGGGAGGTACCACTGGCAAACTGGCCTGTGAAGATCACCCTGTCATAGCCTTGGTTCCTGGCCCTCCAGAGAGCTGACGCCCCTTCACTGGGGTGGATAAGCAGGAGAGACAGAGAGACCCAGCCCTCCCAGAAGAGAGTGAAGCTGACCAGGTAAGTGCCATTGTTGTAGTCGGTCACATTTCCTGATGCACCTGCCTTCAGGGCTGGAGAGGACATCCTGGCTCTCAGGAAGTCCCCACCATATTCCTTCCTACGTCCCAAGTGGTCCCTCCCCTCCAGTACAACATCTAGCCGATCCCCCCTGCAGTAGGCATCTCGAGGGTGGAGGATGGTAGCTGTGCTATGTGCTGCACTGGTGGTGGTATTCATGTGGGTGAAAGGTCTGGGTGGGATCAGCTGGTCTAGTTTCCCTGTGATTCTCTTTATTCTTAGCTCGGTCTCAGCTGATGAAACTACTGGATGCAGCGGTACTTCAGGACATGGGGATTTCATGACCAAGTTCCAGTGATGGAGGGTGATGGGCAACCTCAGTGCAGTCCATATCTGAAATGATAATAAATACAATAAAGAACATAGAAAATGTTTTTATATAATATAGTAATTTTTGGTAGGCTAGCCAACCTTGATCTTTTTTTTAAACTTATTTTCAACATTTTATGTATTTATTCACGAGAGACACACGCACACAGAGAGAGAGAGACAGATATATAGGCAGAGGGAGAAGCAGGCTTCCTACAGAGATCTTGATGCTGTACTCTATCCTAGGACCCTGGGATCATGACCTGAGCTGAAGGCAGATGCTCTACCACTGAGCCACTCAGGCGTCCCCAACATTGATCTTTTATAGAATAATGGGAGATATAAAAACTAAAAGGATATTGAAATTCTATTATCATGTAGGTTTCATGGGCAAAATAATTTTCCTTAAATTTGTTTGTGGAACTCCACTTTTCACTGGCTAACCTATTTTGGGTTCCAGGATATTCTTCCCTAAAGTGGTGTTGGTAAAATACACCTTTCTTTACTGAGCAGTTGTGAAGAAATGATTTTTTTAACTGAATAGTGCACAACAAATACTTAATTGTTCTATTATTTTGTAATCTTTAAACTAGAATTCAGTCCTTAAAAAATATTTAAGAAAATGCTTAAGATGCATGAGACTTTTATGCAAAATATGATTATTTTTTCTATTTGATATTTTATACTTTGCTTAAACATTCTAGGATATTTATTAGTATTTTTCAGATTGTTTTAGTTAACTCAGGGAATAATAAACTTATGTTTATAAACACTCATTTTCTAATCATAAAATAACACTGATTATTAAAAAGTGAGAGAATGCCGAACTGTATAGGAAACAAAAATCAGTGACAATTCTGTCAATCATGGATAATTAGTGTTAATATTTTGGTGATTTTTCTTGCATTCTCTATATGCCATTTCACATGATTGTGAACAAATTGAATATTACCCATGAGTTTTGGCATTTTAAAAAGCAGTGTTATAAAAACTCCACCTTATATCACTGCCTCATGTAGTATCCCAACCTATGGCTATGGCTTAATATTTTACATATTCCCATATTTTTTGGATATTTATCACTCTCAACTTTTCTCTTACTTATGCTTCTATAAAGAACACCTTTTGGGGGATCCCTGGGTGGCTCAGTGGTTTAGCGCCTGTCTTTGGCCCAGGGCGCGATCCTGGAGTCCCGGGATCGAGTCCCACATCAGGCTCCCGGCGTGTCTCCTGTGTCTCTGCCTCTCTCTCTCTCTCAGAGAGACTCTCTCTCTCTCATAAATAAATAAATAAATCTTTAAAAAAAAGAACACCTTTTGGTATAAATCTTTGCAAGCCAGGTTATTTGCTAAGAACTCAAGAAATAGAATTATTGGTTCAATGTGGTGAATGCTGCTAAAGGTCTTAATAAATGCTATAAAATTGTTTTTCAGAACAATTCTCCTGCAGCCAACAATGATAAACTCTAAATCAAAACCAAAAAAATCTCCCCAAGTGCTGGAAAGTGACTGCTACAAGCAGATGGACACTGGAGGGATGTTGAAACCTGCAGTAAGGAACGGCACTGGACTTGCATTCTAAGGGGGTATTAACTAAATAAAGTTCTTCCAGTGGAAGGGAAATTACACAAAGAGAAACACAGATCTTCAGGAAAGAACCAAAAGCACCAGAAATGGCAACTATATGGATAAATATAAAAGACTATGTGTTTGTCTTCTAATCTCTCTAAAATGCATGTAATTATTTAAAGTAAAAACTATAATTTTGTAATAATATGGCAATGATGGCATAATGAATGGGGTGGCTAATAAATGAAAGTAAAGGGTGGCAAGTTTATTACAGATCACATGAAGTAGCATGACCTTACCTGATATTAACTATAAAAGAATGTGTATTTTAATTCCTAGAGGAACTACTTAAAAAAAACTTATAGCTTTAAAAATAATAAAGAAACTAAAAGGAAATTCTAAAAGAATTCAATTAATCCAAAAAGAGGAACAAAGGGGCTAAACAGAAAACTAACAGCAAATTGGTGGACCTAAATCCACTCAGTAATTTCATTAACAATAAGTTGGCTAAATGTTCTATTACAAGACAGAGCTAAAAAAGCAAGACCCAACTATTTGCTGTTTACCAAGAATGTAATTTAAGCATAAAGTTATGTATAGATTGAAAGTAAAGGGGCAGCCCTGGTGGCGCTAAACCGCTGTGCCTGCAGCCCAGGGCGTGGTCCTGGAGACCCTGGATCAAGTTCCGAGTCAGGCTCCTGCATGGTGCCTGCTTCTCCCTCTGCCTGTGTCTCTATGAATAAATACATGAAATAATAAAAAAAAGATTGAAAGTAAAGATGGAAAACAACATGCCATATAAGCATGAAAAAGCTAATATTAGTGTTAAAATAAACTTCGAGACAAAGTGTCACCAGACATAGAAATGGACATCTCTATCTCTAAGAGTCAATTTGTGTTAAGAGTCAATTTGTGGTAAGTGTCAATTTGTAAGAAAATATAGCATCATAAATTGTGTATTGTACCTACATGTGCATGTATGTATATGTGGGAAAAAATTGACAGAATTTAAGGGATAAACACAGAAATCCACAATAATAATTAGAAACTTAAAAACTTATATCAGTGGTTGCTGCAGGAACTAGATTAAAAAATAAGTAATGACCTATAAATATGAACATTATCATAGTAATCACAATACATTATCGGTATTTTTTAACTGCTGCACCTCCACATTTAAATTTTAAGTGATTTATGATAGAGTAATAATCTGTGCCAAAATTTTTTTAGTAAAAATAAACAGGAAAACCTGATTCAAGATGGAGGACAAAGAACATATTATAGTTTCAATTTCTCACCAGAAACTCTAATGAAATATAGGGAAAAAATTAAAAATTTCTAAGTATTCTGGGAAATAGGACAAGATACCTTAATTAGATCAGAATTTATAAGAAATCTGAAAAATAGGAGTGTGTTGCTGTCTCAGTTGGTAGAACATGAGACTCTTGATCTCAGGGTCATGAGTTTGAGCCCCACATTGGATGGAGAGATGAAAGAGAGAGAGAGAGAGAGAGAACAATCGATCTGAAGAACAAAAGGCAGATGAGATTAGATCAAGTAACAAAACCATGGCTCCAAATGCATGTCAATGAGAAGTCTGTAGAAGATGGAAGCCACTCCAAGGATTCTACAACTGGAGGAAGTTGGTAATTAGAATAAGAGAGGATAAAGGAGTAGCCCACAGGAAGATGTATTGGAATGGTTAACACTTCCCTAGATTTCTGCCTGTGTCTGGCCAGGCAGCTAGAAATAGGGACTTCTGTACTTTACTGTGAGTAAAAACCATAGATATTTAAGTTGGAGGATATAGGATATGACCCTGTGTGCCGGGCAATACCCTAGACAGATGGGGAACATTCATTGCCTTGAGTACTTTTTGCAGCTCTGCTACAAATATGATGGACAAAACAGGTAACAGGACCCAGACTGGCCACCACAGAACCTTAAGTGTAAGAATATACACACAACCAAGAATTGGTAAAAATTTTATGAAAGCCAACTCAAAAAAGAAAGGTATCAAGTTCAATAAAGAAAAGACCAAGGAACAGAAATAGAAAATGCAAAACAAAACTTTAGAGCAAGTATATTTCAATCCTCAAGGAGATGCTAGGTGATACTTGCAACCATCAGCTAATGAATCTGAGACCTTGGAAAGCAAAATCTTGCTGTTCAATATGCACAAGTCCACTGCATTCCTTCATACCAGCAAGAAGGAATTAGAAAATGTATTTTAGGGATCCCTGGGCTCAGCGGTTTAGCCTTTGGCCCAGGGTGTGATCCTGGGGACCCGGGATTGAGTCCCACATTGGGCTCCCTGCATGGAGCCTGCTTTTCCCTCTGCCTATGTCTCTGCCTCTCTTTCTCTCTGTGTGTCTCTCATGAATAAATAAATAAAATCTTTAAAAAAAGAAAATGTATTTTAAAAACACCATTACAATAGCTACAAAAATCAGAAAGTACCTAGTTATAAATCTAAAAGATGTAGAAGACATGTATGCTAAAATTTTTTAATTTACTAAAAATTCTTGAAGTAGATCCAAATAAATGTACAGAGATTACATGTTGCTAAAAAGCAAAAATAAAAATGTCACTTTCTCCAATTTGATCTGCATGGTTAATGTAGTACACACAAAATTTAAGTAAGATTTTTCCATCAAATCTGACAGACTGATTCTAAAACATATAATAAAAGAGTAAAGGGCCGAGCCTGGCCAGGAACTTTGTGAAGTTGATTAAGCAGTGGTAACTTGACCTACAAGCTTTCAAGACTAAATATAAAACTAATTATTATTATCATTAAATTAATTATATCAATGTGGTATTGATACAGGGAAGAAAAATAGGTCAATGAACTAGAACAAAGAGACCAGAAAGGGACGTATACTTATCAGAAATGTTGCTATCTGACAAAAATGAGATGGCAAATCAGCATAGAAACAACTACAGAGTAAGAAGAGCTGAAAGCGTGATTATCCATATGGATATAAAAATCAGGAAAGAATAAAATTCAGATCTGGTGCAGGGTTAAATGTCTAAAGCAACCTGTAAAAGTTTAAGAAGAATATTTAGGTAAAAAATCTGACACTGAAGCAGGGAAAGGTTTCTTAATACCCAAAAAGAATCAACTGTTTAAAAAGGCAGATAAATTTTACTATATAAACATGAAAATGTGTTGTTCAGAAATTCCTTGAAGAAGCTAAGCTAAACATTGGGAGAAAATCCTTGCAGGGGCATATGTAAGTGACAAAGGAAGAGAGCGTGCATGCCACCATACACATACACGCATACAATATCATCGTCTCCCATGCTAAATAATAGTTATCATATATGTTTGTGTGTTTATTTATCTTTCTATCTCCACACCCAGCATGAAGCCCAACACGGGGTCTCAACTCACCACCCTGAGATCAAGACCTGAGCCAAGATCAATGGTTGGAGGTCCAACCAATGGAGTCCCCTGGGCACCCCCAAATATGTCAGTTCTTCAAGGTCATGTAAGCTGTTGAGACTTCCCTACTATAATCTATGAGTCTGGTTGTTTGGACTTTGCTAGAACAGGTGAAATAGGAAGTAAAAATATACTTCTGTAAGACACAGAAAGAAAGAGATTCTTACCTTTGTAGAGTTTTTAAAAACTGTAAAAGTGATCCAGGAGGCCAACAGAAACAACAATACCAACAGTGACTTACGATTTGCCATATTTCTAATGATTAGGATCCTACAAGAGATAACACGGAACAAGCACACTCACAATAGAAAAGAAATGCGGAAATACATGAGAAGTTTACATTTCTTGATTCTTTTGTCCTCAGTAAGTTTCTCCCAGAACAGAACCTTGCCCCACTCTCCCCCACACAGCTGCTCTTACCGTCCTTCCAGCTACTGTCTCTGGTGATCAGTTTGTACCTTCACCGGAAGCACTATTCTGAGACAGGTAGCCCACCATGGATTTTATGAAACTGAGCCATTAATGGCCTGGAGGATGCAAGGCTGCTCATGTTTAGGTAAAGCCTCCAGGCTATTTTGTCCCCGCACAGAGTTCCTGTTCTCTTCCCTTAAACACAAACTGCAGATACAACACATATGAGCAAATATTGACTGACCATTATCCCAGGGCCCTTTTAATATAACTTGATATTTCCAGCTTCCTTATTATAATTCTATTATTATGTTCCTTTTTCTTGTTTTAACCACCCTTTCTGGTACCACTGAACCTTAAAAAGATTTTAAACCTTAGATTTTTTTTAAAAAAAAGAATTTAGACTTTTTTTTTCAAAGTTTTCCTATTCTAACATCTCCATTTCTGTCACTGTGCAAAAATTTCAAGTTGTCCCTTAAAAGCAGATTGCTTAGGGACATCTGGGTGGCTCAGTGGTTGAGCATCTGCCTTTGGCTCAGGGCGTGATCTTGGGGTCCTGGGATCGAGTCCCGCATTGGGCTCCCTGCAAGGAGCCTGCTTCTCTCTCTGCCTCTCTCTCTCTCTCTGTGTCTCTCATGAGTAAACAAAATCTTTTTTTTAAAAAAGCAGATTGCTTAAATGCTGCCTTTCTAAAATTTTCTGTCTTTCAAATTTATTCCCCCCTAGAAGCATCTCCTACCCTGGATCTCCAGTTAATATATAGACATTAGAAGTTTGTGCACCCAAGAGTAAACACTACCTCTTCCCCCACCTGCACAATTTTGAAAATGTTTTCATACCTTTAATTTAAAGGTTATGTTTAATCCTATACATAGGAACTACTATAATCTGTGTGTAGAGTCTCTGTTTTGAAGACAGTAGTGTACCAGTGGGGTGTGTCTCCTCTGTGCCAAAAGAAAACACAGGTAAAAGTTGCAGCTTGCATGCTTTCAGCTTGCATCCACAACCTTGTGCATATTTCAATAAAGGTTGCTATCAGGCATATCAGTTCCCCCTCAAGGAGAGGCCTGGATCACAAACTAACAGTCATCAGTGCATGCATAATGGAGGAGGGAAAATGAAATCCTGAGTATAGATTAGATAATTTTAATGTTTTTAGACTTTGTTAGCCTAGTTATAGTACATATACGAGAGATACCTGATGAGAAAAAGAGTGAATGAAGCTGAATGTTTGAGTGATTGAGAATAGTCGGTCATTCCTGAAAAGCTGAAACTGCCTAGTTTCCATCTGAGCCTTGTCATCAAGACCCACTTGCCAAGATTCAAGTGTCTATTACCTTGTACATAGTAGGTACTCAATAAAATTTGCTTAATTTAACTAATAGAATCTCAAATACTATGTAGGCAACACAATGATATTTACTCTCAAGAAAACAGAGTGATCGATTATACTTCTGAGTTTGAATCTATCTGGGATTTACATTTTTTAAAAGATTTTATTTATTTATTCATGAGAGACACAGAGAGGAAGACATAGGCAGAGGGAGAAGCAGGCTCCCCTTGGGGAGCCTGATATGGGACTTGATCCCAGAACCCTGGAATCATGCCCTAAGACAAAGGCAGATGCTCAACCACTGAGCCACCCAGGTGTCCCTGGGATTTGCATTCTTGAACTGACAGAAATGGTGCCAGAAAGAGCAGGTACCCAGGACAATTGCAATTGCACCAGTGCCCACAGAGAGCAGTAGCTGATTACACTGTGGATCCCTCCAGTCTCGTTTGTGCTGTTCCACACAGGAATTTAAACATGTCCATCTGTCTATGAAAGACTCGAGATCTGTTTCATAAGGACAGAATAATCTTTCCAGCATCCTTGATCATGCTCTACTGAACTAATCTTAACAATACTTCTCTATGTCATTACATATGACAGTTGGAGAAGCTGTTATAACCTTATATGTATGACTGGGTCCAGGATTGTTCATTTCTGTCCTAGGGAGCCTCTAATGAGAGATAAATATTTGTAGTTCTGGTTTGGTTGCTCCTTAGGAGACTAATGTTAGCAACCACTCAAGTTCACCACCTACTCTGACACGCAGATTTATGGATTTTAATTTGCTCTAGTTATGCAGATGCTGATATTTTATGTCAACCTGACATCTCTTCATGAGGCAGGAATAACAGATATGCTTGACTTAACTGAGAGCATAGGAGAGATTTTAAATGGTTTGTCCAGATCATCTAGTATGCTTTAAAGCAGAGCTGAGATCAGGATTCTTGTCACTTTGACCTCTGATTTAGAGCACTTTCCACCACTCAGCATGACTCCAACACAAATGGTATAACCAAGTTCCGGTAAATCCTGTGGTTCATATATTTATTGTCCATTATGCCTAAAAGACCCTCAGCCCCCTTTAACCACTCAAAACCTGATGTGAGCAAGATAAATGGTCCTCCTTAGTGTATTCTCTTTGCAGTTAGTGTGTGGCTTTGATTGAATAACTTCCTTTCCTCTAGGTTTATAGGTCTAACGAGAGATAGAAACATGAAAGCTCAATCAGGGGATCATGGGACTATGTGTTTACAGTATAAACCCATGTTTACAATTCAGGAGGTCATCAGTTCTTTGGGGTATGAGTAGGGTAAGAGTAGTGCTAACCAGGACCTAAAGAAGCCCACGCAAAATGGGCAGACTGCCAGCATTGGCAAAGCAAAGAGTTGATGTCCAGGGAACTGTCACTAGAGACTGAGCCACAAATTAGGGAAATGGCTGCTGGGGCCCCAGGAATCACACAAGATATGCCCGTTGCCAAAGAGGCTGTACTGAATGGTAGAGCTCATGTCTGTGGTATCTGAGCATCCCTGGAGAGATGAGAGAGGATAGGATACCAAAAATGATTCAGAATTCAGGCAGTGAGGGATCCCTGGGTGGCGCAGCGGTTTAGCGCCTGCCTTTGGCCCAGGGTGTGATCCTAGAGACCCGGGATCGAGTCCCACGTCGGGCTCCTGGTGCATGGAGCCTGCTTCTCCCTCTGCCTGTGTCTCTGCCTCTCTCTCTCTCTGTGACTATCATAAATAAATAAAAATTAAAAAAAAAAAAAGAATTCAGGCAGTGAGAAGTTGGCACACAGGACTCTTGAGGCGACTAAATAATGATGGACACAGGCTGTTGCAACTCAATCATGTTAATGGAGGGAAAAGGGCCAGCAATGTGGCAGGAATATGGACAGATAGCTGGCTATGGCTCCAGATTTACTAGGAACAGTATCACAAACTTTGCATCATTTTCAAGTATACTATGGGAAAAAGCCTATGAAGTTCAGAGTGACTGCCATTTTCATAGCACTTTTGGAAAAAGTAGTGAAAAAGTGGTGTAAAGCTGCTTGGTTATGCTTAAGTTATTGTTACCCTGCCACCCTGTAACAGACATGGGCATCTATTTAACAGACAAGTTGTATAGTGGGGGCAACTGGGAATGAAAACATTGTCATACCACCAGAACTTCCTTTTGTGGGTGACTGCCTACCACTCAGAGCTCCAGCTGCTGAAGTTTGAAAGAGACACATATATGTGAGACAGGAAGCAGTTGGTGGGAGTAGGTGTGGAGAGAGCCACAGATTGAACAACAGCCAATATTTATTGAGGACTTCCTGTATGCCAGGAGCTATCCTAGTGCTTCTTAAGCAAACCTACTTAACTCTCAGAACTACACTATGATGTAGTTACCATTTTCAGCTGAGGAAACAAGTCAGAGTACAGTTAAATGTTAGCTGAGTTCACACAGTTAGTACACGGAAGAGGCAGGCCTGGGAGCCAGATCTTCAGAGCTGCATTTTTAACCACTCTACAGTAGTGCCATGAAGCAGAAACAGAGAGTAGAGACCAGTTAAATGTTAATAGCAGAAGCAGGAGAAATGGACACAAAAGTGCTTGAATCACTGAAATGGTGGAGCACAATAAAAATGGGGCCTGCTCTGGAGATGGTTTTAAACCCATCATTAGGACCATGTCACGTCCTAAAGGCTCTTCCCTTTTAGCTAGTTCCTCAGCAACATTTTAGGATCTCTGTGAGGCACTGCAATATGTTGGGGGCCTGGGAAGAAGGGTTTTATCTTACCCCTAAAATTCTCAGACAGAATTCTCAAATGTGAGAAAGTCTCAAAATTACATGAAACTAGCTACATATCTTACAAACACAAATCACTATATTTTTATTTACCAGCAGCCTGAAACATGTTTTCTATGAAGGTAAAAAATTAAACATAGGCAAGCTATGAGGATTTCATTCAAACACAGCTGGTCTTCACACCTTAGTGATACCAGCAGCACATGTCTAGGAATTTCCCTGGTTAGGTCAATGGACATGTTTGCTCGGATAGTGCTTTGGTTGGCTTCCTTAAAAACCTTCATGGATTTGAACAACCTGAACGAGAGAATAGAGGCATCAGGCCATCTAGTCATTTTATGGCCAAAACTTGATCAACAAGTGTGCCTGGTTGAGACTTTACTTCCAATGTAGAATGAAGAAGAACTTTAAAAAATTGGGAGCAGTCTTGCCCTTCACACTAGAATTCCTCCACTACTGAAACCCTTTTGGTCATATGACTATAGAGGAAATGTAGGCCCCTTTTTTTCCTGTGGAAAACATGCAGCAACTTAAACATAGATGTTTCAGAATGAAAAGTATTCCATTTCATAATATACATACATTGTTAGGGTACATCTTTTCTCTGCATTATAATACTGCAGTAACTATTATAGTCAAGAGCTGCTGCAGAAGCCTAAAATTAGTGGGAGTTTGATGAGAAATAAGAATATCTTCCCACTAATATATTTATTAATTTCAAACTGAAAAAGAGTAACTTTACAGTGAGTAAAATCAACACTGGCTTACTCCAGTGATCAGGTTAATATTTGTAGTTATAAGGTTTATCTTTTTTCATGATTGTTGTACCAAGGGCACATCACTTCTGTGTTATTCTTGACAAAGAATAAAAAAAAAATTCATTAGGTAAAAAAAAAATTCATAGGTAGAAGTAAACATGTAATAAAAATAGTAGATTAATCACTAATAAAACCAGTATAAAGGCTAAAAGAAAAAAGTAGCAAAATCAATTATATCAATAAAAATTAATCAAGGGATACACAAAACAAAAGATATAAAATATGACATACATAAAACAGAGAGAGGAGAGTAAAGATGTAGTGATTTCATAAGGTATTTGAACTTAAATGGCTGTCAATCTAACATAGATTGCTAGACACATAGAATGTAAATATGAGTCCTGTGGTAGCCACAAAACAAAAACCAATAATAGATATACAAAAAAATTTTAAAAAAGGAATTCAAGCACTAACATTAAAGAAAACCACGAAACCACAGTGGAAGATGGCTAGAGAAGAAGAATGACAGAAGAGAACAACAAAAATAACCAGAAAACAATTAACAAAATAGCAACAAGTATATACCTAAAAATAATTACTTTAAATGTAAATAAACTAAATGGTCCAATCAAAAGATAGAAGATGACCGAATAGATCAAAAAAACAAAAACAAAAAAACAAAAACAAAACAAAACAAAAAAAACATGACCCATCCACATGTTGCTATAAGGGAGACTCACCTGAGATTTAAAGATATATACAAACTGAAAGTGAAGGGATGGAAAAAGTTAGTTCATATAAATAAAAAAAGAAAGAAAGAAAGAAAGAAAGAAAGAAAGAAAAAGAAAGAAGAAAGAAAGAAAGAAAGAAAGAAAGAAAGAAAGAAAGAAAGAAAGAAAGAGGCCAGGGTAACAATATTTATATCATATAATACAAACTTTAAAACACAGACTGTAATAAGAGATAAAGAAGGCCCTTACATAATGATATAATAAAGGGATCACTCTAACAAGAGGATTTATTTGTTAATATCAATGGATCCAAAACTGGAGCACCTATATACATAAAGCAAATATTAAGAGACATAAAGGAAGAAATTGGCAGTAAAACAATAATAGTAGGAAACTTTAACACCCTACCTACATCAATGGATAGATAATCCAGACAATCAATAAGAAAACAATGGCTTTGAATGGCATACTAGACCAGATGGACTTAACAGATCTATATAGAATGTTTCCATTCCCAAATAGCAGAATATGCATTATTTGTAAGAGCACATAGAACATTCCCCAGGAGAGAGAACTTAAGTCAAAAAATCAGTCTCAATAAATTTAGGAAGATTAAAATTATATCAAGCATTTTTTTTTCTGTCCACAATATAAAACTAGAAGTCAGTTATAAGAAAAGTTGGAAACAAGCAAACAAACACAGAGGCAAACAACATGCTCCTAAACAACCAAGGGGTCAAAAAAATACAAAGAGTAAATTAAAAAAATGAAGACAAGTGGAAATGAAAATAGTTCAAAATCTTTGAAATGCAACAGTGGCAGTTCTACAAGGAAAGTTGATAGCAATACAGGCCAACATCCAGAAAAATCTTAACAAACAAACCTTACATCTTCAGGAATTAGAAAAAGCAGAGCAAACAAAACCTAAAGTTACCAGAATGAAGAAAATAAATAAAGATTAAAGCAGAAATAAATGAAATAGAGAAAAAAATAGAGCACACCACTGAAATCAAGAGCTGGTTCTTGGAAAAGACAAGCAAAATTGATAAATATCTAGCCAGACTCACTAAGGAGGAAAAAATACATGACACATATAAAATAAAAAAATGAAAGAAAAGAAGTAACAACTAACACTTCATAAATACAAAGGATTATAAGAATACTATGAAAATTTATATACAAAAAATGGACACCTAGGGACATGGATAAATTCCTAGAAACCCAGTCTTCCAAGACTGATTCAAGTAGTAGAAAATCTAAACTGATAGATTTCTAATAACAAAGTTGAATCAGTAATCAAAAAATTCCCAAGAAACCAAAGTCAGGATCAGATATCTTCACAGTTGAATTCTACCAAACATTTCAAGAATTATTCTGTCAAATTAATTCCAAAAAATAGGAGGAAGGAAAACTTCCAAATTCATTCTATAAGAGCAGTATTACCCTGATACCACAACCAAAGTCCTGATAAAAAACAAACAAACAAACAAACAAAAAAACTATAGGCCAGTATCTCTCATGAACATAGATGCAAAAGTCTTCAAAAAAATTTAGCAAATTGAATTAAATAATACATTAAAAATATTATTTACCACGATATGGTAGGATTTATTCAGGGTTACAAAGATGGCTCAATGTTTGCAAATCAATGCAATACACCATATTAACAATAGAAAGGATAAACCATGTGATCGACTCAATATGCAGAAAAGTACTTGACAAAATTTAACATCCATTCATGATACAAGCTTTCAACAGAATAGGTTTGGAGGGAACATACCTCAACATAATAAAAGCCAAATATGAAAAATCCACAAGTTACATCATATTCAATGGTGAAAAACTAAGAATTTCTCCTAGGATGAGGACCAAGATAAGGATTTCCACTCTTGTCACTTTCATTCAACATAGTACTGGAAGTGCTAGCTTCAGCAATTAAGAGGACAAGAAAAAAGAAATAAAAGTCATCTAAATTGGTAAAAACCCTAAGGATTTCATCAAAAATGATTAAAATTAATAAATGAATTCAGTAGAGTTACAGGATACAAATTAATGTACAGAAATCAGTTGCATTTCTATACACTAGTAACAAAATAGTAGAAAGAGAAATTAAGAATAAAATCCCATTAATAATTGCACCAAAAAGGATAAAATACTTAGGAATAAATTTAACCAAGGTAGTGAAAGATCCTTACTTTGAAAATTAGAAAACATTGATAAAGAAATGAAAGATGAAACAAATGGAAAAATATTCCATGTTCACAGACTAGAAGAAGTAATATTGTCAAAATGTCCGTACTACTCAAAGCAATCTACTGATTCAATGCAATCCTTATCCATATACCAGTAGTATCTTTCTCAACATTAAAGCAAATAATCCTAATATTTATATGGAACCAAGAGATGCTTAATAGCCAAGGCAATCTAAAGAAAGAGGAATAAAGCTGAAAATATCACAATTCTGGATTTTTTTCTTTTTTTTTTAAGATTCTATTTATTTACTCATAGAGACAGAGAGAGAGAGGCAGAGACACAGGCAGAGGGAGAAGCAGGCTCCATGCTTGGAGCCTGACGTGGGACTTGATCCAGGGTCTCCAGGATCACGCCCTGGGCTGCAGGCGGCGCTAAACCGCTGCGCCACCGGAGCTACCTCAATTCCGGATTTTCAAGATATACCACAAAACTATAGCAATTGAACACTATGGTACTGGTATGATAGACACATAGATCAATAGAACAAGATACAGAGCCCAGTAAGTAACCCACCCAGTAAATAAACCCACACTTATATGATTGATTAATCTATGACAATGGAGACAAGAATATGCAATAGGGGAATGACTATCTCTTCAATAAATGAGGTAGCTGCACAGACAGCTAATGCAAAAGAATGAGACTGGACCACTTTCTTACATCATATACAAAAATAAACTCAAAATAGATTAAGGGCTTAAATGTGAGGCGTGCAAGCATAAAACTATAAAAGGAAATCTTTGCAAGTCTTCTCCTGGACATTAGCCTTAGCAACATGTTTATGGCTGTATCTTCCCAGACCAGAAAATGAAAGCAAAAATAAACTATTGGTAATACACCAAAATAAAAAGCTTTTGCATGGCAAAGGAAACAATAAAATGAAAAGGTAACCTCCTGGATGGGAGGAGATATTTGCAAATGAAGTATCTAATAATGGATTAATATCCAAAATATATAAAGAACTTACATAGCTCAACACCAAAATAAATAAATAAAATAAAATAATGGGCATAAGATCTGAATAGACATTTTTTAAAATTTTTTAAATTTTTTTATTTATTTATGATAGTCACAAAGAGAGAAAGGGAGAGAGGCAGAGACATAGGCAGAGGGAGAGGCAGGCTCCATGCACCGGGAGCCTGATGTGGGATTCGATCCTGGGTCTCCAGGATCGCGCCCTGGGCCAAAGGCAGGTGCCAAACCGCTGCGCCACCCAGGGATCCCTGAATAGACATTTTTTTCCAAAGAAGGCATACATATGGCGAATAGGAACATGAAAAGATGCTCAGTATTACTCATCAGGAAAACACAAACAAAAATGCAACAAAATATCACCTCACACTGGTTAGAGTGGTTGTATAAAAAGACAAGGAATAGCAAATATTGGAAAGGATGTGGAGAAAAGGGAGCACTTGTGCACTGTTAATGGGAATATAAATTGGTATAATCTTCGTAGAAAAGAATATTGAGTTTCCTCAAAAAATTAACAATAGAAATACCATTTGATCCAATAATTCCACTGTTGGGTATTTACCCAAAGAAAATGAAAACACTAATTCAAAAAGACATAGGCACCTATGTTTATTATAGCATTATTTATAATAACCAAGATACGGAAGCAACCAAAGTGTCCATCAATAGATGAATGGATAAAAAGAACATGTGATATGTACACACACACATGCACACCCACTTCCCCCCCCCCACTGGAATATTAGCCATTAAAAGGAATGCGTTTTTGCTATTTGCATTAATATGGATGAACACAGAGTATACTACACTAACCAAAATAAGTCCAAGACAAGTATGATTTTACTTATATATGGAATCTAAAAACCAAACCAAACCAACCAAACAACAAATTCTCAACAGAGAATTTGAGACAGACTCATAAATACTGGAAACAAGCTGGTGGTTGCCAGAGGGAAAGGGGGTGGGGAGATAGGTGAAATAGTTAAAGGAGATTAAAAAGTACACACTTGTAGATATGAAGTATAAAAGTCAGATGAAAAGTACAGCATAAGGAATAGTCAATAATATTGCAATGATGTAAAGTGACTACATCCATTGTAGTGAGCATTGAGTAGCTACAGAGTTATTGAATCATTATATTGTACACCCAAAACTAATATAACCGTGTATATGAACCACAATTTAAAAAAAGATTTATGATTGTGAAAAACAATAAGACTTTCAGAGTTTGGAAGAGATTAAGAAGACTATGACAAAATTCAATGTGGGATCATGGCTTGGGTTCTGGAACAGAAAAAGGACATTAGTGGAAAAAATGTTAAAATTCAAATAAAGTCTATAGTTTAGGTAATAGTCACTAATGCATCAATTTCTAGATTTTGTACACTGCATAATAATTATACAAGATGTTATTATGTGAAGCTGGCTGAAGCATATATTAGAATGCTCTATACTCTTTTTGAAAGCATTCTATACTTATAAAATTATTTTACTTTAAAAAATTTAGGGGTGCCTGGGTGGCTCAGTCAATCGAACATCTGCCTTCAGCTGAGGTCATGATCTTGGGGTCCTGGGATTGAACCCGGGTTGGACTCCCTGATCAGTGGGGAGTCTGCTTCTTCCTTTCCCTCTGCCCCTCTGCTCTCACTTGTACTCTCTCTCTCTCAAGTAAATAAAATCTTTATAAGAATTTTTTAAAGCATTCTCAAATAGTAGAAATAATATATTTTCCTATGAAATGTTACATTTTCCCTAAATCATCTACCAAATAAATTTAGCAAGTAATTTATCATGTCCACACAGATTGGTGCTACTACTTCTATCATTTCATGTTGCCATCTATACATGGTATAGTCCTGGGCTCTTCATCTTGCTTGGTAGGTTTTTCATTGGTAAACGTTATACTATCTTTTTTTTAAGATTTATTTATTTATTTTAGAGAGAGAGAGTGCATGGAGAGGTGGGGAGAAGTTAGAGGGAAAGACAGACTCTGAAGCACACTCCATGCTGAGCATGGAACTCGATGTAGGGCTTGATCCCAAGACCCTGAGATCATGACTTGGGATCATCAAGAATCCGATGCTTAACCGACTGAGCCACCCAGGCACCCCATTGTTGTTGCTGTTGTTGTTTTACAAATCTTTGTATATCTTTTTTTTCTGGGGTAAATCTACTTCTGATGCTCCAAATTTTCAAAATTAGCTATCCAATATACATTTTTCCTCACGTGTTATTAAGAATCAGTGTTCCTAGAGTAAGGTAGCAAGATGGAATGCTAACGGGATGCCGGCTCCTTCATTTGATTGAAAAATGCATATGCCACAGAAGTGAGAAGATGGTATATTCAGATATTAGTAAAAACTATAAAATCTCCCTAGAAGTCCAAGATAATTAGATTCTGATGTACCTGATGGGGGTTAGGGTTTAGGAAGAGGAAGCCAAACCAGGGCAGGAGAAAGCTGATAGCCATAAACAGGGAAAAGATTGAGGCAAGCCTTCTGGGCCTTTTTAATTTCTTTGCAATGTCCTGGTTAGAACATTGAGTGTTACCTTGTAACTGTAGGGAGAGAAGCAGCAGCACTGTATTTCAGTACCTACCTGGAGGCAGTGTAGTAGCCTCCGCATCACTATAGAAACCTGAATGCAGGGAGGGGAAACCTGCATGTGCAAATGAGAGACTTAGTTGAGGACTAAGTCCTAACTCCTCCTAACTTCTCCCCTATTGCTACCCATGGGGAGGCCATTATCATTTTATTTGGGATGGTGCTTTATTGTGTGGGATTTCACCATATGCTTAGTATTCCCAACCCCTTGCCCTAAATGACACGGTAGCAACAGTGTCATTACAATGGCCCCCAAATTCCCTTCACACATTTCCAAATACCATTTGTGGTTGAGAAGCTGTGGTTTAGGGGATTAGATCCCAAGAGGATGACAGCTCTTGGGAAAAGCTGTGCTTTGGTGGAGGTATAGAAAAGTCACTTGAGATCAGTGTCACATTACATGTGCGTGACAAACTGGAAATTGTTGAGAAAAAAATCAAAATAGGCTCTTAGCCCTAAAGAACCCTTCTAAGAATCTCTGTAAACTCACTACACCAAGGGCACAAGCTAGGGCTTGGAATTTGGCCTTTTATCCCAGAGAAACATTACTGTTGACAGTATAGATAATCCCAAGGAAATGTGGCATCACAAGAAAAATAATGAGACATCTGAAGGTACAAACACTATGTAAGAAAGAGAAAAAGTAATGGAACACACAGCAAGAATTAGAGTTATCATATCATTAGAGGGAGAGCAAGTGGATATACTGATTGGTTAGAAAGCAGAAACAAGCAGTCATAAAAAAAGAACCAGTTGAAGATTCTCTATCAAAAACAAACAATACCCAAAATAAATGACAGTCTGATGCAAGAGTAGAATGCATACAAAAGTCCAATTAGGAAACTGAGAGATCAGGTTGAGGAACTCTCCCAGAAATCAAAGAGGAAAGAGTTGAAAGAATATGAAGGATAAATTAAAAGATATGGAGCAAAGAAATAAATAGGTCAATATCCATAAGAATCTCAGGCTGGGTAAAATCCAAGTAAATAAGAAGAGATACTACATTACTTTCAAGTACCTGTGAAAATAAAAAAAATAGACCGCATCCTAGGTCACAAGGAAAACTTCAACAACTATTAAATTATTTAAATGTAAACAACAATGAAATCACATCAAAATTTTGACAGTGAATAACCGTGAAATTACCTTATACCAAATGTTGTAGAATGCCACCAAGTTACACTAAGAAGGAAATATATAACTGTAAATATAACTACTAAATAGCAGTAAGAATTAAGACCAGATGAGCTAGATGTCAATGTCAGTAATAGAAAAGGAACAGCAAAGTAAACTTGATGAAATAAGGATATCATAAGTAAAAGAGCACATGTTAATAGGGTATAAAACAAAAAAGCAATAATTAACAGAATAAAAGCCTTAATTCTTAGAATAAAACTGAAAAGTGAGTAACTTGCCAGTAAATGTGATCGATAGAAAGGGAAAATGTACAAATAATTAATTTGGGGAATAAAAAAGTGTTTACTACAGCTGCCACAAAGACTTTTGAAATCATGAGAGAAAACTGAAATAACTATATCAATACATTTGCAAAGCTTGACACAGGAATTATTTTCAAAATATATGACAATAAAATTGATGGGAGAAGAAATAAACTAAAAAATGGTAATTATTCCATGCGCAGAATAATTCTTCTAAAGACTATAGCATAGGGGTGGGAGGGAGGCTAACTGACAGTAGAGAAGCCTGCCAGAGAACCTCAGCCAGGTGACCAACATGAATCGTGACAAATCGTATCAATAAGATGTACCCTTGATATACAGTGATAAAAATAACACTTCACCTCTGTAGTCTTCTCCAAACCCATAACTTTAACTTAACCCGGAGAAAAACACCAGATAAATCTCAACTGATGAACATTTTATGTAAAATACCTAATCAGTACTCCTCAAAAATCAAGTAATCAACAAACAAGTCTGAAAAACTATTACAGCCAAAAGGAATTTAAAAAGACATGTTAGCTAAATGTAACATGGGATCTTGGAACAGAAAAAGGATATTGGATAAAAACTAAAGAAATCTGAATAAAGTAGTTTTTAGTTAATGACAATGTATCAATATTGGTCCATTAATTATAACAACATACAATAGAATATGTATTATAGTAATATATACTACATATATATGTTCATATCATAATATAAATGTCTGATGATAATATGTTAATAATACAAGAGTGCAAAAGTATTTGGGAACTCTACTATCTTCCCCATTTTTCTGTAAATCTAAACCTCTTAAAAATTAAAGATTTTTAAAGTATAATTATTAAAGAATATAAATTCATAATAAAGAAAAATTTCTCCACCATGTACCACAAAGCACAAGTTTTACCTGATTTTCTACCCCTTTTACCTATGTTATATAAACTATTTAGAAATAGAAAAAAAGGCTGAAAATTCCTCACAGTATTTTGTGAGAAAAGTAAAGAAAGGGAAAATTAATCCTAAATAGATTATCTAATTGAATTCTGTAACATATGAGGGAAGAAAACCATCATGGCTTAGTATTATCCCAGGAAGACGACGTTAGACATCTACTGTATTTTGCCATGAGGGACTGACTCAGAACCCCTGGGTTCATATCAAAAGTATATTAAGCTAAAGACATTTGAGATTTAATAGATGCGAATAGTAGCCTTCTTGGAGCAGCCCTTATCTGATTAAAAACAGCAACTTCTGGGCAAGGAGACTACCATAAATGTCCCTCTGGGGAGTTTCATGGCCATGAAAAAGACAAGTGGCACCTGCATAAACAAACATTATCACAAACTTTCTTATATCCTATTTATTCTTCTAAAAAGCAGGTTGTCTTTCCTAAAGGAACTATTTGTTCTTCCCAAAGAGCCTTTTCTCCCCCCTTTCTTTTCCCTAATAAATTAAAGATTGTGTTTATTTATTCATGAGATAGAGAGAGAAAGGCATAGACATAGACAGAGGAAGAAGCAGGATCATGCCCTGAGCTGAAGGTAGATTCTCAACCTCTGAGCCACCCAGGTGTCCCCCTTTTCCCTAACAAATTAGATGGGTAAGCCTCCAACCTCAAACATTAAAAAGACAGCTACCATTTTGTTGGTTTCCATATGTACATATATAAACCTTTTCTTCTTGTTACTCTGTCTTTTGTCAGTGTAATTCACAGAACTCCAGTCACTAAACAGGAGGGAAGAGAGGAACAGTTTTTCTTCCCTGACAAACACATTAACATTTAGATGAAGGAAATGCGATCATTTCATTTGATGCTAGAAAAACATCAATAACATGCAGCAGTCATTTATAATTAAAAAATAAAACAATGTAAAAACAACTTCTCAGCAAACTAGAAATAGAAACTTGATTACTACAATAAAGGACATTTATTAAAACCCTACATCCAATACATTATGCTTACCTGTAAAATTTTAGAAGAAATTATACTAGTTAGGAAGAAATTAAAATTGTTTGTTGCCACAACTTCTACTCAACATTTTCCTGGAGTTGTAGCAAAAGTAGGAAGGAAGATCTTAAAAGGAAAAAAAAGTGACAGAAGAGGCAAAATGACAAAATTGTCTGTTTCACAAAAACATAAATGTCCACATAGATAACCCACAAATTATTAGAATTAATAAAGTTTGGTCAAATTATTTGATACGAGATTGGAAGTTGAATATTGATTCCTAAAAATTCATATCCACCTGGAATCTCAGATGGTGAACTTATTTGGAAGGAGAAGCAGGCTCCCGTGGGGAGCCTGATGTGGGACTTGATCCCAGGACCCCGGGATCACGACCTGGGCCGAAGGCAGATGCTCAACCACTGATCCACCCAGCTGCTCCAAGGCCCCAAATTCAATGATTGATACCTTCAAAAAAAGACAAAAGGACACAGAAAAGAGGAGATCCTGTGAAGATGAAGGTAGAGGTTGGAATTATGTTGCCACCAGCCAAGGAATTCCTGGGGTCACTAGAAGCTGAGAGTGGCAAGCTTGAGCCTTCTTCCCTAAAGTCTTCTGAGGGAACAAGGCCTTTCTGACACATTGATTTCAGACTCCTGGCTTCCAAAACTATGAAAGAATAAATTTAAGTTGTTTCAGCCATGCAGTTTGTGGTACTTTGTTATGGCAGCCCTCGGAAATTAATCCACGTTAAAAAAAAAAATCAATTGTGTATCAAAGCAGTAATAATGACTAACTGAAAATATTATTAGTAAATACCATATTTGCAGTCACATATAAAATTAACCAAGATATAGAAGATTCTTATGGACATTATAAAATGTAAAGGACATTAAAAAAAGGTCTGAATAAATAGAATGGTACATCATGTTTATCTATAGGAAAGCTTATCTTCTCTCATTAAGGAATCTTCTTTTAAACTATTGTACATCAAAAAAAAATAATAAACTATTGTACATCATACCCTTAGGAATATGCTCACAAAGAGGTTATACATGATTTTCAACATTTGTGCAATTCAGACTTTAAGGGGAAAAAAAGAAAATCCAAGAAGAAAAACTAGAGCAAAAGAACTTGGTGGACCAATGTTCTTAGCAGCAATGTCACAATAGCCAAACTGTGGAAGAAGCCAAGATGTCCAATGACAGATGAATGGATAAAGAAGATGTGATCTATATATACAATGGAATATTACTCAGCCATCAGAAAGGATGACTACCTACCATTTACATAGATGTGTTTGGAACTGGAGGGTATTATGCAATGCATCACCTGGAGAGGGACGCCTGGGTGGCTCAGTTGTTGAGTGTCTGCCTTAGGCTCAAGGCATGATCCCAGGTCTGGGGATTGAGTCCCACACTGGGCTCCCTGTAGGGAGCCTGCTTCTCCCTCTGTCTATGTCTCTGCCTGTCTCTCATGAAAAAATTAATAACATATTTTAAAAATTAAAATAATAAATCAGACAAAAACAATTATCATATGGTTTCATATGTGGAATATAAGAAATAATGAAAGGGACCATAAGGAAGAGGAGAAGCTGAGTGAGGAAAAATTAGACAGGAAGGCAAACCATTGAGAGACTCCTAACTCTGGGAAACAAACAAAGGGCTACAGAAGGGGAGGTGGGTAGGGGGATGGGGTAACTGGGTAATGAACATTGGGGAGGGCACAAGATGAAATGAGCACTAGGTGTTATATGTTGGCAAATTGAATTTAAATAAAAGGAAAAAACGAAAGAAAGAACTTGGTGGAAACATGGCAAATTATACTACATTCGCTGCAAATGTTGACAAATAAAGGACATTGGGTATGAGATTACAAGTTCTGTAAACCAGCACATGTGTCCTGGGAGGGAAAGTCACCAACACACTGGAAAGATGACTGCATAGAGTAGAGCCCACCTTCTAGAAAGATGGCCTAAATTGAAAATAACCCTTGTAAAACCAATATGAGGCCACATACAGGGTTTTATTTAATATCCCTAATCAAGTTATATTCTGATAACCTGAAAGGTTACTTATCACTGGTATAGGTATTTTATTTATCTTATATAATGATAGAGTTGGCTAATTAATGTTTTACTTAGGATTTCCATATGTATGTTCCTAGGTTAAATAAAGC
This sequence comes from Canis lupus baileyi, assembly GCF_048164855.1. NCBI lineage: Eukaryota > Metazoa > Chordata > Mammalia > Carnivora > Canidae > Canis > Canis lupus. The sequence continues at coordinate 70,441,006 of NC_132840.1, forward strand.
CAGTAATTTTATTTTACTGTCTTCATTGGCTTTGGTATGAGGTTTCAAAGGATAAGTCACAGGCTTTCCTTTGTTTTCTGAAAAAACTTGTATAAAATAGGATAATCTCTTTCATAAAAGTTTGATAACTCTCACTCGCAAAACTATCTAAATCTAGTGTTTCCTTAGAAGAAAGTCTTTATTTTCTTAATGCTTACCACTCTTTTTTTAAGTTTTCCATTTCTCCGTAAGCTAATTTTGGAGTTTTATACTTTTCCAGAAATATATCATTTCTTTTAGTTTTCAAATTTGTTGGGTAATAGGTTTACAGCATTTATTCTATATTTTGTTCACTAAGACTGTCAATTTTTAAAGGACTTCTCTTTCTTCTTAGTCTTTTTTATTAAAAAAAACCCCTTATTTTAGTTAAAGTTAATACTTTACATAGTAATATATATATATATATATATATATATATATATATATATATATATATATATATATATGGCTTCTGTCCCTGGTTCCTAATACAAAGTTCCTAAAACTTTCAGTGTCTTGAGTGACAGGAGTGTTTTTATTCATAATGAGCTGCTTTAGAACTGAGCTTCTGAGGAGACTCAGGGTGGGGGACCTAGATGGCTTCAGGATGGGGATTTGTCACCAGAAGGGTAAAAAATGTGATTATAGACCCCCCTGGGGGAGGAGAAAGGGCTGGAAACTGAGTTATAAAAACTCCTGAACAGTATTTAGAGAGCTTCTGGACTGGTGAACACATCAGTGTGCTGAGGAGGGTGATACACCCATAGAGGGTTTGCAAACTCTGAGTTTCCTTCTTATACTTTGTCCTGTGCATTTCTACCTTAGTTGTATCCTTTATAGTAAATAGGGAATAGTAAGTACAGCACTTTCTTGCATGCTGAGAGTCATTCTAGTAAACATTCAAACCTGAGGAAGGGGTTAGGAGAGCCCCTCAAATGTATAGTGGTTGGTTAGAATTACAGTTGTCCCCTAAGACTTGCAACTAGTATGTGATATGGGGCTGCCTTGTGGGGTCTGTGCTAATTCTGGACAATTCGTGATAGAATTGAGTTTTTCGACACAAATAGCTGGTGTTGGAAAATGGATTGGTATGTGGGTAAATGACATATTTTGTGTCAAAATAAAATCATATATTCTCCATTGTTGTTTGGTTCTCTAATTTATGGATTTTTTTCTGACTTGCTTGTTGGGATTGTCTCCTCTGGTTTCTTAAGTTCAAGAGTTATATAATTAAAACGTTCACCTTTTAAATGTATTCAAAGTAAATTTCCTTCTAAGTTTTGTTTAGATATATGTTACGAATTCTGACATGTATCAATTTTGTTGCCATCTAAACTAAACTGTATGTATTAACATCATACAGAATGCATTCTAGGACCAGGAGGAAGTCTAGGCTGCCTGTTCTTTTTTTTTTTTTTTTAAGATTTTATTTATTCATTTATTCATGAGAGACACACACTGAAAGAGAGAGAGAGAGAGGGGCAGAGACACAGGCAGAGGGAGAAGCAGGCTCATTGCAGGGAGCCCGACGTGGGACTCAATCCTGGGTCTCCAGGATCAGGCCCTGGGCTGAAGGCATTGCTAAACCACTGAGCCACCTGGGATGCCCTAGGATGCCTGTTCTTACTACTCTTACTAATATTTTACTTGAGATGTAGGAGCAAGGCTGAGAGAGATTCCTTCCAAGACATGCAACCTCTGCTAAAGCTGTGGAGAGGGTAGGAAAGCTGAGACACGTTACCTGGAGTCAGTCCAAGCCTTCACCAGGTTCATTGCAGTGGCCTGCCAAGGTGAGGGGCATGGTGAGACAGGGGAGGACAGAAGGACAGGCCTCCAAAGCACTTCAGGCTGTGCTGATCTAGTGCACTGCAGTGCTCTCCAAAGGTTAGAGGCAAGGCCTCTGGATGTAGAATATACTATAAAGCACACTAATCTGAGAGTGAGACTGAAGAGCAAATAGAAATCCCCAGAGAGCCAAAGAAGCTAGCATCATGAACTAAAAATTGGAAATTTGATGACTGGTCTCTAAAGCATGAAGGGATCTGTGAAGTCTTGTACATGATCAGACCCAAGCTCTACTGGAGAGAAAGCTCTTACTCTGTCTTTAAAATTTTTAAAGCTAGTGATGAACTAACTCAAAGTAAAGCTTCAACAAAGCCCAAACAGCTCAACTATAGATTAAATGGACTCAATCCTGCATTCTGGTAACTCAACAGAAGGAATATGCCCTCTTTTTGGGAGGGGCATAAATATTATTTACTTCAATATCTACTCTTTGTTTATACAAAATATCTGACAGAGTCAAAAATTACAAGTCACATATGGAAGACTCAAAGTCTGCTTGTTGGAATCAATAGTCAAATATTTTAACATAACCCTGAAAAATATGTTAAAATCTAGTGGAAAAATTGGACAGTGTGAATAGATATGAGAATTTCAATAGAGAAATAAAAATTATTAAAGGGAACCAAATATTTTGAAGGAGCTTATAGATGAAAATGTTAAAAATGAAAAAAATTCAGACATGAAAATTATATTGGAATTATAGTGGACTGGACTCAGAATAAGAACAGCATGCTTGAAGACAAGCTAATAGCCATTATATGCAACAAAAAAGCAAAGAAAGCAAAAAATCCTCAGGGAGTATCTATGATTTGTGGGACAGTATCAATTGGTCTAGCATACAAATAACTAGAGGCCTAAAAAAGAAAAGAGATAATGGGGTAGTGAATATTCTGGAGAAATAATGACTGAGAATTTTCCAAAACTGATAAAAGACTTTAACTCACAGATCTAAGAAGCTCGATGAACCCCTAGGACAACAAAATGAAGACTTCCTCAACCAGGCATATCATAGTCAATCTGTTGAGAAGTGAAGATAAGAAATCTCTTAACAGCCCAAGAAAAAGACATATGATGTACAAAGTGTATTAGTCAGGACTCTCTTGAGAAACACAACCTGTAATATGTATGTATATATTACGTATTGTGGAATTTGTAGCAGAAATAGACATAAAACTATATAATCACAAGGGCATAAAGGTAGCAGAGAATAAATAGACTTATGCTGCTGAATAGTTCCTACATTAATCATGAAGCAGTATATTACTAGAAAATAGACTGTGATAAATTAAAGATTCACTTTATAAACTCTAGAGCAGGGGTGACAACTTATTTTTCTAAAAAGGGCCAGATGGTAAATATTGAAAACTCTGCAGGCCAGAGTGTCTTTGTCACAAGTATTCAACTCTGCTGTTGTAGTATAATGTGGAAACAACTATAGACCACATGTAGACATATGCTGGACTGAGTTCCAATAAAATTTTATTTAGAAAAACAAGCTGTGGGCAACCATAGTTGCTATAGTTGAGCAACCACTGATAAAACACAGAGGTATAGCTAAAAATTCAATGAGCCATGGAAGGATTTGTGAATGAGTGTTCATAGCATCATTATTCACAATAACTCCAAATTGGAGGAAACCTGAATTCTGTTAACTGGAAAATGTTGCATATTTATATAATGAAATAGTATTCAGCAATAAAAAGGAATGAATTTCTTATATATACTAGGGTCTGGATAGTCAAAACTGCTATGCTCAGTGAAAGAAGGCAGACACAGAGTACTATATTCCATGATTCCACTTGTGATACAAAAAAAAAAAATGGAAATATCTAGAAAAGGCAAAGCTTCAAAGACAGAAACTACCACAGTGGTTGCTGGGCTGAGGATGAGAAAGGATTGGGAAGGGGAATTAATAGCAAATGGGCATGAAGGATCATGGGATGATGAAAATATTCTATTACTGATTTATGATAATTATTGTACACAGTCATGAAACAAAATAGGTTGAAATGGAGGAGGTCTGAGGGTAGGAAGGCAGCTAGGAGGAATAATTATAGGATTCCCAAAGAGGGACAAATCCAGGGGCCTTTTCTGACTACACACTGCATGTTCTTTTTGTCTTTGGGATGTTAGCCAACCATTTCCCGTGTTTTAAACATACTCCTCAGGTTTATGACAGTCTTCTCAGTTATAGCAAATCATTAAGGCAGGGTCTCTAGGGGTGGTAGGTGATTATATGCAGTTTGAAAGATGATTCAACTATATACTTATAATGGGTAGATTATACAATATGTGAAAATATGCCTTAATAAAGTAATATTTCAATAAGTCAGTAAAGATTTCTGTTTCTACAGAATATAACAAGCTGCAAAAACTACACTCTTATTCTAACAATCAGGAAAAAAGCCAGATAAGACACAAAAATTGTAACTCCCTTGAGTAGAGAGTTCAAGTGGCAAGACATTTCAAATGATCTAAAAAACAAATAATCTGATTTAAAAATGAGCAGATGAGCAACACCTGGGTGGCTCATAGGTTAAGCATCCCACTCTTGGCTTTGGCTCAGTTCATGGTCTCATGGGTAGTGGAGTCTGAGCAGTAGACCAAGAGGTACCACTAATTGGTGAAGGCATAAAGGAAGCGACTGGCAGCTGCTAAGAGATGAGTATACAGCCCTGCACACTTCCCCTCCAACCCTTAAGCAGAAGCCTTAAACTGCTTGAGGAGAGGCTGCAAACTGTAACTCCCAGGGTCCAGATAAAACTCCATGGCTGAGAAAGAAAGATTAGAAATACAACATCTTCCTTGGGAGACAGATAGGTGACTTTCTTGCTCCCAGGACACAAAGATCCACTGCTGCAAAGAGAGGAGGCAAAAGAATAAATTCTCTACTCCTAGGGAAGAGGCAGAGAGCCTTACTGGACCCAGGAAGGTCTACCTCTATAATAACAGGGCAGGAAACTCCCACCTAAGACCAATCATAGATCTAAGCCAGAGAGTGGCTGCCATGGGAAGGAGAAGCAGGAACTCAGACAGGCTTTCATAAAGACTCAGGCACAGAGGACTTGCCTAGACTGGGGCTGAACCAGGAAAACAGAGAATCTCTCCTGCCTCCACTCCAGGTCTGATACCCAGTAGCAAAGGAACAACAGCAGCCTGCAGTGGGGTGGGGGTGGGGGAGGGGGGGATGGACATCATGGTGACATTGGCTTCAGAGAAGGTTGAGAGCACAGGGTGCAGCAGGAACACTGAGGAAAGACCTTCCTACCTCTCAGCCCCCACCTTAACCGTAGGGCAACAAAGAACTTGAAGCCTTTGGTACCTAGAAGCTAATAACACCAAGAACGAGTTATTAGGATGTTGCTAGGATAGCAACACCACTCCATCGTTCTTTATGCTGGTTTTTTTTTTTTTTAAGATTTATTTATTTATGAGAAAGAGAGAGACAGAGACAGAGAGACACAGGCAGAGGGAGAAGGAGGATCCATGCCGGGAGCCCGAGCGGGACTCGATCCTGGGACTCCAGGATCGTGCCCTGGGCCAAAGGCAGGCATCAAACCGCTGAGCCACCCAGGGATTCCCCCCCCCCCCCCTTTTTTAAAGATTTATTTATTTATTTATGAGAGAGAGAGAGAGAGTTTATGCTGGGTTGAAGCAGTACTTAAAACTATATGGGAACCTCCGAAGGATCTGTTACACAACTGAAAAAAGTCTTCATTTTTTTCCAACACAAAAAAGCCAGTATTTCAAATTGTCCTTTTGATTACTACCTATAGTGTTTTACACAGTGGGGCAATACACCCTAGTAAAATTCACAATGGGAGAGGGAGAATCAGTGAGGGAAGGGTCATATTGAAAGGGGACTCTGAAACATCACCTGAGTTAGTAGGCAGATCTCTTCTATAAAAGAATATGTATGTAAATTGAATGTCTAGAGTGGATAACGATTTTCTAAAGTCTTTTAATCCTTCCCACCTTTTGAAAAGGCTTGAAGTCACCAGGACCACCTGTACTCAAGCTTGAAACTATCCATACAATTTGTTTATAAGATTAAGAGTATAGTTTCAAGAGTCAGACTGCCCCACTTGCAGGCTGTGAGACCTTGGACAGGTGCATTAAGCTTCTAGTGTGTCAATTCTGTCTATTGTAAAATGAGGATTGTGATGAAATTTATCTTACAGGGTTCATGTGAGGATTAAAAGAAACATCCCACGTAAAATGCTTAGCACAGTGAATGCTGCTCAGTGTATGTTAGCTGTGATAATTCTAATTCTCATCAGGAGGTAATAAAGTCCTTGAATCACTCTTGAAGTTAGAATGAAATGAAGGAGATAGAAGAGAAGGATATTGTAGAGACTGAATCAACTTGTTGACTCATTGAACTGAAGGATGAGAAAGAGGGTGGGATGGAAAATGGTGCTGCATTTTGAGACCCCCCAAGGGCTAGCAGAATGGTGGTGCTGTTGATACACTGGAAAGCATGCATCAGGTTTGTAACAGGTGGTCCATTTGGCTCCAGCCCATTCCATTTGGGATTGCAAGCCAACTCACTACTTTTTCCAGTTGAAGCCAGAAATCCAGATAATTATGTGAAATCTCTTGAATATTTTATATTCTTGAAAATCTGGAGCAAATAAAACATGACTGTGAGATGCAAATTTGCAACCTCTGTGTAGGATCTTAGAGGTTCCACTGCTGTGGAATTCCTCATTATACGTCCCATAATACCTTTCCCATTAAATATTGGTTGGATAAATGGATTTTTGATGAAAGGATTTTCCATAAAGCATACATACCAATACTTATTGATTTTATAAGTTTCAAATTTATAAAAGTGTTTGGAGAATGAGATTTTAAAACCTCACTTTCTTGTTTGATATTTAACAGTTTAATATTGGAGATGCAAAGGAAATCAACATTACAAACATATTATGTAGAGTGAACCCCCAGGCAGAATTGTTCAAGGAAGAGGTAGTCTTTTCGGTCCACAGACACTACTTTTATTTTTTTCAGTAAGCTCGATAATCTTGTTATACAGGCAGTAAACCATCTAATTTTCCTCTTGATTCCTCTGCTGATGCCACATTTTTTTTTTCTGACTGAGAAGACAGTTTTAAAACATTTTAGCCTTTGCTGCTTATACTCTGTATTGTATTCTCTTTTCTTGTTAGAACTGCCTTTACCCTGCTTTCTCCCCCACCTGCCTCTGGAAAGCTTTCTTAAACATGGATGGCATCTGTATTTGTAGGCTAGAGAAGAGCTCGCCACAAAGTCTGAGTTCTAGTTAATCAGGAGACAAAGACATACTTGGAAGGAGGGTATGCAAGGCAGAGAAAGAAGTAGGTACAAAGGGGCACCTGGGTGGCTCAGTGTTTGAATGTCTGACTTTGGCTCAGGTCATGATTCTGGGGTCCTGGGATCGAGTCCTGCATTGGGCTCCCTGCAGGGAGCCTGCTTCTCCCTCTGCCTGTGTCTCTGCCTCTGTGTGTCTCTCATGAATAAATGAATAAAATCTTAAAAAAAAAAAAAAAAAAAGGAAGCAAGTACAAAGCATAAAGGTAGCAGAATCATGTTATGTTTAGGAATGATTGTGGTACAGAGTGGCTACGAAACATGTGGGGAGGCAGGAGATGAAATTGGAAAGTTGGTTTTCATGATACAATCTCCACCTCTTCATATAGCCTCCAAGACTTCATCCTGGAGTATTTCCAAACAGAAATGCCTCCCTCCCACAGAGACAAAGACACACCCAAAGTTCTTTGTGAGCTTTAGATGAAAGAGATTTAGGCTTAAGTACATGCTCTGCAACATACCAGGTACTTGACCTCAGGAATTACTTAAAATCTTTGGACCCCAGTTTCCTTATTTGTAAAATGGAAATCAAGTATGTTTATCTCAAAGAGTTGTTGTGAGGACTTAGCTACATGAATGTGGGGTTTTTTTTAATAGATTTATTTATTTATTTATTATTTATTCATTCGTGAAAGACACAGAAGGGGGTGGGGAGCCAGGACACAGGCAGAGGAAGAAGCCTGCTCCATGCTGGGAGCCTGATGTGGGACTTGATCTCAGGTCTCCAGGATCACGCCCTGGGCCAAAGGCAGGCACTAAACCACTGAGCCACCCTGGGATCCCCTGAACGTGTTTTTAATAAACTTAACACAGTACTCTACATGTAAAAAGTTCTCAGTAAAGGGCAACTAGTAGTAATAACAGTTGTGTTCCAAAAATACAAAATTACTCTGAATGTACTACAGTCATCTTCAACATATTTTTGTAGATGTTGTGCCTTCCACCTGGAGTCTCTCTAAAACTTCCTCTGACTTTCCTCCCCCTACCTCTGATTGCTCTTTTATTTTAAATTTTAATTCCAGTATAGTTAACATACAGTGTTATATTTACCTCTGATTGCTTTTGATGGTTTCCCACTTCAGCGTAGAGATTGCTTAACCCAGGGTCCCTTGGGAGATCCATAGATAGAAATCAAAGGAGAATGTGAATTTAGATCAAAAGAAGATTAGATTTTATTTTCCCTAACATCTCGCTAAAATTCAGCATTAAAATTTTTTTGGATAGATAATAAAGTGCCATAGTATTAGTGATATCTAACATTCAAATGATTAGAAATCACAAATATTGGGATGCCTGGGTGGCTCAGTGGTTGAGCATCTGCCTGCCTTAGGCTCAGGGCATGGTCCTAGAGTCCTGGGATCAGGTCCCACATTGGGCTCCCTGCATGTAGCCTGCTTCTCCCTCTGCCTGTGTCTCTACTGCTCTCTCTGTGTCTCTCATGAATAAATAAAATCTTTTAAAAAATCACAAATATTTCATATCAAGTCCCAGTTGTTGCAGATATCATGAAATAGCATTTATTCTCATTACTACTTTGAAATTGCTGTAGTTATTAGACCTAACAGTAGATATTTTTAATTAATGGGTAAATAGAAGGGCATATATGTCTACATCAGATTTTGAAATACCTTGAAAACTGTAATTCAATATAATTGGTTTTCTTTGAAGTCCTATATATTTTAATTCATGCATGTAATAACATTTAATGACAGAAAGGGTTCAGAGATCATGAAAGGGTTCTATGGCACACACACACACAAAGAAAGATTATGAAACTCTGTCTTAGCACTTACTATAGTATACTGTCCACTAATTTAGATAAATACACTGTTTTCAGTTAGAAGTTAGTGTACAGTCTCAAATTTATATTCTGAGCAAAACTTTAGTTTCAATTAATGCCATCATCTCCCTCCATCAAAAAGACAAGACACAATTACTTACTTTTAGTTATAGACAGTTGGTGTCCAGTGAGCTCATTGAGCATGGGTGTTCTTTAAATTAGGATTTCCTGGGCACCTGGGTGGCTCAGTTGGTTAAGCATCTGACTCATGGCCTCAGGATCATGGGATCAAGCCTCAAACTTACTCTGAGCTCAGTGGTGAGTCCGTTTGGGATCCTCTCTCTCTCTCTCTCCCTCTGCCTCTGCCCATTCCTCGACTCTCTCTTTCTCTCAAAATAAATAAATAAATTTAACAAAAAAATTTGGATTTTCTTCTCTGGTTCAAGTGTCTTGTCTCCCTAAAACAGTTTTATATCCTTTAGCATAAACCCCAAAGGACTTTTAACTTCAGCCTAGGTTGTATTTAGTCAGCAGGAACATTATTACTCCCAGAGTTATAAGGAAAATCCAGAAGATCTACAAAATGCTAACTGTTGCTTAACTTACCAGAAACTGGGGTCACAGACCAACCATCTAGCTTAAAATCTCAGGAAAGACTACTTCCAAGGACAAAAGGGACACAAATACTGACTTCTGAGGGAACAATGAATAATAAGAATTTAGTTACATTTTTTTTAAACAAATTGCTAAAAGCTGAGTGTGGGCAGAGGATGTGAGAGTACAGAACTCCTAGGAATGAAGACATAGGAAACATTTGTACTTACTGATTGTTCTTCTCCTTGGGTCTCCACCAAACACTCATGAGAAAGACTAGGGTCAGTGCAGAAGACTAGACAAAGCCTCCTCAGCGGGCCAGGTCTGGAGGAGAGAGAAGCTCCTTGATGGGAAAGACACAAAACCTCTCCTGCATCCTCTTCCACTAAGAGCTAAGGCCTTATGCCACTAAAAAAGAACTGTAAGCCCTGGCCTTTCTAGAGCCAAACTATAGTTGGGGAAATGGAGAAATAAAACTGTGTGCTGCTCAGGGTGGGGCGGGACAGGAAACTGACCTCTACCAAGATCATCAGAGATTTCCTAATGCTGCAAGGAGGCAGGCGGCATCACCAAGAAAGCCACTCCAACCTCTATCCAATGTAGGGACACAAAGCCTGCCTAAGATTGAAGCTGAACTGGAACACCAGAGAATCCCACTCCTTCTTCCCAGCAGGGTAGACAGCACCAAGTGAAAAGCAACTGCTGTCAACCATGAGAGAAGGAGCAAGAGCTTGGAGAAAGATTCATTCTAAGACACAGGGAAGGATAATACTAAGGATGAAAGAGGAACACTGAGAAAAATCCTTTGTTGAAACAAAACCCACCCTAAACACCAGTAACTCCAGAGAATCTTGAAGCTGATGGTGAATTCAAGGTCACCATAGCAACAACAGAGACCCAAACCCAGCTCAAGTCCTGATTAGACTGAATGAACTCTCTTCGCCCAACACACACACTATTGACCTAGGAGAAGGGGTGTAGCTTTTCTGTGCATAAATACTATTTATTTCAGTGTGTATTATTTTCAACTTTGTGTTTGGCAATAAATAAAAAATTTGTGAAACACAAAATAAACAAGAAAAAATACCCCATGGTAAAGAGCAAGGCAAACCATAGAATTAGTCTTAGAGATGACCCAAATATTGGAATTATAAGACAGGGGCAGTGACAGAGGGCAACTATGCCTCTGGTAGCTATGATGGCTACTTTTAAGTGTCTACTTGACCAGGCTAAAAAATGCCCAAATAGCTGGTAAAATATTATCTTGGGGGAATATCTAGGAGAGTGTTTCCAGAAGAGATTAATGATTCTAGCCAGATGGAGTAAAGGTCACCCTCACCCCTTACTACTGTAGACAGATATCATCCTATCCACTGAGCCCAGAAGAGCATAAGAAGATGGAAATAGGATGAATTTGGTCTCACTACTTAAACTGAGACACTTTTTTTTTTTTCTTTTTTTAGCCCCAGATGTGTTTCTGGTTCTCAAGCCTTTGGACTCAAACTAGAAATTATATATATTTTCTCCCAAGACTCAATGAGAAAATAAAGAATCCAATTACAGAGTGGAAAAAAATTTGTTCATTTCACCAAAGAAGATATACAGATGGCAAATGAACATATAAAAGGATGCTCAACATCATTAAACATTAGGGAAATAAAAATTAAAATTATAATGAGATACTACTACACATCCATTAAAATATCTTTTTTAGAAAAAGCTATAGAATTCAGCAAAGTTACAGGCTATAAAATCAGTGTACAGAAATCGATTGTATTCCTATACACCAGTAATGAGGCAGCAAAAAAAAGAAATCAAGGAATTGATCCCATTTACAATTGCACCCAAATACCTTAAGATACCTAGGAATAAACCCAACTAAAGAGTTAAAAGATCTGTACTCTGAAAACTATAGAAAACTTATGAAAGAAATTTAAGAGGACACAAAAAATGGAAAAACACTCCATGCTCATGGATTGGAAGAACAAACATCATTAAAATGTCTATATCATCCAAAGCAATCTACACATTTAATGGACTCCCTCTCAAAATACCACCAGCATTTTTCACAGAGCTACAACAAACAATCCTAATTTTTTTTTCACTCGCCCAATCCTAAAATTTGTATGAAACCACAGAAGACCCTGAAAAGCCTAAGTAATCCTGAAAAAGAAAATCAAACTAGAGGCATTACAATTCCTGATTTCAAGCTGAATTACAAAACTGTAATCAAGACAGTATGGTACTGGCACAGAAACAGATACAGAGATCAATGGAACAGAATAGAAAACCCAGAAATGGACCCACAACTATATGGTCAATAATCATTGACAAAGCAGGAAAGAATATCCAAAGGAAAAAAGACAGTCTCTCTTCAACAAATAGTATTGGGAAGACTGGACAGAAACATGAAGAATGAAACTGGGCCACTTTCCTGCATCATACACAAAAATAAATTTAAAATGGATGAAAGCTCTAAATGTGTGACAAGGAATCATCAAAATCCTAGAGGAGAACACAGGCAGCAACCTCTCTGACCTTAGCCAGAGCAACTTCTTTCTAGACACATCACTGGAGGCAGGGAAAACAAAAGCAAACAAACTATTGAGACTTCATGAAGATAAAGAGCTTTTACACAGCAAACTACAAGGCAGTCTATTCAATGGGAGAAGATATTTGCAAATGACATATCTGATAAAGGGTTGATATCCAAAGCCTATAAAGAACTTCTCAAACTCAGCACCCAACACACAAATAATCCAGTTAAGAAATAGGCAGAAGACATGAACAGATACTTTTCCAAAGAAGACATCCAGATGTCCAACAGACAAATGAAAAAATGCTCAACTTCACTCAGCATCGGGAAAATGTAAATCAAAACCACAATGAGATACCACCTCACACTGATCAGAATGGCTAAAATTAACACCACAAGAAACAACAGATGTTAGTGAGGATGTGGAGAAAGGGGATCCCTCTTGCACTGTTGGTTGGAGTACAAACTGGTGCAGCCACTCTGGAGAACAGTATAGAATTTCCTCAAAAAGTTAATAGAGCTCTCCTGTGATCCATCCAGCACTAGTAGGTATTTAGCCAAAGGATACAAAAACACAGATTTGATGGGGTACATGCACCCAAGTGTTCATAGAAGCATTATCAACAATAGTCAAATTGGGTGATAGAACTATTCTCCATCTTGATTGTGCTAATAGTAACATTCTGCCAAAACTCAGAATATACTAAAAATGCTGAATTTTACTATAAATATATTGTACCTCAATAAACTGACTTTCAGAAAAGTCTGGACAGTGTCATTTTCCATATTTGCTGTCACACTGTTCTGTACACCATGAAGAAAACGACATACATATAAACTTGTACACAATTTAAACAGATGGCATATCTTATATTTTTCAATAAAAACAGAGTTATTTTAAAATATATTATTTATTTATTCATGAGAGACACAGAGAGAGTGGCAGAGACACAGGCAGAGAGAGAAGCAGGCTCCATGCTGGGAGCCCAATGTGGGACTTGATCCCAGGACTCTAGGGTCACACGCTGAGCCAAAGGTGACACTCAACCGCTGTGTCACCCAGGCATCCCTAAAATAGAGTTTTATTATAGCTATGTGAAAGAGGCTTGCCATACCTTTCCCACTTTCTTTATAATAATGCCATCATCTTGGTAAAATACAGAATATAATATTTAAGATAAATTTTTTAAATGTTGGCTATTCTTAAAAATATTGTCTCATCCAGTTATATGCTAAATAATTTGAAATGCTCACTCCCCCACCCCAAATTTCTTCAATTACAATGTTGTGATTGTAGGCCTATTGGATCATGATGATCTGTTAACAAAAAGTTATACCCTAAACTTGCTCAAAGTTTAAAATATTAGGAGCATAGTTGATTATTTTAACCCTATACTTTGCTGAGGGTAATTTATCAATCTTAAAAATGAAAGGGTTTGTAAAGTCTGAGGATCTCAAAGTATGCAGAGAGACACGTACCTTTTAAAATCTTTTGACAACTCCTCTGAAGCCCACATAGTTAACAATAAATGTGGTAGGACAGGACATAGAGAGCCAGAACAGACTGCTAGAGTCTGCGTAGGTGGGAGATAATTTGATGAGTTAAAAATAATTTAAACTCTGGAGTCATAAAGGCAGAGCGTGTAGGTGGCAAACATGGAGATCAAGTCTGGGTCAGAGTCCAGGGACTCAAAGGAGAGCTAAGAATATCAAAGTTAGAGGCTTCCCCTTGGAAATGCTCCCGCCTACATAGCCTGACTCTAACCAATGCTACCATTTATCCAACAGCAACAATGCACGAAGGCCTTTACCTGCATTCAAACCTGTACCTTCATGACAAACTTCTGTGCAGTTATTATTAATCTCATTTTATTAGGGAACAGAGCTAGTTGCAGGGTCAGGAACTGCATGTACACCTTTCTGATTCTGATGTCTCTATTTGTTCCACACTAGCCAGCATCTTATGAAAAACCACCCAATAGTCTGTCTTATTTGGCCCTACTGCACATTTTCAGATTTCCAAAGACTATTTCCTATCTTCAGACATCCAGGCCATTCTTCTCACTGGCTCTACCTCCTTCTTTTATGATTTATAGCATGCTCTAGGACTCTGAATTAGCCTCTTCTCACTAAGACCCTGTCTGACAGTTTCCTTCACTTTGATTCTTTTGAAACAAACACCTGTTCTCCCCAGTAGCAGTTTTATTCCTCTTTCTAAGGTCATCTTACTGATCCACAGCAGCATCTTCAGTTTTACAACATTCCTTTCTTGCCTGGAACTTGTGTCAGGGTTTTCTCTATAGTGAAAGTCCTACAGCTTCACAATTACCCTTAATTTGAGGATTGGGAAAAATCTCCCCTCCCCCCAAAAATAATTCAACTGATTATCATCAAGTTTTAAAATATTTGATCTTACATCAGTTCTGTTTTAAAATTTCTATGGACTCTCAATCCAAAGACAGTTGCTTTTTTTATAGAAATGGTAACATGGTATAACTGAAATTCACTGGACCAGTAGGTAAGAAACCTGTTTTATCCTAAATTCATTGTTTAGTTAGCTATGTCGACTTTATTAAATCATAAAACCACTTTGAACTTGCTTCTTGATCTTAAAAATTAGGCATAGTTTTGCCAAATAACTTCTAAAAAGGTCCTAAAGACCCAAATCTCACTCTAGACTGCTACTGTATGCATGTGATAAGCTCATAGTAGTAGCTGGTATTTCAGCTTATTGTGGAGCACTCTCAGCGTATTCATGTTTTTCTTATATTTATAGCCTTTCTGTGAGCTGAATTCTTGTTCAGTCACGATGGACAAAATTACCAAAGGAAAACAGGCACCATTCCTCATTCACAATGTATACATATACTTATATATAAAACACATCCCTACATATATCACAATCCCATCCCATAGTGGAAACTCTGAGAGGCTTGGGTTTTTTTTGGAACACAAGTGCCTAATATAAGCTTTGACGGCTGAGACACTCACTTCAAAGATGCCTATCTCTAATAAACACATCACCAGCCACACCACTAAATAAAGAACCAGGCCACCTTCCCCCATGGAGGCTTCTATGTTTTAAAGATCTTGGTTGATTTCAATAACTGATCATGAGCATTTGGGCCACTTTTTTTTCTCTTCCCCCACTGTAAGTTCCCAGTCCTATCTTTTAAATTCACCAATAAAGAATGAGCCTGTGAAACCTTAGGCCCCTACCATCATCCTCAATGAAAGCAGAACACCAGATCTTATCACTCTCCTCACTTCCCATGACCTGTGTGGCCCCCAGGTACTCTGTAGAATTCTGTAAATAATAAACTTTAATTTTTCAAGATTTCCTGATGGTTATTGCTAAAGGGGATGTTGCAATCATAATAACTATGAGACCAGGTCTAACACTAACATTGGTTATTGATAGGCTGATACTGGCACAAAACAATTGATATTAACCAGGGTGAATGCCCTATACTTGAAATTTGCTTGATTAGACCTAAGTCAGGTGCGTTCCATCATCTGAAAAAAAAAGCTGCACTTGCTGGGGGGTCTGTTAAGCTACAATGTGATTTGCATATGGCTTCTGTAGTGTGTTGCCTGCTGTATCCAACCCAAAGGTCACAGCTGCTGTAATAACTCATTATATCCCCAGAGCAGGCTGATCAAGGCCACACAGTCTAATGAGACATAAAGGCCTTCACTGACTATCAAAGTGCATAAAGCTCCTTCATGCCTCAAGGCCAAGGATAGATAAGGAAAGGGTTTGGATTGCAAAGCTATTGTCACTGCCCACAGAGAGGTTCTGGGCTAAAGGCACAAAGGAAATGTTCCCATAGGTGAGGAGGACAGGAGATCTCCATCTGTGGCCACTGAGTCAGTGAGTCATGCTTGGACTATGTGTCCTAACCCAGAAGAGTGAAAGAGCCCTGCAACCAGAAACCAATAGTGGCACTGGAGGGAAAATACAAGAGGCTATGGTCTGTCACCATTTCACTCACTACTCTTGCTCTTCATCCTCTGACCCAATGGGACATTATGGGTCCAGTCCCTGGTGTAATGTTGCTAAAAAAAATTAATGGACATATATAAATGTCCTGAACGTCTAGTGCCGGTGCCTCCCAAGAACCTGAGGAAGTATGCCAACTTTCTGATAAATGTGAAATCCCATGAATGCTTCATGGACATTATTCTGTGCCATATACCAACATGCCAAGACTTTAATATTACACTCCAGAGGCCTAGGGCTCTCCAGAAAACTGAACATAATCAATGCTAGTGGAGACAGATTTCAATCCCAGAAGAGATCTCTTGGAACATGTTGGAAAGGAAAGCAGCCACCTATAAGGAAGGCTCAGAGTGACACTATCCAAAAACTTCTGATAACAATGCCCGAGACTAAGGGAACTAGACAAAAATAAGAAGTAGAAACCGAGATCAAAAACTATACCTTAACTGAAATTTAAATTCTTCTAAATAAATAAATAAATAAATAAATAAATATATTTATATATATATATTTTTTTTCTTAGAGATTTTATGCAGCAGGACTGAGAGAGGGGAGTTTGTTGGCTATTATGGATTTTCTTGTTTGAACAGGTTCAACCTAAATTTTTACTCATAGCTGACAAAATGTATTAACTAGACAGTATCTCTAAAGACCCTACAATCTATAACTTTCTTAAAGATCCTTCTGAGCTTTATGCTCATTTCCTCTAAAATACCACAGATTCCAAGCCTCTTTGACTTTTCCCTGAATGGACAGGAACTGAGCAGCATACCCCATGAGGCATTTCTATCACCAAGGGGAAAGCTGACAGGGTTATTGAGGCCTCCGCAGAAGGAAAAGGAAAGAGGAAAGGCAAAGGCCCCCTGGAGCCACTGATGCTCAAACCAGAGTCCTCCCACTACTCATTTGGATATTTATTACCTGGCTCCACACCCACCCTTCCATCACAGTGATCACAGCTAGGGCTCTAAGTGAATGAAAGCACTAAAGTGAAGCCCACCTCCTGCTGCACAAAATGGGCATGGTCCAATGGGTTTTATCATTTCCCCAACAGTGACCCAAATGACCCCTGTTTCCAACCCTAAAGATGCCCCACTTGACTCTGAGTCCAGAAATTTTTTATATGTCATTCCTCTAATTATAGGATGGTACTGTTACATTTTAACTGGGGTGCCAAAAGGATCCAAGAGACACTAAACTTCCTAGGATAAAATTTACATTTTCTTTCTCTGTCCCTTAAAGATGTAAATCTTACCATGACTTTGAAATGTAGACACCCCAGGAGATAACTAAAGGTCTATTCACAATTGCTGGAGAATGAAGGAAAAAACAAACAAAACAAACCCAAAACCCAAAACAGAAAGAGACCTTTTAAAATATAAACTGCTAATAAAGCTCTTTTGCCCAAAATCTAGTCCACAGCTTCCTTAAGATTACTCGTCAGGGACAAATACAAATTTTAAAAGTCTCCACAATTAGTAAAAAGCTTTAGCCACTGGAATGGGTAACCTTCACTTTTTCCTCTGCCAGAGACCGTTATTTATAAACTGTTATTTGTAAACTAGTGAGTTTTATTTTTTTTTAATTTTTTAATTTATTTATGATAGTCACAGAGAGAGAGAGGCAGAGACATAGGCAGAGGGAGAAGCAGGCTCCATGCACCGGGAGCCCGACGTGGGATTCGATCCCGGGTCTCCAGGATCGCGCCCTGGGCCAAAGGCAGGCGCCAAACCACTGCGCCACCCAGGGATCCCACTAGTGAGTTTTATATTGCACCCAATTCATGGCTAAAATTTTGGAATGAAAGCTCTAAGATTTCTGTTTGAGTCTATGTGTCTTTACATGTATGTTGCAGATGCATGCTATTTTTCTACCTTTGGATGCAATTGCCAAAATTAATTTGTAGAAGAGGTCTATTTAATTAGCTTAAAAATAAGCTCATACGAATTAAGTTTTCCTAAAAATCAGAAGTACAGAAATTAACCCAAATAATTTTCAAGTTCACATAACCTGGGATAGTCTAATAAATAAAAGCTAGTTTCTTTCATTCATTCATTCATTCATTTATTTTTATTTTAAAGATTTTTATTTATTTATTTATGAAAGACACACAGAGAGAGAGGCAGAGATACAGGCAGAGGGAGAAGCAGGCCCCATGCAGGGAGCCTGATGTGGGACTCGATCCCGGGACCCCAGGACCATGCCCTGGGCCAAAGGCAGGCGCTAAACCACTGAGCCATCCAGGGCTCCCTAGTTTCATTTATTTAAAGGAGGTATGTATTTAGAGTTATCAGCATTAAATATAATGCAGATGAACATCTTTTATTCTACTCGAATTTATTAGTCAAATAATTTTTATGTTATCTCTATTATAAAACTTGGCAAGAAAAGTAACTTGTGGTAGCAGGTGATTTTGTCAATTGTCTAATGAAATTTTCATGGGTAGTCTAAACTTAATTGTTGGGATCAAGTGATTTAGATAGGTGTAAGCAGGATAACAGTTTTTAGGTGACTTATCAGGAATAATTATGGTATGTACTTAAAAAATAGTTTCCCAAACCTTTGATAACTTCTACTTTTTGAATTTTGCTGAATTAAATGATGGGAACTCGCTGAATATCTAGATGATTTCCAAATAAGATAAAATACTAAAACATTAATTGCTAAGCAGATTCATTTACCTACTTTTGACCTCTTAGTACAGAGGTTTCTAGATAATTTGAAATGTATTCATAAGTTTATCAATCTAAAGAAAGTTGGCAGAACAGTTCCCAATTTCTTACTTCTTAGTTTTTACTTGAAATTAAGGTTTTTGAGGGTTAAGCATTCTAATGACATATGTGATTAAAACTTCTAGAAATAAGGGAAATTCTGTATGCAAGGCAAATTAGGATGTGCTTTTGAGTATGAAAGGTATGAAGTATGGAGATAAAATTTTTGTGAAGGGAAGTAAAAAGTAATTTTGTCATAAAGTAAAACTGGGGGTGTCAGAATGGGAAGGAAAATAAAGAACAAAGTGGTATAGAAAGTTGGTGAGGTGGGGGAAAGAAAGAATTTTACCATGTGTGGTCAAATTGGCTAAAATTGCATTGTTATTACAAGGATTTTTAAAATAAGCTTTATTATCAATAGCATGCTTATGTAATTTTCTTGCACCTGCTAAAAGGACAAAATTTTCTTAGAATATTGATCTGTTTCTGATAAGAGATTGTGGAAGATTTTTACCTTTTCAGCAATCTGACTAGACAGCCAAGATTTTGTGTTTTAGCAAAATAATTTCCTGTGTTTCATGTTATCTTAATCAGGTCTTTGATTACTTAAGAAAATAACCTTTTCAATATTAAGAACTAGATTTGCATAAAACTATGTAACCTTCTATGTTTGTCTTAAATTCTTTTGTCACTTTGGTTAAATAATGAACTATTGTTTCATAATGTTCTGTGATACTATTTAGTCAAGTGTCCAAAGCCTTTTGATATTTTTGATAAACTTTCTCAAATCAAATTCTAAATGAAGGCTTTTTGAACTGGAAATTTGAGAGTTTTCAGAAGGTCCCTGGAACATATTAAAAATTTTGTTTTCTCTATAAAAAAAAAGACATTAAACTAGACTTATCTGATGTGTTAAATTACATGGGAAGTATAGTCAAATAAGAAATAATGCTACACCCTCTTTATAGATATCCTTGTATGGATATATATTATTAATATAAGCATTCTAGAAGTTATAGGACATTCATAAAAACCTAATGTGTAATGTTATCAGTCATAATTCCAGTTACCTTAAAATGTATGTCACAGAAATAACCAAATTTCTTTGTCAATTGCATTATAATAAACTCTCATCAGATCTTTAAACACTGACATTTTTTAAGTCTGTTGTCATTTATAAACAGCTATCATTTACTCTGATGCTTGCAAAAGTACTTCATCTTCAAGGAAGACAGATCTTCATGGAAGGGTCTCTGACAAGTACAAGTTTCTGATAATTTTTAGGTCATACCACTGAACTGGGTAAAAACTCAACACTAAGGAAAAAGTGGATTCATAAAACTGCAAACACAAGATCAATAATTACATACAACTGAGTGAACAGATGAGGGTGATTATAATTTTTTATGACCTTTGTTTGAAATATTGCTATATTTTTTAATCTTTCATTTTCCAGATTTAAGAAATTTTCTCATAAGCTAGGACTTCTGGCAATTTTGTAAAATGTACCTTTATAATATGAAACAATTATTTTTTTCTTTCTATTTTTAAATACCTGATGCAAACACTTGGACCATATAGACTTAACTTGGGTTAGGTCACCACCCTCTGAAATGAGACACAACCCTTTAACTGAACTGACCTAGTCTCAAGACTAAGAGACTAATTCAGTGAGATATTGAGCTACCAACTCAGGATAGATTCAAACCTACTTACATCAGACAGCCCAAAATGTTAAAATATTTTACAATGTTCTCTAAATCTTTGTACAGATTCCCAGGGTCCCTGAGATTACATACTTAATTTCATTGTGGGGGTCCTTCAAGCTTTGGATAAGCAGCTGGATGTTATACCAACAGATGAAGAGAGTTTAATAGAGCAGAATAAGAGACAATAAAAGAGAACCTTGATAAAACCACTATCATTTCAGGGTGATTGCATGAATCCCCAAGATTATACTTTCTGAGGAGTAATATCAAAGTCTGCATACCCCAGAAGAAACAAACTTTACTAACATTTCCAGCCAAGTCATTGAACAAACAGGCAAACAACATCAAGATTTATAGGGAGAGATCAGTACATAAAGTTACTGCAATATATTATCTGAAATGTCTAGTTTTCAACAAAAAGAACCCATGATCCATGCAAAGTATGACTAGAAAAAAAGTAACAGAAATCACCTCAGAGAGGGTCAAGGTGTTAGATCTTGTAGAGAAAAACTTCAAACAACAATTATAAATATGTTCAAGTAATAAGGGAAATTATGTTTAAAGAGATAAAGGTATCTTGACAAAAATCTCAAAGAGAGATCATCAATTCAGAGAAATAATTTAAAAAGACAAGTAAAATAAAATTCTAGAGTTGAAAAGGATAATAACTGAAAGTTTCACTGTGGTGCTCAATAGATTTGAGTGGGCATATCAGCTTATTTGAAGATACCTTGATAGGGATCATACATTCTGAAGAACAGACAGAAAAATAAAAAAATAGATCCTTCTGGAAATGTGGTACGACTTAAGTGCATCAACATACACATAATGGGAGAGCAACAGAAGAGAGGGAGGGAAAAAGGTAGAAAAAATATTTGAAGAAATAATGGTTGAAAGTTTCTCAAGTTCAATTAAAAATACAAATCTATACATCCAGGAAGCTCAACCAACTCCCAACTGGATAGGATAAAAAGGTTCCCCACATCCAGACACATAATAGTAAAGAATGTTGAAAGACAAAGACAAACTGAAAATCTAGAAAGCAGAAAGAGAGAAATGTAAAGTACTGGGGCCGGGGGGCGGACAACAAACTCATCAGCTAGAATCTTTTATCCAGCAAAACCACCTTTCAAAATTGAAGGTAAAGAAATAAAAGACATTCCCAGAGAAATAACAATGGAGAGAATCTATTACTAACAGACCTGCCTTACGAGAAAAAGTAAGGAAGAGTTCTTCAGGCTGAAAATAAGTGACTCAGTAATTTTAATTGACACACATATGCATGCACATGTGTGCATGCACACACGCACACACACAGAGTGACTAAAGATCATAATTACCATAAATCATCAGAACCTACTGCATAAGGTAATTGCTAGAACAACCATTAAAAGTTTTTAAATAGTAAAAATACCACTAAAGGAATTAAGAGTTGCACTAGAAAACACTCATTTACTACAAAAGGAACCAGTAATGAAGGAACAAAGGAACAGAAAAATCAAGACAGGGGAAGGTGACAGAGTAGGAAGATCCTAAGCTGAACCCATCCCATGGATACACCTAGGGAACAACAACCATATCAGTATAAATAACCCATAAAATTATTTGAAGACTAGCAGAACAGACTCTCCACAGCTATTTGTAGAAAGGAGGCCACATGGAAAAAGTGTAGGAAGAGCAGAGACCCAACTGGGAACTAACTAACCTGCAGGACTAGCCACAAAAGAGAGAGGCATTGAAAGTATGGTGAAGGGGAGGAGCAGACTGCATGTCTGGCACCTCAGGCACAGGAGGACCTACACTAGCAAGACAAATACCCATAATATTTGGCTTTGAAAAGCAGGAGGCTTAACCTTGCGAATTTTTATACTCAATGGGGCTTACCAGTAGCAACTTTAAAACTCACTGGACTTTGCTCTGGTAGAGCTGGAAGGAAATAGGAAACTGAGGCCTGTCCTTAAAACAACAGGTTGTTTGCTATAGCATGTAAACAGAGATACAGCATGCAAACAGCAGTTTGGAAAATGTCTGGAGGATACAGAAAGGGAATTTATTTACTAGCGTCAGAGTGAGTGCAGGAGAAGCAGGAATCTTTAGGAGATTTCTCCAAAACAAAAGAGCTGGCTGGCATGATTTCTCTTTGCTGCCTAAGAGCCTAGTTATATGGATATGTAAGGGAACCAGCTCACTCTCCACCTAGCTTGCTAGCAGTATACCCTACCCTCACATTCTCTTGTGGAATTACCATTCAACCTGCCCCTTTCAGCAGGAATTCTTCAAAAGAAGTTCTAGGTCTTTTCATGCAAGCAGATCAGTGCATACTCTGCTAATGTACCTCAACCTCACCATCTCCTGTAAATTCACCCCATCCAAGCCACCGCAGGTGGTAAGCATCCATCCTAAGCGATGCCACAAGCATAGCATTGTGCAGGCAAACCTGACAGTGGCCAGCACCACCCAAAAGTGAGTCCTGCCCTGGGGGAGGGGAAAATAATTACATTTACAAGTTCAACTACAGCTAGAACAATGGGCCAGGGGAAGATACCTGGTCTGACTACAAGCCCCAACAATCAACAAATACCTCAAAAAGGGAAGCACAAAGAGAGCCTGGTAGTTTGGGGTCACTGCAACCTCAACAGACAGACTGCAGGCAGACATCTGGTCTGACTACAGGCTCTGCCTGCCCACTAACAAAAGCCTCTCAGAGGATAATGCAGGGAGAACACCCTATATAGTTTTGTGCAACTGCACTTCTGGCAAACATCTTGTTCAACCAAACTCAAGCCTAAGGCAACCCCACCCTGGCCCCTTAACAGCACAGGGACCAAATCTTGTCCACAACAAGCAAAGAAAGTCATTGCAGATGACTGGATTGAAGGAAAAAGTGGCTCAGTCATAACAGTAGGGCACATATAACACACACACACACACACACACACACACACACACAGGCGACACTCCCTAAGCAATAGATTCTGGTAAAAAGGGGACACTGCACTGCAGGGCATTGCAGGATCTTTTCTATCACAAGGCCACTATTTTAAGAGGAGATACAGCTGACTTTCCTAACACATAGGAACAGACACAGAGTTAGACAAAATGATGGGACAGAGGAATATGTCCCAAATGAAAGAACAGGACAAAAATCACAAGAGAGCTAAACAAAATGGTGATAAATAACATGCCTGATATAGAAGTTAAAGTAATGATCATAAAGATACTCACTGGGCTTGAGAAAAGAATGGAATCTCAGTGAGATCATCAAAAAAGAGACGAAAAATATAAAGAAGAATCAATTATAGATGATGAACTCAATAACTGAAAATACATTAGAGGTAATAAACAGTATGCTAGAGGAAGGATAAGAATGTATCAGCAAGCTGGAAGACAGAGTAATGGAAAGCAACTAAGCTGAACAAGAAAAAAGAATAATAAAATATGAGAATAAGTTAAGAGAACTCAGTGACAGCATTGAACATAACAACATTTGCATTATTGGGATCCCAAAAGGAGAAGAGAGAGAAAAGGGGACAGAGAAGTACCTGAAGAAATAATAGCTAAAAACTCCCCAAATCTAGGGAAGGAAAGAACATTCAGATCCAGGAGCCACAGAGAGCCCCCAACAAAAATCAACTGAAGGAGTCCACACCAAGACAAATAAAATAATTAAAAGGGCAAAAAGGAGTGATAAAGATATTTTTAAAAGCAAGATAAAATAAAATTGTTCTATAAAATGGAAACCCTATAAAGGTGCTAGATTTTCAGCAGAAACTTTGCAGGCCAGACGACTGTGGCCTGGTATCTTCAAAGTGCTGAAAAGAAAAAACTTGCAACCAAGAATACTCTATCCAGCAAGGCTATCATTCAGAATAGAAAGAGAGAAAGACAGATAAAGAGAAATAACTTTGTACCCAAAAGTTGAAGGAATTCATCACCATTAAACCAGCCTTACAAGAAATGTTAAATGGGATTCTCTGAGTGAAAAAAGAAGGACCATTATCATGAGTAAGAAAAAAAGGAAATGAAAAAATTTCACTGACACATAGAAACATAATAAAATTAATCAGTCACGAAACCAGTATGGAAGTTGAGGCACAAAAGTAGTAAAAATCGGGTATATATAAAAATCACTCATGGGATTCACAATATAAGGATATAAAGTATGACACCATATACCTAAAACATGGGGGATGGGTAGTAAAAACTTAGTGCTTTTAGAATAGATTCAAACTTAAGTGACCATCATCCTAAAATAGACTGCTATATCCATAAGATATTATATAATAACTTAATGGTAACCACAAATCAAAACCTGTAACAGATATACAAAAAATATAGAGAAAATAATTGAAACGTATCACTGAAGAAACCCATCAAATCACAAGAAAGCAGAAGAACAAAGACTACAAATGTAATCATTAAATAAGTAACAAGATGACAATGATTATATACCTGTTAATAATTACTTTGAATGTAAATAAACTAAATGCTCCAATCAAAAGATGCAGTTGATGGAATAGATAAAAAAGTAAGAATCATCTTAAATGCTGCTTACAAGAGACATATTTCAGACCTAAAGTCACATGCAAATTGAAAGTAAAGGGATGAAAAATAATTTATTGTGTAAGGGAAGTGAAAAGCTAGGATTGCAATACTTATGTTGTACAAAATAGGCCTAAAAAAAAAAAAAAAACTAACAAGAGACAAAGGAGGATAATACACAATAATAAAGGGAGTAATCCAATAAAAAGGTATGACAATTGTAAATATTTATGTACCCAACATGGAAGGACTCAAATACATATAGCAGTTATTAACAAAAATGCAGGAAGAAATCAGTAGTAATATAATAATAGTAGGGAAGTTTAACACCTGATCTATATCAATGGATAGATCATCCAAACGGAAAATGAACATGAAAACATGACACACTGGATCAGATGAATATAACAGATACATTCAGAATATTCCATGCCAAAACAGCAGGATGAACATTCTTTTCAAGTGCCCATGGAACATTCTCTAGAATCGATCATGTTAGGCCACAAGTCTCAAAAAGCTCAACAAGATTGAAATCATATCATGCATCTTTTCTGACCACAATGCTATGAAATTAGAAATCAATCACAAGAAAAAAATCTGGAAAGAACAGAAATACATGGAGGTTAAATAACATGCTACCAAAAAATGAGTGGGTCAACCAAGACATCAAAGAAGAAATCAAACAATAGAGACAAGTGAAAATGAAAATACAATGGTTCAAAATCTTTGAGATGCAGTAAAAGATGTTCTAAGCACAATTTTTTGGCAACACAGGGCTACTTCAAGAAGAAAAATCTAAAACAATCTAACTTTACACCTAAAGGAGCTACAAAAAGAACAAACAAAGCCCCAAACCAGTAGCAGGAAGGGAATAATGACTAGGGCAGAAATAAATGAAAGAGAAACTATAAAATTAGAATAGATCAATGAAAACCAGGATCTGATTCTTTGAAAAGATCAAATAAATTGATAAACCTTTAGCCAGTCTCATCAAGAAAAAACCAGAGGTCTCAAATATACAAAATCAGAGATTAAAGAAGAGAAATAACAAACAACCTCGCAGAAATACAAAAGGTTTTAAGAGAATATTAAAAAGTATATGCCAATAAATTGGACAACCTAAAAGAAATGGACAAACTCCTAAATCCCCTAAAACTAAGCCACAAAGAAACAAAATTTGAACAGATCAATTACCAACAATGAAATTAAATCAGTAATCAAAAAACTCCCCCAAAAACAAAAGTCCAGGACCAGATGACTTCACAGGTGAATTCTACCAACCATTTAAAGAAAAGTTAATACATATTCTTCTCAAACTATTTCAAAAAATAGAAGAGGAAGGAAAGCTTCCTAATTCATTTTATGAGGCCAGGATTACACTGATATCAAAACCAGATAAAGACACTACAGAAAAAGGAACTACAGGCAAATATCTGATAAACATAGATGCAAAAATCTTCAAAAAAATACTAGGAAACAATCCAACAATATATTAAAATCATTCACCATGATCAAGAAAGATGTATTCCTGGGAAGCAAAGGTGGTTCAATACCTGCAAATTAACCTACATGATACACCACATCAACAGGAAAAAGGGTAAAAACTGTGTGATTCATTATGGTTCAAGATGGCAATGTAGGAAGACCCAGAACTCACTTCCTCCACCGAACACACTAAATTACACTTATGAATAGAATAATTCCTCATGAAGAACAAATGAGAGCTGAGTGAAGAGCTACTGAACAACCAAAGATAGAGAGAATGACAAGAAAGATGGAGACAGGGTAACAAGGGAAACCATCCCCAACATTACCAATGGCAGTGAGGAGGAGCTGCAAGAAAACTGGAGAATGACATGGTTTGCTTTCCTACCCCACCTTGAAACTAGACCAGGCCATCTGTTTTTGATCCATTTATCCACGAATGGACACTTGGGTTGCTTCCATGTCTTGTGTATTGGAAACAATGATGCAATAAATAGATGGGTGCGCATTTCTTTGAATTAGTGCTTTCATTTCCTTTGGGTAAATACCAAGAGTGGAAATACTGGATCATGTAGTATTTTTATTTATACTTTTTTGAAGTATCAGCATACTATTTTCCACAGGGGTTGTACCAGTTTGCATACCTGCCAACAGTGCATGAGAGTTTATTCTTTTTCTTCACATCCTCATCAACACTTGTTTCTTCTTTAATTTAGCTATTCTGACAGGTGTAACGTGATATGTCATTTTGGTCTTAATTTGCATTTCCCTGATGATTAGTGATTTTGAACATCTTTTCATGTTTCTGTTGGCCATTCTTATGTCTTTGGAAAAATGATTTTGTCCTCTATTTTTAATGGGATTATTTGTTTTTTATTTGTTTGTTTGTTTGTTGTTTTTTGGTGTTGAGTTGTAGGAATTCCTTATACATCTGAGATATCAATCCCTTATGAGATATTTCATTTGCAAATATCTTCTTCCATTCATTAGGCTTTTAGTTTTGTTGACTGTTTCCTTTCCTGTGCAAAATCTTTTTGTTTTGATATATTTCTGACAGTTTATTTTTGCTTTTGTTCCCTTGCCTTAGGTAATGGATCTAGGGAAAAAAAATGTTATGGCCAATGTCAGAGAAATTACTGCTTTGTTCTCTTCTAGGATTTTTATGGTTTCAGGTTTCAGATTTAGGTCTTTAATCCATTCTGATTTTATTTTTGTGATATGGTGTAGGAAAGTGGTTCAATTTCATTCTTTTGCAGGTAGCTGCCCAGTTTTCCTAACACCATTTATTGAAGAGATATTGCATATTCCTATTGTATAGTCTTGCCTCCTTTGTCATACATTAATTGACCACATCATTGAGGATTTCTGGGATCTCTATTCTGTTCCATTGATCTCTGGGTCTATTTTTGTGCTAGTACCATACTATTATTATAGCTTTGTAGTACATCTAGAAATGTGGGATTGTGATACCTCATTTTGTTCTTTTTCAAGATTGCTTTGGCTACTCAGGGACTTCTGTGGTTCCATACAAATTTTAGGATTATTCTAGGGCTGTGAAAATGCTACTGGTATTTTGATAAGAATTGCATTAAATCTGTAGATTGCTTTGCAGAGTAGAAATATTTTATCAATATTCTTCCAATCCATGAGGATGGACTTTCCATTTGTTCATGTCATCTTCAATTTGTTTTCATTAATATTTTCTTTTTTAGAGTACAAGCTTCTCATCTCCTTGGGTAAGTTTATTCCTAGATATTTTATTATTTTTTGTCTAAGTGTAAATAAGATTGTTTTCTTAATTTCACTTTCTACTACCTTATTAGCATATAGAAATACAATAGATTTCTGCATATTAATTTTAGATCCTAATACTTTAATGAATTCATTTGTGAGTTCTAGCAGCTTTTGGTGGAGTCTTATGATTTTCTATGTACACTATGTCATTTGCAAATAATGAAAGTTTTACTTCTTCCTTACCAATATGAATACATTTCTTTTTCTTGCCTGATTGCTGTGGCTAGAAGTTCCAGTACTATTTGAATAACAGTTGTGAGAGTGGACATCCTTGTCTTGTTTCTGATCTTAAGAGAAAAGCTCTCAATTTTTCACTATTAAGTATGTTGGCTGTGGGCTTTCTTACATGGCTTTTATTATGTTAAGGTATGTTCCCTCTAAACCTACTTTTCTGAGGGTTTTTATCATGAATGGATGTTGTACTTTGTCAAAAGCTTTTTCTGCATCTACTGAGATGATTTTTTAAAATTTAAGTATAGTCAACACATAATGTTAAAGTGTACACCTTAATGATTTGACAAGTTTTTACATTATGCATGTTCACCACAGGTATAGCTACCATTTGTCCCTTTATGTCGCTATTACAGTATCATTCATTGATTGTATTCCTTATGCTCTACTTTTTTATTGCTGTGACTTACTCATTACATAACTACAGACTGGA
The DNA here is from genome assembly GCF_048164855.1 of Canis lupus baileyi. Classification (NCBI taxonomy): domain Eukaryota; kingdom Metazoa; phylum Chordata; class Mammalia; order Carnivora; family Canidae; genus Canis; species Canis lupus. Next base: position 70,470,039 of record NC_132840.1, read on the forward strand.
TATCCCTCTCTCCTTTATCCATTTTGCTCAACTTCCACCCTATCCCCCTCTGGCAACCACCAATTCTCTGTATTTACAGTTTTGATTCTTACTTTTTTTTTTTTTTAGATTCCGTTTAGAAGTAATATCATATGGTATTTGTCTTTCCCAGTCTGACTTACTTCACTTATCACAATACCCTCCTAGGTCCATCCACGTTGTCTCAAATGGCTCAACATCCTCCTTTTTTATGGCTATGCAATATTCTATTGTATATATATCGAATTTTCCTTATTCACTTGTTTATTAATGGACACTTACATCATGCCCATGTCTTAGCTATTCTAAAAAATAATAAACTGGAATAAACATAGATGTTAACATAGCTTTATATCTTTTTGGGTGTTTTAATTTTCCTTGAGTAAATACCCACTAGTGGAATTATTGGATCATATGGTATTTATTTTGTGAGGAACCTTCATACTATTTTCCATAGTAGCTATACCTATTTGCATCCCCACCAATGGTGTTCAAGTGTTACTTTTTCTCCACATCTTTGTCAACACATGTTTCTTATCTTCCTGATTTTTAGCCATTGTAACAGGTATGAGGTGATATCTAATTGTTTTGATTTGCCTTTCCCTGATAATTAGGGATTTTGAGCATATTTTCATGTGTCAGTTGGCAATCTGTATGTCCTCTTTGGAAAAACAGCTATTAAGGTCCTTGCCGATTTTTTTTAAATTAGAGTGTTTGGGATTTTTTTGGCATTGAGTTGTAGGAGTTCTTCATGTATTTTGGATATTAACCTCTCATTGGATGTATCATTTGCAGATGTATTCTCCCATTCAGTAGGTTGTCTTTTTATTTTATTGATGATTTCCTTTGCTGTGCAAAAAAATTTTTATTTTTTATTTTTTATTTTTTATTTTATTTTTTTTAAATTTATTTTTTATTGGTGTTCAATTTACTAACATACAGAATAACCCCCAGTGCCCATCACCCATTCACTCCCACCCCCCGCCCTTCTCCCCTTCCACCACCCCTAGTTCGTTTCCCAGAGTTAGCAGTCTTTACGTTCTGTCTCCCTTTCTGATATTTCCCACACATTTCTTCTCCCTTCCCTTATATTCCCTTTCACTATTAAAAATTTTTATTTTGATGTAGTCCCAATACTTTACGTTTGCTTTTGTTTCCCTTGCCTTAGGAGACCTAACCAGAAATAGGTTGCTATGGCTGATGTCAGAGAAATTACTGCCTGTGTTCTCTTCTAGGATTTTTATAGTTGTCTCACATTTAGGTCTTCAATCCATTCTGAGTTTATTTTTATGTATGGTATTAGGAAGTAGTCCACTTTCATTATTTTATACATATTTGTCCAGTTTGCCCAGCACAATTTATTTAAAAGATTGCTTTTCCCCCAAGCATATTCTTTCCTCCTTTGTTGAGGAATATGTATAGAATTGTATAGAATATGCATTGAATATGTATACATATTCATATATATGGGTTTATTTCTGGGGCCTCTATACTGTTCTATTTTACCATACAGTTTTGATTACTACAGCTTTCATATCTTGAAATCTAGGGATTATCATACTTGGAGCTTAGTTCTTCTAAAAATTGCTTTAACTATTAAGATTATTCTGTGGTTCCATACAAATTTTAGTATTATTTGTTTTAATTTTGCCAAAAATAGTATTGGTAACTTGACAAGGATTGCATTGAATTTGTAGATTGTTTTGAGTAATGATGGACATTTGACAATATCAATTCTTCCAATCCATGGGACTATCTTTCCATTTTTTTGTGATATTTTCAAATGCTTTCATCAGTGTTTTATAGTTTTTAGAGTACAGGTCTTTCATCTCTTTGGTTAGGTATATTCTTACATATTTTATTCTTTTGATGCAATTGTAAATGGTATGGTTTTTTAAATTTCTCTTTCTGCTACTTTGTTTAGTGTATAAAAACATTACCAATTTTTGGCTAATTATTTTATATCATGCCACTTTACTGAATTCATTCATTACTTCTAGCAGATTTTTTGTGGAATCTTTAGGATTTTCTATAGACAGTATCATGTTGTCTGTGAAGAGTGGGAGTTTAACTTCTTTACCAATATAGATGCCTCATTTCTTTTTTCTCTCTGATTTGGCTAGGACTTTTATAGTACTATGTTGAATAAAAGCGATGACAGTTGAGGTCCTGTCTTGTTTCTGACCATAGAGGGAAAACTTTTTTTCACCATCAAGGATGGTGTTAGCCTTGGGTTTTTCATATGGCCTCTATGATGTGCAGGTATTTTCCTCTATCCTCATTTTGTTGAGAGTTTTTTTACTAACAGATGCTGAATCTTGTCAAATGCTTTTTTTCTGCATCTGTTGAGATAATCATGAATTTTATCCTTCATTTTGTTGATGTGGTGCATGATGTTGATTGATTTGCACACATTGAACCATCCTTGCATACCAGGAATAAATCCTACCAGATGGTGGTAACTGATCTTTTAAAGTATTGTTGTATATAGTTTGCTAATATCCTGTTGAGATTTTTGCACCTATATTCATCAGGGATATTAGCTTGTAGTTTTCTTTTTTTGTGATGTCTTTGTCTTTTGTATCAGGGTAATGCTGGCCTTTTAGAACCTATTTGGAAGCTTTCCTTCCTCTCCTATTTTTTGGAATACTTTGAGAATAGATATTAACTCTTCTTTAATGTCTAGCAGAATTTACTTGTGAATCCATTCAGCCTGGACTTTTATTTTCTTGGTGGTTTTTGCTTACTGATTCAATTTCATTACTTGTTATCATCTCTTCAGATTTTAGTTTTGTTGTTCAGTTTTGGAAGATTATATGTTTCTAGGAATTTATCCATTTCTTCTAGGTTGTTCAGTTTGTTGGCATATAATTTGTCACAGTCTTACCTTTTGTATGTCTGTTGTGTCAGTTGTTACTTTTTCCTCATTTCTGATTTCGTTTGGGTCCTTTCTCCTTTTTTGTGAGTCTGGCTAAGGATTTGTCAACTTTGTTTATTAAAGTACCATCTTTCTTTTTTTTTTCTTTTTTAAAAAATTTATTTGAGAGAGAGAGAGAGAGAATGAGCACAAATGGGGGGGGGCGGGGAGACAGAAGGAGAGAGACAAGTAGACTCCCTGCTGTGGGGAGCCCAATGCAGAACTTGATCCCAGGACCCTGAGATCATACCTGAGCTGAAGGCAGACACTTAACCAGCTGAGCCACACAGGCACCCCTCATTATTTTTTGTAGTTTTTTCAGTTAGTATGTCATCTATCTCTATTATTTCCTTTCTTCTACTCACCTTGAACTTTGTTCTTTTTCTAGTTCCTTTAGGTGTAGAATTAGATTGAGGTTTCTTTTTTTTGTTTGTTTCTCTAGCTATGCCTATATTGCTAAATAGTCTTAGAACTATTTTTGTTGTGTCCTAGAGATCTTGGACCATTGTGTTTTCATTTTTAATTGTCTCCATGTATTTTTTTTAATTTCTTCTTTGATTTCCTGGTTGGCCCATTCACTGTTTAGAAACATGTTGTTTAATCTCCATGTATTTGTCATCTTTCCAAATTTTTTCTTGTAGTTGACTTCAAGTTTCATAGCATTGTGGTCAGAAAAATATGCATGGTATGATCTCAATCTTTTTTATTTATTGAGGCCTGATTTGTGACCTAGTATGTGATCTATGCAGGAGAATGTTCCATGTGGACTTGAAAAGAATGTGTATTCTGCTGCTCTAGGATGGAATGTTCTGAATATATCTGTTGGATTCATCTGGTTCAGTGTATCATTTAAAGCCAATGTTTCCTTGATTTTCTGTTTAGATTATGTCTATTGATGTAAGTGGGGTTAAGATCCCTTACTATTATTGTATTATTATCAGTTTCCTTAAGTTTCATATTAATTGTTTTATATATTTGGATGCATAAACATTTATAATTGTTAGGTCTTGTTGGATTGTCCCCTTTATTATGATATAGTTTAAGTCAGCAAGAGGAAGACAAGTATCATATGATTTCACTCATATGTGGAATTTAAGAAACCAGAGGGGAAAAAAGGCAAATCAAGAAACACACTTAGCTATAGAGAAGAAACTGATGGTTACCAGAGGAAGGGGGGGATGGGTGAAAGAGGTGATGGAGATTAAGGAAGGCACTTGTGATGAACACCAGGTGTTGTATATAAGCTTTGAATCACTATACTGTACACTGGAAACTAATATTACACTTTAAATAAAACTTTAAAATAAAGTTTTTATAATATAAATAAAAGAAAAACTTTAAAGAAAAACTTTAAAAAAAGAAGCTGAAGTACTAAAATAATTATGATATATATTCCTCAGATTTTATTTCCAATCATGTTATTTTAATTTATATTTCTAAACAACCTAGACTAATTGGAATCTAAAGTCTGAACAAATTTCTAAATAAAGCACGACAATAAAAAAAATCAATTGTATTTCTATAAATTATCATGAACAATCTGAAAATTAAGAAAATAATTCCATTTTTAGTAGCAAAAATCAAATACTTAAGAATAGGTGCAAAGTTTATAATCTGAATATTACAAAACATTGTTGTAAGAAATTAAAGACCTTAAAAAAATGAAAGATCTCCCTCATTCATGGATAAGAGAACTTAATATTGTGAGCATGACAATTCTCCCCAAGTTGATCCTCATATTTAACACAATCTCTAACAAATTCCTAGTGTATTCTTTTTTTCCAGAAAGTAATAAGATGGTCCTAAAATTCATGTGGAAATTCAAGGGACACAAAATAGTCAAAACAATCTTGGCAAAAAAAAAAAAAAAAAAAAGTAAGGTCAGAGAATTCATACTTCCCAATTTGAAATGTACAAAGTAATAGTAATTAAGCCTGTGTGGTCTTGGCATGAAGATAGACTCATAATAAATGGAATGGAATTCACAGTCCAGAAATAAACCTTTACATTTATAATTACTTGATTTTTGGCAAGGGTGCCAAGACAATTCAATGGAAAAGAATAGTCTATTTTACAAATGGTGCTGGGACATCTCAGTATAGGAAAAGAATGAAGTTGGACCACTTCCTCACAGCATATGCAATAATTCACTCAAAATAGATTATAGACTTACATATAAGAGGAAAACTACAAAACTCTTAAAAAGATAATACACAAGGAAATATTTGTGACTTTAGATTAGACAAAGCCTTCTGAGATAGGACTCCAATAGCACAAGGAACAAAAGAAAAAAAATAAATTACACTTCATTGAAATTGAACACTTCCATATTTCAAAGGACACCACTTAAAAAATGAAACAACCCACAAAATGGGAGAAAATATTTGTCCCCATATATCCATTTGGGTACTTGAATCTAGACTACATAAAAAACTTTTACAACTCAATAATAAAAAGACAAACCAATAAAAAATGGACAGAAAAGATGAATAGACATTTCACCAAAGATGTACAGAAGGCCAATCAGCACATGAAAAGATGCTCAATATCATTAGTCATTAGGGAAATGCAAATCAAAATCACAATGAGATACTCTTTAATATCCAGTAGACAAGCTATGAAGAAAAAAAACAATAGCAAATATTGGCAAGGATGTGGAAAAAATTGAAATCCTCATACATTGCTGGTAGAAATATAAAATGGTGCAATTGCTTTGGAAAACTGTCTTGCAGTTCCTCAAAATGTTAAACATAGAGTTACCATGTCCAGAAATTCTGCTCCTAGGGTATGTACCCAAGAGAAATGAAAGCATAGTCTACACAAAAACATGTACATAAATGTTCATGGCAGCACTATTAGTAAGACCTCCAAAGGAGAAAAACTTAAATATCCATCAATTGATGGATAAATGTGGTCTATGTGTGAGGTGGATTATAGTTCAGCAATAAAAGAATAAAATACTGATTCATGTTGCCATTTGGATAAAACCTCAAAAACATTTTGCTAATGAAAGAAAGACATAAGAGACCATATATTGAATGATTACATTTATATGAAACATCCAGAAAAGGCCTAGAGACTGAAAGAAAATTAATAATTGCTTGGGGCTAGAATTGGGAATGAGAAGGACTGCAGATGGACATGAGAGATCTTTTGGGGACAGTCGAAATGTTCTCAAATTAATTGTGTGCTTTGGTTTCATAACTAGGTACATTTGTTAACATACGGTTATCATAGTTAACCGTAACTATGATTAAACTGGGTGAATTTTATGGTATGTATATTCTAACTCAACAAAATTGTTTAAAAAAATATCTGTGGAATATATTTTCTAAAGGAATGCATGACCTGTTGGAAACAAACTGAGGGAAAATCTGCTCATTCTGAGGTTAGAGGACAGTAAATATGGACTATGGAATGAAAACCATCCTTGGTTTCACCAATCCCATCCTTTTCTGTGGAATTCTTCCTGTTTCTGAGGATCATTCTATTCTGCTAAAACCCCTCACCACCCTCCTTTGCCATTTGTCAATCTCTCTCTTGCATTGTAGAAGAGTTTAGTATGGAGTTTATGACCTTCCTCCCTTTTCTCATTCTTTGAGTTTTTAATAACCTCAAGGATGACACATCTGACTTCTAAGTCCACATAGTTTGTCTGTCTTCAATCCATGACCTTCTTCTCCATACCACTTCACAAATCAGACCCATGGGCACATGCTGCAACTTGTCATTAGCCATAATTTCTCTGTCACTTCACTACTCCACATAGCACAACCTCCTCTTCTTGCAGCACACTCACTTTTTTACTCTTACTAACACAAGTTATTACATTGTTTAGATCAGGGGTCATTAGCAAATTTTTTCTGTCAAGGGCCAGATTGTATTTTAAGTTTATGGATCCCAGGACCTCTGTCACAATTACCCAACTCTGTTGCCTATTCTGTTGTTGTGAGAAAAAGCATCTATAGGCAATAAGTAAGCCGATGGACATGGTGGTCTTCCAAGAAAACCTTTTACAAAATAGGCCATGGACTAGATTTGGTTCATGGGATATAGTTTGTACTTCTCTACTCTTAGCTTAGACACAGGCTTATACAAATACAAGCAAATTATTTTACTTTTCTGAGTCTCCCTTTTTTCCATGTATGTAATGGCAATAATGTTTTCTACCTCTCCAAGTTTATAACTGCTCAATGAGAAGATGAATAAAAAGTTTAAGTGCAGTTGATGGCACATAGTATTGACAAAATTCCTGCTTTTAAAAATGGTTCTTGGGGTGCCTGGGGGGATCAGTTGGTTAAGCATCTGCTCAGGTTATGATCCTAGGGTCCTGGGATTGAGCCCCATGTCAGGTTCCCTGCTCAGTGAGGAGTCTGCTTCTCCCTATCCCCTGCTCCTTGCTTGTACTTGCTCTCTCTCAAGTAAAACTTAAAAAAAATAAAATAGGTTTTTCTTTTTTTTTTTTTTAAGATTTTTATTTATTGATTCATGAAAGATACAGAGACACAGGCAGAGGGAGAAGCAGGCTCCATGCAGAAAGTCTGATGTGGAACTCGATCCCTGGACGGGAATCAGGCCCTGAGCCAAAGGGCTCAACTGCTGAGCCCCATAAAAGAGGTTCTATAAATACATTCTCTTCTCTCATCTGAGTTCTGAATGAGTTTAGAAATTTGAAAAGAATAACTAATAGAGAGCTACCTCCTCAAAATTCACTGTTATGTGTAAGAAAGCTGAAATGGAGAATGTGAAATGTCTATAGGCCAGTGGTCTTTCTAATGATGAATCCCCAAATCAGAGCAGCTTACTCACCCTGCCCAGGCAGCACTAGACAAAGCCAGGCCCTCTTGAGCAGGAAGAGGCAAAGATTGGGAACCTTCTTAAAATTTTTAACGATCTTCCAAATGGATGGAGATATCAGGAGTGGGTTCTTAATGTTCTGCCTAGAACAAATGTTTTTTTTCTTCCCCCATTGTCCTCAGACTGGATAGTTAGGTTCACAAAGTCAGGACAACCTCTCCCACAAGGGTGCTGGCAACACACACACATTCTCGTGGTTTTCTCTGAGTATGTGCCAAAAGCATTTCTCAGAGTTTAGCTCAAAGTTCTCCATAAATATATTCCAAAAGTAAAGAATAATAAACTCTAACCTCCAGGGGCTTATGGATATTGTTATAAAAGATCCTGCTAAGAGATTAAAATTCTTCAGTAGTCTTTCATCTTAAAAAAACCAAGCAAATGTTACATTTTCCCTATGGTTGAAATTTAGACTGGCAAAATGTCTCAAGTTTTTTACCAGTTAAAAAGCTTTAAACGCCTCCCCCACCACACATACAACGTCTTTGAATAAAATTAACACTATGGAAAAATGTGCTTTGTAGTACCTAACACTCTTCCCCACAAATGCAGCCTTACCCCCCACCCTCCCCAGGCAAAACAACTTTGAGAAGCACAAATAAGGACTGTGTTACTTCAACTAAAGATCAGCTCTCCATTGTGCTCATTTCCTCTCATATCCGTCTCAAGGACTGTGGAGCCAAACCATTCCTCCGTGGGCAGCAGGCCCACACAGGTCAGGGGCCTGAAGCTCTAACTTCACCTTATTTGCTGAACTGTGAGCTCAGACCAGTTTTGTGGGCCCCCTCTTTGTCCCGGGCTCTTTATTTTAAGGGAGTGGAAGTGTCTGCCCTGACTAGCTCAACAACTGTTACAAAACCAACATGGGTTAATTATATATTTTAGGGGTACGAAGGCCTTGTCTGCTTATTATGCAATTATCTATGTGGTCATGGTGATTATGCCAGTAGCTCAGAGCACACATTTATCATCAAGGATTTATGGAACCAAATGTTTTCATTCTATTGCATATAAGAGTGTATAGATTAAGAATCCTAAACTTGCTGTTATAATTGTCATGATCCTATACAAGGTAGTAGAGAAACATACCACTGAAGGGCTGGTGAAGGACTGGCAGGACCAATTCATAGGTTTTTTTCTCCCCCCAGTAAATTCCTTTATAAAATATCTACCATGTTTCCAACATGCCATAATCCCAGTTCTGATATCCATACATTTATATGCATATGTGTCTGGAGGCACTGGCACAGATGCACACACACAAGTGTAATATGTATATACATACATACATGAAAAACATGAATGTATATCTATACACATAACTATGCCTAGATATCACTATAACTAGATCATCTAGATCTTCTTATACTTTTCTCCACACTTCTATCTATGTAGGTATTCCTACACAGAGTAATGCAAATTGAGCATGGCCAGTATATTATGGTGGTAACAGGCAACCTGGTAATGGCTGTACTGTGACTATGTACTGCTACCTTTAGTGGCAGTGATACTCATGTCCACAGAGTTTGCTCTTTTGGATTCATCCTACCCTCCTACAGATGCAAGCTGCATTAGGATTTAGGCCTGTGGTTCTTCTTCCTTTGGTGGCCTAAGATTTAATTATTATTGTTGGAGTGCTTCAGGTATGTAATTGTTTAGAGTAAGGGAAAGAGTTTACAGAGAAAGCACTACAAATTTTGAGAGAAACTAGCCAAATCAAGTCAAGGGCTTTTGTTTTCTCTCTTCCCAGTTTTTCAAATATTTCTCCTGCTGCTGTGGAAGTGACTAATTCCACATGACAGCAAAACAAAGGCGTGAGCAAAGGAAATGCACTTGGTGTAAAAGTATGTCAGGCCTCAGCTACAGGTGACAATGGGCTGTGATTAGATCTATTCTCTAAAACAGAGTGAGTAACTCCCTCCTGGCTTCTTTCTTCTGGCTTTGTGGAGCAAACAGGTGCAGGTCAGGGAGGGGAGTGAGGTCTGTGACGCCAGCTGGCACGCTGTGGCCATAAGTGGCATTTCAGCTTTGGGTCAATGAAGCTCATAGAAAACTCCAACACTGAAATAAAGACTGCTTGAACCAAAGCAACTCTGCATGGTTGTAATTCCTCTGAGAGAATAGGATGGAGAAGATGCTCATCCATATGTGTGGTACCTTCCAGCTCTTATTTTCAGGGTTAATAGTAGAGACAGGAAAGAGAACCACAGACTGGTCAGTCTGTGTTTTTCCAATGGTGCACTGCAACTCTAGGGGAGAGTAAAATTATTTTATTTGGGCACTGGAAATACTTTAAAAGTGGAATAGAATGGAATGGAATAAAATAGAATAACTAGAAAATATCACAGTAATTACATGCAGTTAGGATTAAGTATTCTTTTACCAGACTCGCATGTTGTGTATATTCTCTGCAATGAGATTTGATAGGATTTTCTTACTGTGGGTCCCAGGCAAAAAAAGTTTGAGAAACATTGCCACAACTTAGCTTTTTGCTGCATTCCTTTGGGATTATAGGTCTAAAAAAGAACTAAAATTCCAGCCATTCAACAATGGCCTTTTCTAAAGAATGCACCCTTCCTTGCTCCTCATGACAATGTTTCTCAACTACTTCGACATGAGATTAAAAACCTGGAGGTAGAAACAAGCTGCTTAAAAATCAAATAGATTTAAGTTTTTTTTGTTTTTTTTTTAATTTTTATTTATTTATGATAGTCAGAGAGAGAGAGAGAGGGGGGCAGAGACACACAGGCAGAGGGAGAAGCAGGCTCCATGCACCGGGAGCCCGACGTGGGATTCGATCCCGGGTCTCCAGGATCGCGCCCTGGGCCAAAGGCAGGCGCCAAACCGCTGCGCCACCCAGGGATCCCTCAAATAGATTTAAAATGAAATTTGACAAGGCAGACAAGACAAGAAGAGACATCACCAGGTGACAGGTGTGTTTATGTAGCCCAGAGAGACTTAGATGCTAGGATGCATTGGAGGGGGCCAGAAAAACGTGTTTCTTAGCTTAGCAGTTGCTAAAAGTTTGCTATACCTACTAATTATTGATGAGAAAACAGGCTCAGAGCTCTGATGTTACTCCAAAGGGAGAAATTAACCTAAGAGGTTCAGCCAGTTTGATTCCCAGCAACTTCAGGAAGGATCACTATGTCTGATTTCTAGTAGAACACATAATGGAACTTTCTCAAAACCCAGAAGACAGCAGCTGTATAGAACAATTTATGTTCTGGAAAGTTCTGAACAAAGTATGCAGAGCAATGTCATGATTATTTGAGTTAATGTGTGATTATTCTTCCTGTCCTCTCTTAAAGGATACTCATTTTGTTTACAAATGCCAGTTTGTAAATTACTGCTAAAGTTGATTATTTTTCTTAATTGTCTGGGTCATTTACTTGGCTTCAGAAAACCCCAAAAGAAAGAATGGTTTCCTTTTTCAAAATTTCAGAAATGGTCATAGTGACTTTGGAAGCTCACCTTGATTATCAAGGCAGGAACTAAAAGTTAAAAACACATGGCCTTAGAAACAGACATGAACAAGAGGTTTCTCTGTTTGACAGTAGTCCCCTTTGACAATATATATGTGATTTTTTTTTTAGTGGCAGGTGGATTTGCAACCAACTCTGTAGTATTTGGCACTACTAACCATCTCACCTAAATATTCTCTCCAACATTGGCCTCTGGGACTCCAATCCATTTAAATCTGTTTCAACACTCTAACTTCTCCACAGGGGTCTTCTTATTTATTTTGCATATTTCAGCCAGTTTTTTTCCCCTTTCTACATTCTTTCTTAACTGATCTTGCTTACACTTTCTCTTTTTCCCAACTGTTTAATACAAAATTGATCTTTCAAAATTTCTGCTTTTATCATCTTATTGTCCTGGTCAAAAATTTTCACCAATGGCTTTCACAGATGACAGCAGCAATGAGATCAAACTCCTTAGTTTCACCATTCAAGACACTTCCAAATTTGAATACAACTTCTTTTAAAGGGGTTTCTCTCTGACCTTTGTCTAATACAAACTTCCAAATCCAAACAAAAAGGACCATAAGGGGTGTCTAGTTGGCACAGTCGGTAGAGCATGCAATTCTTGATCATGAGGTTGTGAGTTTAAGCCCCACGTTGGGCATGAAGCCTACTTAAAAATAAATTGGAGAGGGGACACTGACTGTTTCAATCGGTAGAGCATACAACTCTTAATCCTGGGGTTGTAAATTTGAGTCCCACATTGGGTATAGAGATTACTTAAAAACAAAACAAAACAAAACAAAAACAACCATAAGTCTAGGACATTGAGACAATGATGTCAACTGGTTAATAATAGAGATCTCAGAGCACAGCTCATAAGATTTGTTTCTTTTTGTGAGTTCTGTCTGTAATATTTGTGCTCTCTAGATTTTTTTCCCCTCCAATCCTCTTCTCTCTCACACTTATACCTTTTAATTCACATGTTCAGGTCCCATAATTTACTACTAATATTAGTGTTTCCTACAGTGAGGACTGGCCAGTCTATGCACCAGAACAATACCTATGTCTGTGCATGTGTGCAAAATGCAGATCCCTTGGCCCTGCTCCAGAACTACTGAAAGGAAAACTTTGGGATTGAGCCTAATATTACAAAGTATTAACAAGCTCCCTTGCTATTCTTATACCTGCTAAAGTTTGAGACTATCTGCCAATGTAGCTCCAAAGCTGAGACCTCTTCTGTGCCTTGCTCTTGAGCATGTGCTCTTCATCAGTTATCTCCACCCCGTCTTCGACTAGTATTGTAACCAAAGAAATTTACACTGAATTTATCATCTCTCTTACCACCCTTCTTGGCACAGACAAAATCAAATGAAAACAAATTCCCTACTCTTTCTCCCATTTCTCCCATGTTGCCACAGCTCATTAGTCAATAAGACCCAAACTCTATCCACAGTCAATCCACCACTAAGCCTCATAAATTCTAACTCCTAAATATCTCTCAAATCGATCCTTTTTTCTCCATCTCCATTACCTCAATTTAGCTCAGTTCTTTGTCATTTCTCATCCTTGTTGTTGAAACAGTCTTCTAATTAATTTCCCTGCCTCTGTCTAAGCCTGCTTTTATCATTCATTCAACAAACATTTGTTGAATATAGATTGTGTGTCTGACACTGGGCTAGGTATTAAGGATACAGAAATATAGATGGTCCTCTTTGTGTCCAAGAATCAGATTATATTTCTAGAATGACAATGTAGATATGTTACCCTAACCACCTTCAGTAGCTCTTCCTGTAGCATGGTAGAGTCCAAACTCCTTGGCACAGTGTTTCAGGCCCAGTTAATTAAAGGAAACAGAAACTCACTTAAGCTGGCCCACGACATTCTTACAATGGCTGTTTCTTCTGGCTTCTCTTCTTCCAGGTTCCACATAGCTAACTCTCTTTCTTCAAGTCTTTGCTCAAATGTCATCTTCTTTATTTAACATTAGAAATAGTCCTACTCTCATGTCTTAACATTTCCCTTACTCCATTTGATTTTGATTTCTTTGCAATAATACTTTTCACTTTCTAAAGTATTACATGATTTATGTATTTATTATGTTCATGGATTATTGTCCATCTTTACCTACTAAAAGGTGCCCTGCCTAAGAGCAAGCATTTTTATCTGTATTTATTTGTTGGTATATCTTAAGCACCCAAAACAGTGACTGACACATAGTAGGGGCTTAGTAAATAACTGTCAACTAACAGAAGGCTGCCCAGTAATCCAGGTAGGAAGTAATGGTCACTTGAAATAATGTACTAACTGAGGATGGAGAAAAGTCAGTTTGAGATAGAATTGACAGAAATAGTTGACTATGGGGTTTAAGAGGGGGGGGGTTTACAGGCAGAAATCATTTCAGGGATTTACAGGTGCATGGCTAATGCATGCCATTCACTGAAGTATAGAACAGTAGGATAAATGGTTTTGGAAGAAAAACATAAATTTAAGTATAAACAGTCTATGTTTGAGGAGTTTTCAGGTTATCCACATGCAGATATTGCTTCAGTATATTGTTGAATATACAGATTTGAAGCTGAGAGAGACCTGGTTTTAAAAAAAAATGATCTAGGAAGAATCAGAATATAAATGGCAGTTCAAGTCATTGGAGTTTGTGACAGTCCTTGAGTGAGATATAGAAGGAGAAGAAAAAATTGCTAAATGGTATTGCCTCAAGGAGAAAAAAAGCACTGGTTAAAAAACTGATTGGTAGGGGTACCTCAGTGGCTCAGAGGTTGAGCATCTGCCTTTGGCTCAGATCATGATCCCGGGGTTCTGGGACTGAGTCCAGCATTGGGCTCCCCACAGGGAGCCTGCTTTTCCCTCTGGCTATGTCTCTGTCTCTATCTGTGTCTCTCATGAACAAATAAATAAAATCTTTTTTAAAAAATGAGTGGTAGGAGAGAAAGGGAGTACAGAGATTGAAGAGGATTGGTGAGGTTAATTGGGTGGGGTTGAGGAATAAGTAAAAGTTAGGGTAGTAAAGGAAATAGGCTCAAAAATATTTTTTTCCATATGGGAAGGACTTGAATATAGTTCGGTTCTTGTGGAAAGAAACTAACAGGAACATCTAGGAAGTAGGAAAGAAAAAAATGCAGCTATATTTAAGCTAGGCAGGGGAATAGGAAGTTGAATTGCCATTTGATGACTCTTATGGGTCTCTAAATCTGAGAAGGTTAAGGAGTAAAGAGATCTAGGAATCAAAGGGTCATCTCAATGGACAACAAGTTCTACTAGGAAGATGTCAGAGATTTTAATAATGAAGAAGACTATATGCTAAATTCTTCAAAATTTTCAGTCAATGACTAGAAGGGTTAGAAAAGGAAAGAAGAGTAGAATTATGTATTAATAGGTGATATTTGGTCAGATAGACCATGGTGAATAAAAGGGCTTAGAATCTTCAGAAAAAGATCCTATATATTAGGGGATATAATATGAAACATGTATTTGAAATACACACACACATATTTATCTCTAACATTTACTTGAAATATATATCCCTAACTTTATGTATATGTGTTTTGAGATAGGTTATTAAAAGAATGAGGCAATTGAACTAAGAGTGAAATTTAGCATTGACTGCTGACTCTAGCCTTGCTACTACTATTTTAAAGAGACGTTCCTCTTTATATGTCTTACTCTAAGAATTTGGCACAAAAATTCTTTGTCCTTGCTCATCTTTATGACTCATATGTTATGTGATTCCATTACATAATGTTTTTGATATGACAAAATTATAGAAATGGAGAACAGGTAAGTGGTTGCCAGGGATTAAAGAGGCTAAGAAGGAGCGGGGGTGGGAGGGAAGGAGGTATGGGTAGGAAAGGGAATGTCAAGGTGACTTGTGGTAATGGAAATGTTCTGTATCTTGACTATGTATCAGTGTCAGTATGCTGGTTGTCAGGGGATGATAATATGAAGAGATATGCCATGCAAATATGAACCAAAATAATGCTAGTATGGATTTATTAATATCAAATGTAGATTTCAGGAAAAGAAACATCATCAGAAGTGAATAGGATCATTCTATAATGATAAAAGGGTCAATTCACCCTAAATTCTTAACCATAAATTTGTGTACAACTGACATGAGAGCTTCCAAACATATCAAAAGCACATATAAATGAAAGGAAAAAGGACAACAAAAAGAGAAAGGACAAATCTAAAATTGGTAATAGCTGGCGACTTCTACAGTGCCCTTAGTAGTGTAGTAGGTTGACTGGTATCCTACAAAAAAGATAGGTAGGTCTATCTAAAACCATGAAATGTAAGCTAGTTAGTAAAATACTCTTTGCAGATGTAATTAAATTAAAGATCTTGAGAGTAGACCATCTTGGATTAGGCTGGACCCTAAATTTACTATTGTTTTTACAAGATTTTATGAGAGAGAGAGAGAGAGAGAGAGAGAGAGAGAATGAATGCATGAGTAGTAGGGAGGACAGAGGGGAAAGGGAGAAGCAGACTCCCTGCTGAGCTGGGAGCCCAATGTAGGGCCTGATCCCAGGACACCAAGATCATGACCCAAGCTGAAGGCAGATGCTTAACCAATAAGCCAACCAGGTGCCCCTAGGGTGAGCCCTAAATTTAATGACAAGTGTCCTTTTAAGAGAAGGGGAGACAACATACAGAGGGGATGATGATGTGAAGTTAATGGCAAATATTGAAATGATACATCTATAAGTCAAGAATACTAAGGATTGCTAGCAGCCACCAGAAGTTAGGGAAGCATGGAATACATTTTCCCTCAGAACCTCCAAAGGAATCAACTCTGTTGACACCTTGATTTAGGACTGCTGGCCTCCATAACTGTGAGAGAATAAAGTAGTTTTAAGCCACCAAAATTGTGGTAATTTGTTATGGCAGCTCAAGGAAACTAGTAGTAAGCAAATATATAAAAGAACTAAATAACATAATTAACTTGACCTAATTGACATTTAAAAAATATTTCACCCAACAGCAGAATATACATTTCTTTTCAATGAATATGAAATATTAACAAAGACAAAATATATTTTGAGTCATAAGACAAACCTTAAATTTTAAAATAATTGAAATCATACAAGGTAAGTTCTTTGACCATAATGAAATTAATCTGGAAATACATAACAGAATAACTGGTAAATCTCCAAGCACTTGGAAATTAAATATCATACCTCTATAGATCAAAGCAACAGTCTCAAGACATGGTAGAAAATACTTTGAACTGAACAAAAATGGCAATATAACTTAATCCTTGTTGTATACAGGTAAAGCAGTGCTAGAGTAAAATTTATAACATTAAATGGTTATTCTAGAAAAGAAAAAAGGTATTAGTTCAAAACCTAAAATTCCATCTTAAAAATCTAGAGAAGGCAAGAAGGAAATAAATAGTACAGTAGAAATTATTAAAGTAGGAAAGAGAAACACAGTAGAGAAAAATCAATAGAACTAACACTGATTCTTTAAAATGATCAATAAAATTGATAAAATGTGAGCCTAACTTAAAAGGAAATAAAAGACATAAATAACAGATATCAGGAATGAAAGAAGAGATATTACTGAAGAAATCAGGGACTTTAAATACATTAGGAAAGAAGTTTGAGAAGATGACAGAATAGGAGGGTTCTGAGCTAACTTCACCACGTGGACACATCAAGGTAACAGCCACATTAGTGCAACTCTGAAAATGAACCAAAAGACTGACAGAACAAATTTTCTACAGGTAACTGCCGCATCAAAAAGGAACAGAGGGGTGGAGACCAAACCCTGGTTGGAAACCAATCCCCCTGCTGGACTCACCACAAATGAGAGGGATACCACAAACATGGAAGAGAGGGTCAAACCCTACACCAGGTACCCCAGACATGGGACACCTACACGGGAAAGAGGAGTCCCCATAACATTTTCACTTCAAAAGCCAGTGGAGGGTGGGAGGAAGCCAGTGGGGTTTAGTTTTGTGAGTTTTTACCATCTGCAGGGCTTAACTCTGCATACCTTAAAATTCAGCAGGCTTAAGTCTAGGAGAGCCAGAGGGTGATAGGAAATGGAGTCCTCACCCTTAAAGAACCAAGATAATAACCTGGCTAAGATACAGCATAGAAACAGCAGTTTGAAAAGCACCTGGGGGCATACAAGGAGTTTTATTTACTAATATCAGCACAGGCTCTGGGGTGGGGGTTACAGAGATCTTTAGGAGATTTCTCCAAGAACAAAAGTGCTGGTCAGGGCTATTTCTCTCTTACCCCTACCCCTCAAGTTTATTTTGCAAGACACTTGCAGGAATCAGAGCAAATACTTTCCGTTTATCTTACAAGCACTGTGGACCCCACTTTCATGTTGTCTTGAAGATCCCCTCTAACCAACCTGCCCCCCTCTGCAGGCATCCTTTCAAAGTAGTTCCTGCCCCTACATACCTTGCAAAGGATTCTAAGCAGGGACAAGCACCACTCCAAAGTGACTCCTGACCTGGGGAGAGGGGAAGGTAACCACACACATCAATGTATACATAGGCCCAGCAGCTGAACCTTATAGCTGGCAGCACACAGAGTGCCCTGCCGATCAGTACAACTGCAACCATGCCAGATGGACTAGGAGCAGGCATCTGGTCTGACTGCTGGCCCTCCTCACCAATGAAAGCCTCACAGGAGACAATGTAGGGAGAACAGCCTGTAGGCTGGGGTGACTGCAGCCCCAGCAGATGGATTTAGGGTAGGTATTAGTTTGACTGCCTGCTCCACCCACCAAAGATAGCTTCAAAATGAGCAGAACAGGGAAAGTGCCCTGCAGTTCAGTGTGACTGCAGCTTTAGAAAGTAGGCTGAGAGTAGGATCTTCTCAGACTGCTGACACCACTCAACTACAAGCCCGTGGAAGTCCCAGACAGGACTCTTAATAGCACAGGGACCAAACACTGCCCAGTGCACCCACAAAAGGTAAGAGGACCACTGATGCTAATTGGACTGAAGACAAACACAGCTCAGCCACAATAACACTGGGTGCATGCAACCCACATAGAAGGTACTCTTTCAAGTGCCTGGTTCTGGTGAAGAGAGGGCTTTGTGCTGTGGGGCACCACAGAACCTCATTTAAAAAAAAAAAAAATATATATATATATATATATATATGTGTGTGTGTGTGTGTGTGTGTTCAAGTATATTTTGTTAATTTTATTCATGCAATAAAGTCTGGTCAATATATCCATTGACTAAAATAATTCTGCTTTCAGCATAATAAGCAAAAGCATTCTTAGAAACATTTTTACTTCATGTATATTTAAATACCTCTCTACCTATGCTTCTCTCTTACAGACATCTTTAAACACTTTTCCATATACATTGCAGATTGTGTAAAATTTCCATTAAGTGATATAATACTGTTCTCAACATAGTGTGGAAGTATCATCTTTATTATAAGTGTTATTAAACATTTCTGTACATGCACTGCAGAATAGTAGTCATTTTTAGTCATTGATAGGACATTCTCAACATAGCAAACAAGTATCAGCAGGACGTTCTTTTTCATAAGGCCATGACTTTCAAGAGCAGGAGACACAGCTAACTTTCCTAATACACAGAAACAAACAGAGTTAGACAAAATGAGAAAACAGTGAAATATGCCTCAAATGAAAGAAAAGGGTAAAACCACAGTAAAAGGACTAAGTAAAACGGGTAAGCAATAGGCCTGATAAAGAATTCAAAGAGCACTGGATGCTATATGCAACTGATGAATCACTAAACTCTACCCCTAAAACTAATAATACACTATATGTTAATGAATTAAATTTAAATTTAAAAAGAATCCAAATATTTAAAAATATTCATTTGACTTAAGAGTGGAGGATCTCAGTGAGACCTTCAACAGAGAGACAGAAAATATAATAAAGAAGTTGAAGAACTCAATAACTGAAATTTAAAAGAATACATTAGAGGGAATTATAAGCAGATTAGAGGAGGCATAAGAAATAGATTATCAATCTGGAAGACAGAGTAGTAAAAAGCAACCAATTTGAACAGGAGGAGGAGGAGGAGGAAGACAACGAGGAAGACGACGACCATGGGCTAAGGGAACACAGCACATCATCAAATATAATAACATCCTCATTATAGGAATATCAGGAAGCAAAGTGAGAAGGCACATAATCTATTTAGGGAAATAGCTGAAAACTTCCCTAATCTGGGGAAGGAAACAGACATCCAGATCCAGGATCAGCCCCAAAGAAAAATAACCCAAGGAGGCACACCAAAATAAAAAAATAGTTAAAATTGCAAAAAGTAGTAATAAAGAGAGAATTTTAAAAGCAACAAGGTACAATACCTACATATAAGGGAAATCTCATACGACTATTAGCTGAATTTTAAACAGAAACTTTGTAGGCCAGAAGAAAGTGACGCAATATATTTTAAAATATTAAAATGAAAAAATATCTACAACCAAGAATACTGTACTCAGCAGGATCATTGTTCAGAATAGGAGAAATAAAGAATTTCAAGACAAAGTTAAAGGACTTCTCATGACTAAACCAATCTTACAAGAAACATTAAAGGGAATTCTTTGAGTGGAAAGAAAAGATTCTAATCAGGACTAATAAAATTATGAAAAAAATTCACAGGTAAATGCAAACATAATAAAAGTAGTAGATTAATCACTTATAAAACCAGTATGGAGGTAAAAGCACAAAGCAATAAAAACAATTGTATTTGTAAATATCAGTCAAGAGATTCATAAAAGAATGTAAAGTATGATATCATATACATAAAACATGGAGGCCAAGAGAAGAAAAGTTTAATGCTTTATAATGAGTTCAAACTTATGATACCATCTACTTTATATATTAACTGATGTATACATAAGATCTTTTACATATGAACCTAAGGGTAACCACAAATCAAAATCCTGTAATAGACACCAAAAAAATATAGGAAAAGGAATCCAAGCATAACATTAAGGAAAGCTATCAAACCACAAGGGAATAGGTCTATATAACTATCAATTGCTTTAAACATAAATGGCCTAAATGCTCCAATCAAAAGACAGAGTGTGACTAAATGGATAACAAAGCAAGACCCCTATATGCTGCATAGGAAAGACACACTCTGACCTAAAGACCTGCATACTAAAAGTGAAGGGATAGAAAGATATGCAAATTGAAGGGAAAAGAAAGCTGGGGTAGCAATACTTATATCAGACAAAAGGTCTTTAAAACAAAGACCATAATAAGAAGCAAAGGATACTACATAATGATAAAGAGAACAAGCAAACAGGAAGATATAATTCAGTCAAGAAATGAGAAGACGTAAACAGACATTTTAAAACAGACATACAAATGGCCAACAGACACATGAAAAAATGATTCACATCCACTTGGCATCACATAAATACAAATCAAAACCACTTTATACCAGTGAGTATGGCTAAAATTAACAAGACAGGAAACAACAAATGTTGGCAAGAATGTGGAGAAAGGAGAATCCTTTTACACTGTTGGTGGGAATGCAAGCTGGTACAGCCATTCTGGAAAAACAGTATGGAGGTTCCTCAAGAAGTTAAAAATAGAGCTATCCTATGACCCAGTATTTACACTACTGGGTTTTATCCCAGAGATACAGATGTAGTGAAACAAAGGGGCACCTGCACCCCAATGTTTATAGCAGCAATGTCCACAATAGCCAAACTGTGGAAGGAGCCTCGGTGTTCATCAAAAGGTGAATGGATAAACAAAATGTGGTCAATATATACAATGGAATATTATTCAGCCATCAGAAAGGATGACTACCTACCATTTACATTGATGTGGGTAGAACTGGAAGGTATCAAGTGAAAAAAGTTGATCAGAGAAAGGCAATTATCATATGGTTTCACTTATAGAATATAAGAAATAGTACAGAGGACAATAAGGGAAGAGAGGGAAAACTGAATGGGAAAAAATTAGAGAGGGAGACAAACCATGAGAGACTCTTAATTCTGGGAACCTGAGTGTTGCTAAAGGAGAAGTGGGCCGGAGGATGGGGTAACTGGGTGATGGTCATTAAGGAGGGCATGTGATGGGATGAGCACTGAGTGTAATATGCAACTGATAAATTATTGAAAATACATCTGAAACTAATAATGTACTATATGTTAGCTAATTGAATTTAAATTTTTTAAAAAGGTAAAAAGGATATACAAGACTTGTAAATATTTGTGTACCAACATGGGTGCACTAAAATGCATAAAATACTATTAAGAGACATAAAGGAAATAATGGACAATAATATTATAACAGAAAGGAACTTTAATAGCCCATTTACATCAATAGATAGATTATCCAGAAAAAAAATCAGTAAGAAAACACTGGTGTTGAATGACACATTGGACCAGATAAACCTAACATATATTCAGAACATTTCCTCCAAAAACAGCAGGCTAGACATTTTTTCAAGAACACATGAACATTTACCAGACTAGATCACATGTTAAACCACAAAAACAAACCTCAAATTCAAAAAGATTAAAATCATACCACACATCCTTTCTGACCATATGAAACTAGAAATCATAAAAAAAAATCTGAAAAGAACACAAATACATGGAGACTAAATATCAAAATACTAAACAATAAATAGATTAGCCAAGAAATCAAAGAGGAAATTTAAAAAATACATGGAGATAAATGAAAATGAAAACACAATGGTCAAAAATCTTTAGAATGCACAAAAACTCTTTGCGAGAAGTTTATGGCAAAACAGGCCTACCTCAAGTAATGAAAAATCTCAAACAACCTAAGCTTACACTTAAAGGTGTTAGAAAAAGCAGAAATCCCAAAGTTAGTAGAAGGAAGGAATAACAAAGATTAGAGCAGAAATAAATGAAATAGAAACTAAAGACACAATAGAACAGATCAATAAAAGCAAGGAACTGGTTCTTTAAAAAGATAAACAAAACTGATAAACCTTAGCCAGACTCATCAAGAAAAAAAGAGAAAATTCAAATTCAGAAATGAAGGAGAAGAAATAACAACCAACACCACAGATATACAAAGGATTATAGGAATATACAATGAAAAATTATATGCCAACAAATTGGACTACCTAGAAGAAATGGATACATACCTAGAACATATAACCTTTCAAAACCATATCAGGAAGAAAAGGAAATTTGAACAGATCCATTACTATAAATGAATTTCAACCAGTAATCAAAGAACTCCCCAAAAATGAAAGTCCAGGACCAGACGGTTTTACAGGTGAATTCTACCAAACATTTAAAGAAGAGTTAACATCTATTTTTCTCATACTATTGCAAAACAGAAGAGGAAGGAAAGCTTCTATATTTATTCTATGAGGCCAGCTTTACTCCGACACAAAAAATCAGATAAAAGGATAAAAACTAAAAGGAAAAAAAAAACAAAAAAACTACAGGTGAATATCTCTGATGAACATCAATGCAAAAATCCTCAACAAAACATTAATAAACTAAATTCAACAATACATTAAAAAATCATTTACCACAATCTAGTGGACTATCTCATATATGCAGAAAAAGCATTTGACAAAGAACAACATACATTCATGATAAAAATACTCAATAAAGTAGGTTCAGAGGTAACTTACCTCAACATAATACAGGCCATGTATGAAAAACCCATAGCTAATATCATACTTAATGGTGAAAAAGTGGAAACTCTTTCTCTAAGATCAGAAACAAGATGTTCACTCTCACAACTTTTATTCAAAGTAGTACTAAACGCTTAACGCAGCAATCATTAAAAAATAAAATAAAATAAAATAAATAAAAGGTATCCAAACTGGCAAGGCAGAAGTAAAACATTCACTATTTGCAGATGACATGGTTCTCTATATAAGAAACCCTAAAGACTCCACCCTAAGAAACTACTAGAACTGATAATTCAGTAAAGTCACAAGATACAAAATTAATGTGAAGAAATCTGTTGCATTTCTATACACTAAAAATGAAGTGGCAGAAAGAGAAATTAATCATTCCATTTGCTATTCACAAAAAGAATAAAATACCTAGGAATACACTTAACCAAGAAGGTGAAAGACCTGTACTCTGGAAACTATAAAACACTGATGAAAGATATTTGAAGATGACACTAATGTAAAGATATTCTGTGCTCATGGATTGGAAGAACCAGTATTGTTAAAATGATCCTACTGTCCAAAACAACCTATGGATTTTATGCAATCCTTATTAAAATACCAACATTTTTCACAAAACTAAAATAAATCCTAAAATTTGTTTGCGACCACAGGAGACCCTGAATAGCCAAAGCAGTCATGAGAAAGAAGAACAAAGTTGGAGGTATCACAATCCCAGATTTCAAAATATACTACAAAGTTGTACTAATCAAAACAGTAGAGGATTAACACAAAAACAGACACATAAATTGATGAATCAGGATAGAGCCCAGAAATAAACCCATGCATATTCAAACAATGACAAAAAAAACCCCCACAAAAATATACAATTAGGAAAAGGCAGTCTCTTCAAGAAATGATACTGGGAAACTGAATAGCTACATGCAAAATAATGAAACTGGAGTGAGCACTTTCTTACACCATACACAACAATAAGTTCAAAGTGGATGAAAGACCTAAATGTGAGACAGGAAACCATTAAAATCCTAGAAAAGAACACAGGTAGTAACCTCTTGGACATTAGCTATAGCAACTTTTTACTACATATGTCTCCTGAAGCAAGGGGGACAAGAGCGAAAATAAACTATTGGGACTTCATCAAGATAAAAAAGCTTCTGTACTGTGAAGGAAACCATCACGAAACTAAAAAGCAACCTATGTGATAGGAGAAGATATTTGCCAGTGACATATCTGATAGAGGGTTAGTACCCAAAATCTATAAAGAACTTATAAAATTCAATACTCAAAAAAACAAATAATCCAGTTTAGAAATGGGCAAAAGACATGAATAAACATTTTTCCATAGAAGACATACAGATAGCAAACAGACACATGAAAAGCTGCTCAACACCACTCAGCATCAGAGAAATACTAATCAAAACTACAGTAAGATATCCCCTTCACACCAGTCAGTATGGCCAAAATAATTCAGGAAACAACAGATGTTGGAAAGGTCGTGGAAAAGGGGTACCCTTTTATAATGTCAGTAGGAATGCAAACCAGCATAGGCACTCTGGAAAGCAGTATGGAGTTTCCTCAAAGCATTAAAAATAGAAATACCTTATGATCCAGTAATTGCACTACTAGGTATTTACCCAAAGGATAAAAAAATACAAATTTGAAGGGATACATGCACCCTGATGTTTATAGCAGCATTATAAAAAAATAGCCAAATTACAGAATGAGCTCAAATGTCTATTGCCTGATGAATGAAGATGATGTGGTATATATATAAAATGGAATATTACTCAGCCATCAAAAAGAATGAAATCTCACCATTTGAAATAGTGTGGATAGAGCTAGAGAGTATTATGCTAAACAAAATAAGTCAGAAAGGCAAATACTGTATGATTTCACTCAATGTAGAATTTAAGAAACAAAACAAATGATCATGAGTGGGGGGAAGAGAGGCAAACCAAAAAACGGACTCTTAACTGTAGTGAACAATCTGATTAATACCAGAGGGGAGATGGGTGGGGAGGATGGGTGATGGGCATTAAGAAGGGCATTTGTGATGAGCACTGGGTGTTGTGTATAAGTGATGAATCACTAAATTCTACACCAGAAACCAATGCTACACTGCATGTTAACTAACTGGAATTTAAATTAAAACTTAGAGAACAACCACAACAAAAAGTTAAAGTAGCATATCACCAGTAAACCAGCCTTAAATGAAATATTAGGAGAACTTTTTTAAATGGAAAAGAGGCCATAAGAAAGAAATTATAAAAGGAAAGCAATTCACTGGAGAAATAAACATTAAGGTAGTACATTAATCACTTATAAAGCCAGTATAAAGATTAAAAAATTGGGATGCTTGGGTGGCTCAGTGGTTGAGCGTCTGCCTTTGACTCAGGGCATGATCCTGGAGTCCTGGGATCGAGTCCCACATCGGGCACCTGCGGAGAGCCTGCTTCTCCCTTTGCCTGTGTCTCTGCCTCTTTATCTCTCTGTCTCTCATGAATAAATAAATAAAAATCTAAGAAAAAAAGATTAAAAAACAAAGATGGTAAAATCAATTAGATCTAAGAAATCATTCAAAAAGATTCAAAGTAAAAAGATGTAAAATATGCCAACATGTGCATAAAACATGGAGGAAAGAGTAAAACTAAAGATTTTTTTTAATGTGTTCAAACAGAAGTGACCATTAACTTAATATAAACTGCTATATTCTTTGCATGTTATATATGAACTTGATGGGAACTACAAACCAAAACCTAGGATATGCAAAAAGTAAAGAGAAAGAAGTCAAGCATAAACACGAAAGAAAGTCATCAATTACTAGGGAAGAGAATAAGAGAAAGAAAAGAGAAGAATTATAAAAATAAA
The DNA here is from genome assembly GCF_048164855.1 of Canis lupus baileyi. NCBI lineage: Eukaryota > Metazoa > Chordata > Mammalia > Carnivora > Canidae > Canis > Canis lupus. The sequence goes on from NC_132840.1 coordinate 70,495,777, forward strand.
TGGAAAACAATGAACATGACAATAAGTACATACCTATCAAAAATTACTTTAATTGTAAATGGAATAAATGCTTTAGTCAAAAGATTTAGGGTGATGAGATGGTTAAAAATCTTCAGACCCAATTATATGCAGCCTGCAAGAAGAGACTTACCTTCAGACGCCAGCTCTGAGATCATCACCAAGGACTTCCACAAGAAGGAAGTTGTGGAGGTGGCAGAGAATGGAAGCTGCTAATGGGAACACTAATGAGGAAAATGGGGAGCAGGAGGGCAAAAATGAGATAGATGAAGAAGAGAGGAGGGGGTGAGGAAGAGGATGGAGATGAAGATGAGGAGTCTGTGGTAGCTAGGGGAAAATGGGCAGCTGAAGATGATGAGGATGATGCTGATACCAAGAACAGATGACTGAGGGGATGACTAGACAGGGAAAAAAAAAAAGGAAAAGTTAAACTTAACAACAACAAAAGGACACTCTAAGCTATTCACTCTTCATTTCCCATCTCAGAATCTACACATGGTCACTTCCCAGCAGAGTCTTGCCCTGCTGCCCCACATGGGCAGTGCCAGCCATAGATGACACCCTCTCTCCATCACTCAACCAACACCACCACGTGAATTTGCAACAGAACAGGAAAAACAGAACCCAAATTTCTAAGGCCCTGCTTTTTTTCCTTCAAAATAGTTTAAGAAGGAAAGTGTGTTTTTTTTAATTTACATTTTATATTTTTGTACATATTGTTAGGGGTCAGCCATTTTTAATGATCTCAGAAAACCAAAACAGCCATCAGAACATTCTCTGTCCTACTTGTGGTGTGACCATGTTCATTATAATCTCAAAGAAGAGAAAAAACTTTATTAAAAAAGGCAAAAACCACAACAAAAATCTTATTTCGAGCATTCCAGTAACTTTGTGTATGCAGTGAGCTCTACTAAAAGTAGTTGGTTTGTATGAGATGGTTAAAAAAAGGCCAAAGATAAAAACAAATTCTTTTTTTTCCTTGATTGTCTATGAAGTTACTATTTATTTATTTATTTTGGTCTGTTTGATGTATATGTGAAACAATTTTTTCTAATAGTAAACAGGAATTTATTTTGCTAAGTTGTTCTAACAACATGGAGTAGCAATATTAAGGGAACATAGATTTTAGCAATAGTAACAAGACACAAAAAGGGGCATTATATAATGCTAAGAGGATCAATCAGCAAGAGGATAAAAACAATTCTAAGTATCTATGCACTCAACTCTGGGGCACCTAAATACATAAAGCAAATATTAACAGGCATCAAGGAAGAAATTGACAGTAATACGATGTTAGTAGGGGTATTTACACTGATATCAATGGATAGATCATCCATACAGAAAATCAATAAAGAAACTGCCTTTGAATATCAAATTAGACCAGATGGACTTAACAGATATATACAGAACATTCCATCCCCAAATGGTAAAACGCACCTTCATTTGTGCACATGCAACATTCTCCAGGATTGATCATGGTAGGCCACGAAGGAAGTTTCAGTAAACTTAAGAAGACTGAAATGATATCTAGCATTTTTTCCAACCTCAATGGTATGAAAGTAGAAACCAATCACAAGAAAAAAAAATGGGCAAAACACAAATAGGTGGAGGCTGAACAATAGGCTACTAAACAACCACTGGGGGGCAGCCTGGGTGGCCCTGTGGCTGAGTGTCTGCCTTCGGCTCCATTCCTAATCCCGGGATCCGGAATCGAATCCCGCATCCAGCTCCCTGCCAGGAGCCTGCTTCTCCCTCTGCCTGTGTCTCTGCCTCTCTCCCAGTCTGTGTCTTTCATAAAGAAATAAATAAATCTTTAAAAAAAAAAAAAACATTGGGTCAATGAAATCAAAGAGGAAATAAAATACATGAAGACATATGAAAATGAAAATATAATGCTTTGGTACAAAGCAAAAGCAGTTCTAAGGGACATTTACAGCAATATAGACCTACCTCAAGAAATAAGAAAAAAATTCAAATAAACAATCTAACCTTACATCTAAATGAACTAGAAAAAGAACAAAGCCCACAGTTACTTGAAGGAAGGAAATAAAAAGATCAGAGTGGAATAAGAAAGATAGTGGCTAAAAAAAAAAAAAAAATCAGTAGAAAAGATGAATGAAACTAAAAGCTGGTTCTTTGAAAAGAGAAACAAGATTGATAAACTTTTAGTCAGAGTCACTGGGGAAAAAAAGTTTGGACTCAAAATCAGAAATGAAAGAGAAATAGCAACAGATACCACAGACATGCAAAGGATTAGAAGAAGCTACTTGAGAAATCATATGCCAAAACAGACAAAGTAGAAGAAATGGCTATATTCCTCAAAACATACAATCCTCCAAACGAGTCAGAAAGAAATATAAAAATCTGAAATCAATTACTAGCTATGAAATGGAATAAATAATTAAAAATTCACATTGATTCCAAGACCAGATGAGTTTACAGATAAATTCTACCAAACATTCAAAAAAGAATTTACCCCTATTCTTCTCAAAATATTCAAAAAAAAAAAAAGAAAGAAAGAAAGAAAAAGAAAAAGAGAAAGGAAAGCTTTTAAATACATTCTACAAGACTAGCATTTCTCTGATATCCAAACAAGACAAACACACTGTAAAAAAAAGAAAAACATAGGCCAATATTTCTGATGAAGAAAATGCAAAAATTCTCAACAAAATATTAGCAAAGTGCACTCCATAATAACTATAAGGATCACTCATGGCTACCAAGTGAGATTAATTTTGGGCATGCAAGTGTGGTTCAATATCCACAGATCAACCAACATGATACACCATATTAACAAAATGAAGGATAAAAAATCATCTGATGATCTCAACAGATTCAGAAAAAGCATTTGACAAAATTCAACATCCATTCTTGATAAAAATTCTGAACAGCAAAATGGGTTTATAGATAATATACCTCACTATTGTAATGCCCATATATGACAAACCCACTGCTAACATCCTCCTTAATGGTGAAAAAAGAACTTTTCCCCAAGATCAAGAAGAGTACAAGGATGTACAAGGATGTCAACTTTTGCTATTTTTACTCAACATAGTAAGAGTCCTAGCCATAACCATTGGACAGGGAAAAGTGGTAACAGGTACCCAAATTGGAATAGCAGAACTAAAATGGCCATTATTTTCAGTGACATGATACTGTACATACAAAACCTAAAGACTCCATCAAATAAACTATTGATAAATGAACTCAGTAAATTTGTGGGCTACAAAATTAATATACAGATATGTGTTGCATTTCTATGTACTATTAACAAAGTAGCAGGAACAAATGAAGAGTCCCATTTACAGGTGCATGAAAAAAAATACAATTATAGAAATAAACCTAACCAAGGAGATGAAGGACCTGTACCCTGAGAGCTATAAAACACTGATGGGAGAAATTAAAGAGGACACTAATGAAAAGATATTCCATGCTAAGGAATTGGAAAAATATCGTTAAAATATCTATACTGCCCAAAGCAATCTACACTTTCAATGGAATCCCTATCAAAATATCAATAGCATTTTTCACAGGACTAGAAGAAATAATATTAAATTTGTGTGGATCCACAAGAGCCCTGAATAGCCAAAGCAATCTTGAGAAAGAAAAATAAAACTGGAGGTATCACAATCCCAGATTTCAAGATATGCCACACAGCTATAATAAAACACTATAGTACGGAGACAAAAATAGATACATAGATCAATGGAACAGAATTAGGAGACAGAGGTAAACCACACTTTTATGGTCAATTAATCTACAAAAATGGAGGCAAGAATGTACATGAGGAGACAGTAATCTTCAATAAATGGTGCTGGGAAAGCTGCACAGCTACATGCTAAAGAAATGAAATTGGACCATTTTTTTTACCCCATACACAAAAATAAACTCGAAATGGATTAAAGACCTAAATGGAGACCTAAAAGCATAAAACTCTTAGAAGAGATCATAGGCAGTGATCTCTGACATCAGCTTTAGCAACATTTTCCTGGTTATGTCTCCTCAGGCAAGGGCAAGAAAAGCAAAAATAAACTATTGGAATGACAACAAGGGAAAACGCTTTTGCACAGCAAAGGAAACCATCAACAAAATGAAAAGGCAAGCTACTGAACAGAGAGGTTATTTGTAAATGACATATCCAATAAGGAGTTAATATCCAAAATATATAAAATTATACAACTCTACAACTCCCTCAACCAGTCCAAATAAAAAATGGGTAGACAATCTGAATAGACATTTTCCCAAAAAAGACATATGGATAGCCAGCAGTCACATGAAAAGATGCTCAACATCATTTATCGTCAGGCAAATACAAAGCAAAATCACAATGAAATATCACCTCACGCTTGTCAAAATGGCTAGTATCAAAGAGACAGAAAACTGTGGTTGCCAGAGGAAGGTGGGTGAGGAATGGACAAAACAGATGAAAGATATTAAGAGGTACAAAAAGTACAGCAGGAGGAAAACAGTTATTAGTATTTTATTAATGTTGTATGGTGACGTATGGTAACCAGACTTATTTTGGTGAGCATTTTGTAATGTATAGAATTATTGAATCACTATACTGCATGCATGAAATAATATTTTTCAACTACAGTTTAATAAAAATCACTTATGAAATACGAAGGGAAATGTGTACACTAACTTAAATTATTGTGCATTTGGGTAAAGTGACAGTTTGTGTGGGTTTTTTTTTTTGGTTGATTTTTTTTTAATATTTTATTTATTTAGTCATGAGAAACAGAGAGAGAGAGAGAGAGGGAGAGAGAGAGAGAGAGAGGTAGAGATACAGGCAGAGGGAGAAGCAGGCTCCATGCAGGGAGCCCAACATGGGACTCCATCCCGGGTCTCCAGGATCACGCCCTGGGCCGAAGGTGACACTAAACCGCTGAGCCTCCCAGGCTGCCCTGTGTGTATGTTTTTATAAAAAATTGAGTATTCATCTTTTATAACTCATTCTGAAGTGTTTGTGATTAAACAGTATGATTTTCTTTGAAATAATCCAGTAAGAGGAAGATGCACCGGAAGTCACTAGCAATATAGATGAAATAGGATTGGTCATAATATGCCAACAAAACAGACCAAGAAAAGGCTGAATTCCTCAAAACATACAATCCTCCAAACTGGAGTCAGAAAGAAATAGAAAAACCTGAAATCAATTACTAGTTATGAAATGGAATCAACAATTAAAAACTCACATAACTCACATTGATTCCAGGACCAGATGAGTTCACAGATAAATTCTCCCAAACATTTAAAAAAGAGCTAATACCCATTCTTTTCAAACTATTCCAAAAAAAAAAAAAAAAAAAAAAAAAAAAAAAAAAAAAAAACCCAAACAAAAAACACAGAAGAGAAAGGAAAGCTTTTAAATACATTCTACAAGACTAGCATTTCCCTGATACTCACACCAGGCAAACACACTACAAAAAAAGAAAACTACAGGCCAAAATCTCTAATGAACTAGATGCAAAAATTCTCAACAAAATATTACCACAGTGTATCCAACAATCACTATAAAGGTCAATCAGAGCGATCAAGTGGAATTGATTCTGGGGATGCAGAAACAGGTTTCTGAAATTGAGGGTACATTGCAGGAGTAAGTGGTGTGTATACTTTTGCTTCTGTATGCTTTTAATATCCATAATAAAAAGTTAAAATATCTTTAAAATGACAATATATGGCTTAAATTATTAATACCACTAAATTGTTCACTTAAAATAGTTGTAATGGTAAATTTTATGTTATTGATATTTAACACAATTTTTAAAATGGGCCAAAGGAAAAAAATTTAAAGAATGACCCAGTGAATTGCTATTTATAAAGCACATCTGGAATTAAATACACGTATTCTATTATTTTGTTTCAACATGAATGTCCCATATGTAAAGAACCCTACTTTAACAATAAGAAATGGAGCTTTGCCTAATGCATTATTACACAGGTAGTAAATGGTGATACCAAGAATCAAGACTCAATGTTTTTACTGGAGCATGTAATCATTATAGTGATTCTGTTGAAGGAAAATTTATTTTCTTGGAATATCTGATGTCTTAAATGGTCTATTCTGAGTCCTTGACAATCTCACTCTTCGCAATACTAAGCTGGATTCCAGAGTTTCAGGTATGATCGTTGGTTAGTGGTAGAGATCCAAACTCTTCAACTTTAGAGTTTTTCCCCTCAATCATTCAGGATCCAGAGTTAGAAAGTGAGTCCTAAAGGCAAGAATTTTTAACAGACTCAAGAACAAACATGTTATTTCTGAGTAATCAGATGAACATTCTACTCTGGAAGTTCCATGTTAAGGATAAGTTATCATTCTTCTTTGAAAACACCAGCCAATATGCACCCCTATGTTATTGTAGCATTATTTACAACAGCCAAGATATGGAGGCAACCCAAGTGTCCATCCACAGAGGATAAAGATGATGTGGTATATGTGTGTGTGTGTGTGTGTGTGTGTGTGTGTGTATATATATATATATATCACATAGTGGAATATTACTTAGCCATAAAGAGGAATGAGATCTTGTCTTTTGCAATGGCGTGGAGGAGACTGGGGGCATAGTGCTAAATGAAATAACTCAGAAAAACACATACCATATGATTTCATTCATATGTGGAATTTAAGAAATATAACAAATGAACAAAGATAAGAGAGAAGAAAATGGACTTTTCAATACAGAGAACAAACTGGTTCAAACTGGTTGCCAGAGGGGAGGTATGAGGGGCAGGGGATGAGTGAAATAAAAAGGATTAAGAATACACTTATGGTGATGAACACTGAGTAATATATAGAATTGTTAGATTATTATATTGTACACTCAAAACTAATATAACTGTATGTTAATTATACTTCAATTAAAAAATAAGTTATAATTCTTCAAAATCATCCAGAATGTTTATCACTTGTTAGCCTAGACTTTTTTTTTTTAAAAAAGACTTATTTAAGAGAGCATGTGTGTGTGAGAGAGAAAATGAACTGGGAAAGGAGGGTTGGGGGGATGGGGCAGGAAAATGCAGACTCCTCACTGAGGAGGGAGCCTGACTCTGGGCTCTAGTCCAGGACCCTGAGAGCATGACCTGAGCTGAAGGCAGACACCAGTCTCCTTCTTGATTCAAAAATTGTTCTCAAAGGAAAGTTAATGGTTCTGGACTTATGCACACAGTTGACAGAAATATAGTGAAAATAACATTTTTCTGAAAAGAAAAATCCCCATGCCAAAGATAGCTTTTCTTATCTAAAATATGTTTTTCCCCTTTATTTGGTAATCCCCTTCCAGTTTTTTGTGAATCAAATGTCATCAGCCCTGTACAGCCATTCTTTAAAGAAAAAAAAATAAAGCTTTATTGATATAATAATTTACCTACAACTCACCTATTTAAAGTCTGTAATTCAATGCTTTCTGGTACATTACATTATTAATTATAAACATTATGATGAAAAATATTATGATTATAGATTACCTAAAACTTCTCTATTTTAACCACTGAAATGTATAAAGCAGTGGCATTAATTACATTCACAATATTATGGGACCACGGCCACTATCTTTTTCCAAAACTTTTTCATCATTCCATATGGAAACACCATATCATATATATATGAATATATATACACACATATATATTTGGTTCATATATATGTTCATATATATTCATTATATATAGTTCATATAATGGAACTATAACTTCCATTCTGCCCTCTACCTCTCACTCCCATGAAGCCATTTTTAACTGTCCCAGGCCAAATTTGCCATGATATTTCTGGTACCCATGAAATTTTGCTTATGTATCTTTAAATTATTTACTTCTTTGTAGTAAGTTTACATGTTTGTTCCTCTCACTGGATTGGCTTTCCTAGGGATATAATCATATCAGCTGCAAATGATAATTGTGTGTCTTCCTTTTGTAGTTAATTAGTAGTAAATAAATTTAAATTATTAAGATCAATATGAGGGCAGAAAGTACCTTTATCGTAATAACCAGCAGAGTAGACCTTTCTATCCACTTGGCTGAATCTAGGTACACAAAAGAATAAAAAGTCCAATCATAGAAAATATTAAAATAAAATTACATATTTAGAAATGGAAGTGTGGAGGACAGCCTAAGATTAGAAGAAATAGAAATATGTCACAAAGGTATTCTTCAGTGCTTTAACTGTAAATATTAAACACTTCTAAAATGTCAAGCAATTAATCAAATATTTTCTACAAAATTGAGAGCCTGAATGTTAAGATGTTTGTTATGTAAAGAACTGTCAACTCAGAAATTGAAAACATTGACATTGAAATTTAAAAATGGACAAAGAAAATAGGCTGTTCAGAAGAAATATATTAGTAGAAAAAAGTATTTAGTCTGACCCTAAATTCAAGTGCTGAGCTATGCAAATACCTGGACTTTGGAGACCAATGAGCCTTCTACTGCATGAGGTCCTCCACATGTTCCCTGTGAGGCCCTGCTCCACAAGACCACCAGCAATGGAAATATTTCTTATTTTAGAAAGGAAGAATGAAGTTTTTTCCACAGGTAAACAGGCCTTCACATACAATAACCGGTATAAAGAGGGAGGCTTAGGTTCAGACTAACCCCGCCTAGAAACTTTTCCTAATCAAGCCCCCTTAGGTCAACGAATGTTGATTAGATTATAAATCCATCCATGGCTCAGAGTCACTTCACCTGCTAGTATACTCACAGGGCCCCATACAAGTCACTTCTATGACTGTGGTTTTTAAGGAGTAGAACTGATTATGCACTTCACAGATGCCAATAGTCCTCCATGGTTTATAATATTTCTAGATGTGGTAACTTCTTAGGGACCAGTACTTTCTAGAACATATTCCATGAAACACCAATCCTACAGGATATTAGTTGATGTGATGTAAAAAAAGGGGGAGCATGAATGATATTATTCTTTAGTTACTTCACCCTGTACATTAAATAAATGACCAAATCCTAGGAATTATACTTCCTATGTAGCTCCTGAACCCAGCCATTTCACTTCATTGCTGTTGCCTCAATCTTTATGTAAACTATCATTGTACCCTCATTAGATTATTGCAACAATCTCCAGAGCTGGTTTCCTTGCCCATAATCTTTTTTAAAAAAGATTTTAATTTATTCATGAGAGACACACACAGAGAGAGAGAGAGAGAGGCAGAGACATAGGCAGAGGGAGTAGCAGGCTTCTTGCAGGGAAGTCTGATGTGGAGCTCGATCCCAGGACCTGGGGATCATGACCTGAGCCAAAGGCAGATACTCGACCCCTGAGCCACCCAGGTGCCCCACCTTGTCCATAATCTTGTTCCTTCAGTCTGCTCTCCACACTGCACCCAGGCCAATGTTTCTAAAATCTAGATGACTTTTACTTTTCCTTGCTTAAAACCCTTTTTATGACTTCATTGCTCTAAGGACAAAATCCAGATTCTTTAATGTTTACAAGGACTTGTTGAGCTCTGAAGCCTGTTGTCTCACCCTTATGCTGCTTTGCTCCATCAGGCAAACTCAAGTTTTATTTCACAAGTAGACCATGCATTCTCTCAACTCTGGCATTTTACAAGCCTTGGTTTAAGTGTCATTTCCTCCATGTCAGTGCTAGTCTCATATTCTTCCGGTGTGTAATGTTTGTCCCCGGTGACAACACTCACAACATTATTAAATTTCAACCATATTTTTTCATCTTATGCTAAACCATAAGCTCCATGAAGCAATAACCATAATTATTTTTTTTCACCATTTATTCAATTTGTCAACAATTAGGACTTTCTATGTTCTAGGCATAGCCCTAGGTGTTTGGAATTAAACATTCTAGTGGGGTAAAAAGACAAACAGGTTTGTAACAGTCACCTGAATATGGAATTTCACTGAAATGGTGAATGCTATTTCTTCTTTATGTATATAGAGAGATAACAAGAGAATGCATGCAGGGGTGGGATGGAGGGGCTAAGAGAGGGAGAGAGAGAATCTTAAGCAGACTCCACACTCAGCATGGAGCCTGACACAGGGATCAACCTCATTATCCTGAGATCATGACCTGATCTGAAATCAAGAGTTTGACATTTAACTGACTGAGCCACCTAGGTGGCCCTGGTAAATGCTATTTTAAAAGAGGCCAGGAAAGGCCTGTCTTGAACACCAACCTGAGAATGGGACACTTGAACAGCACCTTGTATGAAGTGAGGAAGTGAGTCAGGTGAATTTGGGGGGAAATACCATCCCCTAGAGAGGGTATATGAACTGAGACAGGAGCATGCTGGAATGTTCCAGGAATTGTAAAGGGAACCGGAGGCTGGAATGCAGTGAATGAGGAAGAGGAGGTGAGAGGCAGAAGCAGAGCTTAGAGACCATCTGTATATGATGGGAAGACATTGAAGGCCACCATTTTTTCTCACATTCTTGTATGATGCCTAACATCTGGATTCTCAACTGTTGAATGGAAAAATAAGTGAAATACAGTCTGGGAAAATAATTAAATAGGTTTATTTGCAGCCACATCTTCAGTAACTGTAGTATCTATCCCTTCAAGGGGGGATAGAATGCAGAACTTCACAATTATTTGACCATGGAACAGTTATTTTTTTAACGGATCATTTAAAGAGATTTTAGTTCCAAAGTTTGGTAATTTCTACTGTAGAGAGGACTTATTTGTGTGATGTGGGTTCAGAAAAACAAGTAGGATAACATAATGCCCTGGAAATTCAAGTTCAAATCTATTTCAAACATTATGATGATACAAGGGCAGAGCACAGGAGACAACTGATCCTACATCCCTACAAAATTTCCCTTTCACCCCTTTGTCACTGTTTTTTTTCCTGATCAAGTTGTGGAACAATCCCTTTATCCTATGGCTCAGACAAAAGAGGCTGGCTTTTTTTTTTTTTTTAAGATTTTATTTATTTATTCATGAGAAAGAGAGAGAGAGATAGAGAGAGACACAGGCAGAGGGAAAAGCAGGCTCCATGCAGGGAACCTGACGTGGGACTCAATCCCAGGTCTCCAGGATCAGGCCCTGGGCTAAAGGTGGTGCTAAACCACTGAGCCACCTGGGCTGCCCCCAAGAGGCTGGACTTTAAAAAAACAAACAAACAAAAACAAAAACATCTTACCAATGACTAAAGGAGATATAATCATGGAGACATAGAGGCCTTCCCATTTTGAAGGCCATGTCTTAACTCTACAGGAAGAGTCTATGCAGGATGATTCCATTTTCCCTGTTGGCCACATATGGCTCCCTCTTGAGATGGTCATCATTGCAGCCTGGGTTGGGGGAGCTCTCCTTACACACTCCTGCCTTTTTGTAGGAAATCCTAAATTTCTGGTCTGGCACACCTGCATGTATTTTGGGTCTAATTCTTTCGAGTCCAATTATGCTTCTAAAGCGAGCCATAAAAAAAAAATAAATAAAAAATAAAAATAAAAATAAAGCGAGCCATATTTATGACAATAATACATGTGACCCTGTTTTGCTTTTCAGGAGGCACATTTACTTCTAGATTCCCTGTTTTATTCAAACTGTCCAGTTTTTTTTTTCTCACACTGCATGGAAATAGAGATGTAAATTTCCTCACAGGTGATTTAGTACATACATAAGGAATAGTTGGCTTCATAGTTAATTCCATATCCAAGAACTCTCCTAGATCATTCTATCATTAAATTCTAAGCCCCATTCTTAGGCTCAAATCAGCTTCTATGACATCATTCCCTCCCACAAGTCCATGGACTAAGCCTGTTTCATTTTTAACACAGTAAATACATTTTCTCACTAGTGTTCTCTCCCTCAAACCTGCCTACCAAATCAGATGCCACCTTCTCAAGTACACTTCTTCAAAGTTAAGAAAATAATTTTTTAATTTTTCATTTTAAGAGTTTCACTGATAATCAAGATGGGGAAAATAGGGTATCCCAGGTGGCTCAGCAGTTTAGCGCCACCTTTGGCCTAGGGTGTGGTCCTGGAGACCCAGGATCAAGTCCTGCGTCAGGCTCCCTGCATGGAATGGAGCCTGCTTCTCTCTCTGCCTGTGTCTGTGCCTCTCTCTCTGTGTATCTCTCATGAGTAAAAAAATTCAATCTTTGGAAGAAAAAAAAAAAGATGGGAAATAAACAAGGGGTTGCCACATGAGAAGACTTCATACAGGAAACACAGTTGATGATAAATCTTTCAGTTTCTGTCATGGTTTATTACAGACCCCCCCTTATGAAATGTAATATATATGTATACATACACACATATTATATACACACTATACACACACGTATGCATGCTTAATACTAACACAAGAAACCTTGAAATGAATGCCTTTATACCATGAGTACCTATTTTTAATCCTATTTTTAATGTCCCAAAGTTTGGCTTTGATAATCAAATTTACAAGGTAGCCAGGTATTGGTCTCTTTTGTCAACTTCAGTCCCCTCTTTGGGATAGATAGGGGAGAATGTTTCAAATTTCAGAAGTTTAAGTTCCCCACTGAGACAAATTTTGTGCCCAAGATATCTTGGTCTGATAGGATCTTCAGTAAAAACACTCTGAAATGACTATTATGCTCATTTCACAGATGTGGAAATTTAAGCACAGACATATTAAATAGTTTGGCTAAAGTTACACCAAGCAAGTGGCAGAGTTGGAACTAGAATCCTAATCTACATTATTCTCAAGTAAAGAGGCTATCGCATTGTCTCCCATGACTCCATCACTCCAACCAACTGTCACTGTCCAGACATCCTAGCCCTTTATTTCTGCAGTCCTTTAGTGCGATGAAGGGAGTATTATTCTCGACCTTAAAAAAACAAAATCCTTTACCTGAGATTCAGGCAATCTTTCTCAATTTTGGAAATAAACTTCCTTTGTCCTTCCTGGATGTCTCTGTGGCTCTGGCCCTAGAAGCCCTACCTTTCCCTAGATGGATTTTATGTTGATGGAATGAATTCAGTTGACCAGAAATAGTCACCATCTTAATTAATAAGACCTATATCTTGAGGTGAAGCTCACAGTGCTAGACAATTAAAACATTATAATGAATAAGTGACCTAAGTCCTACTTTCAAGGAAGTGATAAAGTACAGAAAATAGCCTCTGGGGGTCTTGTGAAAGTGGAGAGTGCGTGAGGAGACAGAGAAGTGAACACTCATAGGAGACTCTAAGTCAGTGAAGGAGCTTGGTCCTTATTCTGTAGGTTGATAATGAGAAGACATGGAAGTATTTTTTCTAGGAGAATAAAACAGACAGCACAGAGGATGTTGTTAGGTGAGATAAACCAAAGAAGCAGGAATATAATAATTTTATTGGTGTTCAATTTACTAACATACAGAATAATACCCAGTGCCCGTCACCCATTCACTCCCACCCCCCGCCCTCCTCCCCTTCTACCACCCCTAGTTCGTTTCCCAGAGTTAGCAGTCTTTACGTTCTGTCTCCCTTTCTGATATTTCCCACACATTTCTTCTCCCTTCCCTTATATTCCCTTTCACTATTATTTATATTCCCCAAATGAATGAGAACATATAATGTTTGTCCTTCTCCGACTGACTTACTTCACTCAGCATAATACCCTCCAGTTCCATCCACGTTGAAGCAAATGGTGGGTATTTGTCATTTCTAATAGCTGAGTAATATTCCATTGTATACATAAACCACATCTTCTTTATCCATTCATCTTTCGTTGGACACCGAGGCTCCTTCCACAGTTTGGCTATAGTGGCCATTGCTGCTATAAACATCGGGGTGCAGGTGTCCCGGCGTTTCATTGCATTTGTATCTTTGGGGTAAATCCCCAACAGTGCAATTGCTGGGTCGTAGGGCAGGTCTATTTTTAACTGTTTGAGGAACCTCCACACAGTTTTCCAGAGTGGCTGCACCAGTTCACATTCCCACCAACAGTGTAAGAGGGTTCCCTTTTCTCCGCATCCTCTCCAACATTTGTTGTTTCCTGCCTTGTTAATGTTCCCCATTCTCACTGGTGTGAGGTGGTATCTCATTGTAGTTTTGATTTGTATTTCCCTGATGGCAAGTGATGCAGAGCATTTTCTCATATGCATGTTGGCCATGTCTATGTCTTCCTCTGTGAGATTTCTGTTCATGTCTTTGGCCCATTTCATGATTGGATTGTTTGTTTCTTTGGTGTTGAGTTTAATAAGTTCTTTATAGATCTTGGAAACTAGCCCTTTATCTGATATGTCATTTGCAAATATCTTCTCCCATTCTGTAGGTTGTCTTTGAGTTTTGTTGACTGTATCCTTTGCTGTGCAAAAGCTTCTTATCTTGATGAAGTCCCAATAGTTCATTTTTGCTTTTGTTTCTTTTGCCTTTGTGGATGTATCTTGCAAGAAGTTACTATGGCCGAGTTCAAAAAGGGTGTTGCCTGTGTTCTTCTCTAGGATTTTGATGGAATCTTGTCTCACATTTAGATCTTTCATCCATTTTGAGTTTATCTTTGTGTATGGTGCAAGAGAGTGGTCTAGTTTCATTCTTCTGCATGTGGATGTCCAATTTTCCCAGCACCATTTATTGAAGAGACTGTCTTTCTTCCAATGGATAGTCTTTCCTCCTTTATCGAATATTAGTTGCCCATAAAGTTCAGGGTCCACTTCTGGATTCTCTATTCTGTTCCACTGATCTATGTGTCTGTTTTTGTGCCAGTACCACACTGTCTTGATGACCACAGCTTTGTAGTACAACCTGAAATCTGGCATTGTGATGCCCCCAGATATGGTTTTCTTTTTTAAAATTCCCCTGGCTATTCGGGGTCTTTTCTGATTCCACACAAATCTTAAAATAATTTGTTCTAACTCTCTGAAGAAAGTCCATGGTATTTTGATAGGGATTGCATTAAACGTGTATATTGCCCTGGGTAACATTGACATTTTCACAATATTAATTCTGCCAATCCATGAGCATGGAATATTTTTCCATCTCTTTGTGTCTTCCTCAATTTCTTTCAGAAGTGTTCTATAGTTTTGAGGGTATAGATCCTTTACATCTTTGGTGAGGTTTATTCCTAGGTATCTTATGCTTTTGGGTGCAATTGTAAATGGGATTGACTCCTTAATTTCTCTTTCTTCAGACTCATTGTTAGTGTATAGAAATGCCACTGACTTCTGGGCATTGATTTTGTATCCTGCCACGCTACCGAATTGCTGTATAAGTTCTAGCAATCTTGGGGTGGAGACTTTTGGGTTTTCTATGTAGAGTATCATGTCATCGGCGAAGAGAGAGAGTTTGACTTCTTCTTTGCCAATTTGAATGCCTTTAATGTCTTTTTGTTGTCTGATTGCTGAGGCTAGGACTTCCAGTACTATGTTGAATAGCAGTGGTGAGAGTGGACATCCCTGTCTTGTTCCTGATCTTAGGGGAAAGGCTCCCAGTGCTTCCCCATTGAGAATGATATTTGCTGTGGGCTTTTCATAGATGGCTTTTAAGATGTCGAGGAATGTTCCCTCTATCCCTACACTCTGAAGAGTTTTAATCAGGAATGGATGCTGTATTTTGTCAAATGCTTTCTCTGCATCCAATGAGAGGATCATATGGTTCTTGGTTTTTCTCTTGCTGATATGATGAATCACATTGATTGTTTTACGGGTGTTGAACCAGCCTTGTGTCCCAGGGATAAATCCTACTTGGTCATGGTGAATAATTTTCTTAATGTACTGTTGGATCCTATTGGCCAGTATCTTGTTGAGAATTTTTGCATCCATGTTCATCAGGGATATTGGTCTGTAATTCTCCTTTTTGGCGGGGTCTTTGTCTGGCTTTGGAATTAAGGTGATGCTGGCTTCATAGAACGAATTTGGAAGTACTCCATCTCTTTCTATCTTTCCAAACAGCTTTAGGAGAATAGGTATGATTTCTTCTTTAAACGTTTGATAAAATTCTCCTGGGAAGCCATCTGGCCCTGGACTCTTGTGTCTTGGGAGGTTTTTGATGACTGCTTCAATTTCCTCCCTGGTTATTGGCCTGTTCAGGTTTTCTATTTCTTCCTGTTCCAGTTTTGGTAGTTTGTGGCTTTCCAGGAATGCGTCCATTTCTTCTAGATTGCCTAATTTATTGGCGTATAGCTGTTCATAATATGTTTTTAAAATCGTTTGTATTTCCTTGGTGTTGGTAGTGATCTCTCCTTTCTCATTCATGATTTTATTAATTTGAGTCTTCTCTCTCTTCTTTTTAATAAGGCTGGCTAATGGTTTATCTATCTTATTAATTCTTTCAAAGAACCAACTCCTGGTTCTGTTGATCTGTTCCACAGTTCTTCTGGTCTCGATTTCGTTGAGTTCTGCTCGAATCTTTATTAACTCCCTTCTTCTCTTGGGTGTAGGATCTATTTGCTGTTTTTTCTCTAGCTCCTTTATGTGTAAGGTTAGCTTTTGTATTTGAGTTCTTTCCAGTTTTTGAATGGATGCTTGTATTGCGATGTATTTCCCCCTTAGGACTGCTTTTGCTGCATCCCAAAGATTTTGAACAGTTGTATCTTCATTCTCATTAGTTTCCATGAATCTTTTTAATTCTTCCTTAATTTCCTGGTTGACCCTTTTATCTTTTAGCAGGATGGTCCTTAACCTCCATGTGTTTGAGGTCCTTCCAAACTTCTTGTTGTGATTTAGTTCTAATTTCAAGGCATTATGGTCCGAGAATATGCAGGGGACAATCCCAATCTTTTGGTATCGGTTCAGACCCGATTTGTGACCCAATATGTGGTCTATTCTGGAGAAAGTTCCATGTGCACTTGAGAAGAATGTGTATTCAGTTGAGTTTGGATGTAAAGTTCTGTAGATATCTGTGAAATCCATCTGGTCCAGTGTATCATTTAAAGCTCTCGTTTCTTTGGAGATGTTTTGCTTAGAAGACCTATCGAGTATAGAAAGAGCTAGATTGAAGTCACCAAGTATAAGTGTATTATTATCTAAGTATTTCTTCACTTTGCTTAATAATTGATTTATATATTTGGCAGCTCCCACATTCGGAGCATATATATTGAGGATTGTTAAGTCCTCTTGTTGAATAGATCCTTTAAGTATGATATAGTGTCCCTCTTCATCTCTCACTACAGTCTTTGGGGTAAATTTTAGTTTATCTGATATAAGGATGGCTACCCCTGCTTTCTTTTGAGGACCATTCGAATGGTAAATGGTTCTCCAACCTTTTATTTTCAGGCTGTAGGTGTCCTTCTGTCTAAAATGAGTCTCTTGTAGACAGCAAATAGATGGGTCCTGCTTTTTTATCCAGTCTGAAACCCTGCGCCTTTTGATGGGGTCATTAAGCCCGTTCACATTCAGAGTTACTATTGAGAGATATGAGTTTAGTGTCATCATGATATCTATTCAGTCTTTGTTTTTGTGGACTGTTCCACTGAACTTCTTCTTAAAGGGGAATTTTAAGAGGCCCCCTTAAAATTTCTTGCAGAGCTGGTTTGGAGGTCACATATTCTTTTAGTTGCTGCCTGTCTTGGAAGCTCTTTATCTCTCCTTCCATTTTGAATGAGAGCCTTGCTGGATAAAGTATTCTTGGCTGCATGTTCTTCTCATTTAGGACCCTGAATATATCCTGCCAGCCCTTTCTGGCCTGCCAGGTCTCTGTGGAGAGGTCTGCTGTTACCCTAATACTCCTCCCCATAAAAGTCAGGGATTTCTTGTCTCTTGCTGCTTTAAGGATCTTCTCCTTATCTTTGGAATTTGCAAGCTTCACAATTAAATGTCGAGGTGTTGAACGGTTTTTATTGATTTTAGGGGGGGATCTCTCTATTTCCTGGATCTGAATGCCTGTTTCCCTTCCCAGATTAGGAAAGTTTTCAGCTAGAATTTGTTCAAATACATATTCTGGCCCTCTGTCCCTTTCGGCGCCCTCGGGAACCCCAATTAAACGTAGGTTTTTCTTCCTCAGGCTGTCGTTTATTTCCCTTAATCTATCTTCATGGTCTTTTAATTGTTTGTCTCTTTTTTCCTCAGTTTCCCTCTTTGCTATCAACTTGTCTTCTATGTCACTCACTCGTTCTTCCACCTCGTTAACCCTCGTCGTTAGGACTTCTAGTTTGGATTGCATCTCATTCAATTGATTTTTAATTTCTGCCTGATTAGCTCTAAATTCTGCAGTCATGAAGTCTCTTGAGTCCTTTATACTTTTTTCTAGAGCCACCAGTAGCTGTATAATAGTGCTTCTGAATTGGCTTTCTGACATTGAATTGTAATCCAGATTTTGTAACTCTGTGGGAGAGAGGACTGTTTCTGATTCTTTCTTTTGAGGTGAGGTTTTCCTTCTAGTCATTTTGCTCAGTGCAGAGTGGCCAAAAGCAAGTTGTATTGGGAAAAAGAGAAAAAGAGAGGAGAGAAAGAAGGAAAGAAAAGAGAAAGAGAAAAAAAAAGAAAAAAAAAGGGGAAGAAAAAGAAAAAAAATGAAAAAAAAAAAAAAAAAAGAAAAAGAGAAAGAAAAAGAAAGGAGAAAAAAAGGGGGTGGGGGAAGGAAACAAATCAAAAAGCAAAACAAAACAAAAACAAAAACAAAAACAAAAACAAACAAACAAAAAAAGAACCACCGGGGAGTATCTTCTGATTCTGTGTACTTTAAGTCCCTTGGCTTCTCCTGGAAGTTGTCCGTCTAGCTGGTGTTCTGGGGGAGGGGCCTGTTGTGCTGATTTCCAGGTGTTAGCAGTTGGGGGAGCTGCTGTGCCCCCGCCTGGTGCAGGGCTCGGTGGGGGTTGTTTACCCCGTGAGGCCGCAGGAGGAACAGCCCCAGTGGCGGGGCAGCTCTGGAAACCTGGATTCAGCTCCGGCAGGAACTCCGTCTGCAGGGCCTGGAGGCTCCGGGGCGGGGCTGCTGATCTGCTCAGCTGGGGCAGGAGCGTCCTCGCTGTCCTGGGCCCTCCCGGCCTCTGCCTGTCCCGGGGGAGGCGGGATCCTGGGCTGTGTCCCGGCGCCCTGTGCTCCGGAGCCTGCGCTGGTGGATTCGCGCTCCCGGGCCGCGCAGCCCCCTCCGCGGAGCCGCCGCCCGAGCCCCTCCGAGCTGCTCCTGGAACCGCGCAGCCCCCTCCGCACGGAGCCTCTTCTTCTGCCCGAGCCCCTCCGAGCTGCTCCCGGGGCCGCGCAGCCCCCTCCGCAGAGCCGCCGCCCGAGCCCCTTCAGCTGCTCCGGGTCCCGCCGGGTCCCGCCGTGCGCGCTGCAGCCCTTAGGGAGCTCGGCGCACTCTCCTGGGTGCGCAGTTGCTGTTACTGTCCCCGGGAGCCCGAGGGCATCCCCGCCCTCCTGGGTCCTGCTCCAACTCCCCGCGAGCCCCTTTCCGCCGGGGAAGGTTGGTGCAGCTCCTGCTCCTCCGGGACGGGGCTCTCCTGTCCTGGGGACACTCGCCCCGGCCTCAGCCCGGCTCCTCGCGGGGCCCCTCCCCCTTGGAGGCCTTTGTTTCTTTATTTCTTTTTCCCCGTCCTCCTACCTTGATAGAAGCGCGAACTCTTCTCACTGTAGCATTCCAGCTGGTCTCTCTTTAAATCTCAGGCCGAATTCATAGATTTTCAGGATAATTTGAAGGTTTTCTAGGTGGTTTGGTGGAGACAGGTGATTTGGAGACCCTACTCTTCCGCCATCTTGCTCCTCCCCCCAGGAATATAATAATTTAGGGCAAGATTCTCAAACTAATGTCCTTGGATCAGCAGTCTCAGCCTCACTGCAAAGTTTGTTACAAATCCAAATCTTTAGACCTCACCCCAGAACTATTTTTTTCCAGCTTTATTGAGGTATGATTGACAACTAAAAATCATACACATTAAAGTGTACAGTATATTTTGATATTCATTGTGAAATTGTTACCATAATCAAGCTGAGTTACTCATATAGTTAAAAAGAATTCCACAAAAATGCTAAGTGATCTCTACACCCAACACGGGTCTCAAACTTATAACCCTGAGATCAAGGGTCACATGCTCTACTGACTGAGCCAGCCAGGTTCCCCTGTGTGTCATAACAGCACTTAAGATCTGCCTTCTCAGCCAATTTCAAGCCTATAATACATTAACTATAGTTACCATACTGTACATTAGGATCCCAAAGCTCAGTCATCTTATAACTGAAAGCTGAACCAATATCTCCCCATTTCTCTCTTCCCTAAACTCCTGACAATCACCATTCTATAAGTGCAGAACCTAAAGTGGGGCTTGATCTCATGACTGAGATCACAACTCGAATTGATACTTAACTGACTGTGCCAATAAGATGTCCCCACCATTCCATTTCTATGAGTTTGACTTGGTTAGATTTTACATATAAGTGAAATGATACAGTATTTGTCTTTCTGTATCTGGCTTATCTGTACCTGTATCTGGCTTGTTTTCACTTAGCATAATGTCCTTCAGGCTCACCCATGTTATTGCAAAAGGCAAAATTTCTTTTTTTAAAGACTGAATAAGGGCAGCCCGAGTGGCTCAGTGGTTTAGCACCTGCCTTCAGCCCAGGGCGTGATCCTGGAGACCCGGGATTGAGTCCCACATCAGGCTCCCTGCATGGAGCCTGCTTCTCTCTCTGCCTGTGTCTCTGACTCTCTCTCTCTGTGTCTCTCATGAATAAATAAATAAAATCTTAAAAAAAAAAAAAGAAAAAAAGACTGAATAATACTTCACTATATATATAAACCACATTTTCTTTATTCATTCATCCATCAATGAATATTTAGGTTGCTTCCATATCATGGCTATTGTGAATTACTGATGCTTTGAATATGGGAATGTAGATAGCTCTTCAAGTACCCCAGAACAATTGAATCAGAGCTCTGGAGATGAAATTCAGCAATCTTAATTGTAATAAGCTCTCTAGATAATTTTGATGGACACTCAAACTTGAGAAGTACTAGCTTAAGAAAATGTTGATGAAGGCCTGAATTACCACAGGTGGTAAAGATGGAAAGGCTGACTTGCAGTAGAAAAATCATTTAGAAGATAAAAACCAAAGAGGCACCTGGGTGGCTCAGTGGTTGAGCATCTGCCTTTGGCTGGGGTAATGGTCCTGGGGTCTGCGGATGGAGTCCTCTGTCAGGCTTCCCATGAGGAGCCTGCTTCTCCCTCTGCCTCTCTCTGTGTGTCTCTCATGAATAAATATATAAAATCTTTTTTTTTTTTTTTTTTTTTTAGAAAAGAAAGAGGGCAGCCCCGGTGGTGCAGCGGCTTAGCGCCACCCGCAGCCTGGGGCGTGATCCTGGAGACCCGGAATCAAGTCCCACGTTGGGCTCCCGGCATGGAGCCTGCTTCTCCCTCTGCCTGGGTCTCTGCCTCTCTCTGTGGATCTCTATGAATAAATAAAAAAATTTAAAAATCTTAAAAAAAAGAAAAAAAAGAAAGAAAAAAACCAAAGATATATTTGACAGGTCTCTCTCTGGATCTTTGGATCCCTGCTGTTAACCAGAACAGTTTTCCAGAATCCTGACCCCTTTACTTTCTTAGAATATCTTAAATATATCAAAGTAAGGGAAAAAACACATTTGCAGAGAGTTAAGGGTAGCTTATTCTCTTCTAAGCCAGTGATTTTTACTTTAATATCTGGGCAGATATTAGGCTAATTTATTTTCCCATTTTTTGAAGGTCAAATGTGGGGGTTGTAATAATGAAGAACTTTACCTCCATTGAGATCTTAACATATAACAGTAAGTCTATTGTTCTGTTGCTTGCTGTGTTCACACTTTATCCATTAAAAGACATTCTTACTTTGAGAAATTTGACATTAACCACTGTAATCTTTCATTTCTTGGGACAAAGAGCACCAATCATCGTTGGGTTTTACAGGAAGGATTTTATTCTTAGGAATTATTTTTGTATCAATTTTAACCAATTTTCACCTTGAGTCAGTTATAAAAGTCTAAGCAACCCTTGATTTCAGCTGCCTACTCTCAAAGTGTACAGGTTTTTATTTAAACTTAGATTTATTCCTGAAAAAAATCCAATAATTGGGTAATGTGAAAACGTCTCAGATAAGCTACTGAGTTAGAAAATTTCTTTGGTGGTTTCTCATATCTGTTTCAGTCAAACCATCTTGATTAAAGTTCTATGAACTAGCCAACTTCTGTGGATATTTTCAATTTTATCACAGGAAATTCAGTGGTCAATACAAAGCCACCTCACTCAAAAGCAATGTTTGTGCTATACTGGAATTAAAGTGAGTTTCAGAAAAGCAAATGACTTTCGTTATAAAAATCAATAGTGCATGCATTTACCTATTGCCCCCTTTTCATGTATTTAGAAAATGTTTTCTGAGGACCTACTGTAAGCAAAGAACTTTGCAAACCCTGTGGAGAACATATAAATAAATCATGAACCCACTGAAAGCTCTATGGGAAAGACAAATCTATTCTTTCTGCCGTGGGAACCATCATCCATGCCAAACTTTTACACCAAAGAAAGTTCTTAGACTCAAGACAACTTGAGTCCTCTGAATATTTCTATGGTTTCCCTATTTCCTGGACCATAATCTCTAGTAAAATCAGACAGTTCCTTAGAAGATAATACCAGATTATTTTTTGAGCTATTTATAAATCTGATATAATTCAATATGCATGAGTTTAAGTTCCTAAATTTATACCACAAGTCCCAACAATGCAAGTGGGTGACAAAAAAGATATGTTGCTTAAGTGGAAAAATGTATAAATGACCTGAGTCTTAAGAGAGGGAAGATAGTGGCTTAGGAATATCCAAGCTCATCTCATTCCATGGAAACAATGTGGCAACAACTATATGTACTGCAACTAACTCCAAAAGCCATCTGAATACTGGTAGAACAGCTAGTTGTAAAGACAAGGCCACATCAAAAAGGGTAGGGGAGGTGCAGATGCAGTTAGAAACCAAACTCCTGGCATATCTGACCACAAATAGGAAGGACATCACAAGCACAAATGAAGAAAAAAAAAATCAGACTCCACACTGGGCATCCCTGGTTTTGAAGACTCGCACTGGGAAAACCAGTCCCTGTAGCATCTGGCTTTGAAAATCACCAGGATTGAACTCCAGAGGAACAAGAGGGCAATAGGAAACTGAGTCTCATCCCTCAAAGAGCTAGCCACTAGATAACTCAGCCTGAGACATGTACAGCAGCAACAGTTTGAAAAGTGTCTGGGGGTATACGTGAAGGAGATTTATTACCAATTTAGGATGTATGCTGGGATGGGGCAGGGATCTACAGGAGCTTTCTACAGGAATGAAAGTGCTGGTGGGTGCCATTTTTCTTACCCTCCCCAAGCCAACATAGCCAAATGCTTGCCAGAGCCAGTTCTAACACTTTCTATCCACCTAACTAGCACCTAATGATCCACCCCAGCATCCCCCTGCAGATCTATCCCATCTAATCCATTTGCCCCAGCAGCTATCCCTCCAAAGCACATTGCTACACCCAATGGGCAACCCCTCCTGCACTGAAGAAGGGAGAAACTAAACCCCCACACTAGGATCCCACAGTTCCTGCAGCTGGGCTCTCAGCTGGCTGTGCAGAGAGCAAGCCTTGTCCTTTGATGCTTCTACAGCTAGCACAGGTGGGCTGAGGGCTGGTCTCACCCACCAGTGGGGCTATAGCTGAATATTTTAGCAGCACAAGAAGCAAACCTGGCTCACCAGTGATCCTACAGTAAGGAAAGGGTTTTATTACAGAAAGTTGGGCTGAAGGCCAATTTAATGCACCAACATGCCTACAGTGATTACGTGCCAGCTCAGCCGTAACAGGATGGCACATGTAGCCTACGCAGGGGAAACCCATGGAGGGTCTGCCTTTGGTGATTAAAGGGGATTATGCTACAGTGCACCATAGGAATACTTCTAAATAAGGCCACTACTTCCAAGACCAGGAGACATAACTGACCTACCTAACACATGAAAACAAACACAGAAAGATAAAAAGAAACAGAGGACTGTGTTCCAAATGAAAAACAAGAAAAAAAGTCACATGAGAAGAGAAAAATGAAACAAAGATAAGCAATATGCCTGATAAAGAGTTCAAAGTAATGGCCATAAAAATACCACTGGACTTGAAAGAAGAATTGATAAATTCAGTAAGAACTTCAACAAAGAGATAGAAAATATAAAAAAAAATAACCAGTCAGAGCTAAATAATTCATAACTGAAATAAAATATACACTAGAGGGAATCAACAGCAAAATAGAGGATGCAGAAGAATGGATCATTGACGTGGAAGACAGGGTAGTGGAAAGCAACCACGCTGAACAGCAAACTAACTTTAAGAAACTGTGTGACATAATCAAGCATAACATTTACATTATAGGGATCCCAGGGGAGGGAGGGAAGGAGGGAGGGAGGGAGAGAACTTAAATAGTAGCTCAAAAATTCCCTAATCTGGAGGAAGGTAATAGACATTAGATTCAAAATGGATGAACCCCAAACAAGATGAACCCAAGGAGGTCCATATCAAGACCTATAACAATTTAAAAAGCAAAAGTCAAAAATAAAGACAGAATCTTAAAAGCAGCAAGGAAATAGAAGCTAGTAATATACAAGAGAAACCCAAAAGTCTATTAGCTGATTTTTCAGCAGAAACTTTGCAGGCCAGAAGAGAATGGCATGACATATTCAAAGTGCTGAAAGGAAGAAATGTACAACAAAGAATATTTTGCCCTGCAAGATTAACATTCAGGATTAAAAGGAAGAATAAAGGGTTTTCCAGACAAACTAAAGCTAAAGGAGTTCATCATTACTAAACTGGCCTTTCAAGAGATGTTAAGGGGAATTTTTTAAATGGAAAGAAAAGGCCATAACTAGAAGAAAATTATGAAAGGAAAAAAAATTAACTGGTAGAAGCAAACATAGTAAATGTAGAATAATTATTTATAAAGGTAGTATGGAGGATAAAACATAAAAGTAGTAAAATCAATTATATCTACAAAAGCTAATCAAAGGATACAAAAAGTTAAAAAGATGTAAAATGACACCATATACATAAAACATGGAGGGAGCAGTAAAAAGGTAGTGCTTTTAAATGTGATCAAGTTTAAGTGACCATCAATTTAATATAGATTGCTATACACCTAGGATATTATATATGAACACCATGGTAATCACAAATCAAAAACTTACTGATACACAAAAAATGAAAAAGTATTCCAAGCACAACACTAAAGAAAACCAGCAAAACACTAGAGCAAAAGAAAGCAACAACAAAAAAACTATAAAAACAAGAAAACAGTAAAATGTCAATATATATATGTGTATATATGTATATGTATATATACACATGTCTGTACATAACCTTACAATTCTGGCATTACCATGATACTAAAACCAGATAAAGACACTATGAAAAAAGAAAACTATAGGCCAATATCACCAATGAATATAGATACAAAAATTCTCAATATTAGCAAACCAAATACATGTACATTTTGTTGCATTTATTGAGGAGATTGAGGTTTCCCCATTGAATATTCTTGCCTCCTCTGTCATAGATTAATTGACCACACTAATATGGGTTTATTTCTGTGCTCTCCATCCTGTTATACTCATCTGCATATCTGTTTTTGTGCCAGTAGCATACTGCTTTGATTACTACAGCTTTATAGTATATCTTGAAATCTGGGATTGTGATATATGCAGTTTTTATTTTCTTTCTTCAAATTGCTTTGGCTATTCAGGGTCTTTTATGCTCCATACAAATTTTAGGATTATTTGTCCTGGTTCTGTGAAAAATGCTATTGGAACTCTGATAAGTATTGCATGAGATCTGTAAATTGTTTGGGGGTAATATGGACCTTTAATCATGAGCATGGAATACTTTTCCATTTGTTTGTGTCATCTTCAATTCTTTAGTCAATGTTTTACAGGTTTCAGAGTACAGGCCTTTCACCTACTTTTAAGTTTATTTCTAGGTATTTTATCTTTTGGTGTGATTTTAAATGGGGTGATTTTCTTAATTTCTCTTTCAACTACTTCAGTATGAAATCAGATCTCTTTCTTATACCATGCACACAAACTAAAAATGAATTAAAAACCTAAATGTGAGACCTGAAACCATAAAACTCCCAGAAGAAAATGGGCAGTAATCCTTTTGACATCAGCCTTAGTAACATTTTTCTAGATAGGGCTCTTCAAACAAGAAAAAAAAAAAAAAAAAAAAAAAAAACTATCGAGAGTACACTAAAATACAAAGCTTTTGCAGAGTAAAGAAAACCAGCAAAATGAACAGGCAACCTACTTGATGGGAAAAGAAATTTGTAAATGATATATCTTATAAGGGGTTAATATCCAGAATATTTAAAGGAACTCTACAACCGGACACCAAAATATCAAATCTGATTTTAAAAAACTGGGCAGAGGACCTGAATAGACACTTTTCCAAAAAAAGACATACAGATAGCCAACAGACACATGAAAGATGCCCAACATTACTTAACATCAGGCAAATGAAAATCAACATCACAATGAGCTGTCACCTTACACCTGTCAGAATGGCTCAAAAAGACAAGAAATTTAAAAAAAAAAGAAATTAATAAGTGCTGGTGAGGATCTAGGGAGGGAAAAAAGAACACTTGTACACTGTTGGTAGGAATATAAATTGGTGCATCCACTGTGAAAAATAGTATGGATGTTCCTCAAAAAATTAAAAGTAATGTTACCATATGACCCAGTAATTCTACTACTGGATATTTATCCAAAGAAAATAAAAACACTAATTTGAAAAGATATGTGTATCCCTATGTTTATTGAAGCATTATTTACCATAGCCAAAGTATGGGGGATAACCCTAGTGTACATTGATCAATGAATGGATAAAGATGATGTGGTTATATAAATACAATGCGATATTACCCAGGCAGAAAAAAAGAATGAGATCTCGCTATTTGCAACAATATGGATGGACTTAGAGCATTACACCAAGTGAAATAAGTCAGAGAGAGAAAAATACCATATGCTCTCTCTTATATGTGTAATCCAAGAAAAACATGAATAAAGAAACAAAAGCAGAAACAGACCCATAAGTAGAGAGAACAAGCTGATGTCGCTGGAGGGGAGAAAGTAAGGGGATGGTCAAAAAGTGTGAGGGGAGTGGGAGGTACAGGTTTCCAGTTAAAGAATAAGTAAATCATTGGGACTAAAGGTACAGCATGAGGAATATAGTAAACGGTATTTTAGTAGTGTTGCATGATGACAGATGGTGGCTATACTTATGGTGAGCATAGCTGAACATATAGTTTTGGAATCACTATGTTATGCATGTGAAACTAATGTAACATTATGTCAACTGCACTTAAGTAATGAAATAATAAAAGAATTTTTTTGCTATAATCAAGTGGGATTTATTCCAGGGATGCAGGAATCACTCAATATTTGCAAATCAATATTATGCATCGCATTAAGAGAAAGAAGGATAAAAACCATATGATTATCTCAATAGATGCAGAAAAAGCTCTTGACAAAATTCAACATACATTTATGATAAAAACTCTCAAGATAGGTTTAGAGGATACCTACCACAACATAAAAAGGCCATATAGAACAAACCCACAACTCACAGCATACTCAATGATGAAAAGCTGAGCTTTTCCTCTAAGATCAGGAACAAGACAAAGATGTCCACTCTCATCACCTCTATTTAACATAGTACTAGAAGTCCTAGCTACAGTAATCAGACAACCAAAAGAAATAAATGACATCCAAATTGGTAACAAAGAAGTAAAACTATCACTATTTGTGGATGATATGATACTGTATATAGAAAACCCTAAAGACTCCACCAAGAAATTATTAGAAATTATAAATGAATTTAGTAACATTGCAGGATATAAAATATACAGAAGTTGGCTGCATTTTTACACACTCATAGTGAAGTGTCAAAAAGAGAAATGAACAATTCCTTTGACAATTTTACCAAAAACAATAAGATACCTAGGGATAAACTTAACCAAGGGAATAAAAGAAATGTACTCTGAAAAATACTATAGGACACTGATAAAAGAAACTGAAGGTTTCACAAACAAATGAAAAGATATTCTGTGTGTATGGATTGGAAGACTATTGTTAAAAAGTCCATATTACCCAGTCTACAGGTTCAATGGAATCCCTATCCAAATAATGTGTGTGTGTTTACAGAACTAGAATAATCCTAAAGTTTGTATGCAACCCAAAAGACCCTGAATAGCCAAAACAATCTCAAGAAAGAAGACCAAAGCTGCAGGTATCACAATCCTACATTTTAAGATATACTCCAAAGTGATAGTAATCAAAACAGTATGCTACTGGCATAGATCAATGGAACAGGATAGAGAACCCAGAAATAAACCCACACTTACATAATTAATCTATGACAAAGGGGTTAAAAATATATAGTGGGAAAAAGGTAGTGTCTTCAATAGCTGATACTGGGAAAACTGGACAGTTACATGAAAAAGAATAGAAGTGGACCACTTTCTCATACCATTCACAGAAATAAATTTACTCAGTGGATTAGATACCCAAATGTGAGGCCTGAAACCATAAAACTTCTAGAAGAAAACAGGCAGTAATCTCTTTGACATCAGCCTTAACATTTTTTAGATGTCTTTTCAGGCAAGGGAAACAAAAGTAAAAAAATAGAATATTTGGACTACACCAAAGTAAAAAGCTTTTGTACAGTGAAGGAAACTATCAACAAAATTAAAAGGCAACCTACTGAATGGGAGAAGAAATTTGCAAATGATATATTTGATAAGGAGTTAATATCTAAAATATACAAAAAAATTTTACAACTCAACACCAAAATAACAATCCCATATAAAAAAAAAGAGCAGAGGACCCAAAAAGACATTTTTCCAAAGAAGGCATAAAGATGGCAAACAGACACATGAAAAGATGCTAAACATTACTAATCATCAGGGAAATGCAAATCAAAACCATAGTGAGAGATCGCCTTATACCTGTCAGAAAAGCTAGGATCAAATAAAAACAAGAAGCAACAAGTGTTGGTGAGGTTGTGGATGAAAGAGAACACTCACGCACTGTTTGTGGGAATGTAAATTGGTATAGTTACTGTGGAAAAAAGTATGGAGGTTCCTCAAAAAATTGTGATAAGCACTGGGTGTTCTATATAAGTGATGAATCACTAATTTCTACTCCTAAAACTAATATTACACTATGTACTAATTAACTCAAGCTTAAATAGAAACTAAAAAAAAAAAAGTGGAAATCCCATGTAATTCAGTAATTTCACTACTGGGTATTTATGCAGAGAAATGAAAACACTAATTCAAAAAGATATATTCATCCCTATGTTTATTGCAGCATTATTTACAATAGCCAAGCTATGGAAGCAACCTAAACATCCATTAATAGGTAGATGGAAAAAAAGGATGTGGTATATACAAATACAGCGGAATATTAGCCATAAAAAGAATTGGATCTTACCATTTGCAACAATATGGGTAGACCTGGAGGGTATTATCTTAAGTGAGATAAGTCAGCAGAGAAATATAAATACCATATGATTTCTCTTTTGTCGGGAATCTAAACAAAACAAAACAACCCAGAAATAGACTCATAAGTAGAGAGAACAACTCTTAAGTGTTGGTTGCCAGAGGGTATAGGGCTGGGAAGATGGAGGAAATAAGTGAAGGGGATTAAGAAGTATAAACTTCCAGTTATAAAATAAGTAAGTCATGGAGATGGAAAGTACATCATAGGGCATATAGTCAATAATGCTGTAATAATGTATGCTGACAGATGGGGACTATAGTTCTCGCAGTGAGCACACAAAAAATGTGTAGAATTACTATGTTGTACACATGAAACTAATGTATCATATAGCACCTATACTTCAATAATATTTTTTAAATGTCCCGAGTCTTACACCTTGGTGAAAACTTGATATGAATCAATGAATAAGCTTGGGCTAATTTCATAGTGAAGTATCCAGAATAAAGAGGTCTTCCCTTTTTTGGCACTAATTAGACCACCTTGATAATATTATGTTCAGCCTGGGCACAACAATGAAATGTTTAACCTGAGAAACTGTGTGGTGTGTTCCGATGAGAGACAAAATGATTACTCAGAGTCTAATATCTTGGAACAAAGAGAGGTCCAAAGGGGCTACACCACCAGGCATCAAGAAGTGCAGATGCCAAAGTGAAGCCTCCAGTTCAAGTCCAGGTTGGCTCTTGGTCTCATTATCATAGAATGTAAATATGTGGAAGCAAGGAAAGAAAAACAACTGAAGAAGCCACTCACATGAGAACTGGGACCTGGGTATGTGACTAAATGCATGGGTCTCAGGGAAGCATGAACTAGGAGGCTGCAGGGGATGGGAGAACTGACCTCAGCGGGCCTGGCTATCTTATCTACCATTATTGCTGTTTACAGCATGTACTGTTTTTGGTATGGACTGATGACAGAAATAATTGGGTTTTGCCACATGCATAAAGCTGTTGCTATTTATGCATGTCACTGTTCTTATTGTTTGTTTTTTTTTTTTTTTTTTTTTTTTTTTTTTACCTGCTGAGGTCCTGCTCTCCCAAGAACCTGATTCTGGTGCACCCAACATAACATGTTTCTTAAACATGTTCAAGATTTCTTCGTGGATAAGTAGAGTTTGAGGAGAAGATTTATAATTTAACAAGGTCAATGTTAGACTTGGGGTACTTTGGGGCACTTGGGTGGCTCAGTGGGTTAAACGTCTAACTCTTGGTTTGGGCTCAGGTCATGGTCTTGGGGGTCATGAGATCAAGCCCTGCAGCACTCAGTGTGGAGTCTGCTTGAGGATTCCATCTTTCCCCCACCTCTCTCTGCTCTTGCACTCTCAGGCTCTCGTGCTTTAGCACATGCACGCTCTCTCTATTGTTCTCTTTTTTTCAAATTGGGGCACTTACCTTTTGACCCTAAATATTGATTGTCATGATTAAATTAAATTAGAAAATGGTAACAAAAACACAAACACTTTCTACAATGTTTGGTGATGAAACTAAAATGAAATTATCGAGATAATGTCTTTGTACCCTTTTCTATCACTTTGATGACTTCACATGGTTACTCAGAAGCACCAAGTAAGAGCTTGCATTTTCCTATAGTTTAGCTTTGTTGAATTATTTTTGGCACTGGAAACGTTCACCTGTAGGGTTTTTTTTTTTTTTTTTAAGATTTATTTTATTTATTTATTCAGAGGGAGAGAGAGAGGCAGGCAGACACAGGTAGAGGGAGAAGCAGGCTCCATGCAGGGAGCCCTACGTGGGACTCGATCCTGGGACTCCAGGATCACACCCCGGGCTGCAGGTGGTGCTAAACCGCTATGCTACCAGGGCTGCCCTTCACCTGTAGTTTTAAGGAAGCCTGGTATGTAACAGATTTTGTGCATGAAATGAGTCTTCCTTTCAGTGTATGAGGTTAAAGCAAGCGCAAATCATATGACAAAGTATAATTAACACTGATATTTATGTTGAATTTGCAGTAGAGCTTGAAAAAAGGACATTGTGATAGAATTTCATTTAACATTTTATAATCTTACACTTGCTTCTAGTCTTTTTGTGGGTTCAAGAGCCTGTTGACTTGTGAAGAATTTGCCACCTTCTTATGAGCTTGCTGACTTGTTCTTTTGTGAAATTTCTTGCACATTTGAATATTGTCAAAGAAACAAAACTAACCACGAGAGGGGAAAAAACACATATGCTTCTGGATGCTGAAAGACACATCTTGATTCACTGGAAAAACATGATCATCCATTTATTATCAAAAATATGTTTTCAGTGAGAGATGAAACTAAGTATCTTGAGGGAAATTGATCTGGCAGCCAGAGACAGGGACACAGCCATTGTCATTACCTCAGCCAGCACTTCAGACCCTTTTCTGTTACAATTTTCATGTAGGCCCATCAGTATTCACAAGGCCATTGAACTACTCGTGAAAAGCCCAGAGACCAAGGCGATCCTAAAACTGAAAATACGAGAGGGATAGATCAAAATGCAGAGATATTAGTGATTTCCATGGCTATATTCAAAATCTTATCATTGAGGGATATTTTTGTGGGTCTCAATTATAGTATATGTACTGCTGAAGCGAGCACTTTTGTGGTTTTCAATGTGGGTATTATTGATACCTGGGACATGACTATTGCATAGGGCACAAATAATGCCCATCCTTCTGATTATATGACTGGCAACTAGATTACCATGTTCTTAAACTACATTTGCTAGAGGAAAAAATATGGAAAAATAGTATTAGCCATTCTCTATAAATGACCTAGCTTACATCATAAGGATGGTTTAATGCAATCCAAGTATGAAGAAATGAAATTTTAAAAAAATATACTAAAGTGCACATAACATTAAAATTACCATTTAAACCATTTAAGTGTACAGTTCAGTGGCTGTGCAAATCAGATACATTCACAGTATTGTACAACCATCATCTATCCCCAGAACTTTTCATCATCCCAAACAAACTGTATCCAAAACTAAGTCTTCATTCTTCATTACCCCCAGCACTTGGCAAAACCATTCCACTGTCTCTACAAATTAGGCTATTCTAGGTAGCTCATATAAGTGGAATTATACAGTATTTGTCTTTTGTATCCATTTATTTCATTCAATATAATACCCTCTATTTTGTTGTATATATCAGAATTTTCTTTTTATTTTTTAAGACTAGATATTTCATCCTAGCCACACACCATATTTTGTTTATCCATCATCTTTTGATGGACACCATCTGTTGATGGTTATTTCCATTTTTTGGCAATTGTGAATAATGCTGCAAAAAAAAAAAAAAAAGAGGAAACCAAACATGAAAGAATGTCTCCAGTCCTGAGTGTGATGACAGGATAACAGAACATCATTCATAATTTAATTGTAAGAAATGCATGGCCCAGAAATGGATAGCCTAAATAACTTAAGCTTAGAGAAACTGATCTGTAGGGGAAAACTTGGTGAAATCATAAAAGAAGTCTTCTTAAGAAAATTATTTGGAATTTGGTGAGCAGTTGTTCTTTATTTTTTTTAAGATTTTATTTATTTATTCATAGAGACACACACAGAGAGAGAGAGAGAGAGAGAGAGGCAGAGACACAGGCAGAGGGAGAAGCAGGCACCATGCAGAGAGCCCAACGTGGGACTCGATCCAGGGTCTCCAGGATCACGGCCTGGGCTTCAGGCAAAGCTAAACCGCTGTGCCACCGGGGCTGCCCACCAGTTGTTCTTTAGATTCCAGTAAGAATCAGAGATCACAGTCAAAACCCCACAAATGCATTGAAAGAAAAAACTAAGTATTATATCACCACATAGTCCTGAAACACTGACTCTTGAAGACCCTAGAAGTATGAGGTGAGATCCCATCCAGAGGACCTGAAATGACTTTATAACCTTTTATCTCTAAATATTCCTTTCAGCATGAAAGCATCCACTCAACCCATTAACATGTTCAAGGTCTCAAGAGTGGAACTGTTGTTACTCCAGAATGATTCCCTTGTTTGGAATGTTTCTTAGTGAAAGGAAGTGAAACTCTAATGGTACAGCATCAGTGCCATGGTCAAGTCACACAAGTTAGGACTGGGCTTCCCTCAACAAGGGAACACACATTAGAAAGCTCTTTCTTATATCAAGTTACCCACAGTTCTGTTTTTAAAGGGAACTTAAAAAAAAAGATTTTATTCTTTTAAGTAATCTGTATACCTGACATGGGGCTTAGACTCATAACCCCAAGATTAAGAGTCACATGTCTACTGAATGAGCTAGCCAGGTGCCCCTAAAGGAAACATTCAAAATAAATCCATTCTACCAGCTATTGGACTCTTACCTGCTTACATAAGTGAGCATTTTCCCACCAAGGCCACTTCAAATTCCTTCATCCTAGTTCTAATATGACAAAGTGTCTAGTTTTCTTATTATAGCTCTACTTTGAATATACTAAAGTCACTCTACAACATGCCTTCCACCTCATCTCACATGCCCTAATGTAAATGCAATCAATTAGTATAAAATAATGAGAATCTATCACTTCTCTTGTTCCAGAGGTGCACTGTACAATAGAATAGCCATGAGTTACATGTAATGTTTCATTAAAAATGAGGTCCTTGGTTGCAATACTCACATTTCAAGTGTTCAACAGACACAGTGGCTAGTGGCACTATATTGACAGCACAATATTTCCTTGCGTTTGATCTGGGGACTTTTTTTTTTTTTTTTTTTTTTACATTTTTGTTGTAGTATTTGGATGTGTTTTTAAAAATAAGCCAGTGATATTTTATTAATTTTATGGCGAGTAAAAGAAATCATCAAATGTTAAGTGTCAATTCTTGACTTTTAAGACATTTACTTTTGGCTCAGTCTTCAAAAAAAATTCTGATCATCTACATATTTTGCTTATATAATGCTTTTGCCTTGAAGTGATAGTTTCATATTGCAGATATTGACTATATTGCTAATATATAAAACTTGAGTAAGCTATTTGAAATGGTAAAAAGGTTCTTCACTAGTCTTATCAGGCCTCTTTCAAGAACCCATGTATGCACAATGGAATTAAACTAGAAATCATTAGCATAAGAAAAACAGAAAAACTCTCAAATATGTGGAAATTACGTAATACACTTGTAACCAATAAATCAAAGAAGAAATACAATTTTGAAAATATTTGGAGACAAGTGAAAATAAAAACACAAAATATCAAAACTTCTGGGATGCAGCAAAAGTGGTGCAAAAGGGAAGTTTATGAACAATTATACACCAACACATTGGCTAACCCAAAAGAAATGGATGAATTCCTAGAAACCTGTAACCTACCCAGACTGACTCATGAAAAAAGAAAGAACCTGGAAAAAAAAAACAAAAACAAAACCTACATTTAATACAAGAAGGAGATTGAAGCAGTAATCAAAAACCTCCCAACAAAAAAAAAAATCCCAGGACCAGATGGCTTCACTGGAGAATTCTACCAAACATTTAAAGAATAATTAACATCAATCCTTTCCAGACTCTTAAAAAGAAAAGAAGAAGAGGGAACACTGCTTAATGCATTCTGTGAGGCCAGAATTACTTCAATACTAAAACCAGACAAAGACACAAAAAGAAAACTATAGACCAATATCCCTGATGAATATTGATGCAAAAATCTTAAGATAATAACAAAGTAAATTCATCAGCACATTGAAAGGATAGTATGTCATGATCAAGTGGAATTTACATCTGGAAACATGGATAGTTCAGCATATTAAAATCAATGTAATGCACCACATTGACAAAATGTCAAAAGCCACATCATTTTAATCAATACAGGAAAAAATTGATAAAATTCTATGTCCTTTTAGGAGGAAAATATTTGACAAACTAGACTAGAAGGAAACTACCTGAAAATAATAAAAGCTGTTTATCAAAAGCCCACAACTAACATCAAATTCAATAGGGAAAGACTGAAGATCAAGATTAGTAACAAAACAAGGGCTTGTAGCACATTTACCACTACTATTCAACATAGTACTGGAAGTTCTAGACAGAGCAATTGATAAACGTCATAAAAATTGGAAAAGAAGGAAAACTATCTGTGTGCAGATGACATGATCTTAAGGATTCCACAACAGAATCATTAGAACTAATAAATTTAGAAAAGTTGCAGGACACAAAAATCAACACTTAGAAATTAGTTGCATTTCTATACTGAATAGTGACCAATTTGAAAAGGAAATTAAGTAAAAAAAAATTCCCATTTGCTGTAGCATCAAAAAGAATAAAATACTTTGGAATAAACTTAAGAAGGTGAAAGACTTGTACACTGAAAAATAGAAAACAGTTCTAAAAGAAATTGAAGAAGATACAAATAAATGGAAAGGCATCCAATAGTTATGGACTGGAAGACTTAACATTGTTATAATGTTCATACTACCCAACGTAATCTACAAATGCAATTTTTATCAAAATTCCAGTGGATTTTTTTGCAGAAATAGAAAAAAATCCTAAAATTCATATGGAATCTCAAGGGACCCTGAATAACCAAAACAAACTTATGATAGAAGAATAGAGTTAGAGGACTCAGATTGCCTGATTTCAAAATGATATTACAAAGCAGCAATAAATAAGATGATATGATTTAGGCATAAAAATAGATATATAGACCAATGGAATGGTATACAAGACCCCAAAATAAGCCCTTGCATATATGGCAAAATGATTTTCAATAAGGATATCAAGCCTACAAATAGGGAAACAATGGTCTTTTCAACAAATGGTGCTGAAAAACTGGATATTCACATGTGAAAGAATTAGGTGGACCCTTACCTTACACCAGATACAGAAGTTAACTCGAAATGGACTAAAGACCTAAACACAATGTCAAAAATTATTCAAACCCTAGAAGAAAACATAGGGGAAAAACTTAGAACATTAGGTTTGGCAATGATTTCGTGGCATGACACCAAAAGCACAGGCCACCAAGAAAAGAATAGATAAATGGGACTAAACCAAATTTTAAAACTTTTGCATTTCAAAGGCATTAACAGAATGAAAAGACCACCATAAAATGGGAGAAAGCAATTGCAGAATACGTATCTGATAAAACGTTAATATCTAGAATACATAAGGAAAGATTATAATGCAATAACCAAAATAAATACCTAATTAAAAATTGGGCAAAGTACTTGAATAGACATTTCCCCAAAGATGACATACAAATGACCAACATACACAGAAAAGATATTCAACATCATTCATCTTCAGGCAAATGAAAGTCGCCACCACAATGAGCACTTGTCAAAATGATTAGAATCAAAAAAAGAAATATTAAGTGTTGGTGAGAATATGGAGAAAAAAGAAACCTCAATGTACTGTTGGTGGGAATGTAAATTGATGCTGACACTGTAGAAAGCAGTATGGAGTTTCCTCAAAAACTTTTTTTTTTTAAAGTAGAAATAATTTACGATTCAGTAATTCCACTCATTCTGGGTATTTACTCGAAGAAAATAAAAACACTATTTCAAAAAGATATATGCACCCTGATGTTTATTTCAGCTTTACAATAGCCAAGATATGGAAGTAACATGTATCTGTTGATAGATAAATGGATAAAACGATGTGACACACACACATACACACAGGAATATTACTCAGCCATAGAAAAGAATGAGATATTGCCATTTGCCGCAACATGGATAGACCTAGAGGGTATTATGCCAAATGACACAATTAAGACAGAGGAAGACAAATACCAGATGATTTCACTTATATATAGAGTCCAAAAAACAAAACAAAAAAGAATAAAAAGTAGAAACACACTCATAAGTTGGAGAACAAACTTAACAACTGTCTGAGAGGAAGGAGGTGGGGGATGGGCAAAATGAATGAAAGATAGTGAGAGATACAGGCTTTTAGTTTTGGAATAAGGTATGGGAATAAAAAGTATAGCATATGGAACAAAGTCAGAGGTATTGTAATAGCATTGTATCGTGACAGATGGCAGCTACACTTGTGGTGAGCACAGCATATAGACTTAGCAAATTACTAAGTCATGCACCGGAACTAATAATATTGTATTTCAACTATACTTTAAGAAAAATTAAAACACACACAAAATGAGATATCACCTCACACATCAGGATGATTGCTATGATAAGAACAGAAAATGAGTATTGGTGAGGATGCGGAGAAGTTGGAACACTTATGTACTCTTGGTGTGAATGTAAAGTGGTGCAACTATTATGGAAAACTATATGGGAGCTCTTCAAAGAGTTAAAAATAGAATTACCATACAACCCAATGATTCTGCTTCTGGGTATCCAAAAGAACTGAAATCAGGTTTTCAAAGAGATAATATGTACTCCCAATGTTCACCGCAGCCTTATTCATGATAGTCTAGATATGGCAACAAACCAAATGTTCATCAACACATGAACAGATAAAGAAAAGGTGGTATATATGTAAAATGTATATAATGTAAAATGTTGAGGGGAGAGGGGATTCATGTTTGATGGGTATAGTTTTAGTGTCACAAGATGAAAGTTCTAGAGATCTATTGCACAACAATGTGAATATATTTAATGCTACTGAACTGTACATTTAAAAATTGGTAGGATGGTAAATTTCATGTTATGTGTTTTTTACCACACAAATTCCTGATGTAGGTTCTTGGAAATCAAAAGCATTTCATTTCTTTGGCCAACCTGCTAAAATGAAATTGTCTCACCTGTTCAGTAACCAATAATGACCTGAACTCCTTGTTTTCTTCCATAAGGAATCAACATTATGAAGCACATTGTTTAAAAACTGTTCTGTTAATAAAACAGTAAGTGAATTAGCTTCGGGTATAAGTCATGCTGTACACGTAGCTCCTGCTCCAGTTGGAGAAATCCCAAATGCTCCTTTCCATTCTACACCATAGTTCACTAAGTAATGTACATAAAAATCCTTCCTCTAAAGTAGGAGTTTTCAGTGAAAACTAGAAGCAAAAAAAAAAAAAAAATCAAGTACTTCAATCTCCTATAAATGTGCACAGATGTCAACAACTTACTCATACTCTACATTATCAATCACTTCAACCTACTGCAAAGCAAAATGTGTTCTAGTACACACCTTTCAATTCACACTGTATGTTATTGACATAATGTTTGTACAGAAGTATCATTTGATGAAAGAATTTTTCCAACAGTTCCTTCTGATTTAGCACTGACTGTATTTGTCATTAATTCATGATTGGCTTTATAAACTTATCAGTGGTTTGACTTATACCTCTTCTCATTATGAGGAGTGCAATGCTGAGTGATAGCTGGGTAATTCTAGCCTTTCCTTTGACTTTATTGATAGAATCCATCAAATTTGTACTGGAAGGCAGTATTTTGTTCTTGGTCTAGAGAAAAGTAGATTGCTTTAGCAGCGGGGGGGGAGGGGACTGTGCTTTGTATGACAAGAATAAAATCTGTGGTGGCTTTCAACTTCTGTGTTAGATAGAACTCTTTTTTTTTTCTTTTACAGTTTTTAAAAACTACCTTGAGGGATGGAAAGGAATGTATTAACTCATATAACTGGAAAATGAAGAGAAGGCAGAAAAGTCTAGAGTATATTGCATCCAGATGCTTAAAGTAGAATGTTAGTTCTCTGTCTCTCCTTGCATCCGTTGCCCTAGGTTTCTGTGTTAATTTTTAAATTAAAATTCTTTTAAATTTTTAAATTAAAATTAATTAAATTAATTTAATTTTTAAATGAAATTTTTAAAAATTTTTTAAAGATGTGGGATCTTTACATGTAACAGTGGAAAAAGTTTACATGTCCTTGTGACTTTTTTTTACGATTTTATTTATTTATTCATGAGACACAGAGAGAGAGAGAGAGAGAGAGAGAGAGAGAGGCAGAGACATAGGCAGAGGGAGAAGCAGGCTCCATGCAGGAAGCCTGATATGGGACTCAGTCCCAGGACCCCAGGATCACCACCTGGGCCGAAGGCAGACACTCAACCACTGAGCCACCCAGGTGTTTCTGGCCTTGTGACTTGTAATCCCAGAGGAATAGAACCCTCTCCTAGTGTCTATATATAAAGAAAAGAATACTCTGAATGTCCCAGTTTGGATTACATGCCCATGCTGGAACAAGTGCCAGTAGCTAGGGGGATAAATGATCTTGATTATCAAGCCTAGGTCATATGCCCACTCTTGTGGCCAGTCTATTGTCAGAAGTGAAGGAAATATAGACACCAATTATTTTTCTACTCCATATTTGACAAATATCTCATTAAAAAAAAAATAGTACCCAAGGGACAAATAGATTCTTAATGCCATAGAATTTAATTATCAGAGAATCATGCTGTATTGCCTTTTTATACCTTTTCTTACTTAATTGCATAAAATCATCATATTCACAGATATTTTAAAAGAAGCTCTTCATTTTAAGAATTACTTTGAGTTGAAGTATTTGTTGCTTAATTTTATCACTAACTTTATTTCAATAATCTACTCTTAAGCCTTTGTTATGTAGTAAGCATATAAAATTAAATAGAAACCAATAGAATGCTATTTTAACACATACAAACAAAACACTGTAATATAAAAAATGTTCACAAAGACCAAACTGTTAACTGAATATCAGTCAAGAAGGACTTCCAGGGAACATGGACTTCCTGGGTTTACCTTGTCCCCATAGATACAACTAGATAAGAGCCACAGCAGTGTGAATAAACTGGGAAATGATCTGAAGACTGGCAGAGCAGACTCTAAGCAGATAAATGGCTACATCAAAGAGAGGTAGTACTTCAAAGAGGGTAGGGAAGGGTGGAGACACTATCAGGAAACAAATGGACCTGGCAGGACTATTCATGGGAGGGAGGGTTGCACCAGGTGCAGAGAGGAAAGAGGAAAAGACCCCATGCTAGGAATCCCAGCGTGAGGGACTCACACTGGAAAGACAAATTCCCATAACATTTGGCTTTGAAAACCAGAGGAGCGATCAGTGGAGCTTAACACCTGGAATATTAAAAATTATCAGGCTCTGCTCTGGGAGAACAGGAGGTCTACAGGAAAGTGAGTCTCGTCACTTAAAGAGATAGTACAAACATCCCAGCACAGAGTAGCAGTCTGAAAAATGCCTGGAGTAGATTGGAAGATTTAATAATCTCAGAGCATATGCTAGAGGAGCGGGGATCTTTGGGACACCTCTCCAAGAACAAAAGAGCTGGTAAGTGCCATTTCTCTCCCTAATCTCCCAGACACACACAGACACTGATGGGAACAAGCACAGCACCAACACTCTCCACCTAGCTTGCTAATAGCCTGCCCTGCCCTTGTGTGATTCTACAGAAATGCCCCCTTTGACCCAGTCAGCCTTGGCAGTTTTCCCAGGCAGCTGCAAATCCCCTCCTGGAGTGGACCTGCACAGACCTTACTGGCACCATGTTTCCCACCCCCATGTTCTCCTGCAGACACATCCTCCAGCATGCCAGTGCCAAGAGTCCATCCAAAGCAAAGCCACAAGCCTGGCAGTATGTAGGTAGCTCAGATAGGAGCCAGCACCACTCCAAAGTGACTGCCCTGGAGACAGGGGAAGATAACCATATACACCAGTCTGACTGGAGCTCTCATGTTGGGCTGGAAGCAGACATCTGGTCTGGCTGCAAGTCCCACTCACCAATGAAAGTTTTTCAGGGTATGACACAAGGATAGGACCCTACACTTCAGTGCTACTCCAGCTCCAGCAAATGCCTGGTCTGACTCAACTCAAGCCCAAGGGGGCATTAAACTGGCCCACTAACAACACAGGAACAAAACCCTACACACAAGCCATTATAGATGATGGTACTGAAGGCAAAGATAGCTCAGCCACAATAGTAGGGTACACACAAGGCATCCCTGAAGTGCCAGATTCTGGTGAACAGTGTGCATTGCACTATAGGGCACTACAGGACCACCTATTCATAAGGCCACTATTTTCAAGAGCAGGGGACATAGCTGACTTTCCTAACACATAGAAACAGACACAGAATTAGGCAAAATGTGGAGACAGAGAAATATATCCAAATGAAAGAACAGAACAAAAATCAGAGCAAAATAGCTAAGCAAAATGGAGACAAGCAATATGTCTGATATAGAATTTAAAGTAATTGTCATAAAGATACTAAATGGGTTTAAGGAAAGAGTGGTAGATTTCAGTGTCTCAACAGAGAGAACACTTAAAGAACCAGAGAACTAAAAACTGAAATGAAAAGTACACTACAGGAAGTTGAAGAACAAATCAGTGTCCCAGAGGACAGGGCAATGGAAGGTAATCAAGCTGAACAAGAAAGAGAAAAATGATTAATGAAAAATGAAAATATCTTAAGGGAACTCAGTAATACCAAAAGCAGCATCATAATAACATTTGCATCATAGGGATCCCAGAAGCAGAAGAGAGAAAAGGGACAGAAAATTTATTTGAGAAATAATAGCTGAAAACTTCCTGAATCTGGAGAAGGAAACAGAAGTCCAGATCCAAGAGACATAAAATACCCCCAACAAAATTAACCCAAGGAAGTCCACACCATGACACATGGTAATTATAATGGCAAAAAGTAGTGATAGTAAAGAGAATTTTAAAATCAGCAAGAGAAAAATTATATACAAGGGAAATTGCATAAAGCTATCAGCTGATTTTTAGCAGACACTTTACAGGCCAGAAAGGAGTGGGAAAATATATTCAAAATGGTGAAAGGACAAATCTCCAATCAAGACTACTCTATCCAGTAAGGCTCTCATTCAGAATAGAAGGAGAAATAAAGAGGCTCCCAGATAAACAAAAAAGAATTCATCACCAATAGAAGCCTTGTTAAACAGGACTCTGTAAATGGAAAAGAAAGACCATAATCAGGAGTAAGAATACTAGTAAGCACAAAATCAGTAAAAGTAAGTATATGTGGAAGAATCAGTCAAAGGATTCACAAAAGAGAAGATTGTAAAGTAGACATCATATACTTAAATATGGGGGCGGGGGAAAGAGAAAAAAATTAGTGCTTTTAGAACGGATTCAAACTTAAATGACCATCAACTTAATATAGACTGCTATCTACATAAGAAGTTGTAGTTGTACATACACCTAATGGTAATCACAAACAAAAAACCAGTAACAGATATGCAAAAAAGGAGAGAAATCCAAGTATATCACTAAAGAAAGCCAGCAAATTGTTAAAGAAGAGAGCAAGAGAAAAAGAGAGAAGAACTACAAAACCACCATAAAGTAAGTAACAAAATGGCAATAAGTACATACCTATCAATTTTGATATGCAAATGGACTAAATACTCCAATCAAGGGACATAGGGTGGAAGAATGGATAAAAAAGACCCATCTATATGCTACCTATGAGACTCATCTTAAACCTAAAGACACATGCAGATTGAAAGTGAAGGGATAGAAAAGCATTTATCATGAAAATGGAAGTGAAGAGAAAGCCAGGGTAGCAATACTAATATTGCACAAAATAGATTTTAAGAGACAAGGCAGGACACTAAATAATCATAAAGGGAATAATCCAACAGGAAGATTTAACAATTATAAATATTTATGTACCCAACATGGGAGGAGCCATACATAAAGCAGCTAATAATAAACATAAAGGAAGTAATTGATAGTAATACAATAACAGCAAGGGACTTTAATACTCCATTTACATCACTGGAAAGATCATCTCAATAGAAAATCAACAAGGAAAATATGGCTTTAAATGACACATTGGACCAGATGGATCTAACAGATTCAGAACATTCCATCCTAAAACAGCAGAATATACGTTCT
This sequence comes from Canis lupus baileyi, assembly GCF_048164855.1. Classification (NCBI taxonomy): domain Eukaryota; kingdom Metazoa; phylum Chordata; class Mammalia; order Carnivora; family Canidae; genus Canis; species Canis lupus. The sequence goes on from NC_132840.1 coordinate 70,538,927, forward strand.
TTTCAAGTGCACATGGAACTTTGTCCAGAATAGATCCCATATTAGGCCACAAAACAAGTCTCAAAAATTTAAAAAGATGGAAGTTGTACCATGCATTGTCTCTGACCACAATGCTAGCTATTAAACTGCAAGCTGACTGTAAGAAAAAAATCTGGAAAGAGCTCAAACACATGGGGGGTAAATAACATGCTACTCAACAATGAATACGTCAGCCAGAAAATCAAAGAGGAAATAAAAAAAACAAACACATGGAGACAAATGAAAACACCATGGTCCAAAATCTTAGGGAGGAAAGCTTCCAAATTCATTCTATGAGGCCAGCATTACTCTAATACCAGATAAAGACACTTAAATAAAAGAAAAAAAAAAAGAAGAACTACAGGCCAATATCCCAAATATTAGCAAACCAAATCTAACAATGCACTAAAAAAATCATTTACTGTGATCAAGTGAGATTTATTTCTGGGATGCAAGAGTGCTTCAACATTTGCTAATCAATGTGATACATCACATGAACAAGAAAAGATAAAAAACATATGATTATTTCAATAGATGCAGAAAAGGCATTTGACAAAGTACAACATCCATTCATGATAAAAGCCTCTGCAAAGTAGGTTTAGAGGAAACATAACTCAACATAATAAAGGCCACATATGAAAAACCTACAGCTAAAATCATCCTCAGTGGTAAAAAACTAAGAGCTTTTCCCCTAAGATGAGGAACAAGACAAGTATGTCCACTCTTACCACTTCTATTTAACATAGTACTGGAAGTTCTAGCCACAGCAAACAGACAATAAGAATTAAAGGGCATCCAAACTGGCAAGGAAGAATAAAACTTGCACTATATGCAGATGACATGATACTATATGTAGAAAATCCAATAGATTCCACCGAAAAATTACTAGAACTGATCAACAAATTCAATAGGAGAACAAAATCAAAATACAGAAATCTGTTGCATTTTCCATATAATAATAATGAAGTAGAGAAAGAGAAATTAAGAGAAGAGTCCTATTTATAATTGCATCAAAAATAATAAAATACCTAGGAATAAACTTAACCAAGGAGATGAAAAACCTGTACTATGAAAACTATAAGACATTCATGAAAGATATTAAAATGACACAAACAAATGGAAGGATATTCCATGCTCGTGGATTGGGACTACAATTGCTCTTAAAACATTCATAAACGTTTTAATGCAATCTACAGATTTAATGCAATCTCTATCAAAACACCAATAGCATTTTTCACAGAACTAGAACAAATAATCCTAAAATTTGTATGGAACCACAAAAGACACTGAAAAGACAAAGCAATCTTGAAAAAGAGCAAATCTGGAAGTACCACAATCCAAGATTTCAGATATATTACAAAGCTATAGTAATCAAAACAGTATGGTATGGGCAAAAAAAACAAAAAACAAAACAAAACAAAACAAAAAAAAACCAGACATATGGATCAATAGAACAGGATAGAGAACCCAGAAATATACCCACAATTAAATGGTCAATTAGTCTTCTTTTTTTTTTTTTTTTTTTTTTTTTTTTGGTCAATTAGTCTTCAACAAAGGAGACAAGAATATGCAATGGGAAAAAGTCTCTTCAACAAATGATGTTGAGAAAAATGGACAGCTACATGCAAAAGAATGTAATTAGATCACTCTCTAACACCATACACAATAAACTCAAAATGAATAAAGGCCTAAATGTGAGACCTGAAACCTTAAAAATCCTAGAAGGCAGCACAGGCAATAATTTATCTGACATGGGCTATAGTAAACATCTTTCTAAATAGGTCTCCTGAGCCAAGGGAAATGAAAGCAATAATAAACTATTGGGACTATGTCAAAATAAAAAGCTTCTACACAGCGAAGGAAACAACAAAACTAAAAGACAATCTACTGAATGAGAGAAGATATTTGCAAATGACATATCCAGTAAAAGGATAAATGTAGGGGCACCTGGTTGTTTCAGTGGTTGAGTGTCTTTCATTGGGATCAGGTCATGATCCCAAGGTCTTGGGATCGAGTCCTGCATCAGGTTCCCTGAAGGAAGCCTGCTTCTCCCTCTGCCTGTGTCTCTGCCTCTCTCTCTGTCTCTCTCATGAATAAATAAGTAAAACATTTTTTTAAAAGGATAACTGTGTGTGTGTGTGTATGTGTGTGTGTGTATATATATATATATATATGCATGTGTGTGTATATGTATATACATATCTCTAGGTATGTATATGTATATATATCCCCAAAATATAAAGAACTTAATATGACACCAAAAAGCCAAATAATCCAATTAAAAATGGGCAGAAGACATGAACAGTCTTTTCACCAAAGACGACATACAAATAGCTAATAGAAACAAAAAAAGATGCTCAACATCACTAATCATCAGGGAAGTACAAATTGAAACCACAATAGATATCACCTCACACCTTTCAGAATGGCTAAAATTTAAAAATGCAAAAAATAACAAGTGTTGCTGAGGATGTGGAGAAAAAGGGGCCCTCATGCACTGTTGGTGGGAATGCAAACTCATGCAGCCACCGTGGAAAACAGTATGAAGTTCCCTCAAAAAATTAAAAATAGAATTACCATAGGATCCAGTTATTTCACTACTATTTACCCAAAGAATATGAAAACACTAATTTAAAAAGAGATATACACCCCTATGTTTATTGTATTATTTACAATAGCTGAATTATGGAAGCAACATAAGTATCCATCAACAGATGAAGATGTGATACTATACAAATATTTAGCCATAAGGTAGAGTGAGATCTTGCCATTTGCAACAACATGGATGGACCTAGAAAGTGCGAAACAAAGTAAGTCAGAGAAAGACAAATACCATATGATTTTACTCATATGAGGATTTGAAGAAGACAAAGAAAAAGAGAAACAAAAAACCAGACTCTTATTTATGGAGAGCCGGGGGTTACCAAATAAAAGGTAGGTGGGGGGAATGGGTAAAATAGGTGAAGGGGATTAAGAGCACACTTATAATGAGCACGGAGTAATATGTGGAATTATTGAATCACTAATTCACCTTAACCTAATAGAACACTTTAATTTTTCTAAATTCCAGTAGTTAACATAAAGACAGATTAACTGACTAAACCAACCTTATGATTCATGCATCATCTTTGAGAAAGCAATTTTTATTAAGAATATAGAGGTTTTGGGAAAATCATAACTTTTGCCTGACAATTATATAATTTCATGGCTATAGTCCTTTGTATTCAATAAGACTTTTTTTTTTTTAACAGATGACACAAACTCACCTCAAAATAGCCTAACGAGGGTATGAAGAAATTTATTTCAGTTCACATTTATAAATACAACAAAATGTTTAAGTGTTTTCCTTTGATAACTACCCAAACATCTCCTGACCACTTAGAAAGTCCCGCAGGTCACACTCAGAGAACTATAGTTGCCTTCTATTATGAGAAGGCGCACTCCAGGCTCTGCACCCATGAGCCTGGGTGCTACAGGGACCTGAAGCCCTTAGAAGAGACATGGATTGCCAGATCTAACTTTTGGCCAACCAGATAAAACTTTTCCTGAGTAATGCCCAGGAATCTATTTTTTAAAATAGTCTCCAATGTAATCCTACTACGTCCATCTTGGCAATCCGGCAATAGGATCCATTTTAGAATTCTACCCTAAGTTATCCTCTTCCCACTACACTCTCCAAGGTTAAACAGTTTATGTATGCACATTTACCCAGTCCATATCCCTCCTCAATGCTCATCTAAACCAATTGCCTGACTGAATTCTCACCCCAGGGCCCTGCAGGAGTAAGGAGTTCCTTAACTCCCAAGATGGGTAATTCACAATCCTCATGGAAGCCTTGTCAACATGTTGGACAAGGCGAAGCAGCCTCAGTGGAGCCTGACGCCAGGCAACGTGGCCCTACCCACTCCTACTGTGGATCCAGTAGGTCTCCATGTCTCCTTTCCTGCTCTACTTCATGAAAAAAAAAAAAAAAAAAAGAAAGAAAGAAGAAAAAGAAAAGAAAGGGATTCTGGTACTCACAGAAGTTCACTCCATTTCCTACAGATTAGTTATCCCAGGAAGAAGGGAGGTATATGGATTAAAAATGCTCTGGAATATATACTTTACTCATCTCTGTCTTAATTATCTAGGTCACAGGTATAGAATATGTACTTTATGCAAAGTGGGATGTAGGGAGATAAATAACCATTTATTTAATTTAACCATTTTAACTATTAACTATGAATAGTCCTTTAACTATTTGGTTGAGCATAAAATTGAGAAGGTAAGCAGAGAAAGTTCAAAGCTGTCCCAATTAGCCTGAGCTGAAATTCAGCTCAGACCTCCAGCTGCATATCCCACGAAGCCAAATAAAAGCTCTGTGATTAAAAAGATCTGCTCTATTCAGAAGGCAGTTTGGTATCAGGCTAATGTCCTTTAGTGGGTGGGCAGGTGGTGTTTCAGTGTTCCATACTCTAAGCAGATGATGGCAGTATTCCTTCCAATCACAAATAACACTTTCTCTAAGAATAATTGAAACAAATAGGTTTGGCATTTCTATAGATCTGGTGCTAGTTTATGGCAGATGTCAGCAGACTAATGGAGACCAGCCAAACCCAGCCTGCAGCCTGTTTTTATAATACCTGCAAGGTAAGAATGGTTTTTACCTTTTTAAAGGTTTGTAAAAATAAAACAAAGAATATATGGCCGGCAAAGCATAACATATTTGTCATCTGGTCCTTTACAGAAAAATTTACTGACCTTTGGTTTAGAGTCTTTTTAGACTGGTGTACCGGTTACTACCTGGCTGGCCCTCCTCTTAACCTAACTCTCCCTGGCTCCATCATGCAGGCCAGCTAAGAGTCATTTCTATCTTACATCCCATGCCTGTTCTCCATTTAACAGATCCCAGTGGTATACAGGTAAATGTTCAACAGCCAGCAACCTGGACAAACAAAACAAAACAAAACCCCTGATTTGCAGCATTTGCCACTTTCTATGGTGTAAGTACATGGCTAGTTTCAAACTATCAACTTGATATCACAGAGTATGGAGTTGGAGGAGATGCATGTAATCAGATCTCAGCCAGATCCCAAGAGCTGACTCCAGCCAACCCTGAAGGCTTAAAGGGTCTGCCTGAGTGGAAAGAGCATCATCCCCGGTTAAACATCCTTCAATTCAAATGTAATCTTCACTACTTAGCTAGTTGGATGACCTTCAAAAGACCACTTAACTTCAATGAGCTTGTCTTCTCATTTGCAAATTTGAAATAAGGCCACATGCCTCCCAGGGAGAAGGATTTGGGAAGAGTAAGAATAGGTACAATTAAATACACCACAACCGGTTTGGGGGTACACCTTCCCTTATTTCTCTCCAGGGGCCTGGTAGCTCAGTAGGGGTTTCTTATTCCCTCCTCCATCTTCTAAATGGCTCTCTCTGCCAGGACTGGATGTGGGTCCAGTGGGTCTGTTGTGGAAGGGAGGGTCATCAGAATCATTTGGGCCACAGGAAAAGTTTGAGGCCTGAAAGAGTTGGCTGGGGACTCGGGAACAGGACAAACTTAAAAGCTTGGGTGGGTTGTCCTGAGGAGAAGTCTAAGGAGAAAATGTTCACTAGATTCCACTTTAAGAGTTCTAGTCTTATTTTTCGCTCTACAATACCCAGCACAATTGTGTGGGATATAGGAAGCATTTCACCCCTGGGTGAAAGAATGGATGATGAGTGTATTTGCCAATAAATGACTATGATCATGATGACATAGTGATTAAGAATCTAAGCTCTGAACAGCCTGGTTTTGTTTTTATTTTTTTTTTTTAATTTTTTTAATTTTTATTTTTTTATTTATTTTTTATTGGTGTTCTGGTTTTGAATCCCAGTTTTGTCCCTTGAGCACTGCATCCTTGGAGTTACTTAAGGTCTCTATACTGCAGTTGCACCACCTATGAAATGGATACTAACAGTATCTACTTACTAGGATTAATCTAAAGTACTTAGTAAAATAACTGGAAAAATGTAAGTGCTCAATGTAAACTGTTACTATCTTATCATCAAAGTCAACATTAACAAACACTTGCTGCTATAGTTCTGATCTTTGTTTCATCTGTTGTCCAGATCATCTTTCAAGGAAAAGTATGCTACAATAGGAATAGTTCCATTTTAATATGTCAAGATGCCTAATTTTAATAAACCAGATTCAATGTAGCCAAATAGGCCTATTCTTTGTTCCCTGGTGCTCATCAAAGGAACAAAGATTGCAGTGAAATCAAACCACATCTGAATTATAGTAGCAAAAAATTCTAAATCTCTATGGCCCACTCTTGACTGAGAGGTTCCCTACCTCACAGACATGTCCACTCCTACCCCATCTGTAGAACTATGCTCAATTCTTAGGCTTCAGATCTTTTGTAAGACCTATGCAAGATAATAGTTGTGAAATAGTAAGTTTTGATACAAATATCCATTTGATCATTTTTATCCTTTTTGGAGGTGGTGGCATGGGGTAGCTTTCAACTTTAGCCTTTATTACCACGTATTAGTTAATGTGAAAAATGACGGCTCTCAAACCATTGCCGGCCTTTACCTCACCCCCGAACTTAAATCTTATTTCCAGTGCTTAATCCAAATATTTTAGTACTTTATTTACTAATATTTACTAACTTTACTATGGGGAAATTTGCTGTTCAATCCGACAATTGGACTTTGGTTTTATAATGAAGTAACCAGATTTAGATCCTGGCTTAAATTTTGGCTTTATTGCTTTTGAGTTGAGTTGTAGCTTGAGTAACAACTGTCATGATAAAATACTATGTTGGGATGCCTGGGTACCTCAGTGGTTGAGTGTCTGCCCTAGACTCAGGGCATGATCCTACAGCAGGCATCCCACAGGGAGCCTGCTTCTCCCTCTGCCAAGGTCTCTGCCTCTGTGTGTGTGTGTGTGTGTGTGTGTGTGTGTGTGTGTGTCTGTCTCATGAATAAATAAAATCTTAAAATAAAATACTATGTTGTGCCAGTTTCAGCCTGTCAATAACCAATGTTGTAGCTGACCTGGCCCTTGTGGTTATGATTACAAGACACACTTGAGCAATAACCATGAGGAAACCTTGGGGAAAAAAAATAAAGGCTTTACCAATAAGTCCTGAAAATTACCCACTCTTGGGGCCACATGGCAAGATCATGAATAGAGAGTGTGTACCCACGGGTCTAGGGTTCTGCTTTTATTGGGGTTGAGAGTGGAGGCTTAGGATTTTGCAGTCTCACTATTGATGAATTTAAAACAAGGGCAGGAATTCAAAGTATGAGAAGAAAAAAAACAAAACTGGTGAAATCAGCTAAGGTCTCTAAAACAAAGGAGCCTTAGTTGGGGGGGGGGGGGGGGAGGGATGGCCTGCCTCTTTAGCTAGGCCTGTAGCTGACTGTTGCTCATTGACAGTGTTGCTCACTGACAGTGTTGCTCACTGACAGTGTTGCTCACTGACAGTGTTGCTCACTGACAGCTGATAGCCTATTGCAGTGGGTGTCTAGGTAGTCAAAGCCTGCCAGGCACTTACATTAAAGAAAAGCCAACTGACACTACAAATACCTAGTGCTTTTTGTTTTTAAATTCAAGTTAATTAAAAAAAATAAAATAAAATAAATTCAAGTTAATTAACATATACTGTATTATCAGTTTCAGGGGTAGAATTTAGTGATTCATCAGTTGCATACAACACCCAGCACTGATTACATCAAGCACTCTCCTTAATGCCCATCACCCAATTACCCCATCCCCTACTCACCCCTCTGCAACAACCCTCTGTTCCCTATTGTCAAGGGAGTACAAATACCTAGTATTTTAAATCACTTTGGCTTAGTGGAATTGCCCAGCTCTGTTAGCAAAACAGTTGATAGTACTCTGGGGAATAGAATAGAATTCCTTAGATTTCTATCTCCTAAAAGTAGAAAATCCTTACTGATATAATTAACAAACATTACAGAAGACCTTGAAGGACATTTCAAAATTAAGGAATGATGCCAGAGTCAGCCAAGGAGTTAAAGGACAAGGCAGTTTACAGAAGTGAGGCTTGGGGCGGGGTGGGGGTGGGGGGTGGGGGTGGGTGGGATGTGGGTGATGGAGGGGCATGGCAACAGCCCTGTACCTTCCTTAGCATTTTTAGAAGAACCACCCAGGTCTGTCTCTGTCTCTTCTCTTCCCTTTGGTTGGAAGGATATATGGGGTTAGGTGTAAATGTCAAAATGTAGCCTAAAAACTGCATCAAAATTTCATAGACCAAAATGGACCTGAGGTTATTTGTGTTTGCTCTTTGATTTACTTCTATCCAATTCTTCCCCTTCCTGCAATATCTGACATTTCTTTCAGTTTCTTCCTAGTCTTCCACCCTCAATATCACATACTTTTCTCTTACTTTGGAAGGTAATTCTGAGTTCACTGTTCGTATTTTTCAGGCTTCTGGCACCCATGAATAAAGTTTCATAGATGGTGCTTAATTTTTTTTTTAATAAAAAGTTTTTTTTTTTCTCTGAAAAGGAACTCAAGGGGGCTCCCACCAGTCAAATATGGGAGTTTGCACACTGAAAAAAACTACAATTGTTTGAAACACATTGAACATATAAAATCCTTTAAGATTACAGGGAAGACAGAAAAAGAGGGATAGAGAGGAAATCTCATTTATCATCACTGGAAGTAGCTCATACAGAATTACTTTACTCTAAAAATTGGTAATTAAAGCAAAATAATTCATCTTGCTCTTCCTGTGTAAATTGTATTTCAGGGAAACCAAAGAGATCAAAGGATCTGACGAAGGAAGGTTCTTTGTTCCAGCTTAAAAAAAAAAAAAAAGTAGAATTAGAAAATCACCCGTTTTTGAACTCTTAATGCATTTATGTAGGTAACAGTCATTAATAGATTCTAAAGTAATTGAAGATATTCACGAAGTGCCCAAATGTCACCCCACAAATTACTTCCTGGCTGTAAGAGAAAGACATCTAAACAATTGGGAATAGAGCCTGCCACCCCTGAAACCCACTACACATTGCTAGAAGTGGGAAAATCCATCACCATATGCCTTCTTATGTGATACAGTGTGAAGAATTTTTGTCCAAAATGTTGAACCAGAATCTACCAGTATCTCCAGACTTAATTTCTAGGTTGTAAGAAACCTCTAAGAATCAAGGAACAAATTAAACAAATTAAACACTATGAGGAAGCAATAAGAAAAATCCAGAAGATATAGGGGTGGGAGGGAGGAATCCCTGTACACTATTGGTAGAAATGTAAATTGGCACAGCAACTATGGAAAACAGAAATTTCTCCAAAAATTAATAGTAGAAATACCATATTATTCAATAATTTCACTACCAGGAATTTACCCCAAGAAAATGAAGACACTACTTTGAAAAGGTCTACGCATCCTATGTTTATTGCAGTATTATTTATAATAGCCAAGCTACAAAAGCAATGTAAGTGTCCACTGATAGATGAATGGATAAAGAAGATGAGGGGTGTACACACACACACACACACACACACACAACTATTCCTGTCATAAAAAGGAATGAAATTTTGCCATCTGCAACAATGTGGATTGGCTTAGAAGATATTAAGCTAAGTGAAATAAGTCAGACTAAGACAAATACCATATGATTTCACTCATGTGGAATCTAAAATAAATAAATGAGTAAACAAACAAACAAACATAAAGCAGATTCAGGCCTATAAATACAAACTGATGGTTGCCAGAGGGGAGGGGGAAATACAGGTTTCCAGATATGGAATAAGTCACGAGAATAAAAAGCACAGCATAAGGAATATAGTCCGTGATATTGCAATAGTATTGTATGGTGACAGATGGTAGCTACACTTGTGGTGAGCATAACATATAAATTTGTTCAATCACTGTATTATACCTGAAATTAATGTGACCTTGCATGTCAACTATACTCAAATAAAAACACTAAAAAAATCCAGAAGATGGAATATTCTGCAGAATAATTGCCTCTTTTTAACAAGACAAGGTTAAGGGGAAAAAAAAGGAGGAATTGTTCCAGAGAACCATTCCAGTTTAAGATTAATATTTAAGAAACAGAATGGTGGTTTCCAGGGGCTGGGGGGAAGGAAAAATGGGGAGTTGTTCATGGATATAGTTTGTTATACAAAATGAGTAAGTTCTCAATTAGATCTGCTGTACAACATTGTGTCTATAACAAACAATACTGTACATGCACCTAAATTGTTAAGGGTAGGTCAAGTTGAGTGTCCTTACCGCGCGCGTACACACACACACACACACACACACACACACACAAAGAAAAGCAAAGGGCACAAGGAAATGTTGAAGTGATGGACAAGTTTACTACCTTTGATTGTGACAATGGTTTCATGGGTATAAACTCAACCTGTATAAATTAAATATGCCTAGTTTATTAACTATACCTCAGTAAAACTTTGAGACTTAAGAGGTAGAAGATCCAGTTATTAGAATGTGTGATCATTTATTGAGTCCTGGTTTGATAAAAGATGTTTTGGGGACCACTGGGGAATTTTGAATATGAATAGGTATTAGATGAACTTAAGGCATTATTGTAAATCTTCTTAGAAATGATAATGAAATTGTCCTTATGTATATATAAGAAATGCCATTTTAAAAAAAAGAGAGGCATATATATACATTTGGAGGTAAAATGTCATTTGTCTGACATTTACTTTAAAATACTTCAGCCAACACAAAACAAAATAGATGGAGAAATATATTAAAATGTTATTCATTGTTAAAACCAGATAATAAGTATCCGAGGATTCATTATATTATTCCATTCTACCCACTTATAGAAATGTTTAAAAGTGTTCAAAATAAAAAGTGAAAAAGAATGAGTGTCCAGAATTCCTGTGGTACAGGGAAATGGAAGAGGTCACATTCATCATCGCTACTTTTCTCTAGGTCAGCTGAAATCCATAATAAGGGTATAAGTCTGGTAGACTTTCCAATGAAACTGCTGTGATGGTAGTTACCTATAATCATTAGTGTAGCTGAGATGTTCAGGCTTCAGGAATGTCTGACAAAACTGAAGGTCACAAATAGTTTTATTTCTTAAATAATATATATGTTAAAGCAAGCCCAAGTACAATAGAATGGTATTACACAGAAAGTGCTTTGCCCTGCTCATTCCCTCCAAAAGGGGGAATCATTTCTGTTTTAGGTCATCAGGTAGTTGTAACATGAATTCAAGTTTGTACTTCTGCTTATTGATCACACGGACATTAGAATCCACTAAGTAATCGTCAAGAGAAATAAGAAATCTGGATCACTGCCAGCTTCCCTCCACCACTGTGAGATTTGTTCCTTATATCATTCCTTTTAGTAGTGCCTTTCATCTTTTTGTTACATTAGATGATAAAATTAACTCTTGAACAATGCTGTGATTAGGGATGCTGACCCCCACACACAGTTGGAAATCCATGTAGAACTTTTTATCCCCCTCAACACTTTCATAGTCTGTTGACTGGAAGCCTTAATAACAGTTAACACAATATTATATATGCTATTCTTATAATAAAGTGAGCTAGAGAAAAGAAAATGTTAAGAAAATCATGAGAAAATACATTCATGGTACTTTATAAGGGAAAAAAAGTCCATATATAAGTAGACCCATGCAGTTCAAACTGTTGTTCAAGTGTCAACTGTACAGTTCATGTTTGGATTACCCGTAGTCAGAGCTTTCCTGCTAGCATGTAAGGTAGATGGTACTGCTCTACTACTACTTTATCCTTCCTTTGACCTCCCTCCTCAGCACTCCCCAAAAATGAAACAATAATTTTAAAGAGTAAATAATAATTCAGGAAACCAGGAAGAAGACCAAAAGCGGATGAGAAGTACTGAGTAATTTCCGAAAATTAGACGATAGTATTGGATTGGGATGTATGTGTGGGGGTGGTATGGAGAAGCAGAGGCTCTGTGTGCCAGAAGCCTGGGTGCCATGGACCCCTGGAGGGTGAGTGAGCGGTCTTGCTGTGACTTTGTTCTCCACATTTCTTGGGGTGGACTGTTGCCCATTTTGTGGTTACTGTAAGTCTGTTATGAATCAGAGGTGACAGTGACTTTCAGATCATACATGTAAGGAAAGTTTAAAGGGTAACAGAGTCTTTACCTCCCCAGGCTTTGTGGAGGGTCTACAGAAGCAACCGCTGCCAGCCAGCCCTGCGCTTCTGGTGGCTGTGGTGGTGGTGGAGTCTCAAGGCAGTGAGTGTCTGTGTCTTTTCTCAAGCACTTTCCTGGCCTCATTCCTCTGCTGGGAGCCTCTTAAGGTAAATGGGGTCTGAGGGAGAGTTCAGGATGCTCAGCCTTGGGTCCTGGCTCCTGAATACCATCTCCCTCCCCAGGTCCTAGAAGTACTTCTTATTAGTATGCAGGAGGATGCACCTCAGTAAAGATGGCAAACTGGAAGGAAGCCCAGCTATGACAAGTGCTGAACTAGACGGTCACGTCTGACCCCCACAAGGCTAAGGAGAAGCCTTCAAGTTCAAGAGGCTGCCTAAGATTCTGAGGACAAGTTAGGCCATGGTGGCCAGAGTCCACTCTCATTTCTCTCCTCCTAGGCAAGGTACAGGTCTTCTTAAAGGTCCATTCCTTTCTCAAAACCTCAAATGTCCTTTATTCCTAAACATATAAGGTTCTTCAGCTGGTGATCAGAGCCCCATAGACCATGTCCCAATTCCCCTCCATCACTGTCATACCTACCACTTCCAAATAGTTGCTCAGTCCCATTTTCCTGCTGTTTCTTCCTTAAAACTCAGTTCAAGTCTCTTGTGCCTGGACACTTAGGTCCACGGACATGCATGTCTAGCTCATGCACAACCAAGTATGGATTGTATCTGCCTCACAGGCTAGGATGTAGTTGGGGTTGTCTCTGATATCCACAATGATCCAGGCTCAGGTCTTTTCTTACCTATCAGCAGGATTTGACAGTTTGACAGTCTCTCCTCCTTGAAACCCTTGAACTACTCTTTCAGGGTGGCTGCTTCTCTGGGTGTTCTCCTTTTAAAGACGCTTTCAGGGAAAAGGGGTTGAAACAGTGCAAGTAAAATGAATAGTTTCCTGTAAATAGACTCCCCAAGTTCAGTTGACCTGAAGGACATGGAGCTGATGGATCTGACTGCTGAACTCCACATTAATAGCAGAGCAGCTCAGTTAGGAAGAGACCTACCTGAGGGAGTCTGACCTGGCTCTAGTCTCATCCTTCTGCATCTCTTGATGAAGGCCTATTTATCTGGAGAGCAAATGTTTTTCTCTGAAACTAAGAAAAGACACTTTGCTGTTCCTGTTCTTTCATATGGGTCAGGGAACATGTCAGGTTTCATGCAGTAGAAGGCTTCTTGGTCGAAAGCTGCAGTGTCCAATTCAGTAGCTACCAGTCACATGTGGCTATTAAGTACTTGATATATGGCTGACCCAAAGCAAGGTGCAATAAGCATAAAATGTATACCAGATTTTAAATGCTTAGTATTAAAAAAAAAATCCCCAAATGTAAGCTATTTCAACAATTTTATATTACATGTTAAAATGGTAATATGTTGGATTAAATATTAAAATTTCACCTGTGTCTTACTTTTTAAATGTAGCTACTAGAAAATTAAAATCACAAGTATGGCTCACATATTTCTGGTTTAATGCATCCAGGCCCAGGCACAGATGCGCTTATCATTCTATTCTGTACCAATGTCACTCAAGGGCTTTTGAGAGGATCTGGCAAAGGGTTTCTTATTCTCTAGAGAGCAGAAGCCTCTTTGTTCCCCAGGGGTGGATGAGCAAAATAAACAATGGGCAGGTCTTCCCAGAGCTGGGTGGGGGCAGGGAGCTTGACCATGTGGTTCCTATTGTTAAAGTTGGTCACTCTTTCGGAAGTACCCTCTTTCCAGAACTGGGCTTTAGAAAATACCCACCATATGCTCTCCTTCCCCCATAATGTTCTCTCAGCTCCAGCAGGACATTTAGAGGACTCCTCTGAGGTTAATTATTGTGAGTACATAGAGGTATGAGCTGGCAGCAGTGCTCATGTGAGATCATCTAATTTAGCTTATTCATGATTTCTTTAAAATTCCCAAATCAGTTATCATTACTCCATGCTTTGGAGTACAATAAAAGATCCTTTACAGCTGAACCATAATGGAGTGATAAGGAGCATACCTTAGTGTTCTGTGCAAATCACACACCCTGCCTCTACATTATCTACATTGATGGGCTTGTAACTACCCTATTGCTGTTCTTCTCTGGATTACGTTCTATTTCTAGATACCCACTGTTAGAAAAGGACAGCCTGAAGGCACCCACAAAATAAATTAAGGGAGTTGAAGTGAGGTGAATAAAAACAAGTGAAAATTAACTGACAAGGGAGAGAAAAGAATGAAAAATATGGGGTAAAAAAGATAATGATATTTAATACCTTTGGGGAGAGAACTAGGTATCAGTCACATGCAACAGGCTTTTTTGTATTGATAGTCTTTCTTTTACTTCCCATAACTTCTGAGGACAGAAAACTGGGATAGAGGTTAAATAATTTGCCCCAAATTATACCAGTGTTGGTAAATGGATCAGGATTGGAACACAGGTCTGACTCTAGAGAGCATGTTTTTAATTACTGTAATATAGTACCCATGAGTAGAATTAGGATGGGAAGCAAGTGGGGAAAAAAATGCACATCAAAAAAGAAAAGAATAAAGTAAGTTTACCTCGGAAATGTGAGTAGCATGGAGGAAGAGAGGTGGCAAAGCTTAAGAGAGCATTAAAAAGGGAATGAGGTCTAGAAAACCCTAAGGACCCCACCCAAAAAATTATGAGGAGTTATAAATTAAGTCAGGAAAGTTGCAGGTTACAAAATATATAGAAATTTGTTTCTATATACTCATAACAAATTACAAGAGAAATTAAGAAAACAATCTCCTTTATAATTGCATCAGAAAGAATACCTGGAAATCAATTTAACCAAGAGCAATACCTGAAAACTGCAAGACATTGAAGAAAGAAATAGAAGAGGATACAAGTAAATGGGAGGATATACCATGATCATGGATTAGAAGAATACTATTGAAATATCCACGCTTCCCAAAGCAATAAACAGATTCAATGCAATCTCTATCAAAAGACAAATGACGAGGGTGCTGGGTGGCTCAGTTAGTTAAGCATCCAACTCTTGGTTTTGGCTCAGGTTGCAATCTCAGAGTCCTGCAAGAGAGCCCTGCATCAGACTGTGTGCTCAGAGTAGAGTCTGCTTGTTCCTCTCCCACTGCTCCTCTCTTTCTCTCTCTCATAAAAATAAATCCTAAAAAAAGACATTGTGTATATGCACACACACATGCTTTAACAGAACTAGACCAAATAATCCTAGAACTATATGGAATCCCTGAAGACTTTAAATAGCCATAGCAGGGCAGCCCCGGTGGCTCAGTGGCTTAGCACTGCCTTCAGCCCAGGGTGTGATCCTGGAGACCTGGGATCCAGTCCCGTGTCGGGCTCCCTGCATGGAGCGTGTTTCTCCCTCTGCTTGTGTCTCTGCCTCTCTCTCTCTCTCTCTCTCTTTGTGTCTCTCATGAATAAATAAATAAAATCTTTAAAAAAATAAAAATAAATAGCCATAGCAATCTTAAACAAAAATGGGGGTACCACACACCAAGATTTCAAACTATACTACAAATCTATAGTAATCAAAACAGTATGGCATTGGCACAAAAATAAACACATTAGGTCAATCTAACAGGATGGAGACCCCAGAAATAAACCCAAACTTATATGATCAATTAATCTACAACGAAGGAGATAAGAATACATGATGAGGGGAGAAAGTCTCTTCAATAAATGATATTGAGAAAAACTGGACAGCCATATGCAAAGGAATGAAACTGGATAACTTTCTTACACCATACATAAACTCAAAATGGATTTAAGACCTAAATGTGAGACCTGAAGCCATAAAATTCTTAAAAGAAAACATAGGCAGTAAGCTCTTTGACATCCATTTTAGCAATATTTTTCTGGATTATTCCCCTCAGGCAATGGCAACAAAAGCAAAAACAATTGAAACTACATCAAACTAAAAAGCTTTTGCAGAGTGAAAGAAAACATTTACAAAATGGAAAGGCAATCTACTGAAAGGGAGAAGATATTTACAAAGGGTATATCCAATAAAGGTTTAATATGCAAAATATACAGTTGACCTTTAACAACATTGGTTTGAATTGCACAAGACCACTTATATGTGGATATTTATGATGCAGTACTATAAATGTTTTCCTATGATTTTCTTAACATTTCCTTTTCTCTAGTTTATTGTAGGAATATAGTATATATTTAAAATATATGTTAATTGACTATTACTTGTAAGGCTTACAGTCAACAGTAGGCTATCGGTAAAGTTTTTGAGGGAACCAAAAATCATATGCAGATTTGACTGTGTGGAGGTTTGGGGCCCCTACAGCCACATATAAACTGTATTAAAAAAATCCTACAACTTAACACTAAAAAAAACAGATAAGCTGATTAAGGAATGGACAGAGAACCTGAATAGACATTTTTACCCAAGAAGACATACAGCCAACAAATGAAAAGATGCTCAATATCACTAATAGTCAGTAAAATGCAAATCAAAACCACAGTGAGATCAGTAAAATGCAGTAAAATAATGAGCAAAATGCAAATCAAAACCACACCTGTCAGAATGGCTAATATTAAAAGGACAAGAAATAAGTTTTGGCAAAAATATGGAGTAAAGGGAAGCCTCATGAACTGTTGGCAGGAATACAGATTGGTACAGCCACTATGTAAAACAGTATCATTTCTCAATAGATTAAAAACAAAACTACCATACAATCTATAAGTTCTACTTCTGGGTATTTTTCCCCAAGAAAATGAAAATGATAATTTAAAAAGAAACACGCACCCCTATGTTCATCACAGCATTATTTACATAGCCAAGATAGGGAATCAACCCAAGTGTTCATCAATAAACAGTAAGATGAAGATGTGGTATGTATAGTCAAAGGAATATTACTTAGCCATATAAGATAAACCTTACCATTTACAATAATATCGATGGATTTAGAGGGCATTAAGCTAAGTGAAATAAGTCAGAGAAAGATAAATACTGTGTGATTCCACTTATACGTGGAATCTTAAAAAAAAAAAAAAAAAACAAACGAACAAAACAGAACAGAAACAGACTCAAATGCAGAGAACTGGTCTTTGCCAAAGGGAAGGGAATAGGGAGGATGGGTGAAATAGGTAAAAAAAATTTTAAGAGATATAAACTTCCGGTTATAGAACAAGTCACAGGATATACAGGGACTATAGTTCAATAATATTGTTATAACATTGTATGCTGAATGACATAATAACTAGGCTTATCGTAGCAATCATTTTGTAATGTATGTAAATGTTGAATTATGATAATATACACCTGAAACTAATATTGTATGTCAACTATATTTCAATTAAAGAACAAAAAATAGAAAAAAGAAAGTAGAAAAAAAATGCTTTTGATCTTTTCGTTATACATTTGGTCAATTCTTATTCTCACATTTACCAGAAAGGCTTCTATTTAAGCTATTTTTTCTGTACAGTTAAGTGAGTCCTGTTTGACACTATTTGTGGGGGCACCATTACAGGAACTTGTGAGGGGAGACCTGGAGGCTTTGTCAGAGGGGACAACGTAGATTCTATGAGTCAGTGTAATGGGGGCAGTGAGGACCCAGACCCTCAAGCACCTTTGGAGAGTAGGGGTGTTTCTCCCAGAGAGAGACCGTGAAACCATGGCCCACATAATGACAAAAGCTAATGTGGAGGTTAGCTCCAAGCCAGGCCCTTGCATGGTTGCCTGCTTTCTTGCCTGGTGTTCTACAGATCCTCAGAAGAATGTACATCCCCCAACATGCTATGAAAGAGATGAGCAGAGATACATGTGGGCACTGCCGGACCACACCCTATTCTCAGCTTGATATCCCATCTCTGTCAGTCCAAGGTAAAACAGGAGAGGAAAACCAATGCAGTACCTTACATAGAAGGTATACAATTTAACAAAGGATTTTTGAGATTTCTAATTGGGAAGTGGGTCATGGATTTTTAAATGTCTATTTAGGGCAAACAAGTTGAAATCTATGTTTCAAAAAAAATTCTGAACTAAAAACAAACAAACCCACACCCAAAGCAAAGGGGGGTTGTGGGATAGAAGTCCTATAAAAAAACTATGTAAAGTTTTAAAACCGAAAAAACAGTACCTATATGTAGAGGGTTACATACTGTTGTGGTAAAATTCTATCATCACAGGAACAAACATCTAATTTCGTGGACACCCCTGGTAGTGGGAGAGAGGAGTAGCCAGACTGGAGATAGTATACAAAGGAGCTTTGCTTTTATTTCTTAAACTGGGCAATGAGTACATGGGTGTTCAATACATTGTTCCCTAACTTTCACAGAAGGTTTTCGATTTACGGAAGAACAAAGAGAAAAGGAAAGAAAGAGGTTAAGAAATTAGGGAAGTAAGGAAGGAGGAAAGGAAGGAGAAAAGGAAGGAGGGAGGGAGGGAGGGAGGGGAAGGCATGGAAGATAGGAGAGGGGAAGGGAAGGATTACTGAGTTTGAAATCCCAAGTGTGGAAAGCATAGAATTTTTAAACTGCTATAAAAAAAAAAAAACAACACAGTAATAAATGATACATTTGGGCAAGGAGAGAGAGAGAAAAACTCAAGGTTACACCATATGGCAAAATTCTGTGGGGCATTCAGAAGGAAAGATCCTCAGGATGGGATTTATATTTGTGTGCAGTTATGAATTCCTCTGAGCATGCACCAGCTGTATCCCCAAATGTGAGTTATCTTTATAAGGAGATGACTTTTCATGAAACAACACCCTTACCTAATATAGGAAATGAGAAAACACTTCTAGCTTTACAAAGTCTTTGAAAGTGTGTGTGTGGAGTGCTACAAAAATGATCCAAGTAACAAGTACAAACATCAATATAGAAAATAATGTAGGTTTTTTCCTCCAAATGTAAAATATATAGCACAAGCCTTATGATAGGTAGATATCATAGGGAAGTTCATGCCGAGTCATAAGCAATATGGCATCCCTTGGTGCTCACGCTCTTCACTAGATCTTTTATGCTCAGGAACTTCTCCTGGCTGACATTCCAAATTTTCCCCAGCTGTCATTTCTTTATAGCTCAGCATTTATCAACAATGCTTTCTGTAGAGGAGAAAAATTAGAAACTAAGAACCTTCCTAAATTTCCTCTAAAAAAAAAAAAAAAAAAAATCAGACATCAAACTGGTTAGGAAGGATAGCAATAATCACATCCTATAGGAGAAGACCAGGATTATCTCCTGGCAGAAGAGGGACCTACAGTTCAAAGAGAAGTAAAACTTTCAAGGTCATGTGAAGGGTAAAGTTGTATTTGTATTGATTCCTAAACCAGATCCTAACTATAGCACCATACTGCCTCTCTTGCCACAAGTGAAAGCCCAGCTTCAATTAGATTTTCATCCCTGACCCCTGAGTGAGCTGTGGAGTGGCAGTCTCTTCCCCCTTATCCCTCGAGACTAAGGCCATTGAGCATCAACATGTGGACATTGAGAACATTACACTCACCTCTGCCCTGTAATGAACAAGGTTCTAGCCAACAGTGTGTCAGGGCTAACTTTCATAAGTAATGGTCACTATTGGCAGTCTTTTCCACCACCTTTCTCCTACCACTGGACCAGTCCTTTGCCATGCAGTCCCTTAAAGCTCAAATATTACTTGACCACACCAAAGAAGAGCAGTTGTTTACCCAACTGCCATATTTTTAAGTGACTGCCAACCTCCTACTAGCTCAAGCAAGAACTTTGTAATGCTTCATACTTCCTCCTCCCACTCCCTCCAAAAAGATTTCCTAGTGACTTCCGACCATCCCCAAAGGGATGCCTCCTGTATACCTGTGAATCAGTCTGTTGGCTGTATTTTGTTTGCTTCTTCCACTCCTCTCTGCTTTGGTTTATGCCTGCTGGCAAGCAATGCCTATATAGCTACTTGAAAGAGTACCCCTGTGGCTTCCATGGCTTTATTTTACACCTTAGGTAACATTACCTTCAGAAACTGTTGCTTCCTAAAGCTAATAAAGCTAGTGATGTTCTGGGTGCCAGGATAGTGCTAGATTTCAGGTAGAGGTCAGAGAATATTCACTCTAAGGCTCTATGCTACACTTTAGCATGGAGCGGTGTAGTGGCCTTGCTTGTACCAGACCTCATAAAAGTATATTGTCCACGCTAACAAGACCTGAGGTGTAGCTCAGCCAGCCACAGTTCCTTAGTGAGGGTTATTAAATCATGCCATCAAAGAACTTAAAGGCCATGGCAGAGATTTAGGTTCACCTTGTAGGAGATGTCAGATTCCTGTTTTACATCAGTGGTTTTCAAGAATGTAACATGTATCAGAATCACCAGGGAGGCTTGTTAAAGTACAAGTGTTTCTTGAAGTGTGTATCCACTGACAACAAGTGCTCTTAGCTTATTTTATCTGAATAGCTTTTATTTATATATTTGAAGAAGGAAGTTCTTTTTTTTTTTTTAAACTATGTAACTTTCTGTATTTGCCTTTGAAATCTTAATTGCCACTTTGGTTGTATAGATAACTAAGAATTGTTTCACAGTGACCATGATCCAATTTTATCAAATGTTTTTAGTATTTTGACATTTACAACAGCTTCACCAGATCAAATTCTTAAGTATAAAAAAAAAAAAAAAAAAAGGAAGAGAGAACTGTTCATTTAGATTTGGTTAGGTTGCATGGGAAACAATAAAATATTTAACCTTTCAGATCATATTTATTGGTGATATAGGACACTAAAGTAATTCAGAAATTATAGGAAATTCCCCCAAATCTGACATGCCCTGGTTTAGTCCTGTCAGTCATAATTGTAGCTATCATCTTAAGATATTGTTTATCCCCCAAATAATCAAACTTACTTGTCAACTGCATCATTCCATTGTACATATATGAACTCTTACCAGATGTTTAATCGTGGCTATTTTAAGACTTTTGTCACTCAGACAGTTATTCTAGTCTGGTGCTTTTGCAAAAATGTTCCTGCAGAAGTGTTTCATCTTTAAGGAGATTCTTGGGAAGGGCTCGAGCAAGTACAGGTTTCCAATAACTTAAGGTTATACCACTAAACCAGATAAAAATTTCTAAAACTGTAACGAAAAACTGACTCAAAGCTGCTAACCCAAGATGAAGCAAAACAAGAATTACAGGGGACGAAGTTAAGAAGAGAATTATAATTACATTGCTGGTTTTTCAGTGTTTTGTTCTCCAGATTCAAAGGACTCCCTTTTCTCTTTCAATTTCAAAAGAAATTTAAGATTTATTTAAGTAGTCTCTACACCCAACATAGGGCTCAAACTCATAGCTCCGAGATCAAGTGCTGCCCGCTCCTCCGACTGAGCCAGCTACAGGGCCCTTCTTTTTCTTTTTTAAACTATAGCTTACAGCAATTTGATGAAGTATATTTTTGCAACAAACGTGGAAACGTTTTGCTTGTTCTCTTTACCCAATCCCCCCAAGTTCAGAAACTTAATATTTTTTCATGACAAAAAAAAAAAACTTACATCAATATATACATTAAGATTTTATTTTATTTATTCATGACAGACACAGAGAGGTAGAGACATGGGCAGAGGGAGAAGCAGGCTTTATGCAGGGAGCTCCATGTGGGGCCCAATCTCAGGACTCCGGGATCACTCCCTGAGCCGAAGGCAGACACTCAAAGGCTGAGCCACCCAGGTGTCCCCTGATGTAAGCTTAATAAGAATCAGTTCTCCTTTAATAGGACACAGTTGGACAAGTCTAGAGCTTGGTATCTTAGCCTAGAGATACTTTAAAGGTATAATCTGAGATTCCTTGTTACCAAACAATTTTAAAGAACTAAGGTTGATTTTACAAAGCCAAAAAAGCCCCATGGATATTATCAAAGCTTTGAGTGAAATGTCCTATTTGAGAATATGCATAGAATTACTAGTCTTACTACAATTATGTAAATAATCAAGGCAGTTCAAAAGACATCTTTTATAATCAAGTTAGCTTCACCATAAATATATTTAATTAAAAAAGACTAAAAAAGTTATTTCAATAGAAAAATATGGTGTATCCATTATTCGATTCTAGTCCTGTTCATCATCTTTGAGGTGTTATCTACTTGTACACTTTAGAAAAGCTACCACCAAGGATGACATGTGGACAACATTCACACCTGTTAATATATGGGCCACTCAAGAAAAAGCAACCGAATATTTGATGATAAGGACCACTATCCCACCGCAATCCAGGAAAATCCATCAGACTGAAATTACCATGCTCAGTCCACCATCTGGAGATACTTCCAACTCAAATCTAGAAATCTTCTCCACTGAATGCACGCCAAACT
This sequence comes from Canis lupus baileyi, assembly GCF_048164855.1. Classification (NCBI taxonomy): domain Eukaryota; kingdom Metazoa; phylum Chordata; class Mammalia; order Carnivora; family Canidae; genus Canis; species Canis lupus. The sequence continues at coordinate 70,561,359 of NC_132840.1, forward strand.
TAGAAACTGACTTTATAATTTACTGGGACTATTAACCCTTGTTTTCTTTTGTTCCCATAGAAATGCCTCATCAACTCACCTGATTGTCCAAGTCATATAGAAGCCCAATTCAGGTGGAAACTCACTGCCACACTGCCTTCTGAAATAGAATAGCCTCACGTCCCAGCCCAAGTGATCATGAGGACATATGTTTGCTGATACATCACATTGTGTAAATAACTTAAAAGTTTGAAGCCTAACTGCACATAATTCAAAACAGTTGTAGTTTGTATTAGAAAGGTAAGACTGGGGGATCCCCGGGTGGCGCAGCGGTTTAGTGCCTGCCTTTGGCCCAGGGCACGATCCTGGGGACCCGGGATCGAATCCCACATCGGGCTCCTGGTGCATGGAGCCTGCTTCTCCCTCTGCCTGTGTCTCTGCCTCTCTCTGTGTGTGACTATCATAAATAAATAAAAATTAAAAAAAAACTTAAAAAAAAAAAAGAAAGGTAAGACTGGGTTCTGATAATAACTCGTTTGATTTGTTGCATTAAGTCTTCATTCCTGGGGATCTCCACTCTGGGCAAGATTCCAATCCTTGGATATTCTTCTCCTGAACTTCTCATATTATCTAGTATACTCTATACTCTCAAGGGTTTTAAATGCCTATTGCCTGGCATTCATAGGACATGGAGATTAGGCATTTGGATGAAGTCAACAATAACCATGCTACATGGCCCTCCAGCCCTGTAAGTCAACTGGTAGAAACAGTGTCTATGTGATTCTTCAGCCTGACTACATCAATGGTGGTAATTGAGAATAATGCCCTCCTGGTTGGTCATATTCTCAAAGAGAAGGACCAAAAGGAAGGGAATTGTTAAAAATCAGAAATCAGTGGAGACCAGCCATGAGCAGACAAAACCAGCTTAGTCATACAAAACTTAATTTAGCTTCTTTTGCAACACAGAATTGACCTGGGTCATTCCTTGTTCATGCTTCTGGAAATCATAAGCAAAATAAACGGTTTCCCATTGTTTATATGAAGTAACCACTGACCACTTTTCCCAATCTGTGAAAACATTTTAGTATTCCCACCAATCACAGTAAAAAAATAAGCAGTCACTATCTCCTGACAGTACAAGTTGATTTATTTTTTATTTTTTTAAAGATTTTATTTATTCATGAGAGACACACAGAGACAGAGACATAGGCAGAGGGAGAAGCAGGCAGGGAGCCTGATGTGGGACTCGATCCCGGAGTCCCAGGATCATGCCCTGGGCCAAAGGCAGACGCCCAACCACTGAGCCACCCAGGCGTTCCTACAAGCTGCTTTATGACAATATACTCCCAAGCCTCATTCCATGTTTGGCTTGAGAGCTCCGGGTTTGCAAACTGACTTTTTGTTGGTGTGTGCACAATACACTTTTACTAATTACTACTTCAGTGATTCATTGTTCTTCCATGGGCTATTTCTGAACTTTTGACAGAGTCCATTTCCATACATGTTAGACATTTTGATATTGTCCCTGAGGTTTGGTCCGTCTAAAAAAATTTTTTTAACGGATTGAATAATTTCTAAGTTCACTGACTCACTTGTTTTATCTTTCTCCTGCTGTTGAGTATATCCGGTGACTTTTTAAACAAATCTTACTTCTAAAATTTACAATTTTAAAATTAGTGTCTAGTTCTCTCCTGGCATTTCCTTTTTTTTTTTCATGTATTGCAAGCACATTTTTAGGTCACTATTTAAAATCTACTAATTCCACTATCAGAGTCATCTTGGGGTTGCTGTCCATTCGATATTTTTGCTCCTGAAAACAGGTCACATTTTCCTGTATTTTTTTTCATAAATTGAGAAATCCAGGATTAAATCCTAGGTATTATAAATGCTACCAACTCTTTTGATATGAAGACTATGGATGCTTTCATATTTTTCTGATGAATACTGTATACTTGTTCTTACTGTTTTAGCATTAATTGACCTAGTTGGACTCAGACTGCAAACCTTGTTCATTGGGAAGAAGCTCAGGTATCAGTCTAGCTTTTTATCCTTTGCTAAGAGGCTTTGGAGTCCTGCATGTGCATGGTCTGGGAACACCCAGAGGTTGGATTAAGGATTGTACACAGCATTTGGGGGCTCCCCCACTTGCGTTTCTAGGATTCTCTTCTTTCCAGCAGCCAGCTTCTCCGGCTCAAGTCAGAACAATGAAGATTTGCTATAGGAGTTTTATATGCCCTGCATAGTGCAGACTAGGATTTCCCTTAGGCTCAAAACTTGAAAACAGGAGACATCCATGACATTCTCTTTTTCCAAATGTCAACCTCTCTCCAGAATCTGCCTACTTTTAGTTTTTCTTCTGCTCCTTTAGAAAGTGCCCTCCACCCCAGAGTTTATGGTAATTCAAAGGCAGGATTAGTCTCATTGAAGCTTACTTACCTATACTAGAAATGGAACTCCAACCAGTCTTAAGGGTTAACGGGCCTCAAGTTAACACATTCCTTACTTGCTGACCCACCCAAGTCCCTTGATCCATAGCAGCAGATCATTGGTCTTGAGGAGAGAAAGACCAGAACCTCCCCCAGACTGCAGAGACCAGCAAGTCTGTTCAAAGCCACCTTGGCTTTCTGATCAGCCTTGCAATTTTTTTAGCAAGATATTTTTTTTCAGGTCACACAAATGATTTTATTAACCCCTCTTTGTGTATCTGTAGACCTTGCCTTCCTTTGTAGAAAGAGCAGAGTCCTCCCGCACATTATGAAACAGGAACTGGACCCCCTCGTACAACCCCTGAGCACATGGATAATGTCTGCACAATGGAGTCAGCAAGTCCTCAAGAAACATTGCAGACCACTGCACTTTGTTTCCTGATGAACCACCCTAAACCCTTTTAAAAAAAACCCCTGGGCCAGGCAGACACCTGGGAGTTGGCTTTTGGACAAGAGTCTGCCTTCTCCCCAGGTTGCTGGTCTCCCAAATAAAGCTCAAATTCCTTTCCAACTAGAATTCAGTCTCTTGAGTTTTGGCCTTTCTTGGCCTTTCGAATAGTGGGGAGCCGAACTTAGGGTAACAGAACCTCTAGTAATTTGAAAGACATATACTCATATACGTAGAGTATATGTACCTCTTTTTGGTAGTAACCCTAACATTTTTAGGGTTGCTACCATTAAAATTAAGAACTTTAATTTTTTTTCAAGATTTTATTTGAGAGAGAGGATATGAACAAGGGAAGGGCAGAAGAAGAGGGAGAAGCAGACTCCCTGCTGAGTGCATTGCCCAATTCAGTTCTTGATCTCAACACCTTGGGATCACGACCAGAGCCAAAGACAGATGCTTAAATGATTGAGCCACCCAGGTGCCCCAGTTTACACCTTTAACTTTTATTTAGCCATTAGTATCTAGAGTTAATCAGTATCTATAGCTTACCAAAACAAAAACAAATATACCAATAAGCTTAGTAGAATTTATTTCTATCTTCTCCCTTTGCCGTCATCATGTATATGGAGATCATCTGGGGATCAGATTATTAACTCTTTTACATTCAGGCTTCTGTGTTTGCCCTTGCTTCTTATGACCAGTTTTTATTTTAAATTCATTTCTTTCCTCTATTGGAGTATATATCCTCTGATAATTCTGTCAGAGTATGAAGAGGATAGCCTTTTGATTTAGTTTTAATTTTTAATCAATTATGTACGTAGATTAATGGCATATTGTATGACAAAGCTACAATGAATAAGAGCAATTGCCTACATCCTTCTCATTCAAGTTCCGCAATCTATTTCTATTGGCTATTTTTGATATTTTCATGTAGATATTATTCATTGACTTATTATTTAGGAAGATTAGCATTTTTTTCTTACCCTACTCCCCAGCCCTATATACACATACATCTTTTCCCTTCTCTTCCTCTCAAAAGATCACAATTTTAGTTAAAAAGATTTTATATTACTAGGTGTATTTGTTTCCTATTACTGCTCTAACAGCATACCACAAACTAGTAGCAAATCTATTACCTTATGTTCTGTAGAAGTCAAAGTCAATCTCGCTGTGGTGGAGTCAAAGTGCTAGTAGTGCTGGTTCCTTCTGGAAGCTCTAGGGGAGAATCTGTTACCTTGTGTTTTCCAGCTTCTAGAGACCAGTTGCATTCCTCCATCTTCCACCCATCCACACGACACCTTCATAGCTCCCATTGGGCTCTCTGACCCTCTACTTCCACATCTTCTCTTTAGCTAACCCTCCTGCTTCTCTCTTATAAGGAACCCTGTGATTATATTGGGCTCACCTGAATAATCTCCCAGTTTGCAATCCCAAACTTAATCAAATCTACAAGTTTATGTAAATCAATGTATTCACAGGTTCTAGGGATTAGGATGTGGACATCTGGAGAAGGGAGTAGAAATCATTTTGCCTACCACATTAGGATCATATCAATATTTCTCATAGATGAACTGCATGGGATATTATGATTATATTTTCATCCTCATACAATTTTTATTGGTGTTGACAATAATCTTTTGTTGTTTGCTTAATTTTCTGTGAACATACACAGATTTCTTTCTATATTCTGTATGAGAATAATAAAACTCTTCTTAATATGTCAAACACACTGGGTAAACTATTAGTTCCTATGATGGCTAATTTTATATGTCAATTTGGCTAAGCCACAGTGCACAGATATTTGGTCAAACACTATTCTAGATATTTCTGTGAAGATCTTTTTTTACATGAGATTAACATTTAAATCAGTAGACTTTGATTAAAGCAGATTGCCCTCCATAATGTGTGTGGGTCTCATCCAATTAGTTGACAGTCTTAATAGAAAAAGACTTTCCCTGAAGAAGCAGAAATCTCCCAGCTGATTCTGAATTCACATCGCACTTCTTTCATGGGTCTCCAGCCTCAAAGTCTACCCTGCAGATTTTGGGTGTTCCAAGCTTCCACAATCTCATGAGCCAATTTCTTGAAGTAAACCTTTCTCTCTCTCTCTTTCTCCCTCTCTCTCAATATATATACATTCTGGTGTTTCTATTTCTCTGAAAAACCCTGACTAACACAGACTTTTGTACTAAGAGTGGTTCTAGAGAAACAGAATTTTAAGAATAAGTTTTCTGAATTGGTTTTGGGGTTTCTGGAATTTGTTCTCTGATCTGACTTAAAGATGCTAATGACTCTATTTTCAGTAATAAAGAATAGTGTCCCTATAAGGAGAGGAGACCAGGACACAGACAAGTATAGCAGAAAAGACATTTGTAGAGTCAGGGAGAAGAAAGCCATCTACTAGTCAAGGAGAGAGGCCTCAGAAGAAACCAACCCTGCCAACACTTTGATCTGGCACTTCTATTATTATTATTTTTTTTGTAAGCTATTCAGTAGTTTAAACAGCATAGCTTAATACTAAACAGACTTAGTATTTTAGGTCTTGACAGAAATTATCTTAAAAAAGGAACTCCCCCAGGCCTGTGTTCATGGTAGAGTTTTGGCTACCTATAATAATTATTCTATGAATAATAGACTTTCCAGGTTTTCTTTATCTTGGTCAATTTTGATCATTTGTATTTTGTTTGAAAATTTATCCCTTTTTAAAAAATTTTATTTATTTATGTATTTATGTATGTATGTGTGTATTTATTTATTTATTTGAGAGAGACATCAAGAGAGTGCAAGCAGGAGAAAGAGCAGAGGCAGAGGGAGAAGCAGGCTCCTTGCCAAGCAGGGAGCCCAATGTGGGGCTCAATCCCAACCCCCAACTCCAGGATCATGACCTGATCTGAAGGCAGACGCTCAAGTGAGCCACCCAAGCACCCAAAAACCCATCCTTTTATATAGCTCTTTTAATCTGATACAAATTTGGCATAATAAATTCTTATGACTTTAAAACTCTCCTGTGTATCTATAGGTACGTCTTCCAAATACTGCTTACTTGTGTAGTGAACAACTTTTAGGGGACCGAGAATTCATCTTCTTTCCTCCACAGTGTGCGAGCACATTGCTTTATATACTTGTTTAGTTTTCCTTTTAAGAAATATTATTTATTTGAGAGACAGTGAGAGAGAGGGAGGAGGGGCAGAGGGAGAGGGAGACAGTCCCAAGCAGACTCAATGCCCAGCACAGAGCCCAACCCAGGGCTCAATCTCACAACCCTAATATCATGACTTGAGCCAAAATCAAGAGTCGGACACATAACTGACTGAGGTTGTTTAGTTTTCCTTTTTATCTCTTTCAAAGTGCTCATTGTACTGGCACTGCTAACAGCTCATGACTTTTGCCAATGCCAGGTGTGTGGCTAATAACTCACTTTTCTATACACTAGTTATCTTTAAAGCTATGGCTATCAACGAGGCAATGACAGCATGGCCTCTAATTTACTCAGTTTCAGAGTTATATCATTTCCTGAACATATCATTTGCACACTTGTAGGCTTGGTAAGCTTGGTGGGCTCTCCACTCCTCCTGGATACACATCCTGGGAAGAATAAGCACGTTTCCCTGTGTGACTCGATGACCACTTCTCTGAAGTATAGCAGGGAGTTATTAGTAACTTTTGCATGTCTCTTCCTTCTGTGTGTTTGGGACCTTTTCTTTTTGGCATTTCTGAAAGCATAGTTTAATGTTACTTTTTCAGAGCAATCTACAAAAGAGCTCAATTCTATATTTCTAAGAATATAAAGGTTTCTGTTTTTAACCTCTGCTGTTGGGATCTTTTAAAATCCACTTCTTATAAGTGGTCTGCTTCTACCCCATTTTTTAAATCGAATTTCTCATATGAGAATTTCTCTTCCTCTCTGATAAGCCAGGTTTGTACCCCAAATCTATACATTTCTAGGTTTGTGAATGTAGGCAAACCTTCTTAGCAACTCTGACCATAGTTTCCTGTTAGAACACTAGAGGGGTCAAAATTGTATCCATATAACGAATGCACATTGCTTAGCTTGGCACGTAGGGATCAATAAACATGAGGTGGTGCTGTCATTCATGATCATCATCATTGTTGCCATTTATGGGCCAGTTGCTTTCCTCCGATATTGCGACAGCTCCAGCATAAACCTGTAGGAGTTATTTGAGGCATTGCCTTCACCAGGAGAGTAACCATAGCACCCTGTCTTAGAGTCCTTTGTTACAAATACCTGTCTCTGTGTGTTTGATATTTAGCTAAGCAGCCCTGTGTGGGCGCCACCTGTGCCTGTGTGTGGTGCTCCTGGGAAGTGTGCTTCTAAAACCTGCTTATTCCCTTCTCTCTCTCCAAGCGATAACCCGCCAACCCCTGAGTGCTAGCAATTTGCAAGGTATTGATTCACCTGACTCTTGCACTGCCTCCTAGAACACGCACACGCATTGTAAAACTTGTTTCTTCCTTCATACAATTGGATTTCTTTTATTTTCTATGTTCTTGACAATAGTCCAATTTCGATCTTTGCCCCAGAATTTTAGTGCTGTGTTTTCCTGTTCAACCAGTTCTTTTAGCACTGATAGCAGCTAATGCCCCAAACTCATCTCTGCTGATATAGGTAATATCCCAATCCCGTCTCCACTGACATCAGTTAATGCCCAAACCTATCTTCCCCAACACCAGTTAATGTCTCAAATCCCTTTCCACATGGACTGGGTGGAGATGAGTTTGGGGCATTAGCTGACATCAGTGCAGAAAGAACATGTTTAAAAATAAACAAAACAGAGCAATATATTTCTGCAACAAAAATCAAAATTATAATAATAAGGTATAAAAATAAAATTAAAGGGATGCCTGGGTGGCTCAGTTGGTTGTCTCTGCCTTCGGCTCAGATCATGATCTCAGGGTCCTGGGACAACCCCTGCAATGGGCTCCCTGCTCATGGGGAAGTCTGCTGCTCCCTCTCCCTCTGTCCCTCCCCCTACTTGTGCTCTCTCACTCTTTCTCTAATAAATTTTTAAATATTAAAATATTAAAGTATAAATATAAGAGACAACATTTCTTGGATACTTAAAATGTGCAATGACTCAGCTAAACCCTTTACTTGGGTTATGCTGTCTCCCTTGCCAAACAATCTTTGAGGTAGTTTCTACTATTATCCTCATTTTATGGATAAGAAAACAGGGACCTGAATGGATTGCATCGCTAACTCATGATCACACTCATCTGTTGTGCCGGTGCATCCTGGACACAAGTCTGGGGTTTGAGGAGCTCTAATAAAGTCCACTCCTATTCTCTCCTCTTGAATTCTAAACCAACTGAGAGAAACAAAATCATCAGAAGGATAGAGATCAAAACTTTGCTCTTTTACTGAATAAAAGTTGGACCAGAGAAAGTGGTTTCTGCAGTGACAACTCCTACTTCCTAATTCTCAGTGACCCTCAGTTTAGATCATGGGGGAATCTCATTCTGTAGGGCAGATGCACCTCACCAGCTGGCTGCCCTACATACCTCCAGGATGGAGAGGGACAAAAGTAGAGGATAAATTCCTGCATGCTACTCTTTATTACTAATGAAAACTGGAGGGCATGGTTTGAGTTAGCCAGTGACTTTCTGTGTCAAACCTCATAATTAGGCAGACTCAGCCACCAGGGTCTCACCACTAAATAAGCCACCACTGTGGACAGGAATGAGAAGCCTTCAGAGCTGCCACCATATTCCTCTGGCTCTGACTCTCTGGCTTCCTTGATGTCATTATTCTTGTTGGTTTCTTCCTTGGAACTTAAGCAGTTGAGATATCTGAGCCGAGGCTTGGGGTTTCCCCTCTTTAGGCCCATTGTATAAAGCCGAGATTTGGAGGTTTTCTCATTTCTGTTTGCTTCAGCTGTTGAGGTGGGGCTGGAGGGAGGTACAGTGCTCTCTGCCACTCGGGGAACAGTTAAATTGCAACAAATATTTCCGTTCCCTTTGTATCAATAGTTGCCAGGTCAACACCAGTATGCGGAAGAATCACCTGATACTGTCCTAAAGAACAGGATCATAAACCTGCACACTCCATGCCCCCCTCCTTCTCTACCCCCTGACACCCCCAGGCATATATAGAAGAGAGCTTCAGGATCCTTTTGCCTTGTTTGGGATGGCCCCCTCCCATGTCCATTATGGAATGAATTCTTTAACATAGCCTCCCAGTTGTCCAAAGCATGGCTCTAGGGTGACTGAGTACTATGTCTGATATTTATGTGGAACTGACCAGTTCCAAGAGGCCACCTTTGTCGTCCTAGGTCAGCCAGCTCGCTGTGGTGCTGGCCCACTCCCAGGTTACTGGTTTATTTGGGGCTTTCAACACTGAGCCTTGGCAGTCTTTGAGGCATGCAAATGGGTCATCTGTTTGGCCTCAGGAGTAGCATTAGTTTTTGCAATGAATATTCCATTCAAGCACTTTAAATATAAAACACTTTAGGCAACAATCTTCCTTTTTCCAATATTTAAACAAACTTTATCTTTTTAATCATGCCAATGTGTCCTAATGGAACAAAAAGAGTTGACATTAAGTTCAGGAGTTTATCAGTCAAGGCTTGATGCTATTGCACTTGACATTCACTTAGCTTAAGTAATCAAGGACCAAAGCCTAGGTTGAGCCTTGAGGGTTCTCAAATTTAGATTTGCTGGGAAATTGTGCATGTTATGATGCTTCCTATCTGTGTAATCTGAGCTCAGTGCCTCAGTTCCTTATTCATAAAATGGGAATTATGTAGTATTTACTAATATTGTTTTTTAAAATGTTAACATGTAAGTGTGATCAAAATAGTATCTGCAAACTGGAAAGATAGGGAGACAATCAGAACAGACAAAATTTGGGGCACAGGGGTGGCTCAGTCAGTTGAGCTTATGACTCTTAATTTTGACCAAGGTCATGATCTCAGTATCATATCTCAGGGTCATGAGATTGAGCTCTGCATGGAGCCCTGAGTGGAGCCCCACTTCCAGCCCAGACTTGACCCCTGGTGTTCAGTGAGGAGTCTGCTTGAGATTCTTTCCCCTTGTACCCCACTCCCACAGGTGCTCACTTTCTCTCTCTCTCTCTCAAATAAATAAATAAATCTTAAAAATAAAAAGACTAGATAAGGCTTGTTTTTTAAATAAAGAGCTTACTTGAAGGTTTAAAACCTACTTATTTTACAGAGTTTTAGAATTTACAAAACTTTCAACTCTCCTATACTTTATCAATTCGATAATGTACATACTGTTATCCACATTGTGTAGATGACATAACTCATGTGTTGATTAAAGTGGAAGGTGAATAACTAGCAGAGGTGGGAAGATGGTCCAGATCTTCACCCCATCATCTATTTCCCTTTCCTTTTTATTTTGCTCTTTGGTTAGAATTGTAGATGAGCTTTTTATTCAGGTAGCATAAATCTTCAGCAAAATGAGGAACAATTGTGTTTTCCCATCCCTCTTTTGCATCTATGGGTTTTGCTTCTCTCGTTGCTTCTGCAGGGCTTTGCTAACAGAACTCAATCCTATACACAAGAACTGATCTGCTTAGAGAGCAGGATGGCTTTCCTTGTTAAACTATACCTGGCTTGCTTGTGGTCTTTCACATTCACCTTCCAGTAAATTCTACATATCAGAGACTTTATCTTCAAAGCATTGTTTTTATACACTAGAGATGTACCACAGTAGGCCTCATCTGATTTGGCCAAAAAATTTACTATTCAGCCTTGGCTTCATCATCAGTTTCAGCCTCTGGGTGTCAGGAGAGTCTGGGTATATTTTTAAATATAACTGGGCATCTTTGATCTTGTCTATGGTCAATAACAATATCATCTCATGGTTTGCTACTATGTCTAACCAGTTTAGGAACACAGGTAACAGAAATGTAACATGTTATTTAGCTTATCATTGGTCCTTTAAATAGAAGTGAGCATTCTACAGGTGCCTGGGTGGCTCAGTCAGTTAAGCACCTGCCTTTGGTGCAGGTCACGATCTCAGGGTCCCGGGATCCAAGCATGGAGTCAGGCTCCCTGCTCATTGGGAAGACTGCTTCTCCCTCTCCCTCTGCACCTCCACCCTACTTGTGATTACTCTCTCTCAAATAAATAAATAAATAACATCTTTAAATAAATAAATATGTGAGCATTCTACATGTAACTTAGAGTGAAAATATTTTTATGTATTTTATATATGAACATTCTTAGTTCATTAAAAGTATGAAGGCATATTTATTATTGCAATTATAAATTTGAACAATAATGAAAGTTCTTTTTTTGTACAAAAATAATTGAGTCTTTAAATAGATAAATAAGGAGGATATGGGTTAGCAGTTAATACAAAAATTAAGGGGAGCTATCTTAGTAGGGTAACTTTAGGAAGTTATTCTTTCTCAGCAAATAAATATTTATAAGAATTTAAATAATACAAAGCAGAGTAATAAAAATGTGATTATGCCATAGTTCCAATGTTTATAAAATGATTAGATGTATATTAAACAAAATAAGCTTTAAGAACTATATATATATATTTTAGTTTTCTAATTCCATTTAGGCTGTGATTCTTTCAAGAAAAATTTCTTTGCAGAATTCTTTATATTGTGTAAGAGTGAAGTAAGAATGTCAATTTTGTGAACTTCACATTTCTTAAGAAGGGAAGACTCCAAAATCACGTACAAAAACTAGCCATAATAAAGAATAGTAGAGTAGAAGACAAGAGAAAAACATAGGAGAAAAATTAGTCGCCCACCAGTTTGTTCTTTTACCAATTTTAATGAGTTACCTAATCTCGACATCAAGCCCACTAGGAGCTATCCAACAGCTGACCATGCTAAGTAAGTGCTAAGCTTCAAATTTTGAAATTTCACTTCTAAACGCTTAATGAGACATTTATAATAATAGTAATATTTGGGGTATAACAATGTAAATAATAAATTTCTTATAAATTCTGTACATGTATACATAATATGTCTTATACTCTATTACTTCTTTCTGTAATGGCTATTTTTAGCTTTGATTTGGGCCTGAATATCAGTTTTAACACTTGACCGTGGGGCACTTGACCAAAATCTACATTTGGTGAACTTTTACTACAAACTCTCTTGTATGATTTTGGCAACCATGTTGTATCCTCAGTAGAGGGGTGTTGACCCTCATCAGGAAGTATTTCTAGTATGAAGAGTAACTCACTATGGTGATGGGTATCATAGTAGTATCTTTATTTCCATCAGATGAGCCAGGATTTCTGTCAAGAATTTTAAATAAACCAAAACCAAAATAGACCTTAGAATGCCTAGTAAGAGTTAGGTGTCATAAGAAATCTATAATGCCAAATCCAGAGATATAGACTATTTGAGGATTATCACCAAGACCAGATAGGCGAGAAGACAGAGTTCCCAAGACCAAGAACTAACAGGAGATCCACGTCAGGTGCCAAATCCAACTCTTAAATGGCCAGGATCAAAAGGGTGCACTTTCCTTTTCTATGGCCCCACACCTAAGGAAAGCAAATCTCTCTATCTTATTGCTATGCTAGCATAGTTATGTCTATCAAGAAATCCATACCCTGGTCTCTCTGGTTAATTTGTAGTAGCATCCCACAAAGATATCAATCTTACTCACTTTTTTAACCTCAATCGGTTGCTCATGTCAATTACCTTTCCTCTACTTAGGTCTGTACTTTGAATGAAGTATCCATATAGGCTAGATTATACTAAACCAAGGGACAACCTCCAAACTTAATGGTTTAATAATAATTTTTAAAAAGTGTTTAACGTACTCACTTTATTTCTTGATTCCATAGGGTGTCTGACTCCACGATGACCCTCAGGACCCATGCTGATAACCTGTCATCTTGTGGTGGCAACATCTGTAGCACATGACTTCTTCCATCAGCACAGCCAGGCAATATTGGGGGGTTGCATTTGGACTCTTCCATGCCTGTGTGATGCATGTCAGTTCTGCTCACCTTTCATTGGCCTAAAATAGTCACAAGTCATCCAAGCTAAAACTTAGAGTGTTCTATATGCAATGGAAAGAAAAGAGAACCAGATTTTTGTGAATACTAATAACAGCTACCACAGTCTCCTTTTTAGGCACCAAATATTCAGTTTGCTCTTACTCAACAACCTCCCCCAAGGGAGCAGCCTAACAACCCATCACTCATCATATTGAGCTCAAAGCCTGGAGTCTCTACTCCAAATCCAGGCGTGGCTCCTCTTCATCTGGAGACTATGAGTGAAAATGGCAAGTTATTCTCCCTGTATGGGCTCAATATACAACACCCTGGGAAGGGAAGCAATCACTGGTCTGTAGGAATTCTTCAATCTCCCTGGCAGGTGTTGTGAGGCCACACCACCCTGAAAGTTTCCGTGTCCTTTGTTTCCTTGACCCCAGTCTTTGGGAGATCTTTCTTTTACCATTTCCTCTTGAGCCACAACTAATGTTGACTTTGGGAACTAGACCCTCCATGAGGACTGTGCAGATTTCCCAGCCTGTGTACTACCTGGAAAAGGTTGGAAGTCAACAGTTTCTCATGATCTTTTAAAAACATAGAACACTAGCTTTTGATTCCATTTGATTCTGGTCATCTTTGTGCATCAGAAATCACACCCACATTCACAATTCTTTTCTTGATGATGATGATGATGATGATGATGATGATGATGATTTTGAAACAGTCTCATACTTGTAGAAAAGCTACAAGTATGGCACAAAGAGTTTTCTTTCCCTTGAACCATTTGAGAGTAAGTTTCTGACCTGATGTTACATCATCTCTTAGTATATACATTTCCTACTAACTGAAATATAATCATCAAAATCATAAAATCAACACTGTTATGCTTCTATCATTTAATCCTCAGACATATGAACATTTGGCCTTATACTTTTAAAAACTGTCCTTTATAGAAAAAGGATTATAGAATTCTGATTCCAGTTCAGAATCATGAATTGCTTTTCATTGTCAGGTCTTTATGTCCCTCACTGTGGCCCAGTTGCTCAGTCTTTTCTGACTCCTGTTACTGTGATACTTTTGAAGATTATAGACCAATTACTTTGTACTGTGTCCCTTGATTTGCATTTGTTTCATGTTTCCCTATTATCAGGTTCAAGCTGTACATTTTGTCAGGAATATCACAGAGATGATGCTGCGTTCTCATCACCTGCCATTGGGTGACACACAGTTTCATTTTTTCACTTTGATCACTTGGATGAGATGACGTCTGCCATGCATCTCCAGGGCACAGTTATTCTTTTTCCATGTGTAACTAATAACTGTTATGGGACTATACCCTGGAACAATGTATCTAACCTATTTGTCATCGAACTTTCAGCGTATTCATTTATTAATTTGTATTGAGAAGACCTCTGTTTCCCATTTTATTTAATGGATTATAGTAATCCATTACCATCTTCATTTATTTTGAGGATCAAGTTGTCCTAGGTTTGACAGGCAGACACCCTCCTTGCCCCACTCAGGCTCAGACCCAGGCATCCATCCTGTACAGATGGATGTTCTCATTATTTGGCCCAGACTCCTGTGCCCTCTTCTAGGCTAGTGTGGTTGCCCCAACCCCTGACCCAGGTGGGCAAGTCCACCTTTCTCTGTCTACCTAATCGCTTTAGGGCTAAAGTTCTTCAAGAAGGAAAGGGAAGAAAAAAGAAAGGTCCAGCAGTTCCTCTTGGGACAAATTTCTCCTATCTGATATGTTTCTAATGCATTATCACTCCTACAGCTCTCTTTCTCTTCCCTACCTCTGTGGGAAAGTTTCACCCTTATTATTTGACATAAGTAATTTTATACAGTTGAAAAAGATTTACTGAGTAATATACCTTTAATCTGATCCTCGCCCTTAGGTAATATAATCTGTTGAAAGATTTTATTGGCATCTACCTTAAAATTGCTTTCTGACTCTTATATTTTACTATTTGGAGTCTAGAAGCAGTTGGGGTTTTTTTAACCTTGCAAAGCCCCAATTCCTAAATCTCTCAATTTCCTTCCATTTCTGCTTTCAAATTGGGCAGTTCTCTCTTGGGCCTATGTCTTTTTTATAATACCTAGCCACATGCAACACCAAACAAGCATTCTAACATGTTTTCCCCTAGAGCTGTGGCTGCATTCAAACCATGATCTATTTCTTGAGTTACATGAATGACAGCTTTACTAGACTTTTGGTCACTATGAAACATGGATCACAGCCTTTCTAGCCTCGGGTATCACTTTCCTTACCAACGACCACCTAACTATGAAATCGATGTCACACATTTTGGGTTATTTTTTACAAGGAGACTCAACTTCTGGTAGGAAGTTTTATATTAATCAGAACAGACCAGGTTATGTTCTGATAACAAAGTTTCAGTGTCTCAATATAACGAAAGTTAGATTTCTTGGCCACGTTGTTTGTTTTACTCTAATTGGTGTGGATAAAGGGAAGGCTCTGTCTTGCATAGTCACTAAGAACCTTAAATTATTAGAGGTTCCACCATCTGCAGCTACACCATCTGAAACAACCAGCTCCCTAGTTGCTTCAGCAGGGGAATAGGGATTGGGGAAGAGTAAGTGGGTTTGCATTGCCTTAAACTAGATATGAGTGACATACATCACTTATGGCCACATTTCAATTAGTCATGTGGCTCCAACCAACTGTAAAGAAGCTGAAAGTGCAGTCTTCCATATGCCAGTGTGGGTAGACAGTAGCAAACATTTGTGTCCAAAGTCCATAAATAACAGAAGTAAACCCAATGCATCACGAGTAGTAATGAGTACAAGTTTATTGTGCACACACCAAAGAGACAATTTGCACACTGGGAGCATTAACACCAAAACATAGAATCAGGCTCAGGTGTATATTGTTATTAAGCAGCTACTATAGTAAGAAAACACTATTTATTCTTCCCAGGGATCAGTTATATTAGAATTTTCTTAAATGGCCAGAAATTGGTCAGCAGTTGCTTCATATCAACCTTGGAAAACAGTTCAAGTTTTGCTTATGATTTTCAGAGGCATAAGCAAAAAATGACTGAGGTTGAGTTAGTCTTACAAAATAAGCTCCATTAAGCTTTGTTTGTATGCTTGAACTGCTCAGGGAATTTTAAAGACTGGTCTCCATTTGAAAAAAATAACATTTAGTAATATCTTCTAAATACACATTTTAATAGCATATTCCAGTTGTGATTCTCATTCTACCATGCTATTATTTATGGAATGTCTCTTATACTTACTTAACAAACATTTATTGAGTGCCTATTCTATTCTAGTTACCCTTCTAGGCATGGCAGACATAGCAGTGATTGGAGGAGACACAACCACCTACCCTCATGCTAATGGACTAGACAAACAAATTCTAGATGTATAGTGTGTCAGGTGGTGGCAAAGACCATGAAGAAAAATAAGCAGAAAAGCGAGAAAGGGCTTTCTGATGGAGAAATGAGATTTGTTAGCTTGAGTACTTCAGTTGAACAAGGCCTGCAAAGAAAAAGTCTTTGGAGTAGGCTGAGGTGTGGTTCCCAGAGATGCCCATATCCATATCCCCAGAACCTGTGAAGATGGGATCTTTACAGAGGTGATTAAGTTAAAGATCTTGAGATGAGGAGATTATCCTGGTTTCTGTGGGTGTGCCCATTGTAATCACAAGAGTTTTTACAAGGGGGTGATAGGAGGGTCAGAGTTAAAACAGCCAATGTGACAATGGAGGCAGAGAGCAGAAAAAGAGGGATTCAAGATATTATGCAGGTGGTTTTGATGGGGCCAGGAGCCAAGAAATGCAGATGCCTCTGGAATCTGGAAAAGGTGAAGAAATGGCCTCCCAAGAAATGCAGCCCTGATTTTCAATTAAATTAAATTAAATTAAAACCTTGATTTTACAATTTGGACCTCCAGAACTATAAGACAATATATTTTGTTTTAAGCCACTAACTTTATGCTAATTGGTTATAGTAACAATTAGAAGCTAAAACAGACATTTGAAAAAAGATATGAAGGAAGCAAGGGAAAGACTATGAGGGTGTATCTATGGGAAGAGCTTTCTGGGCAGAAAGAAGAGACATTGTGAAGGTCCTGAGATAGGAGTGTGTCTTTCACATGCAAGGAATAGTAAGGCTTCCAGCATGGTTGAAGCCACGTAAAGAAAGACTACTCAGGGAAGAAATGAATTGTCAGATCATAAAGGGTCTTGTGGATCACTATGATGGTGTAGGCTTGTCCTTCAAATAAGAAGGAAGTTGCTGGAGGATTCTGAATTGCAGAGCCACATGATCTGCCTTACATTTTAAAGGAATCACCCTTTAAAAATTAATCACAGAGAGTAGGAGAGTGAGGATAGAACCAGGAGACCACTAAGGAGATAGTGCAAACACTCAAGATGAAAATGATGACAGTGTGGCCCAGGACAACAGAGGAGCAGGTGATGAAAAGTGGTCAGGTTCTGGACTTATCTTGAAAACAGATCCTAAAAGAATTGCTGACAGGTTGGATGTGGGATATAAAGGAAAGGAATAAAAAATGACTCTGAGCTCTGGAACTGAAACAGCTAGATGGATATAGCTGCCATCTACCAAGATAGGAAGGACAATGGGCATCTGGAGATCAAGAGTTGAGTGTTACACAGAGTGGATTTAAGATGCATTTTAGATGCCCAAGTGGAGCTGTCTGGTAACCCATGGTATGTAGTAGCCTGGTATCTAGAAAAGAGGTAAGACTGGAGGGCCACATTTGCAAGTGTCTAGACAGTATCGAGAGCCATGATACGGACAAGATGTCCAAGAGAAAGAACATACAAGCAAAACAAGAGACCCCAGGACTGGAGCATAGGACACGCAAAGGTTTGAGGATTCAGGAGATGAGGAACAGCCAGCTAAGGAAAATGAGAAGTTTCTGTGGTGAAGTAGAAGGAAAACAAGAGTGTTTGTATTAAAGTCAATCCAAAACATGTTTTAAGGAAAAGGGAATATCAAATGCTAGTGAGAGGTAGGGTAATATTCAAAACATTTAACTATCAGCATGATGAAATAAATTAATGGGAAAGTATACATATAATAACAAGAAATTCCCCTTTATCTTTTGAAAAATTAAGCTATATTTAATCTCATCATGTGACATAGTAATAAATTGTAATAAATTCCAAATCATGGGTTAATTTTTAGAAATTGTTTAGCATGATCTATTATTCAAGGAGGAAGTCACTAGGTAAATGATGCTGTGTATGAGCTATGCTTTGATAGAGAGGACTGCATCAAACACACAAAAAAACTTCCCCTTGAAATTTACTAGCTATTGATGACTTAGAGTGTCAAATTAACATCAATAATATAGATCATGGTGCCAAATTCTCTCAGCTTCTATTGGAAAGCAATTACATTAAAAATATTCTACCCTCCCAAATGTTTTAGTCTTTATATTACTGAGATTCTGTGAATTAAAAATCTTTATTATCAACTAAATCAAGAACATCATTTTGGAGCGTCATATGTAATTGGGTACAATAGGATCCTTTGGGCCAAACAAAAGGCAGAGTACTGTAGCAGTTAAGAGGATTGGCCATGGGCCAGGCTGACTGAGTTTGGATCTTAGTTCTGCTTTTTACATTTTAAATAACCTCTCTGTGCCTGTTATCTTATCTAGAAAAATGAGGATAATAATGATGGTTAAGTACTTAAATGAGTTGGTATGTACCAGATACAGAGTAAATATTTTAAGTGATTGCTCTCATTTTTATTAATAAGAATATTGCTGCTAATTCTTGTGATGGGTGAGTGTTCATTGGGTTTTGATGAGTCTGTCCAGTTAAATAGAAGAGAAATTGAACAGACTCATACTTGGTATCCTTGACCTCTAGCAATTTCCAAGGGCTCTATCCAGTCCTGCTTGATCACCGGTTGGTTTTCTCTGCCTCTCCCAGACCCTTTCTGAGGCAAAGCCCTATAAAGGCCACAGTCTATGTAGCCATGTGAAGACAACACAGGATGAGCACCAGCAGCACTCTGCCAGAGCTTTGGAAGCCAGCTGGAGCCTGGCACTGGTACTCAAGCCTTCTCACTTGAGTACCAGTGCCAGCAGGGACACTTTCTACACATGTCTGGGCATACCAGAGCCAGGATCTATAGTTGGCTCATGAGAGCCATAATGGACTGGCTGCATTCCAGGAGCCTGGTGGGTACCAAGAAGCTCCTCGAACATTGTCACTTGGAGATCCTCAGGGCTGTGTTTGGAGTGTGGGCAATGCTTGGACTACTCCCTGGGGAATGGTGAGGAGGGAGGGATAGCAATGCAAAGTACTAAGGACACTTGAAGGACATAACTGGCCCATACACTATTGACCAATGATAATAGTATCTGGTCTTAGTGCTGGAGTTTAGCTTGAACCTGGAGACCCCCTGCAGTGTCCAGGATTAACCCTATTCTGGATTCTGAGTTAGGAATCCAGGGATGAGGAAGGAATGAGTTCCAGGGAGGAGTAACAAGGGTTGGCAGGAGCTCTCAGGGGGACAAAAAATGTGGCTATTTATCAATGGTATGGAACTATTTTAATATTTTAAGAACTAGAATGGCTATGGCTGTGTATGTGGCTGGACATTTGCTCTGCTGTTACTTCATGTAGGCAGATAGCAGATTATTAGGTTTTGCACATAGAGGTCATTGATGTTTTCCTGAGCTGATAAAAGTAGGTGTCTGATTGAGTGGGTTTAGAGCAAAAGGCAAGGATGATTGGTGACTCTTTCAAGGGATTTTGCTACAAAGAGGGGTAGAGAAATGGGATTAGAGATGGGGGATTAAAAGAGGGTTTTCTTAGGGTGGGAGAATTAATAGCATGTTTGTACTGTTGATGAGAAAGACCTTGTAGAGCAATGATACCCACTTTTGTTTATCACCCAGGGGTTATGTGTGGGATGTACTGAGGGTACATATTTTTTCAGTATTATTTTCAGCTTTTCTTTCCATTACTTCCATTGTGAAGTACCAGGTATCCCTTCCACTGTTATTCTTTTTCTTCTCTTGTTATAGATACTGCTCTGATTCATATCTGGGCATTTTTCTTTCTCTGACTCTATTTTTAGTGTAAAGTCCGCTTGATAAATCAATAAGCAGCCAGGTAACCTGCATATACTGGATATGTGCTCTTTTCGCTGCCAAAAGACCAACATTTCAGTATCTTAAACCATGGCCCAGAAAACCAAATGTCATCCTGTAATACTAGCTTTGTAGCCAGCTCTTGCTTATCTCTATTACCTATCTGTCTATCTTCTATCTATCCATCCATCATCTATTTGTTTATCCAACCATCCATCCATCATCTAATTCTAGAAAGAAATTAAATCACTCTCACTATCTATTGAACTAATTTCTTGATTCAAATCCCAAACTTAGTTGAAATGAAAAATCTGACCTACTTGAACCTCAAATTTAAAGTTTTATGATAAGTCATCCTTCCTTAGAGTGCTTCCCTAGTTTCCACCTCTCCATTTCACCCAGGAATGAGTTTAAGTGGTTGGGGTGTGTGATAAATCCCTGTCTAGTGTCCATCACATCCTAGATTCCTATGTAGTAGTGACAGCCAACCCCTTTTGACTCCTCATATCCACCATCTAGCATTTCTCCATGCTTCCTAGCCAATGGCTACCTTCCTTTTTCCTGGGCCCAGTAAATGGGCTTCTCTTCCTCTGTAATACATGGAAATTCTCTTTATTATTCCATGGAGGGTGAGATGCTGCTTCTTTTACAAAGGTCACAGAAGGAGGCAATAGAATAGAGGGGTTGGGAACCCAAACTGTTGTATAAGACAGACTGGGTGCTAGTCCCAGCCCTGTACTGACTGTTCTGTGCAGCATGTTAACTGTGAAGTGGGGATGAAATAAATCATAAAGCTTTATTGGGGCTATGGATCAAATGAGGAAAAAAAAAGTAAAATTCTTAATTTTAAAAACAAGTCCTCATTTATATTCTATAGTAAAAGACTTCCACTTCATTATGAGTACCATTCTTAGAGTATAAAATGTGATTTATTCCCATATTTCTAAATCCTTAAGAATAAGTAGAATTCTCAATAATTTTCCATAAAGAAAGCTTCCTTATTAACATAATGGATGTCAACAGAAAAATATAACATTCTGAAATCTTTATCTGGTGATGACCTTCTCAGAAACCTGTTCTTTTTTTTTTTTTTTCTTCTGTTGAAGGAATTAAAAGAATTTTGGAATGGTTTCTATTTTTTTTTTAATTTAAGCATAATTAACATACAGTATTATGTTAGTTTCACATAGATGGTACAGTAATTCAACAATTCTATACGTTAACCAGTGCTCATCAAGATAAGGGTACTCTTAACCCCCTTCACCTGTTTCATTCAACCTCCTCCCCAACCCCTCTTCCTTCTGGTAACCATCTGTTCATTCTCTGTATTGGAGAGTCTGGGCTTTTGTCTCTTTTTTTCCTTCGTTCATTTGTTTTGATTCTTAAATTCCACATAAGTGAAATAACATGATATTTGTCTTTCTCTCGATGACTTATTTCACTTAGCATAATACCCTCTAGGTCCATCCATGTTGTTGCAAATAGCAAGATCTCATTCTTTCTTATGACTAAGTAATATTTGTATGCACACACACACACACCCCATCTTTATACACTCATCTATTGATGGACACTTGGGTTGCTTCCATATCTTGGCTACTGTTAATAATGCTGCAATAAACCATAAATAATTTTTAAAATAAATAATAAAATACATAAAATTGTGCAGCCAACATCAGTTTCAAATTCCTGTGAGCAAAGAGTTTCAAGGGTTGAATGAAATAAAAGGGTGGGGCCTTGGTAAGTGACTACTATCTGCATTTCTCCTGTCCCCATGGCAGTGTTGGGCAACTGAAGCGATATGCCGATGCAGTTACCACATACTAGGAAGTCATGGCATTCCTTTCTTCCCTCTACAGCAAACCTTGTTAACTCATCACAGATCTCTTCCCAGCTGCAATGGATGAGGTCTCAACATCCTTCTCAATGCAGTGCTGTAACAAGCCCAATTAATTAGCACTGACATGCACACAGAAATGAATTTTCTATCCCTAGAATAAAAGTATTTGTTAAAGAGAATTTATCTTCATGATATATAGGTAACACTCTGTAGAGTTTAGTTTTCTTTTTCTTTCCAAGGCTGTATCAACTACAATGAAAACCATCATCTCCCACCAGAGTAGGTTCTTCCTGTACCAATTATGCAACTCATCATCCATTCTCACTCCTGCCTTCTTCCACCGAGGCTGGGCAAGACATTTCTTACACCAGTTATGTGACCACATCTCGGTTTTAGTCAACGGAGCAAAAACTATTCGGGCAACATTTCTTTTGGGGACAGAAGCTCTTTTTCTCTTAGTTCTTTCTCAGTAACTTCTCATTTAAAGTTTCCAGAACTCTCATACCCCTTTCTCAGAACAGAGAATAATCATTAAAAATGAAAATTTACAGGATAAAATATTATTGCCCCTATAAAAGAGGGATTTGGAGAGGGTCATTCTTGGTCTATAGCAATGACTTTCTATGATAGGATTTCAGGCAATAAGACCAAAGGAGAGATAGGTCAGAAAGAATGGTTTTTCTCATTTTACCATTTGGCTTTCTAGCAAGGAGCGACAAATGGGGTGCCAGGGGGGAAACTCGTATTGTTTTGAGAAAGAGTTGGGGTTCTTAGAGTTCCATGGAAGATGTCAGAGACGAGATACAAACAAATCTTCACATTCAGGAGCAGTGGCATTTAATAAAGTGATTAAGCAGTGACATTAAATAAATTCTCAGGCCATTTTTAAATGATTAACATGGGTGGATGGAGGCCAGGATTCACTGGGGAAGGAACATAGGGGTGTTTCTCTTGGTTTTATAAATTACAAGCAGTGGTGGTGAAAATTTCATGGGAAGTTTTGTTTTATTGTCCTCAGCATTAAATGACATTGATTATTAAGAAGCTTTCTCCCCCTCCCTGCGACAGAGGTGAAGATAAAACCTATTGAGGAATGGAAATATTTGTGAGCAGATTCTGGGTGGTGTTTGTGTTACTCACAGACACTTTAGATTTGTCCCCATCCATTAACCTCTCCCATTAACACAGTGGTTAAGTACCTCCCTCCAGGGTTATAGGGGAGCTTCAGTGATATACTGTATGTAAAGTACTTGGCAGAGAACAAGGTATGTGACATCTATTTAAAAATGGGAGATACTATTGCTATTGTTATTATTATGTTCTATTTACTACCAGCTCTGATGGAAGGAGTCTTATAGTATCTTTATCCAGCAGCTATACCCACAGGGCTCTGTCTCTATGTCCTAATCCAATGGAAAAGTATAAGAAGCACATTTGGATTTATTATAAACCATGTTTGTTTTATTCAATATTAAATCAGGTATGTGATAGGTGACTTGTTGAAGCAAACTGATCTGTGCAGAATTTATGAGTTAATAAAAATAGATGGACAAATTCCACTCAAGCCAAATTCTTGCTGCTGGGGATGGTGGAAGACAGTGGAATGATACTATTGGAAAGTAATATGGGGTTATCCAGTCCAATTTCCTACTTAAAGCAAGAATCACAGTCTTAGCTTTCCTTCAAATGTTTGTCTGCTTCTTTAATGCTGGGATTGGGAGGTTTCACATTTTTCTCGAGGAAAAAGTAGGATACATTCATGGACAAGTATGAATGAACTTACTCATATCATCAGCATCAGAAGATATGCTGGTGCACTAGTTAGATCACAGTGGAAGTCTGAGATATATGGTTATTCTTCATACAGAGCAAAAAACAAAACAAAACAAAAAACAAAAACCTGTGAATCATACCTGAATTCTGGTTCTGATTCTCTCACTGAAAAGGCAGTAGATCATCAAGAGGTTGGGCTTTGGATGCAAATATGAGCTAGAATCAGAGGAGAAAGCTGAAGCCAGAACCCTTCATTTGCACGAATGCTTTCCAAGGCCTGGGAAGGGCCCTGGCAGTGTATTCACATAGCATATGTTTCAGTAAAAAAAAAAAAAAAAAAAAAGAGGATATATATATATATATAAACATGTATCTACATGTTTTATAAATATATACAAACATACATACATACATATTTTATAAATTTACATATTTTATATATTTATAAATATATATATTCTATAATTATTAAGACTGAGGGTTCTTTCTACCCCATTCTTATACGTAGAGGCAATCCAAGACTAACCACTAAAATAAACACTGATAGTGGCTATTTCATATATTTTATTGGAAATATTTGGAAATATATAATAAGGGGAAATAGGAACAAAGTAACAAATACAGTTAGAGACCTCAACACCCTTCTCTCAAAAAATCAATGTAACATGTAAACAGATAATCGGTATCGATAAAAAGGACTTAACAAGATCAAGCAACTAGACACATTTGACATTTATTGAACATCTAACCAACATCAACAGAAAACATGATGCCACTTTGTTACATGTCAACTTGCATAGGCTGAAATATACGTCCCAGGATGTTCCCTTTTCTGCATTTCTGATAATGATGGGCCACAGGGAGAGTATTGTGGAAGATTTGGGAGGTGGAAGGGAAGTGGTGGCCATCCATAGAGCATACATGTTGTTTGCTGATCTGCTGAGTCAACCAATAGTCTGAGGCAGCAGGTGGACTGCAGCTGTTCTCTCTTCCCCTGGATCTTCCAACAGCTTCTACAACACCTGGGGCTGCTATGCATGATTCACTCCAAAATGAAGGGCCTCCATTCAGCCACATCCCTATACTGCTGTGTCAGAGTCAACAAGAGTGGACCCAATTTCCTGTCCATCCTCATGGGTTTTCAGCTTCTGACGTTGCCAGCATTTGTTCTGTACCTTCCCCCAAATCTACTTTCCTCAGCTGCCTCCCCAGTGGCCTGTAATCCCCAGTGGAAGATGAGAAGAATGCACGTTACAGAATGCTTCATCAGCTCCCACAACTGTGTCAGGTCAAATTCCTGTAACAAATCCATACGTATGTTGTCGTTCTTTGAATAAACCCTCTCTGGTACAATTAAACCCTCCCCTCCACACTCCACACACACAGCAAAGAGTAAGTAACCAAAAATTTAAAAATGAGGAAAGTAAGGGAGAGATGCGTCAGGCAGTTAATTAATAAAAATGTTATTTTTCTGAACTTTGTAATGTTTGGCATAATATATAAGCTTTTAAAAATGTGTCATTGATTTATTTTTAATGTGCTAAATGTGTTATGATTTATTTTCTCATTCTAAATGTCTTCACCTTTGTACCTAATTTTGTTTTTAATTTTGTGTCCTTTGTCTTTCAAACATCCCTAAAAGATTCACAACTCATACCCACTCGGATTGGAATCCTAGTACCACGAACTCTGTGACATTGGGCAACTTCTATTCAGTCCCAATTTAACCTATAAAACAGCAATAATACTTTAAATAGTATAATAATACTATGAAACTACAAAGGTCATTGCTAGGATTAAATAAATTGAAACATATTCAAGTGCTAATAAATATTAGCTGTTGGAATTATTATTTATAATAATAATACATGTTTTTCAGTCTCAAAATGGAGGTAACAAAATATACCCTCATACTCATGAGGGTTCTTGAAGAATCAAATTAGTAACATTTACATCACTCTGAAGATGTACGTTTTTTCTTTTCTTTTTTTTCGAAGACTTTATTTGAGAGAAAGAGAATATAAGAGTGGGCGGGGAAGGCGGGGCGGTGAGGAGGAGCAGAGGGAGAGGGAGAAGCAGACTCTCCACTGAGCAGAGGGCCCGACATGGGGCTTGATCCCAGGACCCTGAGATCATGACCTGAACTGAAAGAAGGTCTGACTGAGGCACCTGGGTACCCCAAAAGTTTTTTCTTTTAATCACTGAAAGAAGGGCATGTATATGGACCCACATCCTACATGATCTACACATATACACACACACACTCTCTCTCTCACTCACTCATATACATGCTTCCTTCTAATTCCAATGTAAGATTCAAATGGATTGGCTGAATGTACCCAGACAGGCTGTTTCCATTCAGTCAGGTAACACATGGGGGTCCCCTAGCCATGTCCAGACTGCCTGGCTTTGAGCTCCAGCTCTATCAGCAACTGCTGTAAAGCCTTGGGCAAGTCCCCACCTGATGTCTCTGTACCTTAGTTTCTTCTCTGAAAATCAGGTGTAGTGATAGTATTTACCACTAGGGATGTTGAATTAAGACATGTACAAATACATACAAAATATGCATAAGTGTTACTCCTTTGGTCTTACTGATGCTTAGAGAGTGCTGTTTGATGGCTAGCTGCTGTTACCCTTTGTACCGAGTCAGCCTCCCAGGAACACACCGGGGATGGTATTGAGGCTAAGCTTCCAGGTATTTGGGAGTGAGTATTTGGTCGGTTAAAAAAAAAAAAAAAACCACAAAATGAGAAAAATTACGATAAAGAGTAAGTTGTTCATAAAGCAAATTGCATTATGTTTATTATCCTTTAGTCACTTTGATTATGTTCTTCCTACTTTTTATACCTTATGTAATTTTGTTAGTGGTGGATGGTAATTTAGTTATTGCTTTATTTGACAAGGTAAAAAATTAGTCTTCCTTTTTAAAAAAAATTTACTGGTCTATGAAATCCAAAATTCTGAGACTCCTCAGTCTGGAAGATTGCAAGTCTCCTATGAATTCTGTAGGCATAAGCACTGCTTCTAAGGGTCACCACTCTCAACAAGATGCTGAGTCTATGCTTAACAAAATTTGCATCTGTCTTCCTGTACCACCCTTAATTTTTTCTTAAAGCTCTTAAACCAGATGAAAGATGAAAACTCAGGCATCTTTTCTCCACTCTCACTAGCCTGAGGTTACAGAGAAGGGACTTAAATATGAAGCTAGGGTGATTCCCAGGGCTATCGCAATAACTGGTAATACAAGGGAAAATTAATTAATCCAGAAACTTCCTTAGCATTTGAGCCAAGATAAGGGAATGTCAGTGGATAGAGAAGAGTCCAAAGGGTCTGCAAATAACAAAATGTCTGATTCCAAGAAAGGCCACTTGTCATTGGCACCTTCCCTCTGCCCCTTGCTCCCTACTCCTTCGCTCTACTATTGTGAGAACAGAGAGCTATTTAATAGGCAAAGACCATTTCAAGGCCAGAGACAACCGGTTAATGACAACACTTCCCTGAAATTTCAGCCCCCCTCCAAACATAGGCTTTTTAATCAAAAGAACAGCCCTCTACATCCCTCCCCTAATAGATCCTGGCCTCCATCCACCCACATTAATCACTCCAAGATGGCCCCAGGACTTATCTAATGTCACTGCCTAATCACTTTATTAAATGTCATTGCTCCTGATTGTGAGGATTTGTTTTGTTTCTCATCCCTGCCCATCTCTCCCAGAATTCTGCTGAAAGGTAGTATTAGGGTCCAGACTATGCATTGCCTTTTTGCATCCTCACTGTGATCCCAGACATTTTGAGATGGGGTGCATTTCTGCAATGATGACATGCTGTCATAGAAGTCCTCAGAAAACAGATGAACTCAACACCCGACACCTATCGCCTCTCACACTGTCCATGATAGAGGCTGGAAACATGGAAACTGAGCTATTTGTAAACCAACATGATGGAGAAGCACCCAGTTTTATGGCTTTTTTTTTTTTTTTAAGGAGGGCAGTATGTTTAGCTATGGCCTGAGAGAGAAATCAGCTGTTTTCACAATTACAGGAAGAAGAATCTCCAGTGATTTTCTATTGTTTGTCTCATCAAGCCTTAATTTCTCTGCCTGACATCCAGAGCATCCCCCAATTCAGTCTCACACAGGCTACACTCAAGCAGCATGTCCTATGACCTCTCTAGAAGAGCCTCAGATCCAGTCAGGTGCTTCTTGTGATTTTCCTTCATGCCAAATGTCTTCATTGGTGTTTTTATCCTTGCATTTTTCCTTGTTCCACATCCCCCTCCCCCATCCTCTAGCCAGTCTTCTGACTTAATCAGTTATTTATTTAACCCAGAACTTTTTTTATTAAGCTGTCCCATGTGCCAAACACTGGGGACTGGTAACACCTAAGGTAAGGCCCTCACGTTCAAGGCAAGAAAGACCAAAGTTTATGTAAGGACTGACATGTGAACGAGAGGTAGATGAAAATTTCACAGGTGGAAAATGTCTGCAGGAAGGACAGGAAAGGCAAGTCCACTTGGTGGTGATGGAGGGAAAGGTGTCATAGGCGAGATGACTCTTGAGGTGGGTTTTGGAAGGGGTGTAGACGTCCTCCAGGTGGAGAGGTGTTTTGCATCTCTGCAAGCTGTGCCCTGGCAGGGGTTGGCTCTGGGAGTCCCCCTGGCAGCACCTCCTCTACTGTCCTAGGGCTCGTCTGGGCAACGCGAGCGTGAGTGTGTGTGTGTGTGTGTGTGTGTGTGTGCAGGTTGGAGCGCAGTGCGTGTTTCAGTCTGATGTTTAGGAGGCTCTGTGCACATATCCAAGGCAGTGTGTGAGGCAGTGAGGCTTACTTAACATTCACTACGGGACAAATAAGAGAAAATTAAAAGAGCAATTTTAGGAGGGAATAATTGTTTGCCATACACCATAATTACAACTGCTTGTAAATGCTGCTATCATAAACGAATCTGCCTTTTAGAGGTCTCTTAAATTCTCTTGGTAATGAACAGACGCCAAAGGAAAGGGACCTCGCAGCCCTTCCAGAGAAGCTGGGTCTGCACTGACCCCTGGTGTCTGCCTCGTGCAGAGGTCTATCACCGCAGGCGCAGAGCTAGCTGGTGGGCTCCAAATGCTCCCTGCAACCCCCCCTCCCTGGGTTCAGAGAAGACCTGAGCACCCTTTAGGACCAGAAGTGAACCTCAGACTCAGCCTTCCTGCGCCTTGTGAGGTCATTTCCTAGGATCTGTCTTCAGTGCTCTTCCCCTCTTGCGCCCCCTCCCTGCACAAATGGCACGGTTCAAAAGCTGCCATGGAGAATCTGAATGTCCTTTGGGATGCTCCCAGTCCTTCCCCACGCTTCTCATGCCCCCCAGCCCAAGCTGATATCCACTCCATCATTGAGGCCTATTGGTCATACTTGCTCCATAACACTCCAGTTCATCCACTGCCTAAAAAATCAGGACATCATGGCCCCCTTTGGCTTGCAAGCAACAGTCTCCGAAAAAGGGCTTCTCTGCTTAAGAATTGCTGTCACCGGGGATATCCCACTTTTAGCTCACCAAATTTATTCCTCAACTAACCTTTGATATGCTAGAAGGATTGCTGTTAATTGCTTCCATTAAGTAACTGCACGAGCTTGGGTATGTCACTTGGGCAATCTCGTCATCTATAAAATGAGGGTTTGGGGCAAATAGGGTGTTTTTCTATCTTTTCAAAGGATTCTACTGTTACTTCCCTCAGCACGCTGCCCTTTCCCCTTCTTTTAAAAATCTCTTCCACCAAATAAACTCACTGGTCAAAGAAAATTAATTTGTTACCCTCATTATCTTTTATTTTTATTTTATTTTTCCCATCAAAGACATACTCTGTTGGAGCATCTGGTCAGCAGAAGGTAAGCAACGTTCCTGTAAAGAGTTAATCCCAGCCTAAAATAAAACAAAAAGTAGAAGCTCTGATGTGTTATCTAGCCTGTGCAGCCTTATCTTGAGTAAATCTAGCATTTCTGCTAGTCAGCTGGAAATACTGAGAATTGCACACAGCCTTGTGATACAGCCACCAGAGATCCCTATAAAATGAAGGGATCCATTGAAATAAATGACCATAAACGTAACGCCGGCTCTCAGAGTGTAGCTTTCTCGGTCTCTCGTATCTGAAACCCCTCTTAGCATTCCCTGCAGTGAACATAGCCCATTCCTCTAATTGCCCCTGGTCCATAAATAAATATTCCATCACCAATGCTAACTCTAATTAATTAAGGTTGGGAGGAGTTGGCCATGCTACTTGTAAATTGAGCATATATGTGTAGAGAACTTAGAACAAATTAATTTCACAAAGATTTAATGATTTATTATTTAACACATGGTAATTAAACAATTTTTGGTGGAGTATAATGAGTCTAATATTAATTTTACATTGCCAAACCATCTTTCTAATTTTTCTTTTCTCTCTTGGTCCTTTAATATCTAAAAATTGTTTTCCTCTGATACCCTCCACCAGTCACCTTGATATTCATCATCACCACCACCACCACCACCACCACCATGACATGTTTACAGATGATTTCGGGCAAAGGTCTATGTTCCCCAACCAAGCGGATCTTCTCACATGCTATTATTTCCCCACAGCACGAATCTGGCTCACTAAAGGATCAGTCTATCCAAATTCAGTCTAGCCCACCTCACTGCTTTTCTCTCTTTAAATGTACCAAATACAGTGTGTGATCCTTGATGAGACTGGAAATGGGGGGGGGGGTGGAGGAGAGAGGAGAGCTATGAAGAATATTGAAGAACAATCAGAAAATGCTGAATACAGATGCATGATAAGGTAAAAGTATTGCATTAACTTCTTGGGATATACAAAGGTATCGTAGTTCTGCAGGGAACCTTCCTTGTTCCCAGAAGATGCATGCTGAAGTGCTCAGTGAATTGATGTGATCTCTGCAACCTACTTTCAAAATTTTTAAAAGATATTTTATTTATTTATTCAGGAGAGACATAGAGGCAGAGGCACAGCCAGAGCGAGAAGCAGGGTCCCCTTGGGGAGCCCAATGAGGGACTCAATCCCAGGACCTCGAGATTGACCTGAGCCAAAGGCAGATGCTCAACCACTGAGCCACCCAGGTACCCCTCAAATTTTTTTAAAGGAAAACAGAAAGAAGAAAGAAAGAAAGGGAGGAGGGGAGAGGAGGGAAGGAAGGAAGGTGTATGTGTGTGTCCATATACATGCCATGCAGAGAGATAAAGCCAATGTGGCAAAATGTGAGCGATTAATGAACCTGGATGAAAGGTCTAAGGGTGGTCATTATACTAGCCTCTGAACCTTTCTGTAGGTTCAAAACCTTGAAAACACAAGCTGGGAAAAAGAATCTTTCTGAATCCCGTGGATACTAGCACAGTTACAATTTCCTAGCTTTTCTTTCCTTCAAATCCCAATTCCTCCCTGCTGTCCTAATCCCAGGAGGCAGCTCTCTCCCTGCATTCAGTCAGGATGGATTGGGTTATGCTGCAGAAATGATCAGAAAAGCTCAGGAACTTCAACCCTCAAAGATTTCTTTCTTACTTGTGCTACGTGCCATTTCAGATCAGTGGGGGATTAAAGTCATCTTTGCCAACATCTCCTGTGCCCCCATTCTCACCATGGAAGGGCTGTGCCTCTGAAGTGGGCTTTTCTCCAAAGGAAAAGGTTTCTTTCCTCTTAAAGATAGCTGCTTTGTATGAATTCTGGACCCTTGTCTCCTCTGGGCATTTTGCTTCCACAGGAGAGCTTTGGTTCCTCCATCTCTTGGGGCTTCAGCCCCCTGGCCTCCTGGCGCTGAAGGCTCCCTGTCTCTGAAAGCCCTGTGTTCCCAACCTAGGACACCTCTAATTTCCACTCTTCCTTTTTCCTGATAAACCCTTCAAGCTTGTGGCCTTTGCAGATGTCTTTGCTTCCTGACACCCCAATCTTGGTTTTCACACAAGCCAGCATTTGCTCCCAAACTCTATTGCAATGTCTTTTGTCTTTTTGCAAAACAAATGGGGATGTTAGTCCTCTGCCATGTTATTTGTGATCTCTGCTCTGGGGCACTATTGACAATTCCCTCATTTTTGACATCCTCTCCTACGCTGATCTTTGTATGCCAGATTTTAGGGGTTCTGCTCCCATGCTCTGGGATTGCTTTTAATCTTTCTTCAATGCTTCATTTTTATCCTGCCTTCCTAAATATGAGGATTCTCCAGGGACCTTCCTTTGCCCCTTCTCATTCTGTCCCTCTAACCACTCTCTGCAAGAGCTTGTTGACTGTCACCTCCAGTATATATGTACACATCCAGCCATGACCTCATCTTGTCATTTCAGTCTCTGTCCAGCTACTCAGATGATTTTCCCATTAGAGTGTCTTGCCCAGCACCTCAAACCCAATACATTTTCACTCAAAGCCATCCTACCTCCTCTTTCCAAATACTTAATTCCCACCCATCCCGCCCCACCACCGGAGGCATTCTTTCCTTCCAGTTTCTCAAGCTAGTAAAATCCTGGCAGGATTCTTTGATTTTTTTTTTCTTCTTCATTCCTCATTCTTATTTCTAACATTCCAAGTCCTATCTCTTTCCCTTAGATCTGCCCACTCCTCTTTGCTCTTGCCCATGCAGGCCCTCATGAATGCAGCGCAGATCACAGACCGCTCTGATTTGGGCTTTCTACTTCTCCTTCTGGCTTCTCCCCAAGCCGCCCTTCAAACTATGATCGAACAAAACTTATTCTATCATGATAATCCCAGTCGTGACCCAAATAAAGAGTCCATCCGACAGAAGCATCACATCCAGACTCTTCAGCTCAGAATATAATTTGCCTTCACTCAAACTCTCCCACATCACAGACTCTGCTTCACCAGCTGTCTAGCCATGCCCTTCACATCCATGCCAGCCTCTCTGCAAATGCTCCCACCTCACCCATGAAAGCATCTCTCACTGCCAGAGCTTATACACCAAAATTTTCCTGTTCCCATTGTGACTGGATTTAGTTGCAGTTTGGTAGCTTATTCTTTAATATATCTTTTTCTTTTCTTTTTCTTTCTCTTTTTTGAATGAAATATTTGTGTATTTCTTGGTTGTTTCAACTTTTTATTCAAATTCCAGTTGGTTAACATATAGTATATTATTCGTTTCAGGAGTAGAATTTTGTGATTCATCACTTAAATACAACACCCAGTGCTCATCACAAGTGCCCTCCTCAATACCCATCACCTATCTAACACATCTCACACTCACCTCCCTTCATCAATCCTCAGTTTGTTCTCTATAGTTAAGAGTCTGTTTTATGGTTTTCCTCTCTCTCTTCCCCCCTCATTTGTTTTGTTTCTTAAGTTTCACCCAACTAACTCATTATTAGCTCTTTGAAGTTCTACTTAGAAATCACCACAATGCCAGGCACATGGCTGTGGTCAGTAGATCCTTATAATTTGACTCACTAATCTCTTTGAGATCTAATAGAAAGTATTGGCTATGTGTTTAATCCTCCTACCCTAGGAGGAATTATACCCACAAATATTTGAAAATATTTCTCCTCCTCAACCCTGTAAGGATGAACTTGGCCCCTGAAAGGGGAGCTGGTGATTTCAAAGTTCCAGAACAACCCATTTCCTGGGGGCATCCATATCTATTATTACACTGTTACCTAATTCTGTGTCACGGAAATATTTACCTTGTTTTTATTCCTGTTCATACTTTCCTTTCTCATTTTTCCCATCTTTGTCATTATGATGATGAAGCACTATTGTGCTTTCATTTATATCGACTCATTCAATTCTCTCCTCAATCTATTTAGGGATGGTAATATCGGTAGATTAATATTTTTGTAATCCAGCAAAAAATGAAAGTAGAGCTCAAAGGATTTGACCTGACTCGAGACTACACACACAGAACACAGATCCAGGTGTTGTTATTCAAAGGCCTTTGCTCCTTCCATCACTTTAAGTTCATTCTGATCTGGATGCCCCTCCTCTGGGCTTGCATGGTTTCCATCTACCCATGCATGTAATGGCAGCGTAATCATTAATTTACAAGTTGGTCTCCCCCGTTAGACTGTGAGCTTACTAAACATATAGAGTATTATTATATTTCATGTTTCCAGTGAATGGCATAACTTGTGTCGGTTGGATGTCTGAATTAAGGCATGAATAACAGAATGAATGACTGAGCGAGAACTGTGACTTGTTATGTCTGCCTCTTAGAGAATTTGGCCCCAGACTCTACACAACTGTGTATTCTCTATGGCACATTATGTGTGACTGTAGAGAAATTTGCAACATTCCTCTCTCTTACATCTCTTTATTGATCTCCTTCACCCTAACAGTCCAGTATCCTCAGAAACACACATCTCACTGAAGTCTGTGCATAGTTAGGATTCAGACAAACTACGGTTCATACCTTTCTTTCTTTTGCTAATTATTAGCTAGTTGAGTAGCTGTGGACGAGCTATTAACATACCAAGTCTCAGTTTTCTCATCTGTAAAATGGACATAATAATAGTGAAAAATCCCAGTGTTGTTATGAGAAATCAGTGGGATGATTTATTTGAAGCACTCAGCCCAGGTCCTAGAACATAAACCAGGGAAGGATGATTGATGTACTTTAGGATCCACTTGGCTAAAGCCTGGGGCTCACTGACTAGCACATTTTCAGATTCAAACCTACAAAAGATCTTTTTTTGGCCAAACTAAAACAGAGGATTTAGACAATGATTCAAATAATTTGGGCTCTAAACTCCACTTTCATCTGAAGAACTCCGAGGGGTAAAGGGATGGGATGGCCCTGGCAGGTCATTTTTAGCATCTCTAAGAACCTCACAGAGAGCTGGAACAAAAGGTCATTTGTCATTTATTTATACCTGTAAAGTTGGACCTTCCTGCTAGGGCCCTCCCCATCTATCTCCTGCTGCTACTGTGTTTCCAGGTGTGTATGTGTGTGTGATGCTTCTTTAATGGCCTGAGTTGCTACCAGCTATCTAGAGGCAGTAAAATAAAGCATTACTCTTAGGTACTGGGGAAATGCATTTAGCGTATATGTAAATCCATCTCCTGGGACAGACAGTTGTATAAACAGAGTTAACATCACATTAATGCTGTTTATCACCAAGGGCAGGGCTTTGGGTTTAGAGACAAGGTAGCTGCATCTCCACACAAATCTCCATACAAATCAGCTTTATGAGATCTCCCAGAAAAAAATGGGGGTTGCTTCCTTCAACACAAGGGTTGCTTCCTTCAACACAAGGCACTGCCCCAGCCCGGTCATTTTCTAGGTGAGCAGACTGGGGTCTTATAAGATCCAACTACACACACGTCTAGTTTGATCAGGCTTTCATTCAGAGGGGACCTAGAGAAGGTTGTCTTGCATTCATGCCCAGGTGGGAAGAGAGTGATCTCTGGCACCTGGGTTTAAACCCTAGCTCTGCTGGTGTGTGAACTTTGGTGAATTGCTTATTTCCCTAAACTTGGTTTTCTCTTCTGTCTAATAAGGACCGTGATACCTCTCAGAATAATTCAATTATTCATCCATTTTCCTTATGTCTGTTAAGGACATATTATGCACCAGACTCTGATGTTATAAGAATTAAGCGCCATTACAGATGTGAGTATCCGGCCAAATGCTGGCTTTATGGTGGATACTTAGTAAAAGTTATGTGGCCTCCTCCCAAGGCTCATGGCTCTGACTGACCTTTCTCCAGGGAAGAATTCCTTCACCCTCGTTTGGGAGTGAGTCAGATCTAGAGTATTTGCAGACTGACTTCCTTCCCTGTCTCCCCGCACCACCCCCCACCAATGTCCGCCCCCTCTGCCCCCAGAACTTCTCCCTCAGGGCTCTTGGGACTAGAATACCCCACTAACTTTGACAGATGATCTTTGAGGGGAGAAATCTCTGACACTCCAGGCCCTAAGTGACAGCGCAAGGATATTCACAACGAACCTGCTCACACTAGATAAAGCCGACTTGTCAAAAGGGGACAGGTCGTTTTAGCACTGGCTCATGGAAGCCTGACAAGTGAGCAGCTCTACCCATTCTAGGGCCAGGTTTCTTGCTTCCTTCAAAGGAGGGAAAGATGCCAGGGTCGTGGGAAGACAGGCTACCTGGGAAACAGGTCAAGTAGAAGGCAGGATTACTTAAGAGTGAGGATTACTTGGGTGGGAGAACCAAACATCCTTGCGAGTGCTCAATCCCATGTCACCTTTTGCTCTGCCTGCCTTCTCGGCCAAGGCCCATGACCCTCCTTCCACTCTTCCACCCCACTTCTCACAGCAGCATCCACATCTGACTCTTGTTGGTGTCCTGCTTCTCTTTCCATCGTGGCCTCAGCCACGGCGACGGATGCAGGGAAATATAACAACATAATCCTCTTCACACCACTCAGTCCCCAAAGGTCCTTACTCAGAATTCTCCATTTATCTGGTCATTAGATCTAATTAAATCCCTCCAACTTAGAGCACTGATGAGTGGCACCACTTTCTCTCACCAATTAAAAGAGAGGAGATTAAAGAATGCCCTCGACACTGTCCTTGTGAGGGTGGTGGCAGGGGAAGAGGCAGGGGAGGAACTCAGAAGACTGTCCTTTATCTCCGAAGCAGCGTTGATGTAATGTGGGTTCCTGCCAAAAAAATGTACCCTTTGCGTGGCCGATCCAGCTGAGGACATCAGGGTGCGTTAAGTAGGCTGCTGTCTCATAGAAACGTGTCCCTCTTTCCAAAGATGGTTTGAACATCTTAAACAAAGGACATCTACCATAAGGTAGACAGAATTCAAAAGAGGAAACCAGGATTGAAGAAGGGAGTTAGGAAGCATATTAATCCACAGGATTAATTAACATATTTGTTGCAATTAACTCTAAATCTGATCAGAGCTTCCTGGTAGCTAAGGCAAAAAAGGAAATAAGGCGTATCACCATAGCTTTCATCATCTAAAAGGAGGAAGTGCGCTTCCTACTATCTGCGATTCTTAGGGGATTAAAAAAGGTCTTCGTTCTTAATTCTGAAAGGACCTTTTCATGTAGGGCTTCACATACCTGAGCGATAGAGAATGTTTTCGATAATATTATTTAATAGTATTGTCTTGTATTTGACAGGCAAGGTTCTGAGTGTTGGAGCTTTGGAATAATGTTTTATTTGAAGAATTGACTTTCCCACATGGGACTCAAAGAGTGACCTCAGTTTTATTAGAACAGCGCTCAGGCCATTTTAGCTTATGGGGTCCAGCAGGATGGAAAAGGCTACTGACTCCTACAGTATCCAGCTCATCAGCAAAGTCCTTCTAAAAAGTACCCCTACTTTTTGCTTCTTTGGGAACAGACCTTCCTTCTCTGCCCTACCCCCACTAACGTGTTTGCTCATGAAGAC
Organism: Canis lupus baileyi; assembly: GCF_048164855.1. Lineage (NCBI taxonomy): Eukaryota > Metazoa > Chordata > Mammalia > Carnivora > Canidae > Canis > Canis lupus. Next base: position 70,598,226 of record NC_132840.1, read on the forward strand.
AGTCATCAGACAGAAACAAGGGTTTGCCACTTATTGGAGCACAGGTGGGTCTCCAGGCTCACCCCCCCCCCCCCAGACCACCTCAGCATAATCTTCTCTCTTCATCATAGCATTATGGAACCAGAGCCAGCCTTTCTCCCTCTTCTCCTGACTTTCCAGAGGGCTATTTGGGAAGGACATGCATGGATATCTCTTTCAAGCCCTCTTGAGTATTCAAAGCAGAATCAGTTCTGGTGTGGTTGAAAGGATTGGAAGGCTGTGGGGCCCTGAGGCAGAGGGATGAGTGAGGTTCTCAGGTTCACTAACTCTGAGATTCACTCCCTGCCAAGAAGGCATAGAGAAGCTCGGCTTCTCCTCAAGTGTGGGCCTGTGAGGATGCACATTTCTGCCAAAGAGATTCCTTAGTGCACAACTTCCTCTGTTTTCATTCCAGATTCCTTCAAAAGAAACTCTAAAAGAAAGCTCTGAGTTCGGGGTCAGCTCACACCCTGCATGCCCTCCTTCTGGATCTCTGGAACCTCTGACCCACTCAGACATCTATGTCTTTAAGATACTCCCAGGTAAGAGCCCGCTCCCCCCGCCACCTCCACCATTTGCCCTTGACTCAACAAAATTATCCTTCAAGGATCCTTCTGGAGAACTGCCCTTTTTCTCTTCTTGTATCCCTACCTCCAATACTGGGCCATATCCTGGCTCCTGACTTGGCTTCTCATCCCAGGGTTTTGAGTTTCTCCCTACACTTTAGACTAGCTCCCTGTTGCTCTTCCTGTAATCACCAGATGATGCTTCTACAGCTTGAACCTGCCTCCTGAAGGACAATTGGAACCTGAAGCCTAGCAGTTTCTCTCCTTACTGACCAAACCCCACTGAGGCTCAGCCCAGTTATGCCAGAGCAGGTTTCTGATTTCACGTCTGGGGCTCTTTTCATGCCTCGGTGGCTGCCACCTGACCACAGCCACTGAGCACAGAGAGGAAGCAAAAACGAGATGAAAACATGGGTAAGGGGAACATTTATAAAACCTGCCCTTCACTATTGTTCCTTCGAGTGTGCTCTCCACTGGCAGCCAAAGCTCCCTGAAACTTGTTGTGTCCTATCCTTCAATCATTGCTTCTCATTGCAATTTCAGCGGAGAATTTGAGAAAGCCTTTGAGGAGAGATTATGAGAAGGGAAGATGCTATTCATGGTCTTACTGAACGAAAGAGCATGGATTTGCTTATCCTAGAGGATGCTGGCCCTGGCAGTCACTCCTTGTGTGTCTTTTGGACTCTCTGTTTCTTTGTTAGTAACCCGGGGCTGGAGGTTTATTTTGTGTGAACGTTTAATGGGATTATACAGGTGGAGTGTGCGGCATGCTGCTCATCGCATGAGGGTGTGCACTCCCGGGGCTCCCTGGAGGCCTGCTCCTTGTCCCCGGGGCCCCCTCCACCTACTCCCCACTGATCATCCCTTGCCCTGTAGGCGTCCCAGAGCTCAGCTTCTTTCGGAAGCCTCCTGGCCGGTTGCAGTAAGAGCATCATTTCCAAAGGGGGCGCTCTAAGATCAGGAAAAAGGCCTTTGGGGACCTTGACTGTGTGTGTCTGTGAGGAGTGCACGCTGGTACCTATGGCTGGACATTTAAAAAAATGACTTTTATGAAATCTTTGCCTTGATATGCTATCAATTTTTCCAGATGCCTTTTCAATATCTGTCTACAGAACTGTATGAAATTATAGTAAGTCCTACAGCTGGGGGGGATGACGATACTGCAGTTGGAGACAGACATCTCTGGCTCTGATGAAATGAGGCAGAGGCATTCTCCAGTTAGTAGGTCCATTCTAGGGGGGCTGCCCAAGCTGCACACCTCCGGAATGCAGGACTCTGGGGCGCCCTCAATGGGAAGCTGCCTGTCTGCAGCTGTTGCTCTGTCTCTCCCTTCCTCCTGCCTTAGCCTCCAGGTAGGCACCTCCCAGGTGAGAAACATCCAGGCTTCAAGATTCCAGGCGGTGCAGGCTGAGGCTGGCCAGGGTTTGGCTCCCTCAGCGAGACCTAGGGTCTTCAGGATGGGGTGAGGAGACAATGAGGGTCTGAACGGCTTTCTCTGAGCCCTCTTAGACCACAGAAGGGAGAATGGTGCTAGAGGTGGCTAAGAAGATGACACCTTCTGTATGAACACGAACACTGAGGTCACCAGACTGCCTGCCAGGGTGTGCCCAGTGGCCAGGCCCCTGCCCGGGGCTGCCCGCGGGTGACTCAGCTCGCCCCACTCCTTATTCTGCACAGTGTGCAGGGCACCACGGAAGACCACGGACAGACTGACGAGGCTGGGAACCTCCAGGGTGGGATGTCACAGCTCCTGAGAAAACTGGAGGAGACAGGGGACTCGTGTCTGGCTTGCAGTTGTCCCCCACGCGGTGTTGAATAAGTGGACACACGCACCTGACACCAAAGTAACACCTGCCCCCACCCCGTGGGTGTCTTTCTCCCCGGCTGGGAGGAGGCCGGGCGGGCCGCAGGGCCACCGCGGGAATCGGGAGGGCGCGGTGGCTCCTCTGACACCGCAGGCCACCAGGTGTGCGGCCCCGGGAGCCCAAGAGAAGGAAGGTCCTCAGCATGTGTTACAACAACCTGCGTGTTGCTGTTTAACAGCGCTTGTCATCTTGTCCGTTTTGTCCACCTGCCAAGGCTGCTTCCACCGAGCACTGCGGAGTGGGAGGCGGCCGAGGCTCCCATCTGCGGCTGATAACAGACGGCCTTGCGTGAAGCGCAGGAAGTTAAGAGGCTTTTCTTTGCTGTTGTGGAGAGACCTCTGGCTCCAGGCAGTGCTCTCCGAGGGCAGCGGAGATACTGTCAATTATCAACCTGTCCCTCAAGCCTCGGGGCGGGCTGCGATGGGCCCTGTCTGCCAAGGGATGTGCGCGCTCCTCCTGGAGAAGCCCAGGTGCTGGCAGCCAGGTGAGACCTGGCTGGGGACCTGCCTTCTTCCCTATCTGGGAGCTGCCGTAGTGTCAGGGTGACCCCACCCCACAGGACGACGGTGCCCACCGGAGGAGGTGGTCCTATTTAAGGAGTGTAGTTTATTCCCCCTCTGGGATTATGTCAATCTCCATAGGAATTCCTTGGACACCCAGGGATCCCCATACTTGCTTCTATCACAGCATCCTAATCCCAGTGTTTTTTTCATGGTGCCTGGGACCAAATGAACTGGTCGTTTCCATCTTCGTTGGAGGTAGCTAGTGTCAAAAAGCTTTGTTTAAGTGTTAACATCCTAACGCCTTCATAGCTATTTGGAAAAATATCAACTTACAGGAAAAACACTTGTATTTCCTTCTTAAAGGAAAAATTCATCATAATATCTTCTTAATCATAATTAGTTACTAAAGGGATGTGGGCACCTGTTGGGCACTGCACAACTTCTCAAACGTTGGACACTGCCATCTTCACTTTCTGTTCCACATTGATGTTTGTCTACCACTTGCCTCTTCTCACAGCAATCGCAGAAAACCCACTTTCATAAAGAAATGGCTCCATTGAAAGGAAATGGTGAGATCTAATGTCAAAACTGTAAACTTCCTTGAATTGGTAATTTGCTTGGTGTCTGGTGGATGTTGAGTCATCTCCAGCTTTTCGTCCAAAAAAAATGGAAATATCCTGCAGAACTGTGAGAGTTTACCATGTTACCCAGGATCCGCTGGTGCATAGTTTGGGAACTGTGGCCTAGGTACTCCATAGGTGGATTGCATCTCCTTGTGTTGAAGGAAGTAGGGATGGGCTAGAAGTTGGGATGGGGGCCAAGAACGGGGAGAGAAAATTTGCTGGGACTAACCCATAGCTTAACTTTGTCAGGACACATCCTCAGACTATGCTCAGTCTATAAAGAGGAATTTCTAGGGAAAATCAGGAGGCTGGGGACTTTGCTGGGGATGTTAAAGATATATTGTGCTGAATAGAAGGGAGTACCTCCATGAGTTGAGGTCTGGGTGCACAGGGTCATACCTGGTACTATCTGGTCACTTCTCCAACTTTTCCTAGGCTAATTTCTCCCTCTTTCTTTCTTTCCTCCTTTCTTTATCCATCCCTCCTTCCCTTCCTCCTTCCTTCCCTCCCTCCTTTCCTGCCCTCCCCAAATGAATATGTCCTCCTCCCATGTGAACATAGAACAGTGATGAAGAGCAGGTCTCAGAACCCAGATGACCTACCATCTACTTACTACCTGTGTAACTTTAGATAATATCTAACTAAACTCTGGGCTTCAGATTCTACTTCTATAAAATGGATTTAATAAAATAGTGTATTTTATTAGTTTGCTATAAGATTGAATACCTATTGGAGAATAGAACAATGTCAGCTCAGCAAACAGCCGTGACAAGGCGGGCTTGGTGTCTACTTGTGCCCGGCCTATAGTCCAGGGGAAAGATAAATCTCAAGCCACTGTTTGCCCAAATGATTAATTGATTACAATTTTTATGTGTATTACAAAGAAGTGGAATAGTCTATTTAAGTAAGCAACATGGGGATTTAATCTAGATGTGGGGTATGAGTCCCTCAAAATTCTTCCCGGATTAAATAACATTTAAGTCAAGACTGAAAAGATGTATAGGAGTGTATCAGGCCAACATCCAGTGGGTGGAGGAGTTGTGAAAGAACGTTCTAACAGAAGGAACACCATGCCCAGGACCCTGAGGCTCCAAAGAGTTTTGGGCAGAGAAATGCAAGATGTTACATCTTATAGATCACTGTGGTTGCTGGGTGGAGTATGGATTCCAGTGGGTGAGAGAAAAAAACAAAAGACCAGTTAGGAGCCTACTTGTAAATGGTTTGGGGGAGATGGGAGGTGACCCTGCCCATGGTAGCAGTAGAGAAGAGGACAGATGGAGAGGTAATTAGGAGGTAAACTGGATTAGATGCATTGTGAAAAGAGAAGAGAACCCAGGCAAAGGCGCAGGAGTCTTCTTGGAGCAGTTGGTTGGAAGGAAGGTGGGACATGATGACAGGGACAGGGAGCCCTGGGTCAGGGAAGATGCCCATAGGGGCTCTAGGTAGCAAATGAAGAAGGGAGATGACCCAGCTCTACCAAAATCACTCGCCAAATCCTTCTTAGCTAATGGAAAGAAAACAGGGTTTCTGCGCTCCTCTTCTGAATTATCCACGTAACTAGTCTGGGTCTTCACTTACTTGGCAGAAAGGCCAGATTGTGGGGGATGGAGGTAGAGAACCTGCAGAGAGGAAGAGAACCCACTGGGGCTGCAGAGTTGTTAATTGAACCTAGGACATATGTGGAGTAATTAAAAACAAAGTTTATCGTCATGCGGTCCACGAACAGGCCAGTCCACATTCGTTGTCAGCGACTTTCTCCCTCTCTATGGAGCCATCTTTCTTTCTTGTATTTAAGGAAAAAATGTTTTTGATATTAATTAAGTTACATGGCAATTTCCTCCCCCTAATTAAAGTGGAACCTTTTCACAGGACACTTTGAAGTGCAGCTCTGTGGATAGAAGAAACTTTTCATCCTCCGCCAAAGCTCTGTAGTGTCTCTTCATATTGTTCACTTCAGTCAGAATAAAACTCTTTCTGATAATGAAGGGAAGAGCATTTAACTTTTTCCAGCTATCACACCGTCAAGTTGGCCTGGAGTGGGATGTGGGGAGCGGGCTGGAGCCTTGGCTTCAGGCAGTACGAGGGGCTGGCGGCGGCAACCTGGGCACGTCTGAGAAGGGATGCAATGGGTGGCAGGGCCGGGAGGTGGTGGAGGGAGGACCTATAGGGTGCTGGGAGCCCCTTCTCTCAGGACTATCACAGAGAGAGTGGCAACACCTAACTCCTGGGACATCACTCATTTCCGTCCATCATTGCTTTGTCCCCAGGTCTGATAGGTATAGCGGTTGGACGATGAGTGCCACTGTTCTAATTTCTAGGGGGGGGGCAGTTCCTGTGCTTTTTTGGGGGGGCCCAGATAACCCCCTGAAACTCCTAGAAACGGACCAATGACTAATAGTCAAAGAAGGAAGGCAGAGAGGAGAGCAGAAAGTGGAGCGTGGGTATCAGCAGAGAGACAGAAGAAGGAAAGGAATCCATCCCTGGCTATGGGAAACTCATGTGGCCAGGAAGACATTCTTGACTCTTCAAACCCTGCTGGCTCCTCTGATTTGCTTTCCCTCCCTCCAAGTCTTCCTCTTTTAAGCTCCTCTGAAGGCCCTGGAAGTGAGGAAAGGAAAAGGAGTCTTGTCCCCTCCCTGTCTTGTCCCCTCCCTGCCCAGAAACCAATTTCTCATGAAAACACCCCGGGGAGGAAGCAGAGGCCACTGTTTTTTATCTGTGAATCTTACCGCTAGTGTTTTCCCTGTAGGTATCGACAGCCAGTAAAACACATATCACAGATGGAACCAGAAACAGCCCCTGTGTGTCCACCTCCTCCCCACCAAGATGCTACGGGCCCAGAGTGTCAGACGCTTTAATTGGATTATTGCTGTTTCTCCAGCTGTCTCAAGGTGTCTCCCAAATAGCTCCAAAGCCACAGACAAAGGCAAGTGGAAGAGGCATCTGAGGGAGGTAGAGAAGGATTGCAGGTTCCCTTCCATGGTCTTCCTTCAACAACTGCCTGTCTGTTGCCTTGGGCTCAGGAGGCCTCAGCTTCCTGTCCAGCTGGCAACCCATGTGGTCATAGGGCCCTGCCTGTTGGAAACGGGTTCCCACACAGGAGGGGAGGAGGACAGGAGGATAGGGTGTTGTGGAGGACTTGAGAAGGTAGCAGGGATTTTCCTGATGTCCTGTGGCTTCATTCAGTAACTTTAATTCAACCCACACATAGGTATGGCCACCCCTAGATGCCAGGCATCAGGCAAGGTGGCAGGAAGGAAGATGGAGCTGCAAGGTGCCAGAGTACCAGAGGCCCCCATTGAGCAAGAAGTGGCCAGATGTGCATGCAGGTAGGCAGTGGTTGGCTGGCATAACTGAGCGTGAACCAACAACATGCTCCAGCAGCATCAGGAAGGCAGACTTGATTCCAACGTAAGGAGATCTGATAAAAGCCTCAGGAACCTATGATTTCAGCTGTGTGGATTATATCTGGGAGGGTAGAATGATGGCAAAAGGAACATTCCAGACAGAAGGGCCCCACATGGAAGGTGCTTATGAGGGCAGTGCTGGTGTGCCTGCATGTTTGGGGTACGTTAACTGGGAAGGTGTTGTTGGGGGCAGGGGAGGCACTGCAGAAAGGCAGCAGCAGTTGTGTGGGGCCTTGTGTGGCAGGCAGAGGAATTTGGCCTTTCGCTTTTGTGTCCTAGGGAAGAGGCAGGACTTATAAGGTATGGAGTGGTGAGATTAGGATGATACTTTAGAGGAACACTTCTGTTCCTTTTTGGCACGTGCGCCCTGACCCTTTATTCCCACCCCATGCCTTGCCATCAGAAAAGCTAAGGACACTTGAACACTTCAGTGTGGCTTAGGAGAAATCCGGAGCTGTGGCATGAGCTTCCCCTACCCCTGTACCTGGCCTCTGGCTTGTCCAAAGCTGCCCTGTGGATCATTTTAGCAAAGCTCCAGCAGATCAGGGCACAGATGCCAGAATGGCTTTTCCTAAGGACCCTGGGTCAAGCGCTATCCCATCCCTGTCCCCAGCCATGCTGACTTTCATTAGGTACATATATAATAATCCAGCCAAATCTACAAATATCAAGGGAATTTGCAGGAAAAGGGGGATAAGAGCAAGAGAAGGGTATGGTCACTCCGAAAAGGCTTCCTGAAAGATGTGGCCTTGTGATCACGGTGTCATAGGTAGTAGTGAAATGATTTGGGAGGATATAAAAAGGAGAGGTGATGCAGGAGGGAGACAGTGGGGAGGGCACAGTATGTTGGGAGGAGGTGCAGGTGGGGAGGTTGCAACAGGTCTCAAAGATGGAGATGCCAATCAATGGTGCTATGAAGTCCAGGCGATAGAGGACCATAGAGGAATATGTAAATAATGGGCCACCAGCAACCCATTCTCCAGAGCTCTTCCTTCTCCACCTCTATCCAGAGTGTAGACAGCCTCCCCTCTTACTCCCTTGGGGCACAGTTCTGCAGATGGATGAGAGAAGACCCTGCAACTGGGGGATCCGGATCAGTCATTGACATTACAGTCAATCCCTGTAAGATTGGCAAGGGCAGGAAAGGTCTTCCGACCAAGGCAAGTGGCCTGAGCGATAGAGATTATGCGTGTATATTAATTCTGTGGTTAGACGGTTAGGTCCGAGAGCTATGCGATAATCTGTGCTTTCTATATATTGGCAATACATCTGTGCTGGCCTGCTGGGAGCCAGGTTTGGGTTTCAGATGTGCTCAGGATACCTGGGAGCGTCCTTCCATAGCATGGCTTCATGGGGAAATACTTTTTTTGGACAAAGGCAGCCAATTCCACCCACATGAAGAGCTCGGTCAGAAAGTTAGCTTAATATCTATTTAGTGCTTTCCTTTTTTTTTTTTTTTTTTTTTTTGGCACCCACATGCCGTTTAACATTCACAGAACACCTATGAAGACTTCCATTTTACAGATGAGAAAACTGATGCTCAGAGAAGTTAAGTAATTTCCCCCAAATCCCATAGCTCCAAATTACAGAGCCAAGTCTCAATCCCTGGTCTTCTGAGGCTGAGTCAAATGTACTTTCTGCCACAGACATAGTCCTGATGAATACTAACTCCTCTCTGTCAGGGTGAGGGACAGTTTGTGAATACTAGGACCCAGCACCCGATTCTTATTGCAGGGCTTCCTAAGGGCTGGGTCTTCAGCGCTGTTGAAAGTCAGACTCCAGCCGCCAGCCATAGGGGACACCTGCAGGCGTTCCAGCCAACCCAGAGACCTAGAAAGAAAACCCAAGCATTCTTAACCTTTAAAAAGATCTTAGCCTGTGGACAGATAAATTAACTCCAGGGCTCTGGGGAGATTAAACCTTATTTTATGGTTTGCTTGTTAAAAACGCATAACTCCAAATCTCACCAGAGATTGCAATTAAGATAGCACGGGGCTAAAGCTATATGAGAAGTATTATTTACTCCTGGCTCCCTGCAAAGACCAAAACGACAATGGGCTTTTCCATTTCATAACCTGCAGTCAATCTGAAGCCACCTGCCTTTGTACCTAAAATGCTTTAGGACACGTGCTTCTCCGCTCCCAGCATAGCTGCGGCCACAGTTCTGTTATCCTTTGTGGTTGCCCAAAGTAACCATAAAAACCCAAGTTAAAACAAAGTTTCCAGGGTGTTAATGTTCAAGAGACACAAGAACATTTTTTACCATCTGCTCCTCTGCTGTTCTCACCTGAGGGGCCCTTTTTCCTGTCTTCCCCTTTCAGTGCCTGAATGCTACAAGCCCCAAATAGCTCCCTGATTTCTAGCAAAGTCCAAGGAAAAGCCAGGTCACTCCCAAGCAGACGGATCTCAACTAAACTGTGCCCACGAGAGAATCACTATGAGCCTTCTCAACAGTCACCATTAATTTCACATAAAAGGCACACAGATTTCCTCTCCTGAGGATCTGTGAAATGTTGGTTACTTTGTTTACGCAAAGACACCACCAAGAACTATCTACATTACTCTTTCTGGGCTCCTTTTCTCTTCTGGAGATCAATAATTCATTTTTTTCAACATATATAAAAGAGATAAATAAAGGAATGAGAGCCTTCCTCTGAGAATATTCCATCTTAGGGTCTGTGATGCACAGAGGGTCTTTCTCAAAAAAAAAAAAAAAATTTTTTTTTTTCTGTCTCAGGACTCACCTGGGACATTTGACTCAGATTCAAAATTCCAGACTGCGTTCAAGAGTTACTCATCCAGGTGATTCTTAAAATCCGTAAATTTGGAGTCACTGGTGTAAAGAACACTAAAGAGAAAGTTAGGAGGATTGGATTTTTTTTTGAGTAATCCTGACCACCCCGTAGCCGTTCCATCTTCGTGGAGTCCAAGTGTCTTGCGGGGTGTTAAATGCCCCCTTGTAAGTGAAGGGGCTGCTACGATGAAATGTGTCGAGCATGTTCCAGTTACTTTGTGAGCATCGAGCCCCAGTGTCACACAGCTTGACGGAGGTAGGACCCAGATTCAGATGGAGGTCTGCTGGACTCGTGAGCCCAGGCTTCCAAGCACTGTGCCTGCACCTCTCTGCATGGACCCCCCTCCCCCCAACAGCTCTATTCTCCTACTTGTTTCTTAACAGGCAAAGAAAAGACCTCATGCATTATATGAGAAGTAAACCATTCCAACTAGTTCCCTCTCTGTCCACTGCGTTAATCCCCCAGGCCCCGAATTACACTGAAATTCTGGACCAGCCCTGTATTTTTCCCCCCTTCTCTGGTGATTATCTGGGGCTGATTTGGCCAAACTTCTAAGTCTGTTGCCTAGCAAGTCCCAGCACATCTGGAGTCCTGCTGTTGCCTCAATTGCACAGCTGTCTACAGCAAAGATGTAGTCATCAGAAAGCTGCTGCCCAATGGAAATCCAGAGAGCAATCTTTATATGGATCAGCTCTTTATACCTTTGTGTGGATTTCACTTCTCACTCACAAAGACAACGGGCTGGCGAGTTAGCAGAGTTCACACTGAGATGTGAGCGGCTTTATAACCAGCATGAGGAAGATTTCCACAGAAAAAAACCTCTTCTTTCCTGGTGACAAACCTGAATTTTTGCTAAGGGGGGGAAAAAAAAGCTCTCTCTCTGAGAGCATTTGTGCGGACCCAAGGGCTTTGAAATGGGAAGAAAAAAAAAAAAAAAAAAGCCAGAAGATTCCTCTGAGGCAAAGAGACACCACCAAATAGTGCTGGCCCCAAATTTAGGTTTTGCAGACCCTTACAGTAAAAGTTTCCCAAAGCTTAAGGAGGCAGAGCCAATCTGAAGCTTTAAAAAAAAAAAAAACAATTTTATGCACCAGGGTAGAGGATATTGTTTCAGGGGTGGGGAAGATTGAAGCCTGCAGTGAAAGTAAATGAACCAAAATCTCTGCTGGAGGTATGGATAAAAACCAGAAGGGAAAAAAAAAAAAAAAAAAAGGGAAAGAAGAGAAAAAGAAAAGCAAAAGCAAAACTGACCAGTCTTATGTCGCTCCCCAAGGAGAGAAGTGCTTCAGAAAAGACAGTGGCAACGGTGAGCCCTGTTAGCTCCTATCCTATTCATCAGGCCTCTCCATCAGAGGACACTCCCCCAGACAAAGGCCATTAATGTTCAAAATGGCGCCCACAGGCATCCAGGATCCTGAAGTGCTTTCTGCATCCACAAAGACCAATGTAATTAGACCCAATATTGAACCTCAGAATGGCAAGACTGGATGGGACCTTAGAAGCGCTCCGGGCCAACCCTCTCATTTTGCAGTCAAGGAAACTGAGGCCCAGAGTTCATCAACCCAGAAGTTGATGTGTAACTGGGAACAACCTAAACCTCTGCGTTCCAACTGCTGTTTCCTATCACACCACACTGACGCCCCAAACGCTATTGTGTTATAATTATTTGAACATGGGTAATCTCTGGATAATAGGGGATTAATTTTTTTACCATATTATTTGATTAAGTAGGGCTCATCGATGACTTTTTTTTCTCTCTCTTTTTTTAAATTGATGTATAATTGATGCATAGCATTATATTAGTTTCAGGTCTACAACATGATTCGATATTTATATATATTAATTACATTAGCAGTTTTATTCCTGTGTGTTTGGTGTGTGCATTTAGCTACCCTGGGCTTCCAAAATGCAGTTCTCCTTATGTGATGGCCAAAAATGTGAGTCAGTGAGCTGAGCTGATTCTTTCCTTCCCTGGGCATTGTCAATGACCTAATTTATTAATTTTACCTCCCTCCCAGTTTAGAAACCTGGACACGACTGGCTTCACATTAGCTGTCAGTGTTGTCATTCACACTTGTATCAATAATCCTGGGCTCTGACAACTTTCCTTATTTTTAGACCTAAATCCTATCTTATAATATAAATATCACACTCTAGGCAGGGCACCATAGAGCAATTATTGCACTTCCCAGGCGAGGTGACTTTCTTGGCCTCAACGCTTCAAGGCAGCACCTGAGATGTGTTCTAATCACTGAGAGGCATTGGGGCAGAAGTTTATTATACTATTAAATACTGCAGGAAGAAGAAGACACCTGTTCCTTTGGCAGATCGCCAGATCCTTCCCTCCAGAGAGAAAAATGAAGGTGGGGTGGTTGTAAGTGCAACAAGAGGGTAAGCATGGGGTGCTGTAGGAGCTCGTAACAAGGGGGGGGGTCTCTCCCAATGGAGGGAGATTGGACAATCTTCTGGAATTTGCTCAGTGCTTTGCAACTTACAAATGTCTTTCATTTGCACTGTTGCATCAATCCCCAGGATGGCATTTGGATTTTTATTGAAATTTAGAATATTGAATGATGTCCTCCTTAATGGATTTTCAGAACTCCCATTATAGAGATAAGGATGCTGAGGATTGGAGAGGCAATCTGAACAGAGCTGGAATTCAAATTCGGATCTTTTTACCCCCTTCCCCCAGTACTCGTAAGATGTGCATTTTCTCCATATCCCCCCCCCAGATCAGATCTGACAAAAGTGAGGTACTTGGTTTCTTTAATTCACTGATTCAACCTTTGTTTGATTAATAGCAATAAAATGCCAGTGAGTGACACAAAGCATTGTGTCATGCCCAGAACCACAACGATCACTAGCTTCCTTACTCTCTGTGCCCAAAGAAACATTTTTGAGAGTAAACTTCCATGATTATAGATGATTATGACTTCTAGGTGGGTATCTGAAAAGATCTTTTAGGGAGTAAATGGTAGAAAGGTCCAGAAAAAATGTCTAAGTCAGTTTCCAGTTTGCTTTGTCAAGAGAACTCTAATGCTCCTTGCCCTTCACCTCCTATCCTACCTTCACGTGCAACTGCCCCCATACAGCCTCACATGACCTGTCTCATGTATGCCCCTTATATGTTACACACAGTGTCATACACAGGTGCACACACATGCAGCCCCCACACTCCTTGGCTGGCACTGTCCACCTTCATCTCCCTTCGTTCCTGTCACATTCTGGTGGCTTACCCTCCTTCGGGGTCTTGGTCTGCTAAGGTGCACCATGGGGGCAGTGCGTGCTGCCTTGAGCCAGGAACATCCCAGAACAGCTGCCTGCCCCCAGGCTAATGTCCCAGTGCCTCCCACAACTCCCCAACCCCTTCTCCCTGCATACTCAGCAATCACTCCAACCTCCATGTCATACTTTCCCGGAGCTCCCTCTGACAAGTTTATCAAGTTGAGAGATGACACTGTCAACGGGCATATAAAAAAAGGAAAAAGAAGGGAGAGAGGAGGAAAAAAAAGCCCAAAGCCTCCCTTGGTTCTGCAAGGAGCCATTCCCACACTCCCAAGGTCATCAGGGTGGGCTAGGGGAGGCATCCTTATTCCTCACCATCACTTGCCTCTTAAGTGAGCTTCCCCAGGCATGGGCTGGGGGGGGGATGGAGTGGGTGGGGGGCTCTATGCTTAGGCAGAGGTTGCCTGGTAAGACAATGGCTGAGCTGATAATGCCAGCAAAGTCATGACACCAGGGACCTCTTACAATTTTAAGATCCAATCAACTTTAAAATATTACCGGCTAAGGCGGATTTGAGCAGGGGCTATAGCAAACAATTGATCCCTGTATATTTACTGAGAGCGCAGGCACCCTGCTGAAATATTAATCCGGGATGGGGGGGGGGGGCGGTGGTGGGGAAGGAGAGGCAGCATTAGGACTGCCCAAGCTCTTCAGAAAAATCCTTTGACAAAATGAGTTTAATTAGGGAAATGCAGATGCTATTTTTTTTATGTATGCATTTATTCTGTTCTTTATAAAACATTCCAAGAGTTGACAGCTTACAAAGAGACCTGCCTCCCTTCTTGGGTCTTTCCCTCCATGGACTCTGCCTCTCAACCAGGTTCAGAGTCTGCTCCAGGAGTTGCCTAGGACCTCTCTGCCTCGGACTTGGCCCCTCCCACTTTCTACCCCCCACCCCTACCCGTCACCCCCCTGCCCATTAATGCCTTTCCAGTCATCCCCTAGAGGTTCTGCAACCTCCAGCCCCAGGACCTTCAGAATGAGGGCCCGGCTCTCAGGTTGTAATGAAGGCCTTGGAGGAGGGAGGTGAGAAGACAGGAGGACAGAAGCCAGTACAATAAGGAGCAATTTATCCAGCTCACATGTCTGGGGGAAGGACATCAGCCCCCTGCTTCTCCTGCCCTTGGAGGCATCAATAACAACCATAGAGCCCATGCCCCCAGCATGGGCTTGCAATGTGGCCATGAAAAGAAGGACAAAGAAACAGGCCCTTTCCCGGCAGAGCAGAGCTTATTGCTTGCAGTTAATGGGAGGGTGGATGTGAGGGCCAGCCCTGGGGAAGGCTGAGAAATTCCAGTTACTGACAGGCTGGACCATGGTCAGAGATGCACGGCGGAACCTGAGGCTCATGGGGAGCCGGATGCCTTAGACACTGCTGGATGGAGGGCACACACCTAGGGCCCAGGGCAGCAGCCAGCGCAACTCCTGTGCAGGGGGAGGGCCACAGGAGAAAACCCTGTTCATCTTCCTAGCAAGTGGGATCACCAGTATCTCCCTAGTTTGAAGAACTGGTTTCTTTTTAAAGATCCATAAGAAGATACTTGCTTTTATGATTGCATATTTGTTTTGGCGACAGTGGTCCACTGGCTCCTTACACCTGCTGTGCTGCTTTCACAGCTTGTCCTCATTCTCTTTGCCTGGAATGCCCCGCTTTGTAAAGACCGCCTCTGCAGCCTTTTGAGCTCAGGTCCTAAGTCACCCCTTCTGGGAGGTGCTTCTGACCCTCCTCAGACTGAGCTCCTCATTCCCCCTTCTTGCATTTTCATAGCACAACTGTTTGGATTTTGGTTGCATTAACCATTATATTAAATTATAACTTTTCTTGCATGTCTGTCTCTTCCTTGAGGATGAGGACCTCCTATCTCTACACCCCTAAGTCCTCGTGTGCGCCTAGCGAGTAGGTGATGTGCGAAACGTGCTTCATATACAGAACAAGGTGTTCATCTTCCCTGAGGCATTGCTAGGAAGACACGTTTTCTTCTAAGTTAAATCAATTAATCCATCAAGGAGATTTGGGTCACTGGAAAAACCATTAACATGTACCATATGAAATTCCTAATAGCAACCATTTCCCAAATTACCAAAAATTACCCAAAACTGATATTCAACCAATTACCAAAAATGGTAATTTCACATGGTACAACCAAATCCAGGACATAGATTCGCCCAAGGAGGAAAGGAATAAAAGGAAGCAGCGTTTGCTGCATACCGACTGTGCGCCAGGTACTTTGCAAACATCATCTTGTTTGGTAATCATCATCTAATTCTGATTCAGGAGAAAAAAATAAACCTAAAAGGTGCAAGATATTTAAATGCTGAGTTGGGTGGTACTGTAGGACAGTGGGATGGGAAAAGAGAATTATTTGGATGGTGAGGGTTTCATAAAGAAGCTGGGTTTCAGCCAGGACTTCTCAGGGCAGCCTTGGTGGCAGTTGGTGGCTCTGTCCTTTTTCCTGTGGTAAGCTCACTCTCCTTACCTCCATCGTGGCACTCCATGGCTTCATTGCTATTCATTTACTGGTGTGTTTCCATCCTACATGCTGGGTAGGTCCTTCAAATGGCAGGGGTCTTATCTCATTCATCTCTGTATACCTCTGCCCAGAGTGATACCTGGCAGTCTGCTGGACTCAAATGTTTGCTGGGAATATATACAAAAAAAAAAAAAAAAAAAAAAAAAAATCATGCAGTAAACTCCAGCAGTGAATGCGAGGATTTCTCAGAGACAGATATGGCTACAGGCTCTCCAGCTCCACACTAGTGATCTGTGTGCCTACAATGGTTCAGGAGTATGGATCTCAACAGGACCGAGCCAAGCAAGAAGGAGGAAGAGACCCAGGAAGGGTTACAATTCCAAATAAGTGTCACTAGACACATCCTTTTCCCATCTCTTATTTCCCTGGCTTGACAGCATAGGTCGTTCATGAACCCCCAATTCCAGACCATCCAGTTGCCTCTGTGGGGACCAGTGGTGCAGTGGGAAGATGCATGAGATACTCCTAGTAACAGCTACCACTTACTGAGCACTCCAGGGTGGGTCCTATGATCCCCATTTTATAGATGGAGTCATCACAGGCCTTGCCTGAGGTGATAGGCTACAATTCCAGGTGTCTCTGGTTTTTTTAAACCTGTACTCTTAATCACTAAGCTGTATCAGTACAAAATTCAACTTGTTCCCAATTTCCTAGAGTGTCTGGAATTTTCAGGGCCAGAAATGCACACAGGGGTCTTCTCTGGTTTTGGTTCCCTGCCTCCAACCTTTGGGACAAGTCAGGCAGACATTTGAGCAATCTGGGTCCCTCCCCAAGCCCAGCTCGTGCCAGGTCTTAGAGCCTTTCATTCATCATTCTCAATGAGGAATTAACTCATTGGGGTTGATTTATGGAGATGGGCAGGAGCTTCTGCCAGCAGAACCCAGGCTGTTCTCTCCTGTCTTGATTTCTTGCCCCGACTTGTACCCAAAGAGCCCTGGCATCGAAGCTCATCTTGAATCTTAAGAGCCTGTGGACTCATTGCAGATTTAAGCACGTGCCCTCTTGACCCTCAGGATTATGTGGGTTTTTTTCTTCTTAATCTTTAAGGAGGCGTATCTCCAAGGGGAAGGCAAAGTTTCACAGAGGAGATGGAGGTGGCAGAGAGAGCAAACCTGCATATGCTAAGAGCTCTATTCCACAATTTGAATGACAGTGAAGACACATCTTGTCAAATTACCGCTTCAGTCAAACAGGCTAACCCTCACCAACGTTGACAACAGAATGATTTCACATAAAAAAAAAAAAAAAAAAAGTGAGAGACGTGGGAAATAAACCTTGGGCTATTAACAGGGCTCCCATTCCACCGAGCTAATACAGGTTCTCGTGTCTTCTGGTGTCCTCCTCCAAATAGCTGTGTGCAGCTCTGAGAGAAAGGTCCAGGTTGGGCTGTGTCCAAGCTACTCTGCTGGTGGGAATGGGAGCCCTGTAGAGAAGCTGCTTGAGGACATCAGGCCACCAGGAGTTAGGTAATGCCCGGAGAATAGTGGGAAGGGGGCTCTCCACCATGTTTTCTCCTAACTTTCCAGTGGGGCTACCTTTTCCCTAGTCACACGGCTAGGGAAGCACAGAGCTCTCCACGCCCCAGGACTGGACTAATCGCACGTGTCACACTCCTGCAAGATGTCTGGGCTACTAAAGCAGAGTAACAAAAATCAGAGGCCGAGTCAAGGTCAGCTTGCAGGTGGAGTCAGGGCATCACCAGAGGTAGTCCAAATGAAAGAATGGATGAGGTGGGGAGAAAGTAGAGCTGAGACCAGGATGGAAACAGTGGATGGGCTGCCACTAAGGATGAGTAGGGGAAACAGAAGAGAAATCCATGCTGGGTGCTGGTGGGCTGGGATGAAAAAGGGAGGGCGAGGGAACTCACATACTTGATCAGCAGCTCCATATGTAAGAATAGCACTGGCAGATGATGGCCTTTTGAAGAGTCTCATGGGTCCCATCCTCGTGGGTGTGCCTTTACTAGATTTAAGGAGGGGTACCCCGAGCTCTGTTGCATCGGGAATGTCATTGGGCTCTGGGCGAAGCAGCTTCTGCCGTAGTGAAGTTTTTATCATAAAGATCAGCCCTGACTCCACTAGATCCATCTGCCTGGTTTTTACATCTGGCCTCCTGTGAACTCGTATTTCTAGATGCTCTTAAATCTGCGTTTTGCCAGCCTGGGTGCTGACTCCCTGTCTATTCCTGACATTAGGTTTTTGATTTGGCAAACCTGATTTCGGATTTCTTGTCTGTATCCAGAGTTTCACATCTCTCTGTGCCTAGCTCCAAATCGCCTCTTCTGGATCCAGTGCATTTCCAGAGACTCCTGTTTTACTATGACTCTGGGCCCCAAATGAGACTGGTAATTTACTAGGGAAGTGGAAGCCACGTGGTACCAGCCCTCCACCGAAGTTATACCATTTCAGTAAATCCAACTTCACTGGCTAATATTCATTATCTTATAATCATAGACATCTGGGCTTGGGAGAGACTTCAAAGATACCCAATTTGACGCCTCTCTGATTTGCAAATTTCCTTATTACATTAATTATTTCAAAATAATAAGAGCTAACATTAATGGACTTGGCTAGACACTTTCCATATATTACCTCATTTAATCCTGATAATTCCATGAGGAAAAAAACTGTCATTATCATGGTATAGTTTCAGAAACGAAGCCCAAGCTCTGAACCACCATCCCCCACTGACCCCACTTACTATTGGTTCTGAGCTTCTACTTGGATGTCTCCAGTGGAGAGGAACTCAGGACCTCTTGGGACATCTGGCTCATCTTTGACAGTTCTGACTTTGAGAAAGCACCTCCTCATGTTGAGCTGAAAAGCCTCTCTATAATTTTTACCCCTTGCCCTGGTTTCACACCTTAGGAAGATAGAACAAATCTGACAGCTCTCTAAATACCACATCTCACATGTTTCTCTTAAAATTTGCAAAACATCTCCAGGTTCGAGTTTTTCTCATATGACTGTTTTTGATGATGCCTGATTGTTCCAATTTGCTTTCAGTTGGGGCACCCTGGGTAGGGCCCTAATAACTGTATCATAAATATAATGATACATTCTACTGTTGGTTTTTTTTTTGTTTGTTTCTACCATTTATTTTCTCTCTTGTGCTAAATTTTAGAGGCTAAGCAAAAGACATATAAGACAAAGTCCTTGCCCTCAAGCTACAATTTTATTGTTTTCTTGGATAAGAAACAATAAGGCAATATATTTAGTAAACTGTTTACTTTGTGGATCTGACTATAGGCATCACAGCAAATCCAGTAAGGGGGACAGGAGTAGGCAGGAGCCATAGGGGAAAGCTGCTTGGAAGACATGTGGCACCCCGGGGCTTCCGAGATAGGTAGGATTCAGGGTGGTGAACCACAGGGATAAATCGCAGGTTGCTTGTTGAATGCAAAAAGGGGAATGGCTGCGTAGGGGGTTTGGGAAATGAGCATGGGAAAGAGCCAAAAGTTTAGAGGGAGATGAGGATGGGGGATGGTGCAATCTTGAATATTAAGCTAAAGGATTTATATGCATGTGAACGTGGAATCAGTGAGAGAGCAGGAGGTTATTTTAAGGGCATTTTGTTCAGTCCAGCCTTTCACATAATTTGGTTTCATGGGCCCCAAATTTCTCTGCAGGGCACCTATGCTAATTTCTATCACCATTCCAATTTACCCCCAACTGGCTTCTCTGTGTCTGTCGATTTCAATCAGGGCCAGTTCCTTTTCCTTTACCTTGCCTGAATCCCACTTTGCCTGAAGTGCTGTCTCCTACAGCTGGACTCCTTTCCTGCCAGGATTACTTGCTCTGAGATACCTGCCTGCCTCCTGCTTCTACTCCTCCCTGTGCTCCCTCCACACCCCTGCCAGCGACTGCATGAACCTTATTTAGCACTTCCTGCTTGATCTCTCCCATTGGCTCTCCATCATCTTTAGAACAAAGTCCACACTTCCTGCCCATTTTTCCAGCCTGATGATATCCAGCTACACACTCCATTCACAAGTGTACCAAAAACTTTTTAATTGCTCAACCATCCCATATTCTCGTTCAATTTCTTGGCCTTTGTGTTCGGTACTCATTCTCCTTGGAGCACCTCTCGCCTTGCAATAATGTCCTCCATGAATTAGCTTAGTGTAGCCTCTGGAGACACTTCTGTGGACCACCTGAGCTGAATGAGGTGACCCTCTACTTCCAGAGTCTCTTGTGGCATTTCATGCACAAACATTCAGGGCGCTGAGTGCGAATGTGTACCTGCCATACTGTGCAAGAAACAATACGAAACAACTAGGCTATCTTTTCTTTATTGGAAAGTGAACAGAGGCTCACAGAATCCAACCTGGAGAGCCAGGCTTGAAAAATAAGCAGGAATCCAGTGAAACTCAGAAGGTTGGCTGCAGGAACCTGAGAAAAGGTCTTGCTATGGATGCAATCTGGTCTGTGTACAGTCACTATTGTGGGGACAGACTCGACCTCCAAATGTCCTCACTACAACACGGGGATATTTAGGGATTCCCATTCATAGGGCAATTTTTAATTAGGGGATACCTATCTTCTATTCTTCTCAGTCTCTTACTTTCTTAATTTACACTGTTGTAATGAAAGCCTGCCTTGAGGCAAGGGGATGGCTGAATCGACTCCTGCATCCTGAGGAGTAACTCTGTCTCAGCTCTGAACTCGGCAACCTCGGGAAACCAATCAGACTGCTTTGGAACAGTCCTCCTGCTTCACAGAGTAGTTGAGAGAAAGCTCAACAGGAAGCTGTCAGAGTAAACAACGAGATGATGCCTAATAAACAATTTCCAGCATTTTGTAGCTGATAATAATTGCTCACTTAAGTCTCCCGAAGCTTTAATTTGGTAGGTCTGTAATCAATGGCAGTTTTCTCCCTGAGGTAGGAAAAGGCTGAGTGACAGAGAGAATTGTAAGTTCCTGTGTGATGCCAATCCCTGGGAGCTGAAGGAAGGGGGAGAGAGCCTTCTTGGCTTGCGAATGGATGGAAGTGGGAAGTGGAGGACCTAGGCTGGATCTGAGTGCAGGGGAGCAGAGGAAATGACGTTAAAATTACCAGATGGGATGCGTTCATCAGTAGAAACTGGCTACCTTTCTTCTGAATCAGCTTCTCTCAGCTGGCTTCCCAGTCAGCTCTCCGAGGCTCTGCTCAGAGAGCCTTTCCCTGGGGTTAGGAAATTTAAACTCTCCCAAAGAATCCTAGCACAACTGAGTCCCGCCCGGACAACTTCATTTGGTCTTTGCATGCATACTTTATAATTCCCCTTAATCCAGGTCTCTTAGATTCAAGTGATAGCTGGTTTCTGGCTTCTACCTTCGGATTAGCTCTTTATCCATCTCTCCCCATCTCTTCAGGCCCTGCTGACCATCTTAGCTTTGGCAGTCCCATAACCGCATTAATCATTCATATCCTGAAGGGACCCCACACTACGAAGACATGAGTTCATATCCGCCATCAACTGGCATCCAGTGCAGCTCCTGGATGAAACCTCTTTCTTCTAGTTAGAATGGCACCTCTGCCTCTGGCCACCATGCACCTGGGCATGTCCTACACTCACCTAAGATATAAGCCCCAGCACCCACTTGATCAGTTTAAAGCAGTTGTTACAGCGGATTGGCAGGTTCACAGCGGTGAGCTGAGAATTTACTGGAGTGCGGGCGGTAGGGCTCCGCACTGCACAAACACATGGAAACTCCTTCAGATTTTGCTGATGGGTTTTCAAGAGGGATCAGTGTCATGTTTCCTCTCCAGGAATGGCTTCACAGTGGTCACTTAGATGGTGTGATTGGGATGGTGCCAGGCAGACCCACAATTCCCCAAATAGCTCTCTCACGCTTCTGTCCAATGCCTAGAATTCCTCCCTCATCTAGAGGGAGTCGTGGTGTTGTGGAAGAAATGGCACCGGATTTGAATTAGAGAGATCTACCCATCTCTAATTCCTGGCTCTGTTCTTTCTGTCTGTGTGACCTTGGGTGGGTCATGAAGCTTTCTGGGTCTCTATGTATTGCAGGAAGCAAATGAAAATAATTTGAAGCTTGTTGAATACCCCAAAGCTCTGTGCACCTATTAATTATTACTGCTCTTCATTTATTCAGTCTTTGAAGACTTTTTACCTTCCCAAACCAAGTTTTAATTTTAAATATCCATGGGAGGTGTAAACTTTTATGAATACTAGCTAACACCTCCTGAGTTAGAAACTGAAAACAAAGATCAGGGAATGACCTAGAATGATATCCTTAGAAAAATTTTGAAGCTATTGAGATGAAGAAGTGGTCATCTTTTCCTCTGAGATTCAAATAAATCTCTTGTGACCCCTTTCTGTGTCCAATATCCAACAATGGTACAGTGAAGACACAGTGAACCACCCACTTGTCTACCTGTTTACTTCTTCATCTTACAAAGATCCCTTCAGAGCCTAATTTGTGCCCGGTTTTGTGCTACTTGCTGGGGCTGCAATGATGAACAAGCATCTCTGGTCTCTGCCCTCATAGGGCAAAGAGTCTGCAGGTAGAAACAGACAAGTAACAAGCCAATTATGATAATAGGGTGGTAAGAGCTCAGGGGAGCAAGGTAGAATGTGATATGAGAATGTATAAAAGAGGACATAACCAAGACAAGTGAGATCAGAGAAGATTTTCTGGAGGAAGGCAGGCTGTCTAAGAGTTTGTGAGCAGAGCAGGCAGGCATTGGGTGGGGTGGGGGAGGATGTAAGAGTTTTCTAGATGGAGTAAAAAGTACAATGAGAGTCTAGAGGCAATTGAAATATCTTTTTTTTTTTTTTGAGAAATCAAAATAGTTCAGTGCAAATGAAGCCCGATTACAAGGGAGAGAACGTTGAGAGGTAAGGGGAATCTGTGTTAACAGGGATATCTGCGTGCTATAGTAAGAAATTTGACCTTTAGGCAGGAAGCAATAGGTCACAGAAAGGTTTCATGTAGGAGACTGGCATTCACTATTGCATGACTCATCCCATATAAAATAATTCTTAGCTTGACTGCTCTCCCTGCCCACCCTAACTAGGCTATGCGTTCCATGAAGACTGTATAATGTCATATTAATCACTGTATCCCAAGGGCCTGGCATATGCTAGACACCATAATAATGTTAATGGAAATGAATGAAACTTATTGTCCCTCCTCCTTTCTTTTCTGTAACTGCCACTCAAAATAAACTGGCACAAAATCAGAACGATGACAGAAGGATTCAGCGGAAACCAGGAGATGGTGTACCTTGTGACTTTGAGCTAGTTCTGTACTTTCTTCTGTTTCTTTTCCTCCTGGGCCTACAGGAGAAGAGTACAGTCTCACATTTCTCAAGCTGATACCTGAGTAAAGGGTTAGGAAGCTAACTCCTGCCAGGCCTCGGGCTCTCAGTTGGTTCACGTATGTTGCCATTGCCCCATTCTCCTGTATTTGTGGCACACACAGAGCTAGTCAGGTTCAGCATCCTTTCCCTCTGAGCACCTGCTCACTCCTTCCCAACACATTCTTTCCCGGAGAAGCTTTCGAGGCAGCTAAACCAGAATTTGCTCTTGAGATCAAATCCATTTGGCATTCCAGAGCTCAATGAATTCTCTGAGACTTTCCAGTGAGCCATAAGACAGCGAGGACATTTCATTCTGGCAACTTTATTAGACAGGGTCCGTGAACATCGGTGTGGATAATGCTCATATTACAACACCACGATTAAAGATTTTCATATTAAAACAATCAGGTTTCATGTGAAGTTCTGAGGCCCGCAGCCTTGAGCATCTAGTGTCTGAAATAGCGCAAAGTAGCAGCTTCCAGCCAAGTCCTAGATCTGCTCTTCAGTGTCTGAAAAAGTCAACATTGGGTCTAAGTATTTGTGTGGAAACCAGAGTAAAACAGGGGAATAACCAAAACTAAAGTTAACCTGGCTCTCACATCTCGGTGGTGCCTAGATCATTCAATTTCTTCAAGTTTTGCTTCCATTTATAATACTCATCTTTATCTCTAAAAGAAAATGCTGGTCCAGTCACATCCCTAGTTTAATAAAAACCTATTTCAACAGAAAAATATCAAGCAATACTTGAATCCTGGATATGTATTTCTGAGACTTGTAATTATAAATGGCAACATATGAACCCTGAAATTGCCATCACTGTCCAGTGAAAAATGACCTGAATTACAGCTGTTGTCCCCAGGAAAACATGGCCAACTTCTAATGATCTTGCCCGGTAACCTTCATCTCCCTCTCTCTCTCTACGTCTCTTAGTTTTTCTGCCCTTCTCCACTTTGTATCATTTACTTCCTGTGTCTCTTTCTTGGCTCTCCATTCTGCCCCTGCCTCTGTATATAAGTTTCTTTGTGTTGCTCTATCCCTTTCTAACATTTCGTTCTGTCCCTTGATCTTCCTGCCTTTACTCTATCCATCTCTCTACATCTGTGCCTTCCCATGCCTGTGTTTCCCCCCTCCTGGTTGCCCCTCCCTCAAAGGTAGAAAGCCATTAAAGCCGCTCCACATGCTTTCTTCACACTGTCGCATTGCTAACGTTGACTCCTTGCGGCTCTCACTAGAAATAGCTTTTGCCTTTTGTTGCCAAATCAGAATCTTCTCAGCAGTGAAAATGTGGCTTATGAAAGCAAGTGCCTTGTAATTAAATAAATGGGTAATTTCAGTGTTTTTATTTTTATTTTTCTACCCAGGGATTTTCTTAGTAACAGGAAGGAACAGATAGCGGTACTTTAATTCCTATTGATTGAGAAGAGAACATAAGTTAGACTATATTTAGGTTTTATTTGGGTATTTGTGATAATTAATAAGAAAAGAAGGAAACATCTGTCCTAGAAATGGAGAAGATGAGAGGGAATAGGGCAAAAAAATTGGCTGCATCAGTTAAGACTGCTGGGAGAAGCTAAGGCTGGCAAAAATCCTGGCTGAGTTATAGTTTGGAGAAGAGTTCGGGAAAATAAGAGTTTCATCAAATATATCAGAGGATAGAGTGGTCCTGAGGAGGCAGGCTATGGATAAATGAGACGGTGATGAAGTGTGACCATTATAAGCTAATGGACACCTTGAGGGGAGAGAGAGCCAAGGAGACAACACTGACATTCCAAATCAGAATGGAGCAGCAGTCCAATGATGGGTCTCCCTGGGTGGGAAGGAAATTAGCCGGTGTATTCTGCACGCTGCTTACAATCATTCTCCTAGACCTCTGAGGCAGATGGGGGATCGGAGGGGCTGCACCCATGTAAACAGCCACAGGAAGATGCGCAGCAAGCCAGAGAGTCCCAGAGCAAAAGAATCAGTGACCAGAGGCAGTGTCTACAAACACGAAGAGGACAGAGGGATCTGCAGTGATGAGCCCATAGTCTACCTCATGGCAGACAAGGTTGATAGTTCCTCTTTATTTCCTTCCTCTCTCCATCCTCTACCCCTCTCCCTCCCTATTCTTTCTTCCTTCCTTCCTTCCTCTCCCTCTCTTTTCACCCTGGTCCTGTCCCCTCCTCCTCCTTTCTCTCTCTCTCTCTCTCTCTCTCATTCTCAAACAAAAACAACTGAGTCCTGTGGTATATAGCATCTTTACAAAAAAAAAAAAAAAAAATCACAAGCTCCTTGGATGAGCAGACATTTGTCCCTAGGATTAAGGTTTTAGGCAACCTCGAGACAGTTAAACCTCATGTGGGCCTGATACCATTTTTCTTACCCAAAATACTTCTAAAATAGCTTTCAGAATATCCTAGCATCACTATGAGATGCTTGGGTAGATGTTATTTTATCTCTTCTAAAGCTACATTACATTATAATGTGAGACAAATAATGAACCTTAGACTTCTGACACTCGTTGATTATTCAGGCTGCTTGTTAGACTAATTTTCTTAGGTTCCCCCGACCCCTATCAAGTGTTTTTTGTTCCGTATTTTATTCTATCCTTTTCAGCAGTGAAGTTTCTGTCTAGGAAGATAATTTAAAAACCTCATACCTGGTGAAAAGTAAGGAGTTGGCTTTGTTAAATATTTATCTTTCATACGTTTTTATTATATTTACTTAAGAGAGGTAGCGTGATGTCATAGGTAAATATTGACATTAGAATCTATACTCTTAAGTTTAAGTTCAAAACCCACCAATTTTACTTGATATGTAATCTTGGAGAAGTCATATAATATCTCTGGGTCTCAATTTCCAACACTGAGGAAGGAGAAAAGACTAAGAGAGCTGTCTTACAGGGTTTCTGTGAGCATTAAATTAGACTAATGTAAAATTTTGTGTCTGGTATATAGTAAATGCTCAATAAATAGTGTCATTGTTGCTGCTGCTGTTGTAGTGTTCAATGACAGCTTTATGATCTACTACCATAACTATCAAACATATCATTGATTTTTGTGTGGAATTGTAAGGAAAAATTTTATATCCCTCAGAATCTCCTTTCCTTGCAAGAGAATGAAACCCAACCACATAACTTTTGTTCATTCACTCAACAAACATTCATTGAGTACTTCCATTTACTAGGAGCTATCTTAGGTGCTGAGATTATAGTAGTGAAAAGACAAGATCCCAGGTTTTATGATGCACATGTTCTGTAGTAAAGAAAGACAAAATACAAAGAATGAGTAAGGAGAGAATACCAGGTTGTGATAAGAAATGTAAATAACATAGTACATACACTTACTATGGACTGTTACTGAGGACTCAGAGATAACTTATGTTTGGGGGATAGAGAAGGCTTCTCTGAGGCATTCAGAGGATGAAAAGGAACAGTCGTGCAAACATTCTGCACAGAGATGAGCAAATGCAAGGGCCCTGAGGCAGAGAACAAATCTGACAGTTTCAAGAAAAGAAGACTTAATTAAGAAGGTGAGTGGGAGAGATGAACAGGGGCCAGATCATAAATCTTGTGGACCATGATAAGGAGTTTGGATTTTATTAATTATTGTGGAAGTAACTGTAGGAAATTAAGTACAAAACTATGTTATTTAAATTCTAAAAAGAGTGCTCTGTGTGGTGTGTGAGGATGGAGAATATATTGTAAATGGTAAAGAGTAAAAATAAGGAAACCAGTTAGGAGGCTATTGTTGTAGACCAGGCTGGGAGAAGAAGAGATGGAAAGAAGTAGATAGGCAGGAAATTTATTTTAAAAGTAGAACCAATGGGCTTTGGTGGTAGATTGGTTGCCAGAGGTATAAGATAAGGAGAGGTCAAGGATGATGCTTAGTTTTCTGACCTAAACAATTGAAAAAGGCAATCAGTGGCACCACTAAGGAGATGGGGAGCTTGGGTGAGAGATGAGGGAAGGAGAGGGGATTGTGTTGGATATGTCCAATCAAGATGACTACCAGACAAACAAATCGTTGAATGGGCAGCCAGACATATGGGTGTAGAGGTCAGGGCTAGGGTACAAAGGACACTGCCATCATAAATGGCACTTAAAGCCATGAGACCTGATGAGGTCACTAAGGGATGAGTATAGATAAAGACAAGAAAATGGTTTGGAGAATGAACTTTGGGGATGCCAAGATTTCAAGGTCAATTAGAAGAGGGGTGTCTGGCTGGCTCAGTCAGTAGAGCATGTGACTCTTGGTCTCAGGGTCATGAGTTTGAGCCCCATGTTGGGTGTAGAAATTACTTAAAAATAAAAAATATCTTTTTTTAAAAAGGGTCAATTAGAAGAGAAAGATTCAGGACTAAAAGGGAATTCATTAGCTTGATAATCAAACTGGTTTTAGCCAGAGTGGAACTGACCTCAGGACAGTAGGACTCAAGGTCTAGGATGACATCAGGGTTCTGTCTGTTTCTCGTTGCCACTCTGGTGTTGCCCCAACTCCCTCAATCTTCCAACTCAGCCTTTTTCCCTCTGTAAACTTAAAAATTTTTCTTTTTGAAGGAAGCATAGCCATAAACAGCCCTGAATTCCATCTTCACAATGCAGGAGAAAAGGAAAAATCTTCTTCCCAACATCTTTCAAAATATCTTAAGGAAGGGGCACCTGGGTGGCTCAGTCTTCTAAGCATCTGTCTTCAGCTCAGGTCATGGTCCCAAGGTCCTGGGATTGAGCCGCACATTGGGCTCCCCACTCAGTGGGGAGTCTGCTTCTCTCTCTCCACCCTGCTGGTGCTCTCTCTCACTACCTCTGGCTCTCTCTCTCAAATAAATAAATAAAATCTTTTTAAAAAATCCTATGGAAGATCAGTAATTGACCTGGTATGAGTCACAAGCCATGCTTTCAATGAATCCTAGGCCAGGAGGGCAGAGCCCTATCTCTGACTGGCCCAGCCTGGTTCTGTGCTCCCTAGAGTTCCTGAAAAAAGTATGGCCTGTTTTCTTAAAAGAGAGTAGCCCATTTGTGGTTATTGATGAAATCACTGAGCTAGGCAGCTTTTTCAATTTAGATCTGCTTCCTAATTGTAAACTTGATATATCTGTCTATATCTCCAAATATAGTATGACACGATAGCCTGGGCTTTAGTTCTGGTTTGATATCTTTACCCAAGTTTAAATAAATAAATGTGTTCTTATCTAAAGTTGAAATTGATGTACTCAATATTAATACTGGAAAGTAAAGTGGGTCATGAAAAATAGAAAGAAAGGACCCCCCCCCCCAGAATATCGGGAACCTTCTGCAGACACCAAACCATATGATTCTAGGGGTGATGTGTTCACTGGCAGTGGTAAAGCTGGGTCTCCCAGTCCAGAGGCTCTTCTTCCTTATAGATCGGCATATCTCAGGGAAGGTCAGATGACCACTTGTGACCTTCCTGCCAACGAATGGTTCTACCTCCTGTAATAGGCCGAGCTAAAGCCACAGACAGTGGCCATCCGCCCCATGCCAATTGTTCTGGTTTGACTACCTTGTACATACTCTGTAATTACCTGACTCTAGTCTGGGCCTGTTCCAAGTTTTGTTTTGACTCACTGTGCAGGAAAAAAAAAAAAAAGTAGAAGAATTTATTTCTAAGCCCACACACTTCAGGGGACTAAGAAAAAGTGACATCCCGAATTTACTAACCAAAATATGATGATGTGAATCACACATTCCATAACGGTGACTCAGATGGCCTATTTAAGATGCACATTTCGATGCCTCTTTAGAGCTCCTATAAAAGACGACAATTTCAGGGGTATCCAGAAGGCTATCCATGCAATGCAATGCACCTAACTGCAGTCTGCGATCTCGAGGAGTCCTCAGGCAGGTTGTTGAGAGGGACCCCCTAAGTGACCCCAAGAATATGACCAAATGAAACTCATTAGATGTCAGGGAAGATTTCTGACCATCCCCATTCTCTCTGCTCCAAACCCACCTGATCTGTTCTAGAGAGCTATACTTTTTCACCTTTATAACCTTTACTCAGAAAGCCATGTTATCTCCTCTAGCAAGATCCTAGGGTCTGGAGCCTTGTCTCTAAAAAACAAATAAACAAACAAAAAACACAAGAGGAAATCCTTCCCTACTAAGAGTCTAAAAGGGCAACATTAATAGGGACAATTAAGGCCTAAGTATTCAGGATGAGCCCAGAAGCTAGTTGGAGGGCTTTTTTGTTTGTTTTGGTTTTTGATGCTCTTTCTTTAGCATATTTGGCTTGTCACTTTTTATTTGTCCCTGAAAACATCTGATCCTAGAAAGAAATCTTCATTTTTGTCTACACGGTAGAATCAAAGTGAAGGATAGGAACCAGCTCAGATTGGGGTCAGCAAGGCCATTACTGAGTGAGGTGCTATGTAGCTCTTCCCTTTTCCTTACAAAGAGTTGGATATTGTGTCCTTGTATGAGAATGCTCCAGGCCCTGGGCGGTGGCTTCCTGAACAAAACCTTCAACTGGTGAGAACCGCAGCCCTTGGCAAGCTCCTCATCTGTGAACCACAGTCTCCAGGCCTGACAGATCAGATTCACGGATGCCCAAGGAATTTGAAAGTGTAATCTCCCTTAAGGAACTCTCAAGAGATGTTTTCTCTCTAGAATATATCTCTACTCCTTCCCCCTCAAAATAGGAGTCCAAATAACACACATCTCTCCCAGCTGCCAAAAAGGTAGTGGGACCAGGTGCAATCAGAGCCATCTCCTTAGGTGTGAGATGAGATTAGCCTTTCTCCATGTGATTCCAGGGCCAAATAAAATTCCTTAGGTTACTTTTTGGGATTACCAGTTTTTTTTGTTTTGTTTTGTTTTTTTCTTTTTTTTTTTAAAGCGGGGGCAGGAGAGACCTTCTCCCGAAATCTCACTATTAGAATTGTGAAGAAGAGAAAATATGCAAATACTAAACACCACAACTAGGCTGGGGAGAAGAAAATGTAAGAAACTTTCAAGCACTCAATGTGGTGGAACTAAGCAAACGGACAAGACAGGTAGTGAGTGTCAGGGAAGTCTCTAAATAGAAGGCGAGGCTACCTGGGCCCCACCTGGGCTGGGATTCAGGTAGGACTTTAGTCTGGGCACCGGGGACCCACAGGGATGCGCCCTCTACCTAGAGGTGCTAAAAGGGACATGGGGCATCAACTGGAACTAAAACTGAGGACACCAAGAAAGTCCAGGGTAGACAGCGTTGCATTAGAGCAGCTGGCCCTCTCTTAGAGAGTGAGGCTTGCTCCCGTGGCATCCTCAGCTCCCACTTATGACATCCATGACCTTGGGAACATCACCATACCTCCCCGGGCTTCGGTTTCCTCATCTGTACACCAAGGGCAATAATATCAACTCTGGGGAACTGCTGGTAGGATTGCAGGATAACGTGCTGAGCACAGTATCTGGCGCATGGTGAACACTCACAAAATAATAGCTATTATTATTATTACCAAAATAAGTAGAAGCCTGTTTAATCAGAAACAAAAGACACAACAATAGAACCACATTATCCAGATTAGCATTGAGAGAAAATTGATTTTTAATCCCACACAGTTGGGCTAGAGTGCCTTAAATCCCTCCTGCCCGAGGCCAAGATTAGTCCCAGTACCCCAGAGCTGAGCTGAGTCCAGAGTTAAGGATGAGGTGGCCGGAGCCAGGGAGCGGGGAGGGAGGCTGAGGCTGGGAGCCAGGTTAGATGCGACTATAGCTTAGTTGGCTTTGAGGAAGTACCGGGACACTTTGAGTAAGTACCAGGGCACTGGGGATTCCTGGGTGGCTCAGCGGTTAAGCGCCTGCCTTTGGCCCAGGGTGTGATTCTGGAGTCCCGGGATGGAGTCCCATGTTGGGCTCCCTGCATGGAGCCTGCTTCTCCCTCTGCTTGTGTCTCTGCCTCTCTCTCTCTCTGTCTGTCTCTCATGAATAAATAAATAAAATCTCAAAAAAAAAAAAAAAAAGTACCAGGACATCATCTGCAAAAGGAATGAGACTTGTTCTCATCTTTCTCTTCAAAAGCATGTCTGAAAGGGAAAATTATGGTTCAAAATGAGAACTTTCTAATAAGTATAGTCATTTTAAAGATGGAAAGGTGGCTTTGGGAAGGGGCGAGCTCCTCTTTTAGAAGTGGTCAAGCAAAAGATGGACACACAGACACTCTTACAGGAAACACCTGGTGAGACGGTTGGACCAGCTGACCTCCCAGGTGCTGTGGTGGAGATGCTAAGGGACCATGCTCTGTTGGAATTGTGATGGCTGTGGAGCAAGGAGCTAAGGCATTGCCAGCAAAGTTTCGGGATGAAATCTTGTCTGGTGCTTTTTGGCCTCCTGAGACAATAATCTTTCCCAGGGGTTAATGATGAAGGTGGTACGTCTGCAAGGGGCTCCTGGCTTCCCAGTTACACCGTGCTGCTTCTGGTCTTTGCAAAAGTTGGTATAGTGGTGGTGCTGGGGGTTAGGGGGAGGGGAGAGGTGGCAAGAGAAGAGAAAATGAGAAAAAAAAAATAGATGCACCATGAAGCCTGCAATTAGTTTGTACCGTGCTATTTCCATAAAGTAGACCTCACACTTGAGATCTGAAAGGTAATCATCTGAGATATCAGAGCCTGACTATAAATAGCCAAGCTCCCCGGGGCTGTAAGGCTGCACCCTGGGAAAAGGGGCTGACAGAGAGGCCCCCTACTGGGGTCCTGGGGGCCAGGGCCACCCTGCCTCCAACTCATCCTTGTCGGTGCCAGTTCCCAGGACAACGGGGCATCTGGGTAGCTATTTATGCCCCATCAACTCTAATTGCCATACTCTAGGGGAGGAAAACTATACTAGACAAAGCTGCTGTATCCACCCAGTGGTTAGAATATAAAAGGTGTAATCACAGGTTCCGCCCAGGAGCTGCCAGGAGATTTGCCCTCTGGCCTCTCTCTCATTCTGAAGCCCTTTGTTTGGGTCCCTCTCCAGGTAGCTGCACCCAGGTTCCTCCCAGCAAATCAGGCAGCTCATCTCAAAGCCGTTTGCCCAGAAGGCCTGAGGAGGGACCAGCCAGACTGGGTTTGCAAACAGCCGCTTGAGAGTCTCCAAACACACACCCCTTGGAACAGACTCATCATCTGGTGGCATCTGCGAACTGCAGCTCAAGCCAAGGCTCTGTGCTCTGGGTCTTTCGCGCCCACTCAGTGGGCTTCTCACCTGTGAGTGTGTGTGCGTGTGTGCGCGCGTGTGTGTGCATTTATGCATGTGCCTGTGTGGGGGTGGGGTATATTTAGTGAGTAAATCCTTGGGTGCACCTAGCTCTGTCCCTGGGCTCCACTGATAATGTATCTCACACATACCTGATGTGCAATTATTTGTCAAATGTTATCAATGTTGTGAAGAATAAAACACATTTTCAAGTATGGCTTTTTGTCATTACACGGTTTCTTGATGAACAGATAACTCAAAGAAAAACTACTTTGATGTGGGAGATTTCAGAGTATTTTTAGCATTCGAAAAGAGCAAAAAACATTGGGAACCACAGCGTCACTAAGTAAAAGTCCACACAAAGCAACTGCACTAGGGCTGTTTTTATGCAGTGGACATTTCAGAAACTTGAGTGAAAAATGAAACTTGCAACTTGCTGAATTAACAAATAAAATGTTTGAGGAGATGCGTACCCTATTCATGCATCTTGCTCTCTCCCTGGCATTTCTCTATCCCAGCCCGCCCAAGGCACTGGGCCAGGCACACAGAATCCAGTAAATGCTTGTCGACTCACCCTCTCCCCGAGGCTCAGCCCGGCACAGCTCCCTGGCCCCTGGCACATCTCTAACTTCGGTTTTTCTTCTTCCTGGAAGTATGGGAAGCCACCCCGTTAAGAGAATGGGGCTTTAGCAAGAATGTAATCATACCCCAAGCACCCCACCCTTCTGAGCATTTCAATGGTCTTAATGGTTTGATGAGGTCTTGAAACTATTCAGTTTCAGGGAAGCTGGCTTAGGTCCCCCTCATATGAGTCTACACTCGACTGGGGGCTATATTACAAAATGTATGGGCTTTGGAGCAGAAAAATGTGCATGCCCATCTAGACTCGGTCCATCATTAGCAATAATTAACTTTAGACAAATCACTGATCCCTTGTTTACTCATCTATAAAACACACCCGATGTGGGAGTTAGCATAGTAATGTAAGATTCCTTTTATTATATTTTTAAATCCAAATTTGATGAGTTTTTTTGGTACTCTAAAGTACTTTTTGGACCGAAAACACAATCCTCACCCTAAAGAAATGGACAATGCAATTGGGTGAGTGATCCATGCAGGGCCAGCTTCAGGGGCGGGCACCCTGTGTAGTCATGCAGGGCCCTCTGCTCAGAAGGGTCCTGTGCTTGGTCTAATAATGCTCTACTCTTGCTGTCTTGAAATTCTTAATAAGTCTTGAGCAAGACACCCAACATTTTAATTTTGCACTGGGCCCCCCGATAATGTATCTAGTCCTGGATATATGCATGCATATCACACTTCAAGAACATGCCTACAATTGCCTTGTCAGCATGACCCAAGGACACTGGAATGCGGATAGAATGCCATGTTAAAGAAGTTTTCCTGGACTGTTTGAGGAGGTCATCAAGAGCATATGACTGCCTGTTGAGGCCAGAGCTGGCCCCAGACAACTGGAGGCTCCTTAACCCTTCCACTGTCCTTGGAATGTACGTGCTGTCCACCGTTCCCACCCTAGAAGCCATCTCTAGGATGCAGCCTTGAGAGAGTAAGGTATTGTGGAGACCATCTGGACTGAATATGTGACTGGATCCAGTTAAGGCCTCTATAACTGGTGGGTGGGGGCAAAGGTCTTCTCTTGCAGGTGCTCACCAGACAAGCATTGTATGTGAGTTCCTTGCTAATTAGAATTGCCACTCACTGTCTCTTTCTTTGGTCTTTCCTTGCCCTCTGCATATAGGGGCCAGTTTAGAATTTTACCCTGGGGTCTCCTAAGGTGACTTCACTCCAAGGTGGAGTTAGTTGATCCCAACAGGAAGAAAAGTAATGAAAGGATGCAACAATAAACAGTACAAAACAAACATTTCTCAGAACTGTTCCAACCCAACAAAGAAAAGGGCCCTTCTGCTTTAGGTGGTCCTGGGTCCAGAGAAACTCTGGGTCCTCCGAGTAGGCAAGACCTTTCTGTTTAAGCAGGCTAAGTGTGCTCTCCCGAAATAGCTAGAAATCGCGGCCTCAGGGGAATGGTCTCCACAGCTTCTTTCCCAGCCCTGAAGCTCCTGCGATACCTCCCTTTGCCTTCAACTTCTCTAAAATTGTTAAAATTGATGAAACACATACGTGATTCTGCTCCTTTCTACCTAACACGTCCACCTTTAGCCCTGCCTTCCTACTCAGGCTGTTTCCACATTAGGAAATTCAAGTCCTGCTCATACTTAAATCTTGGCTTGGTGACTTGCCAGCTATGCGACTCTGGGCAAGTCACCGCCTCTCTGTACTGCAGTTGCATTACTCAGGAAATGAGGACAAAAATAGAGCCTCACCCTTAAAGTTATTCTAAGAATTAAAGAAATTAATACATTTGCAGTAGTCAGAACCGTGCCCGCCACATGGTGAAAGCTTGCCCCTGTTCTCACCCCACACAGCTCAGCTCATCTGCCATGGAGGCCTGAGGTTCCTCTCCCTGAAACTGCTCCATCTCCACTCATTTATTCCAGGCCACCGGCTTCTCTCTTGAATTCTGTCACTATCTGTGAACTAAACTCCAAGCTCTAATTTCACCTTCCCTTCCATGCCTAGCATCCTTGCTGGCACGTAGTAGGCGCTCAATATATGCTGAATGAGTCAATGAATGAATGAACTATGAATGGAGGGAGTCCCTAGAATGATGCAATGAATGAATGATGAATGGAGGGAGTCCCTAGAATGATGCAATGAATGAATGAACGATGAATGGAGGGAGTTCAGTAGAATGATGGAATGAATGAATGGATGATGAATGGAGGGAGTCCAGTAGAGTGAGGGATCCTAACATACAAATGTGACCACCTCTCTCTGTGCTGATCAAAGTCCCTAGTGCTCAGAATAAAACCTGAACTCCCTGACTGGAGCCTTCTTCACCTGGCCTCTGTTCAGTCCCTATACTCCTCACTCTAGTCTCAGTTCGCACACCGCAGCTCCTCACCTGCAGCCAAACCCCCTCTGGTCACCCAGAACCACTTTCTCTCCCGTGGCTCTTGGCTCACATGCGGCTCCCTCTCCTTGCTCCCAGTTCTTGCATCCGGCCACCCCCCCACCCACCATGACGGAGCTCAGACTCGGCCTTCTGAGTCCACAGGCCTGTGTCAAGTGTTCTTGCCACACATGCCCAGAGCACGTGCAGACAAAACCCCACTGGTCCTCAGTCCTCTTTTCCCCTTTTTCCACCAGAATGGAAACCCTCCACATAAAGATTGTGCCTTGTTCATTTTCCTATTTTCAGCAACTATCACAGTTCCTGACACAGAATAGATACTTAGCAAATGATGTCATATTTATCAAATCAGCATTGCATTATAATCCCTTTATTTCCATTGCTGCCATTCCTCTAGGCTGTGACCACATCTAGGGTAGGAGCCATGGCTTCTTCTTACTTACTGTTGTATCCGCAGCGTCTAGCGCAGCCAGACCCACAGTAGGCACCCAATACATAGTTTTAAAAATAAATAAATGACTTTCAGATTTTAAAATTTCCATCTATCAACCTACAAATATTTATTATGTGCCTTTCCCAGGCAAGACATCCTATTAGCATAAATTGTCAGACTAGACACAATGACAGGCTGGGGGAAAGGAAATTCCAGGCTGAGAAAACAGCATGGAGACAGATGGGGAGCTATAAAAGAGCAGGGAGAGCTTGGGGGGATGGCGGGAAGGCAGTTAGGGTGGGAGGAGTGAGACGTAAGATTGAGAGGAGATTTGGACTCCATAAGCAATGGGGAGCTATTGCAAGTTCTGGAGGGTAGTAGAAACAGCCTGGTTTAGGAACAGACACCCCAGAAGGAGAAGGATGGGCAGGAAGGCTATACCTTCAGGGCTCCATGAGTGCTAAGGACAGGAGGTCTGATGATGACTTGGGTCTAGCCTTGGGAACTGAGAGGATGGTGACATTGTCACTTCGGAGGAAACCAGGTTGGCACGGTGGTGGTTTGGGGAGGTTGGTTAGGATGTGCTCATGGGGCCTGGGGCCTGGGCTCACCCTTGGATGCACTGGG
This sequence comes from Canis lupus baileyi, assembly GCF_048164855.1. Taxonomy (NCBI): domain Eukaryota; kingdom Metazoa; phylum Chordata; class Mammalia; order Carnivora; family Canidae; genus Canis; species Canis lupus. The sequence goes on from NC_132840.1 coordinate 70,634,330, forward strand.
GCTGGGGAGCAGCTTGCACAGTTGGGCACTACAGACTGTGGAGGGGGGGCGGTTGGCAGGCAGCAGGGTGGGTGGCGGGGCAGAGGGCAGGGAAATCTGGCCCGGAGCCCGAGCCCGAGCCCGGGGCTTACCTTTCAGGGAAGGGATGCAGTAGAGGAGGCCAGGCCAGAAGGGGATGCGGGCAAAGCGAAGGCTCTCAGCCCTGCCTTTCAGGGTAATGTTCACAAAATGTAATCATTAGTGAACAGTGTTGGGAAACAGCGAACTACCAAACCTGACATTTCCAAGCAGCGGGCAGGCAGGTAAGGGGCTTCCCTAGATCGGGCTTCCTTCAAACCCTAACGACATGGAAGGCACTTGGTCCCTCAGAGGAGGCGGAGGTGGGGGGAGAGCTCGGGGAAGGGTGGGGGGCACCGAGGCCTAGGGAAGGAGACGGAGTCAGGAGAACTGGAAGGGGGAGTGGGGTTGCGGTGAATTTTTCTTTTCCACCTGGCACATGGGAGGTAAGAAAGCCAAGGATTTCTGTCAATTGTCAGAGCTTCTACAGCAACAGAGATGTCAGCTCAAGAGCCAAACTGCCATTTCTGCTTTAATTGGAGCCTCTCGGTGAAGGTTGGGGAAGGGATGTGAAAGGGGGTGGTGGAGAGAGGGAGAATGAGAGAGTCAGCGGCTGAGAGATGGAGACACAGAGATCTTAGGTGGGAGGGAAACCCCTCAAGCAGTCCCGACTGGCTCCCCGGAGCCCTAGCTACCAGGGCAGAGCTGCTGGCTGGGCTGGGACGAGGGGCAGGAGGCCAGCACCCAGAACGGCCGCCCCTCCCAGGGCATGCAGGCACCTCAGCACCCAGGTGGGAAATGAGCAAAGGGAGGGGCCTGGGGAGGATTAATTTATCTTGCTTCTTTATAATTTATTAAAAAAGTAAAAGAAAAAAATCCTTTTTCATTTTTCTCCAGTGCCCTGACTACTTGTCAAGCCCACAGTTCTTGATGCATCATGGAAAGCTCAGCCCATGGAAAGCCGGGGCATATATATGTAATAAAGCCCTAATCCTCCTGCAGGCTCCTCAGCTCTGCAGGTAACCATGTGGCAGTGGGTCCAGGCTCTCCTGTCTCCACCTTGCCCAGGTCTCTTCTGTACCCAGAGGTTTCCTGAGAAACTGAGCGATGGACCAGAGGCAGAGTCCGATGAAAGAAAAGATAAATGAGATCATAGTGCGCGCGCGCATGTGTGTGTGTGTGTGCGCAAAGGAGAGGGAGACAGACTCTCTCTCTCTCTGTGTGTCTATCATAAATAAATAAATAAATCTTTAAAAAAAAAGGAGAGGGAGACAGAGATTTCAGATAAAGGTCATGTAAGAAATGGTAAAGAAAAGGGAAAAAAGAGACAAGAAATAAATTACAGAAAAGGATACACGAAGATAGTATTGGGTGTATATAACATGTTTCCTGTGCCTTGCCTCTCCCTAAATATTCACAAACACATTAAAATAGAGTTTAAAAGAGGCTTTTAGAAATCCACCAATTCGACTCCTATTTTACAGATGCAAAAACCGAGGCAGCAACGCTCAGGGAAGCACCTCACTCACAGTTACAGAACTTGCAAGGGAAGGTGAGGATTTGAACCTAGATCCCTTGACTCCCTTCCCCGTGCCCACAGAGGCGGGCCCAAGAGCTTGGTGGCCTGACTCGCGGGCATATAATCCCAACTATCACTTGGTGCTTACCGTACCACCCACATACTTTACGCATGTTACCCCTTTTGATTTTGCCAGTGATCATAAAAGGCAAGTCCTATTGTTATCCACATTTCAGGGGCAAAAAAAAAAAAAAAATGTGGAGGAAGAAGCACAGACAGGTCAAGTCAATTGTACAAGGTTGCACAGCAGGGAAGTGGTAGGGCGGGAATACAAACCCAGACAATCTGATTCAAGCGCTTATTTTTAACCGCTCTGCTAAGCCACCTCTCAATAATAAATTCAAAGGAAGGTGAACCAAGTCTATGCGATTATTCTCATCAAAAGGTCGAGGATAGACCATTCTCTTTCCAGCAAGCCAAAGCCCCTGAAGTAGGAAAGCAGAGAGAGCTCTTCGTGGCTCCCCTGGCCCCACCTCATTCACTTGCACCTCCCTCCCTGCACCCCCAGACTCTAGGTCCTTGCCAACTGCAGCTGGACCGCAGGTCCCCGTCATCCTTCTCCTTTGTCATGTTGACGAGTGAGGCTGTGTGCAGGGTATGCGTTTTCTTCATGGACACAGTAAAAAGCATCGACAGAGCACCAGCCCTGCAGCGGCTCTGTGGTCGTCCCAGGGGGTGGGGTCCTCATCGAGATGGACAGGGAGAGAGTCCCTGTCCTGGAGCAAGTCTCCTAGGGGAGCCAAGACGTGAACTCAAATAACTGTACCACCAGCTAGAGGGCCATCCGTCACACCGAGACATACACTGATGCTGTGCTAAGAGTTCAGGGGAGCAAGAGATGCCTTGGGGCTGCAGCGGCCCGGAGGACTTCGTGCAGGAGGCGGGCATCAAGCTGGGCAGCGGGGAGTCTACTCAGCTTGGCTGCGCGAAGTGGGGAGCATGAGGAAAGGATGCTCGCAGTACAAGGGATGCTGGCGGGAAGGCCCAGCATCAAAAACGGAGGGGAAATCTCGAGGGGCTCCCAGGGACGAGCAGAGCTTCCCCTGCAGGCGACAGCAGGCGCCACAGAGCACTTGCAGGTCCGGACCTTTCGGCTGCTCCAGGCCCTGCAGGGACAGGCGGTGGGGAGGCACGCTGCGCTCTCAAAAGTGCTTGCCAATGACCCGCAGCTGCGGCCACTGTGCCCTGGGGCCACCTGAGTGGTCTTTGGAAACGGGTTCTCTGAGAGCAAGCACCCAGGGAGGGGCTCGCTCTAGCCCTCCCCCAGGAACAGGCTGCACCCAAGGGGTGACAGCGAGGATGCTGGGACAGGGCTGCTAGCACCGGGGCTCAGCCCTCCCTGCAGGAAGCTGCGGAGTGCTCATGTGCCTTAGTGACACTTTCTAGGGACTGCGGAGGGCATCCCTGCAAACCAAACATGCCCAAGGTGCAGGTAATGGGGGGAGCTCTAGTCACACAGACACCTGCACCTGATGAGTAGCAAGCCTGGGTGCATTTCCAAACAAGGTGTAGAACGTGAGAACCCTACTGTGAACCCCTAATAAAATGTGAGGCCCCGCCTTGGGGTCTCAATCCCATTGGGCTCTCTCCCTCCCCTCGCCCTCCCCACACTCCCTTCTTCCTTCCCCCCTTTCTCCTGCCATCTCCCTCTTACTGTTAGCTGCTGCCAGGGAGTCCCTCAAAGGTCCCCACAGCATTTAAGGAAGCACCGCCCTCCCAGATCTCAGGACGGATCCCAGAACTAAACTCAGAGGCCCACGGCTCCAGGATGCCGATGGTCCAGGACACGAGTCCTGTGAGTCCTATCGGCTTAGGGAGAAAGAGATTTCTCTTTCTTACACCCCTTCCATGGGGTGTGTGTTGGGGGGTGGCCAGGCTTCACGTCTGGGGATACAGGATCTAGGGCAGGATGAGGCCTGGAGCTGACTCCTCCCAGCTCACAGCAGTGTTCCTGTGAAGGAAACTGCGTGTCTTGAGGCCCAGCTGCCTCAACCTGGCACCTGCAGCCTGGTGTTCCTCCCCCCTTGCCGCACCCAGCGGCAGCGGCTTCGGCAGCAGCGGCAGCGGTGGCGGCGGCGGCGGCACCTGCCCACCCCCCCCACCTGGGCACCTGCAGCCCTCGCAGTAACTCCCTTCCAGCCCGGCCAGCCCTCCACCGGGACTGCAGTTGATGAAATCCGGGAGCTATTTTGAAATTTCCTTTTTTTTTTTTTTTTAAAAAAAAAAAAAAGTCCAAACTGATTAGTTGATAATTACATGTTGGAACATCTGCTCTGATTTGTTTTATTCTTTCTATTTTGGAAAATTGGAATACAGTGAAGTTTTGCCTTCTGGAATTGCCGGCCTGGCTCTTGGAGTGTGAGCAGTCCTCCTGCTCCACCGCACCTGGCTGGGCCCGCAGCCCAGCTCCCAGGGAAAAAGCACAACTCTCCTGCCCGAAATAGCAGTGCTTTGGCACCTCCTCGCCCTAACCCCGGCCTACAAAGGGTTATAAAACCTCCCTCTCTGTTGTGATCTGCAGGAGCTTCCATTTGCCCCACCTGCCTCATAGCTTTGGAGGCACGTGAGGGGCACCGGCCCAGCAGAGCCTGCAGCCAGATTGGGGTGTGGTGTGGCAAAGCCCAGTGTGGCCCCCGCATCACCCCCCACCCCACTCAGCAATCAGCCACTTGGCTGGTTTCCCTCTGGAAGCGCCTAGATGCTTCTGTCTCCTAGGGAAGAGGGCAGGCCCGTCCTGCCCAGCAGGGACTTGCTGTTATTGAGAGGCTGGGGCTTGCTCAGGTTTGCTCATTACAGAATGCTGGCATCTATCGCCACCGCCGGTCCAAGCTCCAAGAGGCTGCCATTCTTGAGTGACTGTTCAGAGCCTGGAGGTGTTACTGACAGGGACTCAGCAGGGCTGAGGGCTGAGGACCTGTGTGCCTCTTGTCATCTCTTCATCCAATTAGCATTTCTGGAATGTGCATGCAGCACTCAGGGCTTGGTGCAGGGTCATCAGGTGAAGCAGACAGAGTCTACCCTCAGGGGCTCATGACGCTGCCCTACTCCATCCCTTCCCCTTGCTGCAACCAGGATGACTTACAAATCTAAGACAAGATATGATTATGCCACTCAATTACTTTTTCAATGGCTCCCTATTGCCTTTATGATAAAGTCCAAAGTGAAGTCCTTAACTTGGCACCCAGGACTCTTCTAGAGCCAAGCCCAGCTTACCTGGCCGGCCTTATCTCCCTAGTCTCCACTCCACCCATTGCAGGCTTGGTGCTCCAGCCACACCACATGACCTGCCCTGACCATCCTCTGCTCTTCCTTGCCCATCTGGCCTTCCCACTTGTCATCCCCTTTGCCCGGATTACTCTTCTTTCTTTTTCCCTTCACCTGCACAACTCTGACTTGTCTCGAAGGCCTCAGCCTAAGATGTAAATTTCTCCCAAACTTCTAGGAGTTTAGATGCCCTACTTCTATGCTCCCATAGTGTTCTGAATTTCCCCCTCTGGTACGCACCACACCTCACTGACACATCCTGATTACTTCTTCACCTCCCACCCAGACCCAAAGCCTACTGAGGACAGATACCAGGCCTTGCTTGCTGTACTATCTCAGGCAACTAGCACACTGTCTAACACACGGTGGTGCTCTATCAATAACCATTAGGTCAGTGCAAGGCTGAGCAAATGATTGAACAGATGAATAAATGCTCAGCTTATTAGGAAGATGACATTTCTACATATAATATAATATCAGAAAGTATTATAGTGTGTGTATCAGACAGGATAAGTTATGTTATGCTGCAGTAATAAGCAACCGCCAATTCTCAGTAGCTTATAAAAACTGAAGGTTTATTTCCTGCTCCTACTATATTTCTATCATGGGTCAGGAGAGATACTCTGCTCTATGATGTCCTCACTTAAGAGCTGCAGCCAAAGGGAAGCTCCATCTCTATGCTTCCACAATTGCTGAGGCAGGGGAAATAGGGTATAATGAATCTTTCAATGGCTTGGAAAGTTTACACTCAGAAGTGACACAAATGATTTCTGCTTTGATTTTGTAGCCCAAGCAAGTCATGTGACCATGCTGAACTTGAAACGGGCCAGGGATATACAATCTGACCATGTGTCCAGAAGGAAAACTGGGAATGTTTGGTGAACAGTATTAATGCTCTTTGTAGGAAATCCAGGAAGAGAGACGTTCCACTTCCAAATGAAAATATCTGGCAAGGCTTTGAGACCGAAGTGGCATTTGACTTGGACCTTGAAGGATGGCTTAGGACGGCACTTAGCTCAGTTTGCCAAGCTGTTATTCTCCACGCTGGGAAAGCACCCCACTTCTTTCATTTTCACTCGCTACCCCTGTAGCTGAAAAATTTTGTAGGCTCCCTGTTCTGAACATTATTCAGATAAATAAGACAAAGTCCTCTCTCTGCAGGACTTGGTGGTCTAGTAGGGAAGATAAGTCCTGAATGTTTTCAGATATTCATAAAATATGCAGGAATGGGATGCACACAATAAAAAGTAGAAAAAAGGAAAAAGAAATTATTTCCATTTGGAGGCATCAAGTTGTGCTTTGTAGAGACAAGTATGATTTCAAGAGGGAGAATTAGGATGGAGAGTGGGGAGGAGCTCTAGGGAGAGGACTCCGTGTGGACAAAGCCATGGGAGTGGATGTTCCTTTTGGAAGAAATACCCTTTAGGTTAGCCAGGATCTGGGATGCTGGGGAATAGGGCAATGGGAAAACTCCTGAAATTGGGAACTTTCAGAAAAGGGGAGTAAGTGATAGAGGAGCTGTATTGCTTTCTTGCATGAAAATCTTTTCTGAAGCTTCAGCCCAGGAGCCACCATTGGAGTGGGGTGATTTTGGAAGGCCTCTGATAGGCTGGACCTTACCCCTCACATGTCACAAAGAATCTCAAAGATTCACGGATTGTGCAGCTTTGCCCGCTCCCCCATCTACCCCCACCTCCCCCGCAGGGCATAGATTTGTGATCTTGGTGGTTACCTGGCTACCTCCTATTTTCAATGAGCAGAGAATTTCAGGGAAGGCTAGGGAATTCTAGAGACCCTATATTCTGAAATAGAGCCTGATCCAAGGCACCCCCCACCTTCCCATCCTGGAGATGCCCCTCCCCCATCCCCATGGGACTTAGGGGCACGTGCTGGAACCCAGGGAGAGGCAGGGCCTCTCCCATCATTCTGTTCTTCCTGCATCCACCTACAGCCATCGTCAACTTTGTTCTATTACTCCCTGATGATTTGGTCACTTTTCAGATCAACCCAGTGTCGAAATAATATGTCAACACAGGCTGTTGCAGTGAGGGTGAGCATGATGAGGAATATGGCAATGATTATTATTAGTTTTCATTTTGTCGGGTTCTATTTTGTTTTGTTTTGTTTTTAGTTCAAATTGCTGTTGCTGAGGAATTATTTCCTGAAGCCAAAATTTCCTGCCTCTCACTCACTTCACACTTTGACTCATTTATTTTTCCTATTTCCCCAAAGACCTTTTGACACTTTGAAAAGTGTTTCACTTAGATACAATCCTGCTCTCTTACCTAGTGTTTCTTCCATTTTTCCCTTCTTGCTTTTTATTAATAAGTCATAAAGAAAGTGTTTCCAGGCAAACATCACTCACTAAGTAATAAAAGCCAGAGCAGAGGACAGAGCGACGCAGAGCAGACACTGGGGAGGTGGCCATTACTCAACAACACGCCCCATGTGGGTGGGAGGGAAGCTGGTGAAAGAACCCCCATGGCTTTTGGAGGCCACCAGGGCTGCCTTGACACCAGCCACATCCAGTCAGCAGTGGGACAGGTCCGGACTCGCAACTCCCACACCATCCTTGCGTCATTGACACAATGGCCTTTCACAATGAAAGACCAAGTGCAGATCATCTGTTCTGGCTTTTCCAGGAGAGAACTGAGGTTCGTGGTTTTGTCCAGGCAAGTCCGTTGGAAGTGGAGCCTGGAACACAGCCCACCTTGAGCCTTCTTCCATTTCTTACACTTTCCTCAGTTAAGCACACCCACTCCCTTGCCGCCCCCACCTCCTCCTGGGTCAGCAACACTCTCATGACTCCAATGTGACTGACTCCATACCTCCCTTTTCTCCTCAACTCCAGACTCATGGTTGTCCACCATTAATTGGAAGATATTTCTACTGTAATAGCCCTCAAACACCAGACTCTATTTGATAGCCCAGACCTGGCTCACACTCTTTGGACCTACCAAGCAACTAAACTATAAAACCTCAGACTTCTTCCAACTGCTCTCTTGTCCTCATCTGCAACTACATTCTACTCCAAATCTCTTCTAAGGTCACCCTTCTGTCTCTCGGTTCTCATTACCCACCCTGCATTCCAGGCCTTCTCAGCACCCTGGCCAGCCTGCTGGTCTCTCTGCCTCTAGGCTCTACCCTCACCAAGTTGTCTTTCACGCTCAATGGAAGAGATTTTTCTACAGCTCACAGAAGATCATGTTTTTCCTATGGCTAAAAACCTAATTACTCCATGAAAGCAGATAGGACTTAGAAAAAACAGGCTGGGGGATGCTAAAGAAAACTGCCCAGCATGGGGCCTGGCCCTGGGCTCTCAACTGATGTTTGACAAATGAATAAAATGGTAATGAGAGCATGGATGGGCTGCTATACCAAAATGGAGAGAATACATACTTTCGTGTTTCCTAGATCTGACGTCTACTGTGTGGCTTCAGGCGAATGCTGAACCACTCTGATCCTTGTGTGGACAGTGGCTAGAAAAGAGCTGTTTAAGGCAGAGAATAATATGCAAAAGGGAACTATTATTGTGTCACAATATTGGCTAAAGTCTGAGGAAGTTCACTACCTGGTACAATGAAAAGTGTGATCTTAGACCAGTCACTTCTCTCTGGACCCAAAATCTCCCATCAATAGGATGACAGTTTGGGACCGAAATACCTCAGATGCCCTTCAGGGCTTATTTCCTGGGATTTGATGTTTTGATCCAAGGCATCCTGTGTCCCTAAGGAGACTTGCTTATTAGCTGTCACAGTCTGCTGTCAAGCTGCTGCCCTGATCCTATCTCTGGATTTAGCCTCACTACGTAGGCTTCTGCTTTCATCTACTAATAAAGATCGAGAGCTCAGATTTAAATCTGATCCTTTCCTTCTTCCCACCGCATATTACACACCTTTTGATCAACCAACCTAGGTGGTTCACATTTTTAAAATATGAGATGGAGAAAAAATATAATTAAGTAGTCAATTGGCTCTCATTATGAAACACACACACACACACACACACACACACACAAAACCTTAATTATCCTGAAGGCTGGCTCTGGTACACACTCATCAAAGAGCCCAGCAGCCCCACATCAAAGCTTGGAATTGGGTGCTGTGGCCAACTCCTTGCTTGTTTCCAAAGCAGTTGTGTTCAAAGGAACAAAAGCTCTGAGTCCGCAGCTTGAAAAAACCCAGCCTGGTTCCCCAGGGCTCCCCGAGTCACCTCTCAGTGAACAAAGAGTAAATTCAGCAGGGAAGGTCCCCATGGGAACCAGGTTTTCTACCTCCCCTGAAAAAAGGTTTGGGCCCAGGGGACTTGAGATCGAGAATGGGAATTTAAGCTAGGGTGTACCCTGGGGATACTGAGATTGGGGCTTTAAACCCCAAGCATTGAGATGAAAAGAAAAAAAAAAAAAATCAAGTGAATAAATGCAAATAATGTATACTGGCAGTGTGACAGCCTGTGGAACGACAACCTATAGCTGTCTGTGACCATTGTAATATATATGATGGTGGCAGCTACTTCCTGCTTGCAAATCCTCAGTGACTCCATTGCTTCTAGAAAGAAGAGCACACTCTACATTCTGGTGCTGGAAAGCCTTCACAGTTTGCCCATCACAGTCTTCTGTCCTCATTTCAACAGCTCTGCATTCCAGACAAACCATTTCACTTCACATTCTCTATCTACTACTCATATTTCCAGAGATCCCTGTGTTATTCACACTTGATTTTCCTGTGAAACCACTTCTTTCTCTCTTCCTCTCTTCCATCAGTTAGAATGCCCTTGTCCACTGCCGGCGCTATCGTGTTTCTCTCATAGAGCTCATTCATCGAACTCAGCACACTGTGTGGGGCCAGGGATCCTATCACAGACAAGGATCCCTCCATTCAAGCACCTTTGGACACAAAGATGAGTGAGAATTCTCACTGTAGTGGAAGAGCTCATATCTAGTGATGGAGACAGACATGCCTTCAAATAGTTGCATTATAGTATGAAAAATACTACATCCAGAGCTATCTGGAAATGTAACATGGGCCAGAAATGTAATTTAAAAATTTTTAGTAGACTCATTTTAAAAAGGTAAAAAAAAAAAAAAGTAACAGTAATTTTAATAACAAATTTTACTTAACTCAATAAGCCTCAAATATAATTTCAACCTGTGGAATTAGACACATTTTGAGGACACAAGAGCCACATGAGGTTAGTGGCCACCATCTCCGATGGCACAGATATAAACAAAGCATATATAACTGTGAAGAGACTGCAGGGAAGGAAATCACAAAGCTAGCACAGGGAGTCATAAAGGCTTCACAGGGTCTTGTTGGATGAGTGGGGCTCAACTGTTAGGGAAAGGAACAACCTATAGAAAAGCATAGAAGAAGAAAGGGTATGATGTGTCCATAGAAACATAAGATGCCATAAGGTAGACTAATGGTAAGCAATGCTAAGAGTGAGCTTAGAGAAAAGGTTTCACGTGTCTTCCCATGGAGCATGAAAGAAAAAAGGAGCAGTGGAGGTGTTTCATCAGGGGACCTACACAATCCACTCTGATTTTGGAAAATGACCTTGGCCACTGGTTGGAGGGTGGGCTGGGCATAACGGAAGAAGGACTCCAGAGGGCCAGCCAGGAGACTCTGATAACAAATCTTGCCTTGGCACAGTGATCAGTAACATTTCTCAGCATCCCTTGCATTCCATGCTTTTGGTCAGGAGGTCAGAAAAGAGAATCTGGAAAAATCCTAAGTGTTCTAGATAGTGTTGGCCGAGACCAGATATATTCTCATCCGCTCCTGTTCTACTGGAATTGATGAGTGCTCATGGAACTGGAGAAAAGTACGGAAGGACTTTTAAGCTCTAAAAATGAGTGGTAAAGCAAGAAGAGGATACCGAGGAGACAGGGACCTTGGGGACAGTAAAGACACTTGATGTTAAGGAAGGCTGATTGGCTATGATGAAGAGTGCCACTCACCTTCCTGCCATCTGCCAGCCCACATGCACAGTGAGGGAGGGAGAAGTACACTGGGGCAATGATCCTTGAGAGGTGGGGCTGGTTGCTACAGCAGCTAGCTGGTCCTTACTCGTGAGGAGGCTCTTGCTCCGCTCTTAGCACTATTTGTTTATCGTGATTTGACATGCGTGTGTAGTTGCCCTACTGCCGCACTTAGCTGGTAGGGGTTTAGAAGGCATGGCCCTGTGGTCTGTGTGACTTAGCCCTCTATCTCTCCCCTCCCTGAACACAATGATTTACTTTTTAGACAGTCAATGATTCGTTCAGCAATCAATTACTTTATTAATTCAACAGATCCTTTCATCCCTATCTCAAAATACACCCATAACATGATCCCTTTTTACTGCTTCCCCTGCCAAATCCCTGAGCCACAGCAAAGTCACCTCTTGCTGAGATTATTCCTATCGCCCCCTAATTTGTCTCCCTGCTTCTGCCCTTGCTTTCCTTTGGTCTATTTCAACACGAGAGCCAGAGATATCTGGTTGCATATAAATCAGACATCAGCCCTCTGCTTAAATTCTCAATGGTTCCCCTCTTACACTGTTAGTGTGAATGCCAGCTGGTGCAGCCACTCTAGAGAACAGTATGGAGGTTCCTCAAGAAGCTAAAAAGAGAGCTATCCTATGACCCAGCAATTGCACTACTAGGTATTTATCCCAAAGACCAAATGTAGTAGTTGGAGGGGGCACCTGCACCCCAGTGTTCACAGCAGCAATGTCCACAATAGACAAATTGTGGAAAGAGCCAAGATGTCCATGGACAGATAAATGGATAAAGAAGATATATATATGGATAGATAGATAGATAGTTAGATAGATAGATAGATAGATAGATATAGATAGATAATGGAATATTACTCAGCCATCAGAAAGGATGAAATCTTAGCATTTATATCAACATAGATTGGAGGGTATTATGTTGAGCAAAATAAGTCAATCAGAGAAAGACAATTATATGGTTTCACGCATATGAGAAATATAAGAAATAACACAGAGGATCATAGAGGAAGGGAGGGGAAAAACAGAATGGGAAGAAATCAGAGAGGGAGGCAAATCATGAGAGACTTAACTATAGGAAAGGAACTAGGGTTGTTGGAGTGGAAATGGGGAGGGGGATGGGATAACTGGGTGACAGGCATTAAGGAGGGCACGTGATGTGATGAGCACTAGATGTTACCTGCAACTGATGAATTATTGAATACTACATCTGAAACAAATGATGTTCTATATGTTGGCTAATTGAATTTAAAATAGAAAAAATATTCTCAATGGTTCCCGTCTCCCTTAGAGTAAACACCACTGTTTTCACAATGGCCAACAGAACTGGATGTGTACCCTCTCTGTCTCCCATTATCACTCTGACATCATCTCCTCCTTGATGGCATTTTGCTCTTTTTCAAACACGCCAGGCACACACACCATAGGGCCTTAGCACTTGCTGTTGCCTGCCTGATATGTTCTTCTCCAAAGATCTGCCCGGCTCCTTCTTCATAGGCCTCAGATCTTTCTCAAACATCCACAACTCCATAAGGCCTTCCTCAATCACTTTACCCAAATTTCAACCCTACTCACTACTCTTTCTTCCTTGTCTTTGTTTTCTTTTTCTTCTCAGTCCTTATCACTCTCAAACATACTAGAGATGTTATTTCTGTGTCTTGCTTCTTTCTTTCTCACCTAGTGGAATTTACTATCCAAGAGACAGGGTTTTTTTCTTTGCGATTGTCACTACGGTGTCCCTAGTGCCATGCTGGGTGCAAAGCAGGCAATTGGTAAACATTGGTGGAATGAATGCATACAGACAGGGAGGCACAGGGTGCTAAGATAGCTCTAGGAAATGGGAGACACGGGAAAGGCTCATGGCAGAAGTAGTCCCCAAAGGAGACTTAGAAGAATCTGGATTGGCTAGGAGAGGAGGTGCTAGGGAGGGCATGATAAGCATGAGGGACAGTGAATGCATAAGGCCAGGAGCAGAGTGGACCTCTGGAAACTGCACACAGTTTGTTAGAGAGAAAAGAGTAAGGCTGGAGGATTGAGAGATGGGGCAGGAGGGGTAGGCAGGGGCGAGATCACAGCTTCAGCCCAATAGGGCCACAACTAAGGGATTGGCTGTGTTCTAGGCATGGTGGTGGGATCTGCTCCCCAGCTAGGTCATGCCTATGTTTGTGCAGAGAGCAAAATGCAGGGGAAACAGAGTAGAACCAAGCTGGAGAGTTAAGGAGGTTCTTGTGGTAGGCCAGGTGCAGGATGACCCGAGCTCCAGCAGGGTGGAGAGTGGACGTGGGGAGGAGGTGGGGATATGGAGAGGAAGGTAAAATTGCCCAGGTCTGGTGATTGACTGGCTTATGAGAAGGTTGCTCTCTGACCCTGCCTTCTGGTTTAGATGGTGGTTTCTGTGCTGATTCTGCAGGGTGAGATTATAAACACAGACGCAGAAACAGGTTTGTGCAGAAAAGTTATGACATGGGACATTCATGCAAAGAGATCCAGGACGTATTGGAAGATATAAGGCTGACACCCAGGTCCGTGACCTTGGCTGGAGAAATAAATTTGGGAATCAGCAGCAGAAAGATTCCAGAATTGCCAACATGAGTCAAGTGCAGGAAAACACAGGGTGGGCAGTGAGAACTTACACACCTAGTGGAGGAGAGATTAGAACAACAGTTTAGAGGAACCTATGTCACCCTGGGGAATGTGGTGTGGAATGTGATGCCCAAAGTACAAAGAGAAGGTGGAGGGTTAGGGCAGGAAAACAAGAAGACCTAATGGTAGGATCAAAATCTGGCTAGTAGCAATCTGGCGCAAAAAGTAAGTCAAAGACAGTGGTTTGAGTCTAGGCCAAGAGCAGAAAATAGGGTGAAGCCCCAGGAAGGATATGGTAGCCTGAGAGAGCTGCCTAGAAGTGGATCGATGAGGAAACATTGGCTTCCAGTTTTGCCTGGTAGACAACTAATGAAAATGCAAGTCAAATTGCCCGGATGCGCGCTGGTCTGGGTCCAAACCAGAGAGTTGGTTCCTACCAATCTCCCCTAGTCTAGAACCCTCCCCCCCAGACACAGAAAGATAGAAAACTGTTTGCCTGGTGTAAAGAACACTGGCCTTCGTGCAGCTAATGGAGCCCAACCTTGCATGCAGCTGGATGCCTTGGGATTGCCAGCTCCAGCTCCACCTCAAACCACTGCATGACGCAGGCTAGGTGCTTCTCTCCTCTCTGGGCCTTAGAGATGAGTGGGTGGGACTAAGTGATCCTGCGGGCCTCTTTCCACACTAGCATTCTATGGGAATGCAAAGGGCATAGAAACTGCTAAAGATAGGTCAGCCGGTCCTGCTGGGCCTCTCTCTCTCCCAATGCCATTTATCCTCTACCCACCCTGCTCTCAAAGCTTTAGAAAATGCTCTGCACTTGTAAAGCACTGCCCTTAACACCTTATTACCTCTAACAATAGCATTTTTACCAGCCTGGTCATATTTTTGTCTTCCCTGCCCAATGACTATATTTTCCAAGAAAACAAGCTCCTTCAAAAATGCGCTGCCCTCTGCCAAGCAGGGGAGTGCCACATTATCTGTGGTGGGTGCCGGCATTTAGGAGGAAATGATTTTCTTTCATCTGTCCAAGTAAATCTTTCCCCAACACTTGTAAAGCTGATTGCTGCCAATTTCCAGCTGGAGAAACACAGCCATTAAGAGGGGGAGACATTAGTAACTGGAAGATACTTAAAACATTTAAAATGGGGGTTTTGCTTTTCCTTTTTTTCTGCTCCAGATTGTGTATTTTTTTTTCTTTGAAATCTTTTCAGTGTTCCACTAGCATTTCCATTTGGGAGGAGGGAAGTGGAATGCATTTGTATGTGAGTGTGTGTATGTGTTTGATACACCATGGATCATGTAGATATGTTTGGATATTATGTGTAACACACCTATGTGTATATGACATGTGGATACTACACGTCGTGTATATGTATATGCCCCAGTGGTGCATGCATGTATGATGTATATGCAGCTTTTGCAAATCAGGAAAGAGAATGAGAGAGAAGAGGGCAGAGAGAGAGGGAGGAAGGGTGGGGAGGGAGAGAGGGAGAGAGCGAGAGAGCGAGAGAGAGAGAGAGAGGAGAGAGACCTCCCTTTGAGCTCATTTCTCTTCATCGCTGTCCAGACATGAAAGCAAGCAGGGCAGGCGTATGCCACACTCCCTTCCTGGCCTCTGTGCTGATTCTCCATATCGTATGCGCCAGGCACTGACACTTTTACCCCTTGCAACTCAGGCATGGGAGAAGGGGAAAAAAGAAATAAAATAAAACACTTCCTCCAAAGAGTGTAGCCACGGGAATCGCAGAACTAAAAGCAAATAATGATTTCCTCTTCTGCTTTTTAAGTAAATACTGCTGCACGATGAGCTATTGGGCAGGACAGGTGCAAAATAATAGACTCTTTTTCTGGTCTCCCCAGCCCCCACGGGGCCACTGCTAACTGCATCAGCTACTCAATTTTCTTTTGTTATTTAAAGATGTGTTTGTGGATTCCTAGGGGGTGGGGGAGGAGGGGCAAGTCCTGTTCTAGCATCACCAAGAGTACTGCTTAATTTGTATTTTTGCTTTATTAATGGAAAGCTACCTGTCGGCCCCAGGATTTGTCTACCCGGGGAGGCTTTTAATGCATCTGTCCAATGCAATGGGGCTTGGGAAAAAGAAACCACTCTAATCAGCAGACTGTGTCTTGCAGGGAGAGGCAGCCCATCCACTGGAAACAGCTCAGGCTGGCAGAGAGGGACCTGGGCTCCTGCTGGGATTCTAGACAAGCCCCTGGACCTCCCTGGGCCTCAGTTTTCTCTTCCACGGAAAGGGGAGGATAATGCACATCTTATCTATTTCCGAAGGCTAATGGTGAGGTTATTTTAAACTTATGATAGCCTTGAAATATCATAGTGCCTCAAGAGGGTGAAAAGGCAGAGTAATAAGAAAAAAAATGTAAGGGGTTATTCTTAATAATGTTTCTATTCAATTGAGTATAATTAATCCTTTCTCATTCCCTATTCTGAGTGTGGTTCGTCCCTTCAGATAAAGGCAGACCCAATCACAGAAGCATCTGGCTCGAGAGGTCCTGAGTGCTCATCTCACTCAGACGGTCGCTTTCAGATTGGGTGACTCTGAGATGTATTCAGGTCTTTGCATCATGCACCCCCACAAGCATCTCTCATTATCAAAGGAAAAATGTCTGGAGAGAAACCTGGAGCCTCAAGCAAACATTCCCGAAAATATTTCATTATCCTTGTTAATTGCAAAATATATAGATCACCTCCCATTTGCCTACCCCTAGTCCTCCTGCAAAAACAGAGCCATTTATACAATCTGAGGTGGGAAATGCAGAGCTGCTCCCTCGTTCTGTGTCTAGTTTCCTCTCCTTGGTCTTTCATGTCAAAGCTGCAGGAACAATCCTCAGGGAGGCAAATAAGGTAGATCTGCAAATGGGAACTGCCTTCAAGTTTAAAAGATTTTGAGAGTTGGCTATAAGTGCAGGGTTATTTAAGTCATTTCTTGAATTGAATGTTCTCTGATTTGCCTACTAGAGTCTTGTCCCCTTGGAAGGCCCAGCTCTGTGGGGACTGCCTCCCTCACAGCACCCTCCCAGCCAACACATGACTAGCCCTGTGGAACCACTGGGGTAGAAACCCTGCCCTGTGAGGTGTGCCACAAGCCCCAGAGACCAAGGTCTGCCACAGATCTAGGCTAGGGAGATGTAGAACACCAAGCAGCTGAGGCCCACCTGGTCCTTGATTGTCTTCCTCCAGCCCTGAGCCAACGCTTCCTTTCTCCACAGAAACACTCTTAGGGAGAGAGATCCCAGTCTACCTAGAGAGTCAAATTCATGCCTGTCACTTGGTATGCTTTGTTCCATTTTTTCTTCCCCTTTCCTCTTTACCTGTCTCCTTCCTGCCTTCCATGTGAATAATATATTAATTCATTAGCATTCATTAAAAACACTGCCTAATTTGGTTGAGCAAATTAGCAGAAACTATGACTTTTAGTTCAAAGGCCAGGGACACTTGGATGAGAAAAAAAAAAAGGAAGGGTTCAGGGACACGTGTGTACCATGGGGTGCCACCAGTGGGGTCAGGCCCAGTGGGTGCCATGGTCAAGAACTCTGACCACCTAGAGGCAGCAGGACAGTGGGTAATGATGAAAAAAGAAGTTGCAGTGCATATTCTACCTGTCCATCTTGTGACAGAGAAACAAGTCAGTTGAAGACAAACCTTGTCTACCTCGTGATTTCATGTGTGAATAGATCTGACTTTTTCACTAGCCTGGAGCTACTAGCTGCTAGAATTCAGTGTTTATGGCCATTAAGAGAACACTCTTTGATGTCAGAGAGCTGGATTTTAGTTGTGCTTCTATAATGTTCTAGGTATGTGACTTTGAGCTTACTCAACCACCAGCCCTGGTTTCTTTGCCTGAGAAATGGAGAGAACCCTAGTACCCACCTTGTAGGTTATTCTGATGATACAATGAACAGAAATTCCAAAAGTACTAACACATAGGTGGCTAGCAAATGTTCAGCAATGACTTAGTCATTTGGAGCTACTGTAACAGAATGCCATAGATTGGGTGACTCACACAACAGAAGTTCATTTCTCACAGTTCTAGAGGCCAGGGTGTTGGAGATCAGGGTAGGGTGATCAGGCTTCGGAAAGGGCTCACTTCCTGGTTTGTAGACAGCATCTTTCCTGCTGAAATTGGAGAGAGAAGTAAGCTCTCTCCTGTCTTTTCTTTTAAGGGGACTAATCCTACCATGACAGCTCCACTCTTATGACTTGATCACCTCCCAAAGGCCTATTGCCAAGTAGCATCATCCTGGGGATCAGGTTTCAACATATGAATTTTAAGGGTATACAAACATTGAGTCCATAGCAGGGATGGTTATAATTTATCTCCTATCCACTCCCCATTTTTAGACTTTCTGCTTCTAGGCATACTGTTGAAGATACATTTTAGAATGGTCCCCTCCATCCAGCCTGCTCTTACAAACTCAGCTTTTGATATCAACTGCATCTCTGGCAAAGATCTTTAAAGGATACCATTCACATCAAGAAAGAGTTGAACATTCCCATCAGAAATATGGGCAAAAGACACAAATAGCTAATTTACAAAAGCAGATACATAAATGTTCTCCCCAAAATTATATATATTCTTTGCTAATAATAAAAATTCAAATAAAAACAATTAAATCACAGTCTCTATCTTCTAAAATGGACAGGATTTAAAATGGGATCATTGTCAAGACTGTAGAGGGGCAAGATAGTCAGATGCTGTTGATGACAGGCACTGAGGAGGGCACTTGATGATGAGCACTGGGTGTTATACTATATGTTGGCAAATCGAATTTAAATTAAAAAATAAAATAAAATAAAAAAGGAAGTATAAACTGATGAAACCTTCCAGGAGAGCAATATAATACTATAAAGCAAGAGTCCACACTTTGTACTAAATAGACTTATTAAAGGAACAAACAGGAAAACCCAGAAATAGACTCAAATACACATAAGAATTTAGTGTATTAGGAAGATGACATTTCAAATTAATGGAGCCAAGATGGATTATCAGTGAATCTGGTTTGGGACAATTGGGTAGCCATCTGATAAAATATTAAGTTAGAGCTCTACCTCACCTCTTATGCCAAAATAAATTCCAGGTGGATCAAATATAAAACGTGAAAGAGGAATCCATAAAAGCACTGCGAGAAAACATGAGAGCCATCATTTATAATCTCAGAGTGAGGAAGGCCTTGCGACTAAGTTGTCTCAAATATAAATATATTATTTATTAGGTAACAGAAGATGAGAAAAATATTGTGTGACAGACAGCCCCTATTTGTGATAACTGTGTGTAACATTTCTGTAAGCAGACTCATCTGCCAACTTTGAATTTGCAAATAAAGAAGTTTCAATTGGCTATCTTGATTCCATGATGTATTTTGAAATGCCTCCTACATAGACATATGGCTGTGGCATCCTGAGATTACGATCCAAAGGTGTAAAGGATTAGACATTGGATGCAAACTTTGCTTCTTCCCTGGGTTTTCTGGCTTCAAATATGTTGGGGAGGGGGAAACATTAATGTGAAAAAAATTTTTTTTCTAAATATTTTCCACAGAATTTAAGAAACAAAATAGAGGATCATAGGAGAAGAGAAGAAAAAATAAAATAAGATGAAATCAGAGAGGGAGACAAACCATAAAAGACTATCATAAGAAACAAACTGAGGGTTGCTGGAGGAGACGGGGTGAGGGGACAGGGTAACTGGGTGATGGACATTAAGGAGGGCATGTGGAGTTGCAGTTATATGCAACTGATGAATCCCTGAACTCTACCTCTGAAACTATTAATACATTACATGTTAATTAACTGAATTTAAATAAAAATGGAAAAAAACTACAGTTTTTAAAAAAAAGAATAAAAAAAAAGATGAACATATGGTAAGGGGGAGGGGAAATAAAGAAGGAGAAATAAAGTATAAGCATACAGAACAGAGAGTTGAAGGAGGGGGGCAATGGGCTAGATTGGTGAAGGAGAGCCCTTACTGGGATGAGCAGTGGGTGTTGTATGTAGGTGTTGTATGTAGGTGATGAATCACTGAATTCTACTCTAGAAACCAATATTTTTACTGTATGTTAACTAAATAAAATTTAAATTTAAAAAATATGTATTAATGCCAAAAATGAGTTCTTTCCACAGTTTCTTAACTGAAATCATTAGCTCTTTAATGTTCTTTGAAGGTTAATATTGGGAATATATTGAAGATTATGAAAGGTCACCAGTATAGTACGGGGTAGCATCCTATAAATTTGAACACATTATTTTTTCTGCAGCAAGCATGAATATTCACACTAGATGAGTTAGATAAAACCTCACATTAAAACCAGGTCAAGTTTTACCACCAAATGAGCTTGGGCATTGAATGTGTGAGAACTCTTTTTGTTTTCCGAGTGCTATAGATAAGACCTGAAGGCCTACATAAAGAGTATTTACAAATCAATAAAGAAAAACCAACAACCCATCAGAAGATAGACAATGGAACACACAGAAAATTCATAGAAAGGGAAATACAAATGGACTTTAGATGAACAAAAGGTTATCAACCTCAGTCCTAATAAGAGAAATGCAAAATAGAGCTATAAGATGCCATTTTTTATGTATCAAAAGTAAGCACCTGCAGTTGGGCCAGACACTGCTGTTGAAAGCATCAGGAGACACACTTTTATATGCTGCTGGGAGGCACACTTGTTAGTATAACTTCTAAAGAGAGCTATTTAACAGGATCAATAAAAGTTATATGGGATATACAATTCCACATCTAGGAATTTATTCTAGATGTGCCTGATAATAGGACACTGATTATAATAGTTCTCTTTCTATATATATAGTATAGTGTGTATATAAATATATAAAAGATATAGAATATTGTACAGTAATATAAAAGAATTTGACAAATCTTTATTTTTTAAGATTTATTTATTTGAGAGAGAGAGATTGAGTGCAAGTAGGAGTGGCAAAGGGAGAGGGAGAGAGAGAGAATCTCAAGCGGACTCCCACTGAGCATAGAGCCTGACTCGGGGCTCCATCTCATGACCCTGAGATCAGGACCTGAGCCCAAACCAAAAGCGGGATGCTTAACCGACTGTGCCACCCAGGCTCCCCGACAGATCTTTATAAACTAATATAAAATAATACTCAAGGTATATTGTCAGGTGAAAACAAAACAAAACAAAACAAAATGCAGTAAATTGTGTGTGTGTGTGTATGTGTGTATCCATTATACTATAAACTATTTGTGTGTCAGAGACCATGTCTGATTTATTTCTCAACACCTCTCCCCATTGGCTATCACATTACTATGTATATAGTAGATGCTTAATAAATGCTAAGTGGAAGTATTTACACACCGAACACACTCAGTAATTATTTTATTTTTCACTGAATCTGGGCTCGGACTGGCTGTAAGCTGTCGCAGTCACAAGTCATCAGTTTTTCCGTTCAGACCACCTAGACCAAACAGAGCTTACCTTTTTGTGTGTTAAACTCAGAGAAGGCAAGATAGAGGCTTGACTTCTGAAACTCACTTCCATCCCTACCATTTGAGCACTAGCTGAGCTGCTTTTCCCAAGAGGCAGCAGGAAGCTGAGCACTGCAGGGACACCTAACAGGCCCAGGCAGGCTTGAGAGTCACCCACCTTCATGCATGAGTTTGCCTACAGGCTTAGTGACGGCACAGATGGTGTGAGGACCCACCTACTGCTAAGGACCCCCGACATGTCGTGGTCTGCCTTCCACCATAATGAGCTTCTCGCTCTCCCACAAGAGCAGACTATATAATGATGACATTACACGCAGGGAACCCTGGAAGAGAAAAGGGGTTGGTTTCCTCTTGTTTTATTGTCTTGACAATGGCATAAATCTAAACCTTCTTAGGAATCCCCAGAGTATAAAGCTTGAGACAGAGCAATCTCTCAGGAGCCAAGAGGCTCCTCATTCATCAATTATGCACATGCTGGTGTCACTCTCAGGGCCGGAGCACGGAAAGGCCAGGGAGCATGGATGTGTATTTAAAAGTCAAATTCTCCCACTCCTCTATGGGGTAGTAAGCAAGACGTACACGGCAAAGCAGAGAATGACAGAGATGCCCTGGTTTCCATAATTCTCTCCACCTCTTCTTCCGCTTCTAGTACTTTCCTCTCACTCTCTCACCCCACCAGCGTAAAAGATCAGAGATTTTTCAGCGTCCCTGCACAGAGATGCCTTGTGCCCATCGTGCTCCAGAGCGATTGCTTTGGCAGCTTCCCAGAGGGCTAGTGCCAAGGCCTCGGGCTATCTGGGGAGAACACCCAGCTGGCCACCCTGAGGAACACCACCTCAGAGACACAGCCAGGCCCAGCCAGGCAAGAGCAGCTGTTGCAATGAGACTTTGGGGAGTGGAGGCCGGCTCGTGCTCTGTGTCAGCATGGCACTGTACAGCATCTGCAAACCGCAAAAAAGCAAATGCATAATGCAGAACTGCATGTTCCTACTTTCTACGTACTTTTTCATTGTTCTCCCAGGGTATGTAAAATAGATGGCTTGTCCATGGTTTCTGCCTACAGTCATGTCCTCCAATACTCCTGTCTATGGTACTATTTTCCCACACCCAGCCAACTTCGGAGAGGCCGGGCAAGGCAGACCACAGTGGAGCTTAAGTATGGCAGCAGAAAAACGCGTGGTTGGTTTTTAGCTAATTGGTTTTCCAGGCCTCATTTTTTCCACATTCTGAGATCCCAGAACAAAAGGCCCTGGAGCCAAGGTGAGGCTGAGTGAAGAGGTCCTGGTGCTGCCGGAACTCCGGGTTGGCCATATCTTGACCTAGGCACCAGGCCCTACTCACCCAGCCCCCACTCACTTGCGGCTCCCCCAGGAGCTTCTATCCAAAGCTCCCAGAGCTCAATTGAAAGCAGCAGGCGAAAAGTCAAATACTTCATTAAAAGCAGCAAGAGACTCCATTGTAAACCCACAGCTCTTGCCCATCAAAGACCAGACACTGGTATCCAAATCGGTTCTGGTTTCAATCAGAGATCAGATACTTAAGAGGTAGCTTGTGGTGTGTATCTTTTCAATGTGCTGCAGAAAGCCCCTGTTTCTCCTGTTTTTACCTTATTTTTATACTCTATAGAGCCCCTCAAGAACTGCTGCTCATAATACACACACGCACTCATAGACACACACACACACACACACACACACACACACACACTCATTATGCTGAGGCAGGGAGAAGCGGAGAAACACTTCAAAAGGTAAGCGTAGGCTTGAGTTTCAGGTTTATTGAATTCCCGGAAATGCTGTCTCTCCTCCTGAGAAAGGTTAGTGTTTGGAAACAACTTTAATCTGGCCAAAGAAAAGGGAAAGAGGGAGGAAGAGACACGGGGAGAGGGAGCCCTGGCAGAGGGAAGAGATGGAGAAAAAGAGAGAGGGAATTGTTAATTTCAATTGATTTTCTGATAAGGTTTCATATCCTGAAGTGTGCTTCAAATCTGAGAAGTGACATCTGCTGAGATCGCCCGTCAGTGTCTGAATTCTCCTGAATGTAATTAGATCTGAGACAAGATAGAAGACTCAGTACGGTGGCCCTTAGGGAGGAAATGGTCTTTGAAAAGAATTATGTTAATCAGACTAGCCTTCTTCTTGCATCTGTTCTGCTGTTATTCTGGGTAAAATTAATAGGTCTAAGGAAGGATCTGATCATAATGACAATCTGGTCTTCACAGCAGGAGGTTTTATAAAGGAGTTGAACTGTGCCTTGTTGAGAACACTTAAAGTAATTAGTTACAGGGCTACTCACTTTCTTTCCTTTTTAATAATAATAATGGTTATTAATGTTTACAAATTAAAGAGTCTTACTCCAGATGAAAGGGGTACCCGAACGCAGACTCAGGAGCAGACGCTCTGTACCTTTACGCCGCGGGCCAGGGCAATGACACCGCAGCATCCTCCTTTTCCTGCCAGATTGTCTTCATCTCTACTCTTCCCTCCCTCCTTGCTCCCCAGGGCACAGCTAGAAACAAAGTGCCTAGGGCTTGCAGTTGTGGCTGGAACCCGCAGAGCTCAGGGGCAGAGGCCGACACTCCTGACCTGTCTGCCCAGGGCCTGGCACAGTGGAGGTGCTCAGTAGATATCTGTTGATAGGCTGAAAGAAAGGAAGGAAGGGGGAAAGGAAGAAAGATGAAAGAGAGAGGAAAAGAAAGAAAGATAAAGAGAGAAAGGAAGGAAGATAGAGGAAAGATGGAAGAAATAGGACAATAAGAACAAGAGGCAAGACATAGAGAAAAGAGGAAGAAGAAAGGAAAGAAAGAAGACTAGAAGTAAAAAAGAAAGAAGAGAGATAAAGAAGGAAAGAATGACAGCTCTTTCATTCATTTCATTACTTCCAAGACAGGGAGCGTTGATGCTGTAATTTGTGTTTGGGTGTCTGTTACCCCATAAACCAGGGCAAGCACATTGCAGCCACTGGGTGCAATCCTGCCTGCCACCTTCTTTTTAAACATCAAGTGTTTTGGGCCTGTATGATTACGTATCATCCACAGGTGCTTTCACACTACACCTGCAGATCTGAGTTACGGTAACAGAGCATGGATGACCCCCAGAGCCTGAAAATGGACTATGTGGCCCTTACAGAGTCTATTGGCCAACCTCTATTCTCACCTCTTGAGAGCAGACGTCTTGTTCAATGTGATTTTCAGACATGCTGAGTGGGACCAACTTTCCCAGAATAGAACTCCCCACCTGCATGATGTTCAGAGACCCTTAAGCCAAGACAAGTGCCACTTAAGGGGGCAGGTGACATGGGAGTGGGAGGAGAGAGGCATAAGGAGCATGAGCTTCTAAACTTCTGTCTTGTCAACCTGAGAACGGTTTCTAAGAGACTGGGATGCCATGTGTGGGCCCCAGGCCCACAGAGCTAAAAGCAGCCACAGCAGGGGCAGTGTCAGGAAGCGAAGACCCGCTCTATGTCTTAACCAACCACCATCACCAAACTTAATTTATACTTACAAGAAACAAGACAGTATGATGCAAGGGTGCAATTGGGAAGGAGAAGGCTAAGGTTTGATCTTCCATTTACTGACCGTGTCACCTGAATTAGAGCATTTAACTTATCCGAGTCCAGTCTTCTCACTTGTAAGACGGAGATGAAAATAATCTAACATTATATAGCCTTGATGTGTTAGATGAGCAAAGCATGTCAAACGACTTTGAAAACCACAGGATTCTGATGCAAAAGATTATTATATAATAGAAAAGTTATTATGTAATCGTGTGATGGACCTGGATAAGCCAGTGTTTCTGTGCTGTGGAAGTGTGGGCGTTGTTCTCCCGAGTTCTGGCTCTAGCGCAAGATCATATGCTCAAAGGCATTTTTTGGTAGAGCCGATCTGTCAAGGCAATCAAACTTCGAAACTAGAGTAACACTCATCCCAAGACCCCAGTGGCATAAAACAACAAGCTTAAATTTCTTGCTTATACATCTGCCGGTCAGCTGGAGCTCAGCTGATCCAGAACAGGCTCAGCCAGCTTTGGCTCTCATTTGCTGGTCTGATTTGAGGAGGATGTATCTCTCATCCTCTTTGGGCCAGCAACTTCCTAAGGCATTTTCTTTCCACAGTGATAGGAGCACAGAGACCCAAGCCTCTGCTGGCATCGCATCTGTTAACACACCATTGACCTCAGCAAGAAAGAGGCAAGCAGACTCTTCTCACCATGAGGCCAAGGCAAGTCAAACGGCCAAGCCCAACATCAGTGGGCCGGAGGAACACACGCCTCTCCTCCATGGAGGTCTGTTGGAGGGAGTGAATATTTGTTGACTAACAACCTATTAAAGAAGCCAAAACATTAGCTAAGCAGTGTCTAGTGTCACCCCACGCTACTGGATCCAGATGTTTAAGGATGCTTATCTTATTTTGATGTTTGTTAGCGAGCCAATTACCAACAGCGGGGCTGACAGCCACTTGCCAATCTGCTGAACACTTTACCCCTGACCTCACTTGTGTGTTTTTTCACATCCAGGTGCAACGGACCATCTAGTACGGATATCTGCACAATTTCTTCAAAAGCCCAAATTCACTGATGAAATTTAATAGAAAAATGGGCACTATCTAAGGACAAGTTCAGGTCATTTGGAAAATGACATAAGATAGAGATGCAAGATGATTGGATATGCCTGTAACAAGGAAGCAAAAGAAGCCAGGACTAAAATCTGACTCTAGCAAGAGAGTTGAGGTCACCTTAAATAAAGCTGACAGCCGTGGGCAAGGGGTCCCAATTAATTACACCTTAATTTAAAAAACAGTCTCTGTTGCGTGTCATCCTCACTGTCCTCTAGAGCTGTAGGGAATACCATAGCATCCTGGGGCAGGAAAGGGGTAAAGGCAGCTCTTCTGTGTTTCTCTTTCTCTTTCTGCCTTCCTTCTGCTCTGCAAGAGGTAAGGATAAGGTTACCCTAGGATCTACGGCTTCATAAATATGCAGAAGAAAGACAAATCAACTTGAAACTCAAAAAAATAATTAAAATATAAATAGACTTGTTTGTTTCAAGGATTTGCAATGAATGCTTGACTCAGTCTGAAGATTAATCAGCAATGGATAATTATACTTTCACACACACACACACACACATATCCATACACACAAAAAAGATATCCCTGGTCCCTTCTAAGCAACATGAATGCAAAAACTGTGAGCTTTCTGGTTCAAGCAGAGGTGAAGCCACCTGAAGCACTGAGTTTGAGAATTTACACCACACCTGTTGCTGAGCCACCACCACAGGAATGGGCCATGGGTGGCCCTTCCACTTTCCATCCTCCCTCTTTTCTGTCTCTCCCCCTCTATTCTCTCTTCCTGCTTCCCTCCTTCCCTGCTCCTCTCTCTCTCTCTCTCTCTCTCTCTCTCTCTCTCAATCCTTCATTTCTCCTGCAGTGTTTTCTCCCTGAAATTTGACTTTCTGTCAAATGAGAGAAGCAGTCTACCAAGATCTACCAGCACATAGACATTTACGAAGCTTTTATCGTTGGGCCAAACCTGCGATTGCCAGCAAGGTGAAGAAACCTGAGCCCTGTCCTATAGGAACCCATAGCCTGCAACAGTTTTTCTCAACTGGGCAAAATTTTGCCCTGCCAGGAGACATTTGACAATGTCCAGAGACGTTTTTGCTTTTCATGGCTTAGGGTGTTGCTACTGGAATTAGTAGGTAGAGGCTTGGGTTAGTGACAAATACCTTATAAGTCATAGGAAAGACCCCCCCCCTCCCCCCAATTACAGAATTATCTGGCTCTAAATGTCAATAATGTTGAGGTTGAAAAATCTCGGTCAGGAAGGAGAAACAAGATACAGACACATGAAAAGGTGACTCACTCCTAGGCTATGTGGAATGAGGGCCCCCTATATGCTATGGCACTTGGGCTCAGGTAAGTTTCAGGTCATGCTTCTCTTTCCTCTTTCCGGTCTCTGGCTCTTTCCAGTTCTGCAGGCTCCCAGATTTGCCGCCACCTTTGAGAACCACCTTTGAGATTCTTGATCATAATTGTACTCTTAGGAATGGAGTTCCTCTCCCCTAAGCCATCTTGGTAGCCATCTTGGTAGTTCAGTATTTGGCCATCCAGCCATTCATCTGTTCATCCATCCATCTACTCATCTATTTATTCATTTATCCAATTAATAGTATCCATTTGGCACTGTTGCAGTCACTCAAACTCTACTAGGCACACCTCACTCTAAGGTTTCTCAGGAGGGAAAAAAATTGGAAGAGAATGTGAGCTAAGCATTATGTGAGAGTTAGTGCTAAGATAGGGTGCTCCTTAGGGATCTCATCACTGAGCATAGGGTCTCACTGCTGCCCTATATGTTTGCTTAATGTCCCTGAGCAATGTGCAAGTTTCCTCCTCTTGTTGATGCCTCTAACTCCCCATCTGTTAAGTGGAAGTTTTACCCCTACTCATTGTTCCACAAAATATACAACCAGGTGCTCAGCCTGATGGACTGCTGGAGGAAGGAGAGGGCAAGAGGGGAATGAAGGCGAGAGCAGCAGCATCCTCCCTATGCCCTACAATGGCTTTATAGCCTATGGCAAGTTTCTCAAACTCACTGTGCCTTAATTTCCTCATTTGTATAATAAGCATAATAATGGCACCCTACTAAAAGAGTCACAGTGAATGTTGACTGAGCCCATACATGAAAAGCACTAAGAACAGTACTTGGCATATAGTAAGAGCTCAATAAATATTAAGAGTAGTCACCAGTGTAGGTCATGAAAATTTTGATTAAGTGATGGAGTCTGGTGGAAACAGTGGAACCTCATATTGAGGAATGAGACCCCTGTGGAGCACTGTCTTTTACCACTAACCTTTAAACCAGGGTTTCTGAACCTCAGCATTATTCATATTTAGAGCAAGATCATTCTTTGCTCTGGGGCACTGTGCAGTACAGGATATTCAGGAGCATCCTTGGCCTTTACTCATGACATGCAATAACACTCTCCCCCCAACTATGACAACCGATGTCTCCAGACATTGCCAAATATCCCCTGGGGAAAAAAATCACCCTAATTGAGAATTACTGTCTTAAATGATACTGATAAAAAAAACTAATGATAGTAATAACAAAACATATGTGAGTAACCACCTTTCCATCAGATGCAATTTCCCTTTCGACAGGACCTGAGAGCATCTTACATGTGCTGCACATAAATGTACATGCTTTGGAAATACTTCCATTCTGCAGAATTTGAAGCACTTCGCTACAAAGTGGTCTGGTTGGTTCCTCCAAGGCAGTATGCCTCCAGTTCAACAGACTTGCCATGAGGTGGCTGGATAACAAATGTTCAAAAGAATAAGTTTGCTTCCAAGCAGAGATAACTGAGAATCTGGAGATTAATGCATATATTCCACCCAATTATGATGTTAATATAAACATGACTTCAGAAAGATAACAATATAAATATGTATTAATCAGTAATCACTTACATATCTCTATCAGACGTTCAGTCACATGGCCTTGGCTTGAGGCCTCACTCTGGCATTTACTGTTGAAGTGACTTTCGGTAGGTTACTTATTCTAAGTCTCGGTTACCTCTTCTATAAAATGGAGCTAATAATCACACCCATCTTGTGAAGATTAAGTGAGAAAGTGCCTGGGAAGAACTCAGGACGGTGTGCTGGCAGGAAGGAAGTATTCCACACACGGTAGCTATCGTTATTGAGAAGAGAAAAATGGTGAACCAAAACTTTTAAAATAAAAATAACACATTGGCAGAGGGTGGTGGCTTTCTTTCTCTATTTTCAACTGGTTTTGACTACTGTTAATACAATTTGGGGTCCTTAACTGTATTGGGTTAAATAATGTCCTCCCAGATCCATGTCCACTTGGAAACTCAAATATGCCCCTATTGGAAATAGGTGGGGTTTTTTTTTTGTTTGTTTGTTTGGTTTTGTTTTGCAGATGTAGTTAGTTAAGAGGAGATTATATTGGGGGTATCCAATATTGGTGGCTCAGTCAGTTAAGTGTCTGCCTTCAGTTCAGGTCATGACTTCGGGGTCCTGGGATTGATCCCCACCTCAGGCTTCCTGCTTAGTGGGGAGCCTGCTTCTCCCTCTCCTCCCACCCTGCCCCGGCTTATGCTCACATTTGCTTCCAAATAATTAAAATCTTAAACTACCATGAGGAGGTGGGGATAGATTGGAGTGATGCTTCTGTAAGTCGAGGACACCAGGATTTTCAGTCACCATCAGAAGCTAGATGAGGTAAAGGAAGAATTCTTCCCTGGAGCTCTCAGAGGTAGTATGGCCATACCCACACCTTAATTTCAGATATCTGGCCTCCAGAACTGTGAGATAATAAACTGCTGTCACCGGGGATCCCTGAGTGGCTCAGCGGTTTGGCGCCTGCCTTTGGCCCAGGGCGCGATCCTGGAGTCCCGGGATTGAGTCCCGCGTCGGGCTCCCGGCATGGAGCCTGCTTCTCTCTCTGCCTGTGTCTCTGCCTCTCTCTCTCTCTCTCTGTGTCTATCATAAATAAATAAATAAATAAATCTTAAAAAAAAACTGCTGTCATATGAAGTTATGCAGTTTATAGTACTTTGTTATGGCAGCCCTAGGAAACAAATATACCAACTTGCTGTGTCTCTTAGGCTCTGCTTGGGTGAGTGGTGCTGTTTCTTGATTTGTGCAAAAAATAGGTCTTCCTATAGGTGTTTTTAGCTATCTGTTTATTTCCATCAAAGCCAACATTATTCTTATCTTAATTCAGTCAAGGAGTTCACCTCTGTTAATGAGTGTACTCCAAGCAAAACCTGGTATCCCTTCCTGGGCAGACCAACTTTGTTGACTCATGGGTTCTCATCCTTTCCCTCCCCATTCCACCATATTTCCTTATTTCAAACTGCCCCAGAGGATTATGTCCTTCTCAACTTCCGACTTAAGTCAAAGTCTGACTTGATTAAACTTGGCCAACCCTCCTACTAACACAAGTCTCACTTAATTACCTTCTACTTGTCTATATCTGATCAATGGGTCTAGTAGCTCTATTAAGTAGGTATTATCATTTTTCCACTGAACCTAAAATAAGATAAAATAAAGACTCCTGAGCTTAGGATGGACCATAAAGGACATCTCTTCCAGCATTCCCTTTGCTTCCCCCTATTCAAGGTATGTATTTTTTCTACAATATTCTTATCCAGCAAACATCTAGACACATTGCTTTAAAACCTCCGGTGATGGGAAATTCATTACTTCTTACAACTGTCCTTTTTATCTTTAGACATGTCTAGATTGAGGAAGGTCTTTACACAGATTTAGAATCTGTCATTCCATTCATTGTTGAACTAAAATTTGTGGACTAGCCAAAATAGTTCTACTGAGGAAGAACTGCTGAGAATTGGAAAGCAAGTTCTGTGGCCCCAAGGCTATAAACACTCATCTTCCTTTTTATCCTAGGTTAGGGGCAGAAATAATAATTGGCAAAAATTAAGGAATATCTTGTGAAAGTACACCTGACTTTTCTTGAATGATTTTCCCCTGAGAGAGCCATAACCATCTCAGACAGGAATAACCAGATTATGACAGTTACTGCTCATGGTACCCATTTGACGATTACCATACCTTACCTTCTATCATTGTTGTTTGCCTTGTGTGTACATGTCTAATGATGAATTGGTCTTAGACCTACAGGAAGGCTGTTGTAGGTATGATGCTGTCTCTGCAGTTTTGTGTACTTTGGATGTACAATTTAGTATCCTAACTTCCCAACAGTATCAGCTGTTTATCTTCTGAGCTGCAACTCATGATTATAATCCCAACCTTTGGCCATTCTTTTCTTTCCATCATGCACATACTGCATCTCCATTTGCAACACAAATGCGATCCATCCCTCAAGACCAGATCTAATCCCATTTCCTCCAGGCTTTCCCCAAACTACTCTATGTACGTCTAACTCGCATTCATCCCTTTCTTCTGTAAATTCTTCCTATCACTCCTATCATGCTTACCATCTCTCTCCCTTACTTTGACATCTTTATCACCTTGTGCCTACTCTTCTTACTAAACTGTTCCTTGTGCGTATGTGTGGATTCTTCTATCAGGCTCGGGGCTCCTGAGAGGCAGAGACTAATTTTGTTGTTTCCCCCACAGTCTATGTACAAAAGAAATATTTGTTAAAAATACAAATAAGCTCAGTTGTTAGGACTGAGGAGGCTTTTGCTGATTGATCCATGCTCTTTCTCTCATCCAGTCCCTCTTCTAACCTACAAGAGGCTTTTATGAAAAGTGTAGATGGAACAGAGGGTGCATTCAGAAGAGTAAAATGAGAAAACTAACTCAAAGACTAAATCCTTAACCTAAGCCTTACAGGAATCATACCTTAACACTCTGAATAAACACAAACACATCTCTCCTCTTGAAAAAAATTGTCAAAATATATCCTGGGCTGTCACAGTCCATTTCCTCTGTATCACCATTACTGTCATTCATGAGATATCAAGAGCCCAGGGTAGCAGATGAGGGATGGGATGGTCCATTTTATATTCCATAAAAAGACATAGAGGTATGGCAACAAAGAATGATTTGCCCAGGAACCCAAAGAACTAGCCTCCATACTCACTGTCGTGCCACTCTCCTGAGCATATCTCCACTAGCTAACAGCCCTCATGCCAAGAGACCCAAAGCAAACTTTAGGAAAGAGGATGGAAACTCTACTACCAGGTAGAAGTTTTGAGAGCAGAAAACACCAAGTCAAGCTGAGCTAAAGAGGGGTCTTGACTCGATTAGTTTCCTCATTGCTCTATCTCTGCTTTGAGTCTTTCTCATATATTTCCTGCTCATGAGATTTACCAAGTATTCTTTTATCTAGGGGATTGGCAGATTTTTCCCTTCATTCTGTAAAGGGCCAGACTATTAGTATTCTAGGCTTTTCAGGCTCTATGCTCTATATTGCTATTGTTCCTTTCTGCCTTTGTTGCGTGAAAGCAGCCATAGATCAAATTATGAGTCCCAATAAAACTTTATTTATAAAAACAAGTGGAGGAACTAAATTGACCTGGAACTCATAATTTGTTGACCCTTGATCTTGGGGAATCTCTACGTTCTTCAGCCTTGTTCTATTCCTGTGGCCACATGTTGGCTCCTATAGCTCATCTCATTTAGAACTGTTTCCTTCCCTCCCTCCCTTCCAGCTCCATCCATATTCTACATATCTATTTTGAGTCTCTGTATTTTCCCCCATGAAAACTTCATTGATCACTCCAACCTATATAACTCAAGTGAGTTTCCTATAGCCCATGGCATTTATAGTCAGTACCCCAGAGTTCAGAATATAATTGTTTCATGAGTATTAATTTTCTCTTACCAGCAATACTGTGAGGTCCTCGAGGGAAGAGAACACACCTTATAGTGATATAGATTTTCTACACTTCCCCTATTACAGCTTGGCATGTAGTAAGTGTTTAATAAATACTTGCTAACTGATTTATTGGCTTATGTCTACAATAGTGTGTCTTTGCTTCTTACTTTGTGTGGTAGGCTGAAAAGTGGCCCCTCAAGATGTCCAAGCTCCAAATCCCCAAATGTGTGGATATAACCTTATATGTGAATGAGGACTTTGCCATATGACTATGTTAAAACCTCAAGGTAGAGAGATCACCCAGGATTATCTAGGTGGGCCCCATGTAATCACAGGGTCCTTATAAGAGCAAAGCAGGAAGAATCAGATAAGGGGTCTTTCTGGAAGCAAATTCTTTCCTGGTGCTTCCATAAGAACCAGACCTGTTGGCACCTTGACACTAGCTCAGTGAAACTTATTTCCAAATTTTGGGCTCTGGAACTATAAAAGGATACATTTATGTTGTTTTAAGTTATCAAGTTTGCGGTAATTTGTTACAGCAGCAATAGGAAGCTAAGACCCTCTGTGAGAGAAAAACATTAATGATTAAAGGCATCAAGAGACATCTTTGTACCTCTCTGTGGATGCTACAGCAGACACCTAACCACAGCACTGAGCAGCTTTTCTCCACTGAGGAGGGAAACTTGAAGGAGGTGGTGAGGAAAGACTACAGAAAGGCATATTTGTTTCTAGGAAGAAACTTCCTAGAAAAATTCTGTACTTAAGCTACTCTTCCAGATGTAGTTTAATGAGACTGGTTCTGGAGATGTAGGTTTGAGATCCAACTCTGCCACATGCACGTGACCTTGGGCAAGTCACAGTCTCTTTGGCAGTAGAGCCTGACTGCTGCAAAAGTTGAAGGAGGTCTTCCCAGCCCCACTTAATTGGCCCCAATGAGGCAAATCTAACCCCTCTGTTCATCTGGAATTAGTAAAACATTTACTAGAAGCTTGCAACAAAGCTACCCAATAAGAAGCCCAAGGGGCAGCTCTGTCATACACACCACTAAGGACTCAAGAGTTGGTGATGCTGAACTGCTAAGCAGCTTCGAGACTTCTTTCTGCAAAGGAGAGGTTGCAATTTCTCCAGTCAAAGAATGCTGCCAAGTCTGAGACCCAACAGCTAGGTGATTATTTCCAGAAGGATGGATCAGGAGGTTGTTTTCTTTTGTTCTTATTTTTTTGAGTTATATGCTAGATTAATCATAGAGGTCCTACTAGTATACCCCAGGGTGCAATTATTGTCATTTTTATTCTATTAACAATAACATTAAATAGTAATGGCAGTTTTGTATGAACAGTAACATTCTAGTGTTGTCCAAGGCCAATCCTTCTTGTGTTCCAGATAGTTCTCTCCATCAATTTTCCCCACTTCCCCTTGTGTCATCAAACCTTGCTCACCTCTATCTCTTTCCCTTTACACTCTTAACATGCTCAGCTTCTCCATACATTGAGTGAAAACAAACAAAAGTTTTTCTTGAACCTCCTCAAACAACCAATTGTTCTATTTCTTCCTTCCTTTCACTGCCCAAGTACTCCAAATCCTGTCTGCTCTCACTGCTTCCCCTTATCACCATCCTGTACCCTTTAACATCTTTCATTCTGGCTCTCATTTCAAATAATTATTAACACAAATTACACTCTATACAACTGAACTTTTCTTAATTGACAGCTTCAACAGTCCCTCTCAGTTCCTTATCTTCTTTGACCTCTCCGCAGTGTATAACTGGCCTCTCCTTATAGCTACCACTTCCCTTAGTTTGCATGACAGTGCCTTACCCTGATTATTCTATTTGTAGTCTTTTCTTCTCTGCCCTTTGTACTCTGCTCTTCTTTTCCTTGTCCCCAGTGGTAGCTGGTCACCAGGTCCTGTATCTAGTTCTCCTCTCTTCCCACCACCTTCAGTGATCTCGCCTACCCCAGGGCCTTACCATCATCCATACACCACAGATTCCATTTCTATCTTTCCAAATGTGTTGTAGACATCACCACGTGGATGTTCAAAGAACACACTGAAATAGCTCCAAGTCTGAACTAATGTTCACTTCCATCAAAGCAGTAGAGCCATGGCTCTTCAAGTTGTATAGGCTTGGGTTCCAGACTAAGCTCCTCATTGCTTTACCTGTGTGACCCTAAGAAGTTCATTTTTGTGTCTCTATTTCCTCACCTGAGAGATGGGAAAATAGAAGTATCTACTTCACAGAGTTCTTAAAAAAATTAAAAGGGAGAGTGCATCCAAATCACCATGTTTAGTGTCTGGAGCATACTTATGGTTCAATAAATGTGAGTTGTTATTATACCTGCCTTGCCTTTTCCTATATATAACATCTTATTTTGCTTTTCAAACTCAGCTGATCATCCTTGACTCCACCCTACATCCAACTGATTGTCAAATATTGTCAATTCTTCTTTAATAATATGTTTTTTGTTTCTGTTTTGTGCTTTTCATGTGCTCAGTCTTCTTGCTAAGACCAACGATACCCTTTTATCCAGTATCTCCATCATCCTCTCTACCCTTCAATCCATCCTATATACTTGAGGGTTTTATCTTTCTGAAGTGCAGATTCAACACATAATTTTTCTGCCCCTATACCTTGAATGACATCTTATTACATTACAAATAATTAGAATTCAAGGCTCTCCATGATCTTACCCTTGCCTGCTTTCCCAGCATTATTTCCCACAACTTCCCTGTAAGGATCTCAAACTCTACCCAAACTTAGTGTATCACAAAAACTTGTCTTGCTTTTCTGACTCTGTATCTTTGCTTATGCCTTTCCTATTACTGATACTGCCATGTGTGGTAACTAAAATGTCAGCCTCCCTTTAAAGATTTTATTTATTTATTTTCTTTGAGAGAGAGAAAGAGAGAGAGGGAGGGGCAGGGGGAGGGGCAGAGGGAGAGGGGGAGATTCTCAAAACAGACTCCTCACTAAGCATGGAGGTAGATGTGGAGCTTGATCTCATGACCCTGAGTTCATGATCTCAGGCAAAACCAAAAGTCTAACGCTTAACTAACTGAGCCACCCAGGTGCCCCTCTACCTCCCTTTGAAGTCCAAGTAAAATGGCACTTATTCAGACTTAGTGATTCTTAAACACTTTCAGTTTGAAAATCTGATGAAAATTTAGATTTTCTTCAGGAAAGACACAAATGAGCCAGTAGAACACTTGCATATGTTTTCAGAGGCCCATGAAACACTGCTACACCACTGAATGATTTTTCATATTTAATTTTTTTAATTCCCTGAATTCTTAAAACATCACATATCTTTTTCAAAGAACTCATCACATTATTGCTGGTATTTCAGTTAGGTTTTTTTTTTAAGATTTTATTTATTTATTTATTTATTTATTTATTTATTTATTTATTCATGAAAGGCACAGAGAAAGAGAGAGAGAGGCAGAGACACAGGCAGAGGGGGAGAAGCAGGTTCCACGCAGGGAGCCCGATGCAGGACTAGATCCCGGGACTCCAGGATCACACCCTGGACCAAAGGCAGGTGCTAAACCGCTGAGCCACCCAGGGATCCCTATTTCAGTTAGTTTTAATGCAGGTCTTCCTAAATTTCCAGAAAAGCGTTTTCTTTGGTGTTGTTATTGCTATGTTTTTGTTTGTTTGTCTGTTTTTTAATGAGGTTCAAAGATCATCAACATTAAAGTCAGATGAGTGCTTGGTAAAAATGAAGATTCTTGAGGGCAACTTCAGACATTCAAGCTCAGAGTCTCTGGAGGTGATGGGTAAAAGATGGAGAAACATTTCTCTATATGTATGCCCTGCTGAGGTGCTCATGAAGCCTTGGTCTCATCCCATGCCTGAGCCAGCACTCCAGAGGCAGGAGTATAGAAATATCCCTTTAGCCTTTCTGGTCTAGTGTTACTGGGAACTGTGATGGACAATAAAATAATTATTTCTCCTGCCATCTTCTACTGATTTATTGGATTATTTCTACACCAATACCTTTTGAATTTGGAACAGAGACTGCTATGTGTTTGGGGATATTGTATCTGGGTCCCTGAGCTGCCTTCTGTGCAGATGACTTATTTTTCTCAACCTCCTATCCGGCATTGGTGAGGAGGTTTCTGCTTAGTCTTGCTTTGATACATCTTAACACAGCTTTATAGAGAATTCTAGTATGTTTCCTAATGGAGCTTGCCTGAATTATGATAGCAATTTGTGTAAATGCCTTATCGTCCCTCTCTGACTATGAAGCTCTTAAGGGTGGACTAAACCAATTTCCAGGTTTGGCATATCCATTGTATTGCCTTGGTTCACCCAGATAGATGAGGTCTCTTCCTTCACCCGCCCCATTCCAAAAAAGGTCAGAGAATATTATAGCTTCCTTTTTTTTTTCCTATCTACAACCTACCCATTTTTCAATTTTTACCTCTTCCACAAAGTTCTTCCCAAGAAGTTCTAGTGCACATTGATCTCTCCCCTTCTGAGCTGTCCAGGGCACTTAGAGTCTATTGCAAAAATTCCTTATCAACTGTAATCATATGTAGTCCACTATCTATGCTAGTTTGACAAAATGGTTAAGTTCGTGGGCTCCAAAGCCAAGCAAACCAGAGTCTGAAATTCAACCCCAACACTACAAAACAGTATGGTCCAAACCTAGTTCTGGGACTCAGTTCAGCACCCATAAAATAGTAGTAATATCATATATACTTCGTGGTATTTTTATGAGAATTCACTGAGATAATATGTTTAAAGCCCTCAGCATATGCTCAGGATACAGTAAATAATAAATGTTAGTTTTATAGAGATATCTTGTATAAGTCAGATTAGGCCAAGTTATGCTACGGTAACAAGGAATTTTAAAACATTGCTGGTTATTTTTCACTCAAGGTACATATCTAGTGTAGCAAAGTTAGGAATCAGCTCCACATTTGGTTGAGTCAGCTCCCGAGAACCAGGCTGACTACAAAGCTATTAGTGGAACATCACCCATCATCACAGCAAAGGGGAAAGAGACTATGGTAAAGCAAGAACTGGCCTTTAAAACTTCTGTCTGGAAATGACACACCTCACTTCCCCTTGTGTTTTATTGGTCAAAATCATAAGACAGAGTCTGACTTCAAAGGGACAAAAAAAGAATGATTCTCCCTCAGGAAGGGGAGGGGGAAAATAGTTATAAGTCTTTCATTTATTTTAATTTTCCAACATCAATTATTTAACTGATATATCTTTCATATCGCTCAGAACTTAGCACATAGTAGGAAGTAAATACATATTTTATTGATGGGTAGTAGGTGTTCATCATGTCTCTACATTTTGAATGGAGTTGAGTGATTGAAGAAGAAATTCCTTGGTGATATATAGCAAGTGTCTGAAAATGACAAAGTGTCAACTGATGAATTGACAGTAAAGGATCATAGATCCCTGTTTCCTTAAAACAAATGAAACCATCCACCTGGCACATATGCTTAACTTGAGTATCTTCCAAGTCCACATTTGCCTCAAGATTTCTTCTTAGAGTAATTTTTCACTTAGTTCTCTGCAAAATCCATGATGTTGCTGTCATTTTTACATTTAGATTCACAAGTCCAGCACACACAAAATTCTTTATTTCTTCCTGGGTCCCGGCCAGCAATTAGAATCCGATTCCTTCAAGTTATCTTGGGGATAAACATGTGGCCTGGACATCTGGGCACCTAGCTTCCTGCTCTCATAAAAGATGATTCTCTATTTAAATAAATAAAGGCCAAAGAGAGATGTGGATAGTCCAAAAGTGTAAATCTTTAAAGGAAATAAAACCTAATCCCCCAGGAAATTTTGGGCATCTCTCTAACTAATTATTCATTATTATCGATTATCTTGCCCTGGTTTTATCCCTAACCTTGAGAACATTTCTTTCGAGTCACTCTCAGTCTTGAAACTTAGAATCAAAATTCCTTCCTAGGGCATATTTATGGCTCCAGTGCTTCTGTGGCTTCACCAGATAGTAATGTCCCTGGAGTCTCTCTTCTGCCAACAGCAGATTAAGCCTCTACCGGGAGAGCCTTTTGCTTCTCTAGAGTTTTCTTTCTCAGTCATCAGTGATCAGATGTCTCACATGACCTTGATGACAAGTTCTTCCATCTCAGTACTAGAAAGAAATTTCCAGCGGGGGGAATACTATCTCCTTTCAAGTCCCCTACTCAAAATTTACCTTCTTCTTTATCCATAGAGTAGAATCCCAAGTGGGATCTAGAAGCGCTGAAGCCACATAAAGCTGCTAGTCTGGGATTCTGGGAAGCCAGGGGGAAGATCAAAGGGCTTCATGAAAGAAAGGGATGCCAACCTATTTACTAACTCACTCTTTCTTTTTTTTTCCTACTTTCCTTCTTTCATCCTTATCAATATTTTGACTAAATTATATGCAAACCAAAATTTGAATTGAATCCCTTTAGCAACCAGCTCTTTTACAATACAGTGCTTTTTGATACAGACTGCTTTTAAACGCTACGTGCCTCTTTCCAATGCAGTCCCGTAGCAAAACATATCACTATTTAAATGTACTTATAACATCTTACTTTCTATTAAAAGTCAAGAAGAACGAGTAAGAATTTTCCACTTTGTTTTTTACTGTAATGTTCTCAGAGATGAACATATTACATGGCATACAGGTCTCCAACAACTAATTGTGGGTGAAAGTGTGAATGAATAGCATGGTGGTAGACAGATATTCAACCCAGGCAAACTTCCTGAGTTCAAAACACAGTTCCACAGTTCCACACTTACTATGTGATTTTCCTCTTTTCTGCTTCAGTTTTCCTCTCTCTGAAATGGGGACAATACTGCTTGGCTTAGTCAAGATTCATGCAGATAACAGAAAACATACCAGGTATTTTAAGCAGAAAAGGATTGAAGACACCGAATTATGTGCTTACAAAATTGTCAAATGATGGGAGGAGCAGGCTCTGGGATCAGCCTATACAAATCAGTTCCAAAACACCATTGCCCTACTGGCCCACTAAGAGAACCCCTACATCTGCCCATCATAAAGCTGAGGAAACAGTAGGTCACTGTCCCAACTGCTAAATTCAAGAACACATCACCTGAGATGTAATCCAAGGATCAGAAGCCACCAGACCGGCTGGTTCTAAGAAGAACAGTCTGGAAGCTATCATCACAACTGCTGCTCCCAGGGTCAAATGGACTAGACTAACTGGATCTGTATTAGGAAACAGATTTTCTCCCTATCTAACACAACAAGGAATTCAAGTTTCAAAAAAATCTGATTGAATAAACAAAATCACATCTAGATTCTAGCTATGAAGCATTCTGGGAAGTGTAGTTTTCAGTTTCCGAGGCACGATGACATATATAAGACGCAATCAAAGAAGAGGGTGCAGTAGATGTTGAACAAACTGGGCCATCCCCTGTAGGATTTAAGTGAGATTGTTTGGGAAAGTGCTTTAGCACAGTGTGTGACACATGTTTAACGTGTTAAATGTTAGCTCTGTAATTTTTTATAAGGCAATCTATCTACACTAGCTTGGGTGGTAACCGCTTACATATATTTCTTAAACGCTACAGGCACAGAATAACAAGTTTCATTAACGAATCTTATAAAACCTAACACTGGTATTTTTGTTACTGGACATTGGTAGAGCCCATGCATCCCTCATCGCGTTCCACATTCCTGACTTTCTTCACATGACTGAAAATAAAGGCAAAATCCTCCTCCCAGAGTTTTGGCAAAATGTTGTAATGCTTCTGCTGAGGCCTTCCCCACTGCTTACCCTCTTGGAATCCACAGAACCTGCAGTTTGGCTAATCACTTCAAGCTGCAATTATCTATAGAATGCTCTCCAATTGTTTGGTCCTTTGTGATTTGGGGGCAGCGTGTATAGGTGTTTGTGTTTCTTTTGTGTGAAGGATGCTCATTCCAGTGACCATTTACTCACTTCTCCTCAATTAGGTATCTTTTCCCCCTTGGGATCAATTCAAGTTCCCTTTGCCTCCTTTTATTTTTCCCCAGGCAAGTGCTCTGAGGACACTTCTTGCATGTCGAATAAGTCAACGCACAATATTGTCAGTGCACCATCTACATACCAGTTTCTATGCTAGGTCCTGTAGATCAAGACTTGCAGTTTGTCTAGGAAGACCTGTGGGGCTCTAGGAACACAAAATAGAGCAACCTAATCCAGATTTTGGTTGGGGATCATGGACAATGTCTTCAAAAATAAAAGCATAAGCTAAGAACTGAAGGATAAAAGATGAATGGGAATTAGCCAAGGGACACGGGCTTAGGGCATCAAAGGGTATTTTATGGAAAGAGAGAAATATACACAGGATATCTCTCCCCTCTCCCAATAAATTAATAGGTAAAAGATAGATTGCTGAGATTAGTGGTCAAGTTTCTGTTCTTTCAAGTATGGGTAATACAAAGCAATCCCATTTGCCTTAGAGCCTGCTGGTCTGCCACTGAATACAGTTTTGGTGGGAATGCCAAGTTCAGTGCCCTGCACTTTGGGGCCAGACTGTGAGTGGATGAAACAATCTAAGCCAATCAGGGGCTCTCTCCAGAATTTGAATCTTAAGTGTGTTAAAAGAAGACTAGATAAAGCTCAGCTTACCATAGTGGTAGGAGGCTCTCAGCCATCCATTATTTTAAGATACTTTGGTTTCTGTCCTTTCTGAGATTGCTTCTTTAGCATTTTTTCCCCCTCTCAATTCTGTGAAATACCTCCTTGTTTCCTGACACATTTTATTTTATTTTTTTTGCCTAAGTCATTCTCCATGACTTGCAACTAAGAAACCTTAGGGGATGCAGGAGAAAACTTTTTTTGGCTAAGGAACATTCTTCTGATAGGAGATTGAGGTGAAAAGCAAGAGCACAGGGCAGGGGTAGATGGAGACTAGTGAACAAAAGCTATCCCTAACTGTTCCACATTAAAAATACGTAAAACATTGGAAAATGAGGACAGAACAGAAGGGGGGGGGGAATGCAGTTGAACAACCTGGTAAAATTGTTTGAACAACTACGAAGAAGACCTGCCTCCCTAAACATTTTGTCCTAAGGCATTTTTCTACACATAAGGATGCTGAATGTGAATGGTTTTGTGGGGGAAAGGGGGAGTGGAAAGGGAGAAGGAGTTAAGTTCCACATTCCCATTGTCATGGAGTGAAATAATGACAGCTAGTGTGGGACTGGGAGGGAAATTCAGCGATGATGGTAGCTGAGAGCCACAGGTAACCGTGAGACTATAATCCTTGGACTTACTGCCATACACCATCAGACAGGGATTTGAGTACATTGTAGCTGACTTTCTTTTTTATATATATATTTTTAAAGATTTTATTTATTTATTAATGAGAGACAGAGAGAGAGAGAGAGCCAGAGAGAGAGAGAGGCAGAAACATAGGCAGAGGGAGAAGCAGGCTCCATGCAGGGAGCCCGACGTAGGACTCGATCCCGGGTCTCCAGGATCAGGCCCTGGGCTGAAGGCGGCGCTAAACCGCTGAGCCACCCGGGCTGCCCTGTAGCTGACTTTATTTTTAGAACAGAATGATCCATAAGGTGATGCCTCTTTATACATTTATGCCTCAAGAAGAAAACCTGGTGGATGACACACCAATATATTAGTAGATACTTTGCATGGTGGATTACATGTGATTTTTATTTTATTCAGTATACGTTTTCAGATATTGAAAAATTTCTATAATAAAATATAATGGAAAAACACTATTTAGAGCATGATCAAATACACAGCCCTTTTACCTCAAAAGACTGCTATGAGGACCAAGTCACACAATGTATATAAAAGTCTCTCGTAAATGTAAGGATGACTATTAATAATCCTTGTATATTCAGAGCTGGTGCTGTTTACAGAGCCCACCCTGGATCAGCAATGCTACATGGGAGCAGCCTTGCTGACTGGACAGAGGTGGCTTTGATACTCTATCCCTTCTTCTAAGTATGGTTGCCTCCACAGCAGCATTTCTGCTTCCCAGCAGCTGTCATGGTGCCAGGGGGTAGGGGCTTCTTCTACCCTGGATAACTGATGCTACTGGCAGCACGTACAACAGATGCACCTACAGAGTCTTGGAAGAGACACATGGTAGCCTGGAGAGGCCTCCACAGATACTCACAACCAAGACAGGCTACTCTAGCACCAACCTCCAGCACCCAGGATGACACAGCCGGGACAGTTCTTTGTGACAGTTGGCCACCACAGGTGGCCTAAGGGTCAGTCTTCAAGTCTCAGCAACACGTGGAGGATAGTCCTTTGGGAGCCCTGCCCTGTTGGGGTCCTAGGAACAGTGGGCCTTTATACAGGGGTTTCCGAGGAGGGTCTCGGAGGCCCTGATGGGGACAAGCCTCTGGGACTCAGTATCAGAACCTTCTGAGGCATGGGCATCCTTGAGAACTCCGGGTGATTTTATCCCAGATAGTTCAGGGGTGTTAGGACTTTGAGAGCAGCTGGTTGGTTCTGAGGGCAATTTGGAGCCCTTTGCCTAATGAGGGTGCAACCCAGCTCAAGTGCAAACCCCTCTCCTGAGACCTTGGGAAAGATTCAGGTCAACCTCACTTGCTCCATGAAGCTTTGTGCATACCTCATTCATAGCATCTATCACACGCCATGAAAGTTATATATAGATACACAGATATAGATAGATAGATAATGTGGATAATAGATAGAGACACATCAATTTCCTTATCTTTGTTCAGAGGACTGTGTGCTCCCAGGACACTGGGAATAAGCCTTGTCCACCTACCATAGTGCCTGGCAGGCAACAGCCTCAGTGGCAAACTCAGGAGCAAACGAATTCATCTACTCATTCAACAAATATTTATGGCATTATTGGCTCTGGGCCAGGCACCGTACAAGGCACTGGGGACCCAGTGATGAAGGAGACAAAAACCAGCCTCCACAGAGCTCCTCTTCTAGTGGGGAAGACACAAATATACTGTCACATAAGAAACATCAAACGTCAGGGATTGCCCTGAAGATAGATGGTGCATGAGGGAGGGAGGGAGGACTGCTTCAGATGTGGGTGGCCCGGAAAGGCCTCTGTGCAGGGGCTGAGTGGAGTGAGAGAATGAGCCCTTCTGAAGTCTGAAGGACGTCGTGCTGTCCATAGACGGAGGAGTGAGAAGAAGGCTCCGAGGTGAGAGTAGCCCTGCTGTGTCCCCGGACCACACAGAAAGGCCACACAGGAATAGGAACAGGTAGAAGGTGGGATTAAGG
Source organism: Canis lupus baileyi (assembly GCF_048164855.1). Classification (NCBI taxonomy): domain Eukaryota; kingdom Metazoa; phylum Chordata; class Mammalia; order Carnivora; family Canidae; genus Canis; species Canis lupus. The sequence continues at coordinate 70,677,838 of NC_132840.1, forward strand.
GGACCCACAGGAGCCCAGTGATGCAGGGCGTAGCGAGCTATGGAGGGGAGGCCAGACTCTATTCTGAGAGAAAGGACAAACCATTGCAGGGTTTCGAGCAGGGGATTGGTGCAGTTTGATTTGTGTTTCAAGTTGCCTCATGAGAATGGGAGAGGAACAAGAGTGGAAGCAGTGAGAGTAGTCAGGAGGCAAGAGTAAACGAAGGAGACATTGGGGGATTCCATGTGGATGGTCATGCCCTGCACTGTGTAGATATAGAGCATAGTCAGGTACAGCGGGCACTGGGTTTTCTATTTTTAGCCTGCAGAGAGTAAGCAAGCTCCCGGCCGGAAAAGTCTAGGGCTGGAACCCGCAATGTCCAGTTTCCAGCGTTACCGGAAACCTGGCCAAGACAAGGCATAAGCAGGGCCCAAGGATCAGAGCAGACAGACCAGTAGGCCCTGGGTATCTGGCTGCTTCTTGAAGGAGATGATGGGGCTGCCCCCTGAAGTGAGTGCTAGAGAGCACCACGAGGATGTTGCCCAGGACCCACGCTGCCCCACCTCGCATTCTCCCCCAGCACCCACTAGATGGTGCAGGAGCTGGGACTCTGGCAACAACAGGTGCTGAGACCTTTAGGGCAGCACCAGAGGCTGCTGCCCCCCCTCCCCCCCCCAGGCCTAGGCTGAGGACAGGGAAAAGGAAATTGTAGGGAAAAATAAGACACCTCCGACCCAACCCGCGCCAGGTCCCATTCTCCAGTGTGCTGATGGGGACAGGAATGCAAAGGCACATCCTGGCAGGCGGGGACATGACAACTTTCGCCATCACCTGGGCTCTCCAAAAGCAGCTGGTACACGATTTTCCTGCGAAGCCAGCCCCAAGCACCGCACCTGGGGACGGAGCACTCCTCCCCTTCTTGAGGCCCTCCAGCTCCCGGGTGTCACTTTTATTTACTTGTGTTACTGAGGACTGCCGGGAATGGCAACTAAAATGCTCACGTAAGGGTCTGTGGAGATTTATTCCACTGCCACCTTAGTGCTCGTTAAAACGCATGTAAAAAAGGATGCTGGGAGGTGATCCGGAGCAGAGGCAGCAGAAGAGTGCAGAGCTCCTACACGGAAACTGCCACGGGGTATTTATGGCCCTCAGAGTGAGGCCAGATGCTCTACCTAGCAGCCAGGGCCCTCCGAAGTCGCACCAATGCCCCCAGCATCTCCCCAGCATCGCTTCACGCACAGGAAAGCCTTTGCTCCCAACCAGCCAGGGCCTCACCGCTCTACCCCCACCCCCAGCAAGCCACACATTCCTTGCACCCCTCAGGCACCTGAAGAGTCTAGTACCCTCCTTCCACCCAGCCTTCCTAAATCTTCCCCACCTGCAAGGTGCACACTCAAGCCCCACCCTTAGCAACATCTGCCCTCCCTCGCCCGGACCATGTGAGGCTCATGGCAGGCACACTAGGGCCCCCCAGAGATGTCCATGCCCTCCTGCCTTACACCCGTGACTCTGTTCCCCATGGAGGCAAAGGGACTCTGCAGATGTGCTCATGTTAAGGACCTTGGATGGGGAGGTGCTGGTGGATTTTCTGGGGAGGGGGGCCCACCATAACCACAGGGTCCTTAGAAGAGGGACGCAGGCAGTTTTGAATTGGAAAAATGAGGAGGCTAGAGGCAGAGGTCTGAACTATGGACCTTGAAGATCAAGAAGGGGCCACGAGCCCAGGCATGCGAGCAGCCTCTATGCTGCAGGAGGCAATGAAACAAATCCCACCCCCACGACTCCAAAAGGAGTGCAGCCATACCAACGCCTTGGTTTTAGATTTCTGGCTTCCAGAAATGTAAGAGAAAACACTGGTGGGGTGTTAAGGCTCTAGGTGTGTGATGATTTGTTACCGCAGCCCTGGGAAAGTAGGAGCGCATTCTCCCCTTTCTGAAAGTGTTTCTGCTACTCATTTTGCTATGTCATCGCGGTCAGCCTCACATGGCCCCCAACTCTAATCCTCGTCTCCTTGCCTGGCCTAGAGGCCCCCAGAAATTCAGGGGGATACACCTGACATAGCTTTTGCATGTCCTCAGGGCTCAATGTAGGGCTCAGCACATTCTGGGTGCTCTGCCAATGGGCAAAGAAGGAACTGTGGACAGGTGGCAGGAGCACCTCCGAGGGGGCCTGTGGGTACCCCGCCTGGTTTGCTGAATGCGTTCCAGAGTTCTCCTAGGGCTTCGATGGTCCTGGCACTGTGCTAGGTCTTAGCGATACAGTGGGGTCCCCTTTATAGGAAGTCAGCAGGCTAGTAGGAAAGACAAACAGGCAGTAACTCATGAACTGTGCTGTGGGGAGCTATGGGAACCTGGCAGGGGCAACTAAATTGGCCTGGGGAATCAAGGAAGGCTTCCTGGAGGAAGTGACCTATAGGGCGAGAGAAGAAGGATGGCTAAAAAGAATCAGTCCAGTCAAAGAGCTGAGAAGGTGCTAGGAGGGGGGCATGAGAAACAATGCACCAAACAACACAGACGGAGATATGTATACACCCACATTCAGGGCAGCATTCTTCACCCAAAAGGCAGGAATAAAAACGAGAGGCAACCCAGGTGTCCAGTGATATGAATGGATAAATAAACTATGGTCTATTCATACAATGGAATATTATTCACCTTCAAAAGGGCGAACATTGACACAGGCTACAACATGGATAACCCTGAAGACGTTATACCAAGTGAAATAAACCGGTCACAAAAGGACAAACACTGCATGATCCCCTCAGACGAGGTACTCAGAGTGGTCAGCTTCACACAGACCAAATGGAGAGCAGTGGCTGCTAGGACCTGGGCGAGGAGGGCGGGCAGTCAGTGGTAAATTTTACTTTTAAATGTTTTACCACAATTTTAAAAATTATTTAGTTAAACAAACACAATACCGAGCTAAGAAGAGGCTCCTACCTCTGGACACAAGTGTCTGCAACCATCACTAAGCACCTTCCACATCTAGAGATGACTAGGCCGGCTTCCCACTTGGCAGCCTCACAGTTAATTAGGGATAATTGGGGCAAACAAAGGTATCCCCTCCGTTGGCGTGCCTGGGCTGCACCCTCGTCCATGGTGGAGGTCTTACATCTACCATTGTAAGAGTCGGCCTTGTATCCACCAAACCTGTCTTCCTCGCTTCTGATGTCTCTGGGGTCTTTCGCCAACCAGGCATGCTGGTGACAGGTGAGTCACGGGCTTGCACGCAGGTTGGGGTGGTCCTAGGGCAGCACATGTTCCTCAGCAGCATGGTTAGGAGTTTCCTCAATGTCTCCTCCGGCTGCATCCACTGATCACCTCTCTCTGGAGCCAGTGGGGAAATGGATGCTCTTTCAGGGCCCCGACAGGGGACCCACAGCAGAGGGACGGGACATGCAGTCACATGCCTGCTCCTTCTGCCGGGGCCATGGCTTCATGAGAGGAGCTGGAGGGTGACAAGGTACAGGTGGTTTCCAGGGCAGCCTCCCTCTGCATCAGGGTCTCTGGTGACTCCAATCTTCAACCCTGTGGCTGAGCCTAGCTCACCTTCCCAGACTTGTTATTCCCTTACAGGGATTTCTTTCTACAGGTTCCCATTCTCTCTCCTTTCTCCATCCTCCTTCCACCTCCCCATTCAGTTGTCCCTCAGATATATCTATGAAGCTCTGAATTCCAAATAAAGCAAAGGTTCAGATTATTTCCCATGGAGCTCTCAGGCCCCAGGGAAATCACAGGATGTTGCTTGACACCTGTAACCAAGTCTCTGAACATTTTGTGACAGTTGAAGTGATTTTTTTCTGCCCAGAGCACAGAGAGGGCCTCCAGGGGAGTGTTGCTTCACCTCCAAGTTGTCATATTCTAGTCTCAGCCGAGACACCCTTTTACACCAATCTGTACTACAATCTTATAAGTGTTTTCTTAGCACTTTTGAATTACATGGTACAGGAGGACAGAGGCGGGAGAGATTGATTCTGTCGAGGGGAAGTTGTTCCAGAGAAAGGAGTAGGGCCAGGGTGATACCAGGACTCCCTGACATCTGCTGAACGGCATGCATGGGAGCACAGAGCCTTGTTATCACTCGTGCCATTATTTCTCACATTCACACGTTCTACGAGTCAAACGTCCTCCCAAAGCACACCATCAGAAGGAGACAGTGTGGGCTAGCGGGAAAGCCTTGGACGTAGGAACCATGGGCCTGGGCTCATGTCCTCACATCTCTCAGGATCCTTAACCTATCAGCACTCTAGTGTGAGCACCCTCAGGACGACGCACCACCACCAGTAGTTTCACTGCCTTCCTTATAGAACTTCTGTGACAGCCAAATGGGATGGCATATGAGAAAATGCTTCAAAAACTGTCTAACACTCTACAAATATAAAGGAGGAATAAAAACGAGAGTAAAATAAGAAGAATATTTATCATAAGAAAGAATAATGATAAAAAAGCCTAGCATAAATCAGTGGGCCTGTGAAATGGCTGATCATAATCTCCCAAATAGCACATTATGGATATTTGTCATGGCTAGAAAAGCCTTAGTTTGGCAAGAAAGGTCCCCCAAATCCCCATTGTGTCCCTCTGGGCTATGGGTCGGGAAGGATAGAGGATGTGTCCTCACACTTAGCTGTCAGAAGTCATCCTGAGTGACATGAGCATCAACCCACTGAGCTGGTTGCCCAAAACTATAACAAATCTTAGAACATGCATTATGACATATTGTCACTGAATGGGAGACTCAACAACAGAATCACTTTTTCCACTTGAACTGTCACCTTCTAGAACAGGACTCCCTTAAGAACAGAAACTAGTTTCCTGCTCTTCTCTCCACAGCCTTGAATCCCCCCACCCCATTTCTTTTCCCGATTCTCCTGTCCAAGAGAGGCTACCTCCAACTCACTGCAGTGTGATGTCGGAAATCCGAGGAGGCCAGTGGGAGAGAGGAGGCTCACACACTCAGCTAAGTGAGAGGGCTGTTAACAGTGAGGTCAGGAAGGTCAGGTAAGCTGAGCAAGCCCCGCGTTGCCATGGAGTTTGTTGAATTAGACACAGAACAAGGAGATGCTGGTAAGAGGAGGTGACCCTGACTGCTGGAGTGACATACTCTCCTTACCAAAGGTATACTCACAGCCCTCCTAGAAAGTCACCCTTTGCGTGTGGGGATTTGGGCTCTGGGGCAGGGGTGGCTGTGCTAGGCTGTCTTATGTTTAGGTGGAAAGGCTGGGAAGATCCATGGCGGAGCCAGATCTGGGTAGGATCCTTAGGTAGCAACTGGGTAGCACCTGGGGAAACAAGGACAGTCAGCAAATCCAACACTGTGAATGGGAATGACCAGAATCACAAGCTAACCAGAGTTAAGATGGATGGAAAACTCAGGAGGTGTAGGCCATGGCTGGTAAGGGACCCACAGTACCTTTGAAGACTGGCAGCCATAAGATGTGGGGTTGGGTAGGGGTGGCTGTGAGTGTGCAGCCTGGGCTTCAAGGCCCTTCTGCACCCTTGAAACCACTTAGTCCCTATTTAGCTTTCTTTTGTTCCCACCGCCCCAGACAAGGTTCTCCTTGCTGCTGGAAGGTCCTTGCAGTTAGCACCCATTTCTCAGATCTGCTTGGCAAATAGGCTGATGGAAAACTCACCCTTAGGATGAGCCATAAGTCCCCATGCTCAGGATACGCTCATGCTCTATCACTTTCTCTCAACACACAATCCCATAGACAGGCTTCTTAGATAAGTTGCTAAGCAGTGTTTACCACTTAAATAGGTGCCCACATTTCACAGAAGAGGAACGGCCACTCGAAAGCCCATTGTGACAATTGGCTCCATGCTTGCATTGTGTTTTATTATTGCTGATATTAAAGCATGATAAGCAATATCCTAGTTAATTTATCATTGGCCTTCACCTTATACTTTTGCAATATTTGCAATTTTCCCCCTCTCGACCCCCAGAAGAGAATAGCAAATATTTTACCTTATTAAGCATTTTATGGATGAAATTCAGAGGTATAAGACCTAGTATCTAGTAACTTCCCAGTGTTAAGCTTTTAAAAGTGGCTTTTGATCTATTTTTGGTGTTTTTCAGGTTTCTTTTGCAAACCAGGCATTTTCTCAAGGCTAAGCTTTCTTCCTTTTCTCCATATACAATTTATTCACATACTACTTTTGAGAATAGACTATAGGCCAGATACCCTTCTAAATGCTGAACTACGGTAATACATACAACCATCAAAAATTCCTGTCCTCATTGGGCTTATATTCTATTGGAAGAGACCAATAATAAACAAGATGACTTAGTAAAATATATAGTGGTAGATACTGTTGTTTGGAAAAGAAAATAAAAGAGGGCATGAAGATATAACAATCCAGAGGTGAAGGATAAAATTTGAGGTTAAAAAAATCTTTATTAGACAAAGGGACATTTGAATAAAGACCTAAAAGGAGGGGATCCCTGAGTAGCTCAGCAGTTTGGCGCCTGCCTTTGGCTCAGGGTGTGATCCTGGAGTCCCGGGATCGAGTCCCACGTTGGGCTCCTGGCATGGAGCCTGCTTCTCCCTCTGCCTGTGTCTCTGCCTCTCAATCTCTCTCTCTCTCTCTCTTTCTCTCTCTGTCTATAATGAATAAATAAATAAAATCTTAAAAAAAAAAAAAAAAGACCTAAAAGGAAGTGAGAAAGCTGGCCATGTGGTACCTGGGGGAAGAATATTCTATGCTGAGAGAAAAGCAAGAGCAAAGGCCCTGGAGCAGGACTGGGCTTAGTGTATCTGAAAAACAGTGAGATCAGTGTGGCTGGAGCAGAGGTAATACGAGGAGTGCAGAAGGAGCTGAGATCATAGAGGAAGTCAGATTCTGTTGAGCTCTCCGGCCAGTGTAAGGACTTGGGCCTTTACTCTGGAGGGGGGCACAGGAAGTGTTGGAAGTTTTTAGCAGGATCCCTCTGACTGCTCTGTTGAAAATAGAGCATGAGGGACCAAGAAGAGAAACAAAGAAAATAATTATGGAGCTAATGCAATATTGGAGGCAAGAAATAACGATGGCTTGGACCTAGGTAGTGACAGTGGGAGTAGTCGACAGAGGTTGAACTTTGGGTATAATTTGAAGTTAGGAGTGAAAGGATTTTTTTTTCAGGAGACATAGTAAATGACAGAAGGGGAAGAGTCACAGATGTCACCCAGACTTTGAACCAGGACAATGGGAAGAATGGAATAGCCATCAATTGAGATGCAGAAGGTACAGGAGAGGATGGCCTAGGAAGGAGGAGCGGGAGCTCAAGTTTGGACATGTTATGTTGTGATGCCTGTAACACAGGTCAAGTAGGCAGTGGACATGTATATCTGGAGCAGAGGGGAGAGAATGCACTGGGGGATGATGGTATTTAAAGCCAAGGGCTGGACGAGCTCCCCAAGGCAATGTGCGTGTGTAGAAAGGATCAGGGCTCCGAGGACTGACTCCTGATGCGCTCCAACATTGAGAGGTTGGGTGTATGAAGAAGGATCAACAAGTGACTTCTTTAGACAAAGCAGCCAGAACATTTAAAGGAAAACTAATGAATATGGTGTCCTGGAAGCCAAGTAAAGGCAATGTTTCAAGAAGGAGGAACCGACTAGGTTGAAGGTTGCTGTTCATAAGTCACCCAGCATGAGGAGTGAGAAATGGTCATTACATTTAGAGTGATCTTGATAAGAGATTTTGGTGAAGTGGCAGGATGAATGGAGTCAAAGGAGGTTTTCTCTCTTTTTTTTTTTTTTAAATATAGGAGAAATCATGGCAGGTATGAATGCTGATAAAAATGATCCAGAAGAAAGGAGAAAAATAATACAAGAGAGGATGATTCAAGAGAAAGAGAAAAAAAGGAGGTTACTGGAGAAATGTCCTTGAATAGGAGTGAGGAGATGGGGTCCAGGACATGGACTATCAGCTATCAGCCTCGTTTGGGTCACAGATAGTTCATGCTCCTTACTAGACAGACGGCTGGGCTTATGCATTTATATGCAAATGATTTTTTACAAACAAGAGGGCTTGGAAAAGTAGTCTATCAGCTCCTGGGACAGATGACTGCAAGTAGTCTTTGGCCACTGAAAAACTGTTAGGACAAAAGGATTCCTGGCTCTTTGTATCTATCTCTTTGTACTACTTTGATATAATTCATGGAAGCAAAATATTCCCTTATACTAGTTATAATTCTAGTGACTTATTTTAAACCATAAATCCAAGAGACATCATGTGACCAAGAACACGGTGCCTACAGCAGAGTAGTCACTCCCTAAATACTGTTTAAAGGGAAGAACACAGGAATGCATGAAAGCATGAATAACTAAATGGCAATCCTGCTCTTTTACCTGACACCAACCTACAAAGGTATGCAATTGCTCCATATATTTTCATTTGCTGTAGGAAAACAGAATAGCTACACGTATCACAGGCTTTGGAATTGGACAAGTATAAGTTTGATTCCCAGGATGCATCTCAGTTAGATATGTTCTTTAACCTATATGAATCCCATTTATAAAATGGAAATAGCAATGATCCTTAACTTACAGAATGGCTCTGAAAATCAAATCAAACAAAGACTATTAGGTACCTAGTAAAGTCCCTGAGAAATATTAGATATTAAATAAACGTTGACTTAAAAACAACTCTGCTTCATGACCTTGTAAAATTCACTGACTTCTGCAACATCTTTAAATTTTCAATTCAAGCCAACCCATGGGATAAGGAGTTCCAGAAGGTTCTTGTCAACTGTGCAAAATCCTGCTTCTTTCTTTAAACATAAAATTATTTCTTCTACGCCTCAAGCCTCTTTTTCCCCTCACTCCAATTTGGTGATCAGTCCTCACATTTTGGGTGACTCCTCTTTGTTTGCTTTTAGGATTAATATATGTATTTTTTAACCTGCAAAGTCTTGTTTTCCTAATGGCAAAGAGATGGATATTTGGGGATCCTGCTTTACTTTGAATGATGCTTCACCCCAGAAGACATTTCTTGGAGACACCCTATGTAAAGAGGAGGGAGATGTAAGACACAGGGCCTCAGATCACATCCCCTCCACAGCCGGCTTTGCTGCAACAAGAGAGATATGTCCACCGGGTCAATGGGGAGGTTTGCGTTGTGGTTTCTTCACCCCCATGAAGTCATGTGTGACTAGCAGGAGATTTGTTTGACATCTCTTTTCACATGAGGTCAGTAACACTCAGCAGACGGTGTTGCAGGCATTAAGGATGTTCTCACAGGATCCTGAAAAGGCTTGTAGTGAGAGATGTTTCTAAGGAACCTAAGGCCACCTACAAGGACTGGTAAGTAATCTGAGAGGAAATAAGCCGCTTAGACTCAGGATTCCCCATGTTTTTTTTTTTAAAAAACCAAGAAAGGATGGTTTATCTGCAAGGAAGCTTTGATGGAACAAAAAAGAAATGTAGGCAAAAAAATGAGGGGAGCCCATGCAAGAATCTAGGCACAGAAATACCTGACACCTGGGCACTCCAGCCAGAAAAGAAAATGACAGTATCCAAGTTTAAGTGGGAAGCATTCTCCCCAGAATCTCTAACCTGCTCATCTCCCCCTGCCTCTCTCACAAACATCCCTCTCCCTCTCCAGGAGAATATAGAAGGCTCTCTCTCTATATATATATAGGCTCTCTCTCTCTATATATATCTTCTCTTGAGATACTAAGCCCTGCTCAGGCTGTATGGACCATAATTTTTTCCTGGTATGAACATTTTGTGGCCCCTTGTGGCCCTAGAGCCAACATTCTCAACTCAGGTGCTTCTGTGCCCTTTTTCACACAAGGGGCCATCACTCTGGCAGGATGCTAAGGGCCCACAAGAAGCTGCTCAAAGTGGAGGGCAACTTTTGAGGCATCTCTGACCATTATGGGTGCTGCTGGGATAAATGTCAGGGCACACTGCAACCCATTCCCACAGACGACCAGGTGGGATGCTACCCCACACTACTCCTGTCTCTACAGATTTCCCCCGAAAGAAGATGGGTTTGGAGAACAGGACAAAAGCCTAAAGGAAATCCACAAAGCCAGGGGTAGAAAGGACTGACGTCCAAAAGAATGAAGACGGTAACAGTAACACCACCTCTCATGATGTGTTTATAGATTACTAATACGTGTGGGCTCTGGCTAATTGTCTTACATAGCTCACCTTAATTTTGTTACCAACCATGTGACAAAGGTACTGTCCTTAGCTTCATTGTAGAAAAGATGAAGCTAAAGCTCAGAAAGGTTGGATAATTTGCAAAAGTGGTACAAACAGTAAGTGATGATCTGGGTAGTAGAAGCCCATAACCCTATGTTTTTAACTAATTGACGTGGATACTTTGTAAGCAAGAAAGGAACAACACAGAGGTGGTGACCAGGTGAAGGCCTCTGGCCTTGGTCCAGGAGATGACTTGATTCTACTGCAGCCGTGGAAAAGAGGACCTGGAGAAATTCAAGATAGAGAGGCTTCCACCTTTCCACTTTTAGCTTCTGCCTCAACTGAAATGAGGAATGCAGCAAGCAGTCTATGTATCTATCCTAAGATGGGTGAACACTCAGGGAATCTCACATTCAAAAATACAAGATTGGGTTTTGTCCCAATGAGAACACAAATATCAACATGCTTCTGATGGGAAAGCACCAAAAGTCACCCATCGTGCCCCTACCACGGCCCCCAGCACCTAGGCCACCATCCTTCAGCACGTGGCTCTTTTTAACTACCTTCCAATCATTTTCATCCACCCAGGGTAGGACCAGCAGAAACCGAGGAGCCTCATCTCCTGTCTCAGTGAATGTCAGACTTTGAATGAGGACCATTCTCAGCAAGAGTTGTCCTAAACCTGAGATGGGATTCTCAGACAATTCACCAGGACTTCTAAATGGAATTTTTCAGAACAAGGACACACAAAAAAGTTTCTAACCAGCATCACCCGGTGGGATGTTTGAAGAAGTCGGGCCTTCTCCATAAATTGAGGGTGTAGGCTTGGCTTCATGTGGCTCATTTATAGTTTATCAGCCTCACTGTGTGGGGAACACAGATTGAAGGGTGTGTGAATCACACCAGTGCATCCAGGTAGGTTGTCATCTACCCAAGCAGACTGAGAGGACAAGACCTGTTTGCAATGCTTGTCCCCGAGAAAGACCTCTTCTATAAGTTCAGAAAAAAATCTCAATCTGAGGAGAATTTTGTATGCAATAAAGAACAGCATGATTCATTGCTTCCCATAGTCAGTGAGGTTCCTTCTGGTTTTATTTCTGGTTATTGCTTCTATAAAAACTGACTTCCAGAGGCCTGAAGGCTGTGTCTGGCCACCTCTGGGATCCTCACCAAGACTCCCCTAGTCCTAGGGGTCATGGGATATTCATTCCCACAAAAGGCACAAACACAGAGGCAGCCAAATTGTGTGTCTATTCAGGGATCACCTCCCTACCCCCTCCACACACACAGGTGAGCACAGACCAATTTAGCCTCCAGAGGACCTCTCAAGGTCATGCTCCCATGCTGCTCCCAGGCAGTCCAGCTTCTTGGCTTATTTAAAGAGACTGGCTGCTATCTCTCAAAACTCAGAGATCACACGGCTTTGTTTTGCTTTCTCCAAAGGCCAGTCAACAGGCTTATGCTGAAGCAGGAAGGATTTGGGGTTAGAACAGCTTTTGAGGAAGTCTTGTGAGACCTCATTTAATGAGGGTGAAGAGCCGCATCTTCTCTAGAGGCTTATGGGCATGTCCATTGGCTATCTTTTGAGAGAATTTGAAAGCATCTCACCTGGAGGAAGGAGGTGGATTAAAAGTCCAGAGAAGCAAAGTTCTGGCCCTCTCTTCAGAAGTCAATGACAAATAAATTCCAGGATGAAAAGCCAATCAGTGTCAGAAATTAACTTTTTTTTTTTTTTTTTTTTTAATGTCAGGAAAGGAGCAGCCTGCCAGGGGTTCTGACCCTGAGACCCATCACTCTGGACCTGGCCAATTTGAGCAGAAACCCCCAGAATGCAATCCTAGTCCCTCCCCTCTCCTCCTCCTCCTCCTCCCCTTTGCTCACAAAGCTATTCCTTGGAAGAGTCCTTAAGCTGTCCCTTGGCTGAGCCCAGCTTGCAGACACCCCAGCCAGGAAGCAGAGCTGGGAGGTGATGTCATGTGAAGGAAGGCCTAAGGGTCTGTGCAAAGGCCAAGGGGTGGAGAGTGGAATGTGTTTAGCCAAGCCAAAGAGGTCAGGATATGGTAGGACAGGGTAGGTTTTAGTGTTTGGAGATAAACAAGTAAAAGAACAGGTCAGTGGAGAAAGCACCTGTGCCCACAGAGATCTGAAGTTGTCTGCAGGGACAAGGCAAGGGTCCCCATGAATCAATGGGAAATGTCACCCATCTATGTTCAACAAGGCAGCCAGCATTCAAGAAATAAATTTATTTTCTGCTAACAATAATTGCATAAAAGGGCTTGGGAGTAAGTCTATCTCAGAAAGGAAAGGTTGAGAATTCAGCTCACGTCCACTCTTGATGATACATTCCCCATCCCTTTACCTACCCTCTCTCCCCAACAGACTCCCTGGGTCTCCCTAGGGAAAAAGGAGGATACTGGTTCTAGGGATTGGATCAGAAACATATATCCATTCTCTCACATCCCTAATGTCTGCAAGTCATATAAGCTCCTCCATCCCAAAGCATAACCACATACACACACACAAGAACCCTACTCATTGATCTGCTGACCACATCTACACATAGCATCTGACTAATGGGTCTAAAACTGCTCTTGAATGCATAAAACAAAATGCATAAAATTATAAAGGAAAACAATTACATTAAAGTTCAGTTTTCAAAACCTCTTTAAAACACACCTGTGGATTGGTAATATGTGTGCTTCCTTACTAAAGCTTTAAATAATATCTAACAGTGAATCTTCTACCTAATGTTGTAAGTGATATTTTGATAGACCTACAAGAACTATAAAATGGTATGAAAATATCTGTGATTTCTATTGCTGATAAAATCATAGACACTGTAATACTACTGTAATTGTTGCCTACTATATATTGGAAGAAATGTCACATTTTAGTTGGGAGTTAGTAAAAATGAAGATTCAATATTTTTTCCCATTCAAGTTACTGGTACCTCTGAATTCCGTCGACGGACACTTGAAGATCCACGGATCCCAGTTATCCATTACCCAGACTTAGCTAGCATGTGTATACTTGTCTGTTATGCACATTCAGTCATTAGATTTTCACTTATCCACCAATTCACACACACACACATTTCTAAATCCTGTCTCAAAAATACTCAACCAACATTCTCTTATACAGTTGTGGGATGGTAGATATTTAACTACCAGCTCTCCAGGTTAAAAAAAAAAAAAAAAAAAGCTCTGATCTGCAACATCTGCTAACTTCCATGATGTAAATACTGCCACCGTGGCCAATTTGAAGTAACTGACAGATGTCACTGAACATAAATTGAGAAAAAATTAAATAGGAGCATCCCATTCTGTCATGCAGATACCATAGATTGAATAACCTCAAGATGCAGATAAGAGTGAATTGTAAAATAATTAGGAAGGAATGAGCTATAATTATTACTTTTATTTTTATATAATTATATAATTATAAACATATGCAATTTAATTTTTTATAATGGCTGATTTCAACAACCAGTTTGCAAAATTCCTAAACTTCCAAATCAGCTCTCACAGGCCAGCTCAGGCCAGCTCCAGCATACCATTGGCCGTGGTTTGGCATAAACATGCCAAACCCTCAGGTATTTTCTACACACATAACCGATCATCCACTCATTCACATATGTCTCCAAACCTGCACTCATGGACACACACTCCACTAACACCTTCACCTATGTACGTACCCACAAAGTGTTCATATATACCCTAGATATTGAACTCACATGCTACATTATATAAACATAATCACAAACTCACAATCCATAGATGCCCTCAAACTCATACAACCCCAAATGTATAAATGCTGACACAACTACTCCCTGTTTTAACACATTCATCATATACATACCATTCTCATATACCTGAAACCCTACCCATTAATGCAAACACACAAATACTCCATCTGTATCCATGCCCAGAATTCCCAAACATGTCAATGCACGCATCCATATGATCCAAATACACTCACTCATGTAACACTAAAAGTGCATTCATTACGCACATATTCAAATACCCAATTTCCCTACATCCCCAGCAATAAACACACAACTAACCTCCATTCACGCATATGCACATTTAGCCACCCACACATATTATTTATATGGACTCATGCATACAGATCCTCCACATGTCACCTCCATATATCACTCACACATTCTTCATATTCTTACACCTGTCTGCCCCCCACATCCCCATGCCAACACACAGGGCAGACCTGGCACTTCCCAGAGGGAAGGCTGCCATTGGCTCTGAGAGCATCTTAAGAGCCAAGGCAGAGGCCAGTGCTGGCTGGGTGACCCCAGGCTGATACATCAGGAAAGAGCAAGACAGCAACTTGGCCAGAGAGCCCATTGTCTCTGCAGAACACAATTCATCAATGTCTATTCTTTTGTCTTCAGATTTCTGATTCACTGAACTTTGGATCCATTAAATTTCTGCCAATAGAAGCAATCAGACACACTGGGCTGTGTGGCAGGGTGGCACAGAGGACTAAGGAAGTTGTTTGTCTACTGCCATAGAAAGGAAGTCTGAATCGAACAAAATTCCCACATTAAAGGAAGAAAGCAGCTCATTGTTTCCCACAGGTTGGGAGTTTGGGAAGGTATACAGTACATCAGGAGTATGCAACACCACAGGAGTGTCTGCTTCTCTTCCACATAGCTGCTCCCTGGGCTGTGAGCAGACACCAGGAGGAGGTGGGAGAAGCCTGTGTGCTAGAATCCATAGGGGATGAGGGGAGGGAGCTCTTGTAATGGGGCACTGGGGAAGGGGTAGCCTGCCACCACGGTGAGCTGCGGCGGTATGGTCAGGGAGCCCCGTGAGACTTCCACTTAAAATACTAGCCCCCATCGAGCCAACCCACCATGACCCACAACTCACGTTGGTCGCTGAGATGGTGCCAGAGTCAGAGTCTCTGGTTTCCAGCTGGGGGCTTTTCCCCCTCAGAGCAGGCCTCCATAAGGGCTTGTCATATTGAGCTGAAGCACTTGGAGGCCTTGGGGAGTCCAAGTCCAATCTTGACCAGGGCCTGACTCTACTCCTCATGGCCCTGAGGCTGGAGGCGTTGGCCCTCGGAGTCCTGGCCCATCCGGCA
Organism: Canis lupus baileyi; assembly: GCF_048164855.1. NCBI lineage: Eukaryota > Metazoa > Chordata > Mammalia > Carnivora > Canidae > Canis > Canis lupus. Next base: position 70,693,052 of record NC_132840.1, read on the forward strand.
GGGCCTCTGCGTCAGCCTCAGCAGGATGGCCTGCTCTGTCAAAACTTGTGACCCTTCAGCGCAAGGCAGGAGGAAAGAGTTTGACTCTGAGCACCGGCTGGGTTACAGATTAGCTGTGTGGCCCTGGACAATCCTAAATCTCTCTGAGTCTCAAGCACCTCCAACTGGAGGTGATCCTGAGCTTTAATATGGAAGGGCTAGAATAAACCCAGAAGGTCTTCCTGGAGTAGGAGGACTAAGCCAGGAGCTCAGGATGGGTAAGAACTAGACACGCCAAGAAGAGGGCTTTGTGGCCTCGGTGAACTGTCCTCCCAGGACAGATAGAAAGACTCAGGGAGGCCAGAGCCCAGTTCAACGCTCTTCATTTATTCAAGGCTTTATGAAGCACCCATTTTTTGACAAGCACTGTTGTCCAACACTAAGGGGTGGAAAAATAAGAATGACCCAGTGCCTGTCCTCCTAGAGAAGTCAGATTCATAAACCAGTGCCTTCAGAGGGAGGAGATGGGCTCCCAGAGGCAAGCCGGGAGCGTGGAAAGGTGAAAAAGCCCTTCTCCCCAGCTGGTCCTGGTAGAGAAGAGATTGAGGAGGTTCGGTCAGGGAATAGCAATGATAATTAACACTTGCGCTGTAAGTGGTCTATATATATTGCCCCAATTAATATGCACATCTGCCCCATAAGGTAGACGCTATTATTAGATACAGATAAGGACAATTTTGAAGCAGGAACAGAAACTGAGAAGGGCCAAGCAGGAGTTGGTGCAGTGGCGCCGAGGTTTCCAACGGTGCGCTCAGGATCACCTCTTCCCTGTCCACTTGGCCCTCCGCTGCTGAGCCACCCAGGCCCAGCTGCTTCTCCTGGCCCTTCACGGAGGGTCCCGGGGCCCCTGCCTCCCGCTAATGCTGTTAGTGAGCCTGACCGACCCACAGCCAGGACTCACTTGGACTGCACAGAGCCCGGTGAGGGCCCATTTGCTCAACGCATAATGGGGATTAGAATTCATTAATGCACTACAAATTAAAGTATTAATAACGGCTACGGAGTTTAAATGAGAGCCAGGGAAGGGAATCGGGTGAGGGGCCGCCCCTCCCGCGTCTCCCACCTAGCCGCATTGTTCTGGCACGGGCGATCGTGCGCTTTTTAATATGCTGTGACAGCCGCTGAAGTGACCCCAGACAATAAACAGGGCCTCCTAGTTAAGTATTAATCTGCCAAAAGAATGACCTTCATCCACTAAAGAAGGGATGTTTTTAAAAACCTCGCAAGTGGAGGAAGGCTCATTTGCTCGCTCATTTAGCATATTAAAAGGGTATTATTGCTACAAACAAGAAATCTAAATGAGGCCTGGGCAGGAGCTGCGGATAACACTCCTGATTAAAGGTTCAGGGTAATGATGAACACGGGAGGCTGAATCCCTCATTGTTCGCCAACATGGCAGGACCTGGCTGCCGCGATGATAAGAGCACTGAGCCCGCCGGGACCAGGCGCAGCCAGGGAGGACCCGAGCGTGACCGGCCAGCCGTCGGGTGCCGCCCTGCCCGAGCCACCGGGGCAGGTGGGGGCTGCAGCAGGGGAGAGGATCCCAGTGAGGGGGGCCTCGGTGATTCCCCCAGGGGACCACGGCCTCCCTTTCTACCTGCCAGCACCTTCCCCTTGTTTCTTTGCAGCTTCTCCCGCCGCAGCCGGTCAACACCACGGACAGCGCCTCTGCCCCGAGCGCAGGCAGTGTGATCTGCGGCTCAGTCCCCAGACAAGTTGGCAGGCAGAGAGGGGGAGAGGAAGGATGCGTGTGCTCCTCTGGCTTCTGGGGGGGGGGGGGTAACCCCAGGGCCTGAGAGGTCAGAGTGGGGAGCTGGGCTGGGGACCTGGGTATGCCCTCTTTCAGCCTGGGGCGGGCTGCTGGGACAGAGGGGGTCCAAGAAGCCAGGCGCAGAGGGAGTTGGGGAAACACACCTGAAGAAAAGAAACAAAAAGATACAAATGAAAGCTCTAATGCAACAGACTCTAAGGGAAAGGGGGATCCACCTGTGCCTGGTACCACCTTTGGTTGCATGGAGGCCTGACAGGTAACTAAGATGGAAATCCAGCCCTCGGGCTTTACCATCTAGGGAGGGAAGCAGGAATGTCTCACAGGAAGCTGATAGGCGCCAAATAAAGTTGTAAGTACACCATATGTAAGGTATAAATAATTACCGGGGCAGCGCCTGGGTGGCTCAGTCAGTTAAGCGACCAACTCTTGATTTCCACTCAGGTCCTGATCTCGGGGTCGTGAGATCGAGGTCCGAGATGGGCTCCGTGCTCAGCAAGGAGTCTGCTGGAAATATTCTCCCTTCCTCTCTCCCTCTGTCCCTCCCCCTGTTTGTGCAGGGGTGCTCTCTCTCTCTCTCTCTCTCAATTTAAAAAATATTTTTAAAATATAATTATCGGGGCACCTGGGTGACTCAGTGGTTGAGCATCTGCCTTCGGCCTGGGCTGTGATCCCAGGGTCCTGGGATTGAGTCTGGCACCAGGCCCCCTAAACTGGAATAGGACTAAATTTTCGCATATAGGAATACTAGTGGAACTGATGTGTCACTCCCGGCCCTAGGTGTGGAGAAAACAACTGACTCCACCCTCTCTCTTCTCCTGCCACAGCAACCTTGGCCCTATGTGACTAGAGGGACCTCATGATACGAAGGGACCCTGGATCCCTGAGTCACTGGATGGAGGAGGACCCCTACCGGCCTACACCAAACTCTTCAGATTTCTGTTGCATTGTATCACTGTGCTTTAGGGGTTGACCTACTGGGGCCTAAGTGCTATTTATCCTGATTAACAAATGTTTGCCAAACTAATAAATGAATATTTCTCCTTTAAATGTCATAGTAAATTTAAGGGAGATTAGTTATTTCCATTTGCCAAATAAGGAAAGAGATTCGGACTTAAGAAATAACAGAGCCAGAAGTTAAATTTATGTCTTCAAATCCCATGCTCTTCTTACTATACCTGGCTGCCTTTCAAAAATACAGTCTGATGTATATTTTATGTGAAATTTATCAAAAGGTACCTCAGTGTAATAGAGGTTAGGGACTTTCCAAATGAGACAGTCCCCTGGTCATCATTGCTGTCAGGACAGGGTTGTCATCTTGGATGCAGTAAAGGCCCCCTGAATCCAAGTATTTCAAAGAAGAGCCTTAGCCAAGTGTTTTCTCCCCTCAGGGCAGGAGAGGGGGGAGCAGCTGGGCAGGGGGATATTTATCCCTCCTTTCTCAGCTTAGGAAAGAGGAATCTCCATCCCCTAAGCAGATGGTCAAAATCAGGATCCTTGGAGATACTGACCCATGCTGACATTTGCGTATCACCTTCTAAATAGATTTGTCAACCACCCATCAGTTTCCAAAGCTTTGGAGCCCAGCCTACCTAAATTTCGGAAGCATGAAAATAGCTGAAGGTAAATACTAACAGGTTGGCTCACACTATGAGTCCCTTCCACTCTTCTGCCATTGCCACAAAGAAGCAGAAGGTAGTACAGGGTAGGAGAAGGACCTCCAGCCCAAGCCAAGAGGAGAAGCGCTCAGTATAGAGCGGAAAGGAAGGTATCTGCAGGACTGAGATTAGTTTAACCTCTAAGAGGAAAATGAAGAAGAACCAATCATAATGGATAAAATGAATTACCTGTAGAGAAATCCAGGGGGCAAAGCTAAATTGTCCTCTGTCCCATTCAGTGTCTCTTTCTCTAGATCCCTGAACTGAGTATTCAGTTCAGCTAACAGAATGAGCATTTGTTGACTAAAGACCATGTGCCAAGCATGGTTCCAGGTGCTGGAGACACAGATGTGAATTATAAGGGTCAGTATTGCTCTCACTCAGGCTAATTAAACCACAGGGTACCTGGATGCAGTTCTCCCCTAGCGGCCAAATCCTCCTGCAGTTAAACTCCTTTCTCTCCATCCTTCCCTTTGAGATCTGTGTTCCCCTGGAACCTCTAACTCTCTGAAACTCAAATCCACACAGCTCCAGACATTAGAGCTGGACAAATCCAGATAGATTGTTGTCACCCAAGTCCCCCATCTTAAAGGTGAAGAAAATGAGACTCAGAGAGGAAGAAATGACTGGACCAAGGTCATTCTCTGGGCTTTTCTGGGAACCAACATGATGACTCATGTGTGCTTGTTGACATGCAAATCAGAAAATGTATTAAAGCTGTTTAGTAAGTTAATAGATGGACTGGTAGAGGTGGGCTGGGGAGGAAAGATAATTGTCTGCTCAGATTGGGCTGAGTTCCATAAATACCACTCTGGCTCCTTCCCTGATTTGTGTCCATCCTTCTTCTAGTCCCTTCCCTTGATGTTGGGTCTCCTCTACCTCTTTTTTTCACTGGCAACTTGAATTTAGAGACCAACCAGAAATTAGAGTCTGGGAGAGTTTCCCTGGCTGAGAAATTTGTCCATCTAATTACTCTCTCTTATCGTATTCATCTCAATAGAAAAGGTGCCAATGGTCTGCCAATGACAGACAAGGTAAATAGGAGGTACCTGCAAATGGTTGGGGTCTTAATTGTGCGAGCTGCTTTATGGGACATGACATTCTGTCCTGGAGCTGTGGGACTGGGTCACCTCCACTCTGACCTCTTGGCTCAGTCCACTTGCTATTCTGCATTCCTTATGGCAGGTAACTGGGTGACAGCTCACTCATAGCCATCCCCTCGGGGTCCCAGCCCAGCTTAGTTGTTATCTCCTCCATGATGCCCTCTCTGACTCTGACCACCCCCTCCCCAGTCCCCATGCTCTCAAGCCTGTTGCACACACCTCTCAGAGTGCTTGGCACATGGTTCTTCCTCTCTGTTCTTGTGCCTTTCTCCCCTACCAGCCTGAGAGCTTCTTGGGAGAGAGCCCATGGTGTCCCGGTTCTTATGTCCCTGGCACCCACACAGGTCCAAAGCACAGTAGTTACTAAATACATGTGTTGAAATCCAAGTAAAATTCAATTCAATTCCTAGTTTCTAGAGTCTTACCCTTGTTTGGATGTTTCACTGGGTTTTGCCCTGTAAGACTAGAGCAGGTGCTACTGCATTGCTAGGTATGTCCAGCAATTATGCCCAGGTCTTCACATGCCACATCGAGCCCCTGGAAGAGGGTAGATCTCATGATCTCATCTTCATTCGAAGAAACAGAGTTCAAAAGAGTTAAGGAACTGGTCTAAGGTTTTGTAGCTGGTCAGGAGAAGCTAGACTGGAGCACTGGTCTGTCTGACTCCATGATTATTGCTCCTCCAAAGACAGCACCCTGACTTGGCTGTGACCCAGCATGTTCTGCTCCCAAGCACCCACAGGTTGAGACTGTCAATGCTATTTGTTGCTTCAGTGAAAATACTCATGCTCTAATTTTCTAGGATGTTGTAAAGTCACATACAACCTAGACTGGACTTAACAACTTCATTTCCCAGTGACATCTGCCTCTGCATATGGTCCCTGCTCTGTTTTAAAAGCCCCGTTCTGAGGTGAGCCAGCGCATCACTGCTCAAGCTGCCTGCATGCTCTGGAGGATTTTACATGGGCTTTCTCTGGGATTCCGGGCCTTAGTTCCTCATGAACTGTAGTGGCTTTTACGTAATAAAGATAAGAGCTGCCTGCAATAAACACCCAGGACAAAAATCCCCTGCCATTATCCCCAGAGATCAAATAGAAGGTCTTACCTGTGAGGCTCTAGAAGATCCCAGGCTTGGGTCTGTTTTTCATATATTCCTCTATAATTCCCTAGTACTTTGATTTATCTAATTCCTGTTGACTTCATCATTTACTTAAACTTACACTCTTTGAAAAGTTATGTAGAATTAAGAGTCATATTAAGCATGGAATCATCTAGAAGCTATTTCTGCTCACACTTTCTTCACGTACCAGACAGCCTGCCTGCTTCCCCGCAGAACCTCAAATGTCCACAAACACATGCACACACATCATTTGATAAGAGGTGGAGCAGAAAGGAACATGGTTAGGGAGAGGAAGAGGAAAGAGTGTGGGCAGGAGGGAGATGAAGAAGGAAGTGCTAGGGAAGCTACATACTGAAGGGACTCTAAAGCTGAGGCTAGAACAGTGGTCCTCGTGGTGGGAACAAGAGGAAGGATCCTTGAGCTCCATCTGGCATGGGTGAAATACAGAGAGAAGAGGAGGCTGTATCTGCAGGGTGGGTAAGCTCATAAATTTTGCCTACTGATCCTCCAGTTTTCCAGGGCTGAGAAGTCTACTCTGCTCACAAGAAAGAATAGAGACTGTTTTCTCGAGAACACCTTCAGTTCAGGGTTGGGATGCCCAAGGAAGTAGGGGTCCGAGGGAAAGATTGGGACAATCTCAGTCTGAAGGAAAGCCAAGAGGTTTGCAATATAGAGAGAAGATTCAAGGAAAGAGAAGAAGGTCAGTGAGAACCTGGGGGCTGGAAGGAAGTATACTGCAAACATCTACATTTTGCAAGTAGACAGGACTGTTCCAGATGCCAAAACAGAAGCAGTCTGCACAGGTGACGGATTTTTTCCTCTGGATATGGGAATGTGTGTCACAATTAACCTCTTGATGAGAGATTTCTCTCAATTAAGTTTTAGTTGACAGGTGGTAAAACCTGGACAACTGGCAAGGATTGACTGACAACCAGGGAAGGTGAAGCCATTAATCCTCTCTTCCTGCCTCCTGTTATATCTTCCTGCCTCCTTCTCACCAAATACCCTTAGCCTATGGATACTCATTTCCAGTGTCCCTTCTAGAAAACTTTCCCTGACCTCTGCACCCCCAACTTCCATTTGAGTGCAGAACCTCTCTTCTGCGCGATCATCAATCACAGCATGCACTTTAAAAATAGCAGTTAGCACATAGCATTATAACCTCTCTGTCTCCTCCATCAGACTGCAAGTTCCTCAAGGGGAGGAATTCTCTTTTACTCTTACACATTGCCTGGGTTTCTAGCATGGTGCCTGTTACATCATCGATGGCGAATAAATATTTCTGCAGGAGTCAATAAATGAATGCCGGAAGAACTGTGAATCCAGTCCAGTAATTCTCCATGGTTTCGTGTTTCACTGTAGGGGCCTGCCAAAGGCATAGGCATATTTTAAGAAATTACGTTAGTCAAAATAATGGTCAACCTGTCACCGGAAACCTGTTTTTGCAGCCACCGGTATAGTACACAAACGTCTCGCCTTCCACAGACAAGTGTCCGAAGCTATTGTACTGCTCACTGTTTGCGTAGAAACATTTGCTATTAAGATTGCTCCCCCTGGAGGGGCAAGGGTCTCACACATCCAATAAACACGGCCTCCTTCTGTGGTGCCAGCTTGACTTCACACTGTACCTCGTACCCGGATGTGTTATTCACAGGAAGCTGTGCCACACTCCGCAACCCGTGCCGCTTGATAGCACATCTGCAGGTGTCACATTAATATTGAAAGAGACATTCATAAAGCCCCCTTAGGGAGAGAACCACCCATCTCCCTGGTCCCCAGAGGATACACAGGCAAGGATGGGAAAAGCAGCCTGTGATGGAGCAAGCAAAACTTTTGCAAAATTCAATGACAATGTCCCTTGGGGCAAAAAGGCAGCAAGACTTTCTGGAATTCAGTGAATTAACAAAAGGCAAAACACAATGGGGGACCTCTTGCGAACACCCTTTCTAACTTCTGGAAGAACAAAAGGAAACTATAGGGCCACTGTGTAAATCCCCCACTAATACATTTCTCAGGATGAAGAAGTAATTCTTTCGGGGGAGAACGTTAAGATGTCAGAAGATCTATATAGTTGCTTTATGGCTTTTAGGGAGTAAGGAATGTCTTTTGCTTGGGTGGCAGCTTCAGAGAGGTGGGGAAGGGAACAGTATGGGATCCAGGGAAGAAGCAGTATGGAGCTGGATATTTAGATGAGGTTACACCTTAAAACATAAGGTAAAAAGGGTTTTTAAGGTTTCCAGCCAAGCCACTCAAAAACAGAAGAGCAAAAGAGCATTAAGGACAGAAACCATAGCTAAGAAAGAGCCACAGGCTTTTGAATTCTGATTTTGATGGCAGGCTACAAGGTAAAAGTCATGAATGCTACATCTGAGGCATTGCCAGCATCTCTCATGGTTGATGAAACCCAACATCTGGGAGCCGGCTACAGAAGACTTTGCTTCCAGACACTCACAGAGGGGAGGGAAGTGGGTACAGTGAGGTGCACCACGGATGACCGGCAGTAGATCCACATCTGTTTAAAAGGTAGATTCTAGACACCACTGCACAGCTACTAGGGAATCCCTGAAGGTGGGGTCTGGGAATATGCATTTGACCAGCATCCCAAGGGGATCCTTATGTACATTGAAATTTGAAATCCAATGGTTTAGTACTTAAGAGGACACGGTGTTGGGTAGGAGAGACTGGGGTTCTATTAGAAGCTTTACACCCACTACCTGAGTGACTGGATAGTTGCTTAAACCCCCAATGCTCAGTTCCTCATCTATAAAATAAGAATCATAATAATATCAATGCTTAGGGCTGTTGCACAGGTTAAATGAAATGCTGAATGCAACGTGCTTAGTTAGCATTGTGCCCGTTACATGGTGATATGTGGTAGCTCTTATTATATAATAATCATTATAGTTTTTTCATGTAAACAAAATAAATGCACCTGGTGTAACTACAGGCAGCTACTAACCAGGGGACCTGATATGCTCAGAGCCATCATGAAGGAAAACATTTTCCCTTGAAATGTGCCCCCTTTATTTTCATGAAGAAGGTGCACTACATCTTTGGCTGTTTCTCCAATTGGTGTGGCCAAATCATGGCTACAACTGTCACATGATTCCTGGAGGGAGTAACCCTCCATTGGGGAGGGAAAGTGCCGGTTTCAGAACCCAACTGGCTGGAATTGAATGTCTATGCCTCCCCTCCTAGTGGTGGACAGTAATAGCACCTACCCCACAGTGCTATATCATGAGGATTAAAATACACAGCAATCACATAGTTCAATATAGGGCACATATTAAGTACTTCTTAAAAAATAACAGCTTTTAATGGTGTAGAGCCTCCAAAGCAAACCAGCCATTCCCAGGAGGATGCACATTCATACACTCCCTCAGAAAATGAATTCTATGTGGCTAGAATTGTTCCTGGTTCTGTGAACAATGAAAGATTATTCCCTTCCTTCTAGGAGTTTAGGTTTGGCAGAGCTTAAAACAAGAAATGTCATGAGATCATTTGTTGTGTGGCAAGTATTAAATGAGGAACATACAGGGAGGGCTAGAACCTTTAGGGGGAGACAAACCAAGGAACAGCTGGGACAGCCTGGTCTCAGTAAGATGGAGTGGTCCTGAAAAGGAGCAACTAAAACAAAGCCAAGGTGAAGAGGATGTATGCAAATTATGCACGTGTATAAAGGGCGTGGGCCTGGAAGGTAGACTCCTACAGTGACTTTCAAAAGGCACTGCATTCTGGGGCATCTGGGTGGCTCAAATGGTTAAGCATCTGACTCTTGATTTTCAGCTTAGGTTGGGATCTCAGGATTATGAGATCCAGTCCTACGTTGGGCCCTGATTCAGGCTTCCTGCTGAGCAAGTCTGCTTAAGATTCTCTCTCTCCAAAAAAAAAAGAGATTCTCTCTCTCCCTCCTCTTCTGTCCCTCCCCATCCCCAGGCACACACTCTTTCTCAAAATAAATAAATAAAGTCCCTGCATTCTGACGTAGAGTCTGGCCCCATGCCACCAGAGAAGGGACACTGTCATCAAGACTCTGGAAGGGTGCAGGTGCACACAGAATGTCAAGAGTGCTCTCAGGTGGCAATTTCAGATCAGCAAGAAGATCCCAGACAAATTCCATTGTAGGCTGCACACATGGACTCAGCTCACCTTCATGCTTCCCCCTTATTTGGATTTCTAGGGACGGGGAGGAGATGGGAACTGAGAGTACAGAACCTTTCTGCATGCCACAGTTGCCACAAGACCTTGCTTCTCCCCTCCCTCCCCACCCCTCACCATCTCTGTAGTCCCTTCCAACACAAAGCTGGAACCCTGGCCTTGATCACCACCCTACATTAAAGATGTAACTCAGAAAGGATCAGGAGGACAGAAGAAACAGAGAATTGAAAGACAGGAAAGAAGGGAAGGAAGGAAAGAGAGATGATGGGAGGCTGGAAAAGGAGAAGTCAGAAGAGAGCAATGGACACATGTGTCAGCCACTGTGCCTTGGGGCAGCTCCAGACAGCAGGACAGGTTTCAGTGGGGTGGCTGGTCTTACCTACAACCAGGTTTCTGCCCTTTCCTCCTTACATCACACACCTATAAATACCACCTGGGGTCACCTGCAAAGACACTCGAAAGTCCATACGTTGTTTTTCTTTCTTCATGAAGTCAATCACTTATTTATTCATCCCCTAGGTATTTACTGAGTGTCCCCTATGTCACAGGTGCTTGCAGATGCAGGGGACATGAAATGCACCACAGAGATGCAGTTTCCAGCCCAGCTTTAAATACCCACTGGGCACTTTTCGAACTGCAGAAAGTACACAGTAATTGTAAGTGATATTCTACATTCTCTGAAAGCTTCCAGTCTGCTCGAGGAAATAACAGACCCAAATTAATCATCTGAACAGCTCCAGCTCCCAGGGACCTCACATTCCACTGCGCTCTTCTGCCTACCTGCCTGTCCACTCATAACAGACTCAGCACACCCTCGCGTTGTTGCTTATTTGCTCATGCATTATTTATTTATTTTGTTCTATAAAAGGCCTGTGGCAGTTAGGGTATGCTGCTTAACAAGCTACTGCAAAACTCTTTGGCTCCAAATAGCAACAATGTATTTAGCTCATGATACTGTGGGCTGGCAATTAGGATTGGGCTCAGCTTGGCGATTCTTCTGGTCTTGGCTGGGTCAATCCACATATCTACTGTCAGATGCTGGTATCTGCTGCTGGGGGTGAGGTGGATGCTGCCTAACACATGAGAGGGGACAGGGCAACATGGTCTCTAACCTTTTTGACAGGTTGGTCAGGATTCATTCATGGGGCAACTTGGCAGAGCTTCTAGAGGACCATTAGCCATGTGCAATTTCTCCTGAGGCCAAGGCTTGGAACTGGCATGTCACCACTTCTTCTGTATTCTATTGGCCAAAGCAAGTCACAGGGCCAGCCTGAAATTCAGCAGTGGAAAAACAGACCCTACCTTTTGATGGGAATAGTTGCAAAGACACCTTACGAGGACATGGTTGTAGGAAGGGGTGTGCTGAAGCCATCTTACTCCTCATCAACCACATGGTCTATTAAACTTCTCGAGACAGATGCCATTTACACATTTTTATATTCTTAGAGCAGAGGAAATAGCTTGTCCTTAGTGATGCCATAGGAGCAGGAAGACTGCCTAGGGAATCGGGAAAGGCCTTTGTAAAAAAGGACATTTGAAGTTGAGATTTGAAGGATAAATGGGCTGGCTAAGTAGAGAGGAGTCTGGCCAGAAAGCACCATGGGTGCAGACTCTGAAAGCTGCCAGGATCCTGGGATAGTCCAGGAAGAGAAACAAAGAGCCAGTGGCAGAAAGGTTGGCCCCAGGGGGGAGGTGGTGCAGAGGAGACAGTGCCGCAGGGCCCTGGAACCCTTGATAAGGAATTTGGACATTATCCTAAGGGCAATGGGAAGTCATTAAGGAGTTTTAAGCAGAGGAAAGAAACGAGGAGGCCTGTGTTTCTAGAAGGTGGCCTTGACTGCAGTATGGAGAATGGATTAAGGGAGACGAAAGTGGAAGTAGGAATAATAAAGTTCTGCTTTAAATGTGCAAACACCATGGGCAAGATTAAAGGGTTGTCAGTGACTTTTACTTTAAGGGCATGATGCAGGACAGAGATTCGTGTCCCTTACCTGAACCCCGCTGCACCCCCCACCTCTGAGCTGCATAAGTGGGTGATCTTTCAGGAGCAAGTGAAAGGGGGGTTTTGCTGGGAGCATGCTCAGCATCCCAGCACCGTGCAACTCCCACCAGAATCTCAGGCAGGGAGAACAATGGGAAGTTCATAGATTAAGATTCTTTTTACCTTTCTATTAGCAGAACTAATCATTTGCCTTTAAGTAAGACATTTCATTTTGATTACAGTAATAACCATGAATAAGTAAAAAGCAATTAATTTCCAGAAGGACATTCGAATCTAAGAGGGTTTCATTTCCTGTCAGGACTGTTAATCAAATGCTTACCTCTGCTGACATCTTACGGTAGTTACCCTTTACTGAGGTCCTACTAAGTGTCAGGAAGTTTGCATAGTTGATCTCATACAAGGTACGTAACATCCTGAGGTGGATGCAATCATCCCGTCCTACAGGTGAGACCCAGGGGGAGCCCGGGCCACCTGCCCAAAGGGAGGCGCAGAGTAGGGCAGCCCCAGAATGGGAAGCAGCTTCTTAATTCTAACAGCCATAGAAGCCAGCTCTTACCCCCTGAGCGTTGAGATGTGCCTGGTTGGGTCCTTGGTATGCTTTATCTCATTTGAGAGAGGTGGCATCGCCATCTCCACTCTACAGATGAGGACAGTGAAGTTCAGAAAGGTCACATAACTCGCCCAAGGCCACACAGCCAGGTCTAATAGCAGAAGCTGTGTTTTTAACCACAACACACCACCTCCCATGTCCTCCTGACTCCATCTTACAGTCATGAAAACATTGAGCTTTTCTTAACTAAACACTCTTATCCTTCCCAATCGCCACGTACAAAAGCTTTGAACCCATAGATATGGTCAGTCCCACCCACATGTCCCTCCTTGTCTCCCTCCTCAAGCTCCTGGATGGCAGGGTCTGTGCCTTAGACCCTCTCTATCTGCCCCCGCCTTCCCACAGCCCTCCACAGCCCCTAGCAGCGCTCACTCAAGCCCAGGACTGTATCGATCTGTGCTGGGTCTTCCCACATGTGATGCCATCTCTGCTCACACGTGTGCAAATACTCCCAACCTGATTCTTCTGAGCGAGTCCTACTAACGAGCTGACCAGGCAGGCAGCTTGCCCCTCCAGCTACATCTGCACACAGATGGATCAATGCCACTCTCCAAACAATGACCAGCCAGTCACACCCCTGCCTCCCCCCAGCACCGATGAGCCTTGGGAGCTGGGGGCTGCGCTTGGACGCTGCTGTTCTGCGACTGCCGTCACTCACCAGCAGGGGAGAAGCTGGGCTCTGCTCCTCGGGCAACAACATCATGAGGAATAATGAGCTGCTCTGGGGGAGGTGAGGGTTTTCTGATCGGAAGACATATGGGGCTGTCACGGTGACAGATGGACCCGAAGGCCCCTTCCCCACTACACTGCCCTGATGACCTAGCCTCTCACCCTGAGTCTCTCTGTCCCTTGGGACTGACTTGGGAGGGTAGGGTGGCCAGAGGGAGGAGCAGAAGCCCATGCAAAGGTGAGGGTGGGGAGGAAGCCATAATGTTCTGGAGGGACGTCATTTGAGCGTTAGCTTCATAACTCACATCGAAACCCCTCGGATCCACTTTATTTATCTGTATCATGAGAGCGTTAGACTTCCACCTCTAGGAACGCAGCTCCTGTTGTCTGTAAAGTGTGGAAGCATGGAAACACCCCTTATTGTAGCCGTGGTGGACAGAGGCCTGGACTTGCAGTCAGGAGAACCAAGCTCTTCTTCCTCTTGCTGTGAACCCGTGGCTAAGTTCCTTGGCCTCTCTGAGCCTTGCTCTGCTCATGTGTGCAATGAACATAGCAAGGGCTTTTCTCATGAGATTTTCATGAGTCTTAAAAGGAGACAGCATGCATGTGAAGCTGTTGACACGGTGTCCGGCTCGGCACAGATGATCTCTGCAAGCATTTACTGAGGCTGCTGTGAGTTTCAAAAGGAATCGCCACTAAACAGGATATTTTTAAACTGAAAGACACTACAAAGTTTACTCTTAGTATTTGACATTGGTCTAAGTACTGTATTAGTATTAGTATTAGTATTAGTATTAGTACTGGTATTGGTATTAGTACCAGCACTGGCAGGAGTAGTGTTACTTCTGAGGTCCCTTCAATCTGTAAAGACCAAGACCTCCAGACAGAAACATGGGTTCATCATAATGAGCTGGGTACACAGTCTGAGAGGTGACAGAGAGGCCCACCTGCCTCTGCTATGTGTCCCCCAACCCGAGCAGGGGACTGGGGGCCCCAGATCCACCCAGGGCAGAGAGTCACCACCAGGGAAGTGGGAGAGCAAGGAAAGGGAGGCAGAGCAACACACTGAGAAGGTCAGGAGGAGACTGTTCAGGGGCCAGAGAGAGAGGGAGGTGAGTCCGCTGTGTCTGCGCTGGGGAGGCTAAGGAAGCTGTTGCCTCCAGAAATGAATCTGTGCGCATAGCTAACCGCCAAGTCCGGGTGAGTTGGCTGGGGACTGCACCGCGGGAGGCGCAGTGGGGAAGGTGAGGGAGGCTCAGTGAGAGAAGAGGTGGAAGAGAAGGGGGACACGGAGGATCGTGGAGTACGGAAGAGGGACCGAGGCCCTCTCGGCCTTTCCCTTCTTGAAAACCCTCCAAGAATCCCTCCGCCTGCACGAGAAAACCCAGGCTCCTGAGCCACGGCTCCAGCCTTGTGCTCTCGGCTGGGTTCACCTCTTGCCCCAATCCGGCCACATGGCCAACCACAAGAGACACCCCAGGGCTGTGTCTTCCAGTTTGCCCTTGGGCCGCCTTCTGAGAGTCAGGCCTTTTGGCTCTTCCCTGTCTTAGGATAGTATCAGGCATCTTCAAATATCACCTCCCCTGGGAAGCCTTTCCTGAGTCCCTGAGGCAGAACTAGATGATAGTGGGTCCCTGCACACACACACCTCCTCCAGGACACTGCTCCGGACTATCTGCTCCCTTCCCTGCACCAGCCCCAGCCCCCCTGCCCCCTGCCTCCCTGCCCCCCTGCCCCACTGCACCAGGGAACCAGGATGCTGCTGGAGGTGGGCTCTGGCTCTGGCTCCTCTGCGTCCTGTGCCAGAACCCCGAGTCTCAAACACATGGTGCATCACTATCGTGTATTGAGGGACAGGGGTAGGGCGGGTGGAGAGAGCGAGGAAGAGGAGGAAGGGAGGAAGAGGCAGGCGGTGAAGCAGAAGAGAATGTCCCTGGAGAGCAGAGCAGGAGGGAAAAGGATGAAGGGAAGGGAGAAAACTACAAAGGTCAAGTAGAAAGTGAAATGAGAAAAATAAAAGGGAAGAGTAGATAGAGACACCGGGCCGGTGGTTGACGGGGGTGGTGCAAATGGATCCAGAGACCCTCTGCGGGCTTGTCAGCACCGCTGGTCAGGCCCCCAGGGACCCGCTTCTTCCCAGCCCCACGTCCTCACAGGCGCCTCGAGGTCCCCCCTGCAGCAGCTGTGCCCTGAGACCCGTGCAACGGAGTGTGGCTCCCTTACAGCCCAGACACAGCGGGTCCGATTGCGGCCTGATTTGTGTAAACGGGCGTCACTTACAACACAGAGGAGGTCCCGCTCCCTCCTCGCTGTCATCACCGGCTCCAGCTGGATCTATTTGGATAGACGCCCACAGGAAAACCATTGGCTGGTGGCTTTGCAGGGCTGACGCAAGACCTAGCTGGGTTTAACTGGACCCCGCTGGTCTTCCTTCCTTGCCGGGTTGCACCCCTACCCCCCACCCCCACACACCTGGCCGCGTGTGCCTCCTAGCACCTGCTCTCCAAAGCCACTGCAGAGGCCCTGACCCAACAGTCCCGACTCCCACGCGTCCAGGCAAGGTCATGGGTACATCGCAAGGGGAAGGTTCCAGCAAGTGCTCTGGCCACAGGACTCGCTGGGCTCTGGCTGTTCTCTGAAGAGGGCCGGAAAGTCTTCTGCGCTCACCCCCTGCTGAGCAATCAGAGGCTGGCTTCTCAGACTGAGAGTAGTACATGGATCTATACCACTTGAGGTCAAAGTAAACATCATTAGGGAAGGAAGAGCCCGGAGGCCTCTCAGCACCTTCAACTCTCAGCTTCCCAAGGGAGGCTGTTGGGGGCCGGACTGAAATAAGTGGCTCTTCAGTTAATTCCAGGGCCCACTTAATTTGCATGATTCAGCCCTAGGCCCTTGCCTCCTCTCCCTGAGGCCTTCTGTCCTGCATAACAGCACCAGACCTCATTGCTCCTTTTTCTTTTCTCATCTTCTGAGATGGAGGAAAAGTATCCACTTATTTGGGCAGGTGGTGAGGTGTTGCTCCTGAGGTCCTTCTTCCATCACGCTCTGGCTGGAAGTTTCTAGGAGGAGGGGGTGAGTAACGTGTATGCACAGAGAACAGGGAAAACATAGGGAAATTCTACAGAGTTCCTTGCCTCTCTGGAAGATGCAGGTGACTCTCTTTCTGGAGGGCTGATGGGGTCTGCTGGGGAAGGGGAGGAGGATTGAAATTCACAGGGCTCACTTTAGCCTGGAGCCAGAATATTCACCATCTACCCCTACCTTTCCTTCACTGGAAGTATAATGAGTCTCAACTCTCTTGTTTCTGCTTCTAAGCCCTGAAATGGTCAACAAGTGGGTGTGAACAAGAAGAGAAAAACAAAGAAACAAGTCTTGAATAACCTCTAATCCAGAGAAAATCTGGACCCCTGATGAAAACTGGAAATTAACCAATACACTACATTCTCCAGTAGGCCGGCCTGGTTGATTGGCCCTTTACTGGTGGTTTTCAAGAAAGAGAATACCCTTTTCAATGAAAGTATGAGCTTGCCCAGTGATGGAGGGAGGCTATTGTAAAATCCCAGGCTGGAGATGCCAAAATTCCCCCCAATCAGCCCTCACTCCTACCCCTTTCATGGAAGGGCCTCTCAGCAAGAACAGCCCACTCCCATTCGTCCACCTATTCATTCATTCCTGAGAACATTGGAGCAATGGGAGACCAAGGAAAAATTTGCAGTGCTCCTGTCTTTCTGAAAGTACAGAGTTCAGGGGGTGAGGCACACAAGAATGAGGTGGGACAGTCAGTTGGACCCAGATGACGAAGGTGCTCACATGGCTGGCTGAGGAGTTTAGACTGTTTTATAGACAATGAGATGTTTTGGAAGACTTGGAGGCAGGGGGACAGTGGAGTCCCTGTTGCCAAATAGAAGATCACTCGGAGCTCAGTGTGGAAGGCCAGATGGGGGGCAGGCAGACCGTGTAAGAGGCAGCTGGATAGTGCAGGGAGAGAGAGGAGGAGGGCCTGTGAGAGCAGCGTGGACGCAGAGCAAGTCTCATTGGCATTAGACACACACAGGACTTAGGAGACTTGGTCAAGCAAGCAAAAAACCAACAGAACAATACACTACTCCCTCAAAGCTGTATTTTATTCAGCTATTATTAATAACTGATTTGATTCTATCCATTCCATTTTACAACCCCTGTCTCCCGCAATTGTCTGGTCCTGGTAACAATTTTATTGGAGCATAGGAGGCACATTATAAATACATTTTATATTGCACATTGTATTTTAAGCAAATTTGAGACATCTCTGATTAGGTGCCTTCCCAACGATAGCCTTGTTCAGACAGATAATTGTGTGCTGATTTTTTATTTTATTTTATTTTTTTTTTCAGCTTTGTTCTCTCCCCCTTGGCAAAGCTGCAATCTTGCATACACACGTCAGTGGATAAAAACCCTTGAAAATAACTCTTCAGAAGAAATCTAATTTACTTTTTAATCTGGTTCGGAAATTTGCCAGAAAAATTTCCACCGACAAGCACTGCCATTTATTACCACTTATCACACACCCGGGCTGTGCTTTCGCTCCTGATGGGGCTAATGTAACAGGGGAGGAATCTTCTGATACATTATTTATTTGATACAATCCCACCCAGATAAGATCTATGGGCAGGAGAGGACGAAGTTTGACCTTATCCTTCGTCTAAGGGAAAGTAAGGGATCTTCCCTTGGTTTGCTCAAAGAACTAGCCTCTCTCTATGCCCTTGGGAAGGTTCAGCATCCCAACAGCTCTGGGACTCTCACCGCACAGAAATCGTGCTTTGACTTTGCTTCTCTCCCCTGGGAGCTATACCACCCACTCACATATTTGCTTGTGTTCAACTTTGTGATGATTTCAAGGGTCTCTTGCTTGTCCAGATCTGCTTCTTAGGGACAAACATCAGAGTGACATTTAGCACAGCCCTTTCCAAGCCAATCTGGGGTGGCTCCATGTTGGGGAAAGAATATTGGTACTGGACCAAGCTGGCGACCTTGGGCTAGTCATTAAACCTTTCCAGGGTCTTTATCTGTAAAATAAGGAGGGGGATCTCTACAATGCTGCCCAGATCTCAAGTCCATGGAGGCTACTAGGCTTTGGGAAGAACAGAGGATGTGGGTCAGGAGAACTGGTGGGGGGCTCTGGCTTTGCTGCTTCCTGGCTGGTGACATCTTCAGCAAGGTGACATCTTTGAGCCCCTATTTCCTGATCTGTCCACAGGGTTAATAGCTCTTCCCCTGCTGACCTCACAGAGTCATTAAGATGATAATGAATATGAAAGCTTTGCAAGCAGCAAATAAATATCTAAATGTATAATTAATCATGAATCTATTAATTAGTGAAAATACATTATGAGATATTTACAGAACCCACTCAGAGGGAAAACTGGGAAAGAAGTCAGGCTGGGGGCAACCAGTGAGCCTTTCTTTCTTTTTTTTTTTTTTTAAGATTTTATTTATTTATTCATGAGAGACAGAGAGAGAGAGATTGAGGCAGAGACCCAGGCAGAGGGAGAAGCAGGATCCATGCAGGGAGCCCGATGTGGGACTTGATCCTGGGACTCCAGGATCATTCCCTGGGCTGAAGGCGGCGCTAAACCAGGGATCCCCCAGTGAGGCTTTCTATATGCTTATCTCCAGCCTCTAGTGACAGATACTTCAGGTTGACCCCAAGCAAAGGGAGACCTCTGCTTTTAGTGGCTTGATGCATTTTGGCTGACAGTCCTAGTAGACATCTCCAGAGTCCCCCCAAATTCTCAGGATCCACAGAACCAGGATTTAGTCCCCACCACACCCCTCTCATGATTTCTGCAAAATAATGAGGGTGAAAGATCTTTTTTTTTCTTTTTTTAAAAGGGGATTTTATTTATTTATTTATTTTTAGAGAGGACTGGGGCAGAAGGAGATAGAGAATCTCAAGCAGACTCTGTGCTGAGTGTGGAGCCTAGTGCAGAGCTTGATCTCACAACCCTGAGATCATGACCTGAATCAAAATCAAGAGTTGGATGCTCAACCAGCTGAGCTACCCAGGCGTCCCATGAAGGTGAGAGATCTTTGAACACTGGATAGAACCGAATGAAATCATGGTGTGGCTGTGCTCACACTGAAGTCTATGAGAATTTACTGCACTTTCCTGAGCTTTCCTCTCATCTATAAAGTGAGGAAAATAGCACTTATCTGCTGAGGTTGTTGTGATGGGTCAGTGGTATAATGTAATGTAAACTTTATAGACCTCATCTGTCCACCATGAGTGAATTAGAGTCTAAGAGAGGGCCTCAGCCTTGTATACTCATGCACTCATGGTACCTAGAGCAATATCTGCCATGTAAAAAGACTTCAATCCATACCTGTTAAGTGGATGGATGAATGAATGAGTGAATGAGTGAATGAGTAAATGAATGAATTAATGGATGAGACAGTGGTTGGGATCATGAGCTGAAGAAAATGTACATAATATTCTTGTCCTGGAAAGAGAATCTTGAGTCCGAAATTAATTTTGGAATTTTAATCTGCTCTCAAATCCTGCCTCCTACTTCTTCCAGGCTTCTCCCCATTCTTGCTCCCCTTTCCCACCTTCTTGATTTCCAGAATGTTCCATCTTCCCCCCACTTTCCCTCCAAGCTTTTCTCTCCCAGTCAGTGGATTAGCAGTGAGGTTTGCCCACAGAACTTTCTCCCTGTCTCCCTGCTTTTTGTGTTCCCTTCTCAGAGCTATGCCTCCTGCGGGAAGAGTAAATATAGAAAAATGACAACATGTACATTAATGCTCGTTAGAATGTCATCATTATACTCTGCAAAGTGTCTGCCGAGGGGGTCCCTAAAGGACACTTAGAAGCGAAGCAGCTGCTCCAGATTTGTTCCAGCTCACATCTCGAAGAAATGACATTGAGATAAATGCAGTATTTCTGGCTGGAGGGAGGGGAGAGAGCAGGGCTTCTTTGGAGAATGGGGAGATGGTAAAGAGAGAACCCACATATTTCCCCAAACACTCAGAATAACAAGCACAATGGTCAGGCAGCATGAGAACATACAGGGACAGGGCGAGCTCTATAGCAAGGACTGGTTTGCTCAACCCAAGAGGCTCAGTGTCTATGCAGAGAGATGGTAAACAAAGGAACTCATATCTCAATCTTAGAACAGCCTCTGAAAGAGTCCTATGCTCTTCATCACATGTGAGAAACAAGTTATGCTATGGAATGAGAAAAACATTTTGTTCTACTTTTTTATTCATAGTAACTGGCCAGGGTTTATTGATGAAGGGGAGGCAACATGAAAGCAAAAGTAGAGTCTATTTACAAGTTTACAGACAAGTGATACCAATGAATATCCCTCTATATTCTACTCACCCGCTCAAGACACATTGAGATGGCAAAGACCTACATGACCCACTCTGGTCAACAACTAGTGAGTAGTTGATTCAGCATCCCAGGCCCGGGCTGAGCATCTGAGTTCCCTTTATCTCTTACCATCTTGAAAATGCCAATGACAAGGTTTGTGAAACTTTTCAGAGACCATGTTTTAATTTTTATTTTTATCATAGAGATAGACAATTTTGAGCCCAAGTTATAAAATCACTACTCTTAAGTTCAATGAATTCATACCAGCTATGGCTTGTAGAGCACTTTCTGTTTATAACACACTTTTTCCATGTATTACTGCATTAAATTCTCATGTCTATCCCACTAAATAATCAGGGCATGTATATATCACATTTTATAGATTAGGAAGCCAAGGAGTTGACTTTTCAATTCTATGCACACACCAACATACACATCCTTAGAGAGGATGCCTTTGAAAGGAAAACCTCACAGATAGATGTCAGCACTCACACTAAAAGCACACGATTCAAGGCTCCAACAAACTCAGTAAATGACACTTCATTCAACCCACCATAAATAACCATGTCTGAGAACTTTAAATGCTCAGGATTAGAACTCTCCTTGTCCCATCGAGATATAGCAGCTTCACTGAAGAAGAAAGAGTGAGGTGAGCTCAGCACCCCCTGAAGCCTTCCCATCCTCAAGTCAGGTTACCAGCTTTATTCATCAGCCACGGAAGGAATCACAATAAAGGGAAAGTATACAGGACCCACGTTTCAGAAAACAGATATGTCAGCTCTAGTCTGCCCCTTCCCAGCCCGGTAACCAGTCTACAGTCTCTCTGAATCTCTACATCCTCATCTGTGAAATGGGAGACTATGCCCTGCCACCTACCAAGATCCTGGAACTACTGGTTGCTATGCAGACCTGGCTTATCATGGCCTTCTCTGTTCAGTGCCAGCCTTTGAAAACTCTCAAGGTTTACCATTGCTTCATGATTAAATTCAGAAGTGAGATTCTGGGCCAGGTCAAATTTCCTGCAGTTCCCTCCTCTTCTCCTCAAATATGGGTCTAAGTGCACATACACACACACCCCTGCCTACCACCCCCACCCCTCCTCTTTCCCCAGGACTCAAAAGACTAGACAGAAAGATTAATTATCTTTAGATTAGGCTGCCTTTGCCTACTATGGCCAAGCACTGGTTGCTTTAAAAATATCCCTGTCATAACTTCTTGAATATTCCTATGTACTAGGGAGACTGCAAAGTTGTATTCTGGTCTCTGCCTTTATGGAAGTCTTATGGGCTCATGGGAAGGTCATGTCACCTGAATTCCCTAAGCATCAGCCTTCTGTTATGTAAAATGAGGATAGAGGTAATGCCTTCCTTTTAGGTTGTTGTGAGGATTAAATGAGATAAGGCACTTAAAGCCCTTGGTACAATGCCTACGCACAGTAAACTCATTATTCTTGTTCCCAATTACAATGAATATTCTGGGGAAAGCATTATACTAGAGTTAGGGATGAGATGTGCTATGGGAGATCTGAAGAAAATGGAGCTATAGCTATACTCAGCAGTCTTTAACTAGAGAAAATTGGTAGGAGAAAGAAGTAATACATAAGACTTTTTGTCATTGGAGAAAATGCTTTCTTCCTCTTACTTGATGTACCCAGGAGGTGAGGATGAATCCACTTTGAGCCACAATCATCAATGTTTCAAACACACAACAGCAGTTCCTGTAAGTGGGGAGAGGGACAATGTCTCTGTGTTCACAGAACTACCCAGCGA
Organism: Canis lupus baileyi; assembly: GCF_048164855.1. Taxonomy (NCBI): domain Eukaryota; kingdom Metazoa; phylum Chordata; class Mammalia; order Carnivora; family Canidae; genus Canis; species Canis lupus. The sequence goes on from NC_132840.1 coordinate 70,715,299, forward strand.
GGGAGACTGTATAATGGTAGAAGGAAGGACATATGGGTGAGGCTAACTCCACATGCAGAGACATGTCTTCAGAAAGGAGTGTGGTCTTTTTGCATTGTCTTTTGCAGAGTGGGGAATTTGTGGTGGGTAGAGCATGAGGTGGGGCTGGAAAAGTAGACTTGCATACACCTTTTTCAAAGCTGTTTCTGATTAGTGGTAGATAAGAAAAGGAAGGCATTTGTTAAATTTTAATTAGAGTCAGCACTTTGGTAAGTATAGTCTTAAGACCAGAAATTATTTACCTTCTTGTGTTATTAAAATAATTTCCACTAGCCAAGTGGGCCCCTGTCTTTAAACTGTGTGTGAACAAGTCAACAAGAAGTAAGCGCCAATTTTGAGCCAGCCATCATAGAGGAGGTGAACTCTGAGAAACAAGTCTCAAGTTGATGGAAGAAGAAATAGGAAGTATTAAAAGACTGAACCTGGTCACAGTATGAGGCAGCTCCAACACACATCCCAGTTGTTTCACATCATGTTTAAGAGCTACTGCCATGGTTCCATTTCTCCCTAGACAGTTGTATCTGTTGTAGCCACATCCATGCCAAGAAAGGACCTCCAGAGTATCTCTGAGGCCAAGAGTGGAGGATTAAAGGAAATGGGCAGCTCTGCCCCAATGTCTTCCTGTGATCAATGCACCTTATTAAGTAGGTCTATTTGGAGGGCTTAGTGTTGAACACTTCTGTGGGTAAAGGATGATCAGGATAAACTATTGTCTCAACTCCTTTCCTTCAAGCTCCCTCAGCCAGCCATCTGGAATAGTTCAGGACAGACTGTTGAGGGTCCTGAATATTGGCTGAGTAGCTTGGACAGAATTCAGAATACTGAAAGCCAGGTTACAGGATAATATTAAGAAGGTGGTGGAGGTGGATACCAAGAGAACAGCGGTTTCCCCTTGCAACAAAAGCTTTGTTGAGCCAGAAGTAAGGGTCATGGGTGTAAATGGGCTTTACCTAGACAGGCAACAACAAAACAGGATTTAGGTGAGTAATAACAAAGAAATTCTGCTCTATAACTCAACCTTTTAAGTCCTACTCAGGGAAAGAAGGGAGAGAGAGAGAGAGAGATTGATAAGAGCCCCTTCCTTTAACTCCATGGGTTAGATAGAGATAGCCCCTAATTCAACCAGTGTTTATGAAATACCAGAATGTACAGGAGGCAAATATGAATACGACATGGCCATTACCTACACAATCACAAAGGGGAGTGAGTGTGTAAACAACCACCCATCACCCAATGGGAAAAGTAGTGTTGCAAAGGTATTTATAAAGGGTAAGTGATTCCACCTGAGACAGTCAGGAAAAGGAAACAACTTTTCAAGAGGTTCTTGAAAAATTACTGGTTAATTGGAGTTTGTAAAATGGAGAAAAGTTTCTGGGCCCACCATGGTCACTTCCCTTAAACATGTGTTCACTATCCTTCTCTTGTGGAAATTACATTTGGGATTAAACCACAGTGCTCTCCCTTCTCTTGAAGGTGTAAGCCCCCCTCCTCCCCACCATGTGTCTGTAAGGAAAAGGACTGGGACGGTGACTGAAATTTCTAGAGGAAAAAGAGTCATTCCTTAATCACTATTCCCAAGGAAATTTCATCTCCTGAGTGGCAAGCAGAATCTTTGTCTTTTTGCCATCTAAATTCTCACTCTTATTTTTCTCAGAGTCCTACATTATCATGTCTCTTTTCTATGCTTGGGAGGAAGTCTCTGTTTGAATTGATCCCTCTCTGGGAGCCCCCAAATGGTTGCTTTTCTTTCCCTTTCTCCCTCTGGTGTTAGTACCACGAACTGTGCACAATATCTCTCCATCTTCCTGTAGCCTACAGTTAGTGCTTGCCATTATTCTTTTGTTCAATCAACAAATATTTATTGAACACCAACCACATGCTTGGTATGGGAGCTAGGAATACAGTAGTGATTTAAAAAAATAAGGCCTTGCCCTTTTGGATTCTACAGTTTGTTGGGAGAGATAGGCAATAGATAATTAAACAAATAAAGATATTAATATATTGCCAGGCAGTCATAAGTTCTTTTGAGTAAAAATTGCTTAGTAGGAGGTATTCCAGGAGGTTGGGCAAGGAGTTAGTCTTAGGGTCAGGAATGTCCTTCTGAGAAGGTGATATTAGAGCAGAGAAGAAAGTAAAATAATGGAAGAGAGAATGTGAAAGCCCGATGGAAAGGTGTTTCAGACAACAGAGATGGAATGTGGGACTATTCTTGATATGGTGGAAGAACAGTAAGGAAAAGAGTGTGGCTAGAGTAGAGTGAACAAGGGCAAGAATGGTTGTTAGTGAGACCACCAGGACAGGATTATTTAGGTCTTTTCGACTGATAAGGACTTTGGGTTTTGTGCTAATTTGGACGACATGATTTTAGAGAGTTTTGAGCAGAGGCGGAACATGCTGGAATGTAAATCTCAATAGTGTTTTGATGGCTGTTTTGTTTAGAATAGATGAAAGAGAGGCAAGAGAAGGGGGTGACAAGGAGACTGGTATAGTAGACTGAGCAAGAGATAGTGACTTGAGAGGTAGTATGGAAGATGGTGACAAGTAGTCAGAGGACATGTTTTGATGGAAGATTCAGCAAGAGTTAAATGAAGGATTGGATGGAGAGAATAAGAATAAGTAAAAATCAAGGATAATTATGTGATTTTCAGCCAAAGCAACTGAGCAAATGATGGTATCACTTACTAAGATCTGAAAACTGAGGAAGAGAAACAGATTTTGTGGGTGGAATTGATGATAGCAAAATTGGATTTGGGGGATTCCTATTAGGCATTCAAAAGGTCATATTGAGCAGGTCAAGGAGTTATAGTCTGATGACTTCAAAAAGTTGTGTGGCTTTAGGGAGGGGGGAAATAAGTCTGGATGCAGTAATGAGAACCAAGGAGAACACATACTAAGCCCCCAGGTCAGGGGTAGTGGGGAATAGGAGCAAAAAGAGCCACCATGGAATGGATTTCAGGGGGAAACAGGATCCTCAGGGAAGATCTGAGTTCAGTTAAAGCAAGAAGGTGATGGATCTGCTCAGAGATGGGATTGAGGATTCAGGGGACTTTATCAAGGATGGAGCACAGTTCTACAGTGCTCAGTGGAAGGGTTTGGAGTTTGGGTATCAATGCTAGTGTCAAGGCAAGAGGAAATCTGTGAACCTTACAGGATCATGTATAAAAAAGGATAAGACAATAAGATGAGTTGGCTGTCCACCCCATCCCTCACCCCCAGCCATCTCCCCACAGCACAGCTCTAAAGTCTACAAACACCGTTCCTCTACAATCCCTGGAATGGTGATAAGAGAACCACCTAAGGGAGAAGCCCCTGAACAATTTCAAATATCCACTTCTTCCAGGATATAAGTCCTGGGCTTCTCAAGGTCATGTCAGCACTGATGTGATATGAAAAAAACCCACTATGAAGGGCTATATGCTGTTCTTGCCTTTTTGTCTTATTAAATACAGGTGAGCAGGACCTGCAGGAAAGCAGATGATTTCTCCTTCCTAGGTTCAGAGAGGGAGTGTGGTCACCTCAAGTTCTATCCCAGATCTCATAGATAGAGGTTGGAAAACTAAAGCAAGAAACCTAAAAGAGCTTACCAAAGAGTTACAAGCCATAGGCATTTGCGAAGAAAGCTACTAACTCTAGGCAGTGAAAGATGGAACCCAACACATAGGTCAAATGGATGGGAGTCTGTAGGAGTTTAGAGAAAGAGGAAACTCACTGGATGCCCAGCATGACCACAAAAGGCTCATGGAGAAGGTGGGCCCCACGGAGGTCCCCAAGAATGAGGAGCATTCACTGGATCACCTGAAGCAGTGGACAGGGAGATTGCCTGTCTGGATCAGCATCCATCAATACAGTATAGTGTGCCTCTGGGTGAGAAAAAAACCCATTTACTCCTTATTATCCTTAATAATTCTAAATCAAGAGGTGATGGGAAACCAACCCAAAGCTCATTTCAGAAGGATGTGGAAAGGGGAGGCAGAGGGAAAACACATCAGAAAACAAATTCATCTTCTTAGCACAGAGACAAAGGACCAGGGCTTGGTCCAGAGCTACAAAGACTGATCCTTTCAAGGCTGAGCCAGTTTTTAAAGACATTCAAGTCAAGTAGTGATAAAAATCCCACTATTCACTGTTATATTAATGGCTTCTCCACTATATGCAGATAGGTAAAAGCATCATATCTTTATTTGCATTTCTTTTTCTATTGCCTCCAGCTCACTGAATTTCTCCCTTATCTGCCAAGAAATGTCTACTTTTAAGGTATTCTTTCATTTCCTCATGCCATTGGCTGTCAAACGACTTAATAACTTGCCCATCATGGAAGTCAAATATAGTTTATTAAAAATGCATGTCTCACTCAGTCAGATGCCCTTTGGCAGCTTCCAGACCTTGACGACTCTGTCTCAAAGCTTGGGAACGCAGAATGGTCTTGGCTGGCCAGCTGCACTGCCTTGCTTCGTATCATGCTCACTGCCCAGATTATGCTAAAGTGAGGCAGAGAAGGGAGGTGGGAACTGTCCAAGGAGGAGGTGGAACTGGGCCACTTGTCTGACTTGAGGAAGTGGGACCTAGACCTGAGAACCGAAAGTGCCTGAGGGCTTCCAAGCCATCCAGCCAGGTCCGGGGGAGGAATGCGGGAATGAGGTTGGAGCTGGTACCCTGGGGTAGGAGGAAATGGCATCAAAGCAGAAGTGGGCTGTGTCAAGTCAGTGCACCGGGATGATGAATCATGCCTGTGATGGCTCACGTAGCAAGGCTACATCGCTATTTACAGGGGCTAATGAAGCATCCTCAGTCACAGATTCAGAATCTGAGTGTTGTTGTGGCTGAGGAAGAAGCAAGGAGCTGGAGCTAAAAACACAAAGGGACTTGAGGTCTCCTTTTCCTTTATCTGCCACAGGGATGGACAGCACCAGAAGCGCTCCATCAGGATATGTTGACCCTTCTCCAAAACCATCTTAGAGCAGCCCCTCAGCCTCCCTGGTGATGCTCTCTAGCCACCCATGGATCTCTTGGCTAGAGCCCCGTGGCTTCAGCTAATCCTTCATTCTTTATTTTTCTGTGCATAGCAGAGATGAGGAACAGCTATATATGCCTCGCTGTACACAGCATCCCCTCAACTACTTGCAGACTCTCTATGTCCCCCTTCATCTCTGCCTGGATACTATTTAAGCCCCAAATCTCCCACCTCAGTTTCTTGCACTGCTCTCACATCTTGCTTATTAAGCGGCATGCCATGTTCTACTTGATCTGCTCAGAAACCCCTAGGCCTACAGTGACAAGTGGAGAGTCCCAGCTGCTCTGCAGGAAAGAATGTGGACACCACACCTGGAACAGAGACACAGCATGGCAGGAAGGCCAAGAGAAAGCCCAAGGTGCTGTGAGCATGAAAGCATTGCTTCCTTAGCAAGGAGAGGGTCTGGGATTCCTCTAGGGGAAAGATAAGACTGGGCTGGAGGAGTGGATCAGGGGAAGGTATGGGCAGTATGAGGAAAAAGTAATGAGAAAGAAAAACAGAAGGAAGGAACAGAAGGAGGGAGCTGGGTCACAAGACAGGACAAAGAGAAAGGGAGGAAAAAAAAAAAAGAGGAGGAGATGAACAAAGAAAAAGTCAGAGTAAGGCCAAGAGCCAGAGAGGGAGAGAAAGACAAGGCCAGAGAGAAAACTCAGAGGAAGACAGAGAGTGTGAGCCCTTGAAAAAATGCACAAAGTCAAGGAGAGGATAAGTGAGGGTGGCAGGGGGTGGGGGGTAAGCACAAGGTCAGCCTGGTCTACTCCCCGAGGAAGCACCCATCCTCTGTTGAGACCACCACCGGGGGGAACCGCCTGCGGCCAGGCAGCTGGAAGAGCAATGCGCCCAGGGTCCTTGGTCTTGAAGTGCCTTGTCACCTGCGGTGGGGAGCTTGCGGGGCACTGACACGGCTTGGGCATGAGCAGGCTCCCAAACATCTCCTGGAAGAAACCTTGGGGGACCGAGGGAAGAGGACAAGATAAGGGAGAGAAGCAGAGGCAGATGCCCCGGGGTGGGGAGGAGGTGGGAGGCAGAAAGACAAACAGTGACAAGCTGAGGCAGGAAAGAGAGGAACTCAGAGAGATGGAGGGGAGGCTGATAAGGGCGGGAAAGGCTACAAGAATGATTGGGAGATTGGGAGAGAAATTGAGAGAGATGTCTTGAGATTGAGAGGATAGTGAGAGGGAAGGAGGCCGAGGGAGAGGAAGGAGAGAGAGAGAGAGAGAGAGAGAGAGAAAGAGGGAAGAAGATGTACGGCATGGAGTCGGAGAGGCAGAAAATGGAATGGGTCCTAATTTTGAACCTTTGCCAACATCTGAACTTGCTATTCTGCTATCAATTTTTCATCTGTCACTAAGACAAGCTGAAAGAGCTAAGCTGCAGGTTTTGTTGATTATAGAATGTTCCATCCTGATCTGTACCAAGGGTAACTCCTCTGGATTTCTAGATGAACCAGATGCAGTCAGAGAGCGTGGGGAGGGAGGTGGGGACAGAGGAGGTGGCTGCTGCACCACTAAGGGTGGAAAACAAAATCATTTAGTGATGCCCTGAGGGGCTGGAGGAGAGACTTCCTTACACATTAGTGTCACTCCTTGGGGACTGGAGGCTTGGTGCCACGTTAGGGCATCTGTTACCCCAGGGGTTCTGGGGCTGGCCGGGCTGCCTGCAAAAGTCTCCCTTCTACCTCCTTTGTTTCTGCCAAATGCCAAGTGAGAACTCTTCCAGTGGCTTCAGCATGACCTCACACAGATGATCCCTGCCCGTGCGAACAAACGATAACTTCAGTCTCCTCCAGAGGGGCCAAGGTTGAGCCGAGTGAATGGAGAGTAGGGCCGGCACCCCTGGGTCCCTTTGGCCCCAGCCTCCACAGGAGCTCCCAGCAATACCAGTGTGGCACCCATTGGGGGGGGGAGCAGGGCTCAGAGGAGAAGGAGAGGGAGGACAAGGAGGTGGCGGCATGCTCCACTGCACCTCTCCCCAGAACACAATGTGACACAAGACATCGGGAGATGGCAGCGAAAGTTCAGGGGAAAAACACACAGTTATTTATGGCTCGGGCATCTGTTGTCAGATCAGAAACAGAGACCTGATCTCAGGCAAATCCAGCAGCCTGTTCGAGAGCAGATGGGGAGGTGTGTGCAATGCTCAGTCCTGTTCTGCTCTCAATTTATTATTATTCCTCAACTCCAGATCCCATCTCCAAAGCAGACATTTGTCCTGGCCACGGTGCTGGGAGGCCCGGGTGGGTGGATGGGTGGTTATTTCCATCGTATGACTTGGAACCTTCCATGTGAAAAGAGAAGATTATGGCAAAATGCAAAGAGGAGAAGGTGAACGAGGGAACAAGAGGGAAAACTCTGGCCCAAGAAGACCGCCGGCTGAACGGCAATGGAGTTGGCCAGAAAGTACCCAGATAAAGATGCCAATCTTCCGAGTGACCTTGGGCAAGTCATTCTGCCTGCCTGGCTGTGCCTTTCTGCCAAATGCTTGAGACTGTATAACTGTCCATTCCCAAAGACACACAAAGACAGCCTCTCAACTAGATTGTGATGGAGTGAATACAAAATTTGAAGTCAAGAAAACAGAGTTCAATCCTAATTTGCTAAGAACCAGTTCAGTAGCGTAAGGTAAAACATGTTTCCCTGCTGACTCTCAGTAAAAGGAATAAAAGGGATAAGAGGGTTTATCAGGCCTTTTCCCATTCCCAAAATGCCACAGTTCCATGAGAAGGAACCGGGAAATTGTCAGACATGAAATGAATAGTCTGAAGGACGCAGCGCCGTAGCAAGTACTCGATCTACGTCAGCTGAAGACACAAACAGCCTCTAAACGTGATTCCTGAGCCCCTGGCTCGGAGGGCTCAGCCCTGTCATGCAGGGCAGACTTGGCCCCCGGTGGTACAGGAGACACCTACCCCAACCCATGTCACCCTCGGAGCAAATTACCCGTCTCCCCAGACCTCCCACCTTAGCAAACGTCTGTCTCCAGAAGCACTTTTCAGGGAGAGGGTGGAGGGAGGAGGAGCAAGGGAGGGGGACAGTCTGAAGAAAGAGCCTGCTCAGTGTTTGGTAGGCCTCGATTTGAATCTCCATGCCTGTACCGATTGCACTGCCTTCTATTTGTGAGGAAGGTGCTGTAATCCCAAGAGACACCTGTATTTCCCACTTGAGATGCACCTTCTCAACTGAAAATATGCAACAACAAGCTTTGCGTGTTTTGCTGAAAAGCAGAATTAAATTTCCCAACCGGCCTAGATCCATTTACACTTCCATCAGCACGATTCAGAAGGCAGTTCCTAGGCAGGGCCCACAGCCAATGTCAAGGGACTTAGCCCCTTGATAGACTTTCTCCTTCATCTGACTGCAGGCACACTGGCTGATAAGCCCTGGCCCCAGGAGAGCTACATGCATGGTGAAAACTGGATAGTCTGATGTCATAATAATGGTAAATAAAGACCCGGAGTGAAGCTCTAGGTAGACAGATGTTGTCATTGATGAGACACAGGTGTCTCTGTCTCCAGAGCCTGAGAGCTGGTGGGTGATAGGGGATTTGCATTTCAGCTCCCATTCCCAGGGGCTGTCTGCTGCTGAGCCTCACCTGTGCCCTTTACCTCCCTCTCACTACCCAGGCCATCTGGGGGATTTCACACTGCCAGGTAAGCGCTGCTAGTGAACATTTGCAAGTGATCCAGCAAGACCTCACTTTCCCCCAAGCTCGATCACTTCCCTGGGGTGTTCAGTAGGAAAGGAGGGGAAGATATGACTGGTTGCACCTAAATACATCCCCGCTGGGAAGTCTCTGGAGGTACCTCTAGTGTTGGGACCAGAGGTCTGCCTCAAGGCCCAGCCAGACCACTCGGCATGGAGAGGTCTGGAGCTCCATCTCATTCCCCGAGGCGACAAAGCCACGCCTCCAAGGAAGACAGTGGCCACATCTGGTGAGATGATGAGATGGCACTCTTCCTCCAGGTCTGGGCAGGCTCCTCCGCCAGCTCGCGTCTCTGCAGTTGATTTTGCCTGTTGGCACCTGTTTGCAGCTTACCCCAACTAATGTCTGTCAATGGACTAATTATCATCAAGGATAAGAAATTAAGAAATTATGAATGTGTAGACACTTCTGTTCTCATACTAATGGTTTGTATATTTAATGGTTTGTTTATTATTTAATGGTTTGTTTATTTTATTGATGGCATCTGTCCTCATTTGAACCTTATAAAGTACAAATTGGACTTGTACTTACTCTTATTTGGGTTTTCCCCACCTCTCCTACCTTCTGTCACCCCTAATGAAGGTAACAGTCATTGTATAAATGGATGGATGATAGATAGATAAATAGGTAGGTAGATAGATACATAGATACATGGGTAGAAATAATAAGCTCTCTAGGGTGACAGAAGCTTTCAAATCACATTTATTGAGGGAAATAATGTATTTGGCCCAGAAAAGAAAACATTTCAGTGGGATTACAGCTGTTAAAATTAGAATCTGTTTATTTATTTATTTATTTTGAGAGAGAGAGGGTGCATGGACAGTAGGGAGAGGGGAAGAGGAAGAGATAAATATTTCTTTTTTTTTTTTAAGATTTTATTTATTTGTTTGAAAGAAAGAGAGTGCACAGAGGGCAAGGGAGAAGCAGACTCCCCAATGAGCAGGGAGGTGGATGTGGGGCTTGATCTTAGGACTCCAGGATCATGACCTGAGTCAAGGGCAGATGCTTAACTGACTGAGCCACCCAGGTACCCTAGGAAAGAGAGAATCTTAAGGAGGTTCCATGCTCGCACAGAGCTCAAAGTGGGACTCGATCTCACAACCCTGAGTTCATGCCCTGAGCCAAAATAGAGCTGGATGCTTAACCAAATGAGCCACCCAGGTACCCCTAAATTAGAATTATATTTTTAAAAACATTTTTAAATTGTGAAATATGATACGCATGCATAAAAGTATGGAAAGTAAATTATAGTTTAACCAATCATGAAAGAAAACTAGTGCATCCACCAACCAGATCAAGATCTACAGCAGTGCCAGCTACCTCCTTCCAGCCCCTCCATTTCCTACTTCTTCACAACCACCCCTGCTTCCCACCCTCAGAGGAAACCACTGTCCTTAGAACTCTGTCTTCTATGGCTATCAGTTTTTTTTAATTTCATTTAAATTTTAATTTCATTATCGCCTACGTATGTACCCAGAACGATATAGTTTACTTTTGCCTATTTCTGAAGTTTATGTACTTGGAGATGTGTGATGTACCAAAAGGTTCTACTCAACATTGTAGTTTTTCAAGATTTATCCATGCTGTTTTTTGTAGTTTTGGTTTTTCCATTTTTGTTGTGTATGTTACTTCCCTTGTGTGAATATACTGTAATTTATTAATCCAACTGAATAGTGGTGAATATTTGGGCTATTTCCAATCTGGAGCCAGTAAGCTGATAAGGCTGCTATGAACAGCATCACTTGTGCACATATGCTCCCATAGGGTATAAGATTAGGAAGGTGAGGTCTGGGGAATTTCCTAATCAGATCACACTGAACAGCGTTTTTCAAACTGGTTATTCCTATTTATGGCCCCACTAGCAAGGATAACCCTGCACCTCATGTTCTTGCGTATTTGCTATTGTCACATTCCCATTTCTTGCCAACATGATGAGTATGTAGTAATACCCCAACATGGTTTCAATTTGCATTTACCTGGTTATTAATGAGGTTGAGCTCTTTTCCCCATGTTTACTGGCTGTTTATAGGACTGATCACATCTTTTACCCATTTTGATTGGGTTGTCTCTTTTTGTTCTCATCATTTGGAAGAGTTTTTGATGCAGGATGAGTTGGAGTGCTTTCTCAGATGTATGTGTATCAACTATCTTACCCTAGCATGTGGTTTGCATTCCACACTTTAATGGAGTTTTGGGATGATCAGATTCATAATGTTAATGTAGCCAAATGTGGTGACTTCTAAATTGATGATGAATTCATTTTGTGCTCTGTTTAAGAAATTTGTCTCTCTGCCCTTCAAATTCCAAGTTGAGATTTATATCTGTATACTTAATTCTAGGAGAAGAATTGAGATCACTATAGCTACTGCTAGAAAGAGGAACATTTTCAATACCAGAGGTTTTCTAACATTTCAGACTGGACATCCATGACATGGGCCATCTTGCTGCCTGTCACCCAAGAGGTTCCAGAAAAGAAGGGGTAATAACCCATCAGGGATGCTCTAGGGGAGGCTTACCTCTCCAGTCTATTCAAACTCTAAGATTTGAAGACTCTAATTAGTGATAAAATCTACTTTGATAGATATTCAATGATAGCCAGTAGGGAGCTTTAGCCATGATATGAAGCATGATACATTTGACTGCTTAGTTAAGCAAACAGACATTAATGTATGCATCCAAACTCCTGTCATATATTGGATTTACCTTTTTTTGCCTGGCCACAGGGCTTCTCTTTCCTCATTACCAATATCTAGTTCAAGGTAGAGTACCCAGCCCATGTATGGTCAGTGGGTACCACTGGCAAAGGTTACAGGCAGTGGTGGAAAATAGTGTTTATTTCAGGCTAACTCAATTGGTGGTGGTTGCCTGGAGAGCAGGACTCAGGGAGGGAACAGCATGGCTACACAGCTGGGGCTCACTCTGAAAGTTCTCAATATGGAGCTCTGTGCAAAGATCAGCCCAAGGATGTGGACTGCCCTGGAGGCCTAACCCTGAGCTGCCCAGGCTCCAGAGGACAGAGCTGGAGGCAGGCGGCACGGCCTCTGCTAATGCTTGGACAGCAGAGGAGATCTAATCCTAATCCCCCAAACACAGACCTTCCCCAGGTCTGTTTGTCTTCCCCTAATCCTCTAATATTTAAAGCAATTTCAATCCTGTTTGAAGAGACTTCCCAGCAGTTTGAGTCTGGGGCCTCCAGAGGGATGGGGGAGGAGTGGAGGGAGGGAGGGAAGAAGGAAGCAGGGGAGGAGCAAGAGTGAGCGTGAGCCCTGGAGAGGGGCGAACCAGGAAGATGACAGGCTGCCAATGCTGGCTGACCTTCCTTCCCGAGCTTCCCTCCCAGATGGCTTCTTCAAGATCTCTGAGAGTGAGGATGGAGATGGGGGAGAGAAGGAGGGTCTTAGGCTAAGATGTGGCGCTTGAATAAAGTGACTTCGTTCATTCATTCCATCAATCGGTCAGTTAGTCAGCATAATACTTACTGAGCACCTACTGCGTGGGGCTGAAACTCTGCCAACCTTGAACACATAGTTACCAGGATCATAATAATTACAAAGAAGTATAAGGTTCAGTGGGCTCCAACACAGGGTGGAGATGTGTCAGCAGGAGAAGAGAGCTGACTGTTGATTTACGGGCATTTCTACCATGTCTCTCATGCTTTTTGGCTCTTTGTTGAAAAAAACACCCAAGAGATACCTGCTTCCTCTATCTTGGTGTCCTTTATCTCTGGAGCTCCTTGGCTCCTGCTCCATCAGCTTGGACTATGCAAAATCAGAGTGACAGTGTGTTGGACTCTACCAGGTTATAGCCAGCACATGGTAAGGACCTGGGAGAAACAAGTCTCCCAGAGGGATGAAGGGAGGAGCTCTCTCTAGTAAGATAAGTGATGGCCAAGGACCTGTTGTCATTCCTAACACCTTGCCTTGTTTCAATAGCCAGGGAACAGAACACACCTCTGAGCAAGTCATCCTCATTAGAGAACATTCTCCTATTTCAGGAAGGGCCCCTCCTCTTAAGCCGCGATCTTACTTTTATAGGAGTTTAACTAAGAGAAAGACAGAGAGGGGAGGTAGAGGAGAGAGAGACAGGGAGAGAAACAGGGGAGGAGGGAGGGAAGGAGGGAGGGAGGGATGGAGGGAGGGAGGGAGGGAGGGAGGGAGGGAGGGAGGGAGGGAAGGCAGGAAGGAAAGGAAATGGATGAGTAGATGGATGGGCAAACAGATTGATAGATCAATCTATCTCAGGTGGAAAATAGGTTACTTTCTAGGATTTTAAAAGAGAAGGCAGAAGAAAAGATGGTTTTATGACTTCCCAGCATGCAAACAACCAAAGCATCATCTTAAGGAAAACAAAAACAAAAATCATCTTACACAATTTTTATAAGAGGAACACAGCAATAGATGTGCAGCAAACGCACCGTCTAGTTAGATTCCCTCAGGACACTGGGGTAGAGAAGTGAGGAAGGCATCAAGTGACCACTAGCACAAAGTCTGCCCAAGTGTTCCTTGGCCCTCTCCTTTATGCTGCAGCAAGGACACAGGCCAGGCTTTTACTGAGCGTGTGCTTATACTGTAATTAAAAAATATAAGTGGAGTCTACCAAGAAATTTTGCCTTAAGATCCCCAACTTTAACCTTAAGCCACAGTGTGCTAACCTGCCTCTGTCAACTGTCTGAATGACCTTGGGCTGCCCTTGCGAACGCCAGGCCTCAGGATCCTCATCTGTAGAATAGGGATTAGCCTGGGCTGTCCCTACAGTCCCACCTACCTCTGATAGTCTCTGATGCTAAGCCAGGAAAGCACTAGCAACCTCCAGAGCAACAAGCAAGACTGGCATTTTGCCAGGTTCCCACAGCTTCTTCCAAAGGCTTTTCCAGATGGGATCCTTGATGCTTAACAAGCACCTGAACCAGGATGGGAAGCCCTCCTCCAACCGTACCCTGTGCCCATCCCAGCATCATCATCAGCATCTTTCACTCTTGGAAAACTTTCCAGCGTCTAGCAATGTGTTCAAGTGGCGACTTTGATTTTTAATTGCCAGAAGACATGTTTTCATTTCTTTATCTTAAAGGAGTCCACTGGATCCGATACTTCTGTGTCATATCCCCTCACTTCACTAGTGATGTCAGCTCTAGCTGCAGTAGACAGCTGCACATCTTCTGCTTTCTGTTCTGGGGCTTCTCCAATGCCACAGGGATGGAGGCTGTGCCTGGGCCCAACTGCATGAGCTCCTCGTCACCAAGGCTGATCTAGCTGTTGCTATTACTGAATGTCAGGAGCAGAAATCATTGCTGAGATCTCAATGTGATGCCACATGTTGAGAAGACAAATTGACCTCTTGTGGCAGGTGGATTACATTGGACCCCTTCTCCCCTGAAAGGAGAAGTGCTTTGTCCTTTCTGGAATTGACACCTACTCTAGATATGGGTTTGTCTTTATTATCTGAAGCACCTCTGCCAGCATCACTCTCTGAAGGCTGGAGAAATGCAGGTTCACTGACACGGGATGCCACGTAACATAGTCAGACCAAGGGACATATTTTATGACGATGAAGATATGAGAATGGACTCTTGGCTCTCTGACCCACTGATACTACACATACCATATCGAAGCAGGAAGCCAAAACAACGGAGCCCACCTAAAACCCTAGCTTAGAGGCAGCACCCTCTGAGGTTGGAGTGCTGTGCTGTAGAACAGCACATGCTGAGCCTGTAGCCGATCCATAGTTCTGTGTCCTTAGTGGCTAGAATATACAAGCTCAGGAACCAAGAAGTAGATGTCACTGTGGTCCCTCTCACTATCACTCCAACTTGCAGAATCTGTGCTTTGAGTCCCTCCAAATCCAGGTTCTTTGGCGTCAGAGTTTCTGGTTCCAAGACAGGGAACAGTAAGGGTTCCACACAGTCTGAAGCTCCAAGGACTGTCCCTTCATTTCAGACTGCTCATGCTGGTAGATGGTGAGGTCAAAAAGCAGATCTAAAAAAAAAACAAAGCAGATCTTAATAATTATAAGAAGCCAGAGTTGCTGCTATGTAATAGGAAGAAAGAAACATGTAGGGGGCTCCAGTGAGTCCCTGAGGCATTCCTTGGTGCCCCCTTGCTTTGTGACAAACATGAATGGGCAGCAATCACAGCCTGGAAGGGAAAAGAGCTTATAACTCCCTGGGATGAAGATCCAGGTCACCCAGAGAGGCAAACAACCTAACCCAGGCTGAGTTCCCATGAGACACAAGAGGATCTGAGGAGTGCAAGGAGCAGATTGTGCATCAGATCTTACATACGCTGATTTCAACCACAGCTGCTGAGGATGGATAGTTCCATGCAGACTTCAAGTTCCCTCTTGCCCAGAACACCAGGGCTTCAGACACACATCATGGGTCTTTTGCCTTCTGCCCAGGGGCTTCATCATTGCAGGTGGAAAAGGACCCCACTATTCAAACACACATGAACAGCCTTAAAGTATGGAGAAGTTAATGCCCCAAGACAATGCCATAACCAGTATAGACACTGAAAGATGGTAAATTCTTCTCTTAGCTGATTCTCCAGGGGACAATTCTGACTCACCTTCTCTATGCTCCACAGAAGGTCCCAGGTGGAATAGAGCCCAGCTGTTTCTGGCTGTGACCTCCATAACACACATTTTTGGGTTTCTCCACTTCCTATACCTTCTCAGCCTCCCATTCCTGCCTCCTGGAATTATCTCCCCAAAGACCTCCTGCACACACACGTATCTACCTTGGGTTCTGCTTTCAGAGGAAACTCAAGATAAAATAGCCCCCACACTGTATAAACTTCAAGCTTCACAAACCCTGGGCCCCCTTCCCACTCATAAACAGTGGCACTTGGTTTGAGTCCACCACACTGGCCTTTGAATCTGCCTTGTTATGCCCTGGAACAGTTGGGCTTTCTGCTCATGTGCCTCTTTCCCCGGTCTTCAGGGAACCTTCACTCTTTTCCCTATTAAGTCATATTCCTTCTTCAAAAATACATTAAGAGCCAGCATGATGTAGGCAAAAGAATGTGGGTTTTGTGGTCACATGGTCCTGGACACATTCTACTTCTGTCTCCCCCCTGCAGAATGATCTTGGGCAGTTTATCTTCTAAGATCAACACTCACGATTCCAATCTCTAATGTCTACACTTCATGTAAGATCCCTCAGTGGGAACATTTAGACCTTCTGTTTCAATAACCTCTTCCAAAATTTCCAGACCCACACTTCTAACCCTGACTTTTTTGATGATCTCTAGACACATCTTTCTCCTCATTTTCCTTCATCTTCTTCACCATTTAATAAGCACTATTAATGTGACAGTCACTGTGCTAGGAGCCATCAAAATTACACCATTTTTTTTCTTTTCTTTTCTTTTTTTTTTTTTAAATAAAGAATTGGAGAGATTAGGTAGCTTGGCTAAGGACATAGATAGTGGTAAAAAGTGGTATTTCTAGCCCCAAGGCTTATAGAACTCCAAGAGCCTGCCATATATCACCAATTTATGATTCACTGATATCTCATAACTCAACATGTTCCAAACACAGCTCCTAGTTATCCTCCTTACCCCACCCCAAAACTTGGTTTGCTGCCCCTGTGGGCAAACTTGCTGCCCCTGTGTTCTGGATCTGAGTGAATGCTATCCCTGTCCATCCAACTATCTGAACCAGAAATCTGGGACTTATCCTAGGCTCCTCCCTTCCCACTCTTACCAATATCATGCTGTATAGATCCTACTTTATCATATCCTCAAATGTATCTCCTCCTCTCTATCCATACAGCCAGGGCCTCGGTTCATTTACCCTCCCTTCATTTCTTGACTGGATTCCTTAGCGGCCTCATCACTAACTTCTCTAGTCCTGGTCTGACCCCCTCTCAAGGCTGCCAGAGCATCTTTCTACCTTGGAGTAACATGCTGAAACTGTCTTAAGTTTCCATCCCCAGGATGAGCAGTGGGGCACCTTTGCCCAAACCGAGATCTGAACAGGGTGTATGTGGGTACTGGCTCCTGTTTCGGCCCTTCAGGGTACTCCCTACATTATACCCCAACACATGCATTAGACCAAATACCCAAAGAAGCTCAAAATTCCTGCTAGGGGCTGTCCTGGGGTGTCATGACCCAGCACTGGTTCCAAGAGGGTGGCCTGGTTCATGGATCTTTCCCACTGAGTAGAGCAGTATTTCTTTAATGGAATGGAAGTGTTGGGTGTTAACAGGCTGACTTGGGGTGACCCAAACTGTAGACAGGGCCCCTATTCACACCACAAGGGACCCTGCCTAGCACTGTGGTCTCCCCCATCTGTCCTCTGTCCTCCTTGAAACATAGCCTAGTGAGTCACAGAGTTTTGCTTCTGTGCTTTCCCATTCACTGTTCCCCCTTCGGAGTACTTCCTGACCTCTGCCCCTTTTCCCTGCTAAGCAAAGTTCTTTATATTTTGCAAAGTTCAGCCTGAGCATCTTCCTGTGTAGCTTTCTATCTTTTCCCAGCCCAGGGTAGTTAGCTGCTCCTTCTCCATGTTTTCATGGGGCTAGTACATATGTTCGTGACCTTATATTGTAATATCTTCCTTATTAGACTCTAAGTGCCTAGAGAATAGTGACAAAGACTTACTGAGTGGAACTATAGGTAAATATTTAACAAATGTTTGTTGAATTAATGAATAAATAACTCCTAAGATTGCTTTGAGGATCCAGTAAGATAACTAACATACTCCAGATGTCAGCTAAGGTCACTCTGTCCTCTGACTTTAAATGCAGTTGATAAGCTTCCTGTTTCACATTTCGTGGGAAACTAATGTCTTTCCAAGATTCCCATGAATGTCAGAGACCTTAAATCTTAATGATCTCTTCAGTTTCTGAATTCTTGCTGCAACTTATCTCATTCCCTTCTGACTGCCATTCTTTCTACTTATCTCTGCCCTGGACTCTGTGCCCAGTCCCTTTCTCTAGGATCTCCCTCCTATTTAAACATAGAAACCAGTTATGGCTGTAGCAGACACTCAGAATGTTTGGGGCAATGACAAGGACTTATATCCCCACAATGCAAACAACCTAAAATTGAATATCAGGTTTTATATCCTTAAAAGTCTGTAAGCCACCCAGTGGAGAATGTCTTACCTCTGCGTTTCTCCATGGACTCCATCTTCCCACTATGGCATCTGTACTTTTTCTCTCATCCTCCTTCTCCCCACCTCCTCCTTTCTCGAATCTTTCCTGCTCTCCCCACACCCATATTCTGTTCATTTATTTATAAAAAGAATTTACAAATATTTAAATCAGAGCAAGGCATATATATATATATATATATATATATATATATATATATATATTTTTTTTTTTTTTTTTTTAAAGAACCAAAGAGTACAGACATTCTTATACTGGAATTAAATCTTTTCTCCTCCCCCCACCTGGAATTCTACTCCCCAAAGGAAAGCATGTTAAGCCATTTCTGTTTTGAGAGCTCCTACTGGTTTCTTCCCTACTCTAAATGGTGTATTTACACCTCCATTTCTTGATTTATTGACCACAGATATTATCTATTGATTACCTGCTAGAAAATATCAAGAGTTATATTCACACCATACCCAAGGTGACTCCCTCTTCTCTTCTCAGCTCTCATGATTATTATGTTTTAGTTCTATTAATTGCATTCATAATTTTAAATAATACATGTGAATATACACGTCTTGTTTCATCTATATCAGGTCATACATTTTGCCTTCCTGCCTTATAAAAGGAATGTATGAGCACACCCACATTTCCTTCTACTTCTCATCTATTTTTCCACACTCCTCCCTGTCAGCTGTACCTCTACCTTTTCACTCTCCAGACTGACAACATTTACATTGTACTGAGCGTTCTCAGGTCTGCCCTGCATTATATTGTAGGGGCTGCAAGTGCCCACAAGGACCATACTGGCTGTGTATATGAGTCAACTGACCCAGAGTCTTGGCAGGGGGAGCATTGATGACTGTACTGAACCAGAAATAATGTGTCCAACTTAAAAACATTACAGTTTAAAAAAATTCTATATACTCAAAGTAGCATCCATCATCTGATGTTTGTTCTAGGTGACCAGTTTGTAACTCTCATATAAGTTATTATAAAAGTTGAATGCCAATAAGCAGTGATAGTGCAGAGTGATGGCCACCAAACACTCCATTTGCTCCCCTACATTTCCATCTTCCTCACTGTCTAGTGGGAAGAGAACTATGACTGGTTCTAGCCACAGAAATGTGAGAAATCTCTTAATTTTTTTCAATTTGAGATACTGAAAACCCAGTGAGATTTACTGAGCTTTCTGCTGCTGTAGCTGAAGTCAACTGTTCTAGATGGTACAGCTCCAAAGTGGAAGAGCTTCTGTCACCTGGATCCCTGAGGGACTAGAGGGAGCACAGTTCTGTGCTGACCTGCTTAGACCATGGAGGTGACCAAGAAATAAACTTTCATGTCAATGAGAGTCAACGAGAGTTGAGGTTGTTACCTCAGCATGACCTAATCCATTGGTATTCATTTGGCATTTAAGTTAATATTTCTATGAAAATATTATTCACTGCATAGCCAGGAAGTGAGTTAGAATTATGCCTTTCCCAAATGGATCAAATGCCATGATTCCTTTGCCACTTGAAAGACAATCTTGCTATGATCTAGATCAAATGTATTCTTTTTTCCACACTCAAGCACTGCACATAAAACATGACAAACTTTATTTTGATTCAAATATAGATCATTCATTTCTTGGGCACCTGAGTGATTCAGTGAATTGGGCAACTGACTCTTGATTTTGACTCAGATCATGATCTCAAGGTTGTGGGGAGACTCTTGTTACGCTCTATGCTCAGCAGAGAGTCCGTTGAGATTCCCTCTCCCCTTCTCCCTCTGTCTCTTCCCCCACTCATGCTCTCTCTCTAAAATAAATAAATAAATCTTAAAAAATATAGACCATTAATTTCTTGTGTGAATTTTTGCATTTTCTGAAATTGTCTTTCTTTCCTTCTAGAGAAAAGAATAATTTGCCTTCAGTATAACCTCATATCATTAGGCCTTCAACTATTTATTACATGGAATCCATTTAATTCACAGAAATAGAATTCTAGAAGCATCATACCATTTGCTCTAATCTAGACAATTTGCCCTTCGGGTCTATCATAGTTATTATCTTGCATATTCACATATCTCATAGGTTAGTTGTACAGTTTCCAGGATCTCATGCATTCCTTTTTTATTTTATCTTTGTTTTGTAGGAGTACATCCTCAAGTAATTTCCTTAGGAAGAATGTTTAGGAGGCAAGTGTTCTCAGTCTTTGGATTTTTGAAAATGATGCTATTTATCCTTCACAAATAACACTGGCTCTAGGTTCAATACATTTGCCTTCAAACCTATAAATCTGGATTGATGAACCAATCACATACCACCCTGCCTCCCACACTGAATACAGCTATGAAATCCATATAGAATGAATGGTACAACTACTTAAGGACTCTGAAAAGTGAATAGGAACAGGCAGGTTGGGGAAGAAGACAAGAATTCGAGGTATACCAAACCAGCAGTACATTTTCCATGTTTCCTCTGGTATCCCCAGGCCTGGGCAAAGAGCTCCAAGAAGGGCCATCTGATTCTGAATCAAGAGTGGGAGAAGGTCCCAGCCAGGCTCTCCTGTCCCCACACCCTGCTCATCCGGAGGCGGGGCAGGCAGGCAGACGATGGGCTTTGAGGCACTGCGCCTGAGGCCCAGGCCAACAGAGTGATGGGTGAGACCGCACGACCCATCTCTGGCTGGGGCGGAGGCTACCCATCGAAGTAGTACAGCTGGACTACTAGTATACCTGACCATGTGACCGAGACCGGCTCCTTCCTGGTACCCAGGCAGGGAGCATTCGGACAGCCTGGCCCAGATGTAGTGACTGTCTACCCTAGTCATCAACCAATAAATGTGATTACTCTTCCAAAAAAAAAAAAAAAAAAAAAAGAGTGGGAGAAGGGACTTAGCATTCAGAGAGAGTGGGGAGTTCTATGCTTTTCTCTCTTCTGCTTTATTTTCTCTGTTCTGTGTGTTTCCGATTCTCCTGTCATGTCAGCAGTGCCATTAGGAGTCCCAGATATTTAAATCTCTGAGGCAGAAGTACCTTCCCCTCCAATCAGAGAAGAATATGGGGCAAACTCCGATTGATTTTTTTTCTATCTTCTCACTTCTTGACCCCTGAAGTGGGCACAGTTGCAAATAGTGTAAGACAGAGTGAAAAAACTAAAGTACGGCATTCTGTCCAGAGGAGCAATAGAAAAGGCCCAGGGACCTGGAAATTACCAGGAGGACCTCAAGAAAGCAACTCCATAAAGTTGTATATCAGTTCTCAGGATCTCCCTGAGCTGTGTGTGCATGTGTCTGAGCCTAAACAGTGAACCCGAAACCTTGAGAACTGAACAGTTCACCACCACCCAGGTCTCCACGCTGGCCACTGGTGGGGTACAGGAACTGATCAAAGTGGCAATCAAACACCTTGAAGTAGATCTGATATTGAAACCATAACCAACTGAAGGCCGGTTGGAATGTGCAGCCTGAGCCAAACCAGGTTAACTTCCTGAAAAAACTTCCCCAAAGGATATAAACTAGGAACAGAGACTCAAACCATAATATTCATAATGACCAGGATACAGTTCAAATTATTCAGCATATAAAAGATGAGGAAAATCTCAACTCCAATGGGAAAATACAATTAACAAACACCAATGCCAAGAAAACAGGTGTTGGAATTATCCTGCAAAGACTTTAAAGTATCTATTATAAAGAGACTCCAATAAATAAAAGGAAACACTTTTGAAAGGTAGATGATATCAGAAAAAAAGTATAAGATATAAAGAATCAAGTGGAAATTATAGAACCAAAAAACACAATAACAAAATTCAATAGTAGAATGGAGACAACAAAGGAATAAGTAAACTTTAAAATAGATTGTTGGGGCACCTGGGTAGTGCTGTAGGATGAGCGTTCCTCTCTTGGTTTCAGCTCAACTTGTGATCTCAAAGTCATGAGATCAAGCCCCGGGTGGGGCTTGCTCTGGACTCAGCAGAGTCTGCTTAAGACTCTATACCTCTCCCTCTGACCCTCCCCCTCTAAAATAAATAAATAAATATTTAAAATAAAATAAAATAGATTGTTAAAAATTATCCAAGTTGAGCAACAGAGAGAAAAGATTAGGGGAAAACAGTTAAGGTACCTGTGGGACAATAACAAATTTCTAATATTCATGCCATCAGTACCCCAGAAGAAGAAGAGGAAAAACATAAAGTGTTAAAAAATTATTTGAAGAAATAATTGCTGCAAACTTCTCTGAGTGAAATACATACACCTACAGATTCAAGAAGGTCAGCAAACCCCAAACAGGGTAGGGCCAAGAAAAATCCACCCTCACAAGCATCATAATCACAGGGAGTCAATGTGGACAGAGGATAGAAGATATCCAAGATGCAGCTCTGGACAGCTCCAAAAGGACCAGAATTCAGAGATCAGAGAGATAAAAAGTAGCCAGGAAAGAAGACTGAGAAGTAGCCAATGAGGAAGGAGAAAAGCAGAAAACTGTGATGTCCAGAAACCAAATGAACGAAGTAACTTTAAGGAAGGGCAAGTTATCACCTGTATCAGAACTCTGCAATGTGTCACATGGATTGAGGATTAAGAAGTGAACATCGAGTTATTTTTAAAGTTCAAGTGAATAGTGAATTTAAGAATATCAGTTTTGAGGAGTGGGGGACCTGACTGAGGAGGAGTCAAGGAAAAAATAGGAAGCGAGAAACTATACAGAGAGTATAGTAGCTCTTCCAAGGGGATCTTTCTCTATAAAGGGAAGAATGAGGCAGTTGCTGGAGGGAGGTAGAGAGGAGAGTGGTCTGTTTGAGCTGTTTGTATGTAAAAAAGGATGAGCAGCATGAGAGGGAAGATGTGCTAAGGGGAGAATGGGGAGCAGGATGGGGTCTGGACCACTTGATGCAGTGGCTTTAGGTGTAAGTTCAGACAGTTTAGTGCGGTTACCTCATAGAAGGCAGGGTATCTGGGCATAGATGCAAGCAGATGGGTACAAGTGTGGGTGGGTGTGGGGGAAGTTCTCTTCTGTTCCTGCCATTTTTTTTTTTTTCAGCTGAGA
Source organism: Canis lupus baileyi (assembly GCF_048164855.1). Classification (NCBI taxonomy): domain Eukaryota; kingdom Metazoa; phylum Chordata; class Mammalia; order Carnivora; family Canidae; genus Canis; species Canis lupus. The sequence continues at coordinate 70,738,176 of NC_132840.1, forward strand.
GAGAATAGGCAAGACATTTGTTGAGGATCAAGAAGACAAGGGATGATGTAAAACAGTGGTCAGGTGAGTCAGAAGAAAATATAATGGGGTGTGGGGTAGCCCCAGGGGCCCACTGGAGGCTGATGATGACCATTTCAGATGAGGCCAGTCAGTGTCATTTCGTGATTTTACTGTTTGTCATTCTTGTAACACAATTTTCTTGTGTTAGACACTTAATATGGCCTTTAGCCTAAGGACTCATGATTTTCTTACTCTGGGAAACATTCATGGATAATTTCTTTGATAATTTCCTTCTATCTCTTACTCATTCTCTCTCTCTCTTTTTCTCTTCTCTATACTGGAGGGTATCTTTGACCCTATCTTCCAGCTCTTCTATCAAATTATTTATTTTGGCAATCATATATTTTTAATTTCCACAAGGATTCTCTTGTTCTTTAATTATTTCTATTTCATAGACTGTTTTGGAGGGATTGTGGGGTTTGGGGGGTTATCTTTTAAATTTTTAATTTAATTTTAATTTTATTTTTAATGTGAGAAAGTCCAAAGTTGTGGTTGAAAGCACAAACATAGAAATCAAACCAATTGAATTCAAATCTCAACCCTGCCACTTCCTGTTTGTGTGAACCTGGGCAAATCATTTAAACCTCTTTGTGTCCAGCTTTCTCATCTCCATCATGGGGGGATGATGGTTGGAGGCACCTCCCATGATATTTGAGGATTCAATGAGTTAATGCCCGTCAAGTGCTTCCAACAGTGCCTGACCAGAGAAGGCTAAGGAAGTGTCAGTCATGGTGATGACAGTGATGGTGCTGATGATGGCAGTGATGGACACATTATCTTGAGGTTCTCTGGGGTCGTTAGTTAACATTTAGAAAGCTTTCTCCATTTTTTTTTTTTTTTTTTTTGAGCTAACTGGGGTTCTTCCCAGTCAGTTGTTCTGTTTGCTTACTTTGGTCTTTATAATTCCCTTGGATGACTTTCTCAGTATATCTGGCATTCTGGGATTTGCACAGTAGGATTTAAAAACAAGGACCTACCTGACTGCCCATGTAGCTGTTGTGTATGTAAATCTCTTTCCCCGGAGGGCTTCCTTGAGTGAGAAGTTCACAGGACAGAGCTTTTCAGTGGCGGGCTTTGCTTTAGGGTACAGATTGAAAAGTCATCTGTAAGGTGGGAGCCCGATGAGGAGGCTTATGGGGTTCCAGCACCCACACTGGAAGCCCTAGACTGCCTACCTTCTGTACAAGAGGAGCTCTGTGCTGAGCGGAGAGGGCAGTGGAGACACTTCCAGATTGCACCACCCTCCTTCTCCCCACACCTGTTGACTCTTAGCCCAGAGCCTTCTTTTGTTCTGCCAGGAAGATTGGCTTCCATTGCCTCTGCAGCTGCCACCTGAATGTATTCTGGGCTTTGACTCCTCACTCCGCTTCATTTATCAATGCATTTTCATCTAGGTCTCATTTTCCAAGGATTCGTTGAAATCTTTCATCTGCTGGTGATTCTGACCTCACTCCCTATTCCCTTATTATTATGGGTTTATTCACTTTTGTATTCTTTAGCATCATTTTAATGGGGTCTCCAGAGAGATGAGAGGGTAATTTATTGCCCCAGTCTGCCCATTTTGAACCAGAAACTCTATTCATTTCTGATGCAGAACAGTTTGGCATTCCTCTTTGTTTTCCTGCCTCTTCCAAAAGATGCCCTCAATACCTCACCCTCCTCACACAAAGTGGCTTATCGAAGGTATTTTTCTAAAGAAAGACAATTTCTTTTCTCAGAATGCTGGTGTGATATATTTAAATAACATTTTCTTCCCAACTTGCCCTATGCAAACCACTCAAGATGGTGCATGATTCATAGTAAGTGTTCAATAAATATTATTTCCCCTTCCCCTCTTCGTAGTCTTTGCAGGCCACCACTACTCAGTTCCAATCACATTCTTCCAACACTCCTGCTCTCATTTGAATATATTTATGGACTTATGTTTATTTCTGGATCGGCTTGTGTATATATATCTCTTTATATGTGTTTCTTCATGTTTGTCTGTATTCCCTTTAAGGAAAATGAAGCCAGAGGTGTTGAATGACTCACTCAATAATGTAAAAGTAAAAAGTGGTTAAGCCAACACTTAGAACCATACTATGTAGCACAGGCCTGGTGCACTTTCCACTGGACGACCCTGACCTCTGAGAATGTGTGGAGGGTCATATCATCCTCCTCCTTCCACCAGCCACTCCCAATCCCAGAGTTTCGGGAATCAAGATCAGAACCAAAGTCTGTCTTAATCCCAAAGTTAATGCAAATGGTTCCTTGGCAATTGCCCTACCACCCCAGCATTGCCTCAGAGGGCTTTAGGTTGAGCTAGGTGCTCTGCACTCATAAAGACTCAAAAATTAAGCTTGGGGGTCCTCACGTAGGCTGCTGAGAACTCTCTGCTTATATAATTCTCAGGAAACTCGAGGAGACTCATATTTCAAGGCCACTATTAGGTTAATGGGCATCTGTGGGCCAGCATAAGAACCAAATCATCAATCATTTTTTGATGGGAAAATGTGTTCCCAAGTAATACACAAGCAATTCATGAATGAGCTACATCTCATTTATAGGTCTGCTTATTCCCCGAAGCAGGGCTTAAGGCAGGGAGAAAAAGGAACAGAAATGGTGACCCTACAGTACCTTTGAATATGCTTTCCTCCTCTGCATCCTCCATTGTAAGCCTGCTATTTTAGATTATTAAAGGGGAATTCAGAGAGAAGAAGAAAAGAAAGATGGAGGAAAAGGGATTAAGGGGATCTTCTGAATCACATTATTCCCTTTCATAAGGAAGGTACCTAAATAAATCTAGAGTTCTGCTGCCTTTCAACCTCAAGTACTGAGGGCAGGACTGGCCCCCAGACCCACCCCTACCATGTAGGAGCTGCACTGGATGACCTCTCAAGGTCACTGCAATTCCATGAAGTATGAATTTAGTTCCGGAAGGCCCTATTAGATTTAAAGATAGTATTCCATTCAGCAGTGTCTGGGGGAGGGGAGAGTACCATATCTAGGCCCCCTCCCCACCTTTAATCTCTGCATAACCCTCCCCATGAACAGAAAGCCTGGCCATTCTTTGCCATCCAGGGGAGCTCTGCATTCTGTATTCTCAGCTCCACAGGCAGCCTTTGCTCTGTAGCTGTAGAAGGACACAAACCGTCCTCCCACCCCGCCCCCAACCCCTACTCACCCCCCACACAGTCTAATTAAATGTCTGTGCAGTTACAATTGAGATCCTCATGCTCAGAACCTATGGCAAAGGGCAAGAAGCCCCCATTGGTTCAAGGAAGAAGAATTCAAAGATATTTTTTCAAGAGACCAACAAAACAGAAGGTGCTGCTTGTGCTATCTTTGATTTAGGAAAGCTTTTTTTTTTTTTTTTTTTTTTTTTTTGTCATTTTGTTTTAGGAAACAACAGAATGAAGGAAGAAGAAGGTGGTTACCCATGGGGCCTTGTCAGTGGAGGAAGAGAAATCTTAAAAAAATTTAAAAAAAGAAAGGAAAGACCAGCAGGATAAAGAATGTGGAGAGGAGAGAGACCAGTAGGTGGGTGGGTGGGAGGGAATTTGTCCCTATTTGCCTCTAATGCTTGTCGAAATGTCCCCACTCTTCAGGCTACAGCAGGCTGATTCCATAACAGAGAGGCTCATCTCTTCCCCTCTTGAAATCTGACCTGTGTAAGATGGAGTGAGGAAGAGCACATTCAATCAAAGGATCACAGAGGTCCATGTGTGCACATGCTATATTTATTCCCTTGTTTGGAAAATTTAATCAGCCTCCTGGACAGTAGATGCCCAGACATGGGCCACACCCGCCGAGACTCAGAGCCTTGAAAAGGTGCCATGGAATATTTGGGGCGCATTAGACTTGCATCTAGCCAGGCTCTTCCACAGCCTCAAGATCTACCCCTCAAACCATTGTGTCTTGAAACACAAATATTTTCTGAGAGTCACCTACCTGGCTTCTTTGGAAAGAGCACTTGTAATCAAAGCAATCTCAGAAGGCTCAAGCCTGCAGAAAGAGGACCATGGCTAAGATTGGTGGGAATGTGGATGACTTGGGATCATTTCCAGGAAGCAAGGTGCATGTGTGAGAAACCACACCCCAGGCTGGGCCCAAGCCTTAGTGGAGAACATAGTGATGGAGAAGAGAGTACTTGTGTTAGGAGGGAAGAAAAGGAAGGAAAGGATGTAATGCAGGTGAATAGAGAAACAAGAAGGAAGAAACAAAATTAACTGAGAATCGTTTGTATGTTCAGCTTGTTGCAGCTTCTGGATGTAGCCTTTATCATTCCCATTGCAGAAATTCAGGAATTGAGAAGCTACAAGCCAAGAATTTACTCTTGGTCACACAGTGAGAGTTGGAATCAAGATCAGAACTGAAATTTGTCTTAATTCCAAAGCTAATGGTTGTGGTTCCTTGGCAATTTCCCCTTCACCTCCGAATTCATCCCCAACCACCCAGTAGGACTCTATTTCAAGTACCACTTATTTGGCCATTTTCTGGGCTCTAAATGGAAACACATGAAAGTCCTGTCCATTAGCCATGTTAGGAACAACGATTCTGGAAAATGGCCACATTGTGAAGGGGCCCCAGGAGATGGACTATCCATGCACCAGTCTACCCCTGAATATGTACAGAGGCACCATTGACGTCAGCACTCCATCTGTGCCTCAGGCCCCACCCGCAGCTTCAGGAGGTCTTCACATTTTCCAAGCTCCAGTCTCTTCCTCCCTCTGCGTTGGGCTATAAAATGTTCTCTTCAATTATTTCTCTACTTCTCGCTTCAGAACAGCCAAACCAATAGCGCTGCTCCATGGGTTATGTGCCGTATGTCACTGTGCTGTGAAATATTAAGCCTTCACAATAGGTCCGAAGTCAGCGACGCACAATCTTTTAATGGTTTAGCTCACTCGGGCTATTTGAAAGTGGCATAATATTGCTATTTTTAAATAAATGGGATCTGTATTAATGAGAGCCGACCTCTCTCGGCCCTGCAGAGCTGCTCCCTGCGTCGAGCCTACATTGGGGATTTGGCATGAAAGGGAGGGGGGAAAACAGCTTTTCACAATGGGAACCAAGCAGCGCTTTAAATAATGCTCACAGATGCTAATCATCTTGGGGGAGGGGTGGTGCTGGGATGATTATTTGAGTGGATAATAGATTTCATCTTCAAAGAAGACTTAGAGTCTTGATATTGAGAAGAAGGTGGGTGGCACATGAGTACAAGTGTGGGGGTCGGTATATGTACAGGTGTGTGTGCAGGTGAATGTGTGTGCAGGTGTGCATATGCATGTGTGCAGGTGCATGCATAAACATGAATGTGGGTTGTGTGTTTGGGGGGTGGTATGTGTACATGTGCACACACATGCTCAGGGGCCAGACACAAGCTAGCACGAGGTAGGATGGTATTGACATGATGACAATTACTGTGCTTTTGGAGGTTTGAAAGGGGAGCCTCTGAGGAATGGGCAGGAAGCCATCCTGACCAGCTATGGAGACAGTGACAAGTGAAGAAAGATCCTCTAGAATAGGGATATGTCAGGCTTTGGTAGATCCATAGTTGGAAGACTCTGGGAATCTGGAAGTCAGTTCCTACCCTGTGGTCTGTCAGGCTGACATCTCATTGGCATGCAACAGGTATAAAATAATAAATCAGGCTCAGTGGGGCCCTTCTGCTTCTTGAGACATGATATTGTATTTGGAGACGTTGAGGACATAACCGGCCAGGCAACCCAGGTCCCTGATTGCCAAGGCCCCCTTGCCTCTGGGGACCCTGATAAAACTGTCTCCTCCTCATTTGCAAGCTGGAGCTAGAGCAGCCGAAGCAGACTAGGATGGGTCAAGGGGACTTCAGAAATAGAAGTGGAATATATAGCAGAGGACTTGAGAAAAAGGCTTATGAGAGAGGAGGAAAGTCCCTCTCCCAAAGAATCTAGCCAGGAGAATTTACAAGAAGCAGCAAGCCAGCAGCTCTACCACCAGAGTGCATGGGCCTCAGTTAAAAACAACTCTGATAGGCACTCCTCCTCCAGAAAGGGATTTCCCTCTTTCTTCCTTTTTAGGGGGCTAGACATTCTGGTTTTGATATATTTAAAAAATATGTATGAGTTTTCTGGATATGTAATGGATAGCATGGTGACTATAGTTAACAGTACTGTATTATATGTCTGGAAATTGCTAAGATAGTAGATCCTAAAAGTTTTTACCACACACCCACACAAATCGTAACTATGTGAGGTAATAGTTGGGTCAACTAGTCTTATTATGCACACAATCTGTCTTCGTCTCCTGGGTCCAGGCTGATTCTGTTCCCACTCTGGCTTAGGGTCACTAGATTTAGCAATAATGGCAAACAAATAATAGTGTAAGTATCTCTCATATGCTACATGAGATGTATTCACCCTACAGATAATTCCTCTTTGAACTGAAATTCAATTTGACTAGGTATCCTGGGTAGTCCACAGTTAAAGTGCTGAGGGGGAACCTCAGAGAATTTCTCCGTATTCTGCAGTTTGCCCATTCATCAAATACTTATTGAGCACCTTCTGTGTACTAGGCCCTGGCAGTATAGCATTGACTGTGACAGCCTGGGCACCACAGTTATGGGGGCTGGGTCTTTCTCATTTCACGATATATATACATCGAATCTTTATGTTGTACACCTTAAACTTACACAATACTATATGTCACTTATATCTCAGTAAAACTGGAAAATAATGCTATATGAAAGTCAGGAGAGTCACTCGATCTGCACCCCCTCTTATTAGTTATCTTTTTTTGTGTAACAAATTACCCCAAAACTGAATGACTTAAAACAACAAATGTTTATTAGCTCCCAGTGTTTGTGGGTCAGGCATCCAGGCACACCTAGCTGGGTGCCTCCACCTCAACATATCTCAAAAGGTTATGGTGTTGGCTGGGGCTGCTGTCTCATCTCAAGGCTCAACTGGGGAGGCATTTGCTTGCAAATTCACTCACATGGTTCCTGACAAGCTTTAGTTCATAGCAGGCTGTTTGACTGAAGGCATCAGCTCCTAGCTGGCTATTGGCTGGGCCTCCCTACATTCCTCACCACATGGGCCTCTCTGTAGAGTAGCTCAAAATGCACCAGATGGTTCCCCTTAGAGTTATATTCTGTTAATAAGCTGACCTCAGAAGTGACATCCCATCGCTTTTGCGATATTTTAGGTATTAGAAAGGACTCACCAGGCCCAGCCAGCTATCATGAGGAAGAGCTTACACGAGTGTATAAATACCGAGAGACAAGGATTCTTTGGGGGAAGGTTATAGGCTCCGCTATATCTTCCCCTTCAACAAGTTTCAGAGACCAGGACACAGAAGTTACTCAGGACTGTGTCTTGTTCACCATTGTATCCCCAGCACTTAGCATGGAGCAAGGAGGAGGGGCCCTCACCTTTCTTGTCCAGCTTAGACCCAGCGTCATAGACCTAGTGGCTCACGAGGGTATTTTCAGTTTAGTGGGATCCGTGGTCTGAGGTCTTGAGTGTCTGTGTCTGGCTTTGGAGCCATGACTGACCTTCTCTATTCCTTCCCTTTCATTACCCTGCATTCCACCTTCTCTATCTCCCAACTGCTTCTTGGAAAAAGATGGAGAAGCCAGGGGATATCACAGGGCATGACAATAAATATGAGGAAAATAAGAAGTCAGGTCTAGAAAGAGAAACAGAACACGGAGTAAAAAGAGAACAGAAAAAGAAAGCACTCCCCTGCTGCTACTTCATTTAAATAAGACACAAACATTCATTAAACAGCTACGGTGCACTGGATACTTTCTCGCATTTGTTCATTTAATCCTTATAAGTTTTCAAGGCAAACATTCTTATTCTCTTTCTGTAATTCAGAAAATTGAAATTCACAGAGGTCAAGTGACATGCTCAAGGTCCCACAGCTGATAAATAAAGTGGAATCAAGCCCAGCCTTTTTAAGGTCCCTTAGTGCTCTTTGCATGCAAACAGGTTGAAGATGATGGAGAGGAGGGAGTATCAGTCTACTTACATCAAGATTTGATATTACCAGGGCTGTGTTGTGGTAGTGGAGGCAGTTGTTTATGGTTAAACAATGTATAAATTACATGGGGAGGGGAGGGTAATGAAGCATGTTTCATTATAGAAAACAAAGACAAGTTGATCAACAAAGACTAGAAGGGACACAGTCTCCCTATCATATGGCTATACTTGGTTTGTGGCTAAAACCAACCCTATCACAGCAAATCTCCCAGCTTGAACTCAGACTTGGTTCTGCATAACCTTGACTGACTCTCACGGTTGCAAATGAAGATAGGCACCAAATGAAAGGACTCACAGGACCACTCTGAAGATCGAAGAGGAATTCCAGGATGGCACAAGCAATGGCATTGAAGAGAGGGGCATTGTTTCTCAAAACAAATAAGGAAAGCAGGGGCACAATCCTTTTATATGTTAAAGCTCCAGAGTGTTTGTTTCTAAAAATTCCATTTCCTTACCATAGGGCCATAGATCTAAATTTATGACAGGAGAGTGAGTCCTTGATCTTTCTATAAGGGATTGAACTCGGAGGCAGGTTGGTAGGTTGACGAGGAGACTGTATGAGGGAAAGACCTTCTTTACCATACTGCCATTCCTACTTTGTAGACCCTTCCAACACACATATGCGTGCGCACACACACACACATACACACACACACTCACACACACACCCTACCAGAATCTGGAGACATTCTTTTCTTTCCATTCATGACAGGTGTTTTCTTGTAAATATGAGGGCCTGTCTTCATCCTTCTGCTTTCACCACGATCCATCAATTCTGGTAGCCCATTGCTCCTGAACATGCCCACCTAAACCAACTCTGGGTGAGTGTCAGCAGAAGCTTGAAATGATCTCACCTCAGGACTAGAAGAGACCTCTAGTAGTCATTACCTGACTCCTCTCCTGGTTCCTGAGCCTCTCCAGAAAGGCTCAGCCCTAACCCCTACTACTCCCTTTGTTTAGTGATTTCTAGCACCCGGATGTTATTTTCTTGAATCTCACCAATTGCAATATAAATTTATATGTGCTGAGGCAAGGGAGCAAAATGCATTTTACTAAAGTAAAACATAGTGATAAATATAATAGATGACTGGGAATCTTCTTTTTAAAACTTAGCAAAAGTTAGAAAGTAAACTAGTTTGGAAACAAGTTACAAATTGACCACTAGAGGGGCACCTGTGAGGCTCAGTGGTTGAGCATCTGCCTTCAACTCAGGTCGCGATCCCGGGGTCCTGGGATTGAGTCCCACATCCGGTTCCCCTCAAGGAGCCTGCCTATATGCCCCTGCTCTCTCTCTGTGTCTCTCATAAATAAATAAATAAATAAAATCTTTTTTTTTAAAAAATAAATTGACCACTAGGCATTAGGGGCACCATGAATCTGTCACTATTTTGTTTGTCCTGTTCAATTAGTTTCCCCCTCTTATCCTACCCGCCCCCCACCCCCTGCCTCCTCACTCAGCATTCAAAGATGTAAAGGAAGGCCAGAGGAATAGAGGTCAGGGAACCTGGGGTCAAGTCTGAACTTAGCCACTCTATAACCTTTGTCAACACAGTCTCTGCATGCGCAGAATGAAGAGGTTGGACTGGGTTAGATCTAAGTCCCCGTGCAGCTCTGTTTCTATGAATGATATGTATGCACTGCTATGACAAGGAGCCGAGATGCATTGCAATCACTGAGTTATGCCATCCTTGTCAGGAAGAAGTGCCATGGCCTCCTCGTCTGGACTGCCACTGCCACCATGGTTATTCAGAGAATTCGGGGAATCTTACGACTGGCAGGTGCCTTCCCTTAACTGTAGCTCCCACAAGCTGGCTGTCAAGGGAGAGCTCAGAGTTGCTGCCAATCCCTTCTGAATTGCTAATACAGAATAGCTGCAGAGCCCCTGCTGGAGGCCCCCCTGCTACTGACCCCATCAGGGGCTGCTGCCATTTCGCGGGTGCACCAGCCTCCAAAACCATGTGATCCTTCCCAGTGCTAATGGCATTCAACACAGAAACACTGCCCTGACAAATGGAGTTCAGCCTCTCCAGCCTCTCAGGCTCAGAGCACCAGTCAAATCCACTGCAAACACCTCCTGCTTACAAAGCAGCCTCAGGCTACTTGGGCTAAAATGCTTAGGGCTCTTGGCTTCTGGACAGAGGCGCCCACTCCCCAGCCCCTTAAGGAGTATATGTGGTGACCCATCAGTGAATGCCACCACACCAGAGAGTGGGAGCTGAATGGACTGGGACAGAGTGATGGAGGCAAGGAAGGTGTGAGGGTAGGGGCAATGGGCATTGTTCTTTCCACCACTTTTCTTGTGCCAGATAAAAGTGTTCAACCTCCATGCTTGCCAACCCCTTGAATGTGTGTGGCTTATATAAATTAGGGGATCAAGGAGACAAATTCTATTTTGGAGTAATGAGAGACAATATAAAGATCAGAACAACCACAATGAAACCATTAGTATGGGAGGAAGAGAGAATTCTTCGTGGGAATAGAAGGTTTATAAACCCACTAAGTAGAGATCCATAATGAACTCCCCGTTCTGAGAGCTTTGCCATCCTGTTTCAACAAACCATTCCAAACATCTTGTTTGATAACTTTTCACCTTTGTACATGCTATAGAATGCTCTTTTCTTGCTTTTAAGTCTCATCACATTAATGATGAAGGGATGCACACGATACATACGTGTCTACAAATCAACTTGTGAGAGCTTGAAGCTTTCCTGCACTCTCTCCCTTCAAGCAAAGTCAATCACCTCCTTTTTGTCACATTATCCTTGCATATCCTTTATGGTATAACTCGACATGCTGTTTTGACCTCTGTTTATGGTTTGTCTGTATGTATGTTTATGGTATGTTTATGTTAGACCATAGTTCATTGAACAGAAGGACTGTTTATTATTTCTTTTCTTACACAGTGCTCAATACAGTGTATAGCACACAGAAGTGCTCATAACTATTCATGGAATAAATGAATAGGTGAATGAATGAATTAGGGCCAAACACTTTGAATTTTTGCATAGATTCTTGTCCCTGAGCTATGGTCACAGTCACATGAAATACGATGTAGCTGCTTGGTAACACTGTCCAATGATGTGGGGCCAATCTTTTAACCCATTTCTTCACCCACCGCCTATAGTGGGGACATCAGGAATTGTCTAGCATCTTAGGAACAATTGCTCCCACTCTAAACAGTAGGATAGTCAGTCTGGTTGCCTGGCTCTGAGCAGTTATATGACATACTACACTCCCATAATCATCCATCAGGACTGATTTGGGAGCTAGTAGAAGAAATATATCCATTAAGCCAGTGCTGAGTCTCAGTAACTGCCGTATGGTTTGAATAATCAATTGCCATTACCCAACATCCAATAACCAATGGAGATGAAGGCGTTCCTCCTCCCACCCCCTCTTTCCTCCACCCCAACCAGATTTAATAAGATGGCTCATGATACTCCATCTCCTCATGGAACCCATGAAAGCATCATAATCAAGTGTCTCTCATTCACTGGATGTTCCCAATCAGATGAGGAGGGTTTACAGGTGAGAGCAAGCTGGAGGCTTGGATCCCTGACTTGGCAACCCATGCCCCCATGTTCACCACGCTGGAGGGGTCCTCTTCAGTACACTGCTCACAACTCGGAAAAAAACACCCGCATCAGCCATTTTTCATAAACAAGAAAGAGACCAATTTCCAAGATGCCGCCTGATTTCCATAACCCTTCCTCCCTCCTTTCTGAAGCACGATGTAATCTCTCCCCTGCAATATAATAAATATTTCACTTTCAAATCCCGATTCATTAAAGGAAGCCCAGGAGGGAGAAATAATAAGGTGTCGCTTTACAGCCCAAATAAAACAGTGAAAGATATATTCTATAATTTATACTTCCGACTTTAGGTTGAGATAATTCATATATCATTTTCAGTTAGGGACCCAAAATGGTGCTGTGTCAGCATATTGGCTGAAAAATAACTTTTTGTATTATTTTATGCCTTTCAGTAACGTGCCCTGGTTATCATACATCAACACTAGGTTGAGTTCCAGTGTCTCGGCAGCTCCTCTAAGTCATTCTCTTTCCTAACCAATGTGACTTTCCCTCCTCGATACAGATAGAGCCCCTTAGCTGTATACACATGCATACTCTCCCAGGCACAAAAGCACAGCTCCAACTGGAATCAGCTGAGCCATTTCTCTTACCATTGTGGCCACAACTTGACTCTTCTTTTCTCTAAGGATAAGAAAACTAAGTGAACTCCAGTTGGAAATAAGCTGTATGATATTTTCCAAAAGAAATACAATCTTACATGTGTGTAGCACTTAACAGGTAGGGGTTTGGAGGGAAAAACATCAGCTTTGGGTGTAAGTTCAAATCCCAACTCATCCTCTTACTATCTGGGTATTCTTGAGCAATATTTAATCTCTCCATGCTCTAGTCTTCTCATCCATAAAATGGGGATAATGATAGCTGGCCAAAGAAATTTTGGAGAATTGTAACTGAGGTGAAAGTAATCATCAAATCATGGTAGAAATTCTGCACTTGCTATGCGTGTATGTGTTTATGTGTATATACACTAGGTGCACAATAAATGTACGCACACATACACAGAGTTGATATGGTCCAACACTTTCGGTGGATTATCTCACCTATTGTCATCGTAACCCCCAAAACCTGCTACTACTGCGCTCCTCATTTTACCAGCAAGGAAACGGAGTCTTGAGAAGTTAAACCATTTATTTAAGATTGTTGAATATACATAATAGGTATTTAGACAATGACACTTTTACTTGGTTTCTGTTTATGAAGTACTTTCCTAAACATCTCATTGGGTTCCCGTGGTAGAGCTAGGAGCTGAACAAGGCAGGAGGATCATTATGAGAAAATGCATCCACCTGCCTGTACTGCCATGTTGTGGGGGCCTTGTAGCTTTTCTCATCTGCTTCAATGGCCCTTCGGTTCAGACATATGGTGAGTGTGTAGGGTCTTTGGACTCCTTTAGGTCAAGTGGGTAAACATCAAACTTTCTTGGCCAATCCCTTTCTACTCAGCAAATCTCTAGTTACTCCATTTGTCTGGAAGGTACCATATTGAGACTAATTTTCTGTGCCACACAGTGATCCCCCATAGATAGAGCCAGCCCTTCTCTGCCTGAGGAAATCAAAGAGAACCCCCACAGCATTCCATGCTGTGGGGTTCCAACAGTAGCAGAGGCTTGAGGTACATTGTCCTGCCAAAGGTTTTTAGGTGATGTTCATACACCTGGGTTTACTCTTCCTTTTCCAGATCATTTGGTGGAGACCCACAGGATTAAAGTGACCTGGACTTAACAGAAGCTGGTGTCAGCCCCAGGGCCTGCACCCAGAGCCCTGATCTTCTTGCCTCCAATGTACTGTGAACTCTCCCTGTCCAAGTGCTAGACAAGCCTCCACAACCAGCCCCCTCAGTCCTGGGAGTCCGTGTTCAGGAATAATGATAGCAATAGAGTAAAAACAACAACAGGGGCATGTGCAATGAGTCAGGCACTATGTTGATACTCTTTGTGTATTAGTTCATTTAATCCCTACAACAACTCTATGAGGGCATAACAACCCTACTATTACCCTTTCATAGTTGAAAAAAACTAAGACTTTAAAAAATAATTCTCCTGTGGCACATCCAGATAATGGAATACCATTCAGCACTAAAAAGAAATGAGTATCAAGCTATGGAAAGACAGGCAGGAATCTTAAATGCATGTTACTAAGTGAAAGGAGGAAGTCTGGAAAAGCTGCATAGTACAATCTAGAAAAAGATGAAAACTTGAAGACAATAAAGTGACCAGTGTTTGCCAGAGGCTGAAGAAGGAAGGAGGGAGGGATAAGTAGGTGGAATGCAGGGGATTTTTAGGGCAGTGAAACTACATAATATTATAATGATGGACCCATGACATTATGCATTTGTCAAAACCCATTACAAAACAAGGAGTGAATCTAATGTGAACTATGGACTGTAGTTAGTAATAATGTATTGTATAGTTGTATTGGTTCATCGATTATAAGTGTACCATGCAAGGTATTATCAATAGGGGAAGCTGTATGTGTATGGTGGGGTGGGAGATAGTATATGCAAACTCCCTACTTTCTGCTCAATTTTTTTTATAAACCTAAAATGGCTCGAAAAAATAAAGTATTATCAAAAGCAAAACAAAACCAAAAAAATTTCCAAGGTCATTCGATCAATAAGTGGGCAGCCATGATTTAACTTAAACTTTGGCTCCTAGGTTTTAAGTCAGGAGATGCAATAAGCCTTTACCTGAGTTCCAATTTTCTCATCCCTAAAATGGGAATCAGACCAGTCATACCTCTCTCTGGCCCCTTATTCAGAGAGTGCAAGCAAAATGGTTGACTGTAAAGAATTTAAAAAATTTTTGTCAGCTGTCAGGTGCTGTGCAAATTCAAGAAATGACCATCGTTGATCTGAAATCCCATCTACTGGTCCATAAAAAGGATGTTGTGCTTTTCTGGTTGCTGCTGCTGAACTTGAATTGGAAGAAAATCATATGAAGAGGCTCATAATCACCTTCCCCTTTCCTTGGACACTGGCTCATTTGATTGGGCTCAAAGGGAGGGCTGAGTCTCCAGGCCCCAAAGAGGTGGAGCATCTGAGGACACAGAATCTGTGGGTCTACAAAGCTCTTGAAGCAGAAAGAAGAGAGAGAGAGAGAGAGAGAGAGAGAGAGACAGCTGCAACAGAATTGTCATTTATCATAAGAGCGATTTCCCTGTTAATAAAGTGACCTTGTGTAAACAGTTCAACTTCTCACAGCTCTTGCGTCATTAGGAAAGGGACACCACTGATCGATCGCAACCACACGGTCTGCTGAACCAGGGTGAACTGTCACCACCAAAAGAATTACATGTGATTCAACCCAGTCGTGGGGTCACAGAGACACTGGGCAAGGGAAGGGAGATGCTTCTTACCAGCTCCTTGTGGGCAGAAGGGTAGACTAGACCCTGGGTAGTGGTGGGCCAGAGATGGGGACTCCTCCCAAGACCTCTGAGCTGAAAGCAAAATGCCCCTTGCAAGGCTTGCTACATCCAGACCATGCTGTCTGTCCTCGAGATTGCCTGTGGATGGCTTTTTGGTCTCCCCGAAAGAGAGATCAAGTAGGCAGGACCCTTGTTACCTGCGTCTGTGATGTAAAATAGCTGAAAATGACCACAGAGCTTCAGCCTCTTTCAAGCTCCCCTGGGTTTTGCCTGATGGAGTCATGGCTCAGCACATTCAGATTCTTGGCTGAAGGGTCACCATTGTCATAGCATACAAGCCACCAGCAGAAGGGGAGCTGGCTGTCTCAGCTCCAGTACAGAGACCAGAGGAAGCCCAGCACCTCCTCACTGGAATCCAGGAGACGGAGCTGGGAGATAGGGGTGGGTTATCATACCTTGCTCTGCGTCCCTGAGTGAGGGTTAAACCAGTTGATCTCCAAGGTGCCATCTGGTTCTGAGAGTTCCAATTATGTGCGGCGCTCCTCTTAACTAAACATATAGATATTAAAGCAATTTTTAAAACTAATAAGGTGAGCAGCTGGAGTGGAAAATCATCCTCACATTAATGCAACCCTCTACTCCCCTCCCCAATTGTTTTTCTCTGCCCCCTGAAGCTGGATTTGCCAATTTTTGAAATTTTACAAAAAGATCTTATTTCCTACAAAGACAAAAGACATCTTTTAACCCTCTTTTCATGTTTCCTCTGGTCTGGAATCCTGAGAGAGGGAAGCCTCCATTCTCCAGGAAAAGAGGACATTATGCAAGAAAACCAAACCCATCATCACCCCTTTTTCTCTCCTAGTAGAAGCTTCCAATTCCCAGTCAGTGCTCTAAGCCCTGGAATTAACCCCCATTATGTTGCATAGCAGCCAGCCTCGAATACATACAATGCAAGCAGAGGGCTTTTTGATGCACTGACACAATTTGGTGAACATAACATATTTCTTTCTTTTCAACAGAATCTATCCTACCTTTTGTCCCAGTTCTTTAAGGGCTGCTGCTCTCGGCCTAGCTATCACTGAATCTTCAACGGAAGTGATAGTTTAAAAAGGACTCAAGTTCTCTCCCCTCCCAGGAGTATCTGCATTTAAACAGGGAACTCTTAATGGTTGAAATCTTCCACATCAAGGAATGAATCTCTAACAGTAGAATTTCATACCTTAAGGCAGACAATGGGAGCACTCTTTTGTGGTGGGGTAGACCTGGCAGGGACACTATCTTCTCAATCAATTTCTCACACTGGGCCTATCTGCAAAGCCCACCTGTGGGACTTTGGAGAGACAGAGACTGCTTCTTACTCAATAAAGAAAGCAGCTGGGGAGCCCGGGTGGCATAGTAGGTTAAGCGTCTGACTCAGGTCATGATCTCGGGGTCAGGGGATTGAGCCCCACATTGGGCTCCATGCTCAGTGTGGAGTCTGCTTAAGATTCTCTCTCTCCTGCTACCCCTCCTGTTTGTGCTTGCTCTATCTCTAAAATAAATAGATATGAGAGAAAGGAAGAAAGCAGCTAGCTGTGCTCACGTTCCAGTTATCTTTCATAATAACGAGAAGGATCAGCGTTATTCCTGACTGGGAATAAAGTGAGGTCTAGACCCAGTGAGGGATCATGTCTCTTGAGAATCTGTAAACCAATCTAGATGAGGGGTTGGGGTACAGTGCGTTCTTGCTTGACCTGAGGGCTAACCTCTTTTATTCATATAAATATGAATAAAAGTAAGTAAAGTAACTTGCTTCAACAAAGAAAAATTGAGATCCAACTGTTTAAGAGACAATGTGGAAAATCAGGTGGGGAGCAAGGAGTAGAAAGAGCTGTTAAAATGGGGGTGGGGGAGGTTTGATTACTGTCCTTGAGGGACCCAGAGTGTAGTGGTCAAGATGAGCATATACTTAGCACACTGTAATACCACTTTAGATGTTATATGGACAAAGTGGTATGGGAGCCCAGGAAGGGGGCAGCTAATGGCACAAAGGCGTCAGGAGAAGCCTCAAAGAGGCATTTGAACTGCACACTAAAGAATGAGCAAAGTCTTTCCAGAGATAGAAAGCATATCGAGACATAAAGAGTATGGAGGGCTCGGGACTACACAAAATAACAATTCACCTAACTAGCTGTTTTCCTTAATTAGATCCTTCTTCCAAGTACCTCTCCATTCTCCAGCTAGACGCCTATGCATATGCCATGGACACCTGCCAGCTGGGCATGTGGAACAGGCTTACTGGTAAGAAGCCAGTCTACAAGGGTGGGTGAGGGCTGGATAGTGGCCTTGAATATCATACTGAAGAGGAGAGCTTCTTCTCAAACCACCACTACTACAGAGTGAAAAGCAACCCCTCAGCATATTGCAATCAGCAGAGGAAGTGAGTATAACTGGGCCACTAGCAGTTTTTGGAAGTTCTTCCAGGGAAATGTGCTTGGAGTCTTAGTTTTGCCCTGAAAATCCTTGCCAGTGTTGGTTTATGCTATAATGTATTCATGTCTCTTTTAATATAAAAATAATATTTGCAACCACTTCCTAGTGAGTTAGACAGGGATTGGACATGTTCGTCCCGTGGGGTCTCTCACTCCCAACATACTGCCAAGTCCCTCGGGGTGCACACCCAATCCAGGTTGAGAAGCATGCCCTGAGAGGTGTCATGCCCAGATCTGAGCATTAAAAAGGAGGCAGTGGGAGGGGGACGAAGCCAGAGGCAGGAAGACCAAGTAAGAGGTAGATACGCTAGGAAGGGCAACACCGACAGGAAGGGAGAGGGGAGAGTAGATACTAGGGAAGGTTTCTGTATGGACTTGATTGGACTTGGTAACTGTTGGTCATTGAGCAGTAGAAAAGAAGCTCCCGAGTCCACGTTTTCTCCCACAGTGCTAATTACAGTCTCTGTTGCTATGAGACAAATGCTCCCCTCACTGAGCCACTTCAAAAAGCCATTTTATTAAGCTCGCGGGTTCTGTGAGCTAGGAATCCAGAAGGGCAGAGCTGGGATGGCTTGTCTGACCCACAATTTCTGAGGCTTCAGCTGGGAAAATCTGAAGGCAGGAATCACCATGTGGGACCTGTACTCCTGTGGCTGGTGGTCAATGCTAACTGTCAGCCTGGACCTCAGCTAAACTACAGATGGGAGCCAGGGGGCCTGGGCTCACTTGGGCTGCCTTACAAGATGGTGGCTTGGTTCCAAGAGCAGGCATTCCAAGGGGGCCAAGGGCATGGCCTTTTCCCCAGCCTGGGAAGTCACAAAGCATCGCTTACACTGCACCTTGTTGGTGAAGGCAGGCACAAAAGTCCGCCCAAGTTCAACAGACTGTCAGGGTCATAGACTTGGATGGGGGAGCATTGAGGTCACATTGGAAGAAGAACACGTGGGATGGGAGGCTGTGCTACGCTCATCCTTGGAGAAGATAATCTGCCACCGCGCTCTGTCAGGAGACCCTCTTTTCAATTTTCACTTATAGTTATAAGCCCAGTTTGTAACTGTGAGCAATTGAGAAGTTCTTATGGGTTTCACCTTTGCCTTCCCCCACAACATCTAGCAGCAGGTCTTGTTTTCAGAAGGGTTTAGTAAGAATTTGCAATGAATGAATAAACAACAAATGAATAAATGAATGAGTAATGGGCCGCTGGAATGTCTCCATGGCACCTGACACAGACATCTGCCTGGAGAAACTGGAGCTCCTTGAAGGAAGGGCCCACTTAAGGAAAGTTGGTTTTATTGCTCTCACATCCCTCCTGTATGTTCTCAGCTAATCCGGCAATCCATTATTTATGTGTAGCCTAATTAAGGTTGTGAGTGGCTTGATCCTTGTTTACTTAAGCCTATCCCGGAAGATTGTCAAGATTAAATAAAATTACCTCCAGGCAGGCAGGCCTCGCAGGGGCTGGGCTAGAAGAGAAGACTGGAGACTAAGAAGCTGCCCCTGGTGTTCTGGGGAGCCTGCACCTTGGAAAACTTCATTTCTGTCTCCCACACACGCACGCATCACACGCCAGTGCCATATCCCACCCAGAGGCACAATGGACCACACACGTGCGCAGGCATCCATGAACACCTCTCCACGCACAGGGGGCTGCCGCTGTATAAATGCACTCTTACACAAATGCTACTGCTCCTGCATTTGCTGCTGCCAATTCCAGCTCCCTTAATAAAGATTCAGATAATCTAGACCAAACAAAACTCAGTGAAGTCTGAAACTAACTAATCGAAAACGATTAGCTCCTCTCAGCCTCTGAATTTACCCTTTTCTTGTAAAACCAAAGACCAGTTCTTATTTGGATACTGGCCTTGTATATTTAATGAAGAGACGAAAGGGTGGCTGGAGTGGTGGAGATGGGTTAATATTTTTAAATGATTAGTAGCAAATTAGAAAAGGTTTCAAAGGACCATTTACATTCCTCCCACCCACCCCTGAGCCTGTTCTTCTTTGGAACAGTAGTTAACCCCTCAGTATCCAGCTCATACTCAGGGTTAAAGGAGCCCCTCATCCATGGGAGAACTTTTGGGTTTGCTCACACTCACATCCAAATGGCTTTAGGGTACCTCAGGGTTTGAGAGAGAGAAGAGCTATTCTTGTCCACCACTCTTCATCCTCCAGCAGCATCAAAAGAGATGCCATTGGCAATTGGTTATCTAGGGTGAAGGCCTGGGGGGCAGTGATGGAGACAGGGTCCGCGACCAAGAGTGAATGCAGGAATGGAGGTTAGAGATGAAGGTATCATCCACATAACGGTGGTAATTAAAGCCATGGAGGTGATGAGATGACCCAGGAAGGGCAGCTTGTGTTGGAAGAGAAAGAAGCCTAGAGAGCACCTATGTTGAAAAGGCAGATGGAAAAGAGGAGCTGGAAAGTTGTCCCTGAATCAATATTCTAAAAGGTAGATGGAGGGGCATCTGGGTGGCTCCGTGGTTGAATGTCTGCCTTTGGCTCGGGTCGTGATCCTGGGGTCCTGGGATTGAGTCCTCCATTGGGTTCCCCACAGGAAGCCTGCTTCTCCCTCTGCCTGTGTCTCTGCCTTTCTCTCTGTTCTCTCTGTGTCTCTCATGAATAAAAAAATAAATAAAATATTTTTTAAAAATAAAATAAAAATAAAAGGTAGAAGGAGAATCCAGGAAAAAAAATGAAATCATAAAAGATAAGGGAATGGAGAGTTTTGAGAAAGAGATAGTGGTGGTCACATCTAATGATGCAGAGAAGTCCAGAAAAAGGACTGAAAATGTCCCCTGGCTTAAAAATCTGTAGTCCCTCAATGAGCTTTGACACACAATCCAGTGAGGTCTTGGAGTAGGGAAAGGGAGGCAAGTGAATGCATGGAGGGAACAAGAGGTATGAAAACGGGTGGATTAATCTTCCAAGCAACTTGTCTAGGTAGGAAGTGAAGAATCCAAAGACCCGGGATCAAGAGCAAGGAGAGCTGTTTAGGATATGAGAAATCCGAGCCTCTTTGAAGGATAAAGAGGAGGAACAAGTAGAAAGAACATGAAACAATGGAGGACAGAGAGAGAACGAGGGAGTGAGGTCCCAGCTTGGTAGGAGAAGATGTGATCTGGGGATGGTGGGGAGTGGGCCATGAATGGGAAGATCCTTCCTTCGATAGTGGGAACGGACTGGGAAAGATGCATAAATCCAAATGGTGCCGACACCTGAGAGAAGATGCTTCAACACTTCAGGTTTCTAATTTTTCGGAGGAAGTAATGGATGAAAACATCTGCTTAGCGTGTGAAGGAAGCTTGAGAAGAGAGAAGGGGATGAGTGGTGAGGAGGAGCAAGAGTGAGAGCTGCCCAATGACGAAATAGTTGGCCTGTTTTGCCACAGAGCTCAGACTGTCCCTGGGTTATGCGATGTCCCTTTGGAATTCTCAACAAATCAAGGTATAGGGGCAGAGGCAATAGAGGAGTCGTGGAAATTTGCCAGCTGAGTACAATACATGATAGAGTCCAGCAGACACACCAACACCGGAGTCACTGGTGACAGTCATGGCCGTATCTGTTGTGCACAGTAAAGAAGCCAAGGCACGAAGGTGCCCACACAATGACTGGCACAAAATCTTCAATAAATGCTGGCTATTGTTTTTTTTTTTTTTTTTTTTTTTTTTTTTTTTTTTTTTTTTTTAATGCTGGCTATTGTTAGCAGCAACCAATTGGTGATTTCCAAGGCCATTCCCTATCTTGAATTATAAAATCTAATATTCTTCTATACTACAAAAGAAATAAAATGGAGACAGGGGTTTTTAACAGAAGAGCTTAAGATTATCAAAGGGATTCCCCAGAGGAAGGGCTATAAAATGTCCACAACGGCTATTAAAGAAGGGGATAGAATCCTGGATAAAATGAGGATCAGGATGGGGGGCACCTGGGTGGTCCAGTCAGTTCAACATCTGCCCTCTGCTCAGGTCGTGATCTTAGGGTCCTGGGATGGAGCCCCACACCGGGCTTCCTGCTCAGTGGGGAGTCTGCTTCTCCTTCTTCCTCCGTCCCTCCCTGTGCTCTCTCTCTCTCTCTCTTTTTCTCTCTCTCTCTCATTCTCTCTCAAATAAATAAATAAAATCTTTCTTAAAAATGAGGGTCAGGGACACCTGGGTGGTTCAGTGGTTGAGGGGCTGCCTTTCGCTCAGGTCATGATCCCGGGATCTGGAATTGAGTCCCACATCGGGCTCCTTGCAGGGACCCTGCTTCTCCCTCTGCCTATGTCTCTGCCTCTCTCTCTCTTTGTGTCTCTCATGAATACATACATAAATAAAATCTTTAAAAAAAATAAAAATGAGGGTCAGGATGGACTCCTAGGTGCCCGGAGACAGGTCTGAAAGCGATGTGCCATAGCATCATGTGCAGTCCGTGGGCCCGGGCTGCCCCCCAGCCATGCGCTGCGAAAGTCTTGGGGGGCAGGAGAGCAAGGGTCACATCTGTCGCAGGCTCAGCAAGAGAGGTGGCATGTTTGCTGTCCCTGCTGTAGCCCGAACCACCCCGCCCTGGCCCACAGCCAGCCGATGACAAAACTGAGGTCGGGACAAAAGCAAATGCCATGGCTCGCACTTTAATGGAAATCTGGACGACCTGCCAGGGTTTCCACCTTAGAGCTTGTGCGCGGCCACCCGTTGTCGTCGTTTCCCCAGCACAGGCAACACAAACATCACAGCAATGAGCACCAAGGGCCTGAAAACTGCAGCGAAGACCATGAAGCAGCAGATTTATGAATCGAGGCCCTGTTTCCATGGCCGGGCACGGGGGAATCATCATTTCACATAAATAAGCCACAACATGACCTAGAGTAATCCTCGGCAAAAACAAAGTACTAAGGGAGCCTGGGTTCCTGCTGTGAAATACTAAGTGTGCAGTTTAAGCTTATTTGAAGCATGTAAAAGCCTTAGGGCCTGCACATGGACCCCGATAGCTTTAAGGAAAGCCTGTTTCGGTTGGAACAACGTTGTCTGGCGCCTAATGCTTATCAAGCACCCAGGGTGGTAGGCCCAATTATAGAATTAACATTGCTCCTATCTGCTCAGCCAAATAGAAAGTAACTACTCTGTGAAGGGGCTAGGCATCCGAAATGAAGCAGGGGAGGGAGAGGCCTCTAATTGATCTCATTTTTTTGCCCAGCAGCATGGTGCCAGTCTCAGAATCTGTCAGGCAGATGGAGGAAGGTAGGGGTAGAGAAGGGATAGGAAATCACTTCACTTCATCAAATATTTCCGCCCACCCTTGTATCTTCTCTCTCTCTCCATCTCTCTGGGCTCTTTTTTGTTCAATCTATTAATGTTTCATGTGTTTCTATCCCTCCCCTCAGCACAGTCCACAAGTAGGGCCAGTTGGGTGAACTAAATAGAGCATCAGAGTCACAGAGACCTGAGCTTGAATCATTCCATCACTAACACCAGCTGTGTGCTCTTGGGCCATCTCATTTACTTCTCTGAGTCATACTTGGCTCACTCAAAAAAATAGGCACGAACCCTCAATACTAACCTTTCAGGGTGAATCTGAAAAATCAGTAAGATGACAACTGCTAGCCTCCAACATACTCTGTCTTGCCAGAGGACGCAAACACTCGGATGTCAGCTGGAGTCAGCCTTATCCTGAGAGCCACGTGAAATTGGCCTGCACCCCAGCCCACTTGTGGGAGAAAACCTAGTCTTTCCAGAGGTTCCCAGGGGAGGCATTTAATGCTTCTCCTGGCTCCAGGGGAGGACCCATTTTCTTATCTAAAGATGATTATCTCCTTTCTAGTTCACACATGCTGAAGTTAGATGCCACCCTGCCTCCTTCATTACTTCCAAATATTCTTGCCCTGAGACTGAGGCTTTCACTGAAATGTGAGGAAAGAGTTTGCCTCATGGTACACCAAACACTCTAACTGGTGAGGACATCACTGTCCAATTTTTGAATATCCTTCACCATTCCACCACCTCCCTGGCAACTCTCTGTGCATCTCAACCTCTCCCCTCCCTCTTTTCACCTTCTGCTCACCCCCATCCCCATCCCCATCCCCAAATTCCTATCCATCTCTTACACCAAGCAGTTCGGTCACTTTCTTCTGTGGCCTGTCTTCCCATTCCATGCTTGAAGTCTCATCTTCCACCTCCAAAACACCCTGTCGAGGTATTTTCCTAAACAAAGTCAGTCCTCTTCCTAGGAGGAAGTCTGGTGTCAGCTGTTAATGCAACAATTATGTTCCCCCTACTAGGCACATCCTCAATCAATAAATGTTAGTGACCTCTTCTCTCCTTCAACTAAAATACATCTTTTCTCAGACCACCTGCCCCTGAAATGACCTTCCCAATCTCTAAGAGCCTCCTGAGAGCATAAGCTTCTCATTGGTTGTTCCCCCCACCTCTGAGCCTGCTCTCCGAAAAGTCAGCTTCAATTTGCCAAACCCAATGACCTATTCCCATTCTCTGTAGCCACTGACACTGTTGACTATGAACTCTTCCCAACCCTCAGGCTCCTCAGGGCCATTGCCCCTAGCCCTTCACCCTATCTGCAACCATCCCTTCTCAGGGGTCCCTCCTCCCATCCCCACTTCAGATGTGTGGACACTTCAGCTATGTGGACACTGCCCCCATTAGTAACTCTCATCTCTTCTCAATCTTCTCAATTATCCCTCCTATCTCATCCATTCCAGTGGTTCAATGTCCCAGGAGGTAGGCAGGGCTGTGAGCTATCATTCCCCCAAAGCGCTCTCTCTCTCTCTCTCTCTCTCTCTCTCTCACACACACACACACATTTGTGAGCATCTCCTGGAAATCTCTAACTGAGTGAGGAACAGGCATTACCAACTCACAAATCCAAGCCATGCTCACCATCCCCTCCAACCCCACTGCCAAGCCCACACCTCCTCCAGCATCGCCACCTTCAGTTAGGGAATCACCAGCCTTCAACCCTCTCCAGGCACCCGTGATTCACTCTGTAAACATTTACGGGCTTTTCTCCCCAGGTAATCTCATTCACTCCCATGGCTTTAAATAGCATCTATATTCTAATGAATCCAGAATTTATATCTCTGCCCCAAGTTCTGCTATCAGCTACAGACTCATATATCCTACTGACTATTCAGCATCTCCTCCTACTCAACTCAAAGACACCTCAAACTTAATATAACCAAAATTCTTACCTCTTCCCTACCACGGGACTTTTCCAATCAGACTTATACTAGTAAATAGCACCTCTAACTATGCATTTACTTAACACAAAAACATGGACATCACTTTGAGTCCTCCCTCCTCTTCTCTCCCCCACATACTTCAGCCTGCTAGCAACTCTTGTTTCTTGTTCTGAAATGTATCCCAAACCCCTCCTTTTCTCCCCACTTTCATGGCCACCCCCATGATCTAGGCTATACACATGTTCCATGGACAATTCCAGTAGACTCCTGTAGGATCTTTCACACTCTTATAGCTTCACACAAACTCATCATACCCTGAACAAGAAAGCTCTCCACAAATATAAACGGGATCATGCCATTCTCCTACTTAAAACCCAGCAGTGGTCTCCCATTTCTCTTGGAAAACACTCCAACTACTTTATCATGTGCTGTAAACACTTGTTGTCTCTCCAAAGTCCCCTCATCCTACTCTTCATGGGATGCATCTGTGATAACTCAACATTTTTTACGTTCCTCAAATAAGGAATGTACCAAGCTCTCTCTAGCCCTCTTTCTTCTGGCATGATACTCTTCCTTCTGAACTTTAGGTCTCAGCATCATTTTACTTCCTCATAGGAGCGTTCCTGACTCTCCAAGCTAGATTTGTAACTGTTAGCCTACCATTTTCTTATATTACTCCACCCTGTTCCTTCCTAGCATTTAGCCACTTTCTGGGTTTTTTTTTCTTTGCTTGTTTGTTTCCTGTCTCCTCCATAAGGGCATGGGCCATGTCTATTTTGTAAACCACTGGATTCTCAGCACTGGAAACATTGTCTGGAACATAGTAATTGCTCAATAAATACTTGCTGAATGAATGAATGGTTGAAAAAACGAATGAAAAAAAAAACGAATGAATCTTAAATCTGCATAAGGTGTTTGAAAAGACACAGTCCTTGTGCTCAAGGAATGAGCTACCCAGTATAATATAAGCTCCAAATTTTGTGAGAGGCATGGTTAGCTCATACAGAAATGCAGAGGTAAGCATAACCAACCAGTCTGGGGGACTTGTGGAAGAATTCAGAAAGTTTACAAAGAGACAGGATAGGGATGACACAAGATAGGGACTTGATAAATTTAAAATTTTTTTTGTCGTTGATTGAAGTGAAATTAAAATTTACATTTTCCTTACATTTTAGCTCGACATCAACTCAGGTTGATGCTGGAGAGAAGAGCTGGAAATTTTGAGTATCAGTGCAAAATATAGTTTTGGTCCTTGTAAGAAAATAGGTAATCTGTTGGTATGAAAAATAGATTTCCCTCTCTCACCCTTCAAAAAGATAGCCCCAAAATTCTATTGAGTCCAATGTGTCAATATTATGAATGTAAAGCCACAGGCTACAGGTGTGAATTAATGAATCGAATTAAGGACAGAATAAGGATCATGTCCTCTGAATGACATTTTCTCCTTAGCATATATGGTATTCATCTTAGCTTCATTATGCTGTGGAACAAATAATTCCAAAATCTTAGTGACTTCCACACCAAAAGTTAATTTCTCACTTATATTATGTGAGTGTTGGGCTCATTTTTATTCCTGACCCAGGCTGAAGCAGCAGCTTCTATCAGGGACATGTCGGTCTGGAGACAGAGGAGAGAAAGTTATGGCAGAACCAAGTTACGGCTCTTAAAGCTTATGTTTGAAAGTAGCTAACATCACTAACACATTTTATTGGCCAAAGTCCATCATATAGTGAGGACTGCTGTCACTGAGTCAGGGATGCATAATCCTTGCAAATATTTGGTGATAAAAATACAACCTACTATGACATATATAATCCAAGTTCATTGCTTACATTATTTCCCTTAACTGTAAGAATGCTGAGAAATACTTACATAAGCTCTAGATAGGAAATACAGACAAGACAATAGTTGACACCAGTGATGGAATGAGACAGCAGGAAAAATCCCAGCAAAGACAAAAATTCCATTCCCTATTGGCAGACTAACCCTGCAGAGCTAGAGTTTAGGATTTCCTACAAGATTTCCACCTAGAACATCTCTATGAACAAAATAGTAGTCTCCTCTTCTTCAACAGTCATAATATTGGGTAAAATTGGAAGCATTTAATTAAAGCCTCTGTTTTATGGAAACATACTGGAAAATACTGTATACAGAAGTTTTTGGTTGGCCTCAAGAGCTACCTGGTCTTCTTTGCATGTGATGAGCATATTCAAAAAAATAAATCCAGGGTCAGATTCAGCAGCTTCTCAATCATATCATTAAGTGCCAATCAAATAAACATTTTAGAGGGGGAGCAGGAGCCCCCTATTTAATTACAGCAAATATTCAACCATAAGTTCCTCAATAACAGAGAACACATCTTACACATTTTTTTAATCTTTGGAAGCTAGCATAGTGCCTGGTACCCAACAGGTGCTCCATAAATGCTTCACGCTAACACATTTCTGGAGGGGAGGTTATATCCAATTTCAAAATGCTCAGTCAACTTGACCCCAAAATTCCAAGCTTAGATACATATCCTAAGAAAATAATCAGAGATGTTCACAAAGAAAACAACTGGAGATATATAGGATGCTTATTGCAGTCCCATATATAATAGCAAAATTGATTAACAACCAAAATACCCAACAAAAGAGTACCAGTTAAATACATTAGTGTATATCACATAATGGAATGCTATACAACAATGAAAAATCATGTTTTCAAAGAACACGTAATTGTAAGGGAAAATAAAATATATTACGGGGAGAAAAAGTTCAAAAGCTTGTAGATATGCCAAAACGTCATTTTAACAAAATGCATATAGAAAATATGTGCACATATATGCACACACATACATGCATACACACACATGTCTGAATGGGACAGAAAAAAATGATCTGCTACAAGGAAAGAACATGCATTTCTTGCAAGTCCCTTTTGGCCGGTAAAGATGGGGCATCTTTCACGTACAGAGGAGTGGGACGTGTAAGGATGAGGAGACAGGCTAGGCTGGGGCTGGAGACAAGGCAGGCTAGGAGTTGAGGCAGCTGACAGTTGGTGGGAATTGGGGGCATGGCAAAGAACTCACATGTCTAACGGAGATTTTTATTAAATTTTGCGGTGCAATATATATTGTATCCTTCTCCTTTGCCTCTGCCTGAAAACTCTGGCAAAATCTTCATTTTCCTTTTCTACTTTGTGGAGACAGATTCACTCTGGGGAGGGAGGGTGTCCAAGTGCCGACTCTTGCTCAGGGACGAGAAGCAAGGGTGTCTGAGGGACCCAGCCCCATCTGGGATATCTTTCAGGAAGAAAATGCACCAAAATATTAAACAGTCATTAGCTTGGGGTTGAGAGGAAAAGGTGATTTTCATTTCCTCTTTGTACTTTAATGGATTTTCCAAATTTCTGCAATGAATATGCATTACTATTATAATCAGAAAAAAATGTTAGTTTTAAAAAATAAATTGATGTCAAATGAATGAATAAGTGAATAAATCAATGAAGGAATGAATTAACTAATTAGCGAAATGATTGACCTGGGCAATAGAAGCACAAACAGGATTCTAGTTGACAAATTTGCTTGTTCTTATTTTCTGCTGTGGACATTAGTCAGCCTCTATCTTTAGATGAGACATATTTAAAAAAAAAACAAGAAAAGAAAAAATCTTCAGATGGAAGCAATATTTTCATGCCCTCTACTCTGCGACATTTGCAAAATGCCTCCATCTCCCCCAGCCTGGCTCATTCCTGACATGCCCCTTATCTTTTCCCGCAGGGTCTGTGGCCAACACCCCCAGAATTCACCAGCACAGAATTCCATGAAAATCAGAGAAAGCAGGCAATAGATGAAGAAGGCAGCATCTACAAAGGAGACTGCTGCCTGCTGGCTTTGAAATTTTGTGGCTCTGTGTTTAGAGGGCCTATGTGTCCATGATGTGTACAGGCATGACATCGAGGTTGCAAATTGAAAACATACTTCACACACACCTGAACACATTCCGTCTGAACCAGTGCCAAGCCACATGTGTTGAACATGTCAACAAACTGTCTGATTTGTTCCTATATCTCTCCCACGCAAGCACTGTCAGGCAGGGCTGGAAAGCGGGTGCACCGAGCTGGACCAAACCTACAAGGGCTTCTATAGAAAGCATATTGTTTGCCCATATGGGCTGGGGGAGATGGCAGCTGGGTGAGGATCTTGCCTCCTGCCAGGCTGAGAGACAAGCAATGTGCTCCTGAGTCCTGAAATCCAGGCTGAGGACAGCCCAAGGGCATGGGGAGGTTTCTGGAATATTTGGGGGATGACAGCTCCTGAGTGGACCCTTGGAAAAGAGAGCAGAGGAGGGGAGAGGAGAGGAGGGGAGGGGGGTGAGGGAGGAAGAAGGAATGAGAAGCCTGCCTGACAAAGCTGATTTTTTTGTACAGATGCTGCTGGCAGGAGAACAGAGTGGGAGCGGTGTGTTCAGCTACATTAGTCAGAGGGATAGAGTTTTAATAGGCTGCAGAAGGAAATGATGACAGCAAAGTTCGGAGCAGTGAGTAACTCAATTTAAGAGAGCCGAGCTCCCTGGGAGGTGACAGCCGAGGTGCCGTTTCCCTGTTTGGCCTTGTGGGGGCGGGGCTGGTGTTGGGGTCACCACAGCAGACACTGGCATCTGACCTTCTACCTGAAGGAGCCTGGGGCTCTGGGAAGTGACCCAGCAGCTCCTCCTGCCGTGGTCCCGGGACATCTGAGATCATCAGCAATGATGACCAGTATAGAAACCCGAGCATCTGGGGACAGCGTTGTCATTTATGGTCACAGGACAGAGGGAGAGCCCTATTTCTGGGAGGCTCTCTGCATGGATGGGGCAGGAGAGGAGACTTTCGATGGCTGCAGGGGCTAAGGATGGACAAGGTGACACCTGGGCTGCCAGTGGTCAGCAAGTCTGGTGGAGGAGTAAACTGGCGACAATGCTCACGGGGCTCAGGCACCTTTGGATAAACGGGAGAAGGCATGTCCCCACCGCTGAAGGACATGTCTCGCTGGAGGGGAGGGAGGCATGGGTTCCACCTCCACTCGTCCCCCTGGCTGGGCACCCTTGTTCAGAGAACCATCTGCCGTGTGTAGCGTGAAAACTAGCCTTTGACAGACAAACTCCTTAGGCTGGCATTGCTGGCCCTCCGGGAGCCATCGCCACTCTGACTGTCTCACGTATCACTCGCCACAAATCCACACTCCAGCACGAGGCAATTCCTACCCATCCTCCAAGCCACTTTTGCTTCTACTGTTTCCTTTAACAGTAATGCTTTCACCCACCTTTTTGCCTAACACTATCCCATGCATTTTTAAGGTCCTGCTCAAATACCACCTTCTCCAGGAAGTCCCCTCTGGTTGCCTCCAAGTCAAGGGGATCTTGTCCTCATTTGAGCTCTCACTTCACTTTATGTCCTTGCAGCATCATTGTTTTTGTTGTTACCATTTACCTCTTTCTACCCATTTTTTGTATTTGTTTCTAATCTTCTCTACTAGACTGTGAGTCCCCTGAGGGCACGCCCTGCTCCTCATTTTTGTTACAAACCCCACAGCATCCAAGGGGTATGCCTAGCAAGTGAAAGATGACCCATAGTCCGTCTCATGGAAAGAGTATTGAACAAAGTGGATTTAGATCCCAGTTCTGGTCACTTGAAGATAATAATAGCTAATCACCATTTGTTTTTATATGTGTCAGGTATTGGAAAGTGCTTAACATGTAAGAAGTTACTGAATTCTGCTAACTTATCTAGTTAAGCTTACTTGGCTTTTATCTCCAAGTACAGAACAGGAAACTGAGACACAGAGAGAAGTCAAGTGCTGTGCACAAAGGCATCAACTAATAAGTGACAGAAATTAGATTTGCACCCACCTGTGACCATGTGACTGTGTGCTGGGCTATTACTCACTGAGCGACCTGGGTTTAACTAATCTGATTCTTCCCCCTTCATCTTTAAAATGGGGATGATAATATTTATACATTATATGTGTCAATTATATGTTAACTATGTAGACTCCTGGAACACAATAAATCTCCAATAAAGAGTAGTCACCATTAATATGTTTTGATGGATGGAAATAAAGAATATAGGAATATAGGATAGTAAGATGTCCAATGGAAGCATGATGCGAACCACCATGTGATTTAAATTGTTCTGGTAGTCACAGAAATAAAGATGAAACCAAGTGGATAAAATTAATTCTAATAAGCTATGTTATTCAACCCAACATATCCAAGATTTTTATCATTTCAACATGTAGTCAATATTAAAAAATATGAATGAGATATTTTTACATGATTTCTTTACAGTAACTCTTCCGACTCTGGTTTGTATTTTACACTTAGAACTCACATCAATCCAGACTGACCACATTTCAATTCTTCAAGAGCCACACGTGCCTAGTAGGTACTGTATCGGACAGCACAGATTTAACACAACTGAGAGGAAAAAAAAAAAAACCCTCTCCAAAAATCCTATTAGGAAGTCAAACTTCTGCTATTTGAGTTATGATGGATTTTCTCTTTTCAAGAGCTCATCATTAAAATGTAAATACCCCTGAGAAATATCAAGCAATGCTGAAGCTAGAGCCAGTGTTACAACTCAGACCTGCTGAGACACTCAGAAGCCACATCCAGGGGTTTAAAGTGTGAATCTCAGAGTCAGACCCGAGTTCAATCGCGAGACTGCCTCTGACAACTGTCATGACAGTGGCTGAGGCCATTAACGCTGCAGAGCCCCGTTTGCTCACCGATGAGAGAGGGGCTAACCCCCACCACTGCATGTGGGGCTGACTTCAGGCTGAGCAGGGGCCAGCACAGATGCTCCAGAAGCCTCAGCTCACTCCCTTTCCCCCCAGACCTCTGTGTCACCCTAGCTGTCCTTCTCTGTGCCCCTTTCCTATCACAAAGACATCACTAGGGATTTTTACCCACATTATGGGGCCCTGCTTGCTTATCTCCCACAAGAATTTGCTGGGGGTCTATATTCCTAGAAGATAGAGGCACCAGGGGTCCCAGAAATGTGCATTATGCTGACAATGGTTGTTTCAGCACCAGGACCGATCCAAGGATTTTCAGGTCCACTCTGACTCAGACTTTCCCCTGGGCTCAGCTCTGCCTCTGGCCCCTGCTCCTGAGCAGTAGAGCATGCTGGCCCCTCAGTGCGCTACTCCCACCACACTCAGATGTGGGGTTGTGGTTTGAGAAGGAGGCTCCACCTCTGACCCACAAATACCTCTTCTGATCATATGTCTCTGACCACCTTCCTCTCCAGGGTCCAGGACTTTTTTGTTCCAACTCTTCTGTCACAGCCTGTCCTTTGACTTTGTCTTGGTCATCTATAAGGCAAAGGCAACTGTGTGAGAGGTGGCCCATGGAGATGCACACAGGTGGAAGAGCCCTGGGGTCCAAGGTGTCAGGGTGCCATCCAAGGGCCACGGGTGGATTTCTGGGATAGAGGGGGAAAGTCATAGTCAAAGCCCAGAAAATAGGGCAGACTGCTTTGAGCCAAGACCCCTTGAAGACCTAATGACACCAGAAACAGCATGAGAAGTCTGGGTTATCACAGGAAATAAGGGAACCGTGTGAACGGGTCAGCTGGTCCCAGACACAAAGTACACACATGAGATATGTCCTATATATATACTGAGCGTCTAGCTCCTAGAGCTCCACGGCTTGTCTACCAGGACTTTCACACACGTTGCAGACACCTTTGCCCCTGTGTTGAACACGTGTGCTGCTTTCACTTGAACTTGTCCTCACTGCTGCCAACTACTCACGGAGCTGTGGCCTGCCAAGTTAGCACACGCAGCATGCCATCCTAACTCAGAGCCTGTTCCATCCTGGTCCTCCCGCGGCATGACCTTGCTGTAACTTATAGGCCCTACCCCCAGGGTTCTGAGGTATGACATTAGGATGCTCACCATCTTAAAGGGATGGATGGATAGAGCTTGGAGGTGGAAGAGAACAACAAGACAGGGCTTGTGTCAGAAAGACCCAAATCCCAGCTCTGCCACTTGTTGTGCAACCTTAATCAAGTAGCTTATCTCAATCTTCTCCTCTGTAAAATGGGCATGATAAGACCTATCTTACAGAGTTGCTATGAGATACAAATGAGAAATAATATCTATAAAGAACATTTTAATACCTGGCACAGAGGAAGCACTCAGTCAATGGTAGCTTGATTCACATCCATACCTGCACACCTCTAGTGGCTCACCGTGGATGGAGTGCAACATCCTTAGCATGGCACCAAGGCACCATACAAGCTGACTTTTCCATCTCTTTCTGCACATTTGCCATAGGTTCACTTCACTCAGGCCATGATCAACCACACGTAGTTCCGGAACGAGCCACGTCCTCTGCTGCCTCTGTATCTTTGCATGAGATGCTCAGGATGCTCTCTCTCACCCTTCTTACCCGACTGGCTCCTACTCCCACCAATCAGACCAAGGAATGTCCTCCAAAGCCTTCCTCTACCTGAAATACAGGGATCCCCTTCTGCAGAGCATAAGGCACCTCACAGACTCCTCGGCCGTATCTCTATTCTCTGCGCTCTAACACAATAATGAATGATATAATGAAGCTCCGAAAGGCAGTGACTGCAAGTGGAGTAGAGAAATATCCTCTTGAAACAATCATCTGTGGTCTTTTGAAGGCACATTTATAATTGATGATACATATCCACTCTAGGTGGTGAAATATATTCCCAAACAAAAATTCAAACGGAAATAGAACCATGGACAATGCTTTTCACAGGTGCCCAACACCTGTTTTCAACCAACGACCCTTGGAGGACACAGTATGGTGATTGGTCACCTCCTGCCTTTTTTTCCTTCCCCTCCTTCTCTTCCTCCTCCTCCTCCTCCCTGCAGAGAGATGCTCTCTACTGCCTTCCTGCAGAAGCCAGTAAGGAAGTGAGCGCTCCTGAGGTCCAGGCGCGAGTGCCCGGGCTGCTGGCGGGCCATCCCGCCTCCTGAGGAAGGGACGGGAGGAAAGAAGGAAACATCTGGAAGGAGCAGCATTTCGTTCTGGACCTTGCGCACATGAATGATGCACTAAGACAATTCTCTGCCTTATCATAAATTCTGCAAACTCATGAACTTTGCAATCTCTGAAGCTCAGCGCTGTATGGGAGCCACTTATCTTGTGCTGAAAGCAATATAAAAACAGATGGCAAAGAGAGCATCGGGAGATAAATCAGCGGCCTGGCTGCCAGGAGTATGTGGACAAACCCAACATGGCCAGACCCTTGACTCTCAGACACGGATGGGACCTGCTCCACGGGGACACCCCTGGGGTGAGGTGGGCAGAGCCTGGCAGGGAAGGTGACTGGGAGGAGGAGACGGCACGGAGTCCCAAGGGGAAGGCAAGGGAGGAAGGGCACCTTTATAGGCGACTTTGGGAAAGTGGCCAGCCCTTTCCCGGGGAGGAAGCTGTGACAGAGGATAGCTTGGGGCACCGTCCACAAAGCTGCCACCAAGACCAGAGCTTCAGCATTTATGAGCACTTTTCTGTAGCTGCCGCACTAAATCCTCACTGCGAGCCTGTACGAGAGTTACTTTTGCAGATACAGAAACAGAGACTCAGGCTTTGCGTGTTGGCCAAAGTCACACAGCAGAGCCAGAGTGTGAATCGAGGTGTGATGACGACTCCGGTGCTCTGTCCCCTACGTGGCAGGGTCTGGCGTGGCCTTATCGGACTCTCACTGTAGTTCAATGCGAAGGCGGAATGAGGATAAAAGTAAGGCTCCGAGTCTACATGCCCCTCCCGAGGTCACACGGCTAGTGTGCAGCTGGGCTGAGGGACACCCCACCTGGTACTTGTTCTAGCTCCCTGGGCTCTGGGCCAGCCTGACTTGCCACCCACACACAGCCCAGCTCACAGTCGGCTTCTGCCCTGAGGCTCTGGGCCATGCTCATGGCCCCTAGGGACAGGCCCAAAGCAGAGAGGGAGTCAGGGAAAGGGAATGAGAGTCAACAAATGCTAAGAGTTGCCTGAAGAGAAAAAGGACATCCAGGGCCAAGAGGCAGGGCACAAGAGAATGAGGAGATGAGGTGATGCGACAGACAAGAGTGTGCAGGAGACCAGTGGCTGCGAGCCTGAGCAACGACTCTGGTCCTGGGTCAGTGTCGGACCCCCCTTGGGACATGAGTCATGGATTTAGAGCTCAGGGACCCCACCTCTCTATGCTCTAAAAAAATGCCGCAAATGCCTCTTTCTGGAGGGACAACAGCCAGCCAGTGATGTCTGTTTGGGTTATTACAGTCCGTGTGCAGCAAATAGGTAGTTAGTGAGCACCTGCTCAGTGCCCGGCGCTGCAGTGCGGGAAGAAGGGAGTGAGGATACAAGCGAGGTGGCTGAGTCTCATTCGGAGACCCGATGCTTCAGGTTGGCGCAGGCCCACGGCCCCAAAGCCTGGTAGAAAGGAGGTCACTTAGAACTGTACTGTAAGCAGGAAAATACACCCCTTTACAGTGGCCAGAACACAGGTTTGGGAGCAGAGCAGATCCCAGCTCCGTGCCCACTGACTGAACTCAAGCCATTCTGGAAATCTCTGGGTCCTTTAGCCACCATGCTGGGCTAGCGCTGCCCCTTGGGAGGCTGAAGGGAGGGATGAGTCAGGCACACACCCGACTCCAGGCACTCAGTAAAATGTTCCCTCTTGCCTCCCACTCTCCTTGAGGCTTGCCCTGTTGCAGCATGTTCTGATCCTGCCCAGAAGCCCCTCATCAGCCTGTGCACACTGTTCACACCTTCCCCCACTCCCTTCAGAGCGTAAGCAGCAGGTGTGGCCTTGCTCGTTGGCCGGAGTTTGGAAACCCTCAAGTCTTGAGGCCGTCTATCTCTGTCCTTTTGGTTGAACTTCTCCAGGATGGAGACCACACCTCCCAATACCCTACAACCCCCACAGTGACTAGCACACCAGGACCCTGGTCCCAGGGACCTCTGGCCTGAGTTTTGGCTGGGTGACTGTGTTCAGTACGACTCAACACCCATCCACCTACAGTGTCTTGTGCATCCTGCCTGCAGAGGGCATATCACATTCCCTGCCTTGTTTAATCTGAATAAACCCCATGAGCTCCATGTAGTATCTCTCTTACCAAACAAGTGCAATATCTCTCTGAAGCCCAGAGATGTGGAGAGGGTGCCCTAGGCCACACAGATCCTCAGAAGCCAAGCTGGGATCTCTGTATTGAATGTCACAACAATGATGAACCTACTGCATTATTGACTTGATCTCCAGTGGGTCTCTCCATAGCCTTAAAATAATAAGGAAGTCGAGGCACAGAGGTCAGGCAACTTTCCCAAGGAGCCATGGGCTGTCAGTGGTAGGACCCAAGCTGGTCTTCAACTACAGCCTGAGCAGATGTTCTATGCCCAAAGGCTTGGTGCAGGGTACGTTCCGGCTTCTGCGACTAGACTCAGTGGGTGGTTGGCCTGCGCTCCAGATGCTGCTGCTTGCAGGGCCTCTCGGCATGGGTGGGGGTGGGGGGTGGCTCAGGGAAGGACTCAGCTCAGCCCTGCCCACCCAGCCCTCACCCAGGAAAAGACACTAGTTTAGAAGCAAAGCGGAGAAGGGCCAGATGTGGGGAGGGGCTGAGATGAGCCTGCATTTCACTCAGGCAATGAGATGCCTGCTTGCAGTTGTTTCTTTTTTTTTTTTTCCCCCCAAAACATCCCTCCCCTCTCCAAAATGAGCAGGCTTCGAGCCACGGCTGCACTGAGACAATAATCACTAATCAAGTCGAAGTTTGCTTCTAATCAGTTCAGTTGTTAGAGGAAGAAATGCAGCCGGGAGGATGACTGCTCATCACCACCACATGCCAGAGGGGCTGCCGGGGTGGCGCCCGCGGCCTGCCGAGCACCCTGAGCCCGCAGCCTCTCCCAGCTCCCCTGGGCATTCGGCATCACAGCTGCTCTGGAGGGATCTTCTCTGGGTGCCTCTGGCCCCAGCTTCCCCACACCGCCGCTTCAGGGCGCTGGAAAACATGGAAATCACAGAGCGAGTGTCACCTCTGGAATGGAACAGGTGGGCTTGGATCGTGGTTCTGCCGGTGACAACCTGGATCCTTGGAAATGTTACTCCTTACACGACACTGCTGGCCCTCCACTGTCAAAGGGAAAATAAAAACAGGTTGTGTCTCCCTGGAAAACTCTACTCGTCCTTCAAAGCACAGCTCCCATATCACTTCTTCTGTGACTCCTTTTCCCACCAGCATTGTGTCCCCCTGCCCGAATTAACGGTCTCTCTCCCATGTTTGCCAAAGCACATGACTCAAACACCTGCTGGAGGACTCATGAGTCTGAGTGCTGGTTTTATCATTTACAATTCTGTCCTCTTGACCAACAGCACTTGAGGGGAAGAAATTCTAATGCATTCAAACTGTGACGCCCCACACGGCCGCAGCGCCCAGCACATAGCAGTCGCTTATTAAATGTTTGTTGAATGAATAGTGCGTGAAGAGTGAATCGGTGGCATGGACACTTGAATCCGTCATTGGTATGCAAATACGCTGCTTCCTTGTTTATCCAATATTGTCATCACATGCAAAACCTCTCACAGCCACGGGCACTCCAGCCATAATCAGCAGGGCGAGAGGTATGCAGAAAATAAGGAAACGGGACCGTCCCCAACTCCCACACGATTTCGAGACTTTTCCAGTTACTGACAAATGCACAGATCCTGCTTTATTCAATCTAGATTAAACCTCTTAGCGAGAAGATTTTAAATTAAGTGTGACTGAATTAGCCGCTGTTAATTTTTTTCTCCCCTAGATCTGCTAATCTCCAAGCAGGCCCCTCTCTTCCTCGACTGATCGGTTTCCTCTCTGCTGCCCCAGAATTGATCTGTATCTGCCGGGATTTTGAGTGGCCTGGGCTCTCGGGCAGGGAGAGATACCGAGCCTGCTGGTGGAGCCGGGCCCTCTTTGCTGGGAGACCCCCCCCATCCCCCCAAGAGGGCTGTCTGGCACTCGCTGAGCCGGGGCTCAGGTACAGTGCTTGTGAGCTGCTATCGCTAATAGTCATCTGTGTGCTTCCACGGGGCCTCCGCTGCAAACCCTCATTTCGGAAAACAGAGATGCGCAGGAGTTCGTGAGGCCCCAGAGCCTCTCAGGGAACTAGCTCTCCTCAAGGACAGCAAAGGGCACACGGATGTGCTGCTTTTCTTCACTTCTCATTCCCTGCTCCCCGCCCCTCAAAGGAGGCCCTGCTCCCCCTCCGCCTGCATGCCCATGTTCTTACCATCCTCTTGACGATCTTCTCGTGGCTGGAGACCTAAGCCCATGCTTGAGAGGCCTGTGGCTTGGCAGGGCAGCCTGGGCATATGTGAGAGGACCTGTTACAAGTTGAATTGTGTCCCCCGAAAGGATGTTGAGGTCCTAACCACTGGTACCTGTCAATATGACCTTATTTGGAAATAGGGTCTTTGTAGATCATCAAGTTACCATGAGGTCCTCAGGGCAGGCCTTAATTCATTAAGACTGAGATCCTTAAAAAAAAAAAAAAAAAAAAAAAAAAAGACTGAGATCCTTATTTTGAAAACAAAAACAGAAATATCAGAAAGGGAGACAGAACATGAGAGACTCCTAACTCTGGGAAACGAACAAGGGGTGGTAGAAAGGGAAGTGGGCAGGGGGGTGGGGGTGACTGGGTGGGCAAGGGGCACTTGATGGGATGAGCACTGGGTGTTATGCTATATGTTGGCAAATTGAACACCAATAAAAAATATAAATAAAAATAAATAAAAAATAAAAACAAAAACAGGGAAGCCCGGGTGGCTCAGCGGTTTAGCGCCGCCTTCAGCCCAGGGCCTGATCCTGGAGACCAGGGATCGAGTCCCACATCAGGCTCCCTGCGTGGAGCCTACTTCTCTCTCTGCCTGTCTCTGCCTCTCTCTCAGTCTGTTTCTCTCATGAATAAATAAATAAGATCTTTTTAAAAAAATGTCCTTATAAGGAACTTGGACACAAGATGCAAACACAGGGACGGAGAGCGCCATATGAGGACTGGAGTTGTGTGGCCACGAGCCAACGATCTCCCCAAGCGAGAGCAAGGCATGGAGCAGAGGCTTCCCCCAGGCCTTCGGAGGGATCGGGCCCGTGACACCTCGCTCTCCATCGGCCAGCCTCTGGACCTGAGAGTCCACAAACTTAGCTGTTGGTAAGTCGTCCAATTCATGGCACTTGGTTACAGTAGCCCTGGGACATGAACTCAAACTCAAGTCTTTCCTCGGGCTGGGGAGCCCCCTTCTCCAGTGGAAGCTCCTGCAGAAACGGGGTGGGAGAGAGCCCTCTGCCATGTGGTACTCCAGGTGGCACTCCAGGTGGCACTCCCTTTGGTGGCCATGAGGCCTACTAGAAAGAGCCCGGGCTTTGGAATCACAGCCACGCTCGCAGCTCTGCTTTCCTGCTCGGAGCCACTGGCTCCCTCGGACCTACCATGGGGAGACAGGGCTGATTCGCATTTCTGCCCAGAAGATGAAAGGAGCAAATGTACATCGAGCCTGGTTTCACACAAGCACCTGATTCAGTGAGTTGAAATGGCCACTAATTACGCTCGTGGTGATCATAATGACTCTTACACAAACACCGGGGAGACGTGGAGATGGGCAGATCTGACCACTTCGACGAGACCTTCCCCAAACTGCCTGATTCACAGCTGCTGGGTCCTGTCACCCCGAAAGCCACGTGTCCCCTGCCTGCGGCGCGTCCTCCCCCGTCCTCACGGCCACGGCCCCCGCGTCCGGCAAGCAGAGCAGTGCCAGTGCCCGTGCAGCCCGGGAGTGTCCTTCGGGTCCTCTGTGGCAGGAGTGGGGTGATGTGGCATCGGTGATTCATGACGCGGCTGCGGTAGCACAAGGACTCCGGGCAGGTTATGAAGCCATCAATCTTGGGCTGAGATTTTTCTGGAATGCTACAGCCAGTGAGAAAAGGTTGCAGGGGCCTGGGGGGCAGGGGGGAGGTGTGGAAGATCTTTCTGAGGCACACAGGAAATGCCCCAGAAGAAAAAGGGTGCACTTCAAACTAGAGTTGTTAGAAGCATTTCCCAGTCCGACCCACCAATCCCAGCTGTGCCCTCTCTCCCACACCCAGCCCAAATGCCGCACACACTCAATCATCCCAGCCAGGCCAGGGCTGCCCTCGGGAATCTGCCACACTGGCTGACAACCAGGTGGTTCTGGTCATCTGAAAGCTGGGACACTCTGGAAATGTCTCAGCCCTATAATCGACACTCTCCACATCTGACCTCTTACGATTGGCCCGGCCAAGCCCCCTCCATCAGACCACTCACTGTCCCCTGACTCATTCCCACTCCCTCTATGCCAATGTGACCCCTGCTAAGAAAGAGTCTAGGCTTCAGAATGAGATCTGGATTGCTAGGGGTCCCAGCAGGGAACAGGGTGCACCAAAAGCAAGGTGGTGGGTGGAAGGTTCACCACTGGGACTGTTGACTAAAGTTGTGAGCAGCCTTGAGGAAACCAACAAGGACCCAGAGTGGCAGGGGGCCATTACCACTCATAGGCCAGAAGGGGCAAGAGAGGGAAGCCAGAGACAGAGGACAATGACAAGTCCTGTGGGGTGTGGCTGGCAGGAGAGGCACAGTCCACTGGGGGCAACCAGTGGGGGCGGGAGGAATAAGTATCCTGACTCGCTCTCTACCAGCCATCTTCCAGAGCCTTCCACTGCAAGACCCAACAAGAAGTCAAGGGAGCTCATTGGTCAAAGTCCTAAGTCCTGTTCTCCAGGGTTCAACGCTGGGGAAGAAGGATGAAGAGTGGATCTGGGTGAGCAAACCAGACACTGGGCTTATGTCCTGTGATCAAATTTCAGTTTTCCCTTTTATCAACTTCGTGACTTTGGATGAGGAACTTAACTACTCTGAGCTCCATTTTCTTTATTTTTTAATTTTTAAAATTTCTTTAAAGATTTTATCTATTTGAGAGAGAGAGAGAGAGAGAGAGAGTGTGTACACAAGCAGGGGGAGCAGCAGAGGGAGAAGCAGAGTCCCCACTAAACGGGGGGCCCAACACGGGGCTCAATCCCAGGACCCTGGGATCATGACCTAAGCCAAAGGCAGTTGCTTAATCAACTAAGCCACCCAGGCACCACTATTTTTTTATATATGGATTTTATTTATTTACTTATTTGAGAGAGAGAGAGAATGAGAGAGAGAGAGAGCATGAGTGGGAGGAGGAGCAGAGAGAGAGGGCCAAGCCGACTCTATCCTGAGCAGGGAGCCCGACACAGGCCTCAATCTCACAACCTGGAGATCACAACCCAAGCTGAAATCAAGAATCAGACGCTCAACCAACTGAGCCAACCCAGGTGCCTCCATTTTCCCTATTTAAAAAAAAGTGAAATAAGACTTTCTGTGAGTATATATACCATTGTGAGAATAAACAAGGCAATATAGAAAGTGCTTCTCACAGGGCCTGGCACATTGCACATGCTCAATAAACAACACCTATTGGGGATTTTTAGACTTGTTGAAACCGTAAGTGAGTTTCCATGACGTCCTACATGGGGCTTGAACTCATAACCCCGAGATCAAGAGTCACATGCTCCACCAACTGAGCCAATCAGGTGCCCCTTCTGTGTATAATTTTTAGGTTTGAATCTTTTATCCTTCTGGAATTGATTTTGTTGTAAGACAAGGGCTTCAATCACAAATGTATGTGCAGATTGCATATATGGGCCAAGAAGCTTGCATAGATGAATAAAACTGGCTGGGTGGTGCTAAGGTCGTGGTGGTGAACTGGACAATGAAAACCGGTCCCTCAAGGAGTAGTAACTATTCTACGCCAGAACACTGACCTTTTCTTACATTAGCATTTTTAAAAATCATAAAATACACATGACATAAAATTGACCATCTTAACCATTTTATAGTGATCTTTTCAAAAGTACAAATCGGATTATGTCATCCCCCACCAACAGCTTACAGCCTGCCAGGATCTTCTCGTGCACTTATGAATAAAATCCAAACTCTTTGCAGTAGCCTGCAGCCCTGGCGTGATCTGGCTGCCCTGCCCCTGAGATCTGGAAGCTCTCACATCCCTCTTCTGCTCCGCTCAGCTCA
Source organism: Canis lupus baileyi (assembly GCF_048164855.1). Classification (NCBI taxonomy): domain Eukaryota; kingdom Metazoa; phylum Chordata; class Mammalia; order Carnivora; family Canidae; genus Canis; species Canis lupus. Next base: position 70,779,914 of record NC_132840.1, read on the forward strand.
CCGTGCTCCAGCCACATCCACCCCTTTGCTTCCTGGTATCACTCAGTCTCTGATGGTCTAAAGTTCTTCCTTCTTTTCCCCCACACGTCAGCTCAAAAATGACCTTTGGGGCAGCCCTGGTGGCTCAGCAGTTTAGCGCCGCCTGCAGCCCAGGGTGTGATCCTGGAGACCCTGGATCGAGTCCCACATCAGGCTCCCTGCATGAAGCCTGCTTCTCCCTCTGCCTGTCTCTGCCCCTCTCTCTCCTCCCTGTGCATTCTCATGAATAAATAAATAAAATCTTTAAAAAAAAATGACCTTTGTACAGAGGATTTCCCAAATATAGAACCTCCCAGTGAGGAGAGGTCAGAAACCAATCCAACTCTTCTACCATTAATGTTTCACGATCCACAATGCTGGCTCGGGCTGCCAGTCTGCAGCCACACAAGTAGACAGTAGGTAGAGCTCCGGGGTGTCCCCCCCAACCCCAATGACCAGCCAGGGGCCTCAGTCCTCCTTTTAAAATAATCCACCAGCATTCATTTAAAAATAATCCACCACTACTTCATTGAAATGCCACTTTCAGCATATTCTAAGTTCCCATAATGTATTGGGGTTTATCTCTGGACTCTGTATTTCCTTTTTTTAAACATTTTATTTATTTATTCATGAGAGACAGAGAAAGAGAAACAGAGACACAGGCAGAGGGAGAAGCAGGCTCCACGCAGGGAGCCCGATGAAGGACTCTGTCCCGGGACCCCAAGATCATGACCTGAACCAAAGGCAGATGCTCAACTACTGAGTCACCCAAGTGTCCCTGGACTCTGTATTTCTATTCCTACTCTAGATGCAAATACTTAGAGTATTTCAGCTTCATAACACATTTTAATTTCTGACACTATCTTAATATCTCACTATTTAAAACCTTCTTTACACTTGTCTTAGCTATTTTGCATGGCTTCTTTTCTAGAGAAACTTCAGCACTATTGTCAAACCCCTCCAAAAAATCCCATTTGTGTTTTGATAGGGATCATGATGAATATACACTTTAAATTTGGGAGGATTGATGCAATTAACAAAGTTGAATGGTTTTATGAAAGATCAGTGTATCTTTCCACTTTTTCAACTTAAGAAATCTCATTAGAATTTCAGGTCTTTCTTCCTACAGGCCCTACCCCTCTCTTGTAATATTTATTCATGGATTTTTTATCTTCTTTGTCACTATGAATGGAAGTTTTTCTTCCATTACGCTTTCTACCCTGTATTGTTGGTATAAAAGAGAGCTATTGAATTTTATATTCTAAAATTTTTTTAGCCAACCACTTGGCTAAATTCTTTTCTAGTCATTAATAGTTTTCTAAGTGCTTCTCTTAGGTTTTCCAGATTTACGCTCATATCTAAAAATAGTTATTTTGCAACTTCCTGTTCAATATGTATATCTTTTTACTAGTATGTACATCATTGTCTCCAAAAAAACACTGAATAATTGTCATGATAGTGGTCCTCCTTTTCATATTTTTGACTTTAACAAAAATGCTTTCATAATTTTTAAGCATGATGTTGGCTTTAATTTCAATGTGAAGGAAGCGCCCCTCTATTCTGAATTTAAATCAGGAATAGGTATTGCCAGTTGCCAGATGTGTTTTCATTTGGCATCTATCGAGATAATCCCAAAAAGGATTATCCTGCTTTGACTGCCCAGCCCCTGCCCCTGCTGCAAGACCACCCCCTAAACTCTATGAGGGGTACCAGCTGCCAAAGCTAGGCCCAATCACTGTTGAACAGCCCTCCTGTGGCTGCAACATGACCCTCGGAAGATTTAAGGGAAGTTTCTAGAGCCCCATCTGTCCCTGGTAAGACACCCTACCCTGCTGGGATGGCACTGCTGGGAGGACAGATCCCTGAAGGAGGCTACATATAGCACTGATGATCTGTCTTCCCTAAATCCTTCCAGGGCTGATCTTATAAGACCCTATGACACTGTTCACCTCCCTTCCCATTCGGCTCACACCCCCATGTGAAAATGTTCCGGTACAAATGCTATCCAATCTCCCCCCTTCCCAGACCCCTGAGGCCCTCCACATGTCCTCCAGGATTCATGGAGGACACATGTCATCATTGGCAAAATCCCCTACAGAGGATGTTCAAGCTTTTCTCTGAAAGATCTCATCTCCAAATCCTGCCTCTGCCCCCCACCTGTGCTTTCCAGGAACCCCTCCGAGTAGTGACCAGTGGTATCCCACAGTGTGGAGCATGGCAAATATTCGTCTTTTCTTCATTCCTGCTTTCCAGCCTCCTCTCCTCCATCCTTCCTTTCTCTAAATCTCCTGCCCCTCTGAAGGCCCCTGGAGCAGTTACCTATCCACCTCCTGGTCATTTTGTGCCAGTCACCCCCTTTCCCATTCCTGGCATTGCTCTTGGCACTTAATTGTCACATGGATGGCACACACACACACAGCCTTTCCACATCCTTGAACTCTCCCCTTCCAATGAAGTGGGGACTTTCCCTCCAATTTCACTCATGCTCTAGACTTTGTCATTTCCTATAACTGTACCACCAGCCCACAATCAGGTCACCAGGCCTACTCTTCCCCTCACTACTCTAGTGTCTCTACCCTAAGATTATTCCAAACCCATCCAGGATTTCCATGCATCAACTTCTCATTTTTTTGGCTAAAACTTCTTCCCATTTTTCTTGTCTTTGCATTCCTTGTTACCCAGCTGTGATTCCAAACCACACCACTCTAATCTCTCCCTGGCACATACCCTTAGCTCCCTTGTTCTCCTCCTCTGCTAAATTCACCTGGCATAAACCCCAACTCTTGCTAGTTGCACTGAAACAGTAAGATCTAGATACTCAACAATTTTACTGCATTTCTTTATTCCTTATCCCATTCTCCAAGGAACTATGTCACATTGTGGCACAGACGGATAGTCATCCCACAATATTTGTAATATTCTTAGTAATGGAATCGTTAATTGGACATATGGTTGCTCAGAAGTATGACTACATTTCTCAGTTTTCCTCACAGCTAGGTGCGGGCTTGTGGCCAAATTTCTCCCAGTGCAACTTTCACGTGGCAACTTTGGGAAACTTTCTTTAAAAGACTGCAGAGCCCCAACTAGTACACCCCTTCTCCCATCTTCACTTTGTCACTTGGAAGGTGAATGTGACAGCTGGAGCTTCATTTCAGACTGGGAGATGAGAGTTATGTCTCAGGAATAGGACCCTCAGACCCTGAAAACTCCATGGAGTAGGGCACCCACACTGGTATTGGGGAGATTATTTCCAAATTTTAAACTTATTTAACCCACTGTTTTTTTGAGTGTCTGTTACTCACAGAAGAATAAAATATTAGCCTATCCACATTCTCCTCCTAAATCTGACACCCCCTTTTACTCTACACTACCAATTGATTGCTTCTTACAATGTAAAGACACGATCCGAACAGAATTTCCACGTCCACCTACCACCAAACCTATCAACCTACTTACATCTGTGCCTTCACCACCTGCCATCTATTTCTTGATGATGGGTGAACTGAACAGTCCTGTTCCCCCCACTCATATGCTGAGCCTGCCTCTCTCACCTACTCATGGATTTCATCCCTGCAGGTAACCTTTCCTGTCTGGCATCATCAATGCTTCCCTCGTTAAAGGATCAGTCCAAGGGATACAAACCATGTTTCCCTTTCTCTTGTACTCAAACACAGCATAATGCAAAATTCCCCTAACTTCACACCATTCTCCAGCCCCTTCTCTCCATTGCTTCATAATAAAAATCCCTTGCTTAATACCTGCCTGTTCTCAAAGTCTCCTCGGTTTCTTCTCTCTCTTGAGCATAATTCTAGAAAGCTTTTATCTTCATGATATCATGAAAATGCTCTTGGCAGGGGGGCCACAACCTCCTCCTTCCAAGATTCAAGATTCAACCTCCAGGCAAGTCACCTGGCATCTCAGCAGCATTTGGCACAGCTGATCATCACCCCCAACTTGGTTTGGAGGGCACCACTCTTCTTTAATTGCTCCCTGCTTCCCAGGATGCTCCTTCTTAGTTCCTTTCTGTTTCTTCCTCATTTCTTTGACCTCTAAATGACCATGTGCCCTTGAACTCAGGCCACAGAGTGGCATTGGTTACTATCTATATACTGATCATTTCATAACTGGAGTCTCATCTCTTTCCTGAACTCCAAATTTACATACCCAACTGCCTATTCCATATTTCTGATTGGACAATTAATAAGCATTTCAAATTAATTCAGCAAAAATCACATTCTGGAAAATGCTAGACTCATGTAAGGAGGAGAAGGAGAAATCAGGCAAGCCTCAAGAGGGACATGTCCACACTGACATTGAGCACTTTTCCCCAAGGCAGGATAATCCTAACAAATGGTTCCTCCACTCATCTAGCTGTCCAGATCAAAAGCAAGTTATTCTTAATTCCTCTCTCTCTCACTCTCTCTCTCATTCTTGACTCCTGTTGACTCCCAATCTACACTATCAGCAAATCCTGTCAACTATACCTTAAGAACAAGACCAGAAACTAGTTGCTTTCCAACCTCCATCGCTACCACCTTTGTCCAAGCCTGCTGTCCTTTGTTGAGACAACTGCAAGGACACCATAACTAATCTGCTCCCCTGGATACCTCTCTGACCTCCTGTGATCACTCTGCCCACTTCCCACTCTGTTCCAGCCATGTGGCCTCCTTGTTGGTCCTCCAACTTGCCATATATGCTCCTGCTTTAGAGCACTTCCATGTGCAGCTCCCGATGGCTAAAATGTTCTTCTCTCAGATGCTCACATTTCTCTCACTCACTCTACTTAGGTATTTGCTCCAGAGGCACCTTGTCAGAGAGGCTCTCCCTGACCATCCAATCCAAAATAGCATCCCACCTTTCTCCATCATTTCTCTATCCATTACATTGTTTTATTTTTCTTTGTCACTGCCTGATATTGTATTATTTATATACTCTTTTCTTTGTTTATTGTATATCTCTTCCACTGAAAATGGAAAGCAGAGACTTTGTCTGGCTCTCCTCCTGCTTGTCTCCAGCACCTAGAACAGTACCTGATAGTAGAGGCATTGAGAATATTCTGAATTCCTTTTATTCTTTAAACTAATAACCATGTGGACACAGGTTAGCCTGAACAGCAGGTAGCTGGGAGCAAGATGAAAAATGCAGAGATCCAGCCTCTCGCAAGAAGAGAACCCTCTGACTCGAAGTTGGGGTTTGGGATCCCAGTGTTCGTGACTGCACCAGCCCAAAGAGGACTTTCTGTCTCCCTGGGTGGGGAGGAGGAAGCAGGTCTTGGTTCAAATACTAAGATTCTTGCTTTCCTTTGAATGTTAGTATATTTTCCCGAACAAATGTTCCTTCATTTGCTATTATATCCTCAGGACCACTTCCAAAGATTTTAAACAGTTTTTTAACAGAAATATTTTTCAGCAGTTTCACAGGGGGCAGCTCCATGGATTCCCTCACACCATCATGCTAGAAGTGAAAGTTACATTCTACAGTGGTCATCTTGCTTTCACCCCAGGATCCTGCCAGGCTCCTGCCCTTGCTGGGTTTTTTTGGCTTTAATACTTCAGGTGTAGAGAGATGAGTTCATCGTAGTTCTCAGTGTAACAACATGCTGTCATTTGTGCAAGGACCCCTTATCGTGATACATTTTTAAAAATTTACCTTCTTTAATCTTAGCTCCTCACTCTCACTCCAGTTCCAATCTCGCAGGTAGCCAGGCTACCGTATTAAGTATTTTTTGTCCTCGGTGTCATGTAAAGTATACATTGCATTTTAGATCTTTTTTTTTTTTTTTCACTTAGCACTGATTTTAGGATCTAGCCATGAATATATCTAGTTTTCTATCTTTAAATGTTGCATCATACTCTCTGAGGTGTCCCCCATCATATCTGCCCACTCTCCCAGCACAGGCACGATGTTGCCTTCAAGTAGAATTGCAACAGAGTTCTTCACTGTCCTCCTATGGATCTGTGCAAGAATCTATCTCAGACATATTCCACAGGTGCCAGACACAGGGTCTGCTTGTATGTGATGTGCCAATGTGTCCAGACTGCTCTTTGGAATGGCCTCACGACTCTGCGATGCACAAAGCCTTTGCACAAAGACTGGAGAGCCACGCCTTCCAACAGCACTTGGCATCATCCTGACTCTGCTAGTCTAATAGGTATAAAGCAACATGTCATTGTTGTTCTAATTTACATGTCTTTGATCATTAATTAATTTCAGCATCTCTTCCTATGCTTATTAATCTTTAGGGTTTTTTTTCTCTATAAATTGCCTATTCATATCTTTGTAGCTGATCTTTTTTTGTATATGTGTTCAGCACCATGCTAAGAGTTTTATATTTTTACATCACTTAATTCTCATAACAACCCTGTGGAGCCAGTAATATCATTTGTTCCCTTCTCATCCAGAATAAAACAGTGATTTAGAAAGTTTTCATAACTCTCCCAATGTCATATGCATTTAACTAGCTGCTGAGCCATGACTCAGGCCCAAGTCTCCTTGGCTCTGAATCACAACACTGTACTCTCCTCAACAGAGGCACCCCACAGTAACTGGTGCCTGGACAAGACTGTTGGAATCCTTCTTGGAGGGGAGTGTTGAATGCACTCATTTATTCAATAACGATTTATCAAGTACCGTGGGAGGTATTGGGAGGAGAGAAATAAAGAAGGCAGAAAAGGTCCCGCTCTCCTAGCTTAGGGTCTAATGTGGAGACAAATACAAAATAAATATACAATGATTTATAAATTATGATTGCACTAAGAGTTAATAAGAAGTATGCGTGGACCTAATGAGTCAGGCTGTTCTGAGAGTGGCATTTAAGCTAAGATGAAGCAAGAGAGAAGGTGGTGTAGTTTGAGTCTCTGAAAGTAGAAATCCCAAGTCAACATAAGCCTTCAGGGACAGAGACAGGGAGGAGGCAGAGGCAGGAAGAACTGTTGAGATACTACTGTTGATAGAGTTTGTTGATACAACCACTTTGGAGGACAATTTGACAATATCTTGTAAAACTGAACAGTACATACACTACAGTCCAGTAATTGATTTTCTACCCATAAACCCTAAAGACACTGTCACACACACATACAAGGATGTCACCATTGCAGTGCTTATAATAGTAAAAGAAATAGGGGGAAAGAAACCAAAATGTCCATTACTAGAGGAATGAATAAATTGTGCCATAGTCACAAACGATGAAATATAATACAATAATTAAAAGAATGGGCTAGATCTATGCATATCAATGTGAAAATATCTAAAAAGCATAAAATATATGCATAAAATATGAAATATTTATACAGTATTAAAAACCCAAAGAAACACAACATTTATTTTTTATAGATATAATTTTAAATAGAAAAAGTATGAAACAAGGATTGGAAGAGTAGGAGGAAAATTCATAATAGACATTTTCTCTGAAAGGGAGGATGAGGAATAGAAAGGAGATGAGGGAAAAAAGGAAACTTCAGTTGTATCTGTATGGTTCTATTATTTTATAAAAAAATGTTGAAGCAAGAATACAAGATGTTAGCATTTTAAAATTCTAGGTGGTGAGTACCCTGATGTTGGGTTTATTTTCTGAACATTAAAAATTTATTTTCAACATTTTTCAAGAAAAAATACACAAAAGTAAAACACCAAGTTTATCCCATTAAAAGTGGCATAATATTTAAAATGTTAATACCCTATGTTGAAGAAACTGCATTGAGCATCTTTTCCAAGAGTATTTCTATTGTTATCAATGAAATCTTCCTATATGGCAAGGCGTGAAACCTGAGAAAGTTATCTTTGGCATTTGTTAGGCTCTTTCATGTTTCAAAAATGATATTTAGGTGGTTTCAATGATTGTAGTTTATTGTGCTGGAGAAAATAAAGAATAGGAATAAGTCACTTGGTAAGGCTGGAATCACACAGCTGGAGCCCCTCTAACAGGGTCATCCTCTAAAAAACCAGCATCTGTGACTCTTTCTCCTATCCCTCCACCACTTGTTAGGTTGTTAGGACAACCAGAATCCATTCCTGGATTAGCCTTTGACATGCTGCACTAAAACATAGCAATGGTGGCAACTACATATGTGTCTTAGGAAATTGTATCAATCATGCAACATTCACTGTGCCATGGAATTTGGGCAACAATTGCAGCTAGGTTCATTGGACTCAGAAAGGAAAAGCTGGCAACCATTTTTAAGCATACCTATTCCAGTAGCTTCTTTTCTTTAGCGTCCCTCCAATACGATGCTCTCCCTCCTACCAGTATGCCGTATGGTACTCTATCTCTTGTGTATGATCCATGCTTCTATGTATCAAGATTTGGGATGCCCTCTGAAGACCCCAACTTGTTTAAAGTTTACATAAACCTGGACCTGAGGCTTCTATTATGAGGACTTGAAAAGTTACAGGTACTCTAAAAAAACTAGCTAGGAATAAAAAGAAGGGGAAGAAAAGGAAACAGAAAAATCATTATCAAATATGTGGTCATTCATAATTATTTTGTCTTGAGGAGACAAAGTGTGGTTGGCAGAAAAGTTCAAATGACAAAAAATTTGGTCCAGCAATTCAATTTCTACCCATAAAGCTGAAAGACACTGCCACAGACACTGTAGCAGTTGTCCCTCAATGGCCTCATAAACTGAATTGGGTAGAGATATCGATCTATTTTGATGTTCTGGGACAGTTTATATAGCACAAAGATGATGTGTTTCTTGAAAGTTGGAAGTATCCACTGGGTCCCCAGACTGAGAACTTCTACTTCTGAGAAAACGATCTATTGGTCAAGACTTCTTAAAAATTGGAATGTTTATATGCATTATCCCAAAATAATAATTATAGAAATCAATAATTTTAATTTTCCTCACAGATTTGAAATATTTAGCACTTAGCTTTTAATTATATGTTTCAATAGTTTGATGCCTATACGGTTCTTTTGCTTAATGAATTCTTTATTCCTGAAATCCTATGTTTGCTCCATCTTCATCCAATGAGGTATATTCTCAAGTAGTTTCTCCAATGAAGAATATTATTATTACCAATAAAATTAAGAGGTAACATTTTTAGATGTAATAGATGTGCAGCACACTCTTCTAAATTCTTTATAAAGATTACATCTTTTAAGATTTAAAGTAACTATATGATATTGAAATTCTGCAGAAGGTATTTAATATTATTATCTTCCCCAATTTGAACAATTTAGAAGAACCTAGACACCTAGAGCATAAATAACAACAGACCAGGGTATAGAAGCCTTGAGTCAGCAACATTTGCCACAGAGGAAATCCAACAAGTTTCTGTGTTGGTTTTAGCACTTAAGTGTTGCTGAGAAGTAGTCAGAGGTCAGCAGGAGTTTCGTCCCTTGGCAACAGCCAGTTTTGTTGCTGGTGGTGGTAGGGGCTGTGATTTGTTTTGTTTTCCTGGAGGGCTTGTTTATGGCAGAGGTATGGTGTACCTTCCATTATCATTCCCTGGAAGAGAGAGAGCACTTGTGATCTGCGTATTCAGTTTTTCATTTCTGGAGAGTTTCTCTCAATTCTTCCTTGTATTGTTTCTGCTATAGCTGATGTCGATGGTACCTTGGAGACACCTGCAGAGCTGTTTCCTGTCTTCCACGTCTACACCATTCTCTTTAAGCTCCCTCTGCAGAGGAGTTGTTTTTTGTTTTTGCTTTTGTTTTTGTTTTTATTCATGAGAGACATAGAGAGAGAAAGACAGAGGAGAGAGAGAGAGAGAGAGAGAGGCAGAGACACAGTCAGAGGGAGAAGCAGGCCCCATGCAAGGAGCCCGACGTGGGACTCAGTCCCGGGTCTCCAGGATCACACCCTGGGCTGAAGGCGACACTAAACTGCTAAGCCACCAGGGCTGCCCAAGGAGTTGTTTTATTAAAAAAAAAAAATTATAAGCACTGCTGTTTCAATTTTCCACAAAGTCAGACCTGCTCTTCATTGCTTCCAAAAGGATTTTGATTCTTCCAATGCAAGTCTAGAATCCTTGGAATCCACACCCCCACCCCGATCTTAACTTTACCTGTTTTCTTTCTTGGCACATATCCTTATTGCATTCTCTCACCCAAACTTGCTCCTTCCCAGTGGCTTTCTGGTCCAATTATAAAGAGACTCTATCTTCAGGCATGTAGCTTGTATCACTTGGGATGCTTTGGGTTGCAAATAATATAAATGCCAGCTTACCCCGTAACAAAGCAAACAGTTCAGGAATATTTTGAACAGAGTTCAGTTGCTGGTCCCAGTGGTTTCCTTGTTTGCCCTCCTCCACATGTCAATTATTTTCATCAGGCTGGCTTTCTGAGATGGCTGCCAGAAGCAACCAGAGCTGCACACTTCATCCCAAGCAAACACACAGAGAAAGAGCATCACCTCCTCCAATTATTGAAAAAAAAATCCTAACCTTCACTCTGATTGGCCATCTTTCAACCAACCACTGTGACCAAGGAAATGCATGCACTAACTGGCTTAGGTCTCTTAAAATAATCACTGTGATAGGGGACAGAATCACTGTACCTCTGTAGGTGAAGATAAGGTCAGCATGGGGGAAGGGATGGATGGCCTCAACACAAATCTGAGTATGGTTAGGAAGGGAAATGAGAGAATTACTTGGAGTTTGTTGCAATTTGGTCTAGGTTTGGGGGGGGGGGTTGTTTGTCTTGTATACACCTAGGTATTCTCATGGAGAATCACAGGTGATTTTACTCTTGTCCTCACTCCCCTACACCATCTATCAGTCAGACCTATCAGCAATGACTCTTAAACATTTCTTGAATCAGACCAATTCTGACCATGCCTCCTGTCTAATCCCAGACACTGTCACCTCTCACCTAAACCATGATAGCAGCCGCACTGATAACTCCATTCTTTGCCAGGCAGCCAGAGTATTCTTTTAAAATATACTTATCTGCAATGAGAATAAAATTTGAAATCTTAATGATAGTGTACAAGACCCTACATAAAATGGACAGCTTTTTACTATATTCTAGCAACAACAGCCTTCTTTTGGTGACACCTTGATTTCTACCTCAGGACCTTGTACTAGTTATCCCCTATATCTCATGGGTTCTTCCAACAGGAAGTCAGACTTTTGCTGATCACTCTGTATAAAATTGTATCCTTCCACTTACCCCATTACTCTAGACTCTTCTTGTTTTCTTCATTGGTGTCACTTGCTAATTTAAATTATCTTCTTAATTTGTTTGTGTGTTTATTTCCCCACCATAATAAAAACTTTGTTAGGGAAGGACTTTTTTTTTTTATCTTGTTCACCATCATAGTCCCCAGCACCTACAGTAGCACCTGGCACTTAGCCCTCAATAGACATCTGTACAATGAATGAATAAATGGCTGAAGACAAATTCTGGGAGAGATTATTGGCTATACGGAGCCAGAGAGAGGTTCACCCTCTCCACTTCTGAAGTGTGTTGAAAAGATTTGGAGGTGAGTGTGGTGGAGGAGAGGGTGGCAGACCATGTTACATTTCAAAGAATGATGTGACATGACCAGAGTCACGTGTCAAGGCAGGAAAGACAGGCAGGCTAGATCCAAGAATCCTGGGCACCATCACATCCCTCTTCTTCAAGAGGGAATCCTGCCTAACATGAAATGATCAGCATTTGTCCGGAAAAAAGAGACAAAGGAGGCTAGACAGGAACTCTGATTTTTGGAGGTCATTTTCCAAGAATACATAAAATACATAAAAGAAATTGATATGAGGCTCTCTGAAAAAAAATCAGTTACAAACAATTCATATAACAAGCCCTGGAAGGCTCATATATCTTCCTAGATTTATTAAATTTCATTTCAAAAGTTGGTTATAAATCAGCCAACAAAACCCCTTTTCAAACCGCCTCCAATATCCTCCATTGCTGTTATTTAGAACCTTAACTACCATTTTCACAAAAGATATAACACTTCCCATGCCCTTTGACATCCAATAACCCTAACTGACTTAGACTCCCCGTTTTAGCAATGGGCTTGAATGAGCCCCAAGAAGCTAAGACCCAAAAGGCTGAGGGATGAATGGGGAGTCCGGGAGGGCTGCGGAGACGTGTTGGGTAGAGAAAGCAGTAAACATTGCCAATGTATGCAGAGAAGCATGTACAGTATGCCCCCTAGACCTGCCACATATCCTGTGATGAAGTCCAGGAACTTTGCCACCAAGCATTTCTGGGCTTTAGTCCCTGCTTGGCTACTTCCTACAAGTGTGTCTTGGTTGGATTATCAAACCATATTGAGCCTTTGTGTTAGCGTCTGAAATGGGTAGCATCACCTAAATCACTGTGTTGTTGGGAGCATTAAATGAGATCATGCATGTAAAGCACTTAGCTAAGTGCCTGGCACATGTAAGCCCTCAATAAATACATTTTCTCAGGGGCCCTCCTGTCAACCACACATCTGCTCTCTCTTGGGACAGTCAGGCTACTATGCCCCTGGATGAATTTATGGTAAAGCCTCATTAATTTGGACCTTACTCACTTAGAATTTATGATAATTCATCAGTGGCCTAAGCTGAAATTTACTTTTATAAGTGCTATAAAAAAAAGTAACAGAGAGGTTCGAACAAATTTATGAGGAGACTATTTAAGTTAATGAACCATTCACTGTTACTTTAGAAGTAGTCATTTACATACAAATAATTGATGTGCTAATTACAAATGATTCTTATCTACATAGGAAAGTGGGTCCCTGATTCGAAGTATAGTTCAAATTATTGAAAATATGAAAGATGTTTAAAAATGTATTAGATGCTTTTAAGAAATTATTTGCTATTTTAAGATAAGTAATCAACAATGCATTGTCAATTTTTAAAACTATTATCTTGCATAGTAAAGTATTGGTCAAACTGAAGGGTTTTAGCCCAGCTCTGTTCACGTATATATGGAGTAAGGGAAGAAGAAAAGAACATTCTTCCTCCTATGCTCACCCTCCCCTTGTTGCTGGTTTCACTTTGTCTCTGCCATTAAAGGAACACTAGTCCTCACAATTACAATTTTCTCAGTAAATAATGACCATTTCTCCACTGTTTGAGCCTCTATTACAGATTTTATTTTTATTCTGATAAAAACTGACATTTTTTGTAACTCTAGGCTTTTTTAAGAAAACAATTTGTAGTTTGTCCTCTGAGCTAGAGCTGTCATGATTAAAGCAGGTAATGAATATGTGTAAACAGTGCTCATTTGGAAAGAACTGATCTAGAATAAGAAGCAGGAGCACGAAAAAGATAAAGAAGCATCCACTGGAAGGAAACTTTCTTCTATGTGGAGAAAATACAATCCCATGGCTTCTACCAACTGATAATGAAAGGCAGAACAAATTCTAATTTCCTCTGACTTTTAATATAGAGCTCAAGAGACCGAGCAGTGAACAAGATGGAGAGAAAACATACCACATTTCAACAATATTTTTAAACATAGTAAACCTTCGGTTATGGGATTTTTACTTCTGGCTTAGATGCAGTAACAAGGATTGGATTTTTCCTCCCGTCTGAAACAAATTTTAAAGGCAACCAAACCCAGGAAGCAAGAGTTCTCGAGACAGAAGACAGCGGACAAGGAAGGACAGCGATCCCTGAGAGATGAAAAACAAGGAGCCCAGGATTGAGGGAAAAGAAGAGAGATATAACACAGGAAGGGAGACCCACAAGGAGCCCTGGGCCTCCTGAGCTGGGGACACAGAGCTTAGGGTCTGGAAGGCCAATGCAGCTAGTGTTCAGAGTACTAGGGAGCAGAGAGAGCCCTCCAGAGACCTGCAGAGGGTCCCCTTCCTGCCTGCTGCTGAACACTGGCCAGAACACGTATGTGTAGAAACTACCCAGGGCCCCACTCACCAAGCTGCGGGAATGGCCAGGGTGGCGGAGTTCAAGGAGAGGTGAGGACAGGTGAGTCTAGATCTCCTCTGAAAGGCTGTTAAAGTCATCTGTGAATGTTATGAGGGCAGTGAGGCAGAATCACAGTCTAGAAGCTCTGGGTTATAACCGGGAGAGATGAAATGTGATGTCCAAGAAGATGATCCCTATGGTCAAAGGGTAGATCAATGGACAATGTAGGGCAGTGCACCTTTCATTGGGGCTCCTGGTGCTGTTTGTTGTGCTCTTTTGTAGTCTTGTAAATGGCTACTTTACTGTCTACCTTGAACTAAATACCCAGGAACTTCTAACTCTTAAAATGATCTTCCTTCCACCTTGCACAGACCACTTTCTCTGTGTAGTGGAGAATTACTGCTTTGTCTCCCTGTACCCCCCACCCCTTCTTCCTTCTGGTCAGCTACATCTGTTGCTTTCTATAACCTGGGGCTTGGGACCTGAAAGGGGGATTCCAGCTTTTCATATGAGCCCACAGAGAGTGGCCTCTGTGCCTAGCTAAGCCACCGTGCCAGCCTCCTGATCAGGGCAACTCCTCCGGGGGTGGACACATGATCTAAGTCAGCCATTCAGAACTCTTCCTTGGTGGTGGCCCCCCCTCACCCTCTGCAAAGGTGAGAGAAACTCCTCCCTCTATGATGGTAAATCTTGAATGATGGGAGGCTAGAAACTGTTGACGGCCATGTCCTCAAAGAAAAAGCTTTTTGGGATTGGAAAGAATGAAGATGACATGGAAAGAAGTAGAAATGATAAATGGAGTAAGAAACTCCTTTAAGGGCTCAAGTCCTAGATTCAGGCATTTCTGATGCCTTCATTATGTAAGACAATAAATTGTCTGGCTTCTCTTACCTGCATCAAAAGAAGATCTGAGGAATACATTATAATTTCTTGTATCTGATCTCTGGAGTAAGAGAGAATGTATTTAATTCTTGCTCCTCATGACATTTCTTTAGGTATTTGAAAATAAGTATTATGCCTCCTAAGCTACCTCCATTCTCTTCTGGGAAAAATACTCCAGTTATTTCAGCTTTTCCTAATGTGTCATGGTCTCTAGGCCCCTCTTTATGATGGTCACTCTAATTGGGGTGTTTTCTAGTTGTCTCTGATCATCTTGAAATGCATCAACCCAATAAGCAAGATGCCCCCCCTGTGGTCTTATCAATGACTACACCACACCCTAGACACAAATTCTCATATTAACATAACCCAAGACAACATCAATATTTTAGGCAATTCCATTATTCTTGGCTGAATTTTTAATTGTCATTATTCTGAATCCCCAGTTTTCACATGAATTACTGTGAAGCCACATATCCCCAACTCTACAGTTGTGCAATTAACTTTTTTGAATTAAAGACGTTATGGTTTTCCCTGTTCAGTTTCATCTCACTGTGTTAACCTCATGGCCATCCTGTTAAGATAATTAAAAATCTGATTCTTTCATCTGTAATATTGTTATCAATATTGAATATAGGAGAATCAACCTTTCTTGGCTAGGACCATAGACAAAACTTTTGGGGTGCCACAAACATACTCTCTGCTTAGCCATACAAGCCCTTAGAAGGTAAAACTCCCTGCCAGATGGGTAGGAGTGACTGGTGCCTTCTCGCCATTCCAGTTGATGAAAACCAGAACTGCTTGATCTTCTATTTAATCCTATCCACTATCTATTAAAATTCACTAAAGCTTGCTAAGCCTCATTTCCTTGAAAGCCTATCAGGTTTCGGTTTCATCAAAGTCAAGTGTATTTAATTAACACAATCCAATTCATTCTGGAAGTGGTCAAGTTCTCCGAAAGGTACTCAATAGAACTACTGGTGTTTTTATAGGAATTAAACGTATGATACAATAGACAAAAATAAGTGCGCTTTATACATGCCATTACTACCACCTATTTTGCATACAATTGAATAAATTATCTTTTGTTATAAAACATTAATCCACTTTGCTAAGTGGAGTAATTCTCATCTCTGATTCAGCCTGCTAAGGAGTGTCTTGGGAGCCAAACTCTAGTGATTTTGTCCTGGCTTTACAAGGAGGGGGCAGGGTCCTCTGGAGAAGACTGCCCATTTTGATGATGTCAAAATTTTGTCCTTTTGACCCACCCTGGGGCATTTAAGTCCCTCACTAGGTTTTCCTCCCTGATACTCTGAGCTCCAAGAAGAGTTCAGACACGTAGGCACAAGATTGCACATAGGAAGCTCAAGCAGTTACGATCAAATTAACACAGCAGGCCATGGCCAGCAGAAATTATATAAGAAATTGGTGTGAATATCAGTCCCCATGCTTCAAGGGACTCCTCTGTAATGAGTTAAATGGTATCTCCAAAAAGATATGTCCATGTCCGGTTCCCTGGAACCTGTGAATATTACCTGATATAATACAAGATTGAATGTTACCTTATTTGGTGAAAGGGTGTTTGCAGATGTAATTAAGCTAAGGATCTTGATGTGAGGAAATTACCCAGGGTTTTCCATTTGGGTCCTAAATCCAGGGACAAGTGTCCTTACAGAAAAATGCAGCATGACATATGGCACAGACAGAAGAAGACCCAGATGGAAGAGAAGGTGAAGTGATGTTGAAGGCAGGGATCAGAGTGATGTGGCCACAAAGGAAGAACAGGAAGGCAACCAGAAATGGAAAGAGTCAAGACAGGATTTTCCCCAAGCCCTCCAATGTGAGTAGGGTCTTGTGAACACTTCATTTTTGTCTCCTGGCCTCCAGAACTATGTGAGAATAATTTCTCCTGTTTTAAACCACCAAGTTTGTGGTACTCTGTGACAGAAGCTTCAGGAAGCTAATGACACACTCCACAGGCAGCTGAGTAGTATCCAGGAAGAAAGTCAAAGGGGAGAATGTGGTGGTGCCTCCAACATATGCCCCCAAGAGAGCACATTTCATCATCAGCTTAAAGATGCCCTTCCTGTTGCCAGCAAGGTCAAAGTGCTAGACTGCCCTTCACTGCTTTATTAAGCCTTCAAAGGCTGCCTCGCTGCCATCCTGTGTCTTCACCCCACTCAGGGCTGTATGGTGTTGATATTTATGCTAGCCTGACTTTATGTGGGTACAGATTTGAGGAAGCAATGGGAGGAACACAGGCAGCATCAAATAAGGCCTGGGCCAAGCTGCCAGCTGCCCAGAACCCTAGGCCATCAAGGCCCTTAAAACATAAGATGAATTAACTGAAAACACAGGGCCGTTTGACTCAGGTTGTTCATACTAACCTTCTAACATACATGCCAAAATGTAAACTTGTTCTTCTTTCACTAGAATAGACAAACTCATCAAGAAGAACTAAAGAAAATTTTATTTCTATACATCTCTGTAGATGTTTAGGTTTTTTTGTGTGTGTCTGTGTTTGTTTCAATGCATACAAGCAAATACAGACTGAAGTAATCCATTTTTTTTTTCATTTCAGCCACTCAGTTTTTGAATTTTGCAAGTTCTTCTCTATTTTCTTATCATTCTTTTCTCATAGCACCCAATTCCTTGTTCTATAGAGGCCATAGTATCTTGACTTTCTCTGAGAGATACTAATAAATTGTGAAGTTTTGTTTTTTACAGACCTTTCTACTTTTTAATGATCTTTGGGTTTTTTTCTCCAAGATCTTTAATTATTAACTTATTTTTGTTGGTCCTTCTTGAGTTGAGACTTTTTTTGTAAGGATTTGTAATAATTAATGTAGTAGCTTATATTTTCCAAAGGTGGCTATAATAGTATCATATATTCCTCATGCTTTCTACAGTATAATACATGCTTCATCAAGACGTGGAGTCTATATGTTCACCTCCTTGAATCAGGGAAGCCGGATTGTTTTGACCAATAGAATGAGGCAGAAGTGCTCTGTGACAGTTCTGGGTGTACCCGTCACTAGCTCAGCACCTTCTACTTTCTCTCTTTTAGAAACCAGCCTTCATATAATAAGCATGATTACTTTGAGACTGCCATGCCATGACAAACCATAGGGAGAGAATAAGGCCAAGGAGAAACAGAATTACAAAGCATGTGAGTACAAGCCATCTTCGTGCAGTGGAGGAGTTTCAGAGGACTCCAGCCCCCACTGCCATCTGACTATAACTACATGAGAGACCCCACCAACATAAGCCCAGACAACCTAGAGAACCACAAGAGATAGTAATTAATTGGTATTCTAAGGCATTGAATTTTGAAGTGGTTTGTCAGGCAGGAATAGATCACTAGAACACTTGGTTTCCATTCATATTTAAAATGTGGTAATAGGAAGACTGATTATAGGCATCTGGACTAGGCATACAAAGCTGGTGGCCTTCATCCTACAGATAGTGACTTAACCTTCTCTTTGAGGCCTTAAGCAAGATCTGTGATAGCTTTGCTCTTGAGCACCAACACCTATACTAAGCTGCTCGAGTTCTTTCCAGACAGTTCTTCAGAAAGAACTCTGTGATTTTTTTTTTCTTGGCCTGAGACAAAGTACCTGCTGCAGGTTTCCCTTTGGGTAGGGGGAAGACAGGAGAATGATGAATTAAGATGTGTAAACTATTTCCTGCATTCACCACAACTCCGCATCAGCTGTAATGCCTGCTGCTCACCTAGTCTCAGTCCCAAGGGCAATGAATGGCAGATGCAATCCTTTCCCAACTGTAGTCACTTGGGTGACTTTTCTCAGCTTCATCTTCCCTCTTCTACTGCTTCTCAGTCATGACTTTTTCTTTGGCTTTCCGTCTTGTAGAAATGTATTGAGATCTTTCTCTAGTTCATGGAACACTTCCAATTCTGTTTTATTATTATATGTGTTGGTTGGGGGGGAAGAGGTCAAATCATTATTTTATTCCTTTAAAATCATTTAAAATTTTATTTTAGATCATTTTAGCTTTAGATAAAAATAGACATGTTCACTTCACATTCCAGAAACTATGTTTTTTTTTTAAATTTAAAACATTTTAATAAGTCTTCTTAAAAGTTTCTTGGCTTGAATATTTGAAAACAATTTGTTTTAAACTAGAAACCAAAAAATACAGAAAATCTGGATTCCACTTTCAGTTTGGATGTAGAATTTTGCAGAAACATCACTCCCATCTTAATCACCAAAACAGTCCAGATCACATACAAAATCAGAGATTAAAAAGATTGATCAGAGAAGGAGAACATGGAGAAACCCAAATGAAATAAACTCCAGAAAATTAAGTTAGGAGTTCTTTAGAGGAAAGAAAAGATTTACTGTCATTCTCATCCCTGATGAACCTGCAGGAAGAGAAGAAATCCACTATGGTAGGGTAAAGGGAACTTTGAAGGAAAGTCAAAAGAACTTGTTGAGGGGAAACCTGGGTGACTCAGTCAGGTGAGCATTTGACTCTTGGTTTTAGATTAGGTCATGATCTCATGGGTCATGAAATCGAGTCCCAAATCAGGCTCTGAGCTCAGTGGAGAGTATGCTTGAGGATTCTCTCCCTCTGACCATTCCCACATTTGCTCATGAACTCTCTCTCTCTCTGTCTCAAATAAATCTTTTTTTTTTTTTAAGGGAATTTGTTATGGCCATGTATGGACTGCTATAATATATTGGAATCCTGAAGAGCCACAGCCACAGAGCAAGCACCACCCCACTCAATCTCATGGATCTTCACAAAGCATTTAGGACAGTATGCCAAAAGGAAAGAGGGCAAAGGAATGCTGAGAGAGACCCACTATGAAAAGTAGGACCACCACCAATTCTAAGATATATGGCATCTGAAATCAGGAGGGAGGAATACAATAGAGTAGCTAAGAGAAGTCCAACAAAAGCATCTTAAGCTCTCAGGCTGAAGGCAAGGAGAAGAGCTGAAAAACTAGGATCTTAGGTACTCCTGACTTTAACCTAAGATAGACTGGGATGGAGAAGAGAAGCCCAAAAAGACCTCAAGCCACACAAGGCTTTTAACTACTGCCCAAAGACTCAGCAAGAGGCAGAAAGTCTGAAAGAAATCCCTGTATTTATCCCAGGTCTTCACCAGGGTAGGAATCCTACCCTAAGGAGATTCAAGAGTGGAGCCACAGAACAGAAAAAGATATCCCTGGGCTCAGAAAGAAGGGAGCTAGATTCATGAGCAAAGAGAACTCAGACACCCAAGACAGGTAGTTGGGTTGTAAATCAAGAAGAGATCTTGCACAGTTCAGCAAGCTTATATTTGTTCTCAGAGTACAGGCAAAAGTGAAGGAAATGTCCTGATTTCATTCTTAAAATACTTGAAGTCAGTGATAAATTGAATCAATCTAAAACCACAACAAAGACCAGAACCAGTTCAACTATAGATCTAGTGGACTGGTGCAAGAAAGGGCATGCCCCTCTCTGAAGACAAAATATTATTTCTGTCAGACTCTACTTTCCTCTTATATACAATGTCCAGAAAAAAATTTTAAACACTTACAAAAATAAAAAAGAAAGAATGAAAATGACATCTGTGCTCAAGAGTGTAAATAGTAGTCATAGAAACAGACAAAGAGATGACCCAGAGGACAGAAAAGGACTTTAAAATAACTCTGATAGGGCAGCCTGGGTGGCTCAGTGGTTTAGTGCCACCTTCAGCCCAGGGTGTGATCCTGGAGACTGGGGATCAAATCCCATGGGGGGTTCCCAGCATGGAGCCTCCTTCTCCCTCTGCCTATATCTCTGCCTCTCTCTCGAATAAATAAATAAATAAAATCTTTAAAAATAAAATAAAATAACTCTGATAAAAATATTTTAAAAATCTAGCTTATAAGACAGATAAGATGGATGAAGAGATTCAAGGTTTCAGTAGAAACATGAAAACTCTAAGATGGAATGAAATAAAAATGCTAGAAATCAAAATATAACGTAAAAATTAACTCATAGATGAGTTTAACAGCAGAATGAACACAAGCAAGGAAAGGATTGGTGAAACTGAACAACTGAAAAAAAAAAAAACTATCCAAACTGAAATATAAAAAAACTTAAAAGAATGGGGGGATGGGGTGGGAGGAGAGGGCACTCAAGATCAATGAAGCAATGTCAACAGTCAAATGTATATAAAGAGTCTGTCAGAAGGACAGGAAGGAGAAAATGGAGATGAAATATTTGAAGAAATAATATCTGAGAACATATATCTGGGAAAACTGACCTATAGCAATCAATTCTGAGACACATGTGATTAATAGTATGAGAAAACCTGTTAGGCCCCCAGGAAACAAGGAATGCTATACTCCAAAGGCTTGTAGGAAATGCACTCAAAGATAACCTTCAACCAACACACAGATGACTGAAGAATCTCAGGGAGAGGATTAGTGAGTGGACATGGGACATAGTAGGGAACTAAGGCCAAAACAACAGTGAAGACAAGTATGGAAGAATAGTATGCGAATGCCAGAGGTCCTGGAAAAGTAGAAATAAGACAACTAAAATGGGTGGAGAAGAAGAAGAAAATTGGAGAAACAGAATAAACTCACTGACTGACATATAGACAGTTAAGTAGGAGGCAGAAGATATCACTTAAGTCTTAAAACCCCTCAGAAGTTGCCCATGTAAAGAGAAAGAAGACTGCAGGCATTACAAGCAATCAATATAAAGGTACATTCTAGAACAACTAAAACTTCCTAAATACCAAAAAAATTAAAAACAAAAGAACAAGGAAAAATATCACAAAGGAAAATATTAAATCAACAAGAAAAGCACAGACAACCATTTTTTTTTTTTAAGACAGGAAAAAGATTTCACGGACACTTTGCAAGAGAAGATACCCAATGACCAAGATGCATACGAAGAGATGTTCAGCAGCAATGGGGCCACCTACGTAAATGCTTCAGAATGAGTACAATTTAAAAAGTAACTGTACAGAATGCTGGAGACACTTGGGGAGTAAATTAAAATCATGCACACGAAGGGTGGGTGTGTAAATTGGTACAACTACTTTGAAAAACTATGTAAGCAGTGTCTACTAAGCTTGAATATTTGTACAGGCTATGATCAAGCAGTTGGGCTCCTAATATGTATGTGCCTAACAGAAATGTATGCACGTGTGCACACACTGACATGAACAAGCATATTCATAGCAGCTTTACTTACAATCGACTGAAACTGGAAGCAACACAAACATTTATCAACTGTAGAATACCTAATAAAGGGCAGTATATTCATAAAAAGGAATATATTACAGTCACAATGCATAGCTAATGCAGTCATCTCTGAGACATAAATTTTGAACAAAAAGGCCAGACAGAAAAGAGTACATACTATATCACTCCATCTACAGAAGGTCCAAAAGTAAATTTTTTCATGACCAAAATTAAAAAGAAAAATCAACAAATTACAAAATAATAAAAACAATTGCATAATATATCATGTATAAAGGACTAATCTCTGTAATACATACAGTATTTAATTTTGAAGAAAAACACCAAAGCTCTATTTTTTAAAAAGCAGGAGATGGAGCAAAAGTCATGAACAGACAGTTCACAGGAAAAGATATATAAATGTCCTTTAAACATGACAAAATGCTCACTCCTAATAAGAGAAATGTAAAGTAAAACTGTGTGAGACACCATTTCTTGCCCTCAGATTGCCAAGAATTCAAAAGCTTGACAACATTCTGTTAGCAAGGTTGTTGGAAAACCAATAATCTCACACAGGGCTGGTGGAACACAAAAGAGTAACAGCCAGTGGAGGAAGATATAGTAATATTAAACAAAATTTCATACATCTTAACCCTTTGACTCTGTAATAACCACTTTTAGGATTTCATCCTTAAGATATATCTTGAAGGGCTCCTGGGTAGCTCAGTGGGCTAAGTGTCCAATTCTTGATTTCGGCTCAGGTCATGATCTTGGGGTGCTGGATCAAGTCCCACATCAGGCTCTGTGCTCAATGTGGAGTCAGCTCAAAGATTCTTTCCTTCTCCCTTTGCCCATCTCTGCCCTCCCCCACTGCCCCGCTCATGATCTCTGTCTCTAAGAATAAATAATCTTTAAAAAAAAAAACATACTTAAGATATACCATGTGAGATGGTGGATCTTAGCTAAATTTATTGTGGTCATCATTTTGTAATATATGCCTATATCAAATCATTATGCTTCACACTGTGAACTAATATAATGTTATATATCAATTAGAGCTCAATAAAACTGAGGGGGGGGGAAGACACCTTCAGAATTTATATGAACTTCTGGTTTCCAGTCCAACTTGTAAAAAGCTTGGAAGTCATCATTTCATCTTTATAACAAGAAAAAAAGCTGAATCAACTGAAAATCGACAACTGTTCTTAGGTCCATCAGAGAATTGAGGTCAAAGGAGAAACAACTTCCCTGAGAATTGGACAGGAAAATACAGCAGAAGCCACCGCTGGAGCCACCAACTGGTAGGAAAATCAGTAGGAAAATGGAGGTTACTGGCTAATTGCTAAGGACTGACTGTGCTGTAGTCAAAAAAAAATATCTTGGGGACCATCCACAATGGGGCCTTCACTTTCATGAATTTTACCTCTCGGATCCTCATAGTTTCTGAGGACAAAGCTCTAAGAAAAATCCCCCTGTATTTCCACAAGAGGGAGGGGGAAATTAACCATTTTGAAATCTACCTAGTGCTTTCTTTTTTCCTTAACAAAGGTCTGCCTTCTAAGAAAAGTATTTTGTCAGAGCCCCATGCACATGGAAGAAAGGAAGTACCCAACTTCAGCCTCCTACTGCCTTCTGATGTCTCCTAAAGGGGCTGGGTGGGGGGAGGAGGAAATAAGCTGAGAGGCACTTGTGAAGTTCCCAGCCTTGGGCATAGCTTCACAAAAGTCTGAGGCCTGATTGTAACCTATAGAACACTTCCCAGCCCCTACCTCACCACTCCATCACATATACATATTCAGTATAATATCAGGGAAATGCAATGGAAGAAACTGTAAATTTTAGACCTTATTTAAAAAGAAGTTTCTAGGGAAACCCAAAGACAGCAGAGGAGATAAAAATAAAGAAATTTTAGGCTCTGATACCTATATAAATAGTTATAGCAAACAGTAAACACAGCCAAACTCCTTGCCAGGTAAACATAAAACCTCATATTAATGGCCTATCTCAGTTACTTTTACTTGATACAGCATGTCCAGTTCAACAGAAATAACAAAACCTGCTAAAAGGTAAAACACACAGTCTCAAGAGATAGAACAAGCATCAGAACCAGACTAGGATGTGGCAGAGATTTTGGAAGTGTCAAACCAGGAATATGAAATAACTACGATTAATATGCGAAGAGCTCTAAAGGAAAAAAGGAACCAATGTGAAAACAAATTGGCAGTGTAGGAGAGATGGAAACGCAAAGAAAGAACCAAAAGAAAATGCCAGAAACTGAAAATACAGTAGTAGAAATGAAGAATGCCCCTGATGGGCTCATCAGTAGACTAGACATGGCTGAGAGAAAGAATCAATGAACTTGAATACATCTCACTAGAAACTTCCCAAACTGAAAGACGAGGGATTTAAAAGTAAATAAATAAAAGAGCAGAATAATCAAGAAGTGTGGGACCTTTACAAAATATATAATATACGCAAGACGACAAGAAAGAGGAAAAAGAACTGAAGATATATTCCATGTATGCACACAGTCACTCATAAAAGCACTATTTATACTAGTAACATATGGAAACAACCTAAATGCCTATCCATAAAAGATGGGATAAGTAAGCAACAATTTATCCTCTGACAGCGTAGGACTAGCAAGAAGAAAGGACGGGGAAGATCTCTACCGACCAAGAGTGATTTCTAGGATAAACTGTTAAGTTTTTAATTTTTTTTAAAAATGACTTTTTAAAAAAGTGCAAAAGTTATATATATTATTTATATATTTTATATATTATATATAGATAGATTATTCATAGGTATAGATACATTAGAATATTATTTTTTGTAAAAAAAAAAAAGGAAAAGCATACTTTTGCAAAAAAGAAACTCAGGAAAGATAATTAGAAACAAAGAAAAATCATTACCTTAGTGGGTGAAGAGTAGGGAAGAAAAGATGGGGGTGAGAGAGAAGCTTCTCCAAATTTAACCTTTATATGGCTTTGACTATTGAGCCATGTAACTCTTCTGCATATTCAAAAGTAAAATTACATCGATAAAGGATGAAAAAGCAAATCTTCAAAGAGAATGCAAACAGAGATAAATGAGCCTAACAAAATATTGCAAGTAACACAAATGCCTATCCATAAAATTTGTTTGTTTGTTTGTTTTAAAGATTTTATTTATTTATGATAGACACAGAGAGAGGCAGAGACACAGGCAGAGGGAGAGGGAGAGGGAGAGGCAGGCTCCATGCCGGGAGCCGGACGCGGGACTCGATCCTGGGACTCCAGGATTGCGCCCTGGGCCAAAGGCAGGCGCTAAACCGCTGAGCCACCCAGGAACCTCCCTAAAAGTTTGGATAAATAAACGATTGCACTATATAGCAGTAACATGACCACACAAGAGTTTTTGAAAAGGCCCTTGAACACAGTATTCTGGCTGTATACACACTGTGGCCCATATCCTAAGATTTTTTGAAAAAGCGAAATATCTTGAACTTTATTCTACACATTTGTTGCTAGAAGTGGTGTCGGTGTAGTAATTCTGAAACTCTTTATTGCATATAGTACATGTGTAAATGAATGCCTGTAGTGAGGTTTTGGGGAATGGGGTTCTCACTGTGGAGAAGGGACAGTCGGTGTAGAATGAGCAAAAGTGGGTGGTGTTGGCTTTGAATTGGAGGTATCGATAAAAACTCACAATTTTGTGATATTTCCTATCTCTGCCCACTGAAAGGAAAATGACACCCAGCATATGAAATGATATCCTCCCAAAACCCATGTCTCCATGCCTGTTTCTCCACATCATTCTCACCCACTTCCCATAAGTGACCATTTCCATTTGTTTCTCATTTATCTTTACTGAGTTTCTTTCTGCAAAACAAGCAAATACATACAAACACACACGAAATATTCTACTTCTCTTTTCATACACAAAAGGGGAGATATAATGAAACTTAATGCCTGGTATTTGATTTCTAAATATAAGTCCTCACTAAAAGAAACTAGGGCTCCCTAAAGAAATGACAAATTCTGGATGTGAGGCAGAGAAAGTACAAAGGGAGCTTAGAATATTTTCTGTGCTGGGAAGCAAGGGACACTCAAAGACTGAAGCGGGTACCTCCAAAGGACATAGAAACTGGCTTGAAAGGGCTCTGATTAGAAAACTGTCAGACAATTTGAGCCTCAAAATTACTAGTGAAGGTAATAGGCTATAATACACTGAATTTAAAAATCCATACATAGTGATACTTAGTGAGCAAGAGAAGAGAAGAGAGGGGAAGGAGAAGGTTCTTTATGGGAGAATGCCATCTAATAAAAGCTGAAAGAGAATTAGAAAAATCACCATTTTGCAGTCATCAATATAATTGCTTCAGGCAAGATCATCAATGGATGCTAAAACTGTTGGGTTAGAGTTTGTCAGGGAACAGTGTATTTACTTCTATTACTTCTGCTAGTATTTATAGTTTACTTCTTAAGTATCAAGATAATGAGCTATTAAAATAGAGATCTGGAATACACCATCTTATCCGAGTGACTAAATTTAGCATCACCAATAATGGAACAATCTGATGTTATCTGCCTCCTTATGGGATGCATGAAAAGTACACAGCATCAACTGTGTGGTATCCTTGCTAAATATATAGAGATAAATGTATTGAATCCAAATCTAATCATGAAGATATAACCATACAAATCCAGATTATGAGGCACGCTACCCAAAAGTTTCCCTGGACTCTTTGAAATGTTAATGTCATAAAACACACACACAAACACACACACACACACACACACACACACACACACACTTCTGAGGCTATGGGAATGATCTAGATGTAAAAAGACTAAAGATAAATGGTAACCAAATGCAGTATCTTGTCCTTGATTAGATATGGGATTGCAGACGGGGACAGACAACCTTACAGGAAATGTTGGGATCTATTAGGATAAGCTGAAAATGGGCTATACATTAAGTGGTATTATTATAGTAATATTAAATCTCTTAGGCATGAGAATAATGCCATGGTTATGTCGGTAGGAAAAATAGTCATTCTTAAAAGAATCACATTGACAGGAGATAAAATGTCATGATGTCTGCAACTTTCAAATGGTTGAGAAATAAAAATATATGTGCACGGGATCCCTGGGTGGCGCAGCGGTTTAGCGCCTGTCTTTGGCCCAGGGCGCGATCCTGGAGACCTGGGATCGAGTCCCACATCAGGCTCCCGGTGCATGGAGCCTGCTTCTCCCTCTGCTGTGTCTCTGCCTCTCTCTCTCTCTCTCTCTCTCTCTCTCTCTCTCTCTATGTATGACTATCATAAATAAATAAAAATTAAAAAAAATATATGTGCACATAGCGAAAGACACAAAGACGGCTAGCCCAAGAGCCCATGGATGAGGGAGAGAGTGAGCACACACATGTGGCAAAATATTAACAACTGATAAATTCGAGTGCAGGAGATATCGAAGCTTGTTATTGCTATTTTTCTATAGGTTTGAAATTTTTCCAAATAAACAGTTGAGACAATATACAAAATTAGAAACAGTTTGTAGACTTGTAAATGAATGAAAATGGGAAACAAATATATGTTAACATGATTTGTAACTCTAACCATGTAAATTACTTCAATTGTAAATGACTGAGTAGTTGTGCTAGTTAGGAATGATGATAAAACTGTAAAATGTAAGAAGGAAAAAAGATGAAGCTATGCTATTTTGAGCATTAAGAAAAAGTATACAATTTCAATAAAGAAAATTCAATTTCCTCACATCTCTACCAAATAAACACTGAAAAACTTTAAAGGGATGCCTGCGTGGCTCAGCGGTTTAGCAATTGCCTTCAGCCCAGGGTGTGATCCTGGAGTCCCAGGATCAAGTCCCACATTGGGTTCCCTGCGTGGAGCCTGCTTCTCCCTCTGCCTGTGTCTCTGCCTCCCTCTCTCTGTCTCTCACGAATAAATAAATAAATAAATCTTTAAAAAAAATAACTTTAAAGACTATCATTTGGGTTTCAGTTCAAGGCAGAGGATTTAACATACACATTTAGCTCTGCTCTCTTCCAGATTCCAGATTTATTGTATTTTAGCTTTTGGAATAAACCCATGAGGACAAGGAGTACTGGAGAGGAAAGTAGAATAACAAAATTTTGAAAGCTGCAAAATAGATGGGCAGGCAGGCCTTGGCTTAACAGCAGGAGAACACTGGATCCTAAACCTGAGTGTGTAAACCCACGGAGCAGGTCGATTTCCATCGCACAACACCTGAAAGGCTCAGAAATTGGCAACATGAGGTATTTTTGGAAGTGAAAGGTAAAGGTGGCTTGGAAAGAGAAGGGCTGGCTGGAGGTATGTCCAAAAAGCAGAGTCTCTTTTGTATCCTTAGTAGCACTGAGTCTTCCCATAAACTGGAAAGGTACTCTCTGGAGAACATAAAACAGGCACCTGCCATACTGAAAACAGAGGGATTTTCTAACAGTTTCTATGAGGCTACTAGGAACTAATCTCTAACCTTCTTTCCCTACTTTATTCCCACTAAGTGGACAGCCAGGCATTTAATCACCACCTGGGGAACTGGAAGAGTTGACGCTAATATGGCCAACCCAAAGACGACGTGAAAGGGATGAAACAGGAAGTGCCCTGGTATGATGGCCCAGACAGATCACACCAGCTCTGTCTCAATGGCATTTACATTTGTGCCCAACATGCTCTCCCTCCAGGTACCAGCACTGCTGTTTCCCTTAGCTCCTTTAGGACTTAACTCAAATGCCACCTTGGTGGGACACTCCTTGACAGGCTTACTTAAAACTGCCTCCATCCCAAGCCTCCACCCACCAGAATTCCCTGTCCCTTCTCCCCATTTTACTTCTCTCCATAGCAGTTATGATCATGTAACACGCTACCTGTTTTATTTATTTTGTTTATGGTCTTTCCTTCTTAGTGGAACGTAAGCTCACTGAGCGCTGGGCGTTCTGTCTGTTTTGTTCTCTGTTACATTGCCAGAACATAGAATAGTGCATGGTGCAGGGTGAGCACTCAAATATTATTGAATAAATAATAAGTAAATGCTCACTGAGCATACATCACCGTAGATGGAAATAGCTCCATACCAAGAATATGGTAAGAAAGATAAGGGGAATAAAAAGACCCCACAAATTTCTATAGAGAAAAAAATAAGGCAAAAATAAGACAAAGTGTCAAGAATCCGAATGGCATCAGTCTTTCAACAGCCACAACAGAAGGTAGATGCAACGGAGCAATTTCTTCAAAATCCTTTAAAAGATTTCCATCCTAAATTCTATATGTAAAACTATCAATTAAATGTGAATTTACAGTAAAAATGCTTATAAAACATGCTTTAAGGCCTTTACACTAGTATCCCCTCTATATGAAATTCTTCCACAAAATGGCATCATGGTTAACTTCCCACCTCCCTTAAGTCTTCTCACATGCCAGCATCTCTAACTGTCCAACTTTCTCTAACTGTCCTTGCACTCCCAATCCCAATAGCCCTCTGAGATCCAGGCCAGAGGGCCTCTGACCTGGGTCTAGGTTTCGTAAGGCCCAGCATATCACTAGTATGTGTATATATGCACACAAGTGCACTCACATGCATTATTAGAGAATATATGGACACTTCTGTCCATTGGAATCTGGCCCTCCAAGCAGACTCAGGCCTAGCCATAACTGTTAACATCCATTCTCATGACTAACACCATCCAGGCTCCAGGAAAATGCATCCCTCCATCTTTTTCCCTTTGTCCTTGACATAAAAGGAAACTGAATGCATGAAGGCTTGTGGATTGGGCCACTACCAACACCAAAGAGGGGTGCTGCTTTGGCGTGTAGAGAAGATTTGAGCAGCAGAAACACTTAAATAACAGACAAATTAATTAACTTGTCAAATCCTTCCTCCCAGATAGCACAAATGCAATAGATGCTTACATAAGAAAGTAACATTTTCTAGTGGTGCTGTACATTCATTTTCTCCCTTTTCTCTGAATTCCAATTTGTGATTCCAAGGTACTCACAAATTCAAGAGATATCCATAGCAGTTGCATGTGGCAACTGAAGAATGTTTTGCAATATGAAATGATCCATATTGCTTTTAAATTTATATATATGTAGGGCTAATGGTACCATAAGTCAATTGTGTTGCCAATTAAATGGGTCCTCACCTGATCTCTTGCTTCAGGCTCTACAGATGTTAGGAGCAGGACTCTCTGATCCCTCATTTGTCTCTACTTTTGCTTTCTCCTTGGAGCTTGCCATTTTCTAAAATCCTATGTAATTTGCCTTTGTTTATATTTGTCATCAGATGTTCTCTGCCGGAATATGAGGTCCTCAAAGACAAAGATCTTTTTTTTTTTTAATTGACTTCTGTTTTGTTTTTTTTTTAAAGATTTTATTTATTCATGAGAGACATACAGAGAGAGGCAGAGACATAGGCAGAGGCAGAAGCAGGCTCCATGCAGGAAGCCCGATGTGGGACTCGATCCCAGAACTCTGGGATCACACCCTGAGCTGAAGGCAGACACTCAACTGCTGAGCCACCCAGGCATCCCAAAGACAAAGATCTTAGAGTTTGTTCACTGATGAGTCTCAGACACCCAGAATAGTGCCCAACATATAAAAAATATTTTCTTCCTAGAATTCTTTTTTTTAGAGAGAGGATGTGCATGAGTGGGGGTTGGAGGGGGTGAGTGGGAGGAGGAAGAAAGAGAATCTTAAGCAGACCCCAGCACAGAGCCCAACACAGGACTCGATCTCATGACCCTGAGATCATGACCTGAGCTGAAATCAAAAGTCAGACATTTACCCAACTGAGTCATCCAGATGCCCCTTTTCCTAGAATTCTTAATAAGTGTTTGGTGACATTGAATAAATGAATCAATGGTTTGATTCTCTGTATCATTTTTTAAGAAGCAACTGAGGCATGAGCACCCCGCAGAACAAGGGATAAAGCAAAGAAGATGACGCAGGGTTTAAAAACATGGGATCATATGAGATCATGTGTAAGAGGATCAAAGAGCATATCGAGGATGATAGGGAAAGAAAAGTATGATGTGATGGCCATGCAACAGGCCTGGAGACTGGCCAGTCCGAACCGGAGCAGGTCGGAAAGTTCCAGAGAGATTTCAAGAAAATGAAACAGACTAACTCGCAGACATGGCTGCACATATTGAGAGGAAGTATATGCAACTGAGGAAGTATTTGAGGATGAATTATTGACAGTAACGGGGAAAAATAAACAAGCAAGACAATTATTAACTCCAGGGAACAACATGTTACAGGCGGAAAAGTAGACACAGTGTACCACATGGTTTATAATAGTCATAATATCATAAACACAGAACATTACTGAGAGTGTGCAGTGGGGAGACCAGGGAGAAACAACCAGATCTGCATTTTCCATATGGAGAGTCAAGAGATTATGTCTGAAACTAAACGCATGATAAGACATTTCATATAAGGAAATAGCTTCAGTATGATGGGGGTAAATACTCAAGGAATCAGCTAAGGGACTAGAGACGGAGAGTGGGAAATGGAGGTGTAGAGACAGGGCAGGACTTCAGTTTTTCATTATGAGCCTAGAGGAGCAGCTGATTCGCTAAACTACGAAACTTTGATGAAAATAAAAAAACTAAATTAAATACAAAAACTAATTAAATACAGGGAACCTGGTGGCTCAGTGGTTGAGTGTCTGCCTTTGGCTCAGGTCGTGATCCTGGGGTCCTGGGATCGAGTCCCGTATTGGGTTCCCCGCAGGGAGCCTGCTTCTCCCTCTGCCTGTGTCTCTGCCTCTCTCTGTCTCCCATGAATAAATAATTTAAAACTTAAAAATAAAATACAAACAAAAGCCACAACAACTCCATTTGCAGTATAGACATACAGATGTAGACAGAGCCAGTAGCTCTTTCTGGTAACCCAAGTGCCTCTGGAGGAGGGAGTAAGGGTGTAGGGAGGAGGGTGGTACCTCTCCTGTTCTGCTACATTTACTTTTGTATTGGTTTTATCTTAATGAAAACACACGCGTTATTTGAAAAATTTGACAAAAAGATACAATACATAGTGGGGAAGAAAAGAACACCATTTTGAAGAAATATCAAATTACTGGTTAATCGGGGGCAGCCCCTGCTAACTATGACCTGGACTAGAAGGTTAAGAAGAAGAAAGAGGCAAGAAGGCTCGGTGAAGACAGGAAGATGAGGGACCAGAGCCCCTGGAAGAGGACTCTCAACCCTTAAGAAAACCATGAACTTCTGGGGTCTAGAGAGGCATGGTGTTTCTGCAGAGAGACTGGTCCTCACACCGTATCTTTGATGGAACCCGGAACTGGCCCTCACAGCAGAGCTACCAGGGAAAATGTGTCCCCTCTCCATTCCCCCACCCAGCCTGTACCTAGAATTTAGGTTTGCATCAGTCTGTGCGGTTTGGGGGGGTTTTATTTTTTTGTCAGGTTTATGGGGGTGGGGGGCTGTTTATTTGTTTTTTCTTAAAGCCAAGTTAGTGCCTTCCTAGGAATGGAGTGCATGAAGCCTGCCTCCTGCCCTCTGGCCAGCCTCACAGATGGGCCACTCGGGCGAGGAGCCACCCAGCCCTGCCCTTGAGTGTTCCCGGCTCACTCAGCCCTGGCCAGCTCCCCTGCCGGAGGCCTCTGGGAGTCGTAATGCTGTGGGCCATTACAGCAGAACATTGCCTCTGCTGCAGGGACAGCTGGCTCACCCCCAGAGAGCTGGGCCTCAGCAGATGTCACACCTCCCTCCCCACCACCGCCAGTGAGCAAGGGGAGCGTGTCTCCTACTTGGACAGATCGGCGCCATCCAGCAGGCCAGCAGGATGCCTGAGAGGCGGTGCCTTTACCTAAAACAACACTTCTCCCACGGTGACAGGTCAGAAAAGAAAACATGCTGTTTCGTGGGCTTTGCTTGATTTTTTGCTCAGGGTGGGTGTCTGAGGAAAGCGAGGGACTACCAGATCACAAGGAGTCATCTATCTATGCCTACCCAAGCCTTGCCTATTTCATGCGTGACTGACACCATCAACTCTCATGGAGACATAGTGGAATAATAGCTAATGTTTGTTGAACTGCGTGCCTCACTCCAGGCTCATATTGATATCTGTAATCTCAGTTAATCATCACACACTTATGAAGTGGGTACTATGATCATCCTAATTGTATAGATGAGGAAATGAGAATTGGGGTTAACTAACCAGCCCAAGATAAAGAAGTTTGAGCGCTAGGATTGAACCTTAGGTCCCTTGTTCTTAATACCTCCCTCCACTGCTTCCCTTAAAATTGGGAGGTTTTGAGCTGGACACTCTATGTCAATCAACTTTATATTTACTTTAGGTAGTGGCCTTCCAGACCACCTGGGGTTTGAAGACACGTGGTTGGGGTTGGGGCAGAAAGGCACTAGTTTGGTGAGAGCCCTGGCTGTCTGGACTTGGGGTGAAGGATGAATCCAGATTGTGCTCATTGGCAGAATGGCAAATCCATTAACTGCAGGCCTGTCTCTCATTGGTTTAGGAACCATGCCAGACCGAACATGCCTCTGTGGCCGGGCAAGGTAAGGGCAGGTGGAAGCAATGTGTGGGATCGCGATGAGGGGGAGGAAAGGGGCGTGACAGGGTTACTCAAAGAAGATTACCTGAGATGCCACCAGAACCACTGAAGATTTTTGAATAGGGCAGAGTCATGATTTAAACAAAAAAAATTATTTTTTGTATGGCAACTATGTATGTATAGCATTTGTATGCACAATGGGCATGGAACAAGGAAAGATGGGAACTAAAGAAGTAGTTCAAATGGTCATGAATCCATTCTTCTAAACCTTAAAGGCCTCATGGCTATGGAAATAATGGAAATGACATTTAAAATGATCAAAACAGCCTTGCAAAGGAAAGAGAACCCCGGCTTCCACCACCTTCTAAGAGATGCCCTCTGAACTGCCTCCCTGCCTGATTCCTCCTTCATTCCTTCTGTCCTCCTGCAGGAGAATTCTCTGTTGACAGTGACCATGGTGGGGGCAGGAGGCCAAGGATGATTTCTTTTCCGCGAGGACTGCTTTGCAATTGCCCAGTGCCAGCAATACATATGCAGCTCTGTGTAGAGAGGAGTTTGCATTGAATCTGTTAGAAAGGAAACTCCGAAAACCTCTGTCGGAAATGACAGCTCTTGACAAGATGAAAGGAGGTGTCTTGCTCAGATCTTCACTTAAAACAATCTGGAGTTCCATTAGTATTCATTGAGGAGATGCAGCATGGAACAAGTACAAGCCCCATGAATAAAATTAAAACTGGTATTGACTCTCTGCGCAGATGGAGGGTGGGAGGGGGCTGCCAGGAGCTGGCCCGGCTCTCACAGCCGCGATTCTTAGGGGCCAGATGTGGGCCATTCAAGGCAGCGTGTGTACGTTTTAATCCGGCCCCGCCACCCTACCTTTAAGCCAACCCATGGTCGTGTTCTGACTTCCAGGAGCAAAGCAGCCATAGGCACCCACTGTGTTCTTCCTCACGGTGGTCCCCAAGGGACCCGTTCGGCTCCTGACTCTTGGCTGCATTCTGTCTAGGGATTCTTACCCTGACCTTGGCACTCCACGCTGCTCTATGTTCTTATTGATTCTGATGCTGGTCTGTCTGTAAGGCCTTTGGTTTATAGGTTTTGCCCTCCGCATCCTGCCAGTCTAGTCCACTGCTAACCACAGAATACCCTGACCTGGTCTCCCCACTGAGTTCCAACCTCCAGCTCCAATCCAGCCTTGCTTTGTTCACCTTAGTGTGAGGCTTTATACAAGGGGGCAGTAGGGTCAGGCCCTCTTCCTGAAACTGTCCCTTGCAAAACCCATCAGGCTAGACCTGAACCCAGTCATCACTCCCCACCCCAGGCCCCAAGTGTATAATGCTCACTTACAAGAGATTCGGAAGAGGAAGGGAGGAGAGTCCCCGGAAGGTGAAATTATTCCAGGAAAGAGTTGTGAAAAAAATCCCACTTGCCTACTTTTAGCTCCCTGTTGCGATTCCTACAGGGTGAGGGTGACCCAACCCTTTGGAGGTCTCATATGCCCTCAGGACTTATTTGCGAGGCCACGTTAGCTCCTAATTGTGTCTGCAGCTGCAGCTCTCAGCTCCAGAATGTCCCCTGTTCAGGAAAGCACCTCCGTCTGTCGCCGCCGCCCGTATGTTTCCCATTTCCTAGACCCGCCCGAGCAGCTGTCTCCAATGAGCCGCAGACAAGATTTCTGCTCCAGAGAATCCAAGCTGGGCAGGGCACTGCTGAGTGCAACGTCCACCACAACAGGCCTGTGTGTGGGGCATGTGCGGGGCATGTGTGGGGCATGAGCGGGGCGTGGGAGACAGGGAGGTGGGCCGCTCAGAAGGAGCCCCACCCTGGAGAGGTCCCCGTGTCCAGCTTCTCTTCGGACACTTTTCCAGGTTTGTTTTATGATAAAGAACAAAAATCACCCTCAGTGATGTTCAGGGGCTCCAGAAAAGGATGGGATGGGAGCTGGTTTGGAGGAGTTATTCACTCTTCTCCCTACTGTCATGAGGTTAACTTCCGATGCCCTCGGGTCCTTGCAGAAGGACTCAGATCTAAAATGTGGTGTCTCCCTTAACTAACCGTCTTTAAACAAGGTTATGTCTATGCCCCATCACCTTCCAGAAGCTTCCACTGGAAGACACAGCTGGAAAAGGTGGGTGATGGTCACCGTAGGGGTAGAGGTGACACCTTGGTGATTTCAGCCATCATGAAGCTCAGGAGTGTGTCTCTGTGTGCACACATAAGGGGCCTTAGAATTGAATTCAGGTCTCACGGCCACCAGGACACTCTCCTAAACAGCTCACGGTGTAGGGCTGTCTCCTGCACATGCTGTCCATGTCCCCTTTCCCGAGAATGTGCCTGTTCTCTCCCTTTACACCCACAGCCAAGACTTCTGCAGTGCTTGCTCTGCACTGTGCACCTTATATGGATGCTATTAACCCACTTGATCCTGACAACAACACTTTAAAGTAGGTTCTATTACTGTCATCCCTATATTTTTGTTGAGGAAACTGGCAGAGAGGTGACATAACCTATACGGGCAAGTAGTGGTGGCTGGACGTGGCACCTGGAAGCCTGGCTTTGCAGTTCAGGTCTCATAAATACCAGCATAAAATCCTTTCTACGACCACATGCTTTTATTTGCATGTGTTGCTGTTGCTTCGTGGTCATTTCGGGTGCTGGTGCTTCATCTTTCAATCATATCATAAGATGCCTGAAGACCGAGACTGTGTGGCACACGTCTCCGAACTTCTCACAGCATCAGCCCAGAATCTCACATATATAATTGCTTAATAAATGACCAGTAATTAACATGGTGAACAAAACAAGAGAAACCAAGAATTTCAGTCTTTTCTCCAACTTACTTTGCCTCCTAAGCATCCCTCCAAGAATAAACTTTACTCCCCCAGGAGAAGTTATTTTAAAAACTAAATAACTAAGTACTTAAGAAAAATTCATCCCTCCTGATGAACTGAGGTTCCTGCTGCTTCTCTTTTTATTTCTGCTACTGAGACGCTCAAGCTTGTGTTTTTTCTTTAGAGGGCTTATTATACCTAGTGTAAATGTTCTGCTCCAATTACATCCCCCTTTCTTATTTCTTAAATATGTTCTTTTTGTTTCCTTGTATTAATCACTTTAGAATTTTTACCCATATATTTTATCATAAGCTACCTCCTTTTCTCTTTGGAGGCCTACTAACAGCCTGGAGTAGGTGTGCTTCCATTTCCTCATCTGTAAAATGGGGTTAACAATAGTCCCGACAACACAGGGTTGCTGTCAGGACCAAAAGGGTGGAAGCATGAAAAACACCTAAGACAGACCCTAGCCAGTAATTAGCATCCGATGCAAGGAAGATGAGAAGAGGAAGGCAGGAAAATCAGAATATCCTTCCAGGTATCCAAACAACACTTATGTGCGTGTGTGTTGAAAAATATGCTCCAGGCTTGTCTCTCTAGCCACGTGTGTGCTATCCACGTCTATAGGTGATAGACGTCTCAGAATGTCCAGAACCAAACTCCCTGAATCATCATCCCAAACCTTTTTTTCCGATAATCTTCCTTATTTCAGGTGATGGCCACTCTACTCTTCCAGCTACTCAGGCCAAAACATTTCAAAACGTCTTTAATTTCCATTTTCTTACACCTCCGCAGCCAATCCAACAGGAACTCTTTTGGCTCCTCCTTCAAAATAGACCTGGAAGTCCACCACTTCCCACCCCTTTGACTGCTAGTTCCCCACTCTGAGGCACCAGGTTTTCTGCAATAGCGTCCAGCCCAGTTCTATCATCCCTGCTCCCTAATCTACTTCCAATGACAGATCCTGTCCAAATACACTCAGCTTGTCGTTGCACTAGTAGAAGCCAGCATCTTCACCATGACCTCTACAGCCCTGAGGACCACCCCACAGGTCCCCTCTGGCCTTCACTCCTTCCCTACCACTCACCTCAGGCCCTTTTCCAGATGCCTCATGGCAATTCCTTACCTCCTTTAGGTCTCAAATGCTACTTTGTCCTAGACTCTTCCCTGACCACCTTGTCTAAAATTGCAAACTCCCCTCCCTACACACACCCATCCTTCTCCCCTGCTTTGTTGCTCTAAACAGCACTAGGAACCATGTACTTTGTCATATGAAGACACCAATTAGCTTACCTATCGAAGCCAAATCACCTAGGCTGAGTCCCTGCGTCACCCATCACTAGCTGTGTGATCCGGTGCAAGGTACAATGGAATTATTATAACAATTAAATGGGTTACCCTGTATCTAGAACATCTGGTATACAGTAAGCATTCTATAAGTGCAAGCTACTATTTATTTATTAACTATCCTGCTACAATGAAAGTTCTCCAATGAAAAGGAGTGCTGCATATTTTGTTCACCACCCTATTACCAGCACCTAGAGAAGGGCCTGGTATTTATTAGGTGCTTGATAAATGTTTGCTAGCTAAATGAAGCTACACCCCAGGAGAAAGGTACTACATAGAATTAGATATCCTATGTTTAGAAGTGGCACTTGAAACTTTAAAGTGAGGAAACAGAATAGAAGAAAAGGTGGAATGCAAAGAAAAACTGAGGTCTGGGTTTTAGGGTTTTTTTTTTGGTTTTTTTTTTTTGGCAATTTAGAGTTATGGAAGTTAATAGTTGGAGAATTAATAAATAAGGCCAAGAAATGGCCAGCAAGCCTAGACAAGACCCAAGAGGGTATGTGATCTGAAAACCAGAGGAAAGAAAACTCTAAGAATTGGGGGTGAGCAGTAGTGTTGAACACAACCAAGAGAGGGTACAGACCGAGGCCCCCGTCGGACCATGGAGCTGGTGTGGGAGAGAGTACTGGTTACTCTCAAAAGAGCAAATTTAGTGCCAAGGTAGGAAGAAAGCCAACACCAGGATGAGCCAAGGAGGAATGACAAAGTAGGAAGCCGCAGCAGCCACTATTGACTGCTCTTGACGTTAAGCAGTGAAAGCAAACAGAAGAGGAAAGTTGTCAAAATAGAACTCTTCTCATTTCACACATTGAAGAAGCCAGTCTTTACTATGACTCCTAACGTGAAGCACCATTTTCAAGGGAAGCATTGTTACAACTTACTATTTATTTATATGTAATACATTCATGGATCACTGCTTATGTACTGTTTTTACATGTCCAGAAATCTCTCTCCCTTTCCTTGTTTTTCTAGTTTTGTATTATGAGAGGTTTTTTTTTTTAATAGGTGCACGCCGGGTGTATGTGTATATAACTGGTTCCCAAATAAGAGTAGAGAGCAATCCTTATATATTCTTTTTTTTTTTTTTTTTTTGTTCATAGAACTCAAAATCTCTTTGTGGACTGAATCCATTAATGCCTGAATAAAAAAAAAAAAAAAAGATGTGTTCTAAATTAGGGGCTCGAGAGGCTACCCACTTCCCACCTGCCCTACACGGGTATTAATTGATTTTCTAAGTTGTTCCATGGCAACCAAGTAGGACTGTAGCTTCAGTTCTGCTTTTTCGTTATCTGCCCGGTACAACGATGGCTGCAACAGGGTTGAGGAGCAGGAGTCTCCCACCCACAGGCACCAAGGGGCACCTGTCAAGCAGCAGGGCACTTGGGCTACCTTCAATGGCTGCAGAGAAATGGGAGAACAGAGAGGCCGGATGCAGAGGAGCCTGTGGCACACACAGGAGGGGCAGGGGAGTGAGTCAGCATCCCAGAGTGATGCTCCGGAGTTAAATCCATAACACTCGGAACCAGGTTGTAAATTTCAGGCCATAGTTCATTAACTCCAGAAGTTCAAAACGATACCCCCTGCGCGTCCAGTCAATGCAGCTGAGAGTTTTCCCGGCGTGTGATGATCCATCAACAATTGGATTCCAATATCTTTTGCTTCATTAATAGAGTCACACGGGCCCCTCCTATGGAGCTGGGTAAGGCTTCTGCCTACGTGCCTGCTCGGCTGGGCTGCAGCTGTGTCGGAGGCATCTTGAGCCGCAAGCTCCCCGCAGACCCCAGGGGGTGCCTTTTCTTGACCAGGATCTCCAGTTTGACCAAAGCTAGCATCAAAATGCCTTCCGTGGGGCTGGGTTAGCTTTAACGAGATGACTCCAGTGCTGATTCGAGGCAGCGCATATCTTAGAAAATGCTCTACAGCTGTAGGGATCGGTATTACCTCCTAAGACTCGTAGCTGGGGCCTAGTTCACATTCAGCTTGACAGTGTTCTACGACCTACGAGGCAAGTTGCTTCTGCTGGGCCTCTTGGAAGTCGCTTCCCCTACATGTCCTGACGAAGCAGCTGTCATACCCCGGACTGGGGCTGGTATGAATCATCCCAAGAGGTCACGTGACCCACTGCCAAGAAGGGAATCGTAAGCTCAGAGTGTGTTAGGCTGCGGGTGAGCCAGAGTGGCCAAAAGCGTGAGAAGCACAATCCACGCCCAGGGGACGATGGTGACTGCAAAACAGAAAAACAAAACCTAGCACTACATCTAAGGATGAGCTTGGATTTGGGAATGAGGCAAAGCCAAAGTCAGGAGACTGTCTGAAGAAGCAAAGAACAAGGGTGGCAGTGAAGACAGGTGGGTTCTAAGTTGTTTGCTATGAACGTCATGTGAAGCGTGGTGGGTCAGCTTGGCTTCTGGGTCCTGGGTGAGATTCAGCTGAATGGGCTCCAAATCATGAGCCTGCCCTCTTCTCTTACCGGAACCTCCTTCCTCTACTGGCTGACAGCCGTTCAAACCATGAGGGCGTGCCACGTAAACAGGACGGCACCACCACCACGATTTTCAAAACCTTTGTGAAATTCAAATGAGGCTTTTTATCCTTAACAGCCCTCCCCACTGGGGACTCTTCCTTATTATTATTATTTTTTTTTTACCAGATCCCAAAGTCTCTTGCCTTCTAAGCCACTAAAACTACCCTTAATGTGGACTCCATAAACCTCCATTGCCCATAAGCACTAGTAACATTTTCTGCCTCCTGTTAATAAATTGTTCCTCTCTTTGCACAGCAGAGAAAAGATGAAGATGAAATTGGGGGGAATTATTTCCTGAGTATTGTTTTTCTAACAATAGCAATCCTTGCTCCTGAGAACTCTATTTTGCTTAATATGTTCTTTCTGCAAAGTGGTAAAATGTGACAGTGTAATAACCCAAAAAGCAGCATGAAGGGCCTGATTCCCCAAAGTGTCCACTGAGAAAACATACAAGTGTTTCCATCAAGAAGGAATTGTGTGCATTGAGAGAAGGTAAGTGCGCAAAATAAGGGGCTGCCATAAAGTGGGGTCCAGGCGTCAAGGATTAAATGTTTGGATTCTTTGCTTCACAATAGAAGCATTTGTGGAAAGAATGGGTCTCTATTTCTTTCCTTAATGGGGATATCACAGACACACGGTGAGTGCATGTCTTCTTCAGGATAAAAGGAAAATTGGCTGGTTTAAACATAGAAAAAAAAAAAAAAACACCTGGTCAACAACAACAGCAATAATGCTGAACAAAATCAGAACAGATTTCAATGACAGTGGACCTTGCAGCTGGGTACTGGGGAAAACTTCCAGACATTACATGTCAGGACCCCTGAGACATAGAGCTAAAGGGTATTTTGGAGATGAGTCCAAGGTGACCTTTCAAGTCACTTCAAATATCCACTGGCATCACACTGGAGGAAGGCACTAGATCTTCAAAGTCACATATTCTGGGACGAGTCCACATATCCTGAACATGCCTTTGGATGTCAGCATCTCCAGGCGCCACCTTGCCAGGTGGGGAGAAGATTGGAAGGGTTGAGAGATCCAGGGATACAGCCTACAGTGGTCAAAGGATGATTTTCCAAGAGAGAAAGGCAGGACACCAGTCTGAAAAGATGAAAATCGTAAGCTGCAAGACAGAAATGTGCCTCGCGCCCCGAGTAGTGAAGGCAACAGCTTTGAGACAGACACAGCATTGAGGTGAGCACAGGTCAGGCCAAGAGATCCAGGGCACAGAACGCCATCTCTGTGCCAGGCCAGGCTGTGGCGTCCGGGCAGGCACGCTTTGTGCTCTACATGGTGCCTTCGTGCATTAATGGTCCTTGACTCCACTTCACTCTTGGCCTTGTGCCTCTGCATTTCCTCTCACAAACGAGGCAAACTGTATTTCCCTGTTCCTTGTCTTGGATGTGGCCACATGACATGTTCTGGCCAGTGGAATATTAGCTACAGAGTGGCCGAGGGCTCCAGAGGCACTAAGGGTCTGCTTTCTGCACTCAGCCACTGTCGTGAGAAGACCAGGTACAGACCAGCCCATTAGTCCTAGGAGGGGGACGTAGGACATATGGGACCAAGGCGAACAACTCTGGCTGAGTCTTTCCTGATCACACGGTCCCTGGCGACCCTGGCCCTGCAAATGAGCTTCAGGAGGTCAGCAGAACTGCCCAACAGAGCTCACCTAACCCTCAACTAACTGTCAGATTTGCAAGATACAGGATTGCCATTTTATGCCGTGGGTTTGGGTATGATCTG
Organism: Canis lupus baileyi; assembly: GCF_048164855.1. Lineage (NCBI taxonomy): Eukaryota > Metazoa > Chordata > Mammalia > Carnivora > Canidae > Canis > Canis lupus. The sequence continues at coordinate 70,821,800 of NC_132840.1, forward strand.
TTACACAGCATATGGTGGCAACAGCTAACTGATACAAGATGTCCAGCTGAGGAGGATGCGTGGGGGCTGAACCACAGCCTGCATTCTGCTGTGCACCGGACCCAGAGCTGGGTCACCCCGAGGGGAGGATTCTACTTGCTAACTCACACAAAGGCACCACATGGGTTAGTGGCCATCCTTGCAAAAATCAGTGCTATCCATGTTCTCATCGCTCTTCCCCATGTTCTCTGCTCGTATCAGGCTGAAATCCAGACCCTGTCTGCCTTCCAGCCTCGTTCTAGCTAACACTCTAGACCCTTACAGTGCCACCCTTCTAAAGCTCTTTGCACATCAGTCCCCCACCCTGGTCAGCCTCACCCTTCCTTTTCCCTTCCTTCCTCTGCTCCGTTGGATAAAGGGTGGTCCCGCCAGCCATGGCCCCGGAGCTCAGCAGGCCCTGCACCTGTCCTGCACCGACTCCCCACTGCACTGGCCAGCTTCCCTCCTCCAGCAGGCGGGGACCAGCCACATTCTGCGGGCAAAACGGGGTACGGGTGCCAGGGAGGCCGGGGTGCCTGCAAAGCTCCTTTAACCACCTGGGAAGAGAGCTAAGACAACTGTGCGGAACACGGAGCAGAAAGTGGTTAGCATCATCAGCGAGCGACAGATTAAGAGCTGTCAGCGTTCAGGGGAGACATTTACTTCTAGTTGGGGGTCTCGGGGGAGCTTTCAAGGAAGAAGTGACTTTGAACCAGATCTTGAAGGATGGAAAGGCTCTGCAGATACAGAGAAAGGGAGGGTGAAGCCCTTCAGGCAGAGAAGCAGCAGGAGGACCCCCACGGTCACCCTCCTCCAAGTTATCAAACCACCTTAGAACTGCTGTGAGATATTTGGCCTGGGTCCATGTGCAGGGTTGGCACGTGGGGCTGGGGAATCTCCTTCCAAAAACCTAATTTGTCAACACCCTGGGCTCGGAGGAGAAAAACAGAAGCCAGAGTCTCGTTAGCTTTGAACGTCCCCAGTCCCTTGCAACCGAGTGGCTGCTGTGACAGAGACGCAGCCTGTGTAAATAGCGCCGGATGGGATTGCAGCTAATAGGGTTATTAATACCTGTCACCTCCCAGGATGGCGGAATAATGTGGAGGTTTTCTACTATAGATTAAAACCAACCAACGGGGAATTTCCAGAGGCTGGCAGTCACTGCTTTCTCTTCCGACATCTCCTCCTCCAGCCATGCAGACAGGGGTAAGTGATTGTCCTGGGGAAGGATTGTCACCATGGTAAATGCAAAAAGCAAGAACAAACCTGCCTCCCTTAGCCTCAGGCAAGAACATGGGTATTTGAAATTCACAGATAATCCCCAAACCTTGCTTCTGCCTGCAGCTGTGACCTCTTTTCTGGCCCCAGCAGTCACCCCAGAGAAAAGCCACCTTTACTTGGGCTCCATGGCTTCCGCTCCTGGGAAGAATCAGAACAAGGCAGGGAGCTGAAGAGAGAATGTAGGCTCTGGATGTTGGGGCAGAAATCTGGGCTCTGGGGGTGGAGCTCAAGCAGGGTAGCTCCACGGGGGGCCAAGTGCCTTCCAAGCTGGTGACACCGCTGTGTTCTCCAGGCCCACGGAGAGTGACTAGAGTTGACCGTCTCTGTTCCCTTTCACAAAAGTATCCAGGAGCCCTGAAGAAAGGGCTCCAGGAGCATGTAGGGCAAAGTGCTGGAGCTCTACTGGAGGCTCCTCCTTAAACAAGACACTTCGGATGCACCTCACCTGGAAGGAGCTTCCGTGGGAAGAGGAACCAGGTGAGAGCCCAAACGGCCTCAGGTATTGTCAGGTATCTCGGGATAGATGGCACATGGCCTTATTCTGCCTCCCCTTCCAGGTCCTATTTCATTCCTCTCCTCAAAAGGAAAGCTCTAGTCACTATCATAAGGCCACAAATGCCTGAGTGGGGCTTTCACTGCTGCCAAGGGATGCTCACCCCTCTTTAAAAACTCTGCAGGTGTCTCTCCTGCTGGAGTTCACCGGCCACATTCCCCAGGCGAGCCCCGTGATAAGCCTCAGAAGCTGCATACAGCAAGAAGAATAGCAGAATGAAATCTGGATTTCACACTGTCCTCTTTGGCTGGGACCTACCCTACAGTCACTCTGGTTCAAGTCTCTGCAAGAGCCAGCTTCTCTGAAGAAAGCCCTGTCCCCATGATATAGCAAGGTCTGTGGAGACCTTGGAGAAAGAGGCTTGGTTTGTATTCGGTTGTTGAGGTCCTTTCTTCTTTTGCCTTCGATTTTCAACTACAACGGGGAGCCGAATTCTTCACTCTGCTGTTAAGGACAGAACTGTGTCCAACCCCATCACTGCCCCCTCCCCCCCAACCCCTAGTTCATACACTGAAGCCCTAACCTTCAATTTGACTACATAGAGGGCCTTTAGGGAGGTAATTAAGATTAAAATACATCATGAAGGTGGGGCTTCATCCAGTATAACTGGTGTCCTCATAAGAAGAGGAAGAGATACCAGGAGTATGAGCAACAGAGGGAAGATCATGTGAGGACTCAGCCATTAGGTCACCATCTGCAAGCCGAGGGGAGCAGTCTCGCCAGAAACCAGCCCTGCTGCCACCTTGATCATGGACTTCCAGCCTCCAGAACTGTAGGAAAATAAACTTTTGTTATTACAGTGCTAGTCTATGACAAACTCTATGACCACCTGAGCAGACTAGTACACCTGCTGTCCTCATTCTGCCTCTGGGCACCTTGGTGTCTCACTGGAGAGTAGGTGATTCCAGTAACCACCACAAATGAGCATGGAGGACAGAAATACTGCACACTGGATTTGAAGGCCGTGTTGTGTTGCCTTGTGTTTAAGGACATCGCCTGAGCTCGGCCCACGGGAAGGTTAATTTTCCTTTGTGTCAAATGGGATGATAATTGTTCCTTATCATAGAGTTGTAGTAAAAATGGTTAAGTCACAGCCCAGAGTAGGCACTTAATAAAATGATATCTGTCATGTTTATTATTTTTGATTGGCCCTACCACCGATCTACAGTATGACCTTAGGCCTGGTTTCGCCATGTGTAAATATTAAAGGTAGATGCTTCCCATCTACAAAGTACAGTGAGAGTTTGAAAAGAGACAAAATAAGGAAGAAAAATGCCTCAGAAATCCAGAAGTGGATCTATCATCATCATCAACATCATCATCATCATCATCATCATCATCATCATCATCACCTGGCTACAATGCTATGTCCCTGTCTGAGGGAAGCCTGGCAGTCATGCCTTGGGATTCCATCCTGTGCTCGGGCCTTGCTCATTCGGCAGCCTCACAGGTATGGTCAGGTAGAGACTCACAGAGGTCTGAGGCCCTGCTGCCTGCTGCCACAGCCCCCTGCACATGCAGAAACCCTCTTTCCCCATCTTTCCTACACTGCCCAGCCTCCAGCAGCACAAACAGCAGTGGGTGGGAGGGCAGGCAGGAAAACTGAGTGAGTCACTCTGACACCTTCCCACCACCATCCCTGCCAGGCCCTGGCCCCATGCCAACAGGAATGGAGTGTCATTGCCTCCATCCCTCCAAGGATATGGGATAAATGAGGCGGGGGTAAGGGACAGCAGAGAGTGTTCAGGGAACCCTCAGAACACAGCCACCATCCCGATGCAAGCCACATGGTTGGGAATTCAGTGACAAGCCTGCCCTCTGCATCTCCTCACCTCAGCAGGGCTCTGGGCAAAGACGATGCCCAGCTGCTGGCAGCCCAAAGAGCCATCCTGGGTGGTCATCTGTTTGCAGCCCAGCCTTTTCCTCCTTCCCTGATAATCCTTCTGCCCACCCAGCAGTGGAGGCACCATGCCAGCCTCAAGCTGAACAGGCTTCTCAGACATCTCCAGATGACTCATTGGCTGGCAGAACAGACCAGAACCTGAGTCCTTTGGGGGTCCTAGGTGCCCCCGACATCTCAGGATTGAGATCTGGACTGGTTTCATCTCCAGTGGCCATTGACACACTCCCTCTCTACCAGAAACTCCAGGAGGCCCAGAGCAGAGGAAAGCAGGAGCATGCTTGGAAGGAGAACGAGAATATTCTGGAATGCCATCTCTGTGGCCGGGGCCAGCTCCCCATAAAATGCCTTCACAAGCCCCTCCTCCTCTTCCCCAGCTCCTCTCCAAAGAAAAAGAAAAAAAGAAAAACTAGTGAGAAGTACAATCAAATCAGCAGGTGACATTGGTATTAATCCCAAGACTCTCGCACATAGAACAATTTAAAAAGCTGGTAAAGAAGCACACACGAGAAGTGTTATTTCTGAGTAGGGACAAAGCACTCGATACTGCCAGGATGAGTGAGGCCCCCGCTCGCTGCTCTCCACCCTCTCTGCTGTTTACAGTAAAACTTCCTCACAAGATGCTATTAAGCTTGGCAGTTACTGTAAATGCTACTGTCTCTGTTGACTTCCGTATAGCCCCAGGAAATTTTATCCAAGACAAAGTGGGTTCCACAGAGAGACCCAAACCGCCACTTGTTCCTCTTCAGAAAGTAGAAGGTGCCCTAGAGAGAGATATTAGCCATTCTTGGGCTGGGGAACATTGGCTGCCTCCCCCTCGACTCTGTGGGCTATGAGAACAATAATGAAATCAGCAGAGCTAGTGGGATAGATTCCAGAGCAAAATGAAAAGCCATTTGGCCATTATGAGGAAGGCCAGAGAGCAAGAGTCCAACCTCTTCTATCTGTCTTCTCAGCTACCTTGATGGAGGGAGAGAAATAGCCCATTCTGGGATCTATAAATTTAAAAAATAGACATAGGACTGGTTTGAATTATTTGCAGGTAGGGAGGCAACAGGATTCACACTTCCCTGAACAATGGTGACAAGACACAAGGACACACTTACATTTGTCAGCAACCTACACCACTTTCCACTTCCCTTCCCCAAAGCAGATACAACCTCTGGATAGAAGCCACCAAGGGACTTGTTTAAAATTCTCTGTGATTAATTCATGGCATTTATCTTACTTTCATCTGAATTTTAGAAGGGAGAAAAGCTTTGGTGCCTCGCCCAACATCCTGAAGCAAAGCCTTATTCATCTCCAGATCTCTGGTGACACATCAAGGCGTCCACAAAGCACCAGTTGAATGGACGGTGTTGCCCACATGAGCCAGACGTGGGGAGGGCGGTGTGCTTTCAACAAGAAAACTTAGAGTCAAATCTTGGCTCCATGATTTACTAGCTTTCAAACTTTGAAGCATAAATCCAATTTCCTCTTTTGTAATTTGGGCATAATAATGCCTCCATTACGAGGCCAATGGGCAGATGAAATGAAAGAGAGATGTTGAAGTGCTCATCACAGTGTCTGACACATCAGTAAATCTTGTTGGATCTGAATCTGCAGGATCAAATATTGATCTCACCCAGCCCGAGAGCGAAAATGCCCATACGCCTGAATGGGGCACAGTCAGCAACAGGGATTACCGGGCTCCAGATCCACGGTGAGCTGCTGCGGACTCCAGCATCTCTGGCCATTGGTTTCTATTTCTTTCCGCCCACTCCCCAGCTTATGTATGCTCAGAGAAAGCTAACGAATTTTAATATCATCCTAAGTTAAACATCATTATGAAAGTAAACCTGCTGGAAAAAATCATATAATGCATCCCAAAGCCAAATGTAAATGGTTTTTAGATTTTCCATTATTTTAGGTTACCTGTGCCCAGGAGGGACAGGGAAGGTAACCTAAATTCGTGCAGATAATCAAGAACTGATTATACTTCTGGATGGCCTGCTTGTTCTAGAGTCTAAAGCAAAGATCCTCAGACTGATACCACAGAGAATCTACTGCTCATTCCCCAAGGGGCTTGTGGTCACTCAAGTTAGGGATGGTAAGAGGGCAAATGATCCAAATTCCTGAGTGTGACGGCAACGATGGCCATTACTAAATGCTACAAGTAAGCGGTGGGGAGGTCTCACATTCTGGAAACCTCCAAATAAAATGGTTTGCCTGACTCTTTAAATTTACTTAAGACCATCTGCAGGTGACACTCTGCCCCAATCTCAAAAGACCAATCTCAGCTGGAAATAGAGGAAGACTAGCATACCTATCTCTCTGCTGGTAATGAATCAGTCTCTCCCCACTTTATGCCAGCTCTTTGTTCTCTAGATCTCACATCATGGGTTATCATCTTACCCAATGGGAAGTAGTTCCAGGAGCCAAGTTTCGTACCCGAAAATCCAACAATGGTGGTGTTTTCCTTAACTGAGCCAGAGCCCCAATAGTGCTGTCCTCTATACCTGTTGTGAGCCACAACAGTTCTGCCCTATGAACTTTTCCAGACTGTCTCCCAGGAGTTCAAATAGATACCTGGATCTAACACTCAGTTCTGCCAGTTCTGCCCTATGAACTTTTCCAGACTGTCTCCCAGGAGTTCAAATAGATACCTGGATCTAACACTCAGCTTTGCTCTCAGATGACACCACTCCATAGATTATAAACTCGAGAAGAGCAGATTTTGTCCAGTGCACTCATTGATGCATCCTACGTGACTAGAATACCAGAATACTGTCTGGCACAAAGTAGGTCTCAATATTTACTGACTGGACATCTTGCCTGACTCTTTCCCTCATCCCCTGGATTTTCTGTCTTTGAACACAGGTTCTTGTGTTCCCATCTCTAGAACACTCAGTCTCTAACTTTCTCCAGAAGAAGGCTTATGGTATAGTAGAAAGCTCAAGGACTTCACAGGCAAATGCAGATTTAAATCTCAACTATACCAACTTTGAATTCCATGTAGGCCTGGGTAAATTGCTTAATTTTTGTCTGAGCTTTCTTATGTTTCTCTCTAAAATGGTTATAATAGCACTTCCAAATTTGTTTAAAGGATTAAATTATGTATATAAAGTCCCTAGCAGGATTCCTGGCGCATAGATGGAGTTCAGCAAATCGCTTTACCTTCTACACTTTCCCACACACGGAGACGTCACGAAGAATCAGTGGATAACTTAGATAACATCCCTGGCATATTATGATGCCTAATACATGCTAGCTTCTCTGTCCCTGTGTTCATTAGTCATAAAGCATTCGCTGTGTTCCATGATGTGCCAGGCATGGTACTCGGGGCTGGGGATACAGAGACGGAAAGGCATAGGCATTATACCCAGAGAACTCACGCCTCGGATGAGGAGAGGAGATAATTCAGCAGATGAGTATAGAAAACTAGGTAAGAGTGATGATAAAGAAATGCACAGGGTATGTAGGGGTCCTGAAGGGGGGACCACCTGACTCCACCTGTGCATGCATTCTTGTGCTGACTCAGCCAGCTGGAACCCAGCCCTGAGTGGGGCCATGGTGCCCACGACTGACAATAGTTGGCCCTGTTGAGCTCCACACTTAACTATCAGATCACAGGTCTGTCGGATATTAAAATATGGAGTCTCTTCCTCAACCACCACCCCCCACCCCCTGAACAGACCACTCCTAAACTGTTGCTCCTTCTTTCTACACCTTCCCTAGCCCTTCAGGAGACAATAGGTGCTGCAGCCAAATCTTCTCTTCCTTCATCCACTCCTGGGGTAGGAAAGAGGTTTAAAAAACAAGCTTCCAATATGATTCTGTGTGTCACTGTGTGCTATGAACCTGCTTTGTGCGAAGAACCCTGCTGGACCCTTTACACATTTGGTCATTGAGCTCTCCCGACCACTCAACCAGGTGAGTATGGTTTCGCCCATTCCCTAGATTTGAAAACTGAGAGTATAAATGCTTGTTTAAAGTTACAAGGTCAGTCTGGTCTGATCTCATACAGCTGTGCAGGTCCAGCAGCCACAGGCACTCAGCAGAGAGACTGAAGCTCTACCCATGCTCTGCTCACCAATGTGAGCACCTGGCATGGGGCTGTGCCCACCTGAGGGAAGGGATGACTGTTTCTAGTTACACAAGGGCATAGTCCTCTTGCTTGCCACCACCCACCAGGCAGCACCTGCTTTTCTCCTCTGCAGATGCAGGTGCCATATGGGCCAACAGCAGCCTCAGTTGGCACCCGGATGAACCCAATTCCAGAGTCCAAGTGCTCCCCTACAAATCCATTGGCCCCTCAATACCCTAGCATCCCCACTTTAACATTGAGGACATGGGGCCACTAGGCACTGCCCATTGCCATGTGTCAGCTATTAAAACAATCCTGCAGGTGAGAATTGGTGAAAACACACAGGAAAGCAGACAGAAGATGGCTAAACGGTTGCCCTAAGTTACCTGAGTAAGTGCCAGAACAAGGATTCAAACTTAGAATCTTTTGACCCTAGGCACAACTTTTTCCCATGATGCCAGGCTGCCTCAAGAGAACTATTTGTTCAGTCACAGAGCTGTGTAACACAACAGCTAGGGTTAGAACCTGGGCTTGCAATTCCAAATTCAATGAATAACTGTCATGGACTGGTTGGGGATGGTCCCAGTTATCTATTGATACATAACAAATGACTCCAAAACATAGTGACTTAGAAACAATTATTGATTTTGCTCTAAAGCCTGCAATCTGGGCAGAGCTCTGTGGGGATAGCCAGACTTTATTCTATGTTCTTGATAGGGCTGGCTTGATGGGCACCAGAGGCCTCACTTCTAAGATGAGCATCATCTAAGGGCCTGAATCCTTCTCTACATGGGCCTTTCCATTGGAGTGGTGTGGGATTCCTCACAGCATGCTAGCTGGGTTCCAAAAACAAACCTTCTAAAAGACTTGTCAGGTTCCTCCCCACCTAGTCTTGAAAGCTCCAGAATGCTATTTCTCCTGCATTCTATCAATCAAGAAAGTCCCGAAGGTCAGCCCAGGTTTGAGAGGAGAGGCACAGATTACCCCTCTCACTAGGAAGGGTAGGAAAGAATGGGCAGCGAGCTCATTTGCTACAGAGACCTTGGTTCTAGAGAAAGTCATCGTGGACACTTTCCAAACATAGACCTCATTCAACCATTACAGCATTAAACTGCCTTGCTACACAGATAGTCGAACACCCAAAGGTGGGGACAGGTACCCTCACCCATGACCTGCAGCGAATGTGACAGCCAAGGGGAGCAGAGACGATTCTGAGCCCAAAGCATTAGGGCACATCACAGGTCTGGCTGGCCCTCACTCACAGGAAAAATCACCGGAGCAAAATCAATCCGCACACCATCTGGTCTCCGTGCACTCGCAGACTCCAGCCAGGCCCTCAGCCCCTCACTGTCACAGGTACTAAATTCCCCTGGACATGCATGCCAGAGAGAGCCAGGGTTGAAAAATACTAATAAATCCATCCGAACATTATGCTCTCTTGGGGCTTATCGGTATTTCAGTCCTAGTCACAAAAATAACATACTGTAAAAGACTGATTAGTCATCGGATAATTGAGTTCTTAAATGTCAAAAACAATATCGTATGAATATTCAACAGATCAGATCATGCTACTGAAACTTACCTGTTCCATCAACAATGACTAACATTTCTCCCCCATTGTTCTTTCCCAGAAATTATGTTAATATGACTTTTCTGAGGTGATGAATGTGGTTCTCTTTAAAACATATTGTCTTACAGGTTAATGCATAATGAGCTGGTTAAAGAAAGAGGGCTCGAGAGTCATGCTGGATTTGCATCTCCCTGAATTAGCTTCACCTCCCTGCTCAGAGAGAGGGGGCATCGGAGTAGAATTACTTCCAGCAACAGACAGACATCAGTGCTCTACTCTTTGTGAATTCTATTTATTATTTTATTGACTGATTGATTGGCTGGTTGCCTAAGACCTGAGGGATGCACTGTTTTCAGGAAGCTCAAATTAAACCAGGACCAAGGTTCAAGTTTTGTGGGAAGCTTGTGCATAACTGAATTCCGCAGAAAGTTAGGAGTGTGGCAGGCTAGATATACTTGTAAGACCTGTGTTTTGCTGAATTCTCAAGTGTGCGCACACGTACGCGCGTGCATTTGCACACACGCACACCTCCCCACTGATGAGGGAGGGGAGCGGGTGTGTAGTTTTGATTCAGAAGATATTTTCTGAGCCTGGAGTCCGGAGAGGAGGAAACTTTCCCAAGCAGATCCCTGCTTTCTGTTAGCCTGGCCTCAGCAGATGCTGCAACAGCTGGAACCGGGAGCAGCTTGGTGGGGTGGGAGCTGATATTGGGGGCAGCTTGCAGGCCCTACAATGTGTCAGGGGCCTTGCTCTTGGTGGAAGCAACATGATATGCCAGGCACCAACTGCTCCTCCAGCCAGACTGTCTGCTCCAGAGGCTGCTCCAGCTTTTTCTAGCCAAAATGTGAGACCCACTGGGTCGAGTTCTTTACTCCCAGACCCAGCCCAGCCTAGTGAAACTGGAATGTGCAGAGATGGAGATGCTCCTGACCTCTTCCTGGCTTACTAGTTCGAGGACTTATCATCATTCCCACCGTCTTATATCCTATCCTGCTTCCTCCCCTGCCTGTCTGTGCCTGTCCCAATCTTGTTACACTGCTAATCAACCTTTGAGAACATCATAATACTTTTGCCCTCCCACTCCTATCTATCCCAGTAGAGCCTATACTCCTCTCCCTGCCAACCTGGCAAACAGTCATCAAAACCCACACAGACGCAGAAAGTATCATCAAGTGTTGCCATGAGCCCTGGCCCCATTGCTCTTCCACCCCACACTTTCCCAGGCTTCTGTCCTTGCAGATTGCTGGGGAGTGCGGCAACACAAACCTCTGTTCGTAGAAAACACACTGACAGCCACTGCTTCCCCCTCCCAAGGTCCCAGGAACTCAGCGAATGGAAAGGAGCCTCTACATCATTATTGGCTCATCCCAGGGTCTCCTTCTGCCTGCTGCCTGGTGTCAAACGCACAGGCCCTGCTGTCTACACAGTCAGGCTAGCCCACTGATGGCCCAAGAAGAAGCAGCCTGACTTAGGGCAGCCAGACAGGCCTGGATCTCTTGCCAGTCTCAGTTCAGAGCTCCTCTGTTCCTGCGGATCGAGTGCTGCCCTTGACCTTGTACAGCTCACACACCAAGCATCAGGGAAGGGGATAGGGAGAGCAAGTGGACAGAAGACTCCTGCTGCCCTGGAGGGGCTTACAGGCCACTTGCAGAAGCAGGACCCTATGGAGGGCTCCCCTGAGCAACCGAACAGGCAGACAGGCTCCTTTTGCCCCTGAAGAGGGCTTGGGCTCAGCTGCCAACCCACTGGGCCAGAACAGACTGGAAACTCGGCCCGGCCCTAACCCTTGCCAGCCTCATCTTAGAAACAGAGGGGTTGAGTCTTCTTAAGCATGTTTTTAATTACTGCAAAAATGTTTCATCCTAAGCAGCAGTGTGGTTCTCAGTTACCCACATGCAGATTGATGCTCTCCGTATGAAGCGGTTAGCACAGACATTTAAAAACAATTAGGATCCGAGGCAACTCAGGAAGAGCTCGTTAGGTGGGGGGGATGGGAAATCAGGCAGTCTGCTCACCAGATAACTAAGTTATTTGTGCTTTTGATGGGGAGGGAGAGAAATGATTGGTTTGTTTAATATTTCCCTTTTGATGTCAGATGGGAGCTCTGGCCCCACACACGCGCATACACAGGCATGCGCGTGCACACACACACACACCAGCAACATTCCCAGATAACGAGACAAACGCACTTTTAATGCTCTAGGAAGGTGCTAGCAATGAGGAGGTCCACAGAAAGGTGATTATCTCCCGGCAGGCCTCTGACACCCCCTGTCATGCCCAGCAGGCTGAGGGCCAGGGAAGGGTGGCCCGGCCCAATGAGAGCTGGTTCTGGGCATGTGGGGGAGCAAGGCCCACACAGAGGGGCATGGCATCTGCCTTCAGAGAGTGACCCCTGGAACCAAGAAAATGCCTAGGGGTGGGGGCTGGCTCTTGGACAGCCAGATGACACTAGCTCCACCTCCCTGCCTTGTGTCCTCCGTTAAGGCAGGTAGGAGGCCCCGAGGGCCTTCTAAGGAGTGTTGGGTTGAGGAAGAGAGAGAAGGATCTCTTGCCAGTCTTAGTAAGGAGCTCCTCTATTCCTCCAAGGGTCATGGCAAGATGCCTCTGAACCTGGCTAAATTTCTGCTCCCAGGTTTCCAGAGGGCAGTGAGCTTTGTGTATCTCATCAACACCTAGGCTCACTCTTAGCTGCCCATGGGTAGCCTCCGAAGACAGCGATTGTGTTCATCTACTTTGTTTCCATATGTATTCATCCACTCAACATGTACTGAGGGGAGTGGGCCACGAAGTATGCTAGGAGTAGATGGAAAGGCCCAGAAAGGATCGAGGAACCATGGTCAACAGACTCAGAAGCTGTGAAATGCCTCCACTTCCATGCACCAGCCCGTCCTGGGCCTCCCCATCATGCCTTCTCACCCAGGCTGTTTCCTGAGTCCATCATGTCACGGCGAGAACTCAGGCTTTGGAGGCAGTCTGATGTAAGTTGAAAACCTGCTTCAACCACATACCAGCTGGGTAGCGTTGGGTGATTACCTAACCTCTCTGAGGTACTTTCACTCCTGTAGAGTAGGGGCTGTTGGGAAGATTGATTCAGATGACATGGAATATGCAGCAATTCTCACAGTAATTACATTCATATGAGCAGTAATAACATTATGTGTCTCTCTTGTACAGTGCTGTCTTCACGGGTCTGAACCTACCACCCACAAAGGTCTTCTGAACTCACACATTCCCTAGGGTCTGTGTCACGGGCCCATGGCTGGCAAATTCTCTCTGACCATGACTTAGGGAGACCTCTTGGCCCTTCATTTTCCCATTTCCTGGAGTTTTTTTTTTTAATGGTGCCCCAAAAATGTCAGGTACATTAGACACATTAAGGGTTCATTCTCTGGCAACGCCAAAAATATTGTCTCAATGGGGAAAATGGTACTATTTAAATAAATATCAGTGAAGATGTGCATTTTTCAACTCAGCTGTCACTTTATGACTGAGCCGCAGACCGTGCTCCTAGATTTATTTCTAGGAGGCTTCTCTCTGAGCCCTGGGACAGAAGCAGAGAACCCATAGCAGAGGGCACTCTGTGGGCAGATCCAGACCCGAGACCTCCCCAGTGGTCAGCCCAACTATTTGCAAGCACCCAAGACACTGGGAGTATTTTTGAGCGCTGATGATTTTGTAATTTGCAGAGACGCTGGTATCTCCATATGCCGCCACAGAGTGGGATTGTCTCACAACAAGCATGAGAGAATCGCACCTCGGCGAGGAGTTCAGTAAATTCGTCTGTGAAACATATTTCAATTCCAAAGGCAATTTCCTAATTAGTAACAACACACAAAGCCTTGGCAATCTGAAAGCAGTTCTCTCGGCAGAGCTGGGTCTCAGGCTAAAGTAAGCCCAGGAATGAGGCACCAGCTGCATCCCTGGTCTAAGACACAGGCTTCTGAAAACCCTAGGATCTGGGTTAGGAGTTGAGTGGAGGCATACAGCCTGTCAGGAACCAGAATGCTGATGAGCAAACAAAGCAGTGGATCTTTCTCTCCACTGGACCCATTCTCTTACAAGCTGAGCTGGGAGTGACGTGGGCTTGGGAGACAGAGGAGCAGATTTGTTCACTCAACATTTACCCAAGACTTGCCAAGGGTAGGACCAAGAAAGACATGATTCTCGCCCTCCTGGAGCTTATAGATTATTGGAAAATACAGAAATTGTTGAGTAATTAAGGAGTAGCCAAAGGGTGATGGCCAGGGCCCTAGATAGTCAGCAAGGCAGAGCCAGTTTTCTCACAGGAAATGATGCATAAGCATAATGCGGTGGATTTGAATTCCCACATCACAGTCTCTGAGTCTCATCTATAAAATGGGCACATGATAACTACTTCATGAGTTTACTGTAAGGATCAGTTAAGATAATGGACTTATGGTGCCTGGCACAATCTAAGGCACTTAATATGTGCTCAATAAAACAACAACAACAACAACAAAAAACCATCTCTTGCTTCAGTTCATGAAGGCCTCCCAACTTGTGGCTGATGAAACACATAAAGAGCATGACTCCATCTCCTACTCCCCTCTCCCTGAAAGAGGACTAATGAGTTATCTAAGCAGGCTCATAGGATCACAGCCAAGAACATTGAGCTCTGTTTCTAGAGGAATCTGCAGTACCTGACAGGGTACTGCAGAGCCCAGGGGAGGGCACCTCATTTTGAAGCCCACCTTCTAAGAAGGCTTCCATAAGTAAATCATATCCTATCAGCTCTCCCAAGCCTGGAACTGAGGCCATGAAGGTGGCCCTTGTGAAAAGGACCACCCAGTGCCAGGAGAGAAGATGGCATCTCTCTGGCACCCGGGCTGGAAGGCTGGCACCCCTGTCTTTGCAGGAGCAGCAGTGTGCCCCCATCTGTAACCCAGGGATCTTGAATCCTCAGGCTGTGTCCTCGGCTGTACCCTTAACTCAATAGTGTGTATCACCTTCCCTTCCCAAGCTCTCAACTTCCCCATATTAAAACGGGAAGAATCTTTTCCTTTTTTTTTTTTTTTTTCCAAAGTCCTGTGCATTTTGTCCATGACAGTGAGATCCTGAGAGGAAACGTGTTTTAAGCTCTAAAGAAGAAATCCCAAGGAGTGTCACCTGCAACCAATCAATTCTTCTTGTTCTCCATGCACAGCAGACGGCAGCGCAGAGGCGCCCAGGGACGGGGGCCTCCCTTGCTCTACGTTCCCAAGCTGCGTTCCTAGCTCTGTTGCATCCAGGGGCAGCACCTGCAGCACCTCGGTGACACTCTCTCCCTTTTGCCTTCACATCTCATTTCATCCCTGTCTCCTCTCCCAGGGGCCACACTCTCGCTCGCTCACGGATCCCAAGCCCTGAGCCCTCTCGAGCTCCTGGCCGCCACCATCAGAGGCCCTGGGCATTTGTTTTCCCGCCGCACAGGACTGCACACTGATACATTTGTACCGCAGGAAGCAGAAAACTAGTTTAACATCTCATTTATTTCATAGATGAGAAAGTAATTCCCTGCTGAATGATTGTCCCGAACCAACAATTCAGAGAGGAGGAATTTACAGTGCTGCCAAGGACCGGGGTGCATTACTGTAGCGCCGTTATATAACGGAGCTGGGACCTTTTTTTCCTCTCCTGTTAGCCTGAAGAGAAAAGCCATTAAATATGATTAAGGTTAAGAGATTGCTAAAATTACAAACAGCCGCCATTCAATTATTTTGCTCTATAAAATGCAACACAGATTGGAGTTATTTCTCTGAAATGTGTTTTTAGAAAATAACATAACACAGCTAACTAATGTGGTTTGATCTAGCAAATCAGGTTCCAGATACCACTTCTAATGCAAAGCTAAAAGGTTCATAATTTAACTCAAAGTTGGTAACTTAAAGTCGTCAGGTGCTTACTTTATAGAAAAGCTTTATAAAGAGAAAAAAATCAATACCATGCCAACTAATATTCTGAAGTCATCTACAGCCAGAGATTCAATCAATTTTATCACCCATTAAAGGGATAGACACAAAAATATATATATTAAAAAAAAAAGATTCTTAAAGAACCAGCAACAACTTGGCCTAACAGGTCCGTAGTTGGGGATGGCGGGGGTCTGGGGGGGCAAATCTCTCCAATATTTTGTCAGATTTCACAGGGCCCACGTTGGGTCCTGAGGGCGTTTGTTCACAGCCAAGGCAGCGGGGAAATGGAAAAGAAATTCCTCCCAATCTATTCAATCCATATGGCTCCAGAGACCATTCCCGGTAGCAGGGAGAAGTCCGGGAGGACAGCCTCTTGCTGCCGCTGGACTTATAGTTCACACAGCAGATGACTTACTCTCGGCTTAAAAAGAATAAAAAGCTCAACTGCACTGAAATGAATTTTCTGTCCAGTTTATATTGAATGTTAAAATAATTGGAAATTCAGAAAAACCTCTATGCAGATATATTAGTAGCTGGAGACTTCTGGTTATTATGGTTAATAAAATACAAGAATTATATTACACTCTGCTCACAGACTCTGGTCTGGGACTCACAGTCCCTCTAGACAGAATATAAGCCATTTATGAGAGTAAACTTTGTACACAAGCTAAACACATAAAGCCATGTATTAGAATCGGACAAAACATTGCAGGCCAAATAAAAGCTAGCTAAATGCCATATTCCCAAGGGCAGCTGAGGTGAGCTCCTGCTCTCACAAACCACACATGGATTTTTCTCTTGGCCGTTCCAGCAACCAAAAAACAGCATCCTCCCACAACTGGTGGCTGGTTGGGAACCAGACAGGTTCTGTGCTCACGAACCATATTTTCAAGCCTCCCTCCTACCCCAAATGGCAACACAGTGGGCATGCGTAGATCTCTATGAAGTCAGTGGGGACAGGGGTGCTGGAAGTTTGTGAGAGAGAAGGCTCTAGGGAGGAGGAACATTTGCATCGGCTACCAGTTACGGTGAGGAAGTTCTCTAAAGGAGAGACAGAAACATGTGGCCGGGGAAGGATCTTACCTGATCTGGGAATGCATGTACCTATATAAATAGAAAATAGGACTAAATATTTTTCTTTATGGGAGTCCCTGAAAATCAATGCCAAGTGGCCCCTGCAGGGACATTGCAGGGACACAAAAGCTGTCCTCTCCCAGTATGTGCTCTCAGCTCCCCGTGGACCCCCATACACACCCCCCATGCTCATCTCGCAAACTTCTCAACACTTATTCATACTGTTTGTTGAGTACCTACAGTCTGCACTAAGCATCATGCTAGGGGTTCAGTTCTTGCACTCAAGAAGCTCTTTGTTGAATGAAGGAGAACATATGTCCAATTATAATTATATTGGTAATTATATTACATATGTAATTAATTATAAATCAATATTATAAATGACTGAGATGTGAACAGTGGATTATAGGAGCACAGAGAAGGACTTGTTGGGACAGTCGGAAGAGGCTTCAGGCAGAAGAGAAACATTTGACCTGGTCTCAGGGATGGGGTGATGTTAACTAGGTAGAGAAGGTAGAGGGAGGCAGAGCAGCCCCTTCCAGGTCAAGGACAGAGGGTGTACAAAAGACACCACAGTAGGAACAAAAACAGCATGTCGGGGGACAGTAAGTAGTTCAGCATGGCTGCAAGTACCCATCCTTCGTCATTGGGAGTCCTCATTGGGGGAATCACAAGCACTTAATTGAACCCGGAGGTCAGGTGGTCTTCATGCAGATTCAATGGCAGGGCCACAGCGGTGGGGCTGAGGTGTCCTCTGATCACTCCCTGGCCTTGGGTGTCACAGCTGCACTAGATTCTGAGGGCTATTGACTCCCTGCAACCTGGGCAAGCAAGAGACCAAATCGTCTGAAGATTTTCACCTTTTATTTTTAGAGTGACTCCATACAGCGGCATTTTATAGCCCATGATTGTGGTTTCAAGTTTATTTTAATCTGTAGCAAAGTTTTTGTAATGACTTTCTAATCTGTTTCTGAGTACTCTGTGGCCCTGCATTATGAGGCACCTACCCGGTTGAGTGTCTGCCTTCGGCTCAAGTCATGATCTCAGGGTCCTGGGATCATTCATTTCGCTAATGCTTATTCTGAATAAAAGTTTTTGCTTGAAAAAAAAAAAAAAAAAAAGGAAGGGGCCAAGGGCAGAGGACGAAGCCAGAATGATAGACCGAAGCCAAACTGTGACAATCTCTGGACACCACACCAAAGATGATGGAGAGCCCCTGGAAGTTTCCAGCGGGGCGGAGACATGATCAGATGTGTGTCTGAGAAAGACAACCCTGGAGGTGATACGGTGGAGGGAGGGAGGGTGGCAGCATGGCAGGGAGAACAGGTAGGAGGAGAGGAGGCAACAATCCTGAGAGAAACCACCAGGGTCTCAGCTAAGTCTGTGGCTGGAGAGACAATCAGGCAGTGACTGATTTAAGAGGCATTTAGACGGGAGACTCTCCAGCACTCAGTGTTGATTAAATGTGAGCAATAAAAGAAAAAGGAGAATTCAAGAATTAATCTGCAGCAGAGATATATCCAGCAGGCATTTGGGAAATAAGGGTATGGGGCTCAGGAGGGAATTCAGGATCTCACAGGTGCTGCAACCTCTAGGTCACAGAGAGACTGGAGATGTCCTACATCCCGGAGAAGGACAGTCATGGATGGGTCCCAAACTCACAGGCACGTGTGACCCTTTGCTGTGGATCAAAAGTCCCTAACTCCAAATCAAAGCAGAGATTTCTGCGAAATGAGAGGAAAAGAAGATGGAAAACACCCAGATTTTGTGTCAACCACTTTCTCCGGGCCTCGGGTTCATCTGTAGCGGGAGGAGGTCGTATGACACAGGGGAGGTATACTGAATCAAGGGGTTAATGAACTTACAAGTAATGAACTCAAGTTAATGAACTTACAAGTAACTCCTCAAGTTAATGAACTTACAAGTAAAGCCCTTTAAAGGTCCAGGAGCAGGGCCACCCTGGGTGGTTCAGTCGGTTGAGTGTCTGCCTTTGGCTCAAGTCATGATCTCAGGGCGCTGGGATCAAGCCCCATATCGGGCTCCCTGTTCAGTGGGGAGTCTGCTTCTCCCTCTGCCTCTGCCCCTTCCCTCCTACTCATGCTTCTCTCTCTCTCTCCTCCATAAATAAATAAATAAATAAATAAATAAATAAATAAATAAGTCTTAAAAAAAAAAAGTCCAGAAGCAGAGTAGGGTGTCTGGGGCCCAACACACCAGAAATCGGGACACGTGGTCACAGGTCTCCAGATTCCCCATGACATTGACACAGGACGCTACCAGATGAGTCCAAGTCAACCCCACAGAAAAGTTACCAAATCAGACATCGGGAGGGAGAGGAGTCATGGGGATTCAGCTCCCTGCCATAAGAAGATATGCAGGCTCTGCTATGTCCCTCCGGAGGTTTATCCAGAAGTTCTACCCACCTGGTACCATCCTCAGTGGCTTAACCAGGACCATGCCCTGACTCCTCATCAATTTCTGCCACATTCTTTCAGCTCGGGGACAACTGTCCCAGTTCCTGGGCCCTGCCTTACACAGGGAGCTGCTCAGACTCTCTAGCAGCGTGTGTCCTGCCTGGGCCCCAGGAAGGACTCAGGTGTCTCTCTCCTCTGCCTCTTGAGCATCTTCCAACCAAGCTGGGGCAGCTGGTAGGGACAAAGTAGGCTTCAGATGATCAGTCCCGAAAGTTTCACAGAGTCGGCATGTTTTCAGAAGGAACACAGAACACAGAAAGCTCCAGTGGAGTCCACCTAGGAGGTGAGCGGAAGAACGAGTTGTCAAGGGCACCCACTCACCTCTGGCAACTGCACCTGACCCCAGGCTCTCTCAGGAGCACACTCTCCAAATTCCTTCTACTCTTCTAGCTTGATGAAATATTTTAGAGTGAAAAAGGACAAAGAAATGCTACATCCATGGGTTCATCTGAACTCTAGTCAGTTGCAAGAGACATGTCTCCTATAAGAAAGTTCTTATTATGCCAGTGGGGCTAACCAGGCATGCCTGTGCCCAATTTAATTCCAACCCCTCAAAACATCACCCCCCCTGCCAGCCACTCGCCATGACACTCCCTCCTCTACCCATGTGCTCCTCCACCCTTAGCCAACTTGAGCCTGGGACCAGCCGCTAGACCCACATGGTGAGAGGCGGGTCTCACTGCTCCCCAGGAAGGAGAGAAAGAAAAGATGTTCGCACACTGCCAAGGCTTCTGTTGTAGAATGTTGTGGCAGGCGAGGCTGGGGCTCCTTTATATCCTTAATCATGTTCCATTTCCAGCTGACACAACTCAACACTTTATGACACAGCGCCACTTAATAAGACTCACTATCAACCTAGGAAGGGGGATGATGAAGCTGGGGGAGGGAGTGATGAGGAAAGAGGCTGAATGAAGAGAATGAAAACGATGGGACTTTTTTGAAAAACCAGAAAGTCTGTTGTCAGTTTAGATTATAGTCTGAGCAACCAGGGCAGGTCCTTAGGGACTGGAAGCATCTCCCAAGCAGAGCAGGAGCTTCTGTACAGAGGTACTGAGCTCAAAGAAGCCAAATCCTTTCCTAAGAAAAGGGAATAGGTGTGGGCGTAGGGGCAGGGTGGCATTTATCTTGGCTTCCCAGAGCAAGAGAGACTGAGGAAGGGAGCAGTTCCTATGTGACATTCTGGACCTGGATGGCTTCAACTGGACCCAAACTTCTCTCCAACTAACCAGTCATTCCATCAAGGAGCACATCCTTCTCATCTTTATGAAACCGTACACACCAAACAGTTGCTGGCCTCACGCCAGGCAGCCCAAAAAGACTTGTTGATCTGATAGAAAACATGGTTCCTACCCTAGAGATGGTCTTAGCTGCCTTGAAGAGACAGAAATATCGAGTACAAAAGAGACTTAGACACCAGATCATGAGATCTTCTCATTTCACCCACTGGAAAGGTGGATACAAAGATGTGAAAGGCAAACAATGTCATAATTCTAAGGGACTCAGCCAGGCCCCAAATCTGGGGCCAAGTCCTCGCGGCACTGATCCTTCAGCAGTATCTCACTGCCTCTGTGGAATGAGGATGTGTCTGCAAATGAGTTCAGAGGCATCCATTGGTCCATAGTCCATCCATCCATCCCTCCCTCCCTTCTGTGATACAAGGCTGGGTGTGTGCACAGGGTAGTGGGAGGCAGGAGCATAAGAATGTGCATCATACCACATCCTGCCCAGGTCCCTGCTCCCCTGATCCCCAAGAGAGGAAGGTATGCAGACATAAAGAATACATCCCAGCCCAATATGCTGAGAGTTAGAGTAGGTGCACAGAGCTATACAGCATAACGTAGCGTACAGAGCAGATCACTGGGATGGGGGTGGAGGAATTTGGGAGGACTTAACTAAAAAAAAAAAAAAAAAGGTCCAATTTGAATCTCTTTAATAAAGAATGGGTGGTGGCCAATCACAGGAGGACAGGAAGGTATTCTAGACAGAGAGAGCCCCAAAATGCCCCCACCCCCTGAACTCTGAACCTTTGGCTTCAGAGGTACTATTCTGTTCTGGCTCTTCCCCTGCCCCTCAGAGTACTCCTCGGAGTCTCTCTCAGGGGCATCTCATAGTCATCCCACAACTGGAAAGTGTCTATCGGATCTGGCAACGACGTGGCTATTGCAACCCAACAACTAGATCCCATCTACATGCCATTTTCCTCTCGTCGCACCACATCTCATGCCTACTTAACACTTATCACCACTGTCATGTCGCGTTTATTTTTGTCACCTGCCCTGCTAGACTTAAGTAAGGTCCTAAAGACAGGAACTGCTTGGCTGTATGCCCAGCACATGGAGTGTGTGTGTGGTGCCCAGCAGGGGTTCAGTCCGTATCGTCCACCGGGAACATGCATACACAGTGGGAGCAGAAACACATCCTCACAGACCAGGGGGCAAACGGAATAAGAACCAGGACAACAGACATTGATCACTCTTTCAACAAAATGTATGGTGAAAGGGAAGAGAGTGCAGAGAGGAGGAGAGATGCAGGATTTAGAGAGGGCTTAGGAGGGAAATTTTCTCCAACTGTGTTCCCGGAAGTGAGGAGCAGAGGGTCCTTGACTACTCCCCATGGGGCCCAGGGCACATCCTCCCAGACCTCCAAATACCACCTGTTCCAAGATCTCTGTTCCTCTCTCCACCCTAGGGAACCCTCCCCATGACCTGCCTCACCCCATTCCCTGCATAGAATCACCCAAGTCCAAGCCCCTCTGGTGTCAGCCCAGCTGCATAGCCTCTTCCCTGGGGTACGTTCGGCTGCCCCTCTGAGCAGGAGCCCTGGCACGCAGTCCTTCAAATCTCCTTTGAGGGGAGGGGAGGGTTTCTGATCTAAGTCACCAGGAACAAAGCTGAAGGCTCTCAAGAGGCCAGAGGCTCTGCGCCCTGAAAGCTTGGACATCTCAGAACTAGGGGTTACCCCTTCCCCCAACCAGCCCCAGGAGGGGCACTGGCTCCTCCCCCTTCACTATCACAAACTGCTCTGTGAACCCCAGGAGCTGGATCTGCAGCAGCAGCCTGGCTCCTCCCGGCCTGCTCTGCCACACAGGCTGAACTGTCAGCCCCTCCATCCGGCTGCCGCTCCCCTGCGTGACCAGGGCTGCTCGCCAAGACCACACATCCAGCACCTCTTCCCTCCTCCAGCCTGGAAGAAAACAATGGATTCTCGGCTGGAGAGTGTGGGAACCATGGTGATTGGCCATAACCGAGCCACAGAAAAAGAGAGGAACTGGTGAGGACCCACAGAGAAAGAGATCTTACAGCACGGAGCCTCGTCCCTTCTGCCTGGATCCGCAGAACGGCCCCACCAGCAGAAAGTATGACAAATCCCAGCCCGATGCTTTTCTGAAGGCAGAGCCACCACTATGGAAAATTCTGGTGACCTCATGCAAATCGATAGAAGGGTTTAGCAATTTTTTTCTTTCCTCAATGATTTGTTGGAAAACTTGGCTTGTAAATGTTCATAAGGGGATGCTGTTATCTTGGAGGTGAGCGCCGTGAAATGCATTAGAGCATAAACGCCAGAGACCATTCTAGATCAAATTCTCCATCTGATGGAGGGCAAGTTCCTGAGGCTCTCCGCCCCCAGATTTCTCATGCACATAACGAGGGTCATGATAGCATCTCACAGAGCTGTTGAGAGGGTCAGAAACAACATAGGGGAAACACCCCACACTGCGCCTGGCACACGATAGGCATTCGGCACATGGGACTGGATTATCAGGACCGAGTCCAGAGGAGCAGGCCCGGACACCAGCCGAGGGTGTCTCTGCCCCGATCTGGCTGCGTGCTGAGGGGGGCAGTGCTTGCATGTGGCCTGGGGGTCAGGGCCAGGAGCCAGGCCGAGGATGGCAGAGGAGGGAGGGCACGTCCCTCGAGCCCACCCTCCTCCCGCTCACACCACGACGGCAATTGGCTTCTCCTCTTCCCTAACCTGTTTCCATGGTTCCCATCCAGCCTGCCTGTAAAATCTGTCACACTTTTAGCATAATGTGCAGCGAGCACCACAGCAAATAGCTCTGTGTCGGCAGCAGGGGCCAGGCCAGGCCCTCCCTCCTGTTTGACGGGGAGGCTTCTGGCCCTGGGCTGGGGGGGCCGCGCTGGGCACTGGAAGCACGCATCTCCTTTGAGTGCTCCACTCTGTCCAAATTACCTGTGCTCGCCAGGTCCCTCTCGCAGGTGGACCCATTAGCAGCATCGCGTGCACACCTGTCAGCTCTCTAATTACACCCTTCCGTGCAAAGCTGGCTGGGGGAGTTCCCCGCTTTCTGCTGGGGATCTTGCTCCATGCTGTTGTCAGGAAAGGCACGGTGCAACCTGCCTGGTCTGGGGGTAGCTGCTGCCCCTGTTTGGCTGGTTTATTATTTGTCTTCTTGCCTTCGGTTTCACGGTTTTTTGTTTTGTTTTTTTGTTTTTGTTTTTATGAGAAGCTGACTTCTTAAGGAAGACCAAAACCAACGTCAAGTAAAAGAACACAGACAGGAAGCAAGGAAGCGTGACTTTAACACCCTCTTTCATCATTTATTTGCTGAGTTATCATGAGCACGTCCTATAGCCTTCTCTGGGTCTCCAGAATGGGGATGACAATAGCACCTACCCCTACAGAGTTACGACAATCAAGTAAGACCACGTATGAGGAAGTCTTTCTTCACCACAAAGCAATGAATCCGTGTGCATTATTCTTGTGAAACCATGGATTTTGGAGCTGAGTACGCAGTGAACTTGTTGAATGACTCCGGATAAATCACTTAACCTCTCTTGAGTCTCTGTTTCCTTATCTGCAGAACAAGATTAATAATCTATACCCTGTCTTACAGAATCGCCAGGACCAACAAAGATTAAAGACATGAAGTGACTTTGAAAATCATAAAGAACTCCATATCTGCGAGGTGGTGGTGTCCCTGAAAGCAGGCTTGCAAGTGAGAATGGGAGAGTCACAAGGCTCTGGAGATTTCACCAGCCCCGTGCTTTGGGCACGTACCACGGACTCTGGGATTGGGTACCGGGAGGCGGGGGACAGGCGAGCCCCAGAGAGGGTCCCAGCAGGCCGTGGTTATAACATGTTATATCAAAATTTGCAGAGCAGTTGCCACGTTCCAGACATGGTACCACGTGCTTCACGTATCTGATCTCACTTAAGTCCCCTATTTGCCACAAGAGGCAGGACTATCAGAGCTCCCAGCCCATAGATAAGAAACTGAGGCTCACATACCGCACCTAATTAGCGGCAGAGCTGGGACTCTAAACCCAGTTCTACCTGCTACAAAAGCCAAATAATAAGAACAGCTGCTAATAGTCCTGGAGTGCCTGTCATGTGCTAGGCGTGCTCCAATGCTTTGCATGCATTCACCCATTTCCTTCTCACTTGTGATGGAGGTATCTTATTGTCCCCTTTTCACAGATGGGAAAATCCAGGCACAGAGAGCCAGGTAACTGTGACTTTCTCAGGATTTCACAGCTAGTAAGACCACCACACTCTTTACAGCAACCTTGAATCATGGGTATCCCTGATGTGCAAAAAGCCTAGCTGGGGAGGAGCAGAAGCCAAGGATTCTGATTGCTCAGATCCTTCACCCCAAAAGAGAAACAGCTCCTTACTTGGGATCTAACACTAAAGCTGTGCCCTACCTCTCCCCTGCACAGATGAGGGTATGTGCTTAACAAACATCCATCATCCATGGAAATCATCCTTCTTGGTCATACTACTAACACTACCACCGATTTGCGAGTGATCTTTTTGAGTTAACAAAATAACTTTCTTCTTCATTACCTCGTTTTATTTGCAAATGGTGATGTGGACCTGTGGGTGACAGAGCTACAGGCTAACATGGAATTAGCTTAGGTATGGAGGCGGGGGAGGGGGGAGGCATTTAGTGAATTATCTTGTGTTCTGTGTCATGTGATCCCCTGCAACAGCCCCATCGAACTCATGAGAAATCTGGGGTTCAGAGAGATTAACTAAATAACTGGCCCTAAGTCACCTGGCTAGTAAGAGGCAAAAAGCTAAGATTTGATCAGACAAGAGCACATTCCACTAAAGCCTGAGACACACCACGGAAAGCACCTCTGAGAGCTCTTAGGACACTCACCCCAGTAGATGGAGGGGTGATAGCCCCAGGACAAAGCACAAGGATGGGAGCTGGTACCAAATGCCAGGGGAGGCACAGAAATCCTTAGCAGAACATATAATATCACTCAGAGCAGAGAAGCTACAAATCATTGACACCCTCTCTAGGGTAGCATCCCCTCCACTAATGTATGTGTACATGTGCACATACAGCACACACACGTGCACACCCCTGCTTCCCCGCAGCCCAGACAGAGAGCATACACCCCACATGACTCCAAGGGCCCAGGACCTGCTAGCGCCCTCACTGGGATGTTGCCACCAGAAGCATCGATCACTGGCTCAGCCCTCATCCTCCCTGACAGCAGGGCAACACTCTCCACTCACCTCCAACGGGCCTGTCTCTCTCAATGGACTCTGCAGGACAGATACAGAAAGTGAAGTCCAGAGCAAGGTCTGTCCTGCACCAGGATTCCTACTTTCTAAAGAAAACATTTTTGTAATGCAAAAAAGAGGGCCATGGAAAGCACTGCCCAGAAGAAAAAGCACTCCCTTCCTAGGCCAGCAGTTGCCCTGCCCTGTTCCGCCTGTCATCAGGGATGCACCCAGCCCCATTACTGGCCGGCAGCATAAACAAGAGCTGTGCATTTGGAATCTGGGGAGCTGGATTCAAGTCTCGACTTTGCTGTGTGTCCTTGAGCAGTTTACCTCTCCTCTCTGAGCTTCTTTTCACTTCTCTGCAAAATCAAGAGGTTGGCCTATAAGCGGGCTTGGGCTATACGAGTCTGTACTCACAGTCTCCACCAGAACAGTGCATTTCCCGCTGCCCTGAGTGGAGTGCGACGGAGCAGTCAGTGATGACTAGAAAAGTCTAGCCCTTCCCTGGAAGCTGGAGATCTGAGGTCTTAGGAACCCCATAACTCCTATCTCCCAGCTCAGGTAAGGGTGTCAGCTAGCTGCCATCCTGACTCATGATAAATCCTGCTCCTGGCAGAGTGTCTGGCTCAGAAAGGGTGTTCTGATAAGGGTTGCTAAATAGAGGGATGAGTAAATGAATAAGCATCTTTGGCTTTCTGCCCCCTACCCTCCATTATCTTCTGGTCTACCCCAAGGTGACTACCTCCCAGAGTTCACTTCAGGACCCCCCTGGCCCTATGACCTGCACTCGGTTGATCGTTTGCCCACAGTGCTGTGGCCCTCGCCTTGTCCATGCCCTGATGGATAACTGCCCTCCATGCAATGAGTAACCCTTTATCTGACAGGTAATTAGCTATGGAGAAAGCCAATTAAAACAGAGCCCATATTAATAAGAGGGTCCGGATGTGTATTTGACTGCAGATGCACAATGAATTACTTTAATTTGCAAAGAAAAGTCTCCTGGCCTGGAGAGCTTGTTTTGCTACCAGAGAAACGGATCCCTCTAAAAGATGAGCCCCTACACGGCAAAGATGCTCAGTGGGCGAGAGAAGCTCAGGATGCAAGTGTCCGATCCTCTGCTTTAATGGACGTATTAGTTCAACATCTGTCCAGCGGCCTGGGTGTCAGCATCCCTCCTCCTGTGACACCTGTGGCAGCGACAGGGCAGCTGCCCAAGCAGCCTCTGCACCAATCGTAGAAAGAGGGGCCCCTGGCTGCCATCAATACCTATTTATTTCTGTGGGCAGCAGCCTAAGGAGAGGAAGTAAGCCCCAAGACTATGTCACCTGGAGATCAGGAGATGCCTGGGGATTAAATTCTGTGCCTTGTGCTGAAAGTATACCCCCTTGGCTGGACAGTCCAGGGTGTCTGAAGGCTCAGCTAAGAAGCCACCTCCTCTGGAAAGCTTCCCTTTAGCTGCCTAAAGCCTTGGTAAGGCACCCAAAGCACTTTTCCAATTTATTAAGTACCCAGAGGCAGCCAGAGGTGAGACTCATGCCAAAATATCTGGATTCAGATCCCTGTTCCGTATAACTTTGGGCAAGTTGCATAACCTCTCAGTGCCTGCCCGTTCTCATCTATAAAATGGGCTGACAGCGGCCTCCTCACATAGTTGCTGTGAAAATGAAAATCAGCACTGGCACGGGCAAGTGCATGTCATCACCATCACCCTTGTTTCCTGCTTCTTTATCAATATTCCTTTGGGCACGTGCCAGTTCAGAGAACACCGAAGCCGTGCACATCTCTGTCGTCGCTGCATACACACTTGGTGACAAAGGAGGGTCTGGGGCGACGCGCTTCCTCCACGCCGAACTCCAGACTGGCTTTTGGAAGCTCACACCCCGAAGGACAGAATGACCTGTCCCTTAGCATGACTCTCCCTCCCTGCCTCCCTTCCTGGGACGGCGGCTCCTTCCCTCCCACGCAGGTTATATTTGGTGCAATAAAGCAAAGCCAGGATGAGAATGAGAGAGAATAAACAGCTGAGCGAATCGGGCTAGGAGATCCCAGCCTCCCTGGGGTGCTGGGGTCTCTGGGGAGGGAGGCAGTCCCATCAGCCCCTCAGGTGGGGAACCGGGAGGTGCTGGAGACAATAAATGCCGATTACCCCCGGGGCTGGTGGTTACAGCGCCACGGGAACCCACCCCCTGAAGCGCCTGATTGCTTAAGCATCTCTTTGCAAAATGTTTATTTTATTTATTTTTTTTTCCCATGAATGTTTAATCAGGTGCCTTGACGAGGCGCACAGCAGCCCTCTCCAGAGAGCACCCGGAGGTGGCGTGATCAGTGCTGTTTTTCACGGAGGGTGGCGGAGCGGGGCCACCGCCCTGGGCCCTCTGCCTCACGTCCCCCGTCTGTCACACCTGCAGGGCACGCCCCTCCCAGGCCACACCCAGCCCAGGGCATCCAGCTCCCCGGCTGGCAGCAGAGTCGGGTGCGGCCACAGTGACCCATGCACCCCAATTGGTAGTGATCGGGGTCCCCGTGCCCCCGAGGCTGCGGCCTGCAGAATCTGACCTCCCGGCTCATTCATCCTCCTTCCTGGCCTCCCTTCAGTTCCTTCTTCACAGGCCTCCGACCTCTCCTCCCCGACCCCACTTCTAGCAGAATGTGCTCTCCAGGTGACTCGCCCTTTGGATGGCCTTCACCCCCAGAGGGTGGCATGTGTCATCCGGGGATGCTAGGCTGTAGGGGGCAGCCAACTCTCCCCCTCCCGCCTCGGTTCCCCACTGGCTCTGAGCCCTGCTTCTGGAGGCTCCTGGATTCCTCCCCCTTCCTTATCCCCGGCCTCCTGGGATTATGGGGAAAGCCATTACCTCAGGATTAAGCTTCAGCTTGATTCTCGTCAAAGACTCTGGTCACCGAGTATTTGCTTAACACCAGACCTTTCAGGCCCCATCAAATTTAACAAGGCCTGACAGATTTGGGATTAAACAGAGAAACCCAGACAAATCCATACTTTCATAGGAGCCCCCAGTGACCGCAGCAGGACCAGCAGGATGCTCGAAAACGGATACCCTCAAGTGGGGGTGACAGCGGCAGGGGTCCTGCCCAGCCGGGCACCGCTCACTCTGCTCAGCCACCCTCACAGACCTGGCCGCAGCCCTGACTCAGGACAGGGAACGCCGAGGGGGACAGCTTGAAGGATGGAACAACAGGGACAGAAGGGAGGACCTCGCTCCTCTGAGTTCCTGCTCAGCCTGTCCCCACCTGGGCCCTGCACCTGCTCAGAGCCACTCCGGTCTCCGAGGCCTCCCTCTGGGCCTCGATGGCTGTCCCCACCCCCCATGCCTCCAGCTGCACCTGCCCACGGGCCCCCTCCCACCCGAATCTGGAGTCTCAGTCAAGCCAGCCACAGAAGGGCGCTGCCCCCAGTCCCCCACGCAGACCTAGCACAACCATGCCCGTTGATTCCAAAGCTCATTTTGTCACACACGTAATTGGACAGACAGCATGATGATGCGGAAGAGCGCAGGGGCCACGGAGCGTTTCCAAATCCAACGGCCCGGTCGTGGGGCTCTGGGAACGCTGTAGAGCCTCAGTTTCTTGGTCGCTAACCCGGGAGCCGACAGGTGCTCCCTTCCTCGGGGAGCGGTGGGGCACAGGGGCTGCGTCCGAGCAGTAGATGCCACTCTCCCCGGGGAGAGTCGTGCAAAGGACATCCTCCTGCCTTCTTTTCTTCTCTCTTGCCTATTTGGTTATGCAAGTGGACTAATTAAAAAATAATAACAAAACGCCTCTGCCTCTTGCTTCCTCATTAGTGCTCCTACGAGAAGCAAGCACAGCGCACCTTTCCCCCTCCTGTGTTCTAAAAGGTGCAGAGTTGGATGAAAATTATACACCCCCCGACACCAGAGAAGTAGCGGTTGTTGCATTTCTTTGAGGCCTGTTGCCTGATTTCTCTCAGGCTCTCTGCCCAGTTCCTTTTGGCCCTGCCTGACTGCTAATTTGCCCGCCTCCAAGCGCCTGGCTTAGGCTCAAACTTCATCTTTAGAAGCAAGGGGGAGACGAGGGGGTGGCGGCGGGCTTACGGAGGCTTCACTTTAACTTTTATTATAGATACAAAGAAAAACAATGGCTTGTGTTTACTGAAAATTAATTTTTTGGAAATTACTTTGTCATTTGTTTTACTCTTCTTAATTAAAATTTACTCGGTGAAGAGAACACCCCATAAATTAACTCAAATGCAACAGCAAATTAATTAGCATTTAGTTACTAGACATTACTCACAGGCCGGACAAATTGTTTTCAGGCTGTCGTCTGCATTTGGCATCCGGGGCGCAGGCAGGGCTGGCAGGGCGCCGTCAGCTGTTTTCGCCAGTGCTCTCTGGGCTTTGCTGGGATCCCTCTGTCACCTGCCCTTCCAGGTGCTCTGGTCACTGTGGGAGCAAGGTCCCTCTGAGCACAGGTCTGGGCAAGCCCTTTACATCTTCATCTGGGGAACACTCATTCCTTCCCTGGAAACAATCGGGAAGAAAGGTGGCATCAGGAAAGCGAGACTGTGTTGCAACAGTCTTGCCCGGATGCTGGAGGATGACAGGGTGACCTCAGGGAGGCCCCTTTTGGCTACAGAGATCCTCGATTCTATGACATGCAGCCTGATGAGACCACTGCCAAGTCCTCTCTATCCTTAAGCAGTATGAGGATTCCTTCATTCCTTCCTCAGGCCCACATGTTGGACCTAAGGAAAAGCTCCCCGAAGGAAAGACCTGGAAGGCACAGGGGAAGTTCATACAAGAAACAAGCTAGAATGACTGGTTTCTGCTGACAAACCATTCTTACTTTTTGCAAAAGAGGATGAGAGGCTTAGAACAAGGTGGTGAAGGACCCACGCAAGCTGCCTGGGTTGGAATCCAGCTCAGCTTGCTGCTGTGTGACCTTGGGCAAGTTAGTTAATCTCTCTCAACTTTGGTTTCCTTGGATCCTAATAATCTCTATCTTTGAGGGCCGCTGGGAAGAATAAACAAGAGAGAATATATAAAGCCTAAAAATGGGGCCTGGCACACAGCAAAGGCTTGGGCAGCACCAGCAGTTCTGTGAGGGTGGCTGCGTGTGCAGCCCCTAGGACCAGATGTGTGGGCTTGGAACCCAACCAGGCTGCTTACCAAGAAACCAAATGTGCCTCAATTTCCACATCTGCATGATGGCGATGACAGGAGGCTCTTGTTTTAAAGAATAAACCATTTAATACTTGAAAGTGCTTAGAATAGCACAATAGTGTCTAGCATATAATACATGATCAATAAATGTTTGCTGATATTTCATCAATACCCTTTTTAACATTGCGACCAGGTCAGGGGCATGGAGCCATGAGCTCATAAGGGGGTCAGTTCCCCCACAGTCGTCTGAGGGAAGCCAAGCAGCCAGTGCAGAGGCGGGCTCTTCCTGAGAGAGACTTATCTCTACGCTGCACCAGGCCCTGCAAATGAACAAACGAGTCAGCCCAGCCGGGCCAGCCGACAGTAGAAACACCACTAATGCAGCCTGATTCCCTCCTATCTATGCAGAGTGGCAGCCCCATAAATAGTCCCCCTTGCTGACAAACAGGAGGGAGGGCCAGAAGTGGGCACTCACTGATAAACAATGATGTATGGCAGGCTTCTGCAGCAAAGCCACTGTGCTCCTGCAGATTGGGGCTCTCCAGGGGAGGAAGGTGGAGTGACCCGCAGCTGCGATCAGAAGAAGGGTCATTACAAGGGTCTGACCCCCTGTGTCCTCTCCTTCCCCTACCATGGCCTTGTCATCCCCCACGAGAGAAGCCCCGCAAAGGTGGTCTACTGGCAGTTCCAACAGCCAGACACCAGGGACAGGGGCAGGGCAGCCAGGGGAACAGCAGGCAGGTTGTTCAGCGGCCCCTCCTCGGTGGCCAAAACACTGCTAGGACAGAGCTCTCTGGAGAAGCAGCTTTGCTGGGCACTGTGTTAAGAGCACGTACCCTGAGCCAGCTGAGCCGGTTCAAATCCCAGTCCCACCCACTAGCCTCCTACATAGCCCAGAGCAAGTTAGTAAATCTTCCATGCCTCAGTTTCCCCAGATGTAAAATAGAGATCATTAGAGTACCAAGTCACAGGACTGTGAGAATTACAGGAATCAACACATATTCAGTGCTTACTTAGCCCAACACTTGGAACAGAAGCAGCACAGCGTATCTGCTACTATTAAATAATTTCTTCCATAGAACATGTGCCATCCTCTCACCTAGCACATTTTTATGGAGCACTTATTATGTGGAGGACATTGTATTTGGTGCTGGGAGTAGGAGAACAAGTGAGAAATATAGCCCTGGCACCCCAGCAAGAGTTGTCTGTTACAAAGTGAGGTGCATCTGGCATTTTCTTGTAAATGGTGGTGTTTCATCAAATCTCACGTTGTCTGTCACTTATTTCACTCGATGAACACTTATGGAGCACCTACGCTGTGCCAGATACTGTGAGAGGCACCGGGGACATATGCGGCCACCCAGAAATAGCCCCCACCTTCGGAGCAGTTTAACAATAATCACAATAAGGCAGTCTGTGGCTGATGCTACGCAGCATCCATCACCCACTTTCTTCCTGCTCGAGCCTCAGCATGATCCATACCATCCCTCTGGCAAACTCCAGAGCCTGATTGGTTGGAGGACCCCTGCCTCTGATTGTTTGAGGAATGGGTGAATGAATCAACTCCTATAGAATGAGATGTAAGAGGAAGGTGCTGAAGGTCTGGGGAAAAGCTTCCTTTCCCTCTCCCACCAACAGTGTCAAGATTCCTTTTTATCCACGTTCTCGCCAATGCTTGCTGCTTCTTGTGGTTTTGATTTTAGCCATTGTGACAGGTGTGAGGTGATATCTCATTGTAGTTTTGATTTGCATTTCCCTGATGGTAAGGGATGATGAGCATCTTTTCATGTGTCTATTGGCCATCTGTATGTCTTTGTTGGAAAAATGTCTATTCGGGTCTTCGGGCCATTTTTTAATTGGATTTTTTGGAGTGTTGGGTTGTATAGTTCTTTATATATTTTAGATATTAACCTCTATTGGATACATCATTTGCAAATACCCTCCTCCGTTCAGCAGATTGCCTTGTCGTTTATTGATGGCTTCCTATGGCTGTGCAAAACATTTTATTTTGGTGTGGTCTCAATAGTTTACGTTTTGCTTTTGTTTCCCTTACCTGAGGAGAAATATCCAGAAAAATGTTAAGGCTTGTGTCAAAGAGATAACTGCCTACGTTTTCTTCTAGGAGTTATATAGTTTCGGGTGTCACATGTAGGTCTTTGATCCACTTCATTTTTTTTTTTTTTTTGGATGATGTGAGAAAGTGGTCCAGTTTCATCCTTCTGAATATAGCTGTCCAGTTTTCCCAACACCATTTGTTGAAGAAATTGTCTCCATTGTGTATACTTGCCTCTTTTGTCATAGACTAGTTTATCATATAGTTGTGGGTTTGCTTCTACACTATCCTGTTCTATTGATCTACGTATCTATTTTTGTGCATGTACCATACTGTTTTGATTACTACAGCCTTGTAGTACATCTTGAAATCTGGGATTATGATACCTCCAGCTCTGTTCTTATTCTCAAGATTCTTTTGGCTATTCTGAGTCTTTTTGCGGTTCCACACAAATTTTAGGATTATTTATTCTAGTTCTATGAAAAATGTTGGTATTCTGATAGGGATTGCACTGAATTTGTAGATTGCAAATTGTAATATGGACATTTTAACAGTATTACTTTTTCCACTCCATGAGCATTGGCTACCTTTTGTTTGTGTCATCTTCAATTAATTCCATAGTGTTTTACAGTTTTCAAAGTACAGATCTTTTACCTCCTTAAGTTTATTCTGAGGTATTTTATCCTTTTTGATACAATTGTAAATGGAATTGTTTTCCTAATTTTCCTTTCTCCTACTTCATTATTTGTGTATAGAAATGCAACCTATTTCTGCACACTAATTTTGTATCGTGCAACATTACTGAACGCGTTTATTACTTCCAATAGTTTTTTGGTGGAGTCTTTAGTGTTTTCTATGGGTAATATTATATCATCTGTAAATAATGACAGTTTTACTCTTTACCACTTTGGATGACTTTTCTTTTTCTTGTCTGATTGCTGTGGCTAGGACTTCCAGTACTGTGTTGAAAAAAAGTGGCAACAGCAGGCATTCTTGTCTTGGTTTTGATCTTAAAGGCAAAGCCCTCAGGTTTTTACCATTGAGTATGATGTTAGCTGTGGGTTTTTCCAAATGTACTCTTTATTATGTTAAGGTATGTCCCTTCTAAATCACTTTGTTGAAAGTTTTTTATCATGAACTGCTGTTAAATTTTGTCAAATGCTTTTTCTCCATCTATTGAAATAATCGTATGGTTTTTATCCCTTCTCCTCTTAATGTGGTGTATTACATTGATTGATTTGTGAATATTGAATCATCCTTGCATACGCAGAATAAATCCCACTTGATCTTGGTGAATGATCCTTTTAATGTATTATTAAATGCGGTTTGTTAATATTTTGTTGAGGATTTTTACATCTATGTTCATCAGAGATATTGGCCTGTAGTTTTTTCTTCTTTGAAGTCTCTGTCCGGTTTTGGTATCAGGGTAAAGCTGGCCTCACAGAATGTATTTGGAAGCTCCCCTTCCTCTTCTGTTTTTTTTGGAATAGTTTGAGAGGAATAGTTATTAACTGTTTTTTAAATGTTTGGTAGAATTCACCTGTGACTCCATCTGGTCTTGGACTTTAGTTTGTAGGCAGTTTTTTTATTATCATTATTACTGATTCAATTTTCTTTATAGAAATTGGTCTGTTCAGATTTTCTATTTATTCTTGATTCGGTTTTGAAAGATCGTGTGTTTAACTTGTCCAATTTGCCGGCATATAATTTTTCATAGTATTCTCTTATAATCCCTTGTATTTCTATAGTGTCAATTTCTGATTTTATTTATTTGGATCCTCTCCCTTTTCTTCTTGATGAATCAAGCTAAAAGTTTATCAATTTTGTTTACCTTTTCAAAGCATCAGCTCTTGGTTTCATTGATCTGTTCTATTTTTGTTTTTACTTTTTTTTAAATTTCTACTCTGATCTTTATTAGTTACTTCCTTTTACTAATTTTGGGCTTTGTTCTTTTTCCATTCCTTTAGCTTTAAGGTTAGAATGTTTGAGACTTTTCCTGTTTCTATATTGCTATAGGTCTATATTGCTCTATAGATCTATATTGGTCTATATTGCTATAAATTTCTCAAATAGAATGCTTTCATTGGGTCCTAGAGGTTTTGTACCGCTGTGTTTTCACTTTCATTTGTATCTACAGTTTTTTTTTTTTCTTTTAACTTCCTCTCCGTTTGCTTCATTGACTCATTGGTTATTTAGTAACATGTTATTTAGCATCCACATGTTTGTGGATTGTTTTTTTTTTAATTGTTTTTCTTTTCTTTCAGTTTTTTTTTTTCTAAGTGCTTTCTAGTTTCATACCATTGTGGTCAGAAAAGATGCATGATATTATTTCAATCTTCTTAAATTTATTTAGATTTGTTTTGTGGCCTAACATGTGGTCTATCTTAGAGAATATTCCATATACACTTGAAAAGAATGTGGTTTTGGTTGTTTTGGGTTAGAATGTTCTGTATATATCTGTTAAGTCTTTCTGGTCTAATATGTTGTTCAAAGATATTGTATTCTTTATTGATTCTCTGTCTGGATGATCT
Organism: Canis lupus baileyi; assembly: GCF_048164855.1. Lineage (NCBI taxonomy): Eukaryota > Metazoa > Chordata > Mammalia > Carnivora > Canidae > Canis > Canis lupus. Next base: position 70,856,853 of record NC_132840.1, read on the forward strand.
TCCATTAATATCAATGGTTCAAATCCCCTACTATTTCTCTCTTTACATTTGTTAATATTTGTTTTATGTATTTAGGTGCTCCAGTGTTGGGTGCATAGATATTTATGATTGTTTTTCCCTCTTGTTGGATTGATCCCTTTATCATTCTGTAATGTCTCTTACTATAGTCTTTGTTTTCAGTCCATTTTGTCTAACATAATACTGCTATCCCATTTTTTTCTTCATTTGCTTGGAAAATCTCTTTCTATACATTAACTTCCATTTACTTGGAATATCACTTTCTATCCATTCACTTTCAGTCTGAGTGTCTGCAGGTCTGAATGAGTCTCTTATAGGCAGCATAGAGATAGAATTTGTTTGTTTGTTTTTTTTTCCCATTCCACCATCCTATGCCTTTTGATTGGAGCATTTAGACCATTTACATTTAAAGTAAGTATTGATAGGTATGTACTTATTGGCATTTTGTTAACTGTTTTCTGGTTGTTTTGTAATTTTCTGTTCCTTTTTTCTTGCTCTCCTGATGACTGTCTTTAGCATTATATTTGGCTTCTTTTCTTCTTTTGTATCTATTATAGGTTTTGTGTTAGTGGTAATTGTGAGGCTCGTATGAAACATCCTAGGCATACCACAATCTGTATGAAGTTGATGGTTACTTAAGTTCAACACGTACTAAAAGAACTTCTTTCTTACTCTCATCTCCACATTTTATGTATATGTTGCCATATTTTACATCTTTTTACTCATAATTTTCTTACTTCTAATTATGGCCTTTTACTTTACACTTAAAGAAGTCCCTTTAACATTTATTAGGCTGGTTTCATGATGATGAACTTTTATTTGCCTGGGAACCTCTTTATTTGTCCCTTAATTCTGAATTTTAACCTTACTAGATAGAGTATTCTTGGTTCTAGGTTTTTTATCCTTTCAGTACCTTGAATATATTATGCTATTCTCTCTTGGCCAGGGTCCTAGGGTACTCCATGCAGAAATACCCTGGCAGGGTGGCTGGAGCTTAGCAGGGCATGCATGAGCCAGGGAGTCTGAGGTCTTTCCATGCAAGAGGCACTCGGGCAGAACAGCTGTAGCTGAAGTGGGTACAAGCCAGGAGGCCCAAGGGTGCTCAGTGCAAGGGGTACCCTGGTGAATCAGCTGGACCCAAAGTGGTATAGGACTGGAGTGTTCTGGGTACTTTGCACATGTGTCACCTTGGTGAGAGAGCTGGAGCTATGGTGAGTGCTGACTGGGAGTGTCCTGGTGTGTGCCCTCAAGCTGGCTGTGCGCTGAGCCATGGTGGGTGTGATCTAGCTCTCCCACCATTTGGCAGAGTTTAGGGCTGAATCCTTTGTATTCTTGTTGCCCTTTGAAACCAAGGCTTTTTTCTGTGCCCCAGGGCACTCAGAGCTAGAATGACCTATAGCTCAGAGCTCACCTTCCCTGTGGAGGGGTATAAACTGTGGCTCTTGCCAGCCTTGCCAAACTGGAGAGAGTTCCAGCTACTGTCTTGCTACTATTTGGCAAACTGGCTAGTTCCTTTATATTCTACTTGTTCTTTTAAACCATTGTTTTCTTTCTTTCTTTTTTTTTTTTTCCTGCGCCCAGGGTTATCCCTTTCCTTGTTGTTCACAGCTCAGAGTGGGTTTCCCTTCCTGAAGACTCCGACTCCCCTGCTGGTCTCTGTGTGGTCTATCTTTTCTTGTGCAGAAGCTATTCAATGTAGATTTGCTCTGTCCTGCAAGAGGTTTATTTAAGGTCTTCCTCCGCCACCATCTTGGACCAAACTTCTCCAGGTTTCTGTTCTCTGCTGCTAAAGCATCCTGTGGAATCATAGGCTAATGGTAATACATCTTACTATTAATAGTTAACATTAAAAAGTGCCTGACATTTCACAGTACACTTTCACATTTATTATTTTATTTGATCTCCAAACCAAACCCGTCAGAAAGCCTTTCTTTTCATCCTCATTTTACAAATGGAGAAGCAAAAGCTTGGGAGTTTTGATGACTCACACAAGGTTGTTCAGTTGGAAAGTGAGGAGCTGGTGTCTGCCCATCAGAACTTGGGCTGGCTAACTCCACCTTCTGTGTTCTCACTCCCATCCAACAGGACTACCATTGCTCCAGCGTTTTTTGGAACATCTCTCCTGGAATTGACTGTAAGTGATTTTAATAAAAAACAGTTCCAGGACAGCCTGGGTGGCTCAGTGGTTTAGCACCGGCTTCACCCAGATGTGATCCTGGAGACCTGGGATCGAGTCCCACGTTGGGATCCCTGCATGGAGCCTGCTTCTCCCGCTGCCTGTGTCTCTGCCTCTCTGTGTATCTCTCTGTCTCTCATGAATAAAATAAATAAAATCTTTTAAAATAAAAAATAAATAAATAACAGCTCCAGAAAGGGGATTCCTGCTGTTTCCAGAGGAATTCAGGCATCCACTAGGGGTTTTCTTTCCATAAGGCTTCCATAAATCTCTTTAGAAGTATGAGACTTTTGGAGCTGTCAAGAAGGCAGACAAAGATTGAAACTTAATCTTTTTTTTTTTTTAAGATTTTATTTACTTACTCATGAGAAATTGAGAGAGAGAGGCAGAGACAGAGGCAAAGGGAGAAGCAGGCTCCATGCAGGGAGCCTGATGTGGGACTCGATCCCAGGACCCCAGGATCATGACCTGGGCTGAAGGCAGACATTCAACCATTGAGCCACCCAGGCCTCCCTGAACCTTAATCTCTTGGGAAGTGGCCTCCATTGACTTGTCCCAGTGAAGAGAAACAGTTTAGTCCACAGACACTGCTAGATCATTAAAGAAGAAGGGACGATCCATTGTTACCCTTAACAGTGACATTTGTACTATCTCCCAGCACTGTTCTAGAGGGACGTGGTGCCAAGCCCAGGAAAGGAGTGCCATAAAATATGAAAGGAGGAGCCACATGAAAAACCTATTAACAAGCACTGGCTCCGAGAGCAGTAGAGAACAGAGTGAACCTAGGTGCAGGTAGAGGTAGTTTGGGGCAATAATTTTTCAGATCAGGACTAGATGAAGGTAGACTAGAAAGAGGCCTACACATATTTGTGGTCAGAGGGGAACAAGTCACAGAGCAAAGACCAAGGGGTGAGTACCGTATCTTATATGATACGATACTGTTCTAAATCTGTTAATAATACCATCTTGATATAATCCACACTAAATGTTTGTTAGCACACACTTTAGAGTCACTTTGCCATCATTCATCAGTACAGCCATCCATGATTTACTTCAGATGCTATCAGAGGACTACCATCTCTGCCTTCTGAATCTGTAACGGGGAAAAAACAGCACCCATTCTCCACCATATCAAACCTATTTCAAATTGAAAAGGTTACTTTTAAAAATAGGCTACGGTAATGTACTCGCTGGCACTACACACCTTGTACAAGAAAAGCAGAGGCAAGAAGGGTATGGGAAGTTAGAGAACCTTCCTTTACTGACTCTCAAACTGAGTGAAGCTCTCTGTTGAGATGATCTCTGACATTTACAGTGGAAACCTGTATGTTCTTGCTATGTAAATAAAATTATTGGTATGAAATGACATTAAAGTTTTGTCAATAAATGAATTCTTCCTAAAAAAAAAAAAAAAAACCTACAAGTAGGTCTGATGGCAAGGAATCCTCAAAGAGTGAAAGGTGGGTCCCACGGGCAGCATGGAGTTCAGACCACATGCTGTAGAAGGAGATGGTCCAGCTGATGGCTCTCTGACCACCCTGTTCCTTTGTTCTCATTCTTAAAGGTTCTGTGCACTGATTCTGAAAGTTTTACAAAAGGAATATCATAGTTGCCCTTGAGCCATTAATCCTGGTTCAAGAGTGGGGTGGGGAGCTGGAGAAGAAGTGATACTCTACTGCTGGAGTTGAAGACTATCCAGGGAACAGAAGAGGAAACAGAAAAAATAACATTCCTTTGGGGAGAGGCACCAGACCCCCAAAATAAGACAAAGTAGGACCACTTGATCAAAAGCTACAGTGTAACAGCACCTGCAGATGCCAAGAGGCTGGCGGGTAGGGAAATGGGCCCCTTTACCTTTTCAAGAATCCTTAAATGGCCCCTAGGGGGAATACCACAACCCGGTAACAGTGGGGGTAAGAACAGAAGGGAAGCATGTGAGGAGCTGTGAGGGCTGAGGGGAGAGATCAGCAATTTTTTCTGGCTCCTTATGCCCTTCCCCTCTGTACTGCTGTGACCTGGGAGCTTGAGGTTACATACGTGCCTGTCATGGAGTCGAATCTCCATTCTTGGAGCATGGGTTTGAGATTTGCAGTTGGAAGTCTTTGAGAGACAATCACAGAGAATAAAGTGGCTGACCAAGGTGGGCAATAACATATTTTTGTCAGGAATAACCACTTTTTTTGGTAACTGTTGCCATTTCTAGCAATAAAAACCCTGAGATTCAGAAAAAGTCTAATCACACAAGGCCACCCAAGTCTGCTCGTAGAGTTGGCATGATTGGTTGGCAAGCCCAGGCTTTGAATTCAGGTAATGATTCCACCAGTTAGTGTGTCTATAAAGACACAAATATCCATCTCGCCTCATTGTTCTAAGATGACATATGGAAAGGGTTTAGTCCAAAATCAGCCACCTCACTGGCACTGAAGAAATACTAGTTCTCCCCTTCTTCTACCTGAGAGACTTGCCTAAGCGTGGGTCACATTTCACTCTTTCTGTGTAGCTCAAACTCTCTCCAGTGCTACAGAATTTCTACATTACAAGCCTGGCTGAGTGTTTGACCTTCTGGAATGAATTCAGTGCGAATAATGTTATTGATGTCAATGAAATAAATCAACATTGTCTTTACTTTTGGTCTTGGATCATACTTTCCATCATCTGAGAGATATTGAAATTCTCCATGGCATGCTTGGGCTCTTAGCTTCCAGCTCACAGCAGAAATGGCAACAGTGAGCAATAACTAGGCACCTACTACCTGGTGCCCAGATTTTAATTTTGTAATACCATTCTCCAATTTTAAGAAAAATCAAGGCTCCTTGGAGAAATGACTGATTCTAGAGTTCCTTGCAGGAAATATAGAAGTAGAACCTGGAGCATCTAATTGTACCACAAGGTAAGGAAGTGCTCAAAAAAAAAATTTCAAGAATGGACACAGGAGCCAAACTAAAAGAGTTCTTATTGACCAAAGCTGGAAAAATCTGAGCAACGAAATAAGTAGTGTAGCATTTTTATAACGAAAATATAAAATAAAATCCATGAGTCCTTACTGATGTAAATAAATGATTAAATAAATAAATGAATGGACAAGGTACTAAACTACTTTTTGGAAAAAAAAATAAAATAAAATAAACTACTTTTTGCATTTAGTCTCATGTAACCCTCCCAGCAGGCCCATGAAGTAAGAACCATAATCTTCATTATGTAGAGCAGGAAACCGAGGCTCAAGGGGTTAATTAACTTTTTCAAGGCTACCTTCTGCCTCCCCCCACCCCTCATGTGTAAGAGACCAGGGTTAATCCTAGCTCCCTCTGGTGCTAATGTCTATGCTCCTTTTCCATACCACACACCAATCCCAAGTTAATATTTTATTTCAAATTATATTATTCATCTACTTCAAAAAAAAATGGAATAAATGCCAAGACTTCATTGTTTCTCTTCATCACTGAAAATGCATAGCAAAAGTTGTATAAAAACTTTACTGCTCTTCAGATTCGGTTCCAGAATGAATCTGTCCCTATATCTAATTTTAACTCTTCAGCCATCCTTCTATCTGAATGTGCGAAATCTCTGACTTTTTCAATATTTCCATCGGGCCATTGGACAGCTGCTCCATGTATCACTGTGGACAGCTTGACTTTGGTCTTAAAAATGTGGATGCCTTCACACAGACTTGCTTCTGGCATTACTCCATCTGCATATGCCACTTCTCACTTGCCAGGGGTCTCACCTGCAGGCTTATTTGCTGCCTTCCAAAATGGGACTTTACATTTTTGCTCTAAACATCAGCCACTCACCTTCATGTGAACACAGGACAACTCACACTTTGGCCGCTAAAGCTTCTTCTTCAAAGACAGAGTGATCTACTCTATGCTGTATTTCAGTTTCAATCAAGGATCCCCATTTTCCACAAACCACTCAAATGTCATCTCAGAGTACTAGATTCACACCACAGTGTGATACTCAGATCTCTTCATATAATAGTAAGACTACTCTACTCTCTAATAAAATACAATGTTAGAGTTGCCCTTTGACTCAGTGATACCACTTTTAATAATCTACCCTGAGGAAATAATTGAAACACAAAGATTTATGTAATGTTCACCACATCTTATATGCAATAACTAAAAATTGGAAACCATCTCAATATCAACAATAAGAAAATGGTTAAATAAATTATAGTGTGTAACTACACGAGAATATTATGAAGCCTTTAAAGATCATGTTTTCAAAAAAGATTTAAAGATACAGGAAAACATTTATGATATGGAATTTTATTTTAAAAAGAAAAAGAAAAGAAAACTACTTTCAAATATACAAAGGGCTGGAGATTGAAGATGGAGTTAACTTATTCTGAGTGGCTGCAGAGGGAGAAAGGGAAATAGTATCCATAAGAGAAGGCTACCAAGAAGAATATGGGGGAGGATTATAATTTTTCTAGTGGTTATGGCTGTCCAAAGTGTAAAGGATGTCCCGGGCAGGTCATGCTTTCCCTGGTATCAGAGGATTCCAAACTGAGGCAGGGCAACCACCAGATATGGGAAATGGCAAAGGAGCCCCAAACAGAATGTGACATTGGCCCAGAGAACCCATGAGGGTCCTTCCTCCTTTGATAGTATAAGATTGTGCTAGAAGCTTTGTCTTCTAACCACATATATGAGCATGATCAGTGTCAGAGAAGATGAAACAGAAGAGGCATGAAGAGTGAAGGCATGAATTTCCCCAAGTGATAGCAGATGGGTCCTATCTTATTACAGCACTGTTGCCCCTCACTCAGACTACAGGGGTCAGTCTTTGGCCTTCCCAAATCAAGAGATTCTTTTCTCTTCCTTAGGTGGCCTGTTTTGCACAGGACAACCCTCACATCCAGACATTTTCTTCTTATCTACTTGGAGCCTATTGGTATCTTCCTTATTTTAAGGTTTTGATTTATTTATTTTAGAGAGAGAGGGGTAGAGTGGGGAAGGAAGGAGATAAGCAGATTCCTCACTGATTGCAGAGCCCAACTCAAGGTTGAATCTTACAGCCCTGAGATCCCTGAGCTGAAATCAAGAGTTGGACTCTTAACCCACCAAGCCACCCAGGCTCCCCCTGTGTGTATCTTTTCAGGATGGAGAGTTTTGGTGTTCATTGAAGTGATACAGAGTTGGAGAGTCAGAGCAGCCTGTGAGGACTTCTGCACATCCTCAAAATTAGGTTCACTGTGGTTGTATACCTTACTACTTCATTAGCTGCAGATCAGGGTTATATGACATGTGTTTAGTTTATACAGGGACTTTGGAAGAGACTAGATTATAAGGCAGCTGATGACAGACCCCTGGAAAAGGCTGGAGAGGTTCTACTGTAAATACCTAAATAGAGATTTGTGTAAGACAACCTTGAAAGCAGAGTTTTTAAAAGGTCTAAGGAACACCTAGCACCCAGATCTTGATTTGTAACACCATTCTCCAATAAAAAGAAATTAAGGCGCCTCAGAGAGATGGCTGATTCTAGGTTTGGGGCAGAAACTACCTAAGTTGAGCCTGGATCATCTTGTAGTACCAGTAAGTAAGGAAGTGCTCAAAAAATAGATGGTTGAGCAGGTCCAAGGGACATAGGAGCCAACCTAAAAGAGCTCCCATTGGCCAAAAATGGAAAACTTTGAGCAACAGGCTAAATCATGGAGCATTTTGTTATAATGAAGTGATAAAATAATGTAGTGATATAAATGTTGATGTAAATAAATGAATGGGAAATAAGAGACAGGTTGGCAAAAGAATTCCAAATAATTTATGTAGGTCCTCTGCCCTCAATGAAGAGTTGCCTTGAGTGCAGCCTGCACAGTGACTTCCCCTCAGACAGGGCAGTATGGAAAAAGTGTAACTTCACAGTGGATTAACCCAAGAGACACACTCTCTGCGGAGTGATAAGGTCAACACCAACAGTGATACACCACGTATGTGATAGTATGTACCCTTTGCATGACATGAAGACAGCACATTTACCCTTTGTAGTCTTCCTTCCCAAACTCTTTATAGCCCCAGCCTAACCCTGAGGAAAACATCAACCAAATCCTAATTGAGGCACATTCTACAAAATACGCAGCCCGTCCCCCTCAAAACTGTCAAGGGCACCAAAAAACTTTAAAAGTCTAGGAGTGGAACACCTGGGTGGCTCACTAGTTGAGCATCTACCTTTGGCTCAGGGCATGATCGCAGTGTCCTGGGATCAAGTCCCGCATCAGGCTCCCCACAGGGAGCCTGCTTCTCCTTCTGCCTTTGTCTCTGCCTCTCTCTGTGTGTCTCTCATGAATAAATAAATAAAATCTTAAAAAAAAAAAGTCTAGGGGGTGCCTGGGTGGCACAGTTAGTTGGGAGTCCAAGTGTCAGGTTTGGCTCAGGTTGTGATCTCAGGGTCATGAGATCAAGCCCCATGTTGGGCTCCACAATTGACAGGGAGTCTGCTTAGGTCTCCCTTTCCCTCTGCCCCTCCCTCCCCCAGCATGTACTCTCTCTCTCTCTCAAAATAAATAAACAAATCAATCAATCAATGCTAAGAAGGGCACCTGGGTGACACATCACTTAATAAGCATTTGACTCTTGGTTTCATCTCAATTCATGATCTCAAGGTGGAGAGATCAAGCCCCACATAAGGCCCCATACTCAGCCAGGTGTCTGCCTAAGACTCCCTCCCTTCCTCTCCCTCTGCCCCTCCCCACCCTCTGCATTTCTCTCTCTCTAAAATAAATAAATAATCTTTAAATTAAGAAAAAAAAAAAAGTCTAAGAAACTGTTACAGCCAAGAGCAGCCTAAGTAGACACAAGGACCAAATATAATGTGGTACCCTGAGTGGAATCCTAGACGGTGAAAGGACATTGGTGAAAAATAAGGAGATCTGAATAAAATAAAAGCTTTAGTTAACAAGTAGGTACCAATACTGGTTTGTTAATTACGACAAATGTACCGTACTAATGTAAGATATTGGCAATCGGGAGAATTGAGATGAGCTATATAGAACCCTCTGTACGATCTTCCAATTTTTCTGTAAATGTAAAACTATTCTACAGTATGAACTTCAAGCCTAAAGAAGAAACTAGAGGATTGGGCCTGTGTGAGCACTTTGTGGAAGCTGAGTGAGGCTAGATGCTCAGAGAAAGGAACAAATCAGATGAATTTCCAACATTGGGAAACCACCAAGAACAAAGCAACAGGCCAGGAGAATGGGGGCATTTGAGGGTTTTTGCCTGGTTCCTGCCAGAAATGCTCCAGCTTACCTTGTCCTCCAAAACTGCGAGTCTGTCTGGGTTGACAGCAAAGCAAACCGGAGCAAGGATCAGAGGCTTTGTGTTAAGCAAGACAAAACTAAGCTCTGAAACTCTGCAGTCCACCAGCCGCTTGAAAACCTGCTATTTCCTATAGTCCCAACTCCAGGACTCACTCACCTGGAATAAAGTCGTTCTTTCATTTCTAACAAATAGATGTGCGAGTCCGGGGCTCCCGCGCCTTCCAACCCAGAAGATGGGGTGTAGACCAGGAGTGGGGAGCAAGGCTACAGGTCCGCGGGGCATCATCTGGAGTGGGGAACGAGCACATCTTCATTTTACAATTGCCAATTCACGTCTCTTGGAAGCAGAGAAACTGGAAGTCGAAAAGGAGGATTTGGCACCGTCCCTGGCTTCTGCCATCCTTGTGACACTGAGGACTGGAGAAATCCAAGAAAAAAGAGGCCCCAGAATGAATGAAAGGCTGAATGGGAAGCCGGACACATCCTTTTCTCAGCAACGGGAAGACCAAAGTTTAAAAGGGCAGAGCATAGTGTCCTGTGACCAAAGCCCCGTGCGCTTGTGCCCTGACCCCGGTTCTGGTCCCCTGCGGGTCCAGCTCCCCATCCTCACCCGTAATCCGCCAGAGCTTGGGCTCACTTCATGCCGGAACTCCTTCCTCCCAGAGCTTTCTCTGGAGCTGGTGGTTCTTTGAGCCCAGAGGGTGCCCTCAAGCAGCGCCTACTTATTTCTCCCACTTGCTCACATCCCGAGGAAAAGGAGTAGAGAAAAAAATTTGGGGGGTCTTATGATTAAAAAATTGGCTGGGCGATGTTTTATGCATGCATCTGTTATGCTAAAATAACCATCCTTTCCAACCAGGCCCACCTGCTGTCTTTTTCAATTTTAAGTATTTCTAAGTAGCAATCAAATCAGTATAATTTGTTCTTTATCTCGGCAAAACCATTGTGAAAGAAAAATGTGACCATTATGTTACATCAGGGAAAAATACAAGCCCTTTATTTGCAGCCTTCTCTATACTCTATCAGATCTCACAGTTGTCATTATGCCAGTTGTATTTAATGTTGTTCAAATGAACAGAGCTTTCTTTAATCACTACAGCCTTCTTTCCCCTAAATGCTTTTTCCAAGGTTATGGTTTTCAGAGATAAATACATAAATACCAATGTTATGAATACGTTAAGGGTATCCAAGAGACAGCTTTCAGGATTTGTAGCAAGAACCTGCTGTCACTGGAGTCACACAATAGCTGGCTGATGTTTTGAGTACGAAGTTACTGGGTATTAGGAGAAGGCCTGATACCCTGCTCCGCGGCAGAAGGCTATTTTGAGCGGATCACAATAGACTACTCAGCAAACGCTGGCTCTGAAATCTGGTGTCAGGATCCTCAGTGCTAATAACCAAAGGCACAAGTCCAGAGCCCTGAGCACTGGCCCTTCAGAGCTGGGTCACGGTGATCCGGGCTGGGGCTTTGGATCACACCTGCGGGCAGGGGTCCTTGCGTGGACCTGACACCGAAGGCAGGCCAACGTGCGGGCTGAGGGCATGATTGCCATCTACTGCAATGTATTTTATTTGCCATTTGCAAATTAGGAACAAGAGGTTTAAAGAGGTCAGAGGACTTGCTCGAATGCGAATGTCCAGTTAGCAGCAGAAGTGGGATTAGAACCCAAGTCAGCCGAAATGCATTTCTGCTTCACTACTAATTGGAGCGCATCAGCCTTTTAGCAGACCTCACATGGGACGGTTCCAAGCTTATACAAATCTTGCATTTATTCATTCAGACATTTCCTAAGCAAATATTTACGCTTTGCTGAGATGCTGCGAATAATAATTATCAATAGCTAATATTTTTGAGTGCCTGCGTCCTTCTAAGCACTTGGTGTACACGAAATCACTTGTCACTCCCAGTCACCCTAAGGGGTAGGTGCTATCACGATCCCCATTTCACAGATGAGGGACATAAGGCACGGCAAGGTTAAGTAGCTTGCCCAAGGTCACACACAGAGAGGAAACCAGGATTCACAACCAGCGGACTGAGTGGCGTCAGCACCCTGAATCACTGCAAAGGAAAAATATGTCCATATCATCGTAAGTGCTGGGGAAAAAAAAAAGTGTGGATTGAGTAAAGCATTGTATTTTGCCCCTGAGAAACTTACAACACAGAGAGGAAACATCTATGTAAACAAATAACTGAAATGCAAGATATGATATAATGTGTCAAAAGGAAAACATAAACAAAAACTAAGGGAGAAGAAGTGATGAATTCCAGCCAGGGACGGGGTGGGGAGCAGAGCAGGGGAAGGGGGAAGGAGGGAAGGATGGGCCATGGGACCAGGCAGCCACACTAGGTCCCCTCCGACCCCATCCATAGGGCAGATCACGAGATGCCACCGCACCTTCTTGGGTCCAGTAGGAGAATCACGGCTCTACTTTTTAACTCAAAGGGTTACATCCGGATCTAAAGGAGAGAATGTAAGCAAATGTGATTTATAAGCTACAAGTCCCCTACTGATTTTATGCATAACTGGTGGACTGTGGGCTCCTGGAGGACAGGAAAGACATCTTATTCATTGGTGGCATGATCTTCGCTCAGCTTGGGGTCTGACGTGTGACAGGCATTGTTGGCTCATAGAAGGGAGGGCGGGAGGAGGAGGGAAGGGAGGAAAGAAGGGAGAGTAGGTTAGGAGGAGGTAAGAAGAAGGAAGTGGGAGTGGAGCGAGAGAAAGAGGAGGACAATTAGTTAAGAGGTAAGAAGGGATGCTGTGTCAGTCAGGGCCCTCCAGAGAAATAAAAACAGGGAGATCGCACTCATGTTCCCATGCACGTACGTGCGCGCTTACATATATTAAGAGATTTAAGTCACTACATGTATTAAGAGATTTAAGTCACTGGTTCTTGCACTTGAGAGGGCTGGCAAGTCTGAAATCCACAGGGCAGGCTGCAAATGCAGGCAGTAGTTAATGCTGTAGTCTTAAGGCAGAATTTTATGGGGGGACGGGAGGATCTCAATATTTGCTTTTAATGCCTTCAACTGATTGGACAAGGCCCACCCACATTTCGGAGGATGATCTCCTTTACGTAAAGCCAACTGATTATAGATGCTAACTACGGCTATAGAACACCTTCACAGCAGCACCAACACAGATTAGTGTTTGATTAAATAACTGGGTAGTGTACCTAGCCAATCCGACACACAAAACTATCACAGATGCCATTCCAAGAGGAGAAACCGGTACAGCGCGGCACAGAGGCAAGGAACAGAGGCCGAAATTAGAAATTAACCTTTACCTTGGGGATTTGGCCAGGGGTCTGGGAGGAAGGAGGGGCTGCCAGCTAGCTAGAAGGCATCGCAGGTGGCTGGAGACAGCTGAAGGAACATGGGTACTTACGGGGTATCTGCTCTTCCATGTGGGGTGGAGATGTGGAACTTGAAACTGCAGACTCAGGAGCCCCCCTCCCAGACCTCTAAAACACAACTCCAAGGTGGCCCCAGGAATAGGGACTTTAAGCTCCCAGGTGATTCAGACATAACCAATCAAAACTGAAGACCTGAGTTCAAATTCTGCACCCACCACTCACTAGCCAGGCGCCCATTGAGAAGCTACCTTCCAAGAGCCTTGGTTTTTCCATCTACAAAATGGACCTCGTCGTAGCACATCCAGGGTGGTTGTGGGTGTAACACGTGTAAAGAAAAGGCAGAGGGCAGCAACTCACTGGTGCACCGCAGGCACATGTGGAACTGGAAATAGCACGTTGGCACAGTCAGTACTCGGTGCTATGGGGCCCGGCGGAGTCTGCTGCCGAAAGGCTCCGGATGGCCCGTTGGGAGGCCATCCGCCCTGGCCTCGAACCACAGGGAGCCAGCCCACTGCCTGTAGAGACACTGGTAAGGGCACGGGCTTCGGAGTCCATGACCAGTTCCCTCCGTGTCACTGCTGGGACACGGAGTAACCTCAGGAGTGGCAGCCTTGCCTCGTGGCTCAGGAAATGCCGCAGAACTCAGCCACGGCCCCCGAGCCTGTGCGAGGTCGCTGCTTCTGAGGTTGGAGCTGGGATGTGGTTGCCCTGCTTGGCTGCTGCTGGTTTCGTTGTTCCTCCTATACGCAGAGTGTCACAAAGAAGCATCCTCAGCTGTACAGCCAGCATGCCTGGGCCTCTGTGGGCTTCTGCATGTCTACGGAGGCCTCGGAAAACTAACACCAAGGTATCCAATGAGCTGGAAGGCAGCAGGCTTGAGAGACAGGAAGCTTGGGCTGGTCTTATGGCTTCCCAGCTCCATGAGCTTAGGGAAATTGTTTAATCTCTCTGAGCCTCAGTTTTGTCATCTGTAAAATGGGGAAGATAATATCTGAGTTTTCAGGTAGGTCATGGGGATCAAATGGGATAATGTGGCACAGGATGGTGGCCAGAGTCCCTCTCTTCTGCAGTTCTCTCTTCAGGTGAGGCAGAGCCACACTCTGGGAACTGCCTGCATCTTCCCACCTCCGTCCCAACACGCACGTGCACGCACGCACATTTGTCATTTGTCTGGTTGATATCCTTTAGATGTTAGGATAAAACTGTGCATTTGGGCAGCCCCAGTGGCTCAGTGGTTTAGCGCTGCCTTCTGCCCAGGGCGTGATCCTGGAGACCCGGGATCGAGTCCCACGTTGGGCTCCCTGCATGGAGCCTGCTTCTCCCTCTGCCTGTGTCTCTCCCTCTCTCTGTGTGTCTCTCATGAATAAATAAATAAAATCTTAAAAAAAAAAAAAACTCAGCACATTTAAAAAGTTATTCTAGGGGCACCTGGGTGGCTCAGTTGGTGAAGCATCTGCCTTTGGCCCAGGCTATGATCTCAGGGTGGTGAGATTGAGCCCCACATCAGGCTCCCAGCTTAGCGGGGAGCCTGCTTCTCCCTCTGACCCCTCCCTAACACTCATGTGCACGAATAAAATCTTTTTTTAAAAAAAGTTATTATAACTGCACTGTGGATGATCCAAACATATTTAAATAGAGTAACATTTGCAATGGAAACGAGAGAGAGCCTGGAAGACTCAACTGCTTTGGAGTCTGCACATTTGACAAACAGCCTGGCTGCAGCTGGTTCACCCCAGTCAAGTCCCCTCGCTTCTCTGAATGACTCCTTCTTCTCCTATGAAATGGGGACCATCCTGGGGGAAGGAATGAGACAACAAGGTACAGGAAACAGTACAAATACAGATGTCGGCTAATCATGCCAAGCAAGTGTCTGCTTGTTGGAATGTGTGCATCAGAGGAATTTTCTAGAAGCCACAGCCGTCTCTGCTCTGGCTGTCCACTGCAAATCAGAGGGCGAGTTGCACCAGCCTTCCCAGAGGCTGGTCTGGCTGTGGGACCTGGGCTGCGGTGGACAGACAGCTCAAGGGCCTCCAAACTACAGGGAATTCTCAAGTGACCACAACCAACCACCGTGCACTGGAAATCCTTAATTGGTGTATTTAGCTTGCACACGCCTTTCCCCCCTCCTCACCCAGACCACACACTCCTATACCTTTTGATTCTCAATCTTCTCTAGAGAGAGGCAACTCGTGAGATCACAAAGTGGGTGTAGGTGTTATTCTGGAATTCATCTTCCGGACCAGGGTGTGCTCAGCTCAGTGTCCTCTGCCCTTTCTATTCAGGACCGTGCAGTGTTTTGAGAGGGGCACTGAGTCATCAAAAAGACAGATAGCCTATTTTGTCTCTAGCCCTACTTGCGAAGGCAGGAAAATAGATTATACTCTATTTTACCAAGATGTGTGACTGCACAGGTGAGGACAAAAGGGGGGTTTTCTCAGGAACACTCAGTTAATCAGAGAATTCAATTCACCACCACCGCCGTTGCCACAAACATTGTGTAATTGAGATGTTAGACCAAGTGATTAAACATTGTCAGGGATGGAAGGGGTGAGAGTGTTGGGATTCATCTAATTAGATGGTTCTTGGGGCTAGGGTAGAACAGGGAGATCTAATCGGAGCTAAGAAGGAGACCCCAACATGAGCTCCGACATGTGCCAAGAGCCACGCAAAACACCTCAGGCTCTTGGGGCTCCTGGGTGGCTCAGCGGTTGAGCATCTGCCCTCAGCCCAGAGCGTGATCCCAGGGTCCTGGGATCGAGTCCCGCATCAGGCTCACTGCATGGAGCCTGCTTCTCCCTCTGCCTGTGCCTCTGCCTCTCTGTGTGTCTCTCATGGATAAATAAATAGAATCATAAAAAAAAAAAAAAAAGTCAGGATGATCCCATTTGCTTCCAGCAGTGACTCTGTTTAACTCCCATTTTAAAGATAAGGAGCCTGAGGCTCGGGAAGGTGATGTGATTTGCCAAGCTGACAAATATGGCACGGTTGTCTGACACCAAGTTTCCATACTTTATCCACAGTGATGGCAAGATCAAAGGGAAAAAAAGCACACGGAATCCTCCTCCTATTGAATACTGGGCGGTTATAACAATGACAGATTGAAAGGAAATTCTTCCAAAGTTTATCTTCAGATGTTCCAACAGAAAGATGGCCAGTTCCAGCACTGCAGGTCCTTTGTCCTTGTCCCTGAAGTGACGTTGGAACCTGGTAGATGAAAGGGAAGGCGGGCAGAGAAAACGCCACTCAGAGCGTGGAGGATGGGAGGTGGTCAGCTTTGAGAGGAAAGGAGGGGGCCTCTTCGGTCCTCTTCCCTCATCCCTCCTGCACACCTCCTCCTCCCACTGTTCCTAAGGTCATCTATCCCACCCCAATTCTTTTTTTTTCATTTTTAAGAATTTATTTATTCATGAGAGACAGAAGCAGAGACACAGGCATAGGGAGAAGCAGGCTCCTCCTGGCAGGGACCCCAATGCAGGATTCGATCCCAGGATCCCAGGATCACGACCTGAGCCAAAGGCAGACGCTCAACCACTGAGCCACCCAGGTATCCCTGTCCCACCCCAATTCTAAGACAACTCTCTCAGGACCCCCTGGCAGCCCCTGGAGAGGCAAACTGGCTCTGGAGAAAATCTAAATCATTAAGAAACATAATAATAACTGACTTTACTAGTAATACTGGGGAAAAGGGATAAAAAATGAAAAGAGATACTCTGAAAAGTTTTAAATGGAAGAAGAATACAGTCAAAATGCTTTCTACATAACACCTCCTTGATTTGAAGTACTAATGCCAGAAATCCCTCCCAAGATGCCTCAGGATGTGAATAATTCAGATTTTACATTTTTTACAGCTTCTGAAATAATAGCATTCAGTATTTATTAGAATATAATAACGTGCTTTAAAATTTATTTATATTATACAAACATTATACTAGTACATAATAGTATAGGATTATATGAATTATAATAGTTAGATCCTATTATTTTACTATTATAAAAATAACAGTATTTTGCACCAACAAAAAAATGCCACCACTTTTGTACTTAAGCATAGCATAGCACCCGTAATGCTGGAACACCCAAAACCAGTATTACCATCATGAATTATGTTCTTTTTTCTGCATCACCTCCCACAAGGCTGGCAAATATTTTTACAGCTCCTTGAGAAGAACCTTCTTTGCACATTAGCTCATTTGCTCCTCCCATCAACAGTACGACGAAACAGGAATTATTTCTATACACATTCTGCAGATAAGAACAGAGTCTCTGTGTCATCCAGTCTGAAAGTGTCTGAGACAGGACTTGAACTCGGGTTCAGGAACTCCAGATCCCAAGCTTTTAAGAAAAAAAAAAAAGGAAGATTTTATTTATTTATTCATGAGAGACACAGGGAGAGAGGCAGAGACACAGGCAGAGAGAGAAGCAGGCTCCCTGCAGGGATCCCAATGTGGAACTCGATCCCAGGATCCCAGGATCCCAGGATCCCAGAATCATGCCCTGAGCTGAAGGCAGGTGCTCAACTGCTGAGCCACCAGGTGCCCCCGGATCCCAAGCTTTGACCCTGTTTCCACAGCCTTCCAACCGTGCTTTCTTCCAACAGTGGCCTGAGCCCCGAGTGAGGCTTCCAGGTGCTGCCTCTTGTCACCCAGCCTGCTCGGTTCCCTGTCCAGCGCTCCCGCCTTTCCAGGGGGACAGGGGCAGCCGCGGGCCACGGCCAACATTGCCCCAGGGGGACAGGGGCAGCCGGGGACCACGATGAACACTGCCCCAGCCCGGCCGCGCCCAAAGCCTCCAGCTCGCTCCCAGCCGAGGCGGGGGGCAGGGGTGCTGGGGCTGCCGGGACAGAAAGGTTACAGTCATTTTCCCGGGAGGATGATCAATAACGTACACAAATAGTCGTTTTTCACTCAGAGACCTCTTGACAAGGACTGGGAGCGGGAGCTGCAGACGCACTGGGAGGGAGGGCACCCCCCTTTCTTCTGGCATCGGGTCCCAGCCGCACCCACCCGAGGCCGCACAGGTGGAGGAAGACTGCCCCCCACCCAGCGACGCCTTAGGGAGAATCAGGCAGAGGGAGGGGTGGCCGCGGCCTCGAGGATCCTGGCCGGAGACCCAAGGGTGCCTGGGATGACGGCGGAAGGTCTGGAGGAGGCCCAGGGAAGGGGACGCCCAGCGGGTGACAGTGGCTCGTGGCAGTGGAGCTACAGGCAGGGCCGGCCTCCCAGTGTGGCCGCGGCCGCTCTGGGCACACAGGGACCTGCGCTCAGAAGGGAGCCACATGCCTGGGCTTTAACCATCTATAGGGGTCACCTGAAATTTTTTTTCCTTAAGATTTTATTTATCTGGGGACCCTGGTGTGGCTCGGTAGTTTGGCACCTGCCTTTGGCCCAAGGCATGATCCTGGGGTCCTGGGATCGAGTCCCACATCAGGCTCCCTGCATGGAGCCTGCTTCTCCCTCTGCCTGTGTCTCTGCCTCTCTCCGTCTGTCTCATGAATAAATAAATAAAATCTTTTTTAAAAAAAGATACTGAAGATATCGGTAATGACTTCAGATCTTTACCCCTCCCAGGGAAACTAGAACACTTTATAGAAAATGATCCTTAACACAAAGCAGTTACTAGTAGATGGATTTCAAGTACTTGCAAAAGTCAATAGGATAATAATAATAATGATGATAATAAATAGCCATGATTTATTGAATGCCTACATTGCCAGAGGTGAATAATAAATATTCTCTCTAATCCTTACATCAACTCTGAAAGGAACAGAGTATCACCTCTGTTTCACAGAGGAAGAAATTTAGGCTCAGAGAGTCATCTCGCCTACAGTCGTGTAACCAGTAAGAAGATGGGATTTGGATTCACGTTTTTCTGACTCCTGGTAGTAAATTTAGTGCAGAATAGTATCTTACTGTCCCTATGCGTAAGGACGGTAATGGATTTTAAGAAAGAAGCCAAGAGGGCCTTGATTAAAAAAAAGAGCTCTTCCAGGCTTCCATGCCCAGGCCCAGAGGACTGCTGAGATGCTGGGCAGGGCGCGGTGCACTTAGCCCGGCTCGGAAGGGGAGGGTGGTCCCTGCACTGGCAGTTGAAGCTGGCCTCTATTCATCAAGAGCAATGTGACTGCAGAACAGCCCACCCAAACCATCCACGGGGCTTCTAATTAAGGTTGCAGGTAGCTTAGGTCACGGAGAATTGATTCATAAATTAAAAAAAAAAATTTAAAGTCCCTTTGTGCAAACACTGTGCCAGGACTGGTGGATCAGAGTAGATGAAACAGAGGTGTTCCCCGGCCCCACTGAATCTGCAGTCCCGGTAGGGCTGTCGCTTTAGATGTCTTTGACCACAAGCCAGATTAAGAAATACATTTTACAAAAAAAAAAAAAAAAAAAAAATTAAATTAAAAAAAAAAGAAATACATTTTACAAGTCAACCCAACACACATGACCAGTACACACACACACACGCACACACACACACGCACACACACACACACATACTCTGAAACAAAAGCTTCACAGAGCATTACTAATCCTTACTACAAAGATACACTATTACGTGTCCTCTTATGTTCTTTTTTTTAAATACTGGTCATGAACGATTGGATGGACTTTAAGAATGACCCATGAATCACAGGAAAAATCCAAGTAAGAGATGCAATCGAGTAAGTAGTA
Source organism: Canis lupus baileyi (assembly GCF_048164855.1). Lineage (NCBI taxonomy): Eukaryota > Metazoa > Chordata > Mammalia > Carnivora > Canidae > Canis > Canis lupus. The sequence goes on from NC_132840.1 coordinate 70,876,333, forward strand.
ACATGCTAACAAGTTCTAAGTTTCTGGAAGCACATCCCAGGAAGAGACCCTTCCCCAGACAGAGGGATCGGGGTAGGCTTCCTGGAAGAAATGATCTCTAAGCTGGAGTGTGAATCTAAGAAAGGTAAGCAAGAGCCAGATGGTGCAGGGATCATCACGTTCTATAAAGGAATTTGGACATAACCCCATGAGCCATGGAAAGCCACTGAAGGGTATGAAACAGGTATGGGAAGAACTATTGATAGATACTCCAGTTCTCCTTTTAGGCACAGGTTTGACATACATTTTCCTCCCCCTTTTGAAGTTAAATGCAGCCATGAGATTGTTTTGGTCCAATGAAACAGGAGCCTAAATGAGATGTGCTACTGTGCGTGGAAGCTTTATTTTTACTTTTTTAAAGATTTTATTTATTTATTCATGAAAGACACAGATAGAGGCAGAGACATAGGCAGAGGGAGAAGCAGGCTCCATGCAGTGAGCCTGATCGGGACTCAATCCCAGGACCCCAGGATTATGACCTGAGCCAAAGGCAGATGCTCAACGGCTGAGCCACCCAGGTGCCCCTACATGGAAGCTTTAAAAGCCAAGGAACAGTTTGCCATGTTTATTTTCCCCTGCCATAGTGACCCTTCAAAGAGAATTCAGCAATTGTAAGTGAAAGAACAGAAAGCAGTGTGATTCATTGAAGTCAGTGGTGAGTACTAAGAAAAAAAAAATGAAACGAAGAAATGAGATATAGAAGTGTCCTGTGGGGGCTTCTGGGTGGCTCAGTTGGTTAAGCACCTGCCTTTGGCTAAGGTCATGGTCCTGAGGTCCTGGGATCAAGACTGGCATCAGGCTCCCTGCTCAGTGGGGAGTCTACTTCTCCTTCTACTTCTCCCCACCCCCTCTTGCTCTTTCACTATCTCTCTCTCAAATAAATAAAATCTTTTTTAAAAATAAATAAATAAATAAAAGTATCGTGTGAAGATTCACTGAAAAGGTAATTTTGAGTAGAGAGTTGAAGATAAAGGGGTTAAGGATGCCTGGGTGGCTCAGTGGTTGAGGGTCTGCCTTTGGCTTGGGGCCTGGTCCTGGGGTCCTGGGATCGAGTCCCACATCGGGCTCCTCGCAGGGAGTCTGCTTCTCTCTCTTCCGTGTCTCTGCCTCTCTCTCTGTGTCTCTCATGAATAAATAAAATCTTAAAAAAAAAAAAAAAAAGATACAGAGGTTAGCCATGCAGCTATCCAGAGGGACAGCATACCAACCAGAAGGAACAGCAAGTGCAAAGGTCCTGAGGCAGAAATGTACCTGGTGTGTTTGAGGAAAAAATTAAAGAGCAGACTTGGCTGGAGTAAACTAAGGGAAGTAGAATGGGCAGTATTTCTCAGGCCTTCTGACTACAGAGTGTTTTCTCTAGGAGCCACAAGCTCTGAGACTGGATCCACAGAACACTCTTCAGGAAATAAGATCCTAGACTACCTCGGCTTAGGAAACAGGCAATGACATGGGTAGACCTTGAGGGCATTATGCTAGCAAAATTAGTCGGGTGGAGAACGACACAGTGTATGAACTCACTTACCTACAGAATCTTAAAAAAAAAAAAAAAAAAAAAAAATCAAACTTCTAGAAAAAGAGATCAGACGTGTGGTTACCAGAGATGGGCAACTGGGAGAAGGGAACAGGAAGAAGGTGGTCGAAAGGTACAGACTTTCAGGTGTAAGTACTGGGAACGTAACACATAATAGGACTAGTGTTAATACTGCTTTATGGTGCATTCGAAATTTGCTAAGAGAGTAGATCCTCGAAGTTCTCCTCACAAGGAAACAATGTGTAGTTAGATGACCTGATGGATGTTAAATTTACAGCTGTAATTGTTTTTGCAACAAATGTATGTCAAGTCATTAAGTTGTAGACCTCGAACTTATACAGTGCTGTCTGCCAAGTAGAGCTCAGTGAAATGAAGAAAAAAGGGGTTTTCTTTTTCTTTTTTTTTTCATTATTTATCTTTTCATCATTTCTTTTTTTTTTTTTTTTTCACTCCATTGTTTTTTCTCATACCATGCAATGAATGGTTGTGGGGCTTGGAGGAACAGAATATTCTTCGCTTCTCAGAGGGGTCCCCAGAAGCTAACCTGCTGGGATCAGGACTCTTGGTGACTTCTGCAAAAAATGATATTACCATCTGTGGTCAGAGAGGAGAACCGTCAAACCTCCTCCTTCCCCTTCCTCCTGAGAAGCAACTTGCTTTAAGCAAACAAGTTGTACTGAGTGGCTGAGATTTTAAGTCTTTTCTTGCTAAAAATAAACCTATTGTGGAAAATCCCAAAAGATGAAGCGCATCTCTAACCTCAGGGGGTGGAGCTACCCTCCCTCATGTGCAAGGAGCTGGGCTTCCAGCTCTTATCATTAGCAGTAATCTGGGGTCAGGAGGGGTCGCCTGGCTGTTCTCAGCTACGTGGGCTGCTTGCTGATTTCCTGGGGCCCTTGAGAGAAAAACACAAATTTTGCTTTAGAACAGTGCCTGTGTTTATTTAACAGTAATGATTCTTTCCTTAAGATTCTTGAATGCATGGCTCTCCCTATAGTCCTAAAACCCACCTCGTCCCTGATCACTCCAATGCCTGCATTCCAGAGGGTCCAGAAGTTCAAGGCCATGGTTACCTCCCTCTAGCCAGGACCGAAGGAAAAACAAAAACAGCTCTCACTGTCTTCTCCAGGGTTTCCAGAAATAAGGGATGGAAAGCTTCACCTTTCAGAAGCAATCTGCAGGGACAAAGGGGCCCAGAGCACCTCTGCTCCTGCCGTCCCCAGCTGCCTGGTCCTCGCCACCCCGCACACATGCTTAATAGTAAGAGCTGCCTTGTGTCTGCTCTACACCAGGCTCTGTACGAAGGGCTGAGTTTATTTTGATCTTTCTTTGCTGCAGAGTCACACACTTATTCCCAGGCGGTCTCCTGGTCACAGCAGGGACCTAGAGCAACAGTACAGTTGGATTGGAGCAACCCCAAACCCCAGCATTGGAAAATAAGCCTAAGGCACACCTACCACCAAACATTTTAAGTCATTTTATCCTGGTCTGTAACATCAATTAAACTGCTGCTAGATGCTGGAGAGTAAATTATGAATTAGGCATGGTCTCTGCCTACTAGTACAGATATATAGATGTAGATATATATAGTATACGTCTGTGTGCATATATATAGGATATATGAATGAATAATAAAGTCTGACTCTTGCATGATACATGCATGAAAAGCTAGAGGAAGGAACAGTTAGGGATGAGGAGATGTGCAATGAAGGAGGAAAATCAGAAAGATCAAAGTAATAACATTTGCTTGGACCTCAGAGGATGAGTGAGGGAGAGCATCACAGATGGAAGGAGCGGCAAGGACCAGCACTCAGCCTGCATCCCGTCCCCCAGTGTAGTTCACAGGAATCAGGTAGTGAGTCCGGGGGGGCTTTCACCACCCCAGGAAGCAGAGCTATAGCATCCTATCCCTGTGTGAAGGACCAGTCATCACCACACCGTCACAGACACATCTAAAGCCAACCATGTTCAAGGCCTGGGCCTAGTACAGGACCTGCAAATACACATACTACTACTAAGTTATAATAACCAAAGGGATTTCTTGAACATCTGGTACATATAGGAACCAACTGAGCTTTTCATGCTTATATTCTAACTTATTCTCCCAATAAACCTATGCTATTATAGCTATTCCCATTTTATAAATAGAGGAATGGGGACACCTGGGTGGCTCAGCAGTTGAGTTTCTGCCTTTGGCTCAGGCATGATACTGGGGTCAGAGATTAAGTCCCACATTGGGCTGGCTGCGGGGAGCCTGCTTCTCCCTCTGCCTATGTCTCTGCCTCACTCACTCTCTCTCTCTCTCTCTCTCATGAATGAATAAATAAATCTTTATAAATAGAGGAATTGCAAAGCCCCTACTGTAAGGAACTCACAAATGAGCTGCAGGGATAGGACGTGTGCTCAGAAAGATAAGCAGCAACTGGTAACAATGACTAACACTTATTGAGCACTCACTATATCATGGGTGCAGCGCCAAGGGCTTTACATGCATTCATCACAAAGTTTTGCAATTCCTGTATGAGGTGGATGCTGTTATTATACCCATTTTACAGAGAAGAAAATTGAACCCCAGAGAGGTTATGGAGCTTGCCCAAATCACACAGCTACTCTAACTCTAGAGCCTATAACTTACAAGCCCCTATGCTTAACTTGATAGTTCACTTCTGCCCACCTGTGCTATGCTCTATGAGGTGGAGAGAGCAGATATGAGGAACCTGATGAGGGAGTTCACGTTGCTGGTGTCACTGGTGAGTGTGGCTAAGCTGAGCTTTCTAGGAAGGGTGGGCTTCAGATAGAAGAAAGAAGCTGGTATGACCACAGGTGGGACACAAACTGGTTTCACTCCAAGCCAGCAGTCTCCAAGAAGTTGCTAAGGGTGGCATCTACATCCTTCAAGATTTCGCTCCATCCAGGGGCTCAGTTGGTTGACCATCCAACTCTTGGTCTGAGCTCATGGGTCATGAGATTGAGTCCTGGGTCAGGCTCCACTCTCAGCAGGGGAGTCTGCTTGAAGATCCTCTCCCTCTCTCTCTCTCATGTGCATGCAATCTCTCACTCTCTCAAATAGATAAATGAAAACTTTTTTTAAAAAAAGAAAGACAGAAACAAAAAAAAAGAAAAAAAGATTTCACCCCATCCAGAGTCTGACAGTCTGGCAAACTGGAGCACTTGATTTTCTTAGCTCACCAAGAAAAACGTCCTATTTCAGAGACTATTAACATTTTGCATATATAAACTTGGAATACCAGCTTATTTTTTAATCAAGAATTATATTCTCCTGAGACAGAGTAATTCTGTCCATTTGACTAGTACATCCTTTCATGTAGGAAGCCAACTCATAATCAGGTAATAGCTTATATTTGCTGAGTTCTTACTCTGCAAAACATGCATGAAGCATTATCGAAATAAGGAAAACAAGAGAAGTAGATATAGCTAATATGTGACGGCATTACACTAAGATGAACGGATGTGTCTATCTCCCCAACAAAGATGGCCCAGCCAGTGAGACAGGAATATTTGAAGTAGGACGGCCATGAAGTTCACTTTGTCACTATAACAGGACCAGCCATCAGATTAGTCTGATGGCCCAAACTCTGTCTCCTTTGTATGGTCACTGCCTTGGTGACTCTCTTTTCTTTTCACATTATGGCTGAGCAGTGTCACTTCTGATTAACACATGCTTCCCGTAGGTGTGTTAATACATTCAATCAGGTTACTGTCAAGCATTGCCGCCCAGGGAACTATTCTGTCTCCTGAAGGTGACTTTGCATATCTCTGCTCTGTACAGATCTTGAAGTTGAATTCTCAGCAGACAATCCTAGTTCCCTCATCTACAGATTCTTGGGAGATGCCTCACTTCAGCCTCCATATACAGACAACATCAAACAAAGACACCCAACATCCTGGAAAGCAATGCATTTTACTGAGGCAGAAAAACTGTGCAAGGAAATTAAAATTGGAGACGTGGGTTGGACCATGGAGCACTGAATACCAGAGTCATAACTGTCAAAAATCACCTCTGAAGTCTCCTATTGTCCAGATACCGAGTGGATCGAAGCACAAGGAAAAACATGTGTCTACCCATGTGCACACACATGCACAGAGCACCTGCCCTTTATGAGTTTTTATTTCAGAGTAGACATTATCACATCACCTGCAGGATCATAAATTCATTTACTCATTTCTAAATTCATTTTTGTCATTCACTCCATCTGCACATATTTATTGGGTGCTTTCTACGGGTAAGGGACTATTATCAGACAGGCATCTTCTGATCTATCAGTAGCTCTATCTCCTCCTCCAGCCTTCACACAGAAGAATAGACTCAGGAAATGGAGGAAATGGGGTGGTACCTACCCTGTAACCTGACCACACTCAGCCCCTCCACTCCAAAAGAGGTACTGAAGTGGGGAAAATTATGAAAGATACAACCATACATCATTTCCGCTCCAAGTCCAAAGCCTGCTTAGGGTTGGAGAAGGTGGAACAGATGAAGTCTGAGCCTGATTGGGGATTTGAATTTTAAACTTGACTGTACTGTGTCTTTCAAATACCAAAGGTGACCATAAAATTAAAGACGTCGTCTAAGGTGTCAAAGGGCAGAAAGAGAACATAGTCGAAAGCAGACACTGGAAAATAAGAAACTTAAACCTAGTCCATAAACATTGACATGATTCTTGGTTGGTCCAATTCGTCCCAACCCAACGCCCCCGCTGTGGTCTCTCCTCCACCGGCTCTCACCTAGACCCGTGCAAAGGCCTCCTGCCAGGCTCGTCTCCACCCCCTCCTGCCCTGATCCTGGCTGCTTTCACAGCCAGTCTCGGTCTTGAAAAACCTTGTGATCAAGTTCACCCCCTGCTTAACACCTTCTGTTGCCTTCCCGTTGCTCTGAACGAAGGCAGACCACCACAGCGGAGTTTACGGTTAAAAGGACATCCTTGGGAATCAGATGCGCTGGGTTTAATCCTGGCTTTCATCCTAGCTTTTGGCCAGTAAATGGTTGCTCCCATCACTGTGCCTCCTCTTTCCTCTGTAAAATGGGGATAATGTTGGAATCTGCACCTCCTGGCACAATGGTGAGGATCAGAAGAGTAGATAAGCGTTAAGCCCTTAAAACAGTGCCCGGCTCACAGCGATGGCTGCACAGTGTCCCATGCTGTCGTTATCTTCGGGAGCTGGAGATCTGAGGCTTAGTTAACAAAGAGTGGAGTGGGCTGCAGAGCAGAGTGGAGAGGCAGGCTCATGCCTGTATCCTCACTACCTGGCACGGAGCCTGGCATGTAGGAAGTGTTCGATAAATATTAGTGGGATGGATGGATGGATGAGATAAGTCCTTCCCTTAACAAAGCCTTCTGGCCCGAGGCCTTGAGGACTGCTTACACAGGACCCTGGCGCCATCTGCACATCTCCCCTTCCCCAGCTCGGAAGGCCTGTGGAAGGGGCTGCGGTAGCTTAGCAACGAGGGCTTCCATAGAGACAAAGCTGCAGACAATAAAATCAGGCTCCTGGTCCCACCCCATACTCAGGAGCAGAGCATGTGCAAACGGGAGCCCGCGCCCCTGCTCCCGGACCCCATCAGGCCCCCACCCCAAGGCCAGGGGCAGGCCCAAATGTACCTCGGGCATCCCAGAAGGAGCATCTTTCTGAGGCAAGATCATTCTCTCTGGAAATGTGGGAACGGAGGACAGGCTCAGGGAGGTGACCGGACAGGAAGCCCTTAGGGATGTCCTGCCACGCTGGGGGATCTCTGAGAGAATGGCCTTTGGTGCCCCGGGCTCTATAGTGAAAAAAACTGTTGAAGGCGGGGCAGGGGGTGGATCATGGAGGCGTCTGAAGGATCCTGAGGTCAGTCCCCACAGGAGGTCCCAGGCTGGTGGTCAGAAGAGAGTCCCAGATCTTTCACAAGCCACAGTTAAACAGAGAAAATGACCTCAGAGCCCACAGAGGGGGATCCCTGGACCAGCAGTGAAGGGACCCACCGGAATCCTGGTGATCTGCTGAGGATGTGCCACCACTTGGCTGCAGGTTTCTTTCTTTACATTTTAAGATAAGGGGATGGACTAGATGAGCCCCAAGGTCCCTTCAGACCCATTGGCCATGAACCCATGCCAATGCCTATCCCACCCATTCTCCAAAAAAAAAGGATTTACTCATCTGTATTCTGAAAAAAAAAAAAAAAAAAGAAAGAAAGAAGAAAGAAAGAAAGAAAGAAAGAAAGAAAGAAAGAAAGAAAGAAAGAAAGAAAAAAGAAAAGGGTCTCTCTTCTAGCCCCCTGCCTTCCAAGTGAGTCAATTTTGCAGTTAACTTATTTGGAAGACACAAGCATCGGCGTATCCGGCTCCCCGATCCTAAATGCCTGCTCCCCGAGCTGTAGGCCACTAAGTTTCGCTCACCAGAGTGGAAGGTGTGTTCAAAGTTGCCCAGGGTGAAAATGTGAAGCACGTAGAACCGGGAGGGGTCAAGCAGCCCGGAATCTACAGGACACCAGACAGGCCCTCTGCACCAAGCACCTGCAGCCACAGGGTGTGAGCAGTAGGGGATCAGGGAAGGTCCCAGGGGAGGATCGGATCCTGGGACTCTGGCAGGGCGTTGGCCACTGGGACAGGACAGGCACTGAGAGCTGGGCCGATGCTGAGGGGGAGGCAGTAGTCGCGGTGTGACCCGCAGGCCCAGCCAACCATGCATGCAAGCAGAGGACGGGGCCTTGGAGCCAGGCCAAGACGTGGCAAGCAGGGGTGGGGCAAGGGGGTACTTGGGGAACGCAATTTAGCTCAGCTGCTGTAGCTCAGCTGCCCATTCCCTTCCCGGCGCTGAGAAGCCAGTGCTGGGAAGGGACCTTTCCAGGGAAATGCCTGCCAAAAGGTGGTCACCTGTAATGAGGCAATAAACGGGGTAATTACCGGGTAATCACTGGCCCTCCAAGTGTCTGGGAACCTGCAGGGGAGAGCTTGGCCAACTCAAGGCCCCGCGTCTCCAGCAAGCTGGAAGCCCAGCTAAAAATTAGTATGGATGGGCAAGGGTGGAGCTGCTTTGCGGGCCCGCACTTCACCTTTTCTTTCCTCTCTTGCCTTTTCCGCTAGTCTGGCACAGGTTCAGGGCAAGTGCCGAAGCCTGGATGTGTGCTGGGAAACAGGCTGCTGCACAGTCCCCTGGCATCTTGGGATGGGGTCAGACCACACCCCACCTGCTTCGTCCCACCCCACCCTGCTCCACCCGACAGAGTGAGCACCTGCGCCCGCCGCAACTGCCTGCAAGAATTCAAGTCCGGGACCAACGCTGAGCAGAGATCAGTTCAACTGTATCACTGCGAGTTCGTGACCTGCTGTCAAAGTGGAGCTTCTTTGCAAATGTCTTTGCAAATGTTTTTCTCCTCCTCTGAGCCCTGGGTCCTAAACCCTCATAGCTCCTTTCTTCCAACTGGCCAAGTTGGACTAGCGAACCTCCAAAGGATGGGTATGACTAAACACGCGCCATGCCTGCAACTGTTGAAGCCAGTGAATAAAATGGGTTCAATTGCTCTGGCTAAGGACAGGGTGGAAATTTGGGGCGGGGTGAGGAATGTGAAAATGAACAAGATAATTATTTTAGTGTCTTTTATAGATCGCATGTCACTCTGTTAGCTTAGGAGCATTAAAAATGTATAACGTAGGGCTTGTTCTGCTCATAAAATGATCCTCTTTGGCATATTAAAATTTAAAGTATAGTTTATTCACGCACTAATTACACTTTTACTAATTGAATTTACCTTTAAATATTTCAAAGTTTTGTAATAAATCGAGCTACAAGATACTGAGCCTCAAGGTGTTTGTATTCAACGGTGTTTGAGAAAAAGGCAAAACCTTGAGAACAGAAGAAATCACCAGCCTTGGAATAAAAATGGGAAAAGGATTTGTTTTCTGGCATTATCTTGGACCTGTAAGGACGTGAACCTAAGTAATGGGTGACATGGTCCTTCACTTTATACATCTTTACATACATTAATTTGATTTTTCACAACAGAAGTAGAAAAAGGTGTTTGTGTTTAAAAATAAGGAGAATGGTACTTAGAGAAGCCGAGCAACTTGCCCAAGGTCACACAGGAATAACAGAGCTCAGGCTCATCCTTCTGGCCCCAAAATCCCATGCTCACTCACTGTCAGAGAGATTCCCTGACCAAATGCCCATCGATGGATTGACAAAATGTGATGCAGATAGATATAGATACAGATACAGATACAGATACAGATACAGATATAGATCATTTGACCTCCAAAAGAAATCAAATTCTAATACAGGCTACAACATGGGTGAAAGTTGCAACAGTGTGCTCAGTGGAATAAGCCAGACACAAGTAGTTAAACATTGCACAATTGCACTTGCAAGGTACACCCATCAGGCAAATGTAGAGAGACTGGAAATAGAATGGAGGTTGCCAGGGGCTGGGGGCAGGGAGAGTTTTTGTTTAATGGGGACAGTGTTTCAGTTTGGAATGATGAGAAAGTTGCCACAACACTGTGAATTAATGCCTCTGAATCATACATTTAAAAATGGTTAAAACAGTAGCCAACAGAAGTGTCCTTGAATTTTTGTTCCCTAGGGATCTGTTTTATTTGTCCAGCTCCTCTTTCAGCACTTCTTCCACATCCTCCATTTCTTATTCACACACCGAGAACCAAGCTTGGCCCTGGCTACTGCCAGATTCTGTTATGAACTACCCTAAACCAATTTGATGCCTCCTGTAGATAGTTGAGGGCCATGCTCTCATTCCCAGGGGGTATGATGTTACAATAAACACAACTTTCTGGCTGGACTCTCTCTTGCATACAAATATTTATTAGCAAGCTGGCCTCAAGCAAATGGTCTTTCCAATAAACAATGAAGCTCCAGCCTCCTCTGACCTTTGAGGCACTGGGACAGCCTATTGCATGGAGATGTTGCAATATTCTAGTGGTGGGTTAGGAGTCAGGCTTTGAAATTCTGATGAGTAGCTATAAATAGAACTGGTTTAAAATCTTAGGGTGCAAAAATAAGTAAATAAATAAATAAATAAATAAAATAAAATAAAATAAAATAAAATAAAATAAAATAAAATAAAATCTTAGGGTGCTATTCCAAAGAGCCGGTGCTACCATTGGACTTGGTGAATTTATACACCTTCCCCATACAGGGTAGGGTGAGCTCCTATAGGACATTCTGGTCAATATATACATTTCAAACTGTACCAAAAAAACCATTTCTAACATCCATCATGCTAATTAACAAAGCCTCTGGTGTTGATAAGAGAAAAACAACTGAAAGGCTTGCTCTCCCTGCCCAGAGAGTGTGTCTTCTGCTTGAGGGCTTTCAAATGTCAACTACTCAACCCTGGAGTATGTATTCCCCATCAAGATTCTTCACAGGGTGACTAATCACCCCCTACAGTTCTGATCAAAAGGCTGTATCTCACCAGTAAGGTTGGTACATAAAACACATATAGTATCTGGGACATACTTCTACTAGGAAATATTTGGTATTTGTCTGAGATTCACATTTAACATTGTGTTCTGTATTTTTGCTTGCTAAATTTGGCAGCTCTGCTCACTGAAGTATTTTGAAATAAACTACAGAAAATATAGCTTATACCTGTTGTAGGAAAAAGATATTTTAAAGTTCATGTTTTCCTGCTTTGTGAAGATCTCTAAGCCTGATGGCTCACGCTACCGCAGGCACAGATCTGAGCAAGCGGAACGATAAGCTACTTGTTTTAAAAATCCATGGAAACGGAGGGGTGTTCCTGGTCTCTCCGTGGTCCTTCACTCTTGATCCGTCGACACCTAGGAACATAGCCGCTGACACTGAGATCAGAATTCAGCGAGACTCGCAAGGAAAGAAGTCCTGAATCTCTTTTCTGTGTGTGTGTGAAATGATATTGCCCCCGGATGCAGAAAAGTGTCTTATGCTCTTACATGTGATACTCTTCTTGGTGGACAGGAATTACAATGATCTGATATTCTAGGAGGTTTCACATTAAAATCTCTTCCTTGCATAGAGGGATTTAGAATTCACTGGTAGAGGGTGGGTAAGGAGAGGAATAATAAAGACAGGATAATAGCACCTTAGCTGAAAGATTTTAATCATTCTAAAATAAAATGAATATAATTTTTGTCCCTAAAATGAGTTTTGTTTTTCAGGATTTTTCTAATTTTCATTTTTATTCTTAGTTGGGGGTGTGGGGTGGGGTGGGGGTGATGCTCAGGGCAAAAATGAAACATTGCCCCCACCTCGTTTCTTAAAGATTCCAGGAAAAGACAGGAGGGAGACCTTCTCATTGCGAGTCGGGGATTAAAGGAGTTCTCCCAAATGCCCCAGAGAAGGTGAATGGTTCAAAAAAAAAAAAAAAAAAAGGCAGTGCCCCCTGCCCCTCATCTGGCCCCTGGATCTCAAGAGCTTCTGGGAAAGGTCAGTGAACAGGTCAGACCCCCCGCAGAGTGCTCCAGGAGGCCCAGCTCCCACCACCCAGCAGCTGCAGCTTAATAAAAGGTGTGGTTGTCATGGCAACCTCAGTAACACTTTCAAATAGATGGCCAATTATTATTCACTCATTTACTGTTTATTGTAGCGATGCCAATCACAATGAACTCCAGGAGTGTATTAATGGAGATGTGATCTGAGCCCGGGGGCCCGAGGGGAAAGGCATTGTGATGCCTCATTCATTAGCATAGTGTGTTCAAGGTGGGTGGGCACCCAGCCACTCCCTCCCGCCCGCCTCTGCTCGGCGCCGCGCACACGCCCGGGCCTGCTGCGATGGCCACAGCCAAGAGGTCACGCACGACTCACTCTCCTGCTGGAAGTCCCGAGTGCACACTCGCGTCCTCAGACAGGCAGGTGGACAGGAAGCTGGCTCGGCCCCAGCAGGAGTTGTATTATTCTCACCTTCTCTCTGGACCCTTTCCCCAGCTCAAATTCTATCAACAACTGCACGGAGTTGTTAAACCAGGGCCAAGCCCTTGGAGGTAGTGGTGGAGGAGGGGGCGGGGGGCGGGGGGGGGGACCGGCCTGTTTCCCCATCCAGAGGCCTTAGAAGCTGATGTTTCAGGACACTAGGAGGGGAAAATATAGATAATACCCCTACCCTTTTTTTTTTTTTTTTTAGGTTTTTAAAATGTATTTATTTCTTTGAGAGAGAGAGAGAGAGAGCACACATGCACAGAGAGGAGAGAAAGAGAAGCAGACTCCCCGCTAAGCAGGGAACCCCGACACGGGGCTCGATCCCAGGCCCTGAGATCAGATCGACCCTGAGGTCATGACCTGAGCTAAAGGCCGACTGAGCCACCCAGGCACCCCAGGGCTCCACCTGTCAGGAAGGCTGTCCACCTACTCCAGGCCCTGCCCTGAAGCAAAGGTTACAAAGACAACTCCCATCCTTGGCTTCTTGGATGCATTACACCAGGCCTTCCCAGAGGAGAAAGGAAGAGGGCTCGCTGGATACAGGGGAAGCAGAGGGGAAAGGCAAGAGGGTCTCAGAGGGGATGGGATGTCTTATTGTGTATCCACAGAGCCCCAGTAAGATACCCCTCTAGTATCCAACCTGTTACACAAGCAACACAACCAGCCCCCCACCCCCTGGGTCGGTAGTGGTGACCAGTGGGACTGATGACCAATGCCTACTCTGTGTTCGATCTGGGCCTAAGGGAAAGAGTGGGGAAGAGTCTCTGCCAACCCAGTGGGAGGGGACCCCCAAGGTCAGATTTCGTTTACTTTAGAAAGTAAATAGAGTAGTATGCCATTCTTTGTACACTAGTGTACGTGGTAAAATCCAGATTTACTACACAGACTGTCAGGCAGCTCGTTACCAGGGAGACGAGCACCCCAAGGCAACCTGCTCTGCAGGGGGCAGCCCGTTCTTGCCCTGCCCGCATTTCTGGGGGCCTGAGGCTCCGAGCCCCACCCTCATTCCTGCGGCACCTCCCACTCACTGTGCCAGTCGGGACCAAAGACAGACGAGGGTGGGAAGGTGTGAGATGACTCACTTGCTTTTGCTCGTCTCTGCCTCTGCCCATGCTCAGGATGTGGGGGCAGTGCTAAAGAAAAGAATTATCCTGACACTCGTTAAAACCAGGAGGAAGACTTTATTCTAGACTATCAGGATAGTGGAGAGACACTCAAGTCTGAATCCAGACAAGTGGGGAGGTGAGGCCAAGGAGCAGAGTAAGGGGGTCAGCTTTGCACAGAAAATTGCCAAGAGTGGGGCACCTGGGTGGCTCAGTGGTTGAGCATCTGCCTTCGACTCAGGTCATGATCCTGGGGTCCTGGGATCGAGTCCTGCATCGGGCTCCCCACGGGGAGCCTGCTTCTCTCTCTGCCTCTCTCTCTCTCTCTCTCTCTCTCTCTATGTCTCTCATGAATAAATAAATAAGATCTTTTTTAAAAAATTGCCAAGAGAGACATCACGATGGGCGGCGAGGGGTGGGGGACTTGCTGAAGGCAAGCCTGGATGAGCAGATACAGGAGGGGGCTCTCTCTAAACTGGCATAGCAGGATGCTGGCTGCAACTGGACTCTGCAAGAACAAGCTCAGAAGAAGCCCAAGGTCATGGTCTAGTAGACCAGGACATGCAGAGGAGCCTGACCAAAGTTCGGCCAGGGGTGAGTCTTGACCCACAAGCACTATAGAGGAGCTGGGCATGTAGGGTGGTAGGAGCAGTGGCGCAGGGAGAGGCAAGTCTTTGTCTGAGGATGAAATCAGGCTGCACTCACTGGACAGCCAGCTAGGGAGAGTGTGTCACGCTAGAGCAAAGCTCAGAAAGCTGGGTGAAAGCAGCGAGGGGGCCTCCCTCCCCTCCACTGGGCTGAAGCTCCTGTCAGGGACCCTAACAGCTGTCCTCGGGCAGTTCAGACTGTTGGGCCCTGGGTCCTTCCTCGGAGAGGGCTGCAAATCCTACCTCCACTAGCTTGCTCTCAGGTGACCTCAGACCTGCCCCTTGCAAGCTCCTCTTCTTCATAGAGGAGAAGGTGATAATGGGTTCACCCTCTGGGGCGGTGAGGATTTACAAAGCCCAGGGAAAGCTCTGAGTGAACAGGAGCTCACTGTCCTCACCCCTACCCTGTCCCCATCTGCAGAAAAAGCCTGCAGCCCTCCCAGAGGAGGCACCAAAACTTGCTCTCTGAAGGATTTGGTCTCTTGTGATTTACATCCTACCCTTGGGATGGTGCTTATTTCTCCATCTGCACATGGCCAGCATTCATCCATCTGGATGATTCCTGCCCCATCCCACCCCACAGGAATTCCTGGGGAGCCAGCGCATATTCTCCAGCTGCTTCTCTCAGTGGTGGTGAGGTGCTCAGAGGGATGGGGAGTGGCAGAACGACACAGACCCACCACCATCACAGAGAAAGGCGACAGTGGTGCCAAAAAAGACCTGAGGGCAGGACTCTGGGCTCTCAGCCCAAGCTCCTGAAAGAAGGAGACCCAGGAGAGGTCCTGACGGGGCGCGCGTGGGCATGGGTCTCATGAAGAGCGGTGCCCAGAAACCAAAACAAGGTGGGGAGTGTGTAGGGGGATCGCTCTGATAGTTTGGCTAACTCTGCTCAAACCCAGCTAGAATGCTTTATGTGCCATACGCTGACTGCATGAGACATTGGGAACACGCAGATAAGTAAGACTCAGCCAGGAATGCAAAAGAACAAATTACCATACTCTATAGGATGGGTGGTACCATAGAATCAGGGGTAAGTGCTGTGGGAACAGCAGATACAACTATTGATTCTGCCCAGAGGGTCAGGAGAGACCTCCCAAAGGAAGGGTGTATTCAATTTGCTGTTCAGAAAAGGGATTCAGACCTGCATGTGCAAAGGACAGGGGTGAGAAAAGATGGGGCTGCTGGGAGAGCTGTGGCTCCAGCTGGGGATGGAGGCGAGCGCCAGGAGACACGATCAGAAAAGTACTAGAAAAAAAAAAAAAGTACTCGAGAAAAGCGTAAGTAGAGCAGGGAAGTGTGAGGCTGCTACTGCAATAGTCCTAGCACAAGACAAGGCCAGTATGGGTTTGAATTCCAGCTCCCCTTCTCCCTAGCTGTGGGATGCCAGGCAGTCCCTTTAGCCTCACTGATCCCGAGGCCCCCTGCTTGTAAAACAGGGATACTGATAATACCTCCCTTGTGGTGTGAGAACTGAGAGGCTATGAGGGCCTGGCTTATGTTGTAGTCGTTCGATAAATGGAGGTTGGACTTCAGGCAAAGTCACAGGAGGGACGTGTTTGAAGTGGAGGAGATAGTGTCTAGCACATAGTGGGCACTCAATTATCTGTAGAGAGAAGAACAAATTGAATCTAGAAGGGTGAAAAAGGAGTCAAGGGTGATCTGAAGGTTCTAGAATGATCTCTTGATGGGAACTAAAGGGGAGAAAAAGGAAGGAGTTAATGTGGCTGCCTTGGGAGCCTCCCCTTCTGCTCTCCTGACCTCCTCCACCAATTCATCCCTGTGGCCACGGCCCTGGGAAGGGGCTACGCCTAGCTGTATTTAGTTCCCTCCACATCTTGACAAGGAGAGATAAATGCACATAAACACGGGTACAACCCTTCAGTTTTCCACGGGGAAAGCGGCCGGTCTGAGGTCTAGTGAGAGGGGATAGAAAGCAGAGTCATGTTCAGTAGGGAGAGGATTCCTATTCATCACCTGGCTTCCAGGGGCCAGGCTCAGGGCCTTATTCTTTAAATCCTCACAATAAATCTGTGAGTTTGTTACCATTACCATCATCCACACTTCACTCAAGAGGAGAATCGGTCCCAGAGACGCTAAGGGACGAGCCTAACATCATACAGCTAGTTAGTAAGGAAGGCAGAGTCCAACCCGATTACCTCGCTTCAAAACCCCTGCTTTTTCCACCAGCCCCTTCTAAAGAGCCAGAGACTGAAAGAAAGCAGAAGAGTGTTGGTCTGTTCCAGCTGCTATATTTTTAAAAATACCAGACTGGATGGCTTATAAGCAACAGAAATTTCTTACAGTTCTGGAGGCTGAGAAGTCCAAGGTCAAGATGCCAGCACATTTGGTGTCTGGGGAGAGTCCACTTCCTGGCTCATAGACAGAATTTTACTGTATCCTCACATGGTGGAAGGGGCAGGGGAGCTTTCTAGAGTGTCTTCTGTAAGGGCACTAATCCCATCATGAGGGCCCCACCCTTGTGACTTAAGTCCCAAAGGCTCTACTCTTTAAAAAAAAAAAAAAAAAAAAAAAGATTTTATTTATTTATTCGTGAGAGACACACACAGAGAGAAGCAGAGATATAGGCAGAGGGAGAAGCAGGCTGTGGGGAGCCCGATGCGGGACTCCATCCCAGGTCCCCAGGATCACACCCTGAGCTGAAGGTAGGTGCTCAACCACTGAGCCACCCAGGGGCCCCAAGGCTCTACCTTCTAATAGCATCACCTTGAGGGTTGAGATTCAATACATGAGTTTTGTGGGGACACAAAGATTCAGGCCACAGCAGATACTAATGCAGATGCTAGAGGAGTATCAGAGTATGGAAGACCGAAGGGTACGGATGGGGTTGTGCATTTATGGAGGATCCCATCCACCAGCCTTGAAGGGGCAGCTTCTCCCAGCCCACTCACCCGCTCCTTGAATGGTAGTTACCGGGCCAAGTCCTGCACTTTCTGCCTCTGTCATGCTGCACTCTATCCTCTCAGCTAATCTACTAAGTTGTCCCAGCACCCACAGGAGGCTGGTCCTCCTCCAAGAGGCTCCTGTTCTCCAAGTGCTCATGGTCCTAGGGAAATTGGGGCCACACAGCAGGAATTCCCAAAGAAAAATAGGTTGCATTGGTCAACCTGGACAACCCAATGCATATCTCCGAATATCTGAATGAGCTCTTTAAGGCCACTGAGAGTCCATCAGACCCAGAGAGACCCAGTTCCAGAGGCCTCACCTCTTCTGTGAGCCTCTTCCTGACTGCACCATCTGGAATAATCATCTTTGCGGACTTACCATGTATGGGACATGCTACAGAGCATGTTATATAGATTTCCTCATTTAATAGCCACCCCCCTACACATATACACAACCCTGTGAGGTAGATTCTACTGATCCCACATCAGAGAGGGTGACTGAGGCAAAGAGAGGTGAAGTCACCTGCCCCAAAGCCCACAACTAGGAAGATACGGTAAAGGAGATGAACAGCCAGATGAAGGAGGACACAGGGGGAGGTCTGGAAGGGCCCAGGTGCAGGAGCTTCTGCCTCCATGGAGTCAGGATACACCACCCTCCAGCATGTGGATGTGTTCATAAACTTGGAGCTTTCTGAAATCTACCCTTCAGAGGTTTGCATGGAGGCTCCATTACCCAGGCACGATCCATGATGAACTCTACAGCCCCCAACCTTTCTCCTGAGGTGGGGGTGGGGCTGAAATTTGGGCCCTCAAATCGCACCTTCATCTTTCAGAAATCAATCCCCATCTTGGGGCACCTGGGTGGCTCAGTTGGTTGAGTGGCCCACTCTTGATTTTGGCTCAGGACTTGATCTCAGCATCTCTCTGGTTCAGGGAGTCTGCTTGAGGATTCTTTCTCTTTCTGCCCTTTCCCTCTGCTTATGCTCGCTCTCTCTCTCTCTCTCTCTCTCTCTCCCTCTCTAAAATAAATAAATCTTAAAAATAAAAGAAAAAGTAAAAAGAAGCCAGTCCCCATTCTGAAGGTATCTGGGGTCTCCCTGAAACCAGTACTCTCATTAGCATACAAAGATGTTTTTAGGACTCAGGGCATTCCAAAGGATTTAGGAGCTCTGTTTCAGGAATCAGAGACAAAGAGCAAATATATTTAGATCACAGAATTCCACAACCATCATGAGTGATGAGCTTAATAGGGCATGAGGATGCTGGAGCAGTGCCATTGCAAGAGGGGTGATTGGGTCCCTGGAAGGAGGACCTCCTGAATTGGGTACCTCGAGGCTGCACATCCTCTAGACATAATCCTGAACAAGACACTTAACTCCCTGAACCTTATTTTCTTCATTAGAAGAATGGAAATGATAACACTCTGCATAAGTCACAGGGTTTCATGGGGGACTTAATGGGATAATGGACATGAAACACTCTATAAACTGTAAAGCACCACACCAATATGAGGCTTTATTATAGAGGAGCACATGCATGCTTGCACACATATATCCCCGGGCACCCATTCATTCATACACACTCTTGCTCCAAGGAAAAGGTAGCATAATGATGCAGCCCCCTGCGAAATCACATGCTGGGACCTCCCTATGCCTCTGATCCTCCCGCTACCATTACCCACTTAGACTGAGTGGGTTCAGGAAGATTGAGGAGGGGCTGAAGAGCTTGGAGGAGGAGCAGGTGGGGCTGGAGCACAGACTGTTCAGCCCACACCTGCCCATTCTGTCTGGTGTTTGCTTTGTTGGCATTTCCTTCATGCACAGCACCTGGGAACCGTAGGAACAGCCCAGCCCCTTGGAAAAAAAGTGCTTGGCAGAGCAGAGCCAACCCCAGAGAGGTGGTTCCCATTCAACAGTTGGCTTTGGGTGCCTACGTTCATTCATTCGTCTTCCCATGCAACAAGATTTGAGTACCTGCTAGATCTGCACAGAACTGTACTTCACGCTGGAGATCCAAAGACAATTCAGTCCTGCCTCTGAGCCCCTTGCAAAGGCGGATACACGAACAAGGCCAGCAACGGGTACACTCAGCTTTGTGCAGTGCAGAGTAGACTGGCTAAGTATTGTCAGACAGCTTGGGGGGTGAAGAGGTGAAGAGGGCAGGGGCAGGGACCCGATCTCAAGAGGCCTGGATGCTATGTTGAGGAGTGTGGGCTTTATTCTGCGTGCAACGGGGAAGCACTCAAGAGTATTATAAATGGAGTAACAGGGGGTGCCTGGGTGGCTCAGCGGTTGAGCACCTGCCTTTGGCCCAGGGCGTGATCCTGGAGACCTGGGATGGAGTCCCACATCAGGCTCCTTGCATGGAGCCTGCTTCTCTCTCTGCCTGTGTCTCTGTCTCTCTCATGAATAAATAAATAAAATCTTAAAAAAAAAAAAAAAAGAAACGGAGCAACAGGAACTAAGCAAATCTCTTTTCCTTTTTAGGATTTTCTCCCCTCTTTTACTGTATTCCTCCTCAGAATTGCTAAATTATGTAAGGGTGCTGAGACCAGTGAAAGAATGTGAAATTATGGAAAGAAAACCTTCAGAATTTCTCCCACCCCATTTGTGATGCCTCTATACAGGTGGTTCTCAAAGTGTGTTCCCTGGAACAGCAGCATGAGCAATGTCTGGGTGCTTGTCAGAAATGCCATCTGACTATAGTTAATACCCCAGTGTGTCTAGTTAATCCTGTAGCATAGTGTATATTTGTAGAGTGTATCTGACTATAGTTAATACTGTAGTGTGACACTGTGGAGAGGTTTTAAAAGGTCTCATCACAGGAAAAAAGCAGTAACTGCACGTGGTAATGGATGTTAAGATTTACATCTATTGTAAAATGACCACCACAGCATCAATTATGTTATACACCTGAAACTCAGGTCAGAGGTCAACTGATCTCAATTTTTTAAAAAATGGGAAGAAAAAATGCAATCTGCTACAAACCCTTCGATAATCCTGATGCTTACTGAGACTGAGAAACACCTGCCCCGTGCAAGAATTTTCTACACCTGTTTCCAGATTCATCAAGGAAATATGAACACGTACACCTGTATGCCACTGTTTGTACTAATTGTTTTTTCAAAAATACATCCTACCTTTTACTAGCGAGCTGCTTCTCTCATGGTGCTAGACCTCCTGGTCAATAGATATGGGACACACTCATTTTTTAAAATGTGTATATAATTTTTTAGCGGGTGGCTATGATAAAATTTATTCAACCATTTATTGTTGAATTTTTAGGTTATTTACAATTATATGGACACCAAAAAAAATGTGACAATAGCCTCCCCAGATACTATCATGTATGGGTGCTTTTATTTTCATTGGATTGCCAGAAATAGGAATGCAGAATCAAGGGTTATGGTATTATAATTTTGATACTGCTAGCTCACTTTTCCCTAGAAATGTACGGATATACACTTCCATCGGTAAAATAGAAGATGCCTGTTTTCGTCACAGCCTCACCAGCACCTGATCTTGGGGTTCTTCGTATCTACATCTTAGAAAGCTCACTACAGCAATACCTGGAAAATAGATTTGATCCAATGCGGGAAGGGCAGAACTGGGGGCAAGGAATCTAGTTGAACTTCTGGATTAGTCCAGGTAAGAGCTAAAAGGCAGTGTTAAGGACGTGGCCAAGGGGATGGAGAGGAGGGGTCAGATCCATGGTGGGCGCTTTCACTGACATAGCCATCTGCTTTCCAAACGAGGAGCCTGGAGAGTTTATTGAGACATTGTGACTCACCTACATGTCCTAGGATTGCTGAGTGCTTCTTAACTCATCTACATGCCATCCTAAGGGAACCTGAACCCCCTCAAACACTCATCAGGTAAGTAACACAAGACCCCACTTGTTAGAAGGTGGAAGAGGGTCAGTAAAGCATCCTCCAGACTCAGATGGCATTCTGAAAAACAAAGCAAGCAACTCCATACCACGTACAGAATTTTATTCAGAGCAACTTAAACTGATGTTGGAGGGGGAGAGATCAAGTGGACAGATGACCCAGGTGGTACTTGACCATTCTCTGCCCCCATCCCCCACCCCATCTGGACCATAATCCTCAGCTTTTACCAAGTGAGGGGCATGGTGGGGAGGCCACAGGGTAATTATCTAAAGTGGGGCCTTCTGTGCACCACTTTATTTTATTTATTTTTTTAATATTTTATTTATTCATTCATGAGAGAGAGAGAGAGAGAGAGGCAAAGACATAGGCAGAGGGAGAAGCAGGCTCCATGCAGGGAGCCCAATGTGGGACCTGATGCCCAGACTCCGGGATCATGCCCTGAGCCAAAAGCAGACGCTCAACCACTGAGCCACCCAGGCATGCCTGTGCACAACTTTAGAGCCTTCCCACATTCTGGTCAGAGCACACTTGAACCTCCACAGGGCTCGGAGCACACAACCCCAAGGGAGGTCATTATGGAGCAAGAACAAGACAGAGGGCCGAAAATGGGGTCAGTGTTGCCAGCCCCCTACACCCCACCCCCAACATCTTTATGGCCTGTACAATCCTTACACGCCTTTCTTCTGTGAGGACCCTAGAGCCAGATAGTGAGAGGAGACTTGCACCAGCACAGCAGCAGTAGAAACAGCAACAGGAGACGATCCAGTACCAGCCCTGGCTTTTCGCTGATCCTCATTTTTGAGGGAGAGGGGCGAGGATCAGTCTAGCTACTCCTGCTGAAGGAAGGTGTAGACCAGGATCTGAGGACTGAATCGGCCTTGCTTCCCATTCCAAATCTTCCCAGTACAAAATTGAGTTCCCATCCTTCATTGAGCCATTATTTTGGAACTCTCGTGTAGAGTCTTTGCATTTTATTCCACATTTTGTGAACCTAATACATAATGACAGAGAAAAAAATCACAGCATCCATTAAGATCTAATCAAGCTGTATGAGGCACCATGGCATGGATGGGGGAGGTGAATAATTTTGAGTTTCCTATAATCTATTGATTCACCAGGTCCCAGTAGAGTTCTTCATAGGCCACACCAGACTATCGAATGGGCTTTGAGCAGGCCTGAGTACCACCACCTTTTCGAATTCTCTCATGGTGGCAGTGATCTTGTCACGCCCCTGCTCCCCATGGTATATATTGTTGTACATTTATTAATCTATGGTAACCAGCAGCTGTGTGGGCTCCCATTTTGGGTGCCCCATGATGATGGGTTTCACTCACCGGTGGTGCAACCTGAATTGCCCTCAGAACCAGATCCTTGTAAAACATCTACACCCAAAATACACTCAGGAATGAGGGAAATATGCACTAGGCAACAGTGGAGAGGGAGCCTGCAGGTATGTAGGTAGAGGCTAGTTTGTCTGACCTTGATCCTTTGCCCCCCATAACCATCAACAGTCTTTACTTCTCCCTAAAATGTCAAGATAGATAAGTGTGCATTTAGCTCCAGTGTCTAGTAGAGACAATATAGTCTGTCTGTTAGTGTGAGAGCAATATATGGTGAATTCCACACGGGGCCCCCTTTGCACAAACTAAAGGGCCCTGTTGACCTAACCCCTTGTCTCTAGGGGTAGTGGCATCCACCCCTGAAATTCCTCCATTAGCAGAGGGGCACTTGACAACCAACCTGGCTTTTTTTTTTTTGTTTGTTTTTGAGCTTCCTTCAAGGGAGTAACCTACTTTCCTTCTGTAGGCAACACCTTCCATAGGCTTAACGAGACTGAATTGGGTTGTCTAGATTTTCTCTTCGGGTCCCAGATGACATTAGATCTTGCCACAGTTATTTACGGAAGACCTCTACGGGCCCCCTTTTCTCCATTTTATCATTTGCAAGATCGTTTGTTTTCGCACCTGTCTGCTTCCCTTGTGATGGATTCCCTAGGTTCCACTTAAGTCTGCCACCATAGCTGCCACTGTCACAATGGGCCGATTAGCTACAGGGGCAAAGATAGATGCTCAAGTCCCAAACCATGTCCCTGGGGCTGACCATGAGCTACGGTCTTTCCTACCAGAGGAAAACAATTCTTCGTCTGGGCCCTAAAGCATTCGTCTAAATTGCTGGCCCTAAATGGCATGTTTCATTGCCAGCTCACACACAATTTCCTGTAGTTCTTCCACAGAGGTCAGGCGTAACAGAGGGAAGGACACATCCCCTTCCTCGGGCCAGGTTATCTTAAAGCTAGTGTTTGTTTATCCAATCAAATTAGCTAAGCCCCCTGCTTGTGGCACCTCATCTTTGTTGCAAAGCAGAACAAGTAGCCATGGAGGCCAACCCCAACATCCCAAACCCATCCAACACAATGCCATCTCCCCCAGTTCAATCACCCCAACCTCCCTTTAAAGCAGCTGGGATGCTGCACCAGTTAAGTGGCACAACATCCCTCAAGGGCATCCTCTGATGGGCAGGAACCTCCCCTTGGTCACCTCCAGGCTCACAAGTGGCCCAGGCCTTAGTCTGCATCAAAGAGTGTGCCTGAAAATCTTTTACCTCCTCTGTGATAACGTTCTCCTCATCAGAGGACTCATTGCCCCAGGAATCCTACAGCTTGGGACCCGGCTCTCCTGAGATGTGATAGTCCTTACTCTAGTGCTCAGCAGCCTGCACCCATGCATCTTCACCATGACCGCCAAGCATTCCTCCTGCTGCTGGACACCCCTGGACACAGTGTCTGTACTAGAGGAACGTGCACCCTGCACATCCCTCTCCAAAGCCAATGCTTCTCCTGCATGATCCAACTCTCTCCTTACTCATAACTCCCTTTCTGTGTGTCCAGAAAGCTCAGATCAATGGCCACGCTACTCCAGCCAAAGGCTGTTCATTTCCTTTCTGCATTTCCTTCTCCCCACCTCTTCCCAAAGGATATCCAACAACCCCTCGGGCATTCTCAGGGTGTTCCTGTATTCACGCACTGGTCCGAAGTGCTCCAGAGACCTGGCCAAGTCTCCCCATGTGGAGGTGGCCAGCCAGCATGGGACTCTGTCCCCTGGCACCCTGTAACCGGTCTCCTGTCCGGCCAGCCCATTGTTAGAAAGTACAGGATGGTCAGTAAAGCATCTCCAGTTGACAAGTCACTTTAAGACCAAGAAACAAAGCAAAATGCTCCATCCTGTGTTATGCAGGCTAACTTCCTGACAGGGGGGAAATCTGATAGACGATGATCCAGGTGGTCCTCAGCCACTTTCTGCAGCTTTTCTTTGCCCTGTCCAGACCTTAGCCCCAAGCTTTTTCCTGCAATCTGGTCTGGGCACACATTAACCTCCACGGGGCCTGGGACAAAGAGCCCTGAGGTCGGGGGCGGGGGTGGGGGGGTCATTGCAGGACAAAAGCTAGATAGATGGCCAAAGACAGGGTCACTGTTGCAGCCCTCCTCCCTCACTCACTCTTGCACCTGCAGATGACTGGGTGGGTGTGCCACCTAAGAGACACTGACCCATAGGGTGGTGTGGGATCTGTGGTCTGGAGGGTGAAAAAGGACCAGATTCCTCCTGGGATTTGAGCAAACACCTTCAGAGGAAAGCTACCATTGGTGGTAGCGGGTTGCACAGCAGAAAGTATGTGTAGAGACAGGGCTGGGGAGGCATGAGCGCAATCGGTTGAAATTACAGGTGAGTAGAAATGGTGAGTAAGCAGTACAAGCTGACTGGAGAGAAAAACAGAGCAGATGCACAGAGAAAAGCCAAAATGCTGAGAGAGAAAAACCAGGCAGCCCGAGGGAGACGGGGAAGCAGTTCCCAGGGTCTGTGGTGAACCCAGAGTCACCTTCCCCAGAAGTCTCCAATGCTGAGGCCACACCCCTCAGGCACCTCTGTCCTCCTCTCCCCACACGCTCGGGTGTCCTTCCAGGGATCTCTGCTCTGTACGACCACGGCTCGGGCAAGACCATGGCCACAGAGTCCCTGAATAGCCGAGCTTAGACTTTCCAAATCTGAAGTTACTTTAAATGACAGCTATGCACATCTGGATCCTGCCCTGAGGGGGATTTGTTGGAAGATTGCACCACTCAGAAGGGTCCCCCTGCCTTGGGGACTAAAAATCTCCATACCTCTCTGGCAAGCCCTTTCCTCAAGTAGATCTCTGTAAAAACACATCTATTTTTACTTTGGAGTGAGTCATTAGCCTCCACCAAGACAGGAGCATGAATAGGCTTGAAAACAAAAAATAACGAACATTTATTGGATGTTTATTACGCTTTGGGCATTGTGCTAAATTCTTTACACAAATTCATTTAAAAGTCCCAATAACCCTACGAAGTGAGTATTATTATCCTCATTTCTCAGATAAGGAAACTGAAGCTAAGAGAGGTTAATTAACTTGCCCGGGGAACAGGGCTAATACGTGCAAGAACCCGGATTTGAACCCAGGTAGTGTGCCGTTGCTAAGCTTGTCGGATTAGCTGGATCGGCTCCCACGGTGCAGGCCCTAAGGACACAGATCCTGAGAGGGGGGTGTCTGCCGGCGGGCCCCGGGGGGCTGGGGCACCCCCAGGATCTGGTGCTCCTTGACGGGATAAGACCTGGCCTGGAGCCTTAGGGAGCCCTGAGCATCTTGGGACAGGCCAAGGGCGCTGGTGACAAGCTTGGAGAGCAGGTATATGATTCCAAGAGGAGAAGGGAGGGAAGAAAGTGGTTTCCAGAGAAGTCAGAACAAGCCTTCTACTGACATTATTAGCTGGAGGCCAACCACCATCCCTCCCAGACTTCCATCATTCTCTGGCTGCCTCAGGCCTGGAGACCAATGGGTACTACGTCCCCAGACAAAGCCCGAGAGCAAAACGTCCCATCTGACCCCCACCTACCATCCCAGCTGCTTCCCAGGGGAGTCCCACTGGAGCATTCCTGGTCCTCACCGAGACTTTGCAGCCCTGCCCGTCCACCACCTGGCTGGGGATCAGGAGCCCCGGCCTGGACCCCGAGGCCCCACCAACAACTGTGGAGCCCTGGCTCAGTCATCTCTCCTCTGTGGCCTTGAGATCCCCCTTGGGAAAGGGAAACGGAGGCACTCAGATGCTGTGATGATGCCTCAGACTCCTTCCTGCCAGTTCCAAGGCTCCCCAAGAGAAAGATCCTCAGCTCTGGAGCCAGAAAGAGCCCGGTCCAGGTCCAGCCCTGTCACCTACAAGTTGTGTGACTCCGGGTGAGTCACAGCCGCCCCCGGCACCTCCCTCGCCTTAGCTGTGCAAATGGCCCGGGTGACTCGTGCCTGTGAAAACGCTTTGAACTTGGTAAAGCCCTTCGTACGTACACGCGCCAAGGATCAAAATCTGTGATTTGTTCCTTCCTCAATCCCTCCTGGAGCCAATCTGCCGGCTCCACGGGGAGGAGAATCCAGAAGGGTGGCCTGGTGCCAGCTGTCACCTTCTCCCGGGACCAGGCCCACTCGAGCCCCGCCCCCGGGGTGGGCGGACTCCGGCTCCGGGGGGGGGGGGGGGGGGGGGGGGCTCTCCTTTGCCAGGATGCCTACAGACCTCTTCCACCCTCCTCCTCCCCCCAGTGTCACCCCAGGGAGTCAGATCTGCTCTCCGGACTGTAGTCACCTCCAAGGTGAACTTGGGGCCACGAGGGTGTGTGACAGGAGGCGCCTGGCCCCGTCTGCTCTGGCAAGTGGAGAGAGCTCACCATACAACCATCCCGCGGTCCATTTGTCAAAGTTTGACGTCAATTTGCGGCCTTAGATTGGTTTTTGTTTCTCCGTACTTTGTTTTCTTTTTCGTGATGAATGGTTATTGTCAAGCTGGCTTAGAAGAAGCGATAGGCAGGAGGTGGGGGCCGGGGCGGCGACAGCACAGTGGTGGGGTTCTTGGTTGGGTTGTTGTTTGCATTTCTTTTTTAGGCAAGAAAATGGAGTGGGAGGTACCTGAGGTCACAGCGGGGTCCTCCGAGTGCATGCCAGGGTCCTGCGGTAGCTGCCTGCTTCCTCCATCCAGGCCCGGAGACGGGGAGACCGCTGCCCCTCTCTTTCCTCACCGGGACAGGCCTGGTCTGGGGGACAGGCGGTGTGTCACGGCTGTGGCGGCTGATGCTGTCACCTGCAGATAAATACAACCAAAACAGACCCAGAAAATTATTTCCTCTTAATGGAAAAATTATCAGGCCCTGAGCAGCCTGATCTAAGGGCTTTTAGAAGTGCACAGAGAAATATACTTGAGTCTTCTCTCTTGAAGCTCCTCTCTTCCCCACCATCCCTCTGGGGAGGGCTCCGCCTAAAAACCATCTTCTCCCGGATTGCTGCCCGGGCTTTGCCTGGCTTGCAGACGGTAGGATCTCCGAGATCGTGGCGGAGGACCACAGAGTTAGGCTTCTCAGAGTCTCCAGTGGTATGACCTTAAAAGGACAAAGACATCACCCTGCCCACCTCTCTCATCCAAGATAATTACATTGATGCCCAGAGACAAGTGACTTGCCAAAGGTTCATGGTCACTTAGCAGTTGGACAAGACACTGAGGCTTTTGACTCCGATTTCCCTTCCCATTACCCCAAACAGCCTGGCCAGTCCCTCCAGCTCTCCGAAGCCCCCTACATCGCTCACTTAAATGAACAGCCCTACAAGCCCAGGGACACTGGATTTAAGCCAGATGGTGCTTGCGGTACATTACACGACGTGTCCACGATTCTTCCCACCGTACTCTTGCCGTGGCTCACAGTCTACAGAGTAAACATCTCCACCCGACTGGCTCGGTGCTTGCATCTTGCTTTGATTAATGAAATGTTAGTGGATGTACCATGAGCAGGAGCTTAAATGTGCTTATGTGGTTTGGCTGGCTGGTTTGTGCTCCTGCAACCTGCCACGAGGCTGCTGATCCCAGAATTAGAGACACGTGGAGCAGATTTGAACACAGTCCTCGGCTTGAAGCAGAGCTGCCACCCTCGTCAACAAACATGCGAGTGAGAGATAGAATTACATATTATAGGGGTGCCTGGGTGACTCAGTTAAGTGTCTGCCTTTGGCTCAGGTCACAATCTCAGGGTCCTGAGATCGAGTCCTGCATGGGGCTCCCTGCCCAGCAAGGAGTCTACTTCTCCCTCTGCCTCCTCCTTGCTGCTCATGCTCTGTGTCTGTCTCTCTTTCAAATAAATAAAATCTTAAAGAAAAAAAATTGCTTGTTTTAACTTGCAGTTTTGCAGCAGTACCACAGCAGAGATCTGACTACTACGGATTGCCACTGTCCCCCTCAACATAGGGCTTGCCCCAGCTGCTTCACCTGGTCATCGGGGACCTCAGGGTTGCAGAGGAGCAGGGAAGAAGGGCCAAGAGACACTGCAAAGGCTGAAAGTGGCCCTATCCATGTGGAGCAATGTTCAGGGGCCCCGACTATAGGAGCTAAACATAGTCTGAGTCTACACTCTTCTTTTCCCTCTAGGTGTCCCCCATGGCAGGATACCTCTTGGATGAGTCGGGAGGGGCTAACTTCTGTCTCAAAAGGTCCCTGGGCAGCCCTGGTGGCTCAGCGGTTTGGTGCTGCCTTCGCCCGGGGTGTGATCCTGGGGTCCTGGGATCGAGTCCCATATCAGGCTCCCTGCATGGAGCCTGCTTCTCCCTCTGCCTGTGTCTCTGCCTCTCTCTCTATGTCTCTCATGAATAAATAAATAAAATCTTAAAAAAAAAAAGGTCCCCAAGTCTCAGAAGCTTGGATAGTTCATGCTTCATTCCCAATCATGCCACAATCCCAGATGGCAGCCAGGTTGAGAGGAGAGGCTGACTCACGGACCATTCATCTAAACATCTCTGCCATTCTCTGAAGCCTTTGAGTTCTGCCCTGGATCCACTTCATCCAGCACAGTGTTGAGCAAAAATGATAGTGTAGAAGATCCCTTAGGAGGAAACCCTCAAGCGGGTCCCTCCTCTCTGCCCAGGACAGCCAATTACCCCCCACACACCTCTGGGGCTAACGTCTCATGGCCTCTTGGGATTTCTCCTGGTTTCACCTGAAATTGGGACTCTGCCTCTCTTCTAGGCTCCTCAGTTCCCATTGCTCCAGGTCCAAACTCCCCAGCTGTGCCCAGACTCTTCGGACTGACTTGCCATATGGCCTGCCTGCCTGTGGTTCGTTTCTCCCGGGGACACATCTTCATGGATTCACTCCCACCTTGTTTCCTTCTCCAGACACTACAGCCACTTCTATGTTCAACCAGTCTTCTGAGATACCCCATTCTGGCCTCGCCAAGAGCAAGAGCTTACCTTTCATCAGAAAAAACGAAAAGCTACTTCAAGTTAATAACGGGGAATCACATCCCAGGGGAAGGTGGGTTCTAAGAAGAGTCATTAGCTGAATGAATCGGGGTGGATGGAAAGGGATTGGGATTAGGGAGAGGGAGAACAGTTAGGAGATGGTTGTCATCATCTAGGAGGGGATGACAAAGGCCTGCGCTAGGGCTGAAGTTGTGGGATGAAGAAAGGAGGAGCCACCCCTAGAGTTGATTGGGAAGGTGGATGGAAGTTTGGAGGCAGGCTTAGCCTGGGGGTTGGAGAGAGGGAGGAGGCAGGGTCACATCCCAGGTTTCCAGCCTCCGCCGCATCTCTGATAGCCTCAACCCACCTGCTGCCTTCCCTCAACCCAGCCCCACCAAGTCGCAAGGCTGCTGGGCCCTTCCAATCTACTTGGAAGGAATGTGGAGTTACATTTAATTAAAAGTATCTACACAGAAACGAGATTAATTAAGTCTCTTTTACCCAGGAGCCCTCTCTTTGTGTTCACTTAAATGAGGTTTTAAATGTTGTCTCAATGTTATATCTGGGCAAGATTTCTCCAGACAACACTTCGCGTGGTTCCGAGGCTCCTGCGTCGCTGGCTGGAAATTATTTAGTGATGAGAACAATCCAAGGGCAGTCTTCTCCCCCCCACAGTCAGTTGAGCTCCAGGCAGGTGGGGACCTTGGGCCACAGAAAGTCAAGTTTTATAATGAAATGGAGGGAAGTTCTCTCAGGCAAGAGCTAACTCCCAAGGCCACCTCTTGATGCAGAACAGGTGGTCCAGAATGGTCTTCGGAGTCATGTTTATGGAGTACTCACCTGATCCAAGTTGTTCGGAATACAAACGGCCTCCTGGCGCCAGGTGGCTGAGGCAGCGCCGCCTACAGGTAAGATGTCTCTTCCAATCAGTGTCTTGTTAACATAGCTCCACGTGGGAGCCAGGAGCCCGGCTGAGACATGGGAAGCACCCCGGCCACCTTCACTACCCATCCGCAGGCTGCTGACCTTTACCCTGGTATCTTTTCTGAGAACTAACATTCACGAAAAGTCCATCAGGCTGGGTCATTTTGGGGAGGTACTGGGGGGAGACAGGAGGTGTGGCCTGTGCTCCGGGCACTTACCATCACATGGAGCCATGTACGAACCCACCACAAGGCCAGTAGGGACAGGATGGAGACAGGGCAGGTGCAGCCACTATCACTACTTCAGCCTCTCAATAGGAGTCCACTAATGAGCAGCCCTGAGGCCCAAGGAGGCCTAGATGGGACCTGGAGCCTTGAATTGGTCCTTGAGCTTTTATAGCTTAATTAGGAAGGAGATCCACACACAGACTGATTGTTCCTGCCTCTGGGTTCTATCATTAAAACACAAAGGGGGTTTCTCCCATTGGATCTCATGGGGCCTTTTGTAGGGAAAATTTTTGTAGGGATATTGTTTTATCTGTGTTGCCCAGACTTGGATCATTATTAATTTAATTTGATAAGCATGTATTGAACACCAAAGGGAGGGTGAGGCATTGTGTCAGATGCTAAAGCTAGAAGACCCGGTAGGCTAAAACCTCATTCTTGGTCTCTCACAGTCTCTGGAAAAGACGATGAGCATCCAGCATGATAGAGGAGCAGGATCTGCACTAGGACAAGCCTACCGTCTTGCACACAGTGGGAAGAGACGAGGGGCATAAAATCTGGCCTGCAGGTGGAGGATCTCAGAGAACCTCCCAGGAAAAGTGTATGTCAAGCCTTACAAGATGAGCGGTGGTGACCCAGACGGAGAAGGACAGGTTCCAAAAGGTCAAAACCTACTCTCCTTAGCCAAGGCCCCTGAGCAGTGTGGCCCCACACAAGGACCCGGATGTGGAGCACAGCTACTTGGCTTCAAACCCAGTACTGCCACTTGCAGATGAGCCAAGGCTCTGAGCCCACAGCTTCCTCGTCTGTAAAACGAAGGAAATAATTCAGTACATGTTTCAAAGGGTTTTGGAAGATCAAATGAAACAATTCCTGAGACTCGCCCATGCCGGGCTCCCCAGAAATCTGAATTTCCCTCCTCACCTCTTGTTCTGCCCCCACAAAATGTATTGTTGTAGTCAGGTATGTTACTTCTGAGCAACAGAACTGATTCTGGCAGATTCAAGCAGAAAATGAATTTATTTAAAAGTTGTCCTAGTGGCTCCCAGGGATCAGCAAGGTCATCACAAAATAAGGCTTGGAAGATGGGTGAAGGGAAGAGAGACTTTGCAGCCAGAAGCACCGGCAAAGTCAGGTCACAGGAAGGAACTCCTGTCCCTCGGATGGCACCACTCACCAGCCTCACCAGTGGCCTTCCCTGGACTCACTTGACCCCATCACCGCCATCTGCCTCCTGGGTGCGTCAGCTGAGGGTGGGAGGCCCAGACTGTCCCAGCCTGGGGCATATGCCAGCCCTGCTTGGAAAGCAAGGAGCTAGAATTTTCCACACTCTGCCTCCCACAACTCAGAGAATGGGGAGTCCCCATACTGCTAGCAAAGCAGCTCGGATGCTGCAGAGCCCCACAAAGGAAAGAAACAACAAATATCCAGCACAGTCCTCCACCACCTGGGTCCTCTCCTCTACAGTAGCCTTCCTGTGGATGGGCCACCGGCAGCTGCCCTCACGGGAGGGACACCCCCAGAGGGTGGGAGCACTGACCCCATGAGGATAGCATTCTTCAGCTCAGAGACTCTGCAGCCACACCTGCTGCTGTCATGGTCCCCCCTCTTCTGCGGCTCACTCCAGAGCCCCTGCCCCCATTGATATGGTGAGCACGAGCCTCCTGTAGCCAAAGATTAATTGGTGGGGGATTGGGAGATTTCTCTTCCATAACAATGGGCTTTTCTGCTTGTACTAATAAGATGCCAATTAGGATATTTAGGTTTGGGGTTCAAGCTGAAGCTATGCCCACTTTCCAGGAGGTGGACAAGAGGGATGGCCCCTCCTAACTGGCTGGCAGGGGCGTAGGCATCAGGGTGGCCTTCACTGGGTGACACTGGACTCCTCCCTGGGATGCTGGGTGGAAGGCTGTTAGCTCTGGGGGAAATTCAAATGAAGCCGAGTCCCCCCATTCTTTCCGTTAGGTTCCAACTCCTTGGAGTGTCTTCAGACAGTGTCTTATTACATATGCCAAATGCTGTTTCAGAAAAAAAAGAGAAAAAAGACACAGGGAAAAACTCTTAGACACAAGAAACCAATTCTGTTTTACTTCCACTCTTCTCTTTGTTGCCTGCATCTCCTCCTCAGACCACACCCAGTGTCACCCTCCCCATCCCTGCCCCTGGGTAAAGAAAGTCCAGGACAGGGATGCGGACATCTGGCCCGTGGTCACTGGTCCTGCCCAGACACGACCACTTTTGTCCTCACTGCAGGAAGGAAGCGCCTGCAGTATGGAGTGCTTTCACACCAATAGTATGCTTCACACGAAGGGTGGCGGTGTCCCTGGAGGAACACAGGATTCATGGGGTGTTAGGTCCTCTGCCTGGACCATCTACAGGGAAGCCAGAGCACTTTCCAGCCTGTGCTAGAAGCTTGACAAATTCTGGAATTAAGGCGCATGTTTCACGGGAAGACACTTCATCCTGCGCTGTCCTGTCCCCTTTGCTAATTGTTTCCTGCCCATGCGCCCTGCCTCCCTCGCCAGCCTGTGCACATCTTGAGGGCCTGGACCACAGCTTCCAGTTCTCAGCAAAGCCCATGGTTCCAGGCATCGTAGTGAGGGCCCAGTTCATATCCACTGGTTGGCTGAGCTCCGCCTCAACCCTGCCAGCCTGAGCCTCGTTCTGAGGGAGGAGCCTTTCCCCAGAATGATAGACGGTGTGTTGGAGTCTGGATGGGGTGGGGGGGCAGGTTTGGCTCCCCACAGACACGGGCTGACTTCCCTGCTCCTGCTTCATGTCCTGTGTCAGTGAGCTGTGGCCACTGTTGCTGGAACAAATACTGCCAACTGGGTGGCTTAACACAACAGAAATGTATTCTCTGGCCATTCTGGACGTCTGAAGTCTAAAATCAACACTAGGCGGAAACCAAGGTGTCCCTCCAGGGAGGGGGTCTGTGCCTTGCCTCTTCCAGCCTCCCGTGGCTGCTGGGACTCCTTGGCTTGTAGCCACAGCGTTCCAGTCTTCAAGTCCAGCATGTTCCAATCTCTCCTGGCTCTGTCTTCACATTGCCG
Organism: Canis lupus baileyi; assembly: GCF_048164855.1. Taxonomy (NCBI): domain Eukaryota; kingdom Metazoa; phylum Chordata; class Mammalia; order Carnivora; family Canidae; genus Canis; species Canis lupus. Next base: position 70,909,834 of record NC_132840.1, read on the forward strand.
TGTGTGTGCGTGCAATCTCCTGTGGACTCTCTCTTACAAGGACACTCCTGATGGCATTTAGGGGCCATCTGAGAAAATCCCGGATAACCTCCCCATCTCAAAATCCTTCATTTAAGCACATCTGAAAAGACCCTTTGTTCAAATAAGAAAACATTCACAGGCTTCCAACATTAGGATCTGACATCTTTGCGGGCCATATTCGCCTATGGCCCCTGGCCCCCTGCTACCTCTTCTGATCTGGAACAAGTGTCCAAGGGTCCTAGAGTGGCTTCTCTAGGTCTCAGTTACCCCTTCTGGGGGACAGGAATGATTTTTCCCCATCTGCTGACTTCACAGAGTGGTGAGGACCGAGAGGTAATACATAGATGAAAGCATTTTCTGAGCCGTAAAGCCCCTCACAAATGCAAGACCATATTATTGCACTGGCAGAGTGGCAAGTTCAGCACTTGAGAAAACTATCAGATTTTAGAACATGTGAGGGAATAGGAAACCAATGTTATTCAAAAACCTCATTTACAACCCCCACCAAAGCCTCCGGCCCTCCCTACCTCCACTCTCCCCCGTGGCTGTAGGGTGTGACGGAGGCCTGTCTTGGGGGTGGCTTTGTGGCCTGAAAACAAATCATTCTTCACAGCTTGCTCCCAAGTCCAATAAGCCAGAAGGAATTGGTAGAGAGATTTAACGATATGTATTTCAAGAAAAAGATGAAAATGTGTCTACTTTTAGGAGATGTCGTAAAAATGCATCAGCCCCACAATAAACTTTGTAGTGAAGATGCATAGAGGGGAAACATATAACGCAGCCAGGGCAGTAATGTCTCATTTATAGGGAAATCCTCTCAGAGATCCATTAGAATTTGCCCCCCCCCACCCATGCCCTATGGCACAGCCTCTGCAAACCCGGGGGGGTCTCGCACCCCCCTCCCCCCGCAGCTCTCACCAGCCTCTACAGGAAGCCTCCTGGCTCAACGCAGCCTGACCCTGGGTCTCCCCCTTTGTAAGTCCCTCCAAGACATGCCAGCTGAAATAGTTGGAGGACCAGTTACACCCCAGGTGGGGGGAAACTATGGCCTGCAGACCAAATCCCATTAGCTTTTTGTTCTTATCAATAAAGCTTTATTGGCTGATAGCCCTGCTTGTTCCAGCCATGGGGCTTTGCTACCACCACCCAAAACCCATAACAAAATAATAGCTAATATGTGCGCACTGTACTCTGGGCCGAGCAGGGTGCCAGGCCCATAGGGACATCACCCTATTGCCCGCTCACAAACAGCCCGATGAGGTATGTCATACTAGTTGCGCAGATGAGAAAACTGAGGCTCAGGGAATTTCAGCAACTTTCTCAAGGTCTCACCAGCTAGAAGCCATCAGAACTGGGATTCACGGCCGTGTGCCCGTGCGACTCTGCAGCCCTGGATCTGGCTGCCGCGCTCTAGCACAGGTTTCCAGGTGAGCGATTTCAAAACCCTCTTGCAGTCTTCAGCAGCTGCCAGTTGTCTGGGATCTCAGTTTCTCCACCGAATTTCAACACCGCCTGCAAACCAGGGGCCCTGTGTTTCCCTCTGGGCTTCCTCCTCCTTCCCTCCCCTCTGGCCCTCGCCTACCCCAGCTCCCCAGCCAGGTGCACAGGTGCACAGGTGCATGCTCACACTGGCTCCGCTGATCTCTTTCCACAGTTCTGCATGACCCCACGTCCCAGCCGCCTCCCCGCCGCCTGGCCCACTCCTGGGTGAGTTTCCCCCTCTGTTCTCAAGGCTCCAGTCCGCTCCAAGGGGGCACCAGTAGAGCGGATGGGAAGCAAGGCATTTGCATTCCACTTCCCGGGGCTGTTCAGATCTTACCTGCAATTCTTCTGACAAATCCTTATCAGCGATGCCCATGGCGAAGTCTGTGGTGACTTTGTTCATTCTTATTAGCTCTGCACAGATTAGCTCTTCACAGCGCTTGGCTGGTTCATACCGATTCCTGATAAATGTTTTGACTGATTTTCCTGACTTGGGAACAGTTGGGGACTGGGGCGGGGTGGAGGTGGAGGACCGTGAAGAGAGGGGTGCTGGCGAGCCGGAAGGAGAGAAAATTGTGGACAGGATTACATCTGGGCTATGAAATATTCATCACATGCCTGCAAGAGGGGGGTCACACCTCTTCCCCAGGAACGGCCTCTCCACCCGGGGGGCGCTTTGAAAAGCACCGGTGCGGGTGGGCTGGGAGCACCTGCCACCAGCCCTCGGCCCCCCTGGGTCACAGAGGCTTCTGAGAGAAGGGGGCAGGGGAACTTAAAAGTAGGAAGAACAAACCGGCTCACGAGGGCTTTGCTGTCTTCCTCGGGCTCTCCTGCCTCGCCTGCCCTTCAAGAACAGCTCTTGATGGTGGGTGGAACACTGATGTCCTAGGTAGACCTAGCTGGGCCCCCCTTCTTGCCACCCCAGGTGTGCCTGAGAACTGCAGCCCACCCTTGCTGTCCTTCCCGGAGCTCCTCCGGCTCCCCTCTGAGGACTTCAGACCAGCGCTGGTCACAGGGTTTCATCGCTGTTTCCTGTATTTGTCCAACGAGATTGGATTCTGCTTAGAGACGTGCAGGCGCCACCCCCCTTCCAAGCTCCTGGCCCCGGGACTGGGGCCTTGGTAGATGTGGGAAAGCTCTTCGCTGAGCTCCCTAGGCTCCGTTCCCTTGGCGGGGTTGGCCAGCAGGTACCTGTACCCCACGCAGACGCCGCCAAAGGACTGCCACACTCGCTCTTCCCAAACCTAGATGAGGCTTTCCAGTTTCCCTTAACTCAAGTCTCCAAGCAACTTCTGATCAAGTGGAATCGACGGGGAGACGGACCCCTATGTGCCAACCTGGTTCTCCGGCCTGTCCCCTGCAAGCAAGCGCCTTTCGAGCAGACACCGCCTTTATTTTCTAAGAGGCCCTCTGGTCCCTGTAAAAAACGGGTGTTCCATATGCATTTGGAGATGAAACAGAGAACGAGTCTCCTTCTGGACATGAATGTGCTTCCTAAACCACCGTGGACCTCAGGGGAAAGCTATCCTACAACTTTCTGTAGGTGTCTGGTCAAGGCTTACTCTCTAACAATTCCTTCAGGCGTCTCACCCAAATCCTTCATGCTGAATAAGTGCATGTACTCCAGGGCCTTTCCCTCCTGGGACATATCATATGCTCTGAGAAGAGGAGATCGCCTTCCCCATTGCCCTCAGCCACTGCCCACAGGGTTAAACTGTGGTGCCCGCCGCCTCCGTCTGGGGGAAGCCAACCCATGCCAAGCAGATGGCCCTCAGTCTGGTCCCCAGTGGAGGCCCCGCTGCCCACCACGAGAAGGCCTGGAAACTCTTGAAGGTTCTCTCTTGCTGCAACCACAGATTCCTCATTAGCCTTTTGCCAGATTTATCTTCTCACGGGTAGCCTGCAGCGCTTTGATTTGTCCTGCTGTCACCAGGACTAATGTTGATGGCAGCACCCCCCGGGGGCGTCGGGCTCTCCAGCCTCCTGCCAGAGGCCTCAAGGAAAATGGATGAGCAACTGACCTGCAAAATAAATACCAGGTTTCCAGGTTCTGATAAAGATTAAATATTGGAGGAGTCATTTCAAATGAATATATAAAAGCAAATGGAAGAAGCCTTTTAGACAGCGACAGAGTGAAGTACAGGCAAACAAAGAGAGATGTCTTCGGGGGAGCTCGATGGCAGGGAAGTTCGAGGCTCGGGATGCAATCTGCCCACCAATACCCCAGCTTCAGGAAAGGTTCCAAAACAGTCATCCCTGCTTCCCTCCCCCTTCCCCACCCAGACAGTGAAGAAGAGAAAGTGCTAAGCTCCAAAGCCGCGTGCCAGCGTGATGCTGAAGTCAGCTCTGCTGACGCTGGCCCATCCAACCGAGGGAGAAGCCCCATTACTCAACACCATCTGCCTTCGGCGTGGGGCAGCCAAGAGCCGGGATTATTGGCGGGGACGGGGCTCGGAGGCCCCAAAGGAGAGAGGTGGTGGGGAGAGCAAGGTGAGGCATCGCCGACACAGGACGGGGAGCAGGGAGAGGAGCCAAACGTCAGCAGATGGAGCCCGTGTTCCTTGAGCCTGGGGTACAGCGAGGGCTGCTGGTCAGGAACTTGCGCGGATTGATTGCACATCCCGAAACCCAAGGAGCCAGGATCTCCTGTCTAGACTCGGAAGGTGCTCGAGCTGGAAGGGAACAGGAGGGGAGCTAGATGGCACGACGCTAGGCCAGACGCTCGTGACCCCCGACAGCCCCATGAGCTGGGCGTTGCCGTCACACGTTCCAGGGGAGGTCGAGGCTGGGGGACCAAGGGCCAAGAGGTGGGGTGCAGAGAGAAAGGGGGGAGCGTGTAGACGGAGCTGTCACCGGGGCCTGGGCCCCTGCGGATTCTTCATCTGGTTCACGGGGTCCTTGGACACCCGGCCGTGGGCGCCGCTGACCCCGTCTATTAGCGAGTCCGCATCTGGGCCTCGGTGAGGTCGCGAGCGCGCAGTGTGAGCGCGGTGGGCCTAACCGTGCGTGGCTCCGGATTCCATTCTCTCTCTAACAGGGATGATTTGTAGACGGCCTTGAGGGAACGGGGAGATAGATGAAGCGTCACTGAGTTTTAGGCAGAGCTGCCAACTTGGTTTGAGCCAGAGAGAGTGAGCCTTGAGTGGGTTTGTATATGAAGGCAAAATGGGGGTGTCAGCTGCCTTCACCCTCTCCTCCCAGCCATGGTGACAGCCCAGCCAGCCTTCGGGGCCCTCGGTCCTCTGGCCCGAGCCGTCTCCAGGGAGGGCTTTTCTCACCAGAGCTGACATGTCTCTTCTGCTCCGCCAGCACCGGGGTTGTAAGGGCATCGTGGCTGCGCAAATCCCGGGGAGCATAATCCGCCGTGCCCACCGTGGCTGCCCGGACGCAGCCCAGCTCCCCAGCCCCATCTTCCTCGAGGGCACCACTCTGTCCGCAGATGCCGCATGAGGGAGAAGAGGTGCCCAGGACAAGAGTGATTTCAAGTGCATCTCTACCTTTGGGGTTCAGAGCGAGCCTGACGTGGGCTGGCAGGGTGGAGGCCTCGGGGTGCTCCTACTCGTGTTCATCCTAATAACTGATTTCACTCAGATCAACAAATATTGACTGAGTACCTGTTCAGTGGCCTCTTTTGCGCTGGCCACTGGGCACTCAGAGGTGAGCAGGACAGTCCTCGCCCTCGAGAAGCCCCCTCACTGCCTGGTGGGGGACACAGACACAAATGGCCAGCATGGTCGTTGCCTCTGGAAATCCATTTTTGATCCCTGAAGCACTCTCCCAACCATTCCCACAAAACAGGTGCTGCTACTCCCCCTTTTGGGGCCCAGAAATCCAGAGCCCACCAAGGTAGTGGGTCTGCCCCAAGCTGCCCAGCAGCTGGCAGCAGGTCTGAGGACAGCAGTGGGGACAGGTCTCCCCGGCCCTCAGGCCTCACCCCCTGTGCCAGGCCATGCCTCTCCCTCCGGCATCAGGCTGCCTGGTGCCTTTCAGAGAGCCAAGAGCTCGCTCCCGGGTCTCCGGCAGCCCTGCAGGACTCCCGACAGGCCAGGTCACTGGCCTGACAGTCACAGCAGAGAGGGTCTATGGAGTCAGGGAAGAATGAAGTGTCCAGAACAATTCTCATCTCCGGACCTTCACTTCTCTCCATATTACTGTGTAAACTGTTTCCCCGGGCACCAGGGCAATTTAGCAAGTGTATTTTGCATCACTCGAGCAATTTCTGACATTAAGTCTCCCCGGGCTTTCTTGGGTCACTTCTCCTGCTCCAATACCACCTCTCCTGGCTTCGAGAGACAGCGGCAGACGCCACCTGGGGCCAGCCAGGCTCCCCTGGGAGAACGACCCTTTCCAAGTCGAACTCTTAGAGCCAAGTTTCGTGGCTCTAACGGCTGGTTTGGACCTTTGATAATCCACTTGCTTTGCCCTGAAGCACTTCTACGGCAGATAGGATCGGGCCCATCTTGCAAAGGAAGAAACTGAGTCACTGAGTCACACAAACATTACTTGACCTGTCACGTAGATGCTGGCGAGTGATTTCCACATCCCATTGTTTTTTCTCCCATTCTTTCCATCTCCCCCAAAAGAAAGAGCAAAACTATCCTCATTTTTCTCCATGCAATGGCCCAAGGTGATATTCAAAATACTTAACATCCCCTAATGCAAGGGAACCAAGCAAGCAGAACAAATGCCTTATGGCTCTGCGGGGTCCTGAAAGCACCCCCCTCCTTGTGCCAGGTGCAAACCCTCTAGCATGTATCCTCAGGGGTGAAGGGGTGGGATGGGGGCTCAGGGGAGGGGCTGGAGCAAGGGGAGCAAGCGACAACTCAAGGGCCTCAAGGCTAAGGATCTGGATGTATTTCAATATTTGATCCCCTTGGTCGCTCCCGCGCTGGGGTATCAGCCTTACTGGTGAACCCTGCTCGGCAGGCGCTCCATTTCCCCCACTCCCCCCAGCCCTCCTCCTCCTCCTCTCTCCCTCTCCTTGCTTTTCTCTTCCACCCTTTCTCTGTCTCTCCTTTTAATATAAAGATGAAAGAAAGGGGCGGGTTCATTCCAATAATTTGAGATCCCTTGCACAGGATGAGGACATGCAGGATTTGCAGACGAACAAAAGGGAAAGTTCGAAGAGGCTGAAAATTACCGTGTGCCTATTAAAAATCAGCCGGGCTGAAGCGGTCCTGACTAGCAGACAGGGCCTGGAGCCTCAGGGAAGTGGTACTTAAGGGAATTTGCAATTAAGAGAAGCTTGGAGACTTGCCACAGATTGCTTCCCTCATCCTTTTTTTTTTTTTTTTTTTTAATTTATTTTAAAAAGAATCGCAAAGCAGGAACCTAAATGGGAGATGACAAGAATGGAAGGTGACAGATGCCAGTTTGGCAGAAGACACCAGGAAGACCAAGTTGCTTACCTGTCGCATTTGTGCTGCTGCCACATGCTCAACACTCCACCTCGGTGTGCAAGGCAGGGTCTTGGTGGCCATCCAGAGACAGCTGTCCAAATTCCTGAGAAGCAGGCTCAGCATCCAGTCCCTCCAGCCCACCTCGGGTAAACATGGGCATCTGCAGGAGGAGCCCCAGCCCCAGCGGGCAGGCCTGCTCCAGGAACCCTGCCGGCTCCAGCTGTCCTGCGGGGTGGGGAGCGGCCGCCACACACACCAGCCTTTCCAGGGACTTGGCAGCCCCGTCAGCCTGGAGCCCCATAAATCTTTGAAGATGGCTTGTTTCTGTTTTCAGAAGCAATTGACACAGGGGCCTGGGAGGGATGGTTTGTAGCTTGGGGCTGGGACACTCAGGACAAATAGGGCTGCTCCTGATGGCTGAGCAATCACTCTGTTAGGAATTCCCAACCCAGTTATTAGAATATTAGGATATTTGGGGAGCTTTGTAAAAATCTAAAGTCTTAGGACCCACCTTCGGATCCCATGATTCAGAAAAGCCTGTGGATCTGCATGTTCTTCTTTTCAAAACTCCCCAAATAATTTTTATAAAGATTTTATTTATTTATTCATGAGAGACACACACACACAGAGAAGCAGAGACGCAGGCAGAGGGAGAAGCAGGCTCCATGCAGGGATCCCGACGTGGGACTCGATCCGGGGATGCCAGGATCATGCCCTGAGCCAAAGGCAGAGGCTCAATCACTGAGCCACCCAGGCGTCCCCATGCCAAATGATTTTGATGTGCAGGTGGGTTCAAGAACTTAGCGGCCCATCTGGCAGGATCTGGAGGCCTCCTGTCCCTTAGAGCTCCCCAACTACTGCTTCTGCGGGCTAGCGCCTCCTTCTCTGGGGTTAGTAGAGACAGAGGGACACCTGAGCCAGCCTTCTAGATCCTTTCCACCCTATCATCTAGCTGAAGCTGGTACTGCTGGGGAAGGCAGGTGCACACATGTACGTTTGCACACGCATGCACGAGCGCTCCACTGTAGGGGGTGGGGACCCACCAAAACGGATAGCGCAGGAGGGACACAAGCTTGTCCCCCATGCCTGTGGGGCTCCCTGGCCTCCCCGATGTGCTTCATTGTCACTTAATCAGCCACAGCGTGGTCACGTGTCCATAGCAGCCTCCCTCCGGAGCATTTCCCGCCAGCTCCCTCGTACAGACCTTTTACACCCAGTCCTAGCCACAGCATCATATAGCACCTCAGGGGTTGCAAAGTTGTTTTCACACATATCATTTCATTTTATCTTTGTGGCATCTGTTGCGGGCCGAATCTTTGTCCCTCGCCCCCACTGCCCAGTTTGTATGTTGAAATCCTAACCCCCAAAGCGGCGGTATCAGAGGCGGGGCCTTTGGGAGGTGATTAGGTCATGAGAGCGGAGCCCTCCTGCGTGGGATCAGGGCTCCAATAAAAGATGCCCCACAAAGCTCCCACATCCCTTCTGCCACACAAGAATACATCAGAAAGGCTCATCTATGAACCAGGAAGCAGGCCCCCAACACACTGCACCTGCCAGCACCCTTGATCTCGGACTTCCAGCCTCCAGAACTGTTGGAAATAAATTTCTATCATTTATAAGCCACTCAGTCTATGGTATTTTGTTACGGCATATCTCCATTTCACTGGCGAGGAAACAGGTTCAGAAAGAAAAGTGACTTGCCCCTGGGTGCTCAACAGGTAAGGACAAGGCTGACGGAGCCTCAGACTTGATTCCTGATGCTAAAGGTGGAGTCTTTTCCAGACGTGTGTGTAAGTGTTCGGTATGCAGGGCTCAGTGCTCTGCAGACAAGGGGCCTGGGTTTATCAGGGTCAGCAGCAGCATCTGCCCCCATAATCAGAGTGAGATCCTACGTCCTCTCCCAAGAAGACAAATGCATCATAGGGGCACCCAGCTCTGGCCTCGTTCAGTGTCAGGAACTGTCACTCTTAACACAGGTCTCAGCTCAGCCGTGTGGGGCCTGAAGCCATGGGAGGCATAGGGCTGACTCTGGTGAGGTGGTGCCTCTCAGCCTGTGGAGAGGGGAGAGGCTCAGGGTGAGGTAGGTGGCTTCCCCTGCTCTGTTATCATGGCTGCTTCCCTCAGGAGCCAGGACCCAGGGACGGAGGCAGAGCACACACTCGTGCATACACACACACACACACACACACACACACACACACACAGAGGCCAGACCTCTGGATCTCAGGCACCAGGGCTCTCCGTTCACTATAAAAAGTCTCTGCAGGGGTAGCCTGGGTGGCTCAGTGGTTTAGCACCACCGTCAGCCTAGGGCGTGATCCTGGAGTCCTGGGATCGAGTCCCACGTCTGGTTCCCTGCATGGGGCCTGCCTCTCCCTCTGCCTGTGTCTCTGCCTCTCTCTCTCTCTGTCTCTCATGAATAAATAAATAAAATCTTTAAAAAAAAAAGTCTCTGCAAAGGCTCAGCTCCCCTCCCAGACAGACAGATGTTCAAGGAGACTCAGGCTGTTGAACTCCACATCCTAGGAATGGGGTCATTGTGCTGGACTGGGGTAGGAGACTGGCTCTACTGGGAATTGGGAGCCCTACTCCAACCCACCCCTGTGCCCCGAGAGCTGTGGGACCTAGTGGTCACTGCCCCTTCTTTCCCCTTCAGCTTTCCCCACGGACACATGGTACGATTTTACCAAACATTCTTGCGGGGCCCACACAGTGAGCCCATGATTTCTCCAGAAGCTTTCTCTTAAAAATAACAGCTAATATTTACTGAGCCAGCTCTGCGTGCCAGGTGCCTCGTGCACATCATCTCATTTAATGCTCATAAGGAGAAGAAGCTTTTATTAACCCTCGTTATAGATAGAAAAGAAGTTCAGAGAGGTTAAGTAACTAGCTCAACATCAAATGGCTGTCGAGCAGCAGCGTGGGGACTCCAGAGCCCTGGGTCTTGCTTAACCACGGCGCTACACTAAATTTTTTTTTTTTTAGCTGCTTTAGAAAGTATTTCTTTCCCTTGGAAACAATACTCCACGAAGTAAAGTTAGTTTGGGTAAGAAGCAGGAAGCTTGTAATATAATTAAATTCAATGCTGCTGTTCAAACAGAAGTATTACAGAAATGCGCAACCAGGACGGTGTCAAACAGGGTGACTTGCTAGGCTTTTGTTTCACAAACGGATTCTTTTTTTGTTTTTTTTTTAATTTTTTTTATTTATTTATGATAGTCACAGAAAGAGAGAGAGAGAGAGGCAGAGACACAGGCAGAGGGAGAAGCAGGCTCCAAGCACCGGGAGCCCGACGTGGGATTCGATCCCGGGTCTCCAGGATCGCGCCCTGGGCCAAAGGCAGGCGCTAAACAGCTGCGTCACCCAGGGATCCCCCACAAACGGATTCTTTTAGCGTCTATCAAGGATGTCTTTTGCTTTTACTATCTGGACACCATTCGGCCTTCTTGGGGGAAGAAGAACTCCAATTTCTCTCTGGGGAATCACTTGGATCCCTGCTTTGGATGTAGTTGGCTCCGGGGAGTAGGAGGTGGATATGTGTCATATAACCCTAGAATGATCGGTCAGTCATTTCCCTGGCTGCAGTGATGGCAGGGAGCCGTTCCTGTGACCTAGACAAATCCAACGAGACACAGACATTTTTAAAAAAATGGTCTAAATGAGTCTGTTGAGAACTCTTTTCTCTCCCTCTGACATTGGATTTGGCTCTTGGCAGGCTGTGGGCTCAGAGCCGGGACCAGTCACCTCGCCACTGCTTAAGCCCTGCCTTAAGAAGCTGGCATAACAGGGAACAGGGCTGGTGCCTAAAAATATCATGCCCCCCCTGAATCCATCCACTTCTGAAAATCTAAGCCTACGGGCACCTGGTGGCTCAGTGGTTGAGCATCTGCCTTCGACTCAGGGCGTGATCCTGGCTGGAGTCCTGGGATCGAGTCCCCCATCCGCTCCCTGCATGGAGCCTGCTTCTCCCTCTGCCTGTGTCTCTGCCTCAATGTGTCTCTCATGAATAAATAAATAAAATCTTTTAAAAAAGAAAAGAAAATCTAAATTACCCTCTGGAATTGTCGGTTACGTATGCAAATAAAACTCTCGCTTGCTTTTATAAGCCTATGTGAGTCTTGTGCTGTCACTTGCAAGCAGAAGGGTCTTAACTGAGGTAAGAACAGTTGTAAAGGAGTCAGGCCCAATTATCAGGCTGTAGGCCCCAACCTCGTGGGAGGTGAGCCACTTCCAAGGTGAAATCTCCTTCCTAAGAAAGACTACCACCGGCCTGGCATTTCTGGGGATCTCTGGACCTCTGAACTGAGGGGTGCCTGGGGTCTCTCTGACAGTAGAGGTTGCTGCTGGGGCCACTGAATCAACCCTGGACATAAAGGCCTGAAAGTTGGTTGTGAGAAGTAATCTTTCCCGTCCCTCAGACAGTGAGACACAGCAGTGCTGCCCTCGGGGAAGGCCAGTGCGTCCTCAGGAGGGCCTTCCTCTCCCACCAAGCCCCTGCTCAGACAGGCCACCAACTGGGGTGCCTGGGTGGCTCAGCGGTTGAGTGTCTGCCTTCGGCTCAGAGCGTGATCCCAGGGTCCTGGGATCGAGTCCCACATCGAGCTCCCTGCAGGGAGCCTGCTTCTCCTTCTGCCTGTGTCTCTGCCTTTCTCTGTGTGTCTCTCATCAATCAATAAATAAAATCTTTTTAAAAAAAAAAAATGTCTAGGGGTGCTTAGGTGGCGGCACAGTTGGTTGGGCGTCCAAGTTTTGGTTTTGACTCAGGGCGTGATCCCAGGGTCCGGGGATCAAGTCCCACATCGGGCTCCCTGCAGGGAACCTGCTTCTCCCTCTGCCTGTGCCTCTGCCTCTCTATCTCTCTCTGTGTTTCTCATGAATAAATAAGTAAAATCTTGAAAAAAGAAAAAGAAAGAAAGAAAGGCCACCAACTAGGGAACACTTTGGACAGAAGGTTTAGATACATAAATTCATAAGTAAATGTAAACGCACACATGGCATGCCCTCAGTGGTGCCTCCCCCGTTCATATATTGAAGTCCTGACCCCCACAACCACAGAACACGCCTGTACTGGAGAGAGAGCCTTGAAAATGAGGTCGCACGGAGGGGTCCTAGTCCAATATGACTGGTGTCCTTACGAGCAGAGATGAGGTCGCAGGCTGGCACAGAGGGAAGACCATGCGAGGGCACACCGAGGAGACAGCCGTCCACAGACCCAGGACAGAGGCCTCAGAAGAAACCAACCCTGGCTGGCTGTTGGTACGAATGCCATCACTAAGGCCTTGACCTGTGTCCAGCTTCCAGAGCTGTGAGCAACTACATTTCTGTCCTTGGAGCCACCCAGGCTGTGGTACTTTGCTGTGCCAGCCCCAGCGGCGAACAGATTCGCTACAGAAATTAAATGTTATACACAGTGATCTAAGAACGTCTACTCTTAGATACAGGTGCACACGCTTGTGGGTGTACGTGGACACGTGTGTACACCTGTATCTCTTGACCTGTGTATCTCTGACTCGGTCTGTCTCCTTGTACGCGTATTCTTGCAAGAACCTTCCATTGCCCGTCCAATGTCAGAGAACAGGACCTACATCCCTCCTGGGTCCCCAGGGCTCCAGCCCTCTCTCCTGGCACCCGATGCTCCTCTCGTCCCAAACAGGTGACCCTTGTCTCCGGGTGCCCACTGAATGAACGTCTGCTTGCCCTACAAGGTGTGCAAGCTTCCATCAGCTTTCCAGGAGGCTGAGTCCCCTCCTGCTCCTCGCACACCTCTGCTGAGCCCCTTAGGTCCCTGTGATCCTCTCAGTGCTGGTCGGGGCCCGGTCGGACGAAGAGGGTGCAGAACGGCGGCGGTGCCCCCGGCACCTGGGTGCGGGTGGCACGAGGTCTCTTGCCCTCCCCGGGGGGACCAAGGGCCCCGATCCGCTCCTCCGCGAGGGGAGGCCGGCTGATTGGAGACAAACAAAAGCCTCAAGTTCCGCGACGGTGGAGAGAGAATTGCAGGGGCTCTCGACAGCAAATTAGGCATTTAAAGCCGAGCGCAGTGGCTTTCGGAGATTAAATGCATTATAGATTCGCTCAAGGCGAGGCGAGCCAGAGGAAAGGTAGACAGACGGCTCGGGCTCCTCGGGGGGCGGCCCCCGGCGCGGGACGGGGCGCAATCGAGGCAGGGGCGCTGGGCACACCCGCTTCGTTTTTCATTTGCAATCAAGGCCAAGTCCCCTCTTCTCCGGCCCCTTCACAGGCCCCGTTGCCGAGAGAAGGGAAAATTATCCGGAGATAATGATGCTGATTATGGGACGCAGCGGGCGCCTGCCCGTGAGGATGCGGCCGCCTGGCCAGTCCGTCCCTCGGCGCCCTGGCGGGTCCCAGCGCTCTCGCCTCGCCCTGATTGCCACCGGCTCTCACAGCTCTTCCACGGTCAGGTTCCTTGGAAAGTCCACTTTTTGCCTCCATGTTATCCTCACTTAAAAAAAAAATCCAGGAAAGTAAACAAGAAAGCTCTAGAGTGCAGAGCATTCAGAGAAGGGGAGCAGGTGAGATTAGAGCGGGTGGGACAATGGGGGTCAGATTCAGGGAATCAGAGGATGTAGGTGCTGGTCTCTGCACCTGCCACACACAGGCTCAGCTTTGTGAGTCTGGGGAAGGCAGGTGTCCCTGGGGACCCACTGCCTGCACCTCCCAAGCAGGATTCCAACAGAGTGAGTGCTGTCATCGTGCGCTCCACAGCCAGGAGGGGCAGGGCCTTCAGGGCCTGAGGACTATCAGGACTATCAGGTGACAGGGCGATGCTCAATCTCTTCTGAAGAGGAGACAGAAGAAAATTACCTTGAGTTGTAGCTCGAGGGACACTAGTGTGACCTCAAACACCAGAATGATCACAGAGGGCAGCGTTCAAACAGGGAATTGGATACGACCAGAAGTTTCAAAACTTCCTTTTCTCTAAAACTTTAAAGACTGACGGCAACACATCCATCCTGGATGGACTATTGTGGGTCTCCCCTGAGGTGGGGACGGTGGAGCTCCCTGGCCTCTGAGCTTCCTGAGCCAACTTCATTATATCTACTATTTATCATGTTCCTCCCACAGGCCAGACACAGCCAGGCACCCTGTCCACACGGCTTCCCGGAGCCCTCCGCTCCCACCTGCCAGGTGTGTGTATCATCCCTAAAACGAGCACAGAAGTTCAGCGGCTTTGCCAGAGTCAGCACTGGCTGTACCTGGAGTTGAATCTGAACCCAGACCTGCCTGCTTTCAGAAGCCACACTTTTTCCAGGGCTCACATCCTCTCCTGCTAGGAAGCGGCGGCACAGGGAAGGTGGACCGGGGGGCGGGGGGGTTCTGAGAGCGTTTCCACACATCCTCAGAGGGAACCCCCTGCTCTCACCACTCTGTTGAAGCAACCCTATTCCTGGCGGAGGAAGGGTGACATCTGAGAGGCCAGGATGGCGTGTTCCCTTTGCAGAGGTAGCTGCGGAGTTCTGGGCTGGGGCTGAGGACGGAAGGGGGGGCCTCCCAGGATGCCCAGCGGGCCCAAGCACCGCACCCAGGACTTCAGAGACTGCAGGCTGACAGCAGCCACCTGTGATCAAATATTCCTTTTGCTCCTTTTCCAGCTAGGAGAATCACTGCCACGAGGCCACGTGCTTCCCGACAGCACGCAGGAGCAGGCCACCGAGTCCTGGGAGAGGGAGGAGGTATGGTCAGCCCTGGAAGGACTGGGAGGCCTCCCGGGCCCCTGAGTGGTCCCCGAGCCCCCCCTACAGCCCTGGGAGCTGTGAGAGCCTCGGTGGCTGCAGGGACCCCAGGCCATGCACTGCCGCTCAGCCTCTGACACCCGAGAAGCACTGCTAGACACGGGGGCTTCCAGAGAACAAAGCCTAGCTGGCCCTGCTCCCCCTAACCCGCTGGTTCCCATAAGAACACAAGATTCACATGTCCCCGGGAGCTGAATGGGAACCCCAGGCCCAGGGCCCGGACTCAGGGCTGTGGTGAGCAGAGGGAGAGGGCGACTAGAGGTGTGGGGTGCAGGGTCAATCCCCACCCACCGGCTGCCGGCTTCGTGCCATCGGCACGCATGACCTCCTTTATCCTCTTTCTTCATCTGTAAAGGGCAAGCACGAGGACACCTACCCCAAAGGGCAGCGGGGAGGGTTAAATGAGTGAGTGTGTCTACAGTGTCTGTAAGCGTGCCAACCGTGGGGTGGGCACTGTGTGAGCGGGAGCTGTCATGGTTGTCACCACGGTCCCCAGTGCTACTGCTGCCAGGAAAACCACTGGGAAGAGGTGGTGGAGGGAGCCCCACAAACGCAGGAGTCGGAGAAGGAAAGACGAGGTCTGGTTTTCTTTTTAATGTGATTTTCCCCCCAACCTTGCTCCGGCCCTGCGACCTAGGAGCCAGGAGCCTGCACCCCAGATTCCTTCCCGGAGGTCAGCCCCAGCCTCGCTCACACAGAGGCCTGGCTCTGAAGCACAGGCTGCCGGGAGACAGATGGGGTGGACGAGGGTGGCCAACTGGCCCAGGTCTTATTGCAGAGCCTGTCCTCTGTGCCCGGGACCTCCTTGTTCCCGGGCAAACCGGAGTCGTTGATCAGCCATCACAACTATCACCTCCGAGGACGCAGCCATGGGACCAAAGTTCAACCATATATGCAGTTGCTTAGTGCACACTGAGCTGGGGCTGCATCTCCCTCCTCCCTCCCGTCAGCCCTCCCCATCCTCCTGCCCCTCCTTCCCGCTCCCCTCCTCCCCCTCCTCCCTTCCCCCCTCCTTATTTATGTAGCCTGGATTCTTCTCCTCCCTCTTCCCTTAGGAGCTCCCAAGGCAGGTGCACACACACCTGTGAAAAGACACTCCCAGGCCGGTCAGGGAGGGATGAAGGAGGCCTGTGCAACACCAGGGGCTGGGGGCTGGGAGGGGCCTGGCTCAACCTCATTGCTTATTAATACCAAGGTTCTTGCTGGGGAAGAGGGCGGAGCAACATCTTTCTCACCAAGTCCAAATCCCCTCTGGGTGGTCTTGGGGACCCTGGTGACCAGAGGCCCTGGCTCCCTGAGGTGGCCGAGAGGATGGAGAAGGGACAGGCCTGGCCCCCCACACCGTGGCCCAGTGTCCCCCGCCTCCCACGGGCTTACATTGCTGTTCGTTTCATCAAGTTTTCCCGGCACGAGAGCCGGGCTGCTTCTTGCGGTGCAGGTGTCAGTGCGGGTGCGTGTGTGCGGAGCACAGAGGGCGGAGACCGGGGAGCAAGCCCGGGCTCAGAGTCCAGGAGAGAGCGGGCACGACTGTGTGGGTGCCAGTGGGCAGGCCTCACTGACCAGCTCCTTGAGCAGCCCTGGGCACACAGTTCTGGGAGTCATTTAAGCCAGAGTGGGAGGGAGAATGGGGGACGGAGGCCAGGCAGGTGCAGGAGAGGGCATCCAGGGAGTGGTTCCAGGGCTGGGGCTATCACCCCACCCTGCCACCCCCGGGGGTCAGGATTGGGGGAGGGGGGCCTTGCCTCAGGGATCCACCCAGCTTCAGGGACCCACCGGCCTTGGAACCCTGGTCCTTCGTACCCCCCTCCTCAGCCACCCCCTTGGGGCCTGGATGCATCAGAGGACACAGGGTGAGCTCAGTGGAGGGAGCACCTCTCCCCTGCAGACCTGCTCTGCATTGCAGACCAGAGCCGGGAGAGGGGTTCCAGAAGGGTCTTTCCAAGATGGCAAGTGCTGTCTTTCAGGGGCTGTGTTCCCTGACCTGGGCCTGGGCCCCTCGCACCTTACCCCAGCTGCCCTGGTGAGTGGGGGGGCAGGGGGCGGGGCACCTCGTGTCCATCAGCCAGGACAGAGCTCGGGGCAGGAGGGAGCAAGGCGGGGCCTCTGCCCTCCGCAGCCCCCTCTCTGGAGCCCAAGCTGCTCACAGCTGCCTCCCCCTAGTCCCTAAAGCCGCCCAAACTGCAAACGCAAACCTCTCCTCGCAGAGGGCACCCCTGGAAGGGTGGGGGCTGACTTCGTGCCAGACCAACCCCAGGGGCCTTTCCCGGGGCCCCAGGCTGGGAAGTCAGTCGGGTCACCCTCTGGATGCAGAGCCTGTCCTTGTCCTGGCAACTAACAGACTGAATGTTTGTTTTTCTTTCTTCATGAAAGTGGAAGCATCATGAGAGCGTTTACTCTGAAATTTCTGTCCCCCACCCTCTGCGAGTGCCGGGCTCAGTTCACGTGGTACGGGAGGTTCTTCTGCTAGTCTGACTTGCTTCCCTCCTAATACAAGGAGGCCCCTTTGGGGCCGTGAGGATCAGCTGACAAACACATCGCCACGGGGACTCCGGGGGTCCTTGTCCAGTGAAGGCAGCGGTTCTGGGCGAGGCCGCCGTCTTAGAGACCCAGTCTCCCACTCCCACATCCAAGTGGCTGGTTGTCTCCAGGGCCGCCTCCGCCACGCATCTGTCTTTTACTGCGTGGAAGGGGAGGGGGGCTTCAAATTACTTTAGCTATAGATCTCACAATTATTCTCTCTCTCTAATTTGGATGTTAATGTATTAGCTACAGCTTTGCCTTCTAGGCTAGAAATTGTTTCCCCCCCCCCGCCCTGAAATTATACATCCAGATAGAGTAGTGTTCATTAAAGTGAGATTAGGAGAGGATGCTATGTGAGAGGTATGTAATCTTTTGCAAATGGTTAGTAAATTGGAACTACCCCAATTACCATCGTGTTCATCACACAGGGCTGAATTACTGTGCCTGGGACGGAAGTCTCAGCCACGGCTCTGCTCAGCGCACATTTCATAAATATTGTATACACATGATATTCTCCACCATCTGCTTCGCTGGTCGCCGAGCACATTTTCTGACTTTCTGGTTGACTGCGGAGAGTGGCAGGAGCAGGGCGGCCATCCTGCCTGCCCGCCTCGGAGCCCAGCCGGGCAGGCCCTCCCTCCCCAGGGGCTCTGCTGACACCGAGGCCTCAGGCGCGCCCCGGCCGCTGGGGTCCTCCTCCCAGGGAAGACGCCCCCGCCAGTGTCTCTGCGCGGCCCCAGGGGTCTCACCGAGCAGGCCCCGTGTGCTGCGGGGCTGTGCTGGCAGAGATCATGTCTAGAAGGGGCCACCCAGAGCTGACAGGCGGACTCAGAGACCGCGCTCCATCCCTGGCCCAGGATGGTGTCCTGGGTCTCCGGCTGGCAGGGGCCTCTGGTCTGTAACCTGGGGTGATGCACCCACAGTTCCCACGGCCCACGCAGTGTCAGCTGGGTCCAGCTGGTCCACCCACCCCTTTGGTTGGGCCAGAGCTGCTCCCGCCCACCACCTTGTTTCCCTAAAATCCCATTTCTGTCAAAGAGGCAGTGAAGTGTAGGGATTTAGAGTGAGGATCCTGACATCGGGGTGCCTGGATTTAAATCCTGCCCTGCTACTGATCAGTTGTGTGATCCTGAGCAAATAGTTTGAACAATCTGTGTTGGGTTTCCCCACCTGTAAAATGGGTATAATTATAATACTAATACCTACCCCTTAACGTTGTGGTGGGTTAATACAACAGTACCCAGCATACAGTAAGTGCTCAATAAACGTTAGCTATTATTTTATTGCTAGGGTGTTCTGGGTGTCTTCCTGAATCTCCCTGTTCCCCACAAACAGCATGTCTATCAGAATGCTTGGGCTAGACGTGAACTCTAAGCAGGAGGCAACAGAGAGAAGGGGCTGGATCCTTCCAAGGCACCGTGTTTTGCAGAGGTTATTTCCTTTCTTTCTGACAGGTCTTTGAAACACATATATGTATTTTTATGTCCATTGTACAGATGAGGAAGGAGAGGCTCAAAGCGTTTTCAAAAAGCAGATTTCCTGTTGCTGCCTTTTTAAAACTTTTCATGTGCCATTTGTTTTCCGATCCTTATGGTGGCCCCTGAAATCCTCCCTGATCTGGTTGCAGCCCACGGCCTCGTGGATCCCCTGCTGGTTTCTGGCACTCTGGCCTTAACAACCTGCTCTTTGTCCACACTGCGTACCATGCATACCGTCCGCTTCAGCAGGTGTTTGTGCATGCTTGTTTCTTTGGCCTGGGCTTGGCCTCCCCACCCCTTTTCTGCTGAAATAATTCCTGTTCACCATCCAGGTCTCTACTTTCACTTCTCTGGAGGAGCCTTCCTGGGATCCCCAGACCAGATACGATCCCTCCCCGCCCCCCAACACGTTTTGATAGCAACGCCCACGTCTCTCATAGCATCCCCTCCGATCGTAGCTGGACACTCCACTGTGTGTGTGTCATGTTTCTTACTGGCTGCAGGACTCATGGGGCACGGTCTGAATTAGCCAGGAGGGGCTGGGCCATGCCGCGGAGACATAAATCCCAAGTGTCCTGTTTCTCCGTCATGCTGCGTGTCCCATGTGGGTCAGCACCGACCTGCTCTGCCTGGTCACTCAGGGACTGGGGACAGCGGAGGCACCAGTACCTTGTGGCCGTGACCTCTGGAACACCCGTCCTTCTCAGTGGGGGAGAGAGACTGGAGAATCAGGTGTGGGCACATCCCCTCGGCTCCACGCCACATGCTCTGTCCGGCGCCGAGGGGGCTGGGACATATGGGGCTCAAGTGGGGCATTTGACCAGCCGCAGAGACCTTACCCACTTGCTCCCTTGTGTGTGTGTCATGCCTTGTGCACTGCCCGGCACCTAGTAGGAGCCCCCCAAATATCTGTGGAGTGGATGAGGCTGTCAGTGCAGGTCCAGCAGGATAACCCAGGAGCTGTGGAGCTAGGCCTTGGATCATGATTCCCCTAATTTCAAAACCTTTGGCCTTTGCGCTCCGCCTGGTTTTCTCCCCAGTTGTATGGGCTGCTTTTCTCCTCCTACACAGAGTAGCATGCATTTAGACACTTAATAGATTTGTTTTTCCTGCTGAAGGTGATGAAAGGTGTATGTCCTCCAATCAGCCTTGCAATCAGCCATGCAGCCACTCACCCGAGACAAGTGGCAATTCAAATTCAGCGAACGTTCCTTAAGTGCCTACTATGTGCCGGGCGTGTCATCTTGGCAAGTGTGCACAAAAGCCTGGTGAGGTGAGCACGGTGCTTCCCGCCTTCCAGGCAGAGATACTGATGCTCAGTGGTGAAGCGGGATTCAAATGCTGGCTGGCTCTGAGCCCAGCACCTTTTCCCTTGCAGCAGCCCGGGGCTCCTGTAGGAGAGCATGTGTCAGAAGCATCTAGAGGACTCAGGACACACAGGCTGCTAGGCCCCACTCCTAGAGCTTCTGATTCAAAAGATATGGGTGGGCGCGGCCTGTGACTCTGCATCGTTAATGAGCCCTGGGTGGTGGGTGCCACAGGTTGAGGTGCCCCTGGCCTGCGGCCTGCTGCCTGGTGGTGAGTGCCAGGCGCACCTGCCCCTCCATCATTAACAGGCTCAGGTGTCTTGGCTGGGGAGGAGGGGATCAGGAACATAACACCTCGGTGGCTGGTGTTTGGCACTTCCCTGTGAGGCTGCCTGCAATCGAAGTATATAAAATGAGAGGGTTGGCCCGGACTGGCTCTGAGGTGCTCTGCCGATCTGACATTCTATATTCTATGATTGGATGAACTAAACCAAAGCTACAGATTCCATTTAAGACTCTTCCTAGGTGGGAAGTGCTACGGACTAAAAATTGTGTAACAATAAATGCCTAGGGAAGTCAAGGAGTTATCGAGTAGCCACTGTGAGCTCCACGTACTGCAGGGCCCTGGGGAATCCGGGACACGTGTAAGATGTGACCCAGCTGCGCAAGGAGCTAACAGCCTGGCGTGGAGAGAAAACACACACTTGAGACAATGAGAGGAAAATGTGTCAGGATATAACCAAGTGCTAATTGCTGTGAGTCTGTTTAGGGGCTCCCGGCTGGGCTGGGGAAGCCCCAAGGAGGAGGTATGACTCCCAGAACCTAGAAGTTTGACAAGAACCTATACCCAACATTTGTGCAGCCCCATAGCATTTTTGTCTACCTGGTCCCCACAACCTGGGATGAGGTGGGTATTTTAAGGTTGAAGAAACAGACTCAGAGACTTGCCCAAGTCAGCTTTTATTGTGAGTCAGCCTAGGTCTGCTGGTAACCAAAGCTCGTGTATTCAGGAGATTGGGCTGGAGGGATGAGAGGGTGGCGCATCTCGCCCAGGCCACGTGGAGGGTCCTGAGGGGGGCAAACGTAGCAGAAGAGGTTGGCCGGGTGAGGTATATGCTAACTCAACAGACCCAAGAAGCCATCCTGGGGTCCCGGAGTCTGATGGGAAAGCTAAAGATCAGGGGGTGGCCGCAAGGAGTGTTTTCCATGGCTAACATTGCCACCCTCGGGTGGGGATGGTGCGGGCAGCAGCCAGGGCCAAGGCAGGGCGCTGCGCCATCGCAGAGCTACTCTGGGTCCCGGAGGTGCTGGGCTCCTGCCACCAATCTCCAGGCTACCAGTGGGCCATGAAGCATGTTGGTGTGAACTGGAGAAAAGGCACGACTTCCAAGAAGATGCGGTTGGGCGGTTGGGCACCGGGTCACCATGCTTGGCTAGCAGGTGGGCTGGATCCCTGTCCTGGATCTGACATTTTGTCAAGTGAACGGTCTGTACAACTGTGCAGATTGGTAGCCTTGTCTCCCTCTCACCGCACACACACATACTCACACACACCCACACGCACACACACACATACCTGGATTTGGACCAGCACCCCTCTCTGTGCCCAGGGAATTCACTTCCTTGGGGGAACTGGAAACCTCTGTGACTCCAAGCCGCATCATCCATCCTTCCTAAAAGGATTTCTAACCAAATCCCTTCTAAGAGGAGCTGCTGGCTGGCTGGAAGCAGCTATGAGAATAAAACCTACAAGGTCAGGGGGAAGCTGAGCCAGACACAGTGATTCCATATCTGACTGTAGGGGTGGAGTGACAAAGGACATAGTGCCCAGAGGCACCGTCAAGGACAGACAAGGCTTTCCAGGTACCCCCTCCCCTCATCAAACTGTTAAAATGGAATACAAAGCTCAAGTCTTTATTACAAAAAAAAAAAAAAAAAAAAAAAAAGGTAGGAGCAGCTGAAGAGTGCGAGCCAGCGAGGGGGGAAGAGAAGAGAGCCACGCTGAAATCAATACTGGCCAGGACAAGCATTATCCCATGTGGAACACCTCAAGCCTCTGCCTAGAAAATTTGATTGGATCTTCAGAAAAACCTATTAGTGTGTTGTCAGGACCTTCTGGTGATAACTGACCAGCTCTCGCCAATCGATGTGCTTCACTTGTGCAGCTCCTGATTTTTTAACAGCATAATTGTTTTTTTAATAACGGGCTGGCTCGCCCACTCCAGCAAGCAGGGAGTCAGAGCCCAGACTCCCGACTTAAAATATAGAGAAACACGAAGCTCCGGCCACTTCTTCCTAATTGCACAATTACTTTACGGAGCAACGGGGATGGAAGGCCGTGCTGGGGGGAAGGCTTTTTTTTTTTTTTTTTTCCAGCTAAGTCAAGTTAAGAAAAGTCACAGAAGTAATTACACAAGTCAAAATTATTTACTAAATGAAATCCGTCCTTCACAAAGGAAGCTTTATTTATTTTTTTAAAGAGAAAGGGCAAAAATTGCATGATCTCAGCATGGCAAGGATAGCATAAAGCAACAGTGGAATTAGTGGTCGATTATTACAGCTTCTTAATTTTCAACCCGAGAGCTTGCAACACATTTTATTTGGGTTTTTAAATGCACTGTAACAACAGCGGTATTTCTGCTCTTTACCGTGCCTTGGATCTGAGATGTCAAAGTACTTTACAAACAAATAACTCGAAACAATTTGGGATTGAGGCTCTTTATAGATGGAGAGCAGGGCCCGGGGAGGAAGCAATTTGCCCAAGGTCACGGGCTGAATCAAAGGCACAGCTGGAAACTCTACTCATGAATGCTGGCTCCTGGAGCCGGAGCTCATCACCAGCCTGCCTCCCTCCCACACGCACACCAAAACAAATCCCAAAAGCTGGAAGACGGCAGTAGGGCCGAGAAGTCAACTGCCCTCCAAGGCCTCGGGTGTCCACACTGATAATCTGCCGTATGGATCGGAAGCTGGGCTTGCGGGTCAGATATCTCTGCTGACCGCCGTTGCCGAAAGTAAGGGAATTGGTCCTAATGGAAGTTTACGGTGTTCTCTGCATATTTGGGGCAGCTCAGCTTTCCATCTTGAGTCCCCCGGTGTATTTATTTGTCAGATTCTTGCAAAGCGGCAGCCCCCCAGGAAGGCTGGAGGGCTCCCCCGCGCTGGTACTTGGCCCTCCTGGGAGGTCTGGGCCTTTCCTGCGCCGGCTCCCTCACAAACCCGGGCTCTGTGGGCTCTGGTTTGGGGAGCAAGATTCAGAAAAGGAGAGGAGAGAGAGCACGAGAGGGTGGGAGACACGGGGGCAAGGAAAGAAAGACAGGTGGGCCTGTTTTCAGACCTTTGCAGGCTCTGGGAGCCTCTATCCTGCACGATGGCCAATCCATTGCAAGCCCGGGAATACAATTTATACGTGATTATTTACCAGTTCAGTTCGGTAGCAGTTTACTGGTTGACAACATTACAGTTTTGTAGATATTTAATTAAACATGAAATAATTTTGATTTTACAGTGTTCTTCTCTGTGTTTGGAGCTTTCTTTTTTTTTTTTTTTAATTTCTTTCCAGGTCTTAACGTATGTTCAGAGGGCCTGGAAATGTTTAGAGGATGTAGGCACTACCTGTATTGACCTTAATGGGTAAAACAGCCCAGAGGGAGAGAAAAGGGGAAGGATGGGACAAAACGAAGTTGACCAGGATGGAATCGAAACCAAAGAAAAATTCAGCAGAGCAGAGGGATTTCCAGAAACTATAGCATTGCTGGTTGGAAAGAAGAAAGAGAGAAAGCAGATCTGACCAGGATATTTCCAGGAAAAGAGGCAGATGAAAGACCCATCCAACCATAGATGGGAAAAAAAAAAACCTCTCTCTTATTATTCAATAATTTATTGAGCACACGGCCAGATACCGCGCGTGGCTTCAGAGATACAGAGCTGGATCAGATACAGTCTCTACTCTCAAGGAGTTGACTGTTTTATTGAGGGAGACAGCAAGGTAAACAGTTGGGATCTGTGATAAGGACTCCGATGGAGGGAAGCGTGGGAGGCTGGGCCCGTTCAGAGGAGGAGCCCAGGGGAAGGACGCTTGGAATGCTCGAAGGCACAGACTGGGCCGAGGCTGAGGCGCTTGGAAGGCCCCGGCAGGGGTGTGGGCTGAGGCCAAGGTGCTCCGGAGGCTGGGGCAGGGGTACCAGCAGCCGTGCAGGTGCAGGAAGGCCATGGGGGGAGGGAGCGGGGGAGGCTGGAAAGCCAAACTAGGGTGACTTAGACGGGGAGCATGGGCATGGATTCTGCAGCCAGCAGGTCAAGCGGGAGTGGTTTCCAAGCCAGGGGCGGTGGTGGGGTGGTGAAGGGACCGGTTTACTACCGACTGGGACAGTGACAGGGCGAGGGAAACCAGTAAAGAGGCTGTCACTGTCCCGTCGTGGGAAGGAAAGGGCCTGTGGATGAGGTTGGGTCAGGCAGAGATGAGCTTGGGGGCAGTGGGCTGGACTCGGGAATGGGCTGGAAGCTGGAGATGAGGGAGAGGGAGGAATGAATCATGGATGGGTGGCCCCCAGGGCCCCAGGCCGAGTGGCTGCTGATGCTGTTACCTGGCAGACGGATGTAAGGGAAGAGGAGGCAGGTGTGGAGCAAAGTTTTTTTTTTTTTTTTTTTTTTTTGAGCAAAGTTTTCATCTCCCCAGAGCCCAGGGGTCCTAAGGCGGGTGCCATGCTGGAGGGGCTTATGCCCCAGTGAGGCCTCAGAGCTGCTGAGGAAACACCTAGAGAGAAATCCCTTTGGGGTGGGGAGGGTTGCGGGGAGACTGGTCACTGGTGGACTGGGAGTGTTTTAGGGGGCACTCCTGGCCAACCCGGAAACCACTCAGAGACCAAACGCTAGACATCTGTTCGTTCAGCCTCAGAAGAGAGGGGCTTGAAGCCAGTAGGGACCTACAGGGAACGTGATAGAAGCCTCCGAGACCCTGCTGGTCGCAGCAGCGCAGACCCCGTGGTGATTCATGGTTGAGGGAGTCGACTGGAAGTCAGCTAAGGAAAGCTCCAGGCTCTGCCCGGAAGTCCGGATGCTCCCTGGCTGCCTAGAGACCCCACGGAACAGCCAGTGCGATGGCGGGATTGGATGGCGACAAAGATCTATCAATCACGGCACATTCATTGGGTTAAACTCCCGTCACCCAGAGCTGACCCTTTCCTACCGGAGGAAGCAATGAGCTAGAAATAAGCGCCATCTGAAGCTGCGTCTAAGTAAATCTGTGATCATGGACACCTCAAGCCACAGCTTCGGCTTGGGCTTTCAAACAGACGGATGCTCTAGCGTGAGATCGCCAGGACGAAGAAGGCGGTCGGCGCGCCGGGGGGACAGGCCGGGGCGGGCCACCGAGCTGGGTTCCCAGAGCCTGGCCCGGACTCGCTCGGCATCACGAGGAGTAAACAGCCCCAGAGCAAAGCAACTGCATCTCTTTCCCGGTCTTTGATGTTGGCAAAGGGAAGACAAACGAGGGCCCTCTGGTTTGGGGATGGCATGAATGAACCACACATGTCCATAAATAAACCAGGAGCCCTCCAAACACGCTGCTCATTTGTTCACACAAAAGCCAGGCTGGCAGCCCTCTCGCCGAGCCATGTTCACAGTTGGATCCTTAATGCATTGTGAGCGTTCAATCAAACTTTTAGTGGTGAAACTCTGGGAGCAAAAAGCCAGCTAAGCCCAAATGGTCCCTTTGCTTTTCCATCTTTTGTGGCTGCCTGGCTGTGCTCTTATGGGTTTTGTTGTCAACAAACTCCTGGCTTGCCTTTGAGCACTCCAAATTATTGAAAATGACTACAGCTTAAGACTGGCAGGATGATTGTTAAAAACAGCCCTGGCATTAATCATAGCTTAAGAGCTTTTGGAAAATGATTCTAATTCAGAAGGGGTGGCTTACAAAGAGGCTTGTCGAAAGCGAAGCAGACATCAACTTCTGAAAGGCGGAAAGCCTCCTTGGTACCCACACCTGGCTTCTTCTGAAATCCAGCTGGCAGACGTGTGCGGGGGGCACAGCTTGCCCCACCAGCTCAGCCCATCCGAGACCCCCTTGGGGCTTCCACGGGCCTCACAGCGCCCGTCCCCCTGATCTGTGCCCCCCCCACCTGCCCCCACCTACCCCCCACCCCCGAGATGGGAAGGACTTCCGGGAGTGCCCATGGTTCTAAGTCTTACTGGCCGTCCTTGGAATAAGGAAGAGGTGACGGGCGCCTCGTGTCTGTCAACAGTTGGAATGCCTTAGCCCGGTGCTAAAATAAGCTGTGTGCACAGAGGCAGCTGCGTGGGCAAACACACGGTCAGCATTTGCAAGGAGCCAGGCAGGGCAACGAGCGAATACTTCTGCCTTTTGCCTGCCTGGCACAACAACGGAGAATGATTTTTGCCATCAGCATTCTCCCTATCATGGAATCATTGCACAATTTAGTATGATTAATGGTTTCCATTTAGGAGAAGCTGAGAATGAAAACAGTGGGGGAGTGGCGGCAAGCGGCTGGGGGTGCTGGCGGCCGCAGCCGGAGCCGAGGGGCCAGGGGGGAGGCGGCCGGTGCCTGCCGGCCTGTGCCCGCCGCCTTCCCTTCCTGGCGTGACTGGGGAGGCACTCTGGGGCGAAGGAACACATGGCTTTTGACATGCATTTGCAGAAACAGTCTGAGAGCTGCAACCTTGTGATGCACCGTTTGCGGTTTTGTCCTCGGAGCCTTCCAGACATTGGTGACCGAGGAGCCACTCCCTCTTGACCTGCCACAGGGAGCTTGGTTCCGGGGAAGTGCCTACCTAAGGGGCTGTGCGGCCGGAGCTAGCGAACTAACTACACCACTCCTTGGCATTCCCGAGGGCCACACGGGGTGGGCACACAGGGAAGGCCCCCACCTGCGTGCTAGGGTGGTGGCGGTGGCCTCCACCAGAGCCACCTCTGTCTCTGGAGCCCCCAGGCTGGACGACCTAGTCTCAGCTCCCATCGGCTGGCTCTCTGGGTGGTTCTGGTCCACTCTGCGGCATCCCGGTCTCTCCACTTCTGAAGGCACTGCTTCTGGTCAGATCCCACGGCTGCTGGAGGTGGGTGGTGAGACAGTGGGCGCCAAAGCCAGAGACTTGTGGGTGCTGATAGAAACCAACCGGGAAAACACAGAGGATTCAAGAGGGCCTGCATTTTTTTTTTTTTTTTTTTGAAAGCAAGAAGCTTTTGTAACTGAAGCCAGAAAGGGAGAAAACTGGTGATCTTGGCTGGGTCTAACGTGACTCAAGACCCTTCTCGATGCATTGGTGTCTCTGCAAGGAAATCTATTATTTTCCATAAACTGTCTTAAGCATCTCCCGGGCTACATTTCTGGCTGTGTTAAGAATCAAGCCATCAAGAACAGCTGTGAATGTTATACACTTTCAGCAGCAGCAATGGGCTTTGGCAGGGAAGTAGGAGCAAAAAACCCAAGGAGGACATTTCAGTTGACAGTAATGGCATTTCCCCTTCCTTGTCCAAACGATAAAAGATTCATGCTCCTAATTGCAACACTATAGCTGCCCCCATCACTTTATTCTGGGAGAGGAGGTTAGAGAAAACAGGCCTAGAGAGAGGGAGAGAAAGAGAAAGAGAGAGAGATGGATAGTAATTTCGTCACTAGCTAACGGAGACTGATTAGTGCAGAAGACTTCCTGCCATAGCAATACTTTTTAATCAGGTCTGCTGCGTCTGGGCAAACAGCTTTTGTGGATTAGCTAGACTCGAGCCTGCCAGCATCCGTTGCAAGTTTAAACGATGAAATACACAACTACAGAGAAAACAAACCAAAAAAGGGTAATAAAGTCACACATTTCAATATTCAGCAACCATTAAGGGATTTAAATATTTGCTTGCTATTAAAGACTTGCATTAGGCTTTTCCAACACCAGCTCTGGAAGACTGAAATATCAATTACCGATCAATTTTCCCCCTAAGTAAACACTAATGCAGGATAAACAGTATTAGAAGATGCAATCGTAACATTGCTGACTTCGGGATGGACTTCCTGCTGGTAACAGCAAGTTTAAGCCTGGTGATTAATTAACCTGAGAAGATAGCACTTAAGGAAGATTTAAGGCGATCATGTGTCTGAAATATGACTGTGAGCCCGCACACGTTGGGAGAGCAGCCGCCGACCCCGGCCTGGAGCGAGCGCGGATCTGACCCTCTCTCTAGGATTCCTCACTTTTCCCAGAATCACCACCTCCACAGCTCAACACCTCGAGGAGGATCACAAGGGAGGGGACCGGGCGTGCATGTGCAGAAGAGAAAGCAGTGGACTTTGAGTCCAGTGCCTCCTTGGGATTCATCCCAGGGGTTGGAGGAAGCAAACCCGAGGTGCATATCCGGGCCCTGGCCAGCAGGGGCAGGAGACTTGAGAATGAAAAATAAAACCATTTTCTGCGTAGGGAAGAGCCTGGAAACGGAGGACGGGGAGATTTTTGCAAAAAGATTCTTGCTCTCGAGTGTCCGTTTTGGGGTGCTCACATTATCCCTGCACCTGACACCCTCTTTCTGGCACGTGTAACGATTGGGGGCGGGGAGCCGGGGGGCACTGGAAACGGTGCCTGGTGTCGGAGGCCCATTTGACAATTTTGAGATGAACACGAAGAGGGCAAGGAATGTGGTGGGATTTTTCTAACCCGCCGTACGTCATTCTGAAGGCCCTTCGCCACACAGGCAGGCAAGAGGGAGGCTCTGCTTAGCCATTGCCCAGCGCGTCCTTCACCAGGGGAGGGGACAGGTCCCTCTGTTTTCTCGCGGGTCCCCGAGGATGACGGGGCTGTTCGCACTGCACCCAGGGCCGGACGGCAGGCTCAACACCCAGCCGAAAGCTGCACGTGTAAACGTCAAGGTTTGAAATACAGAATTGGTGACCTGTCATGCTAACTACCAAGTGTGACTCAGCAGCCAGGGGCTCGGCCAGCCTCCCAGTGCTGAAGTGCCCCTGGCTGAGCGCCTATGACGGGCCCGCCGCTTGGTGCCCGTTGGCCCACAGGGTCCTCAGATGGCGGCCAAGAATCCCCTTTTCCTTCCCGGGGACAATGGCTTAGGACATGCAACGGCGTCATTTTGGAAATCTTTCCAAAGTACACGTGGGTGGCTGTGGACAGACCTTTGCTCCGAAGGCTTGTGGCTGCTAGGTCTTTATGAGCAGGGGCCGTGGACTCGGGATCCCGACCAAAAGGGTCCTAGGCAAATTCTGTAACGAAGCAGAACGCTTCCACTCAAGCGGGGTCCTTCTACCTGCAGTGTGGAGACTGCCTGGCTGCTTTAAGGCTCCTGATGACAGAATCAAAGGGACATTTCTCCATGGACGAGGCCACGGTAGGGCAAGAATTACATTTCAAGTAGACAGAGGACAGTGAAAGATTGCACCAATTAACACCCGCGTATCACCTCGGGGTTCCGGTTGATGTATTTGGAGAACGCGAGCAGGCCAAAACATTTGTGAGAACCCCCCGGAGGAAGCGAGGGCCGTTTTCACTCCCACCCCAAACGAAGGCCCGGGCAACTTATCAAGCTCCCGCTCACGTGGGCGGCTTCTGGCGTCTCCTCATTTGCATACCCTGTGGAACCCTAAGCAAATGTGAGGCAACTTGCCGCCTCACGTCTGCCTCTGGGCCGTCAACTTCTTGGGTCCCTTCGTTGTGGGTTATAGCTGAATCCGGGGCGTCAGGCTACAGGCAAGGGGATGGGCTGGTTACGCCGTCCAAGGCAAGCCTCACCAGGGCGTGCGGCGTCCACACGTGGGGGTACCCAGAGGCCCTCCGCGTGGGCAGTACCCACCTCTCGGCCGCCGTGGGGAACCTTCTACCCTTCCACTCCATCTCCCTCCATCCTGTACGGCTGACCTTGTGTCTGGCACCTTAGTTGCTAAGCACTTCCTGCTTAGCCCATGTATGTCTCCTAACGGTACTTAGGGTGAGCCTTACCTTCCGGAGCAGGAGACCAAGGCCAGGGAGGTTGGGTCACTTGCCCCCGTCCCCAGCTAGTTTGTGGCGGAGCAGGGACTGGAACCCGTACTCCTAATCTCAGCCCTCTATCACCCTCTCTAAACAGCTGTGATGAGTCAGTGCTCCCCACGGCTCTGTGCCCCTGGCAAAGGCCCAGACCGGCCCTGGAAATCGGGACTCCCGTGTCTGGGTTTGAGGACAGCCACAAGACCCATGCAACCTTGCAGCTCTCATGGCCTGGTTTGCTGGAGTCTCCCCACACTGGCCAGCGGCCTGGTGGGGCTTGCTGCCCCGGGTGCCGTCGGTTCCCCTTCCCTCCTTGCTAAATACCCTTTTGGGCCCACTGGGGGCCCTCCTCCTCCTCGGGGAAGCTGTCTTGGCTCTCCGGCACACTTCCCTCCTCCAAGACATGCCCCCAGGATGCCCAGGGCTCCTTAGCCATCTTCAGCGCGGCCCCATGTCTGAGGCCCACTTCATGTTTCCACGTGGGTGGAACCGATGGCCTGTTAGTCTCCGGTGACTGTCTTACACCTCTTGGTGTCCACCAGGACAGAACACGCAGCAGATGCCGGGGAACAACGTAGCCGGTTGGCCGATTTGTACAGAGCCAGGCAAGGGACCAGGCCAGGATGGAGGCGGTTGAAATGAGATACCCAGCCGTCTGGCTTTTCTGGAGCTTACCTTTCTTTCCACTGCCCGGTTGTCCCCATTACCTGCCTGAGAGAGAGAAAAGGAAGCTCCACCCCAGCCGGGCGGATGGTGGGAAGAGGGCAGTTGGGCCGCTCACACATTATCCCCGCGCATTTTGAGAGATCAGTCACCATGAAGCGTAGTCACTGTTCACCTGGGCCTGCAAGGCAAGGCAAGGGGGGGTGGGGGGTAACAACACACCTGCTCCCGGGGGCGCACCGGCCCTGCCTTCTCCGCAGCCTGCAAACAGCGAGTGAGAACCATCTCCCACAGGCGACCCAGCCGGTCCTCCGCAGATCACACCATCTTTTTGTTAAAGGAGAGAGCACTTGAAATGGAGAAGGCGGAATGAGCTGTTAAGACACGAAATCCCAAAGTAAGAGACAGGTGGAGCAGCCAACACAGGGGGGTTGGTGGGGGTGGCGGGTGAAGGGGGTGGGGGCCGCCGTTGCGTCGCACCTGCACAAATCGCCAAGTCCACGCTGCCGGCACACCTGGCCGGCCTGTCCCCTGAGCAGGAGGAGAGAGCATGGGCAGGGGAGGGTGACGGAGGGCAGAAGGCAGCTCGCAGCCCGGCCGCAGCCTCTCCGGGGCACCTACCGCCCGCGCTGGCGGCGCCGCGCCCGACCCTGGGGAGGAAGGTGGACCCGGGGCCCCCCGCTCTTCTCTCGCGCCCGGCGTCCGTAAGAAGTCCATAAAGAGAGTAAAGGATCACTTGGTAACATTAATTTTTTTTATTAAGAAGACAGATATTTTATAGTACTTCTTTTTTTTTTCTTTTTTTTTTGTAAAAATGGTATACATGAACCAATACAAAATGCGAATGGGAACATATGGATATGGAATTTCTTACACCATAACATTGTTCATGTACACCTTAAAAACAGAACTGGCCTAAAGGGAAAAATAAGACGTCGGTGTGACTAAAGAACAAGCTTATTTGGCATCAATTATACATCCTTCATTATTTTATATTCCTTTAAAAAACACAAAAAACAAGTTTGTTCTTTCTTCACTCTAAAAAAAGTGATCAACCTGTACAAAGTAATACTCAACAATACATTTCAAACAGTGCACTGTATACTTAAGAAAAAATACATAAACCAATATACAACTAAAACCCATAATTTCCTGTTTTTGCTTTGTTTTATTATTATTTTTTCCAATGTGTGGGGCCTACACTTTGCAATCTACCTGAGACGGAAAACACCAATCGAAACACATGAACCTGAGACATGTCAACATTGTAAGCCATAAAGTTACATTAGGAACACTGCACTACTGTACACTTTTCAAAACAAAGATGGGAGGTCCCAAAAATGAGATGCCAATTTTGTGAGCAATGGTAGGCTATTTTTTTTCCCCCTAAAAAGAACAACTGAAAAGACCTTTCAAAGACATGCTAAATGGTTCTCACCCTCTGATGCGATTATACTATGGGCAGAATGGGTGCTAAGGGCTCGGAATAGAGCTGCACATTGGAAAATTCATTGAAAAAGGGATGTTCGTGGCGGCTTTTTGCCTTGGTTAAGTGCCGAGGGATAGGAGGGGGGAAAACAAAATGCTGCTCAATATGGATTTGCTTTTACATATCAGTCCGTTCCCAAAAGGCCCCCGTAGTTGCAATGGTTCTATCAAAGGTTAAAACAAAGACAAGAAAAATAAACAACACTTTCAAATAACAAAGAGTTGATACTTTTTTCCCCTTAAATAAATCAGCTTAAGTTTTCCACATAATGTAACAATAGTAAAAATGTACCTTGCAAAATCCAAAATTACCCACTGAAAATGTTATATAATATATATTTATATATATATAGATCTCTTTTTTTTTGATGCCATCTTTCCATAGGGACTGTATTCTGGAGTCTGGAACCTTACCAAAACATATGGTAAGAGTTTAGTGTTCGTCCTTCGGGACTACTTCTCGATTTCCTAGACGTTTCAGTGAAAATCCCCACATTTCTTTAAAAAGATGTAAATGGTAACTCGACTCCTCTACCTTTTCCCGAGGCTCCCCACCTAAGATATGTTCAAGGTAACTTATTTTAGTAGCTATGCACTATGGCTGCCATCATGCGAGGATCAGTAATTTTTTGGCAGACGGTTCTTAAGGCTGAGGAAAGAGGCCAAGGCTAGTGTATGAAAGGTAAAAAGATAAAAACACTCACATTTGAGTTTTGATTAAGTAACTGAAAATCCCTACATGCTGTTTTTCCACCTCTGCTCTGACCTTTCGAGAACTGAGATCGACAGCAGACCAGTGTGAGAACAATACTGGCCCTTCTTTTGTACCTCCTGCCTTTGTCAAGCCAAATCTGAAGGAATGAAAAGTTTCACACGGATTCGAGTTGGAAATCCCAGCATGACAAATATCTGTAATATACAGTACATGCAGGCCACATCCTACTGCCTTCCTAACTAAGCACAAAGGAAAAAAAAAAAAAAAAAAAAACCAAAACACCAAAAAACCCTGTCCCATCCAGTCATTCACACGCCACGCAGACTTGCTTTTTCCTACAAATTAGTGAGAAGTATGGCCGATTGGGAAAGGCGGATGGAATCGTTTGGAACAGAAATAACCAGAGCAGAACTAGCTTCCCCCCCCTCCCTACCTTCCCCTCTTGTGGCAACTCAAATTTGTCCACTTATATAAAAGGAACAGACCTCACCTGTCAGGTCTGTTTAGGGCATTGAAAAAGGAGGAGCTCTTTCCGCCCCAAA
Source organism: Canis lupus baileyi (assembly GCF_048164855.1). Classification (NCBI taxonomy): domain Eukaryota; kingdom Metazoa; phylum Chordata; class Mammalia; order Carnivora; family Canidae; genus Canis; species Canis lupus. The sequence goes on from NC_132840.1 coordinate 70,943,178, forward strand.
CCTTTCTGGACAGTGTGGGGTATCTATGCTGAGCCGTCTACAGATACAGAATTAAAGACAGATTCAATCTCATTGTGACACACCTCACTCGCAGATAACCCTGTACAGTAATGTAGTTCCACAGCAAACAGAACATTTTCTGAATCACAGTCTAAGTTTCTAGTCTTCACTGCTCTAAGTATTTGAAACATGGGTAGCAGCAAAGAGTCCTCATTGTTTGTTCACCCAAATCTTTACGACAACAGAGAAGAATGCATTATGGACACACTAAATTCTGAACTATGAAATCTAACTGTGCTGGTTCTCCTTTTATGAAACTGAATTTTGAACATAAAGCAGTTCAAAAATAAACAACAACAAAAGCAAAAAACAACAACAAAATCAGGGGAAAAAGATTCTAAGGAATCCCAGCAGGCAAATTCCAAAATGGGAGATTTTGGAAAAAAAAAAAATCCAAAACGTTTTGGAAAAAACAAATGAGCACAAAGGAAAAAAAGAAATAAAAGAAAAAAACAGAAAAAAAAAAAAAAAGAACGCAACGAACAAACAAAAAACAAGGCACAGAATTTTCTGCAATCTACCCAAACTAAATCCAAGCATCCAAGTTTGACTTGGTAGGAAGAAATAAAACTTAAAAAAACAAAAACAAAAACCAACCAACCAACAAAAAAAAAAAAAAAAAAAAAAGAGGTGTCAAACAGCAGAGTGTACTTTCAAAGAACATTTTTTTTTTTTTACACAGCAAATCCCAAGCCTTCCCAGTCTCGCACCTTTCCACCCATTCATAAAAAAACACACGAGTTTCTCGCAAGTTCCAACATCACTGTCTCTTTATCATCTAAATAGGGCCAGTTGGACACCTCATTGAAACAAAAAGGCTGATCTAGATGAAGTACTCTTTCTTTTCTTCGGAGTTGTTCTGTCCTCCTTCTGCATTGATTATAGCTGTGTCTGCGTCTGCTGCGTCATCGGCTCCTTTGGCTTCATGAGTGAAGTATGTACCTGAAAGATGAAGGGGTAAAGCACCGTGACTGTCTGATGGCCTCTGTGTAAAGTGGTACAGAGATGGCAACTTGCTTTATGGCCATCATCAGCCGAAGTGGTGTGCAGGCAGCAGAGGGGAAAAAAACAATTGGAAGGAGAGAGCGAGGTGGGTGAGACAAATGGGGATCCGGGGGTTCCAAAGGCACCACTCCAACTGAACCGCTGCGATATAATTCAGCAAATGAGACATTAGAGCAGTGATTATGACCAGAGGGTGTCGGCAGAAGAAGACGTGAGTGGGAGCTAAAAATGCAGAAAGCTGGAGAGCTGCTGACTGACGTGTGAACAGTAAACACCAGGACCAATGATCAGAGATGTGCGCGTACATGGTTAAAGACCAAAGCAAGGAAGAGCAATTAGCCAATTAATGAATTAGGGCCCTGATGATGTTCTACGGCCGCCTCAAATCGTTTACTTGGACCCCTGTCTCCTGTCTCCAGGGGTCATTGCTGCCTGTCCGTCAGCGGGGGCTTACACATGGGCATGTCTGACCGTCTGCAGCCTCCCGCTACAGAGTGGGGTTCCAGATCGAGAAGCAACTTGATATTTTGACAGCTGTGATCGAGGCCGGGGGGGTCTGTCTTAAGGGACAAGCGATTCTCACTCAAGGTGTGACTCTAGCCTGGACCCGGATTCATGGATTCGCTAATTGGCACAGCCACTTTAGAATGACGACACACAGAACGTTCCAAAGCTGGAGACACTCTTATCGGCAAGTCCCAACCATTTACGGGAGAATTTACAGAGAGAGACAAGGACTGCACCACAGTAGGACATCTAGGCAGAGCTAACACTGCCTACCATAGTCAAACAGCCCTCCTCCTGTTATATACTGTGTTCTCGAAGATTCTTAAGGAAAAAAAAAAAGGCTGATACACTTATTGTATTTCCAGGTTTTCGTACGTGATGGATCTAAGCAGGCAGGTGGTCAGATGTTTCCCTCCTATCCCCTTCCTTCCACTGCCCCCTGGTCCGCAAAGCTGCTGAGCAGACTCGGCCCTGCTCTCTGGCCTCATCTTTCTGGCTCTATCAAGCTCAACACCAAGAGACTGGGCGTTCTCGGCCCCAGGGGCTGCCTCCTGGGCACGGGCAGAGGGTCCCCAAATGGTTCATGTGTGAGATGGGCACTGTGGGTCCTACTGGGGTTTCAAGCACCTTGGACCTCCATTGCTGTGCTCAAGGGACCTTCCCCAAACCCAAATCCTACAATCCAGTAGTAGGCAAGCGCCTGCAGCTAATGCTATGGGAAAGCCCCGCAAGCTCACTGCACAGCGCTTGAGAAAAATAGCGGAGAGGGACAAGGGCCGACAAAGAAAGGGGAGAATAAATTACCAAGGGGGGGAGGGAAGGGGATTGGAGCAGCATGGGGCACAGAGGAGGAGCGTTGGAAAAGATGATTGCCCATCCAGGCTGCACAGTTCATAAGTGTGATGATTAATGGCAATTTAAATCAATTGCACTGATAATTTAAAAAAAATACATATTTATGTGGCTTTTAAGGCACATCAAACCAAGGAAGTGTTCTAGCTGCTGTGACCAGCTTACCCGGAGCTTGGGGCCAGGCAGCGCTGCCTGTCCACCTGCTTCCCAGAAAGCAGCAGGGTACGAGCACGTTCTTTCCCCGTTTATTGCTTTGGGGTTCACGCCCCACCTCACACACCGGCCCCCATTTTTACAGTTTTTGCTCTCTCCCCAATTATGGATTGCAGAATAACAAGTCTAGAAAGCTTTTAGAGAAAATCCAAATCAAGAAGTGCTACTCATCAGCCTTCGAAGTCCTCATCAGCAGCTGCTAAGAGTTCTGTTTTTTGTTTTTTTTCTCTGCCAGTTTCAGGAATCATCGATAGGCTATGTGGCCACATACTCCACACTGCCTATCAAGGAACGCCTTGTCAAGTCCCCAAATGGAGGGGCTGCGGCGACGGGAGGCCTCCTGCCTGCCAGAGCACCTTGCTTACCTTTATGTCTGGCAAAATAGCGCCCCAGAATGATGAGCAAGCACAGCATGGCGAACACGACCACGGCCACGACACCGCCGATCACGGCATGATCCACCGCTCTGATGGCGCCTTCTTCACCTGCTCGAGAATCTGTTGGAATCAGAAAAGGAATAGGGATGTAGAGCTCATTACAAGACACCAGCAGCCCTGGCCACACTGCCTCCAGGTCAGAGATCACCTTCTTTTTATAATGGAGGAGCCAGAGAGACAAGCCAGATGGATCAAGTTACACCAAGGGAACAGACTGACCTGTCCAGAGCCGAATTGATCTGTTCTCCCCACAAGGCAATTTCATTATAAGCAGCGGAGGAGCGCTAATGCATGTGGAACAAGCCTAGGGACCGGGGAGAGAAGAAACAGTCTGTCCAGTCCTGGCCTGGTCTTAGCGCTCACTCCAGCTGTGTGCAGCTGCAGATCCTAAGGAGGAGGCTGACCTAGCTACTCAGGGCGCTCGGGACAGCACCTTCGGGCGGTGACGGGAGCTGCCAGGGGGAGGCGGCAGGAGCCCTTCTGGAAGGGCCCAGCGACTTCTTCCCTGCTAGGCGCGTGCACAGGCAAAGGAGCTCACAAGCCACAGCTGCCTCGAGATAAAACAAGGCTTATAAGACTAAAGACAAGTGACACGCTTGCTACATTTAGGATGTATGAGGGAGTAAGCCTCAATCGAAAACCTAAAAACCTATTTCAAAAAAGACAGCAAGGAATAATTGTCCATTGCCACAGACGGGTTTTATTTTATTTATTTAACACTTCACGAGGCAATTAATTTTCCTTTATAAGCATCACTCCCTCGGGATGTCTTCTTCCGACTGAGGGACGACATGTTTGGCTGAGGGACAACTCCAAAATGAACCCAGAATGAGCTATGGCGATGCAGAATGGATGTATGGCAGTGTAAACAATTTTAATTTAGGAATGTGGCTACATCACCCCTTGCTGAAGTCCTAATGGCACCCGAGATTTATAATGTAGTAAAAAACAATTATTCTCCCGTTGATTAATACATTAACATTTTGGAGTGGAAGCTAAACCATTGTCTTTTTTTTTATTGAGTCAAGTACGACACCTCCATTAAAATGATTTACTAGCTGTACCTTACAATTTAAGCACAGCAGCAACAGAAACGGTAAAAATCTTTTAACTTTACATGATTTGTGAAGTCATATGTGAAGGATTTACCATTTAAATCTTTCAGTACAAGAAGCACATGGCCTATAAATCTGTCCCCCTTGCAGTTGCTGGACGCCTGAGAGAAATGCATTTCACCGGGAAGACGGAGAGTGCAAATTCAAGTCAATTTTTAAGAAAGATTTATCTCTGTCTCTCTCCAAAGAACAGAGCAAATCTCTGAAGCCTCCACCTCTAATAATATTTGAAGTTTATCGATCAAGTGTACAGATCCGTGACAGCTAAAGGTAATGGTGCTCTTTTGAGCCGAAACCTGATACAATGCTTTCAGCAGGAGGGCATGATTTACACTTTCTATCGATATTTCCAATTCTGCTCTGAGATTAAGTACTGAAGGATGTGGGGAAAGAACTCGTGACTGAGGGTTCCACGAAAAGTGCTTTAATTAAAAGAGTTTAAATTAAAAAACGAAGTATTTAAAGTGTTTCATTAAGTTACCTTTCAAAGGACTACAAAAAAAAAAAACCCCAAAAATCCCAACCCAAACAGAAATGCCAAATCGGAGGCAGCAGCAGGTCGCCCAGGACAACAGGATGATGGGAGTTTAATTGGAGAAGGGAGATGGGTTGGAGGCAGAGTGCACTGCAGCCAATTAGCCCGCTCCGTGATGTGCGAGCCCCTCCAGCAACCTGTCTAATAAGCTCGACTTGAAACGCGGTGCACACGCATCGCCCTCCTCGGCCAAAAGTGTTGCCTACTGCGGATGCAACAGCCTCTGCGTCTTGAAAGTCATCCCAACAAAGCAGATCTCTGCCATGGCAACTTTTTCTTTTCTTCTAGAGACAACAGAGCTTGTTGGGGGTGCCCCTCGACACAGGGTATCTGCTGGAGGAGGGTGCTTCACACCCAGGAGACTCTCGCCCAGCTGCACAGACTCCGAACCGCTGATGGGAAGACGAGAGCGGCGGGGAAGCCAGGAAGCTGTTTTCCTTAGGGAGCTGTCAAAACAGGGGCTCTTGTGGGAATGAAAATGAACTAATCTCCGATTGCCACGAGCCTCAGACTTATCGAAAAATAAGGAGTCTTTCTAGTAGCTCCCACTAGCTCTCCATGTCTCGGGCGCGGGTGGGGAATCAGAGCGATGCTACTAGCTAGGGAGGAGAGGAGAACGTGAGGGCCAGGAGATGAAGCGGGGGGTCCATCCCGGGGAGACCGAGAGAAACGTGCAGAAGCCATCCTGGTCCCAGGCACACACCTAAATAACCCGTCCAGGGGAAGGCACCCTCGTGGCCACTGTGAGGAGACTGCCTCCTCCCTGCCAAGGCACAGGAACATTCTAGAAGCCTGAGAAGAGCAAGCCGGAGAGGCCAAGAAGCTCTCTGATCAACAAAAACCCCACAGGCCATGTATCTGCGGGATTAATTTCCTTAGCCAAGCCCGTTCCTGTGATCTTTGCTCCCCACGAACTTCGGGCTATATGTGCTCAGTGCTGCACTTCGCCCACGTCCAACACTGGGGTCCTCGTGATCCGCCCTGCCCTCAAGGACATACATATTTTACAGACACCTATTTATAAAGGTAATCTCTCCAGCTATCTCCTGATACTCACTTGATAAGAAAGTTTACTACCACCAGTTAATCACCGAGACATTTTCCCTGCCTTCAATTACCGCAGATGGACACAGAAGGTAACTGGTGTTTAATTTACAGGGAACACTACAGCTTGGGAGCTGCTCAGCGCCTCTTCCCGCCCACCCCACCCTGGGGTTCACTGTCCTCCATGAAGAGCAGCGCCTTGTCCTGTCTCCGCTCACTCCCACCTCATTTCCATGTGCGGGGGGGGGGGGGGGGGGGGTAGGGTTCAGAATGCCCTTGATTGGCCCCAGGTGGTGGGGGGTCGGGTGAAAGCTGGTTACCCACTATCAGGGCAGACCCGCCCTGCACCCGTGGGCTGGTGCCTCGCTCAAGGCGAGAAGCAAATAGCATGTTGCACAAAGAAGCAGCGGGCAAGTGGCCTAAGAGGACAACTGGAGCCTGCAGGAGTGTCGGCCACCAGGAGGAGCACGGCTCTGACGAAGTCCAAGGGCTGCCTGGCCCTTCGTGCTCCGCTCTACAAAGCAAGAGCTCTGGCCAGTGCTTGAGAAATGACTTTGAAGTGGGACATTTGGGAAAGTATCTTTCACCATCATCCAAGGATCCAGGAGGATCCTGCACCTCTTGGGGTGTAGACCTTTTCACTCTGCTTCTGTGAACTCTCCTGGGAGGCGGGGGACATCCTCTCCAGATTTTTGGTTCCTTTTCTGAATCAGGCAGAGAAGGAAACCAAAGAGCCGGACTCCTTGGCTGCCCCACTTTCTACACCGGAAGGGCATGCGGGCGTGGAAAGCACTTATAAACACACCCGGTCCTCAGGCGAGGGACCAGCTCTTGGGTTCAGAAGGTTAATGTTTTCTTGTTCTTTTAAGAAACAGAGTAACAGGTGTTACTAAGAGGGTTCCTACTTCTGGGACCAAGCTCAAGCTCAGCCCCGTCATCCTTCAGAGTAAAAGCCAGGTTTCTGCTTGGTGTATACTTCTGGCATCAAGGCTATTCCAGCCTTGAACCAAGCATGTTCCGGTGGAGCGACGGATGTCACCCTAATCGCGCACGTGGGACGTTGAGTAACTTAGGCCCAGTGTCCCACAGTCCTGGTTTTCAGGCGCGTTCCGTCAATGCTGGGACGAGGCCACATGGGCTCACGGTTGTGGCCCAGTCCTGCCTGCCTGCACTGTCCCCTTCTGCAGCCCTGTCTGTGGCTCTAAGTGTGACAGGAGTCTCTTTAAGGACAGATCAATCATGAGCTGTTTAGTATTCGTGAGTTGGCTTTTCTTTTGGCAAAAAGCTGAAACAACTTGGCTCCAGGTGAGAGTTTACAAGCTGCTTGTGGAATGTTAAGTTGGCGACCACTGCTTGGGTCACAGCTTCAACCACCCTGGCTTGCATTAGCATCTTAGAAACCGCAAGGACAAAAACATTTCAAAGAAACTCCCAAGAGTGATGCCCCCAACTGCTCGATTCTCTTTACCTTGGGCCAGGTGACCTGGTTCACTCCATTCCTCATGGGCAACAGAAAAGGGGGCAAGTTCTAAAGGCAGTGGTTCCCCAGGGCCTGCCAAGAAAAGTGATGGCTAGTGGAACTTCAGTCTCCTTCCCCCCACCGCCAGGGGACTCCTCTTTTACTCCACTTGCTTTCCCTCCTCAAATTATTGGCCAGAACCATCCTTAATGCAGCGCGCCGGCAGTCATGCTGCCTGTGTGAAACAGGGCTCTCCAAACACATCTCAGTTTCTATGGCTACTTCGCCACCTGGCATGGGACACCGAACAGAAACTGCCCTGCAAAGGCCTTCATCGTGGATCTGTGCTAAGCCTAGAAGGCCCCATTGCCAAAGGCAGAGGGGTTCACGGGTAGTCAGGGAGTGGTCGGTATATCCCAGACAAGCTTCTGGCAAACAGGGCCTCTGGCAGAGGACGTCCCTGAGCAGGATGCTCATGGCAACCGTGGCCTGCCCACCTTGCAGCCCAGGCTGGTCTTTTTTGCCAAAAGGGCACCAAGTTTCCTACCTGTGAGGAGCTGGAGTTTAACCCTGTTAACACATAACATACAGTTAAAACATTCGGCAGAGGGTGTGGCAACCGCCCCAGGGTGGGTTACCTTCACATCTCAGAACATCCCTGGCTCAGGCTGCCTGGCCTTGGGGAGAGGGGAAACTCCTCTTAAATAGATCTGTTCATTCTCCCCGTAGGTTACAGACTCCCTTAGGCCTCACCTTAAGAAATTAATATTTAAAACATGGGGGAGGTTCTAATGATACCAGTCTGCTTCTCTGTATTGGACAATTCATAGGTTTAATTGTCTGCCATTTCTGTACCTAATGAACAACCGGCAAAGAGTTCCGATTCTTGACTTTTTGCAACAATTCTGTCGCTTGGGTTTGGTTTGAGCCTTCTTCCTGGGCTGAGGTCTTGCTGGACAAGTCAGTTTAACGAAAAAGTCTCAGAATCCCGTGCTTATAATCAAAATGCTACCTGCAGCCTCCGAGGACCATAGAGATTAGTCTATCTTAGAGGACGCTTAATGACTGTGATGTCACTTGCTACTTCTTGCTAGGAAGAAAGAAAAAGCCTGATGGTGGACTTTCCAAATCTGAGGCAAAACCAGAATGTGACCTCAAAGACAAAAAATGAAACACGACAAACCAAGAGACCTGGCACCATCTGACAAACGTAACTGCTCATTCCCATCACCTACTGGTGCTCCCTTCATGGCAACAAAAATAAGTGTGCATTTTAAAGAGCACGACTTTATTACCTTGAAGGGGAACACACTGAATGGCATGCGCTGACAAAATGCCACATTATTTGCTAATCCTAATATGTTATTCTTCCTTAAGATTTGCTTTTCTCAGCACCAATTCAATTATAGATGCTACAAATCCTTCTGACATTTAATTCTCTCTTGTCAGAGAGTAGTAAATGTATACAGTACATGCGCAGCTTTCCCATTAAGATGTTAATATATATTGGAGCACGCTAGCCTCTATGTAACATAACCTTTCTTTTCTGTCTTCTTAGAAAGTGGAAGGGAAGGAATAAATGTAAGGCAAGAAAATCAGGAAGATCCAGGGAGCATCCCAGGCAGCTGGTACTACCCTTCAGCTGCATTTAATTCTAGCCTTGTAACCGCAGCTATCCTCACATTTCAAAGGAACTAAGTTAGGCCTTACTTAAAGGAAAACCGCACTCAGCATCCTCCTGCCGCCCAGAACCCAGTATGCATTCATTTAAATGAGAAGGACTGCACACAGGTTTTGGCTGTACACTGTCACTACTCCGTGATAGGGACTCGGGCTCTTGTAGGCTGTCACTGCCTAGATTATCCTCCAGAAATAAGCCCAAACAGGAGAGGCAGGAGACGTAGGATCTCATCTCCCGCAGGGCCCACAACGAGTGTGCTCTGGACCTGCTGTTGGATCTGGGGCGGAAGCGGGGCTTTGTTACTTTTTTCTGTGATTGCAGGCAGGTGCATCAGCCACTCTGAGTCACTGAGCACAAGCGTACATCTCACAGGGTTGTTTCTGAGAGGCCAGCGTGTTGCTGAATAGGAGAGTGCCTCTCGGGGCCGGAGCTCAGCATATCAGAGGTACTCGGTAAGTGTCTGTCAAATCGAAATCTGCAATATTAAAGCCCAAGGAGGGCTTTGTCCCAGTTCTTTAATATTACAGACTCAAGGCAAATACTTATCAGCTCTTTGGTGGTAAGGGCTGTATGTACACTCAGCACCATTCTCAGATGGCGAGCTGCCCCATAAACACTTGCAGAGTTGAAGTCACCAAGCCCTCTTCCATTTTTGCAGAATGGCACCCAGTGTGATTGATGGCCTAGCTGCCCTGTGTGGTCAAGGCTGACGGCCACTTGGGCCAGGTTGTGATTCCAGGTATACCATTTGAGTATGAGGATCTTAAGTACTTATTGTTAGCTAAATATGAGAACAAATATTTTTATGTTGATTTTTCTCCCATCTCAGGTAACTTCATTTAGTTATTTTACCCAACAGCAGAATTGCCTTAATAGGAGGGTATACTCCCAAATATTTAGTGTCCCCAGAGACCAGGAGGCACACTATGAGCCCACTCATCTCATAATAAAGACTTAAAAGTGTGAGTGCCTTTTCCATTTTAGGCAACAGGAAGGCATGGAGGATGGAACCTCTTTCCTTAAAAGAGCACACAGCTGATAAAGAGGATAAAATCGTAAAGTATTTCCAAACATACATTTCCCACTAGAATCTCTCTGGAGAAAGATGCTTCTGTGGACCTCAGGCATTTGGGGGTGTGAGGAGGATGGATTAATGAATATGGTGAAGTCACCCCAACGCAGTGTCCAACCTGTAGAACTGTAATTCACATTTTGTGTTGTAGCCTGGCAACTTTCTAGTTTGGAGGAAACGTTCCTATTTGATGGCCTCCTTCCTCCCCATGAAGGAAACAGCAGCATGTTGGATTATGGGAAGATCAGCACTCCAATGACCTTCAAACTCACATCGGGGGAAAGCCATGGACAAGCTGCCATGGACCCGATACCATTCTTTCAGTCTACTGCCTTGTATTAAACGGAATTTTAAAATAGGGAACTCTAGTTTAACCACGGCCTATAGGACCATCTCAGTGGGAAACTGACCCCATCATTTCGGACAATGGGACAATGGCACCGAAATCATCTGAGGTTAAAGTTTCCTTTGAAGGAAAAAGTTTGATTTGATGCTAGAAGAGATCTTTCCAGGTCAGCCAGCATGTGGTTCTACTCCTGATGGGCTCCAGAGACCCTGACTTTTCCCTCCTCATTCCCTGGACGCACACACTGAATTGAAAGGAGTCCAAGAGGAAAAGGATTTCCAAGAAGACGCCAGAGCAGAGAGCCTGTGGGGTTCAAGGCGAAAGTAGAACTACTCTAAAACTAAAGTCCCATTTTCTGCAGAGGCCTGAAGACCCATTCGTTCAAATTCCGCCTCTGCCTCCTGAGTGGATCATTCAACCTTGGGAGCCCCAGCTTCCTCGCGTGTAAAACGAGGCTAACAACCCTTCCTTAATGAACCTGCTAGGATGCTCATGAAAATCCTCCCAGGGCTGGCTCACTCTCCCTGTCCCAGTGGCCTTCTGTGGTGAGCTTTTGTTCTCAACTGGCCTCCACCTCTTCCTGGCTGGTCACTCATGTTCACCTTTCCCACTTTTTTTCCCACGGCATTTGCCACTGTCTGCCATTATCTTGTGTCATGAGCCTGGCTGCCCCGCTAGAAAGTAGCTGTAAGAGCTAGGGCCTGCGGCATCAACTCCACAGTGGCTCCTGGTTGGTCTTGTTCAGCACTGCATGCCTGGCGGCCAGCCCTGGACCTAGCACACACAGGAGTTCAAATGGTTGTGCTCAGCAAAGAGCAAATGAGCTAATCTGTGGAAGAGTTTTGTAAGCTGGAAAGAACTGTACAAATACAAGCTAATACTACTAGACTTTAGATTTATGAGCTGTATCTTGAATTTGTCTACACAGCCCGGCTGTTTTTTCTTTATCATCATTATTGCTAGTCTGCCACAGAAGTGCAAGAGCCTGTTTGCCAAATCTGGACCACACTTTAGGCGGGGGCAAGGAGACTCCCCTCCCCCCTCATGTTCTATCTATTGTGTTTTCCCACATACACTTCAAGCAAGTTCAGCCGACTTGGAGGACTGATGCATACCATGACCAGCTGGTTATTTAGCCCCTCCCAGAACTGATAATCTGGATTCAAATGCCTTTATGTGCTTCTGTTATCTACATTTACACTATTCTGAGCCCATGTTTCCTTCAGAATTCATTTAGGGGACTCTAGTTGGCTCACCTAGAGTCTTCCATCATGGCTGGCAAGGATTATCAGAGCCATTTAGAGTTTGCGCTCCACCCATACTTTTCTATGGATTGTGAAGGAGACGTGGGATTTTTTTTCTAGATCACTTTCTCATTTGCAGGGCCAGAGTTGAAAACATGTTATGGGGAAGCATGACAGCTTTGGAATTTCTCGTCGGTGCCTCTGCTTCTAAAGTAGAAGACTGATAGACTGCTTTGATAGTGCCAGAGGGCCATTCTCTGGCACACTGTATATTTGCCAAGGCACTCTGCTAAATAGTCCCCAAAGGCCCTTGCTGAAAGGAGGGAGGCAGTGCGGTGCGGACATTTTTTAAAAGTTTTAAAATAAAATAGAAGGATAAATATGCTTAAAGCTATTTTATTCCACATGGGTGGCAATAACCACCAGCTGTCACCAGGAAGCAGCAGATGTAATTGATAAAACAATTCAAAACTCTTGTGGGTCCATCGTCAATAAAGTTAACACCCAAAAAGTGAATGAAAGGGTTCAAAGTAGAACCCGGTAAGCTCCCCAGGCCTGCCAATAATTAAATCACTGAACTACACACGAGCATAATTTTTTAATGCAGATTAAAGAGAAGGATCAGCTGGGCAACTTGCTTTGCTGGGTAGGGATGCAGCACCATATGTTGCTTATGAAATTGTCATTAGCCAAGGTAGCAGTGGTGAATGGGGGAGGTGGGCAGAAGACAGACCACCATTATTTCTAAGGAAATGCAGGATCTAGCATTTAACCATAATAAGGAAAGGATGAAATTCTACGGACCAGGGAATGGATGGTAATATTATTCATTACCACAGTTTAGCATTAAATGTGCAACACCTACTCTAATTTATTGATGGACTGTTTAAGACGGGTGTTAACCTGTTTGTCTTGTATTATAATTGAATTCAGTCTCTAGGCTACAGAAATTTGAGAAGTTCATCCTTTCTCAATCAATATGCTCCCCTTCAGTGACCCATTTCGAGACAGCTTCATAAAAAATAATGTATTTTGTTTTAATAAATTTAAACACTATGACAGCTGCTCAATTTTTATTGGTTGTTTTTTTTTTTCCTCTCAGATGTCTCTTTGCTGCCGAGGGAAGCCAAGCTCACAATCAATAGTAATTGATTAATCAGCATCCCCTTTGAACAAAGGTGCTAATCAGTTTTTGATTAGTTCATCAAACCAGATGCAAAGGCAGCCCAAGCCTGGCCTGATAGATCATCAGTGTTCTACATGACTTATGGCTTCTGAGCAACACGGGACTGCAGCGTTCCTGGAGGGGTTGGGGTAGGGGAACAACATAATTATTAATTTAACCGAATTATTAGGAACACAAACAGTTGTTGGTTTATTGCTCCTGACTCAGAGGTGATAGATGGAACTGCAGCAAGATCGCATCTGACTTGGTGCAGAGCTGAGAGACCCAGAGTATTTCCTTAATTGATGATGCTTGGGGAAGGGGTGGATGGCTGATTTAGTCCCATTTTCCTAAAGAGGAGAAAAATTATTTCTGCATATCTCACTGATCCTCATCTGACTACTTATGCCAAGAGGGATCAGGCCAATGAAGACTCGGTCCTCTAGTAGGATCCTTGAGAAATTCCACTTGCCAGGACCTCTGTGTCAGAGCTGTTTTTTTTAGGGTCAGGCCCTGAACTGAGAGCAGATTGCTTACAACCAGCATTACATTCTATGCAAGGAGAAGGACTTATCTCTTACTTTAAATGAAAATCGGCCTAATGTTTTTGCAATTTCTCTAAATACACCATCAGTAAGAGGCACAAATCAAACACTCCCTTGATGGGTTGGCTGTCTTTCTAATCTTCTAGTTATTTATCTGAATTCACTGGGATTTGGAATTTACTCATCCAACAAGTATCAATCGAGTGCCTTCTACACGACAGGCATACAGCAGTGACAAACCCAATATGGCCCTTTAGAGCTTCCACTTGGTGGAAAAATCCAACAGCTAAGCTCAAACTGGGACATGCTACATAGAAAAATAAAGGCATCCTCCCTGTTTCTTAAGTTTGACAAAAGCACATAGGAGGTGGTAAATCTGCACTTTAAAAGACTAGGTGGCTCTCATTTTCCTCCCTGGGTGAAACCCGTGGTCAAGGACCACCACCTCACATCAACTGTTCAAGGGAGCTGAAGTGAAATCTCCTCAAGAAGGGGCAATATGAAACTTCTCCTTCCAAAGGCTGGAGCAAGGATCTACAGTCCTATGCCATGGCGTCTCCACTACAATGATGAGGAAGGGAGTTTCCTTACTGATTTATTAAACATTAACTGGTTAAAATGTTTAAGAAGCTGTAGCTGGATGGCAATGAAGTCCCACAATATCATGGTAGCTCATATAATTGTTTAGCTTTGACCATTTTGAATCTCCTCCCCCTCCCTTCTTTTTAGGATATGCTTCTTATTCTGGATTAGTAACACCTAAATCCTGGAATCAAGCATGAAACCTACTTTTGCAAGAGCTCAGTGTGCTGTGAAAAAGGTCTGAGGTGGATAATTAGTTTACATCATGGTGTGTGACAAAACAATTGCCCCCCCTTCCTCCCTGTCGCTCCCCACCCCATGCTTCTAAGATAACTATGATGTGGCTTTTCCAGTCTATTCTACAAAAGTAGATGGTCAATAGGAATTTTGTTTCTTTTTAAAAATAAAGATCTTCTCTCATAATCCAACATCCTTAAACTGCTTTGTAATGCAAAAAGTTCCTCTTGAACCATTTTTACATCCAGAACATAAAAATTATTTCAAGCCACTGACACAGAGTGGCTTTCATACCATCCAAAGAGGACTTGGCCTCCCTTGTATTAAGAGCATCAGTCCCAATCTGAAATATACATGCCACTAGCATAGGGAAAAGAAGGGGATGAGGAGGAAGAAAGTGGTAATAAAAATTTGTTTTCCTTTAGTCTCAAAATCCACAATTGCTAATTAAGTATTCGAGAAACCAACTGGCCATTTTGTAGAAGTGGACAGAGCACCCACAGATTGGACACTGCAGTGCCTTACCTAATGACTAGCCCTTACCTGAGAGGTCCTCACTGTCCAGTTCTTCTGCGGAATTGGGCAACTGAGTAAGGCCTTACAAGTAAAAACAAATCGTTTTTCTTTTCATTCCTCAAGGGACATAAACAAAACACTTAAGAACTGAGGATGAATTTCTTAAAAAAAAAAAAAAAAAACATGAGCCAAATCTCTTGCTATCTCTCTCTTTTTTGGAGAGCTTGAATGCATTAATCCATAAGTACATTTCTCCAATCATTTCATTTTGTTATTGGTACACAATCAAGGCAGAAAGATTCCTCAGTCTCCACTTTCAAAGCACATGAAACATGAAGGTGAATGTTTAAAATCACTCATTCATAACAGCATGCAAAAAGAAAAGAAAAATAAAGCCTGATTGTTAGCTGTCGATGCTCTGACATAGCTCTTAAATACAAATACATTGAGATGTAACATACTGATGTATGTAAGTTTTATTTCATATTTTATCTAAATTGAAATCCTTTGCCAATACTGACAAATACATTTCATTATCAATTTATGATGATCTTGGATCACTTATTTCAAAACGGTACAGCATCTGCTAACTACAGATTGCAGGTTATGTCTTCATCAGAAAATCTGATTCGCAAAATGACTTTTTAAAAAGGAGAATTTAAAAAAAATCAGTGGTATTCCTGAAAAATAAAACCCTCCAAGCTGAGAAAGCAGTTAGGTCAGGAGATAATCTGGTGGGAGCTAACAAGGCCTACCTATACCAAGCCACCACCAATGATGGCTGGCTGGGATGGCTCTCAGCCAGCTCTGATTTGAATTAGAGGAGGGTTAGAAGGATGTAGATAAATGATGGGAGGCTTGGCTAGGGGACCTCAAGCTCTGCCTGTAGGCTGCCCCTTTAACACATTATTAACCACCACAAAATGTGATATGACCAAGCAGGCCTCCACCTGTTCCTTGATGTTCTGCTCAAAGTACTGTCTGATGGCTCTGGGTCCTCCTCTACTTTGCACAATTTGCTAATGCTTCTCTAATGGGATCTGCAATTTTGAAAGAATATTTGTGGGTCTATAAAACTGCAAGGATTTGGGGAGAGGGGCGAGTCTTTATTTTTCATCCTTCCCTTCTCTTACAGCCAAGCATAGAGTAGACTCTCAGCAAGCACTTGCTGAGTGAATGATGTGGGAGTAATGCTCAGTGAACCACCAACCAGAGCATGAAACAAATGCTCTGGAAACAAGCACTGTCAAACTGATCACACTATTAAAAAAAAAAAAAAAAAAACCCAAAGTAACAGAAACAATCTTGTAGAAATGGTCAGTAAAAGCTTGGATTTTGTAAACTGTTTTATAAAGAAGTCAAGTGAATATTGATAGCTAGGCTGGTGCTGTGAAAGGAAGCTATCGTATCAGCTCTTGAAGAAGAATTTCCATTACGAACCTTGGGTGCCAATATTCAAGGGCAGGTGTCAATTAGAAATGGGAGGGTTTGAGTCCATGGATGTTCCCAAACTATGGATTTAGGCAACAAAAGGGAAAGCAGTGAGTAATGCAATCAATTACAGAGGCAACTGGGTAGGGATGCTATCTGTTTGTTCTGAAATCTGATTGGCTGAAAGTGTTCCTATTTCTAATTGGCTTTATCCTTTGTATAAAGACTGATGAATACAATTATTTGAATAATTGTTATAAATGGGCAACATAAAGTACTTCTCTGTAGTTAATTATGAATTTGCAGTTCTCAGAAGGCTAATCCCTCACTTCTACGTGGCCCAATGAATATCAAAGCATTCTACATACGTGCTTGGCACCCACTGAACCATATTAAACAAGGATGTTTCAAAGTAGGCAGCTTTACTGCTGAATGCCTGCTTCCTTAGGGAGGGCATTAGAAAGCTAATTTTAAAAAATAAAGACAAATATGTTTATGAAATATCATTGATATGCAAAGTTTCCCATTAAAAAGCAACAGACAGTTGATATACACCTCATTAAAGATGAAACTGTCATTTTTAATGGCATAAATTTTAAAATATACCAAATCATCTGGAATCCACCGCTCAGATTACATCTGAAAGTGGGAAGCCATTTAGATTAGTGGCGTTAAATTTGTTTTTGCACTACTGTTGTATTTTATGAATCTGCAGTGCTCGGCCATAGTTGGATAATTTTTGAATAAATATAATTGGAAGAGTGTACTGAAGCACTGAGTGTACTTGTGAGGACAAGCAAAATTTACCTCCTAAAATTGCTTTGACTTAGGTAGTCCTCTTTTATGTTAAAAATTATACACCTCTTAATTTCTCAAAGAAACAAAGATGCATTTTATGAGGCAATGTTCTTTAAAAGGAAACTTCACAATTTAACAATACGGAGGGAAATCCCATTTTGGTTTTTCTCTTTAAACTTCCGTATCATTTGTCAAAGCCCTTTCTTGTCACTTCTAATCAAGATGTATCCAATAAATGTCGTTAAACTTTGTTAAACAAGTGAAAAGTTTAACTATTGGTCCATATGGGATTTGTGTTTTTTTTTTTTTAAGCAAATAATTCTGAGCATGGTAATTTCATGGATGCACAATAATGGTCTCTTCTGTGGAGACGTGTGTTTTGCTTGCTGGCGGTCTAGGATGTGCGGCACATACCCTGGGCCTCCTCAGTGCCTCTGCTGTTGTTACTCCTCTTTTCCAACAGACATCGCTGGCTTCTAAAAGTGCTGTGATGTGGCAATCTTAAACCAGGTTAAGGAAAACCTCAAACATTAGAAATAGCAAGAAATCCTAGAGGTAGTTAAATAAAGTCAAGGTCAAACAAAATTTCAATGTTTGTGGGTTCAGTTCATCAGGGTTTCATTTTCTTTTTCTTTTTCTTTTTTTTTTTTCAGAAAATGTCATAAAAGAACAATCAAAGAAAACCTCAAGGAACCAAAAATGTAGCCCCCTGGCTCCAGTACCATTCCCAGTATGAAAAAGTAGGCGATGGTCTCTTTCTTACCTAAGCGGCATACATCTGATCACTTGGCAATATTATGGAAACTGTTACTTCCATCACCAGCCATAAGAGTTCAGACGCCCCCGGTAGTTTTAATCTAAAGCTCAGTCATCCTGTTCTTCCTGCTTTGTCAGCTTTTGTGGAGAGTTTGTCCCTTCTTCCCATTAGCAGAAATTTGGTTCACGCCGTTAAACAGTAGCACATTGTTTCCAAACGGCATATCAAGGCTGAAACACAATCTTCAGGTCCTGCAGCCATCAGTAAACCTCTTTAGCTTTGTTCTGGAGTAGAACATACGATGTCTGCAGAGCCCCTCGACTGAATGACAGCCTTTGAATGCCACTGTTGTGTACTCATACAGAGAGATGTGCAGAGAGGTACATACATAGATGGTGGACATAGAGGTTGTAATAATGCGCACTGCTGGCTCTTGGTCTTTTGGATGGGCTTCGGAAGTACCCCACAATTGAACAGAAAGTCAAGAATTTCATGTGCTTTTAGGATTCTATCAAGGGTTGTGCAACTTATAAAATAAATCCGGAAAGGGAGCCTCAGGGGGTGGTCACCTAAGGGCAGCGGACTAGGGTGTGAACGTGTATCTAGCACAGGCCAACGCTTTTTGCAACCAAAACTGAAGTGAAAAATTATTTCGGGGGGGGGGGGGTGTTCCCAGTTTGAGTCTTACCATAATTACATACTGAATTAAAAACTATCAAAAAACTCATTTGGGATATGTAAATTCATGAGATAGATCATCAGCCTCTGATAGATCAAGAGGTGGAAAGCAAAAGGATAGGTTGACTAGGAAATCATAAAACGGGAGACGGAGGAAGAGAGGGAGAAAGAGAGGGGATAGGGAGAGAATCTCCAACCCAGAGGAAGCCAGCTGTCTGCAGTGCAGCAAAAGCACAAGCACTATTCCAGACCATGGGCATGCGGTCACCCAAAACCTCACACAGGGGAGGTGGGTGGGGGAAGGGAGAGGGTACACACAGGGCACAAGACACAGAGAAGCGCCCACATTTGAACAAACAAAAACCATCACACGCACCCACACATCAATAATCATAGTAGTGACTACACCACCCGTGCTTTGAGTCACTCATGCATCTCTGCCATCAATTTCAGACCACGTGGTACCAGGTGTGGCAGAGTGTTTTGCATCGCTCAACATGCACACATAGCACAGGATTCTTTCGGTCCAGGCCTTAAGGATGAGCTCCAAAAACACAAGTGCTCAAGATCCTCATTTAAAGGAAATCCCTTCGGTCACCCTAATCTAAAAATCCCATTCTTACCCTCGCTTTTACGTTTACCCTCAATTAGATGCTTAAAAACACATTGTGACTGATTGTTGTTTGGTTTCTTTTTTGGAGAAAATCCATTTGATTTTGAATCATGCCCATGCACTTCTAACCTTCCAATACATGCTTATTCCAACCAGATATTGGTAAGAACAAATGGTCAACATACATCAACAACTGGTATAACTTCATACGTACTCTAGCAACACAAGCTTGAATAAAGTATTTTAATGAGTCTTCAAAGGGAAAGCTTTTTATAATTTTTTTCCGTCTTTATAAAAGAAAAGAGAACTGTAGAAGGAACTCCAGTATGAAAACTTTTAAGACCAATAAGGTAGCCACGAGAGGCTGACCTACTATGTCTTGTCATTTGAGTTGCCAAGTTCTCAGACCACGCCATTTTTCTAGGCCCAGATCTCTATCATGAACGTCTCAAGGTTGTTCTCAAGGGAATCTGAGTCAAAGGTTGTTGCACTGAAGAAGCTGGTTTTAGCCATAATTCACTTGAAGACAATCAGTTCCAGATCTTCTTCTCTCTGGAAATTGGGACCTCTGCTTTCCAGTTTCCACCATATTCTATCCCCTTTTCTACCCTGATGACTGATCTGAAGACTGTTTTCCCTCCGTCAAGGAATGTTGACATGAAAGCTTTTGGCTGTAGGCTGAAGAGTATGCTGTTCAAGAAGGTGGTGAGGATGCTATGAGAATATGAGCCAAGTTAGGAGAACGTGTTTATAAATGTATTATATGGGAGGGGGGCAACTTGGGTCGCCACTTCTCTCCTCCTGCTGTTAAGGAATAGCGTGGGTGTGTGTGTGTATGTGTGTGTGTAGCATTCTTTTTTTCCCCCCTCCCCAACATTTCTCGGCTCTGGGCCATTTCTCATGTACTTCCAGTCATTGAATGACATCCTAGTGGTGTATCGCTGGCTTGAACACTGCTCTCGAACTAAGGCAGTGAGTGGTTGCTTCTCTTTTTCCTGACACAGGAAAACTATAAAGTCTTACTCCAAGTGTCTCTTTGTTATTCCACAAAAGAGAGATCACTGTCCCTTTCTCTTTTCAGACAGAAAGACCCGATCCTAGACCATGACGGGCCCCTAAGTCAACTTCTCATTTTTCAGGTCAGGGAACATATTTCCTACTTGGGATACTTCACCCGACTCCAAGATCTACATCAATTAGAGTCACATAAGTACATGGATTTTATCGAAGGGACCTAGCAAATAGAACTCTGGAGTCTTAGGAGATAGAGGATCAATATTTCTTCAAAGATCTCACAGAATTCAGGAATCTTATGGTTACATTTGACCCTGGAGTCAATTATAGGAAGCTCAGAACTTAAAGCATCTTAAAAAGAATAGAACAAAATCTCTTGAATGACATTAAAATAGCCTTAAAGCTCTGAGACTAATCGATAAAAGTCAGGAAGTGCTCAATTAATGATGAAACCTACAAATAACTAAGCTTAATGGAGTGCAGTGCCGAGCTGTAGCAAGCACTATGGGGCATTACCTGAGAAAGTGGAGGTTTTATAACTAATTGATTTCTCATGATTGCTGGTGTATCTGGCCCTTTCCCTTTTCCCTCTGTGGTGGTGACAGGAAAAGGCCAGGTGAGGTTTGAGGGATGTGGGGAGGGATATACGGCTCCATACCTAAGTTCATTTCGCTTTCTTGGAATTCCTCACTGGAAAGTCCAAGTAGGGGGGTGATGTGCCAAGCATCAGGGCCTGACCTTTAGGGACAGCTCGCACAGGACAGGCTTCACTGAGAGATTTCTGACTGACAGGTCCTCAAATGTAGGTCTGTTTTAAGGAAGTCAGTCTGTGCCAGGAAGAGAGGTTTTGCTAAAAGATGCATGACCAGTGAAGGGTTGGCTGCTCACCCCTGGTCACCTAAATGATGGATTCCAACCTTGCACAACATGCGAAGTAATGTCAATAGGCCCTTTACTGAAAAATTCCCTTGAACTCAATGATTAAAATTCAGCCCAATTTTTAACTAACGTTATCTTTCTCCAAGCACAGTATCACCAGGGTTAAGAGTTAGGGAATAAAGTCATATACAGATGAAACATGATTCTAATTTTCTGATTGGAGAGACACAGAAAAGTTATTAGGCTTATTCCAACCTAGTAAGCCAGAGATGAAATTGAGAAAAGGATGGCCGTTTTGTTTTTCTTTTTTAATCACCTTTTGGTTACAGCCATGACCACCTTTTTTTTTTTAGTATTTTGCCTATCAGGTACTCGCACACGAATGATTTTTTAAGTGCCACTTAATGCTGTTAAAATTTACATATGGTGTCATTCCTGGTTTGGAGAGGTTTCCCGCCCGATGCCAGCATAAGCCTGCACGCACACACAGAGATTAAGAGTTAACTGGCACGGGTTTGCAGAGGTAGATATGATTGGGAACATAATTAAGAGAAGAGCGATGACCTCTCTCCTCACCAGCTTGTGAATTTAAACAGGACTACGCATCTGCCCATCACTGTGCTTCACAGCCTCAACTATGAAGGGGCACGCATGATCCCTCTTCCAAATGCATCTGGGATTCTAGCCTATCAACAAAGAAAGCAACTGGGCCTTTGATCCAGAGGCTATGATTTTTAGGCAAACAGTCGTTTGTGAAGTCCCTCGTGTTTCGGTGTCCGGGGGGGTGGGGGCTGTGTCCACGAGGGCCAGGTGCAGCCGGACCCTCCTGTACGCCTGCCTGGGAAGCGTGGGCCTCGCCCCAGACCACAACCACCGACTACTGAACTCACAACAGAAATGACAAGACTCGACATCCTTCCAAGCCTTAAGAATTACAGTATATGTATGAGATCAGTCTACTTGAACACGATTTCCCTTGAAGACTGCATTTCTCTTTTTCCCAGGCTTGCCTTGCCTCTCAGCAGCGCTGAGAAAGTAGATAAACAGTAATGTGATACCAACCGTGAACTGCTGGCTCTGTCGTCGCGGCCGTGTCTACAGACGGGAACAGAGGATTGGAGGAAGGGAGGAGACAGGAGGAACGGCATGCAAAAAAAGGGAAAATGGAAAAAAATGGAACAGATAATATATGAGCAAGCTTTCAAAGAACATCGCGTGACAAGCAATAATAAATGAAAAGCAAAAAGCATTTGAAGTGAGTTGCACTGTTTTAAGACATGCCTTCAGCTCAAAGCTGCGAGCCAGTGAGGAAAACAGTCAATTCTTTGGTTCTGGGGGTCTTGCCAGGACACATCTACTTGCTAGTCAATAGTCAGGGGAACATGCAAAGTGAGGAGAAACACCAGTGCAAACTCGGTGGCTCTGAACGCATTGGGGCTCAGGCCCATGGCAGAAAAGCTCAGGCGGCAGGCTGCCTAAACAAGGGATTCATACATTCAAACATTGCCTTTGTCTGAAGCCAGCCCACGGCGGGCACTCGGGCCTCATGACTGCCAATCAGGCATCACTGAATCAATCGCACTTTTAGGATCCGTTTACGGCTTACGCTCAGATGCCTGCAGATGAACATATGAGCTCAAATTTTCCATCCCATGTTATTATTTCAGCAGAGTTCGGCTGGAAAGTTCCATTAACGGGGAGGCCATGGGAACGAACATATTAAAGGCTTCCAGACACACACCCCCTGCCCCCAGTCCCCCCTCCACCACCGTGAATCCCTTCTTCGCTTTGCGGCTCTAACTGTGTTGTTACAAACCTAAGAGCAGAAGACCAGCACGGACACACTCAAGTCCACACAACTTGCCAAACGCCACTTCCCATCCTGTGACCTTCCACAGCTTAGAGTATCCGGCCGTTCCTCTGCTCCCAGTGCAGCACCACGCTGGCTGCGGGGAGCTGCCAGGAGCCCTGCTTCCATGGCTGCAGCAGGAGATGGCGCATTCCCTTTCTCCCTGCCAGATGCACTTGCTGTGGAAGAAAATGTGGTCTTTCTCTCTCTTCTTCCATTCCGGATGCTGTTCAAGTTTTCTCTTCCTTCTGCTAGGCTTCAAACCAGGCCTGCTGTCCTGGCTCCTCTTCACAGGAAATTGCTCAAGGGGCTCAAGAAATTTTCCTTTGCTTTTTGGCTAGAGGGAAAGTGGGATAAATATCTAACAAAATGCACGACGACATTCTTTTTTTGAGTTGTATTTTTTTTTTTTTTTTTTTTTTAAATACCACTCCGGTGGCCAACTTCATTCCAAAGTCAACCCATCTGGCCCCGCTTTAGTGTTCAGATCTATATGTTTCCAGTATGTCCCCTTCCACACTTCCCTTATGGCCAGGAAGGGATGGTGATGTGGCACAGGAGCTCGTCATCTGTAGCTGGGGTGGCATCTTTGGTTAAAACTGCAAGTAGTTACCTGTCCTCCCACAATCCCTCCCTTACCACAGCTGGTAATTATTTTCATAAGTTCTAGAGACTTCAAAAGACTCTTCTGGACTCGACACAGGCAATGTTTAAATGCAATGGAATGCAAAAAAAATAAAAAATAAAACAAAATTTTTTTTTTTTTTGGTCAAATGAGCCTGCTGCTTCTGATTTGTAAATTAGGACACATGAATTCACACTGGTGTTCCCCTTCAGTTGGCATGCTTTCCTCAGGACCCTATAACCATCAAAAAAAAAAAAATGCAGCCCTTCTAAGGAGCCAGAATTAACCAGCAGTCTGAGAAGCCACTGCAGCTTTAATGTCACTTATAGCTGAGTTTCTGAAGAATAGATGAAGGAAAGAAAAACATAAAATACACCGCATAAGAACACAATACTTACTTACAAGTCAAGTCTGTATGCATAAAATAGCAGTAAAAAACAATACCAAAAATTGTACAGTTGAAACATCTCTACACCAGATTGTCATGACACAGTTGACACATCTCCTTACTTGAAACATCCAAGTCAAGTGTTAGTTTGAGGTGCTTTCAATTTAAGGGGCAGGATCAAATGCACATTTGTACAGAAGCATTTATATGCATGTTAATACATTTTATGGATAGGCACTGGCTCCTTTCCAAAAGGAGAAAAAAAGCAGTAAACACTTTGGCTTGTTATTTTAATAGTAGCGCTTCTCATAAGCTTTAATTTTAGCAGGTAAATAATTAGCATAAAATGAAAGAAAGGAGGTGGAGTAAATCCTAAACGGTAGAGCCCTCAAAAATCTATCATAGCATGAACCGATGATTCCTTGATTTACTGTCTTCCTGTATCACAGCACTGTCTGTTTTATCAGGAAACCAAACTAAGTGACCCTAGGCGTCGTCAGCTTCCACGTGGGCCCTAGAAAATGAGCGAGCAAAGTCCACAGTGCAGCTTGCTTCCCCATTCTGGGGATGGGAAATCCATCAATTGTACCCAAAAGGGGAGGAGAAAGGGATGCTGAGGAGTGGAAGGGGGTGGGGTGGGGGACATCTTCTAGAACAGCTAAAAGCAAACACATGTTCAAGTCAAACCACACAGTCACTGCGGCTGGAAATGGCAAAGCCATGATCAGCAATGGAGCAGGAGAATGTAGCAGACACACAGAGTTCGAAGGAGGTTTGAGGGTGTGTCAGGGGAGGCGCTGATTCTATTTCCCTAAGAGCATCTGGTGTGTTATCTGAACAGAGGCTATTTCAAGTAAAGAATTAAAAAAAAAAATTCTTTAGAAGTGACTTTGTGCTCCCTGCAGGAGAGCACTGTAACAGAATCTAATTCTCCCTCATAATTGCATTATGACTTCATGCAGAAACCACAGACACCCTGGCTCTGAAGTGAGTGCCGCTCTGTGAAGTAGGATTTATTAGGGGTGTCTTAATCAGAAGACTGGTGACATGTACCGGCCCACCCCTGTGAATCAACTTGTGGGGTCACTCTGTTGTTTGATAACATTTGAAGGGTATAGGCAAAATGCAAAGAGCAGATTTCCAAAGTAGGTTAGAAACGCTGTCATTAGCTTGAAAAACGAAGGTGCCTAATTGTCCTAACAAAAACCTTTTTCAACTTCATTTTCCTGCTGCCTTTAGAAAGTCACCTGGGCTAGGCCTCTGAGTAAAAGACTTCTCAAAGAGTTGAGTTGGGCTTATGGCGGTCGAAGGCTTATGGAATTAAAAAGGCCTTGCTGAGCTATTGTCTCTATTTTAGTTTTAATTACAACGAGGGCAAATTTATAGTACATTTATTTCATGTGGTCAACATCAACAACAAAAAAACCAATCCCACGTTCTTGCAAACCCAGTAAATGTGTACGGCCTTAATGGTCACTCTCTAGCTGTTTTATGAGTATAATCAAACAAGGTATCCAAGGGCAGGCCCTGCACTATTTGAAAGATGCCCATTTCACTAAATATTGACTTCTCAGTCTCCCAGCCATACAAACAGTTTATGGCATCATATCTTGAATAAATTAAACGTCACCTATATTTCACGTGGCAGTATAAGATATTTAGAAAATGCAAAGGCTCTGACAGTGTGGGAGATTAGAGACAGTAGCCATTTAACCAAGAAACCAAAAAACTGAACTAAAACTAAACTAAAATAAAAAAATTTGCTGCACGAGAGGCAGCTGGGCAATATTTAGTTGAAACAGTCATGTGTAAGCTCCACTGTGGCACATTCTAATCCTTTCATATGGATTCTCTCCAACTTAGAATTGTTCATTGAGTGTGACAGACTGGAGGTTTAAAACTAATCCATAAATTAGTCCGTGGTCTCAAACACAACGGGCGCCATAAATGAAAATGAAAATCCTAGAATAAAATTAAATTCACAACCTTAAATACTTTTTTCTTTTCCAATTGCTCTGTGGTGCTCCTGCTTTCCAATGCAGATTCACTGCAAGACTGCATTTTGGGGTGTGTGCGAGCAGGGTGTACATTAAGAAATGCACAGTGTAATAACCCAGAGAACCCAATCTGCTCAAAAGCAGAGCTTAATTGTAAAGAATTTAAATTCTCCCATTTTGATTGTCATAAGCTTAAATGAAAGCATACTAAGCAGTCCAGACATATTTTAATACACTTTCCCCGAGTTTATTTTCTTAACTAAAGTCAATAAGGAGCCAATGGGTTTTCTTAATTGAATTCCCCTTCAGTTTGTGTTACAGAGCTGCTTTAAATCTAGACACTAGGGCAGGCAAGGAATTCCCCTGACAATTTTATTTTCCAAGTTGTGTTCTGCCGGCCAATATATATTAAATATAGTTTTTTTTATTCTTTTCTTTATTTATTTCTGACTTATTTAAAATCTATTGAAAGCAAAAAATACGTGCTGGCAAATTAAACTTTGAAAATTATTTTCTACTGGGTTCCCGGTTCATTTTCTTTCCAACTATGTCTTGCTTTAATTAAACTCCCATTTCTCAGGGACTGGAGACAGCGGACAAGAATAGAACAGAGGCTAAGAGGCCCAAAATAAGAGTCATGATCAAGGTCTCTTCATTTCTTCAAGTCCCTCTTCCCCTCCCCTTCCCAGGAAGAGATGGGGCACCACAGAACAGCAGGATGGAGAGTGGCTTGGTTTTTTGTTAAGCAATTTCAAGTTTTTGTTAGTTAAAAGCTTCTTCAGAATTGTTCACTAGGGCTGCTGGGCCCCTGAGATCTTTTCATTTGCAAACCAGATGTTCTGAAAATAACAGGAACCTGTACCCTTGTCTTTTCCTTTCCTCTCACAGGGGATAGGACTTTTCTCCCCTGGGGTGGGTGAAGGCTGTGTGGAAGGAGGGGCAGAGGGGGAGGCAATGCTCTCACCTGGGAAGGCACAGGTGAGGGCATTGCAGTGAGGGTGAAGGTGGGGAGGGACGGGGCTCTAGAAGTAGAAGCTTCTAGTCATCTCTGGGTAGATGCTGGAGGGCCAGGTCCTTCCAAGTCTGACCTTTCCCACCATCAAGATGGTCACTTTCTGAGCTCAGGAAACCCATATAGATGACACTAGTTTTCTGCACTGTGGACAAATCCTTACTATGGAAACAGGTAAAATCTTTATCTCTTGGATGATTTTTAAACAAAGAGCATAAAAGTATGGAAATTATGATAGAAGCAGTAGAAACAGAAAAATATCAGTTCCCAATTCTCATTTCCCTTTTTTTTTTTTTTTTTTTTAAAGGCAGAATCAGAAGCATGTGGGTGGCTGAGTGTTTGGCTCAGGTTGTGATCCCGGGGTCTTGGGATTGAGTCCGACATTGGGGCCCCCACTGGAACCTGCTTCTCCCTCTGCCTGTGTCTCTGCCTCCCTCTGTGTCTCTCATGAATAAATAAATAAAACCTTAAAAAATATATTATTACTAATAATATTCTTATCAGGTATATTGGGCTATCAGTAAGTAACTACTGAATAAATGTGTGACACATAGTCTAAATGGAGTAGAAGCCAACTCTAGAAACAAAAGCTAGAATGAGAGATGCGTATTTCCTAGCAGCAGTGGCTTCATATATGCTCAGAACATATATAGAACATACACACATACTGAAGACAGATGCTTGAAATCAAGTTGGGCCTTCAGACTTAATTTCTGAAACACCATCCTTATCTCCCTTCTATCCATTCCTTGATGGCAGACCAAACTACTTCTCCTGTGATGCTCTCCCCGGTCCTGTCCATGCCACCTGGTCAGCCCTCACAGCAGAGTGGTGCCTGCTATTGAGATCCAGTGTGGAGAACCTGTTCCCCAGACCCTGTTTTAAGGGTATCAAGGAATTTTGTCTCCACGGGCATAATATGCTGTACTTATTATGGGTGCTTGGTATTTGGTGAATGAACCCCTAAAAGCCAATAAGCATATGGCCCTTACACCAAGCAAATCCCAATAGCACCATGCAGGTATCATTAAGCTAAGACCTGGCGATTATCTGCTTTATGTGAAGCTAGGCTCCCTACTGTCACTTTGAAGGTCCTGTAACAGTTTGCCATAAGCACAGGTGTACTTCTTTCCTTTCTATTTAAGGAACTGAAAACATGTGCCTCGGTGTTGGGCTTCCCTCACTTGGCATACTCTCTGAATATCTCTGAAGGATAAGGCTTGCATTCACAGTTATGGGATTGGATACATTTTATACACACAACAGCTTGTGATACCGCATTATGAAAACCAAAATAACGATGTGGGCCTAGGGGCAGGACTCACTTTCTCCAAGGTACACTGGGTTTGGAGTGCTTAGGTATCAAAAGAAGAACACCACTGTTTTCTTTTCCAAGAAATACATAATACTTAATTGGATACATACTTTAAAAAAGAGAAAAACTCATTTAGAAATGACCTATTTCGTTCCTGTGAAAGGATTTTTAAATATGTTTCAGATTTTGGCCCTATAGCTATTCATTTCTTATTCCAAAGTGATTTTAATGCCTTAATTTATGACAGTCACATGTATAGTGTGACCAACAGTCCCTGAATTTCCTATGGAAGCTGCTAAGGGTGTTTATAACCTAGTGCTATGAGCTTCTAAGGCAGACTCTCATTAAGCATCTAAGACAGGACAAGACTGAACAGAAACAATATAATACCCACATTATCTAGGGAGGGAAACACAAACTATTTTCCTAAGGTGACTATACAAAAAAGCTGGACCCAACTATCAGGCAGGGTTTAAAGCTACCAGCCCAGAAACAGGTCATTTTATATACACCTCATACATAGAGTCAACTAACTTCAAAGAAAATTCAAAACAAAAACCAAAACAAAAGAGCCCCCCCCCCCCCCATAGGGCAGTAGGCTTTTCTTTGATTCTAATTTCAGAAAGGAATCTATATGAAGGACTCTGAACTCAGATGATGGTTTGGCTGGCTCTATATTTTAACAGAGGGTTCAAGGGGCAATTTAATTATGTGGTTTGCTCTTCAGTATCCGTGAGTGAAACCACACGGACAACTTGAGATGAAAAAAAAAGGAAAAAGGAAAAAAAGGAGTGGGGAATTGTCAATTGCAATAGTTGTATCAGAAATATCTGATCAGAATATCAGTGTGCATGAGATAGAAGAGACACCTAAGAAACTCATGGCAAATCACAATGAGGCTCTGGATGGCTCCTGTTTCAATTCTGTCCCTCAAAGGGATTTTAGGAAGTGATTCTAATGACATTAACGGCCTAAGACTTGTAGAGCCGCAGTGAGGTTGACAGGGCAAGTGACATTCCTTTTAGTCCTCCAGAGCCTTCAAAAATTCCTCCCCTAGAAGCTACCGCTAGACGTGTGCCTTCACCCGAAGCTCAGGGACCTGCTCCATGCACATGGGACAGGAGTCAGAGCCGCCCAGCTCCTCCCACCCATCGGGTCTAGGACTCGGGATGGCAGCATCACATTGGGCTGGGCTCACAATTTTTCCCTTCCCGGGGTCTCCGGGACGAGGCTTTAACATGCTTTTGAAGGAATCGGGTGACTGGGGACTCCAGGATGGTCTGCCTCCCTAACAAGGGGGAAAATTCGATTATCCTGGTTATGGAAGATAAAAGATAACGCTGAAGCACTTCCTTTCAGAGAAATCAGAAATCAACTATGACCTTCCGAGTTTAAAAATATTTTTCTATTGCATTTGTACATTTTCTTGTAATGAAACTGTGACCTGGGGAATGGGTTTCAGTTATTGCATCTGAGTGGGAGAAAAGAAATGGAGGACTGTGGGCTGCTTCTTTTTCTTTTTTTCTTTCTTTCTTTCTTTCTTTTTTTTTTAAAGCTCAGGCTTTATGTTACTGTCACTGGATTTAGCTGTTGCAGCTTTTAAGGCTAATGGTGGCTGTAATGTAGCAAACGGTACAAGAGAGAAGAAGAGTGGAAATTAATTTAGCTATCCATTTGTCAAGATTCAGTCTGGAAGATTTTTTAGGAACCAATCTAAATCTCGGGGATAGCCTGGACCTTTAAAATGGGACACACGATCATTCAGCTCCATAACCTTTAATCTGTTTGAAGTAAGGAGCAAATGTTAAATTCCACAAGTGTACTTTCTGGGCAAGATAAATATATGTAAGACTGCTTGTTAAGACACGGCAAGCTGAGAAGATCATGTCCGTTAAGGCAATGGATCCTACAATGTTGTTTTAGAGGCAAAATTACTTTAACTATTCTTGGGTGTGCCACTGAGAAATCTGGGTGTTTACGGCCACGGATGCCTTCTGCGTGTGGACAGGGTTCAAGTGCTGGCGCTGAAAGGCATTGTGCACCT
The DNA here is from genome assembly GCF_048164855.1 of Canis lupus baileyi. Classification (NCBI taxonomy): domain Eukaryota; kingdom Metazoa; phylum Chordata; class Mammalia; order Carnivora; family Canidae; genus Canis; species Canis lupus. Next base: position 70,973,193 of record NC_132840.1, read on the forward strand.
GTGAGCTCATTGTTGTGTCTCAGGGCGTCTCGGGCCGGGAGCAGAGAGGGGCCAAGACAAGCCCCTGATTTTAATCACCTTCGTATGGACAGAAATACAGCACTGTTTGTTTCAAGAATTTCTTCTTGAATGGAGTCTGTCTGCTGGGAACTCTGAGGACAGTGAATTATAGCTGCTGGAGGACACAAGAGTAGCTTTAGTCAGGGGTAAAGGCTTAAGGCTGTGAGTGGAGGCACCTCTTCTGTGTTGCTGAGAGTTGGGGTGGGAAGGGGGAGTTCAGGGAGTGCTAGGAAAGGTCTTCAAAAACAAAATGCAAAAACCAAAAGTCAGCCTCAGCTAGAAAGAAGCCAGCCACAAATGAAAAGTGTTGTTCCATGTTATGGAGAAATGGAGTGTTTCTACAGAGCAAGGAAGGCCTCCACTGCCTTAAAATAAAGACCTAACTAGCCACAGCCACCTAGACGGAACCTTCTAGGAGAGGGAGTAAAGGGCTGGCTCATTCCTGGGCCCCTTCGGCAATGACAGACCGACTACCTGTATAGGGCAGCAAGGGGGTTGGAGGTGTGAGTTCCCAGGGACATCCAAAGGGCCGTTCTTAGGAAATTTCACAAAAACTTGCTATGGAGAGCTCAAGCCTAATTCAGTTTACAGCCTGGATAAGCAGCAAGAGAAATCACGAGAAGTCAAAACCTGGCTCCCAGTACAGAAAGTTGCTAGCCCGACCACCTGGAATCAGGAAGGAGCATGTTTGCTGTGCTTGGGAATGAGGTGGAAAGGGGGGGGAGGTGCAGGGAGGAGGGGTCTGGGTACTCTGCTCAAAGCTGAGTTTACTTAAGCAGCAGAAGGAACTGCAGAAATACACACAGACAAGAATTTAGGAAGCAGCCCGGATGGAGCGGAGTTCAGAGTGAGACATAACCAATTGATGGATTTTCAGAAGATTTTAAGTGCAGGCACTGATGTTTTCATAAACAACAGCCAGAAAAACCCTCACTGGTGGCTTTCTCTAAGGCTCTCTTTGTCCCACTGTGAAGGGTTAGAAAGGTGAAGAACAGGGAGATTAGCTGATCTACTGTCCTATCTCATCAACCTCCTCTTCCACGGAACACTCTGGATTTTCATCATGCCTGTCTCACCGACTTCTGTGAAAACTGGAAACGTCTCCAGACAGTCAGTGTAAAGGACAGGTGCCCTATCTGGGGTGCTAACGAGGACCTCCACCGAAGAATGATGAATTATATATTCAGTGCTTTAAAAGAAGTCCTGTATCCTGGGGTGTGGAGCTCAGAGAGACCTTGCAGTCTCCTGGGATAACAGAATGAAGCAGGAAAGTTAACTTTTAAAGAATTTTTTTTTTTTCCTCAGAGAATAATTACTTTTACTCGTTCTGGGGTCAGTACTCCTACACATGGTTGGGGAAGCGCTTACCTAAGGATGTCTAGTAGACATGGTGCAACCATAACCTTTCCTGCCACCGTAGGCAGAGGAAGCGCCAAGGCTCCCAGACAAGCAACACCAAGTGGTATGAGAGCTGCTGGGTGCCAGCAAGGGGATGGATGGCACACTTCCTCCCTCAGTGATAGAAATCAGAGACAATGAACCTCATTTTGAATTTTGAGTTTCGGCCAGTCCAAAAAAGATAAAGCCACAGAGTCACAATGGCTGTGGCTGCCTCTTCCACACCTCCAATATTTAACTGAGGGCTGTGGGGGGTACGTGAGTGCTCAGCTCAGAGAAGACAAGTGACTCTCTCTGACCTCCTGACCCAGGCAACACAAACAGGTGGTCACTTTGTCAGCAGGTACTCTGGGGCAGGAAGGATGGAGATGTACTTCGAAACATGGCCCGCATGGGCCTGTTAGAGGGTGTGTATTTTCCTTCATATGAATTAAGATGGAATTAAGACAAGGAGAAGATCCAAAGCCAGAATACTTACCATTTCATCAACCGTGGCTAAGCCTAAGCTATCGGCATGTAATAGCCAGGCTGCCGCTTTCTCTAGCATTCTGCTTTGAATAGTGATGCTTAAAAAAGAATTCTCTTAAGTGTAAGCTGCAAAATATCTGATCTACTGTTAAGTGCCTGGATGTTAAAGATTTTCTGGGGTCCTTAAGATTCATCTTAAGAACACAGCAGCTAATGTCTTTGAAGTTCCAAAATAAAGGAACAATTAAATTCCAAGGATTTCAAGAGAACTTTTCGGCTTCTTTGCATACATACCAGAAAGACAATATACATTCAGGACATTTTCAGTGGTAATGAAGGTACCGTACCTGTGATGATGGTAAGGATGATGGTGGTGGTGGTGGTGGTGGTGGTGGTGGTTGTGGGAGGAGGGATAGTTGTGGGGGGATCTGGATAAAAAAAAAAAGGAAAATCAAACCCACAATGCTGAACACAACAATGATCAGTAATGACAAAACAAAGGCATGAGGACATTGAGATGTTTGTTTGATGACATCCCCCTCTGAAACCAAAAGCTTCCCCGCCTTCCCACCGAAGATCTGTGTCTTGTAATCGTAACCCAAAAACCTTAGTTGGAAAAGCTAAGAAAGAAGAAAAGAGATTTGTATTAATGAAGCGAACTAGGGATGAGGAGATGTGAAGGAGAGAAGGGAGGAAAAAATCAAAATAGGATACCCCTAGCCTAATCTGATTTCAAAGGTGAGGGTAAACCAGCTCCAGGCCCAAGAGTCACTTCATTTTATACTATTGCAGATGGGAGAAAGGAAGGAGATGACGCTGCTCTATCAAAAGAGCTCCTATCGGCCAAGGATGAGTGTGCTCCTGCTCCCTGCTCTCCATGAGGGGTAACTTCATTATTCCCCATCAATACATCCCAGCGGGAAGTAAAACTACTTCTATGCTTGTAATAAATACAAAGAAGAGAGAATGTCACCACTAAATATCAAGTTCCAGGCATGTGAGATTTTACTGAGATTTTATTTTTTTTAAAAGTCAATAAATTTTACAACCTATAAATATTAATACATTAGCTGCCTTTGCTCACGCTAAAAGCTTGACCTAAGTGGATGGCGATGATAAGACCAAAAGCCCGCCTTCCATCTTGTAAACAGGATGAAATATAAACGAGGTTTGACCCTCAAAGCCAGGAATCCCAGAGGGAATCCTGCGTTAGATGTTTGATATACTGTATATTCTTCTATCATCTCAAAAATTATTTGGGGGACAAGGGAAGGGCAAATATGAAAGAGAAAAAATAAAATCCTGAGCCCAAATGATCAAACTGAATGTGTTAAATTGTCAGCAAGACTTTGAACTAAGCAATCATTCTGCTATAATAGAGCATAAGACGATTTGAAGGCTTTTGATTTTAAATTTTATCTAAAGCACGTCAACTTTCTCTTCCTGACACATCTGGTGTCCTTTTATCTCCAAGTGAGCTCTCAGATTGTCTAATTAATACATCAAAACTTTAATTATATACTGCACCTTTATTGGCTTTGGTACAACTTCCTGAAAGTTTATAAAAACACTATTTTGGCGCCTGGTTGTAAGGTCTGCTCAAAATGATGCCTACTATCGATCAATCCAAGGTTTTAATTTTGCTCACAAACTTCTCTCACACATACAGAATGTATGGATTTGATGGGGAAGAAGCAGCAGCAAATTGTTCTGTTTTACAGGAGACTGTGCTCGTTCAAAGTTGTGGACATGAGTGCTTTAAAGCAGCCTCACAGAGAAATCCAAAAAGGAATTAATAATAATAATAAAAAAAAACCCCACACGCACACACAAAAACACATTCTCCTCCAAGAAGCAGAGATGGTTTAAATTAGTAATTTCAAACTACCTTTTTAGATGAACAGGCAGTTATGTTCAGTCTTGCTTCTTGGACACTTTCTCATGGAGGCCCCAGGTAAGGAAGCATTCTGTGACCTGGCAGGTCACATGGATGCACCCATGCCCTGCTGCAGGCACTGGGACAGATACAGATGAGCAAGGTGCACTGGCCTCCGAGTTGAGCTCCGAAGACATCCTGTGCCCTCTACTACCTAGCTCAACGGTACCTGGAGAGGTGCCTGCTGCCCAGCATGTGGGCAGCTAATGTGGTTTTCCTGTTCTGGTTCAATTACAATATTTATCACTGGGAAGGAACATCTGTGCCTGAGAGACTTCCCCTGAATATACTCTAATGCTATTTCTGTACCACTCTCTCTCAAAGTATTGGCACAAAATGTGGGGTAGCCACAATACAATCAAAGGGGAGCTGAAGGTCCGTTTTTGAAATATGATTTGAAAATACGATTATGAACAAGGGGTAGACCAGACTAACAAGGGCAGGGACTTCAGAAAAAAGGTCACCAGTGCCTTTCATTATGTGAAAATCACACACTTTCAATTATTTTCATCACTACCGGGGTAACTGTTGTCCTTCACATCTGGCTCAAGTGACCTGAATGAATTAGATTCCGTTAACAGATATAACCTCATCGCTCAGATCGTTTCTAGGAGTAAGAGCAACGTGAGGCCACCATTTAAGAAAATACAGAGTTGGAGCTAATGAGCTGTGTTTGACACATGGAGGCTAAAAGAACAAAACCAATCGGGGTTCAGGCACTAACCAGCTAGATTCTCCAAGTACAGGAGTTATTTCCAGAGAATTAAACATTTTAAAAGCACGTGAATGCTTAGTTCATAAAGTACTCTGAATGTTACTGCAGTAGTACAATAAATCACCTTTGAAAAGAAAACCTACTTGCCATCTTCTCAAGTTGCGAGGATATTTTACTAACAGACTAGCAGTACCTCAGGCTGGTGTTCTAGCCTGCCATTCCAAGCACTGCTACTGGCACAGCTTAAGGGAGGCAAGTAGAATGTTGCAGATTGAACAGATCCCTAGACGAGGGCAAGTGCACCATCCTGGGTTGGGGAGATGTGTTTGTGTGTGTGTGTGTGTGTGTGTGTGTGTGTGTGTGTATGTGCTTGTCTAAACAGGTAGGTTGCTATGTTTCTTGGCTTTCAATAACGTACTCCAGCCCAGCAAGTGTATTCCAAAAACAGTCTTATGTTTGGTGGGAACTGTTCTACTGGGAAGCAAGAGGCGCTCCAAAGTAAGAATTAAGACACAAATGTCCCCATGGACTTGGCCCTCCAAGTATCTTGGCTCGGAAACAGAGTTAGTGACCCTGTGAACTTGGGCAGCTTAGATGACCTTTCCAAACTTCATCTGTCATCTGAAAAGTGGGACGAGGATAATGCATACTTCCTGGTGTTACTGTGGAGAGGTGGTCACTCTTGTGCGACAAAATGAGCGCCCAGCAAGTGCCAGCTGTAAGCTGGCATCCCAGATTATCAAAATACCTCGGTGTCCGTCAAATCCACAAAACATTTCTTGAGACATGGGAACAGTAGGTACGATAAATCACAATTGTTTCTCCGGAGATAACTTAGTTTCTGAATCAAGGAAGCATATAGTAGATTAGTAGGAATTTACCACCATTGGGACCCACCGCTGACCAGTGGCAGCAATGGACAGGGCTCGCACGAGCGTCAAACCCTCATGGACAGAGCAGGATTTACCTTCCACCCCCTGGCATCAGCAGACTGTGAACAGTCTGAGGCACAGGCAGCTGTGTACTATCACCTGGAAATGGGACGTGTGGCAGCCCCTGGCACCTACACGGGACCGCCATTCCCTTCACTTGGATCTCCTCAACCACTGGAGAGAATTAATGCTATTCCATGTGTGGACTACAGACAACATGGGCGGTGTATGCAGAAAACAAACCTCAGAAGTTTACAAACCAGGTGAGTAGATGTGATCCTGTAATTCTGCATTTGTTAAAAGGGTAAAAAAAATCCCAAAACTTCAGGATTAGATTATAAGGATTATATTTAAATACCCATGTAGATATGGTGTAAAGCATGTTCTGATGTCCTCAAAAAGACAGTGACTCCTGTTTACTTCATAAGAAAAGTGGTCAGGTTCTAATACATAATGATGTAAGTATTCCATAGGTATAGTTATGTGTGTATAGGTGTATATTCACATACACTTATATTGGGATTATTTACGGTGCTAACAGGAAGAAATAAATGTGTACACACATACCCATATATTTGTAAGACGCTGAGATTTTTCTGGCCTGTGGTTACTCACTACATGTAGTGTCAGTTCATGACTATGCTTCCTGGTATAAAAACAACCTAGAGACATCGATTGGACAGAAGAGACTCAATCTGTCATCTTACAACTAGAAAGGCAGTGCACTCCTCAACTAAAAACAGAATATTCACTAGACACAAAATTGACATTAAGATATAAATGGGAAAAAAAAGTCTATAATGCCTGACACGTAGTAGATGCTCAATAAACATGTGTTGGTTAGAGAATGCAATTCATGATAATATATGCTTTAATTATCCTGTAAAAAGATATTAAGAAAACAGACAAATTTAAAAATAAATACATTCATGTCTGAAGGAGTAGCTATGAGTGGTTTATGCAGCTATAAGGACCTTATATATATATATTTTTTTTTTTCCCCAAGTATTTACCAGCTTGCAACATCTTCCAGAATGTAATAGCTTCATGTTGAAAACAGGATACTTCTGTTCATCAAAGCAGGAAAAAGGCTAGCTGAGGTATCACAGGAAAATACCACTGGGAATAAACTTTCTGAGCTAAATAGCCATTAATTGGGAAGGCTGAATTTTGCAGTCATTATTTCTAACATAATCTCCACTGCTTGTGCCTGAGGATACAGCTTTCCTGCTCAGCATGACCAGGGACTGTGATCTAGCGGGAACTCCCCACGATCAGAGGGAGAGAAGAAAAGTCACTGCCCTCCCAGGTGGAGATGCTGGGGTCCACCTCAGGCCAGGCTTCTTTACGTTCTCGAAGAAAACAAACTGGCTTTTGGTTTTCAACTGGACCAAAAGCTCTGGGAGTGAATCACAAGCAGCAGCTACGCGTAAATGAGTCTAGGGGAAGACTGTTTTAGCTTTCCACGTACCGTAAACATACAGCATATAATCCGAGTGAGCTTTCCCCACTATGTTAGAGGCTTCACAGCGGTAAGTACCATTATCTGTTTTGTTTAGGTTATTGATGAACAGGTTGGGCCCAGACAGGACGGCGTGCTGAGGCATCTCGTCATCGACTCTAACCCAGGTCACCATCACCGGCCTGCAGAGTAAAGAGGAGGAACACAGGCTGCTTTATTATTTCCCACCAAGTTGCCTGTCTTGGCTTCCCACCTGTATGTTACAGGAATCGCATGCAGGGTGACACAATTAAAGAGGACCTGCTGGATGTGTTTTAAGTTCACAGAATTACAGCTGTGAAGTCCCCTCAAATCTGTTTGGAATAAACTTTTTTTGAAAACATTATCAGGTGTTGAGAAACTTTCAACAGAACACATGCCGGAGTCTCATTATTTCCAATTCATCTTTAACAAATCAGCAAATAAACCAGTGCTCCCTATTTTTATGCCCTGCTGTGTGGTTTCACACCAATTCAGACAGGACAGAGCTCACCCATCGTTAATCATCTCATTAATTAGGGGAAAACATCACATTCTTGGCTAGTGATACATGCATTAATCTGATGGTTACTGATACACAAAGACCCTTGCTTAGAAGCCACTTGTAATATTTGAGTGGATTTCAAGTTTTGCACAAAGAAATGGACTTTTACATCTGAGTGCTGCTATCTTTTGACCTCTGCTGTTGGGAAAACCCACTTCTATTTATTCTGGAAAGATGCAATCACTTCTTTTCCCCTTAACTCCTACCCGTAACCTGCCTCCCCCAACTCAGTCCACTTTCTCTACTTGTTCCTGGGCAAAATGCCTTGCTTTGCTGGCTCTCCAAGCGCCCCATGCTGTCATCCCCCTCCTCCCCATGTGCACCTGCAGGCCCTGGGCTCAAGGGTGAGGCTCTGGGGCAGTCACTGAGGGGCACAGCTCCACACGAGCTCCTTGTGGCACTTGCACAGAAGCATGTTTGTGTTAGGGATTTCAAGTACTACATGTGCATCCATCAGGGAAAAGCAAATTTCACAAGATGCTCCAGAGCCCAAATCATACACACATCAAGTCTTTCAAACTCACTGAATCTAAAACTTGAGTTCTTCAGGCTGGTCCCCTTAGCCTCCTGTGACACCAGGGCCACGTGGAAGACTGTGCCTGAAACTCTCATTTTAAAAGAAGGGCAGCAGAGACACGAGCACAGAGGTCACTTCCTGTCGGTCTACAATGCTGCCCAGGAGTGGCGACAGGACTTAAGACACGTTGCTTAATGATGAGCAAACACCCAAGTTAGCCCTGTCGAGTAGCATTCCAATTTTCAAATGGAATGTGAAGTTACAATTTTTCTTTAATTACACATGGGTTTGTCATCACAACCCAGTAAATTATTTAAAAATTAGTCCTGCATATGTGCTCCTTGCAGGCAATGGCAAATGGGTCTGCCTGGCAATCAGATCTAATGTCCTGCTGCTTGACAGCTGAAACAATCAGTGGGGGTAAGTGCTGAGAATATTCACAACATTTAATGGCAAGTTAAATTACCATTTTTATTGTATGCAATTTCTTGAGAAAATAAATAGGTAATATGCTAGAAGGGACCGCAGCGGAGTAACGTGTGCTTGCTCCCACGACCACACACCCGTTCCGATTTGAGAGGAGCAAACAAATACCCTCCTGGCATAAATGTCCTGAAGGAAACATGTAATTTACTGTCCCCGTGGCACATTCAATTGAACACAGTACCTTCTTCAGGGGGAAAAAAAGCACAGAAACAAAATATAGGTTAGCAAAGCCATATCCTATAAATGTGGTTAATGTGGCTGAATGTAGGTATTGCAAGTGGCGAGAGGCCTGTGAGAATGTTTTTCTCCAACAGGATTTTTTTGGAGGCAAGGCAAGCCACTCAACAGGGCATAATCCAAATAGTTTACAAAAAGAAAGATCTGCATCTTTTGCAGTGTTCAAAGGAGGAAAAAACAGCTCTGCCAAAGCTTGAAGCATTTCAAATCAAGTGACTGTGAAACACCAGAGGAAAAGCAAAACAGAACCAAGCCCATATCCTACTTCCTAACGGTCCTCTTTAAAGCTCCAAATGGTTAGTAGGACAGAAGCAGAGTCTTGTCCACAGAAAGGGAAGGACAACACAGAAAGGGCTGAAATGGGAAGAGAGCAGACAGCCGCCAGCCTCCGTCTGGCTCCCTGGTCTCCGTCAGAGATCACTCCTTAGCTGTAAATGGGGAGCATGCTTTCCAAAGATTTGGGGGCAGCTTCCTTAAGATGCTCAGAGCATGAAAACTGTGACAGTGAGGTTCATTAGTAAAACTCTGAGGGGCGGGGGGGGGGGGGCGGGAATCATACCACAGGGACAGCAGAGGGAGCTCAATGCTGGTGTTTTTGTTGTTGGGGATGGACCACTCAAAGTTTGAACCTTTATAATCCCAACATTGACCCTGTTACATTTTAGGATTCCACGAATTGTTTTTTCCATAAGAAAATAATCTTCACTGTCCTAGAAAGAGGAGAGTCTCTACTCTCCCCAAATAAAACTGAATGAGGTCGACAGTGGCCTTGCTGCATGGCTTTTGTCCTGTATTAGTGATGATGTATAGCAGTTTCCCTAATTCACTTTCATTCAGCCAGGAAGCAGCTTCTTTATACTTTTCAATCAAACAAGAGTGTTAATAGGTTCTTTCTCTTATGCAATGACATATATGTTGTATTCCGTGATAAAAGCTCTAGGACCATTCCTTTCTAACAAAAATATTTCTAGGAGTCATTTTTCTTTGAGAGAAGGAGAAGCCAAATCAAAGGCAGGGCAAATTCATTTTCCAACGGCTGGCCCTAATCACAGCGGCTTAATTTAAGTCTGAAAACCATCTTCCTAGCAGCTTAGACATTAACACAGAAGGTAGCAGATATATCATTAGATTATGGGCATACCAAAAATTTATTAGGATTATTTTTTGTAAGAGAAGATAGTTCTGACAATCATGTTGATGATAATAAAATAGAATTAGCTGAGATTTCAATCTTAGCTGGCATTTCACTTTTCTTCCAATCCTGACCATTAAGAACCAGCCACAGATATTCATTCCCTCTTTCACTGACTATTCCTTATTTCTTGAAAAATCTTCCATACTTTACAGCAAGAGACAGGTGACAGGCTGGTGACTTGTGAATGCACATTTCCGTGTTGTGACATTTACTGCTCACGACCCTCTGTCAACCTTGGCCTTCAGAACTTACTGGGGCTTCCCGATGGCTTCGCATGTTAACTCGAATGCATCTCCTTCCCGGGTTAGGCCTTGTACAGGATAAGTCATCTGAATATGCACTTGAGGCTTATCTGTGTGACAACAACACAAAGTATAATGTTTAGCAAATGATATCAGGCAAAAATCAGACTTGCACGTTGCCACAAACCCCATACCACCAGCACTCCCTCTCTCCCTGTCCTCATGCCTTCACTAACATCCTCCTAATTAGTTAGTAATCCTGGCATTTGCTCAAATTAAATTGACTAATAACTCCAAGGAGTGAACTGCGAACAGATAAGAGATTCATAAGCCAACTGCGCCACATCAAACATTTCCTGTGAAATACATTTTGTTACATTGAAGTTTATCTCCAAACTCACTCAAGCTAAAGGAAACTCATTTGCCTTCATGCTGAGGTGAAGCCACAGATATTTGTGGTGCTCAGAATTGATACACTTTATCATATATCATATATTACTATGTGACAATATGTTGTGACAATGCATATTAATAAGTTTGCCTCTTCTACGCTCTTGATTTCAAATGGGACGGACAAAACTTCTGAATTCCACTCAAATGGCTTTAAGAATAATGAAATGGGAAGTTCTGGTGGTCCCAGCGAAACTTTTTGATGTCTCAACGTATACACATGAGAAGGAAGGATATGAACAGGTACTGAGAGCCTACTGTGGTAGGAACTGTCCTTGGGGGTGTAATGAGCCCAGTTTTAGGGATGAGGGCAGTGGTATCAAGAGAATGAAGTAGCCAGTCCAAGGTCATAGTGATAAAGAGAGACAGCCCCGAAAATGTTGGGGTTTCTGGTTCAAATCTGCATTTCCCAGTGGCAATCCATAATTAAAACCATGTAGAGCTTCTTTAGATGGTCAAGTACTTAGCTAACTGACATAGGTATTCCTGTATCTATTAGCTACTTAAAACCCATGGTTGGAGTTTGTGGGGGTTAGGGTACGAGGGATGAATGACGGGAGGTGTGGGGCACAGGGAGGGAACCAAGAGGGAATGGGATTAACTCAGATACATATACAAATACATTTACAAATAAAACCTGAATGGAATTGGGAGATTTTTTTTCCATGTTAAACTAACAAGCTATTAATCCCCAAATCAGATTTCTGATTTAATTCTGTGGCTCTGTAACTGTATATTTTTGGAAATGTACCCAAGAGTAATAAATGTGAGAGGGCAAGACATCACTTGGCTGAAAGGTCAAAACAATTTCCATAACTTTACTTTCTCAGACAATCACACCACCTAAACAACAGCCCCTTGGCCTTTTACAAGTACTGCTTAGCTCATTAACATTCATCCTATGGACTGAGAGAGAAATCAGAAATACGGCAGGGCTCAACAGATCTCAACCTGCACGCGGCTAAAATAAGCTGCACGAGGGAGTCCTCTCTGGGGATAGCTGCTTTCCAGACACATTTGTATAGTCTCGTTCTCATCACAGATCTTTCTCTTATGTCTCTGAAAGCCACGTGGCATTCAGAACCTCTTAAGAGAGCCTTCTTGTACACCAGTGTACACTGCACACTGTGAGCTGGTAACCCTTTCTGAGAAGCTAAGTCACTTGCCAGAGGACCTAACTTAACAGGCCCAAGAGCTCCAGCTGACCCCTGCAAAGTTATACCGTTCTATTCTCGGACTTGCTAGTGAAGGAGATGTTCAAAAGCAAAACGGTGTGGAGGTTTCCAGGTACTGGTAACTGGACCGGGAAAGTAGTCACTAAAGAGAGGCAGAAACGGACAGGATAAACAGGATGACCTTGAATGAAGACTGGCTTGCTGGGCAGAAGCAAGGGCTCCTGGCCACCCTCCTTGGAGAGTTCTGGACTACAGCTTACACTAAATACAACCACTGGGTGACATATGCAAATCTATTATTTTTGGTGGTGTAACACATAAACACAGAGCTGGCCAGTGAAGTTTATTACAAACACAAGATACAAACAAACAAACAAATCAATGAAAACAAACGCCAGGAGAAGGTTATGTGACTGAAAACATAGACAGCCAAAGATCTGTTCCCTTATATTTCACATTCGGAAACAGCAGAACTTACGGGGTTCCTGGTTGGGAAACTTCTGTGATTTTTACCTAGGAACCATTCTGGGGTGAGGATAAATTTAAAGCCCCAAATCTGGACTGAAATGTAACATTTGCTTATAGGTTAATCTCTGATCCACGGAAGGACTACATTTTCCATGCACTGCTGACTTCTGCCCATTAATTAAGGAGAAGCAGAATGCCTGTTGGCCTATGTGGAAGGTTTTGGGTTTTTTTTTTTTTCCCTTGTGTCATTTACAAGCACACGGAGAGGGTCTATTTTTTAGCACAGTGCACTAGGAGTTTTACATGCTCAACTTCCATTAATAATAAAGAAAGTGTTGAAAATCTAATCCACTCTTGCCTCTTTTCAGTACCATGGACTTTTAGTTAAATGCTTTTTTATGTTACTAATGGCTGTTTCTCGGTTGCCAATTACTCAAAGAAATTAGGAAGAGCAAGCTAAGGATTTACTGTACCTGGAATTTATATTAAAAACACACACACACAACATACTAAGCCATAGAAAATGCACCCTCAATTTTGATAACTGATTTTCCCAATTTACTCCTCAGGTTCCTGGAGAAACATCTACCATCTACTTATGGGTACAGCTGCCACGGTTACCTTAATAGCTAGTTGAAAAGGTAAACATTAATCTTGTTTGTATTATACAGAAAAATGTCCTCCTCTGTTGACACATGCAGTATTTATAGGCATATTATCTGACTGTGGGGCAGCTGAACTATCTTCATGCCCAGCCTACAAACCACTCCGGCAGTCTCCATGTCAAGATCGATCCCCTTCGTTTGCCCTGAAAGAGCTCAGGTATGCTCAACAGGTGGACTAGACATTTCTGGGATTCCAGTGGTGCCTGTAGAACTCAGGGAGGTTAAATTTTCCTAGGAAGATCCTGACTACAATGTGAGTATGTCAAAATCCTGCACAATCCAGATGGCTGACTGAATAGCCCAAAGCTCATCATTTATATTTTAATTATGTTCATAAATCAAACGTTATAACCCACCAAAGCTTTTCTGAGACAGACCCAGACTCTAAGATTTATTTTTAAGTAATGAGGTAAGGCCCAGTACATTTTCTGGGTGATCATTTTACGCCTCGATTGGTGTTGTAAGGCACAAGGCTACAAGCCAGATGACACTTTCTACCCAAGTGCAATAACTGCCCAGAAATGTATCGCCCAGAATGGCTTAATGTCATTATAAAATGGAACCGCTATATAAAAATAAGAAAAATAGTTAGGTCTGTGCACTTATGGAACATTATAGTTAGAGAGATGGCATCACCAACAGCCAATCAATTAGGTCGAGGGATCTGAGGTTTTCATAATAGTGTAATTTCTAAAAAACCCCATGAAAGACATTTAGCAAGACTCTTAGAGCAGACAAAATTCATTCATTAGTCAGTAGCACAGAGGGTTAAATGCCAGGAGGCCTTAGGTCACACTGCAGGAGCAACCAATTAAAAAAATAATATTAGAAAGACATTCCAATTTGATGAGACTTTCTTTAAATGTACTTTGCTCTCTCTATAAAGGGAAAAATATATATAAAAGGAAACTCTTAAAGAGGTTAGAATGGCTTGCTGGCAGATTACAATTGATTTCATGCCAGTCTGACCTTGTACCACGTTCTGTGATCTTTCCAGAAGATGAAGCTCGAGACTCTGTAACCTGTATTCACTTGCCTATGTAAATGAAAAGTCATCATCTCCTTCTCTCTAGATCACAACATTAATGTAGCAGGTTTGAAAAATTATTTATTAAAAAAAATAAAAGGGCACTTTGCAATTTCCTTTCACCTAGGAGGTCATTGTTGCCTTTTCCTAGACAGGAGTAGAGCTGAGGCAGGAGGAAGACACCAGATATCCCAGCATGAAACTTATCCCAGGGGCTCCTGACACTTCCCCAAACCCACTCCCACTCCCACAAATTTCTATATCAAAGAATGTGGGCATCCAATGTCCTTCGATACATTGACTGCAACTAGACCCAAGGGTTTGGGTGCAAATTTGGTCTTGCAACTGCTTTTGGGACACAGGGTCTTCAAGGCCTTCATTGGATTCTGTCCAATATTCCAAATATCTGTTAGAGTGGACTGGATGCCTGTGTAGCAAATGCTAATGGACCCCTACCAGGGAGAACTCAAAGGTAGCGAGCACTCAGATGTATCAGAATGGCGGAGAGAAGTTTGGGTCTGGGCCTGTACATTCAGGTGGGGAAAGCATCAACTGGAGAGTCTTTGTCAATCATGGGGCATTACTGCAGGTTGGAGGAACATGACAATGCGGCGATTAACCTGAGATTTGGTGAGTATTAGTTTTTTTTTTTTTTTTTAAAGCTCAAGGCAAGAATCGGCCCCGCGTCATATGGCTGTCTGGATTGCTGGGAGAGGCCAGCTTTACACCGAAGGAAGACAGTGTCCAGTAGCAGGAGGTGACTGAGTCTGGTTCAAGAACAGTCACACCGAGCTTTCAGAGGAGTTCCACATCCTGCAAGATTTATTTTCTAATGTCATCATACATTCACGAATAATTTTCACTACCATTTATTTTGTTTGTTTGCAAGGTGAAGGACCCTCTGCTGTTATATCTGTTGTCTGAATCCGAGCACCACCACCACCACAATGCAATTGTGCTTCTAGAGGAGGGTAAGCTATTAGGAGTGGGAGGGGTCAAATCTGGTGGGAGATGCAGGACCAAAAAGCACGTGCCACATCACTCCAGTAGAACGCAATTTCTTCCTGTTGCAACTTGCAAGTAGTTTTGTGGATACTGAAATTGCTGTTTACCCAACAGAATCAAATTTTATTCTGTGATGTTGCAACAGAAAGTTATGTCTCCAGTGCTTTTGAAATGGGTAGCACACTTACAGAGCACTCTTCCCTATTTTTGAGAAATCTTTAAAATTTTAAAGTGAACACTGGACAAGAAAAGCCTTCTAGCATGATTTTCTCCATAGGAAAGTTAGCTCTGTAAGAAGCAAAGTTTTTTGTCTTTTGTATCCTGGTCCCTGGGCACATACAGTAGGCACGCAATACTTGCTTACCAAGTGAATGAATGCATAAGAAAGTGGAGAAATACCAGAAGGGCATGGACTCCTATTCCAAGTGTGACTACTGACTTTAAAAAAAATTAGATCATGGAATATATCTTAACCTTGTCACAAGATAAACTGGGCACATTAAAATTTTTGAGAGTTTATTTGAGCATTCATGGATTCAAATAGGGCAATACCAAACTGAAAATGCTCCAGCCACCGGAGCTAGGGGCAAGGTTTTTACAGAGAAGACAAGGAAGCAAAGCAAGGGCTATTATTTGATTGGCTGTGGCTTAAGTAGTTGCCTCATTTGGGGAAAGCCTAGCTGGCTGTTCGTAATTGGTGGTGGCTTCAGCTTCATTTTCTTGGGAGCCTGGGGACTCTGGTTGAGGTTTTGGTTTGCTCCCGTAGGCGACCCGAGGCATAAGAGTCACCCCAGTCTCCTGGCCTCCCTGTTGAATCACTTCAACAGCCCTTAGGGCAAAATATAATCATACCATTGTTCTGGAAGGTCAATCCAGCTCCCAAAATTTGAGGTTCAGCCCAGGTGTTCTGATTTACATGCTTCCATTTCACTACGCATTTATTTAGTATTTCTGGTGTATCTCTAAGGTGGGATCTTAGGGGAAATCATAAAGGATGTTGTCTGACCACTCATTTTAGATTTTCAGATTTTAACTTCACAACCATTTAACCTTCCACAGAATTGAAATATGACCTTGAGTTAAAAACATTAGGAGAACTAGTTTCACAGTGGAAATGCTCAATGTCCACAGCCACAGAGACGTATCTTCCCCAAATACATGAGGTCAGACAGCAGATGTGGACAGACTGTCCTTAGTAAGGGGCCTCTATCTACCGAGAGTGACTTCAGAAGGTAGGGATGGTGGCTTTCTCTTACCTGACAGCTCGTGTCATTCAAACAGACACGGCCTGACACTCACTCTTTCAATATTGGTCCCTCAGCCTCCTGCCCCACTGGTGCTGCAGAATGCTCCATGCACAAGCTATGGAGTCAATAATATCAAGAATGTGGCCCCGCCCCTGCTCTGTGATAACGCAGCAAATGACAGCTTAAACATTCGTTTCAATCAGGGGGTCTCCATGAGGAATAACAAATACTGAAATAACTTCCCCGAAACTCAATTCATGGCTTTAAAAAAAATAAAAGGAAGGGAGAGTGGGAGGAAGAACGTATTCTGTTCAAAGACGAGACTGGAGATCAGAGAGAAACAGGCCAAGTCGGGAAACACCAGCTATTATGCTTTGAAGAATACAATCTGGGAAGAGAAATGATGGGGGGAGGATGGATACGGGAGCTGCTCTTGGAAACGATGTCTCATCCTTCACTCCAAGCAGAAAGACTTTCCTATTTCCAGGTTTTTCTCCCTCCTTCACTGCAGGGCACTGTCGATACCAGAGAAACATTTATTTTGGCACAGATAGAGAACAGGTTTTGATCATCCCCTCAATGCCCAATTTCCCCCCAATTGAGGGAATGAAAGACAAAATCTAGTCTTCTCTGGACCCTGGATGAACAGGAAAATGGATTTACAAAATATCTGCTTATATGAAGTCAATAAAACTCATTTTGAAAATGATGCCTACGTACGCAATTAACCATCAGATGAATAATCAGAGGAGGGAAGGTATTCAAACATCCATCTCTAGAGTCTTTGTTTTCATTCTCCCTTTCAAAACTCATCTCAATCTCTCGTTTTCTCTCTCTCTTTTAAACAAACATGCACACACACAAAACCCTCACAAGATGAGGATTTTTGCACAACATTTCAAAGAGCAGGGCTGTGATGGGGGCGAGCAAAAGACACACAGCAGCAATTCAAGAGCTTCAGATTCACCTCAGTCCAGAGTGAGGCTTTTCCCACTTTGCACAGCAATCTGAATTCCATACTGAGGGTCACAGCTCTTCTTTGAATTCCCAGCTTACGTCGCTATGTGTTGCCACCTTGATGCTATTTAAACAGTTTTCTTTTAACGCTCAGACAGTGAACTGTTCTCCTTTAAACAGGCTTTTATTTGACAAGAGTACGTTCCTTCAGATCTGAAGCTCCACTAACCGTGCTACAATTGTACCACGCTCTGCTATAATCAACCATGTTGTAAATTTGAGCAATGCTACGTACACAGACACGCAGAAGGAAAAAAATGCACAGAAGGAATTTAGGGTTATATAGCTCAGAACATTAAAGGCAAAACTGTTCTCTGCCTTGCATCCGAGGCACAAGAGCTTTGAATTCTAGCTTCCGCGCATAATTATTTTCTGTTTTAAACATTTAGCTGTGTGCTGCCGTAGCCTTGCTGAGCCTCACAATGAAAGCTGGAAAACTAAGAGCCCTACTGTATGTTCTTCATTCCTAGCAACGTTCCTATGAGAAAACCTTATTAATGAGCTTGCAAACGAGCACCCAACAGGGAAATGTCACAAACAAGAGCGGCTAATGCCCCAGAAAATCAAATAACTGAACACTTGGCTGATTGTGGTGCTTTTCATATTTATAATAAAAAAAGAGGGGGGGCTTTAATTCACTAATTCTGAAGGGGTCAACACCTTGCTGAACAAAACAACTCATTTATTTATGTTCAGAAATCTCCAGATGATAAATTACATTGATGTTAATCACTTCAATGCATGCTACACAATTAATATCTGTACTCACCAAGAACTTAAAGATTATTAAAAGTATGACAGCATACACATCTGGCTGATTTTTCACATAATTGGGCACAACAATTTCTCCTGGTACCACAAATAAGGGTCCTCACAAACAAACACTGCAAAATTCTGTGTTCAATTAATTAGGACTTAAATCCACAAGACAAAAGCAATTCCAAGTTGTAGCTCAAGCCTTGTCTTCTAGGCAGGATAGGAACACTCCACTTCACAGCTCATCCTTTCCCCGGCAGATTTAAGGTATGCTGTTTAACGATACACAATGAAGGTCTCCGTTGTTTCCTTTTTAAAAAATATCTTCTCAAAACAATGTAGTTTAGGGCACCTGGGCGGCTCAGTGGTTGAGTGTCTGCCTTTGGCTCAGGTCATGATCCCAGGGTCCTAGGATCGAGTTCCCTGCAGGGATCCTGCTTATCCCTCTGTCTATGTCTCTGTCCATCTCTGTGTCTCTCATGAATAAATGAATAAAATCTTAAAAAAATAAAACAATGTAGTTTATACAGAACACAAATTCACTATCTGTCACTTAACCCTGTTCACATCCTGGTTAACAGCCATTGGTCTTAGATGAGGCAGAGAATGGTTTCCAGAAGGCTTCATGGAGTCAAGTGGGCCAGGACTGAACCAAGTGGGTATAATGAATAACCAGTTCCATCAGGTTAGAGTTCCCCCAGGGTAGTCTTACCAAAAAGAGTTGTTCTTAATCTGAGGTTCATAGATGAGTTCAGTATTTTCTGGTGATAATCTAATGCTTATAAATGATATTATTAAAAAAAAACTTTTTTAGGTAATATACAAAAGGACATTAAAAATAAAAGCCATATATTTATTTTGATGTTTATTAAACATAATACACAGAGCAAAATAAAATTCCTAATTTGATGTTTTTTTCCACAGGTCTTTGTTAGGGAAAAGCAATAAAGTGACTTAAAGACAAATTCTAAATGAGTTCATTTAACTCATTTAACTGTGTGGACAGCCCATGGATCTGGGAAAACTAGTCCTTGAATAAATGGAGTTAGAATAACTCTGTAGGATAAACAGACTCCTTAAACTGGAAGTAAAACATGGTGGCTACGTGATTCTGTTCATCTTCTTCAGATCTATGGGACTTTTAAATGGGTTTTAAAGGAGGTTAAGATCAACTGATGCTAAGGGTTTGGGTTAACTACAAAATGAGGGTCTAGTGCTCCTCACAGAGTACCCAAAATTCCATCTCCACATAGACTGCTAAATCTCATGTGTTTAAGGATCTCTCCTCATTGCCATCAAGACGTGGTGCTGCTTGTCTGCAGAGAGAGTGTGCCGTGAGAGGGATGGAATTGGAACCACTGGCGAGGGCCAATGACCAACAAAGCCCTGGTGCCCAAATGCATGAGGCTTTTTTGTTATTGCAAAGGTGTTCAGGAGAGTAATGCTGGTGGGAAATGATGTCGAGGACCCCAGTCGTGTCTGGAGGAGCTACTTAAAGAATTCCTAGTTGAGTCCATCATGTTGTCAGTAGTGCTCCAGGAATGGAGGGTAGTGTGAACTATCAGGTGACTTTCCTGAGCACAGAGTTATATTTAAGATGTCAAAGAAGACTCTAAATTCCCATTCAGATTAATATAATGGTTGGTAATTCTTGACCCTTTTTTTTACGTAAAAAGACTTTCTCTTTATGTACATTCTGAAAAATGAAGTATCAAGAATAAAATACCCGCGTGGCTCACTTTGGATAAAAAAACCAAAAACACAAAACAGTAGTCTCCCATAAAAAGGTGCTGAGTAAGGGACAGGTGAGACTAGGTAGAGAGAGACAGGTAGGGGGCTCTGTTACCAAGCTCACAGAAATCCCAGATGTGCAGAAAAGTTATAGACAAGATATTAACCAGAAAGAAGGGAATATAATAAATCTATCTTGTTTGTTCTAAATACAGACAAGATACTGTCTTGTCTAGTATTTACAAATCTACCTTGTCTTAAATGTTATAGATGAGATATTTACCAAAGTTTCCTGGTTAGTTTTCTATAAACGACCAACCATAAAATCCTTCCGTGGTAACCCATCCTGGACCCCTCTCACTCTAGAGGGCTTTCCTTTCTGTTCTCACCTTCCCTTAATAAACTTTCACTTCATTTCACCTTATTGCCTGTGAGAATGAATCTTGGATTCTGTGAGACAAGAACCCTGCAACAGTACTGTGTTAAGAGTTAAAAATGATGGGATCCCTGGGTGGCGCAGCGGTTTGGCGCCTGCCTTTGGCCCAGGGCGCGATCCTGGAAACCCCGGATCGAATCCCACGTCAGGCTCCCGGTGCATGGAGCCTGCTTCTGCCTCTGCCTATGTCTCTGCCTCTCTCTCTCTCTCTCTCTATGTGACTATCATAAATAAATAAAATTAAAAAAAAAATTAAAAAAAAAAAAAAGAGTTAAAAATGATCAATAGGTGTGTCTTTGTTTTTGGAAGGCATTGGTCAATTCCCTGTGGCTGAAGCAGAACTCTAAGATGCAAATGGATTCAGATATGGAGCTTTATTCCTTTTTCTTAGAAGGACAAATCTCTTGAATCTACAGAATATGGAAGACAAGACTTAAAAAGATCATTATCAAGTCTTCCAAGAGGTATGAGGTACAGTATTTAAAATATTTTACATTTGGAGGTGAGTGTAACTTCAAGGTGGGTGGGGCTATACTATGTGGAAGATGCTCTGGGGACACTGGAAGAGTTCAGGGTGGAGACTGGGTGAATGTCTACTCAGGTTTCACAAAGGAGTTAATGTATTATTAAAGCTAATGGGCCCCTACAAGGAAAGTTAATGGATATTAAGTTTGCTTAAATGAATTACATATTAACAAAGTCACAAGAAATCTACTATCTGCCAATTTAGATAATATCTGATCATTTCTGTTTTCCCATTATAGGGACATTACACCACAATAGTTTTAGTGATATGAAAATTATAAGCATGATGCCCATAATGAAGCTACATAATGAAGGAGATGAAATGAATTAACAAGAAAAACCTGCATTATGTAATGTTAAATTGAGCCAAACTCACAGAGTAAGAAAAGGTTAGAATGGGACTGGTGTCTCAGTAGCAACTTTTTACATTTAATTTTAGTCAAAAGGTGGAAAAGCAATTAGAAGCCACTGTTTACACCTTTCCCTGGCCCCTGTTTTGCACAGGCAATGTGCTTCACACATGTGCTGAAGACTATAGTGGGCTGAACGGTGGCCCTCAAAAGATATGCTCACTTCTTAGCCCCGGAACCTGTGAATATAGCCTTATTTGGAAACAGAAGTCTTTGCGGATGGCATCAAGTTCAGGATCTTGAGATGAGACCATTCTGGATTAGCTGGGAGGATGCTAACTCCAACAGTAAGTGCCCTTATAAGAGACATGAAGAGAAGAGAAGGCAAGCCCGTGGTGAGACAAAGCAAGAGACTGGAAAGACACGGCCACAAACCAAGGAATATCTGGGACCCCCAGAAGCCAGAAAAGGCAAGGAAAGCTCTCGTCCTAGAGCCTTGAGGAAGTGTGGCCCTGCTAACCCCTCAATTTTAGTCTTCTGTCCTCTAGAACTATGAGAGAATACATGTGTCATGTTAGGCCACAAAGGTCGTGATAATTAGTTATGGCAGCCGTAGGAAATTAATGGAAGAATTCATAGATGCTAATGCTTTGCCTTTGTCAGACACTCTGTGGTTGCCTTTCCAACCAAATTCTTCCAACATTCCCACTACGCACACTCAAATATCACCTCCAATTTTTCAGAGGCTCAGTTACAGAAGCCTTCTGATAAAAAGCAGAGACATTGGCTACTTGGCCACGACTCTGCTGCAAGGATGGTTTTGTGCAGAAAACATTTTGGCAGGCCGTAGAGTCCCGAGAGAAAATAAGGAGAGTGTCTTTACTTCATTGGGCACAGTGAGGACACAATCTCACTCACCATGATCTAGCTATTATTGATGAAGCCATTGAGATTGTGGCACTGATCCCAAAGACTTCCACTTTTAAACTCATTGCTATACTTTAAGCTAAAAATGGAAGAGAACATGCAATTTAAAACAAAATACTGGTGTAGAATGGGAATAAAAGCCCCTCTACAAAAATTTAAAAAAAGTTTGGTACTTCTGCGGGGCCTAAGAAAGTGTCAGGGACTACTCTAGATTGTGAAGTTGACATAGAAATGATTATACTCAATATTCATAAAATACAATTAGCTAAGTCATGTGGCAGAACAGATTGGAATCATTTTAAAGTTCTACAGTTGGGTTAAATGTAGTATTTTGAAAATCCTCATTGGCATGCTGTAATATGGCAGTGTTTCAATAAAATAATCCTTTGATTATTTTACTACTAAGACAACAAGATATAAACTCTATCTATTCTATATAAAACATATGTATTCAATAAGTGGCTTCTGAAATATTTGTAAGCCACTGCTACTCTATGTCCTCAGGATAAAATACTCAGGTGCTGCTATGATTTGAATGAAGGTTTGTGTCCCTCCCTCCCCAAATTCCTATGTTGAAATACCAGCATCTGGTGTGATGATATGAGGTGGTGGGGCCTTTGAGAGGTGCTCAGGTCATGAAGGTGGAGCCCCCATGAATGGGATCGGTGCCCTTGTAAAGCAGCTCTGGAGATCTGTAGTGCCTTCTGCCCTGAGAGGACACAGCATGAAGGCAATGGCTATGACCCAGGAAGGGGGGGGCTTTCTCTAGAACAGAACCACGCTGGTACACCTTGATTTTGGACTTCCTAGCCTCCAGAGCTGTGAGGAATCAATTACTGTTGCTTATAAGCTACTCAATCTGTGCTGCTTTCTTACAGTAGCCTGACCGGACTAAGACAGGTACTCACACTGTACTTCAAGGTACCGCTGAGTCTGCAAGTTTCCGGTGACGGCAGGGTGCTCCACCTGACAGATCACTGGAACCCCGTCATCCTCCTTATGCACCTTCAGCATCAGCTGACTGGTCACAGTGTACATGTCTGACCACTCCTCCACCTCCGATTTGCCTGGGGAACACAGAATATACCAAGAAATCAGAGTTAAGTGAATCTCTGTCACTGTTTCAACAGACTCCTCTCCCCGCCCCAACAGAGCTATTTTAACAAGATGATGGAAGTCACTGGGATAAGGGTAAGCAGTGGGTAGATAACAGACAAAATTATAATTTTCTACTTTTCAACCTTGTAGAGGATATATGTAAGCTGTATTTCTACCCCACATAATATATACTATTTTTATTTAAATATATTACATATGTTGTCTTCTATCTTAAAAACCTCCCACAAAAAGGCAGCTGAAAGTTGAACCACTTTGCCATCTGACTGCTTATGGCATTCTGGAGGAGGAAAAGAGAAGAGCTTTTCACCCCTACCACCATCTGAACTTGAAACATCTAGTAGGCTGTCATGCAGTTTAAAAATTCCAGGACATCATCCAAATCTCCAAAGTAATTCAATCAGGAATAGAGATATAAACAGCCCCCTCTGCCCACCCCCATCAGAAACAATTAAGAGGGAAAGTAACTAAGTGGATTTACATAATTGAAATTGTAATTGAAATGTTTAAACTCTGAGACTTTTGGAAGACCACAAAAAACACAGTGGCAGCGGGTAGAGCAAAGTAAGATAGAGGCTTCAGGCCAGATGGGAGACATGTCCAAGAACACCCAGAAAAGGAGGGAGGAGGCTTCCGGATGGGATGAATAGGTCAAGGCGGCCTCTTTCCTGAACTCGGCACTCCCCGGGACATGGTGCACCATTAACTTTCTTTTAATGTTTTGTACTTATCGGTACACATCTAATGGTTCAATTCACTTAGAAAAGCAGAGGGGAAATGAAAAACTCCTTCCTTCTAAAACCATACCTAGGAAATAGGAGATTAAAACAGAGCAAGCTTTTTGAAACTTAAGCTGTTATATATAGATTTGTCTGTTTCTAGATATAGATTTTTATATCCCCTTTCTAAAAGGCCTTCTTCTTGTCTTCCTGGCACTCTTGATTTATTCCACAAGCACACACAGAGCACTTACCTTGGCCCAGATACTCACTACGTGATTTACCAACATTCATTCACTCATTTCATCTTCCTAAGAATCCCATAAAATCTGTAATATCAATATCTCCGTTTCAGCAGAGATTGCTAAACACAGCTGGCATTCCTGGCAAATGACCAGAGTTGTTTGGCCCCTGGTACCACTTGCAAGGCAATCTTGAAAAGGAAGGGGTAGGAATGCCCACACACATGTTAATTTAGGATGACAGACACAAAAGGGTCAAGTAGGGGACAGGCTGTGGCCCACGCGATGGCTAAGGTGGCAGATATTTGAAGGTACAGGAATCAAACCTGGGGCGGCCTAGGCCGAGGGAGAGAGGATGGGGAGTAGCGTTAAAACATCGGCCTGCACCACTATCACGAACTAGAAGCTTTGCAAAAGAACAGGCTGGTGAAACGTGCAAGTGAGTTAGAGAGTCCACGATGAGAAAAGGGCCTTCAAATCCATAATTAGGATATAATCCTTACTGCACTTAGCATGCCTGACCCTGCAGGAAAGCACACAGTCAGCAAGCTGACAGCATAGTAACACATGTTAGAATAACTTGGAATTCACCATGAAGACTGTTAGACTTTTAAAAAAATTTTTAAATTTTTTTAACATCTAACATGAGAATTTGAGGTGCTGATCCCCCCTAGGTCACAAGGTGAATGAGAACTGAGGTACAACACGGACAGCTGGAGTTCAGGGGATACCTCCAACAGTGGCTCTTCCTAATATAAAGAGTTCTAGTTCTTTCTGAGCATCTGAATAAAAATCGAGAAATACCCATCATCACAAACCCTCAAACCACAGGAGGAGGATATGCATTAGACTCAATAAAATGCCTTTATGCTTTGGCTTCAGTTACATTTGGTAAATGATAAGAAACCCTATCGAAGTGGACATTTTTGCTTTAGGGGCATGTTTTGCATGTATGTTTAATTTCCACCAAGGTGTACCCCCGCTGGAATCAGGTGCCCATCCAGTACTTCAGGACAGGGCAGCCTGAACCTCACCTTTTAGCTCTTTGTTCCCTTTGAACCACCTGATGGTTGTGGCTGGTTTGCTGGCCATGGCGGTGCAGTTCACTTCAATCTCCTCACCTTCCACCGCTGTGTCTTTCTGGATATCGATCATCAGATTGCGTGGTGGGACTACAAATTAAACACATGTGCTTTTTAAACACAGAATCCATTTCTGCACATAGCCTTCTTTTCATTAGAAACGAGCACCACTGCTATCAAAAAGAGGAGACAACTAACAGACATTCCTGATGGGAATTTAAAACGAACTGCCACCCGAGGGGAAAAAAAGAAGTACAAAGTCATCATCAAAGAACGTGAATTATATGAAAGTTGTTAATTTAGAATTTCTCTCCTACAGTTATCTTGTAAAATGCCCAGCTTCCCACTCCTAAGTCATGAGTGACCGAGTTATAACAGTAGTGGTGTTAGTTATCAATCGGTTAATAGAAAACTAATCAGAATACAGATATAAAAGACGAGGATACTAATGAAATTATCCTTATCTGGAAGGATATGAAACGACCAGTTCTCCCTGAACTCAACCTTTGGGTTTCAATCTTCATATGAAAGATTTTAAAGACAACTAGTAAAAATCAAAAACTTGGGAGTCCCTTAAAAGAATCACTCACCATAAACACATGGAAAACTTGTGCTTAGAAACAGTTTCATTCAGTTTCAAATTATATGCAGAGAACTGGAATACAATCACGTCCTCCAATGGATGGGGTAGTAATAAAATCCACTGGATAGGAAGATGTGGTAAGATAGGACATGCCAGTTAATTTGCTCTAATTTTTCCATGTTCTGAAATCTAATGCTTCAGATTTTAGGAAGCAAAGGTGAAAAAGACTATTAAGTGCTTGCAAGTCCATTTGATATGTCAGAATTAAAATCACTCTTCTTTAAGCCTATTAAGCAAATGCAGTGAGATGGTCAGCATAAAATATTTGGGGGCTAAAATGCTGAATATCAAATCTAGAGTATGTAGGATGATGAGGATGGCAAGAAAGCATGTTATCTTTTATGAAACTGAGTTGACGGTGAGACTTCACATCAGGTGTAACCTTACCTCAAGATGGAGCTTCTTGAAATAAAAATCAGTGAGAATATGGAATTCAGCACAGCGAAACTCAGACTATGTGCCCTGACCACCATGAATAAGCAAAGACAGTTCTGAGACTTATGATTAATAAGTTTCTCAACTCAGAAGAGAAACAAGAAATTAAATATGTATAAACATGCCATCCTGATGATCAAGTTGAATAATAAATCTCTGATACTGCTTCAATAAATTATGGGATTAAACCATGTATTTGGGATTTCCAACTGTTGGAGTCCAATGTAAAATTCTGTGTACAGGAAGACTTTTACATTGAATTGAAGCACTTTGAAAATTCCTACAGAGAACGATGGAAAAGGAAAATGATATGTTGCATATGTTTCTCAGCAAGACAGTATGTGGGGTGTGCGTGTGTGGAGGGGTAACTATTAGAGCAAAAGTGGGCCTATTCTTTGTTCCCTGTGTAAAAGAAAAAGAACACATTTGCTCAACTGCATGTGTTGCCAAAGTGATATGGCCAAAATGAGTAGTTAAACATGGCAAAGAACTACCCTGACTTACATTTAAAGAAAAAAAAAAGCATAAAGAGATATAGTCTAACATCCAATTTGGAGTTGCACATCTGCCAGCATTTTAAGAGACACAGAAAGGCAGTGACAAAAGTAAATGGGACGACTTAGCTCGCTATTTCCTGAATGTAGATATTCTTGCCAGATGACAATCAGAATGGTTATAGATTTTCATCACACACACCTCGAGAGTTGGTAGGGAATACACAGAGACTACAGGTTTTGGACCAACAAATACTACCAAATTCTGAGTGCGGTTATCACAGAAATATTGAAACAAAATGCTATTGCGAGAGCAAATGTCAGAAAAAGACTGCCCAAGCCTGAAGAAAATAAGATCTTTGTGAGCTAAGAGGAACAAAGTTGAGAGGCAAGACGACGAAACCACCAAAGAATAAAGACCTAGGAATATGCACCCTGCCACACACACACGGAGGAATCAAAGTCAAACAACAATAATTCCTGTCAAGGTTCAGACAAAAGTAAAAGTAGAGTGATGAAAATCATTTCTGGGGGTCCCTGGATGGCTCAGCGGTTTCATGCCTGCCTTAGGCCCAGGGCATGGTCCTGGGATCCCAGGATGGAGTCCCACATCGGGCTCCCTGTATGGAGCCTGCTTCTCCCTCTGCCTGTGTCTCTGCCTCTCTCTCTCTCTCTCTCTCTCTCTCTCTGTGTCTCTTATGAATAAATAAATAAAATCTTAAAAAAAAAAAAGAAAAAAATCATTTCTGATGTTGGAATCTGCCATGATGCCCAATGAGAAATGTGACTGAGTGCGGTGACTGAAGAGATAGTATTCGGTCTAAGGAAATTCAAACCGAGTAGGGGAGACTCAGGGAAAGTGGTCCTCTTTGGATAGGACAAAGAGGGCAATGGAGTCCAATGGATTTCAGCTTGCTTGGGTAAGTCTGGAGAAAAACCTTGATGGTGGCTCTGTGGTGACCTGGGAATCGTGACGGGAAGAAATCCAGGAGTTGTTAGAAGGTTCTGGCATGTAGCACTGTCAAGTCTCAGTGGTACCCAGCCTCTAGCACAGGCTTTGTTAGGCATTTGTTTCCTGCGTGTTCCTGAGTTTCTTTTCGTTCATTCTCTCCTTGTTCGTGCTGGGCCTCTGAAGACAGCTCAGCTCACCTTATCACAGGCTTTTCCTACCCGCTGTTAGCTGTTCCTCCTCAGTGGTATTTCTCTCTGTAAGATGGAGGTGGGCATGGAGACGACTGTTTGGCATGCTCTTTCTGCATTACCACTAACGTTTGCTGGCTCAAAGGAAGGAGATGGAAGAGCACACATATAAATGAGGCCAGGGGAACACCTAACAATGCCTGTTAGATCTTGTTTGGAGGCTCAGAGCCTGACCAGCAGCAATCCTCTCTGTAACAGATTATCTATTGTTTGGCATTGTCCATGCTGCTTCTTCCTCTCTTGCAACAGATATGACGTCAAGTTCCCTAACCCTTCTGGGGTTGGGGCGGGGGTGGGCGCCTATACTCGTGCTAGGTCCTCAGGTCACGTTCCTGAAGAGCTGACGTCATCTAACTTCATGGCTAAAGTAAATGTGTGGACAACTGCCACATCTTGGAAAATGAAACCAGTGCAGAAAAATAAAGGACTTATTTGTGATGGAGAAGAGCATCCTGAGAAAGAGTGGAGTGATTTTTTTCCCCCCAAGTCCACATTGTGGCCAGGGTTTCTGACTACTAAGATGAGAAGAAGAAACAGCCAAGTATAGTGGGAGTTGCGTGGTTTGCAAATCTAAAATCAAACCTGATAATGTGAGTCACAATGGTTTATTGATGTTCACTATCAAGGTGATGTCTCGGATTTCTTTTTTTAAAAAAGATTTGACTTATTTATTTATGAGAGACACAGAGAGAGGCAGAGACATAGGTAGAGGAAGAAGCAGGTTCCCTGCGGGGAGCCCGACTGGGACTCGATCCCAGGACCATGAAGTGAGCCAAAGGCAGATGCTCAATCACTAAACCACCCAGGTGCCCCATGATCTTTTTTTCAAGAGCAAGAAAGCTTTGGAAAATATAAGTGAGGTGATTTAGGTCTTTCTGGAAAAATGAGGCTGGACAAGAAAAACTTCAAGTTTATTTTGGCCTATTAAGTATCCTGTATTCCCTTCAACTCCACGACATCTGCTCTAATGCAAAAGTGGTTTGTAAAGTATAAAAATCCATTTGTGGGAAAAAATGAATTAAAACTGCTACTAACCAGAGAATACACTTATACGTGCTCTACTAAACAGACACATTTAGTAAAAACTGCCTGCGGCCATTAATGAAAATAACCAAAGATGTATGTAAGGAGGTGCACACAGATGAAAACCTGAATGAAAATCACAGGGGAAAATACTAGAAAATAGCAAAGAAATGTCAGGGTTCTTCTCAGCTAACCTCAAATCTATAAGAGTGCTCATTATAAACATTACGCCTACAACATTAAAAAAATCAGCAATATCAAGATGAGTCACACGTTAATTACAACAAAAGAGGAGTCTTAAAGCTGATCAGTATGTGAAATCTCACTCCAAAACCCTTTAAAATAATTAGGTTCTCCTGTTCCTGGAATCTTAAGAGTGAACACTAATCTTAGAAGGACAGGACTGTAATAATATTAGCTGCTATTATCAGTAACTATATTTATCTTCAAGCGGTGTATTCTCTTTCTTGTTCCACTGTTTCCACGAATACTAGCATAAGAGAGTCCTACGCTACGATCTAGAGAAAGGAACAAACTCGCTAGTGAAAGGAGTGAATGGAGATCCTAAAAGGCACCTAAATGCATGCAAAAAATCATTGGAGAGTTTTCAGTTTTTACATGGATAAGATAATACATGTAATAGAACTAACAAATAACCATCTCTACGTCTTATAATTATGCTGAAATTTTTGCTGAATGCTTCAAACAACTAATAGACACATGCACTAAAATCAGCATCTTCAACCTATCAAGAAGTTTGACAGCTGTGTAAGTATATATGGAGTCCTTTTCAGAGAACCATAGATAGAAGCGAAGATGCTAATAGATCACTCTTCATTCATTAGAATATCTGAAAATTCTAAACCTTAGGAAAAAGGTTTGAATATATGAGTATCAGTGGAAATTGTCAGATTTTGGAATATGAAAGACTCAAACACTGATGACAACAATTTCACTCCGTCAAAGAATCCTAGAGTCAATTCCACAGAAAGAATATTAAATGAATACATAATATCTGCAGAAAGAGCATCTACTAATATTACTTTCAAGTATGTTTAAGTTAATGCTTCTATACAATACAAGCAGGAACCTATTACTTCTAGAATAATCAGACCTCCAACGGGATTATAGGCATAAATGCCTCTTCAAAGTCTAGTGCTGTCATGCTGCCTCCCAAGCACCGGGTATATTCAGTCAAGCTGGCCCAATCCAGCATGTCCGAGAACAAATGTACCAGATTCTGGAAACTGACAGGCAGTCCTGTCACAAAAGATGTTCCCCTTCAGGGGAAAGTCACAAAACGGCAGCATTTGGGATTTTACTGAAAACAACCCAGGCTAAAAGACACAAAGGTTGTGAGATGGAACAGTAGGGTCTACCTCAGAGTCTATGATTCTAGACTTGTACCATGTGCTTTGTAACCCGGGCAAGATGGCTCATCTCTGTTATTATCATTTCTTCCTTTGAAAGATATTCATAGTCAAAGGTATATGTAGAAAAAACGCTCTGAAAACTCAGAATGCTGTAAGTATATTCCATTCCATGGCTGTTAGGCTTGGAAAGGCCATGGCCAATAATGGGTCAGTGGGTGGATGATGGTCAGCTTGCAATCTGCTTTATTGGAATGAGTCACTGGTTGCACAGTGTTTTCAAATACTTCTGAACAGTTAGGTGGACAGAAAACCTCAAGGCACACCTGCAAAATACCAAAATAACTCATCCCAGCAAAACCTTTTACGCTTATTATTGCTACAGGTCTAATATAGCGTAATGCTAAAATTAAAGCAGCCGTGTCCACCTGAAAGCCATCTATTGCTCAACACAGACCACAGGAGGAATTGCGTGGACTGATACGAAACAGGACTTCCTCAAATCAGTATCCCTCCTATCAAGAACATGTATGGAAGCACTAGGGACATGTTTTAGTTTAATGAATGAAAAAATATTTTCCCTTTTACAACTGTGTTTAAACAAAGTAATGAGGCAGCAGCCCAAAATGTACATCCATAAATACATACATGTTCATACACACCAAGCAGAAACGTCCTTCATATTTATCTTTCCTCCTTAATCTTCATATCATTACACCGAAAAGCTGCACTCTGCCGCCTCAAATAGACTTTGATTCATCATCTTTCTGAAGGTGTAAATCAGAGATCTTGCCTCATGCTAGAGTGTACGTCCTTGAAAACTCAGTTTCAAAAATCAAAATCAGCTGGTGTTATGCACTGGTGTACACATTTGTCCAGAAGGGGACTAATTCATACCACTGTCAACACAGGAATATCTGCTGACTGTATCAAAATCTAAATATGGAAACTTAGCTACTGGGATTTTCCTGAAAAATCACAATCTTGTGATTATAACGAAAGACATCCAACTCACTAGAAGTGTCCTTAGCAGCCTGTCAATAGTCCTTGCTTATTATCACCCTTCTCTCACTGGAAGCTCTCAATTCTGTTATGTCCAATGGTTGCAATTTGTGGCAAAGTGTGTGTTCATGGGGTATGATTTTTAAAGCATGATCTAGAGTATAAGCAATACACAGGCAGTAAGTAAAGCCAAAGATAAGGAGATCAACAATATTAAATGAGATGTAACTCAGAAGGAAGAATCATTAAGCAGATTTGATAATCGAGCTCTGCCACAGGGTATGGATATAGCAGCCCACCTCCTCCTCTCCTGCACGGAGGGGGAAGAAATCCCGGCAGTTAGAAGCAATGGCATTTCATGTGGGGAGTGGTTCATTTGAGGGCTCTAAATTCTCTTGATCTTTGCTTCTAAAGCTTGAGGGTTGGAACTCAGGAGCAGGTGGGATCTACAGAGACTGCTGATTGCCATTCCTTAAGAGTGTTTGGTAAAATAGGCTATTTTTAAAATTTAGCAAGATGAGTGGTGATTCTTCCTAAAACAGGTTTGAAGAGCAAAATTTACCATTAACCTCTTCCTTGTTGCCAGAAGCCATCTGGTAGTAAGGGCCACCCTATTCCGTTTCCCAGGACACCACCCCACGAGTTTCTTACCCAGCACCGTGATTGTGGTGTAACTTTCCTGTGGGGGGTCAGTGTAGAGCTGGCAAAAGTATCTTCCTTCATCCGAAATTGAGACATTTGTCAGCGACACCTTGAGTTCACTGCTAGAAAAATTCAGCAACTGAAACCTGCTGTCCTTCAAAGCTGTGGAACAAAACACAGAGTTACTGATGAGGAGGAAGATGATAGCCCATCTTCCTTACCTAGGGAAGGGAGAAAGGAGAAAGGAGAAAGGGGACTCGAAAAGCCTCTATAGAGAAGAAGAATCGAGTACATCTGTGTGTACCTGTTGGGTCCTTCTTTAGACTTCTTGAACTACTATTTTGGGCTTTTGCAATAACTGCATGTAGACAAATAACCTTGTCCGAAAGGAAACTGACACACATGGGGGTCTGTGGGTGTATGTGCGTGCACACACACACACACACAAACACACCCCACATGCTCCTTGCTGTCAGTTTCCACCACTTATTCATAAATTGTTTCAGATTTTTCTACTGCAGTTCAGTAAAGTGAAAAGAGAAGGATGGGGTGCCTGGGTGGCTCAGTTGGTTAAGTGTCTACTTTCAGCTCAGGTCACGATCCTGGGGTCCTGGGATAGAGCCCTGTGTCAGGCTTCCTGCAGAGCCTGCTTCTCCCTCTACCTCTCCTCCTGCTCATGCTTGCCCTCTCTCTCTCAAATAAATAAATAAAACCTTAAAAAAAAACAAAAACAAACAAAAAACAGAAGGAAAGTGCAGGCTGTAAGCTCCCCCTTTGGGCACTGAAATTTCAGGGAGTAGGACCTACAGGTTTTTGAGTTGTCCCTCAAAATCTGATCTTAAAAAAAAAAAAGCAGTTCCAAATTACGAAAACAAAAATGACATTATTATTAATTTCAAAAACAAAATGGAATTAAAAAAAACCACTTCATAGCATAACAGCCCAATTTAATGTGGATGCACCTTTGCATTTGGTATGGTTGGAGGTAGAGTTGTCCAAAGTCCATAATCTAGGGCTTCCTAGAGCCTAAGACAGCCTACAGTTTTCTAACTACATTCAATTTCACAATAGAAAATGGGTGAGGAAGTAGGAAATCAGTCACCACCAAAGTAATGTATGTGGGCTTTTTATTAATTTCAAATATTCACTTTTAAAGTCCTTAGGTTAATTTTGGCAGAGGCGTGATTCATTCACAATGACAAAAATTCACTCTAAGAATGGCTGGCTCCTCTTCTTTTACTTCCCTTCATCTTCCCTCTTAGATGTTCCTTAGTTTTATCAACTCTTTCCATAGTTCGTGAATGTTCTAGGGCATTAGGGAGAATGTGAACAAGCAGATGTGAAGGGACATTCCTCGACATCTGCTTCAATTAGGTACCAATGGTCTCAAGGAGCTATTTTTTGAAAGGCCCGATTCTTGGTCCTTTTATGCTCTGAGATCCATTTGAACCATTCCTAGGATATACAATTAAGTTTCAATGATTAACTTTTGGGATATTACATTTAGTAAGATTTCAGCACGTGATAACCTCTCTCTACCAGAGGCTATGGCGATAAGAGATTTTGGTTTTGTCTGTATAGGCACGCATTATCTTGGAAACTTCCATCTTCAAACCAAACAGATTACCCTTCAGAATGCTGTATTTTCCTTGCCTTCCCCTATTTGAGTTGTTTGTGTCAGCTAAGTATTTGGGATTCAATTGCAATTCACCTTGAATTACTACAATCAATTCCTATTGCAAAGTAAGACTGCTTTACTTTTAAAAGGGACCATTCAAGGTTTCTATTAAGTAGAAAGATTATGATTGCATGTCTCTTCTTCCCTCTGAAGAATTGACTAAACTTTAAGCATCTAACATTAAATTTAGAAAAGAAGGCTTTGGCAATCTCTTTATCAAGACAACATGTAGGGGAAAAAAAGTTGCCACCTAACGCTACAGAGATGGAAACTTACGCCTGAAGTCCCTGAAATAAATGGTCTGCCTGTTGGGATTCAGCAGTTGAATCACAGAGTCATCACTCTTATTGACTTGGCAGCTGATGGTTGCGACTTCTCCCTCGATCACTGTCACATCTTTTGTAAACAAATTCTGTCCATCACCTTAAAAAAAAAAAGAAAATTTCCATCAATTAAAATTTGGTTAATGGTGCAGTTATAATGAGAGACAAGAAGGGTAATCAAAAATGGGTATTAAGAGCAACATTGGTGTGGTTCCCATCTTTCTTCCTCTGCAGGCCACAAAATGAGCCTGTTAATCCCAGAGAGATCCAAGGACAAAATGCAACTAAGCCTGGAATCAACAAGTTATCAACAGTCGTGATGCCAATGTCCCAGGCTCCAGTATCTTGTACCAGTTAAGGAGAGTGTTGGAAAGGTATGGAGAGGTCAGAGAGCTGACTTTTCTAAGAAGCTGCAGCTCTCACGAATGGAGTAGGGGAGAAGCATATACTCAACCTCAGTTCACATGCCCTTGAGTTAAGCTATTTGGTCGCCTCACAGAAAACTCAAGGTGCCACTTAATACAAGAAGGGAGGAGGGCTCAGTAAATAATCTCATCTTGTTAGCTGATGTCGACATTCCCAAGGCATAGGCAGTTCAGCTGCTTACTGCTTGTGAGTGAGGACCTCTCTGGAGTCCTGGAATCCCAATCAAATCCTGGGAAGGCTTATATGTGAGCCTATTACTCTGCTCTCTGAAACTTAGGCCTTCATGACTCACTCAAAGCCCCAGGCAGGCCCGATCCATGCCCCTTCCATAGATCACCCCCATCTAGCCATTTAGATTATCCCTCAGAACATGTCCAAAAGTCAAGGCTTTCAGATCTAGTGATAGAAGGCTTCTCTCCAGATCTGCTCTCGTTTGTTGCTTTTATGATTAGTGACAGCAGCCAGGGCCCCTCATGAATGTCCCCTATGATCCACAGCACAGGTAGAAGAGGAGAATTCAGTTCAAAAGCAAAAGATGAAGTAATTGTGGAAGGTCCTATTCTGCACCAGGCACAGCAGAGGATACAGAAATATAGGGCACGTGTACAGGCCTTTCAGAAGCTGCCACGTGGCTGAAAACTGCTATCTAATCTTCACTTACAAAATAAAAAGCGTAGAGCGGGCAATGGGTGTAATGGTCGATCAGGAAGGGGAGAGGAAGATTGCTTTTTGGCTGTATGATCTCAAGTAAAGTATTTCAAGTCCCTGAGCCAGTTTCTCATCTGCAAAATGGGGACAGTAATTCAAAGCCCTCTCACAGAGCTGTCAGAAGGACTGAGGAAGGTAATAAATATAAAGCATTTAGCACTGTCTAGTTTCTTATAAAACTGAATAAATGGTGGCTGCCATCATCATCGCCATCCTTTCTCTAGTTGTCACATCCCAACATTGATTCGGCAAGTCCATGTGTTGAGTAGTGTGGATACAAGAATGAAGACCCACGGTCCCTCTTCCCAAGCTTTCCAGGGTAGATCAGGGTAGTTCATTCACTCCTCCCACCAAAACAAACAAACAACAAAAACAACAACAACAAAAACCCCAAACCCAACTTTGTCGCGTTTAGGAACAAAGGTCAAAGATAAATACTATTGCAAGAGAGGAAGACTGTGGGAGAGCATATGCATAGAGATGCAATTAGAATAAATGGAAGATTTCCACCTGCTACTGTATTTCTGCTGAAGGATCCTTTTTTGGCAGGACACAGAGAAGAAGTGTGAGAAGGGTTTCTGAGATGGCTTTAAGCCAAATCCACCTAGAAACAGACTAGCTTCTGACAGAGGACCAGGACGGAAGGAAATAGGAGATAAGGACGAAACTATTAGAACCACAGACAAACAAAAATTCTTGGTGCTTGAGGAGCCAACCCATGTGAAACCCACCCTTGAGATGATCTCTGATGCAGGGAATTAACTGAAGTGGGAGAATGTATGTAGTGAGCAGAAGGGGTATATTTTCCCTAGCTTGATCCAGCAGTGAAAGCTCAGTGGCTGAACAATGCTGTGGAATTGTTGCAGAATTTTAAAAAGAAAAGGTGATCAAAAAAACCCCCAAAACAACCCTACGAATGAATGCCTATTTTTCCCTCTGTAGATCACTGTGACAAACGCAGAATTCAGAAGCCAGCTGGAGGGAGCAGCGTATTCCCAGATTTGAGAAAAGAACAACGAAAGGGGAATTCCTGCCAATCAAACATGCTTTTCGAGGTGGTTTGACTGGCTCTGGCAAAAGTATCTACAGGAAAGACGATACCCTTATTTCCTTGGGGTAACCTAATCTAGTAAGAAAATTAAGGAAAAATTAAACTGCATAATTCCAATGCTGTATTGCCCCCTGAAGTCACAGGGCTTGCCTTGAGGAGATTAGGATACCAAGTGGGGTCTCTATTGGGTCATGGGTAGATTTCCTCTCTCTAAAGATATTTGTTACCAACGTAAGTAAGAATCTTCCATTTATAAAAAGAACCTATGGAAAGGCCACCTAGTGATAGGCCTTAATCCCTTCAATGCCAACCACGCCTTGCAGGTCCTGACCACCATCTTGTGGGTACTGGAACTTAAAAGCCAGTTGCAATTCAACTGGATCCTAATAAAATACTTCCTGTGGAACTAACTGTACCTTTTCGTGTTAGTCTTTCTCTGGCATGCTGGTATATTCTTTCTGGATAGCACCAATATCGACACAAAGTCTATCAAACATTTGTATAGGAGATGAGAATAAAGAGGGGTTGACTGGGATTTTGTGTTTGGCACAAGTAAAGTAATAAAACAGAATCAGAGGGGTTTTGTGTGTTAAAAAGTCTACACATTCTTAATTATTACTTATAATTAGGAAAATAAGACCAGATCACTTTAGCATGTTATGATTAAGTCATTCAGGTAAAATTTCTGCCATCTGCACTGCTCTGGCACACAGCGTACTGTGCAAATCCATGGTGGTATCAAAATCATTACTGCATTATTTTTTTCAAATTGCTAAAGCCAACCTCAAATCCAGAGTCTCAAGAAAATGACAGTTCCTAGCTATGTTAACATGGTTATGATACTAATGCTAAAAAATTACAAGTGATAATGAAGTATTTTGCTGAAAGAGATCAAAGTGCCTTGGCTGATGGTGGTGGCCCAAGAATGTCACTGTAAAAATCACCAATAAATTACGTGGGTCAGCTGGACAGTTATATTAAATAGAGCTCCATACTTGGAGGCGCCATAGGATGGCTGCAATGGAATAATAATGACCTATTTATTTGAGGCGCCGAATGTGAATGACAGTGATGAAAATACGATTTGTATGTCAGTACTCTTAACTGCCTGAAGCCTTTATGTAAAAATAATTTCTGCTCCCATGCTCAAATATTTCTTCCAAACAGAAGGGTGCACTGTGACTTGATAAATTTCCCCTTGAAATAGATATCATGACAATTAGGTTGTTATAAAACACAACTTGATGTGTAGCAGAAGGGTACAAACAGGCAACGTAGATGCCTTTTTTTAAATAATCCATTTTAAAAAAAAACTTGCTGATTTCCTAAAACTCAATTAGCAGATATACTGTCAAGGCAGAAATAGCACATGTTCTGGGTGAAAGAAATCAAGCAGGTACAATATACCACAACCATTAAATAAGGCTGTTAACAGCAAGGTAATTTATTTTAAGGGCGGAACAATGTCTGACATGTAGAGACATTTTTGACTGCTAATTGGTGTATATGGGTGCAAGTTTAAGAGACAGAATAAAACTGGATTTTTATTTATACCAGCAACTATAGTCCCTATAACTTCCTCGATTTGCCTTCCAGTTTCTAAAAATACAACTCTAGTGCCAGAGAGGCCCATTCACTCACAAGCAAGTCTCCTGCGGTAAACCAGAAGTTGCTAGGATGTTTATTACAGGACAGAGAAAGCATATTGTCTAAGGAAAAAAAAAAAAAGAATATTTCGATGATTAGTGAAGACCATTTCAGCAGAGTTGGTTAGGGCTGGAGTGGGAGTGAAGATGCTGCTAGCTCATAAATCCCCTATTCATTCAATCTTCAATTGGCTTAACTCATAGATTTCTTCTCCAAAACCTCATTTGGTTACAGACTCTATTTCCAGGGCAATACACGAAACACCAGCATTGACTGGAATCTACTTCATCCACGATATGGCCACCTGAAGGGGGTGATGGGGCGAATCTGAGAGCCAGAGCTGAAATGAGAAGCACGGAAGGAGACAAACGTTTTCTCTGGCACTAGGCACTGTGCTGCTTGGTTTGCACATGTTTCCCTCTCCAACTCCTGGACTTTTCAATACCTCCACTTTTAAAGTTAAGAACTGCAGACCTGGAGAAATTCAAATAAGTTGCCTAATGTAATTCAGCAAAGTGCCAGAGCTGGTGTTCGAACTCAGTTCCGTCAGCTTCTCTGGCCCATACAGTCTGTACTTTTAACCACCCAACATCAGAATCCGTTGCCAAGGTTCTATTGGCTCCGTCTTGGAAAATTTACTTGTTTTTAAAGAGGGTTATTTCCCTATGAGCAACTTCTGATTTTTTTTTTAATTTCCATAATTTATCCAGAACACAATTACACACTTGAAGATGAGAGAGAAACTGTCCTGAATGTAAAACACCTTGTTTACTACGGCTTCTTTCTTTCAGCACTCAGCACACTTTGCCCCTGGAGAATGACTTTATTACCAGTGCATGGCGGGCATTTGCCAGCACCAAGAGCTCGCCCCCGCTGCCTGGCTGTTAATAAAGAAAGCACTTCATTTACACCAGGGGAGTCTCTCCAGTCAAGTCTATAATAAAAGGGCAAGTCATAGTTAGAACAGAATTTGGTTTATACTATGGCAACTATGTAAACTCTTACTGACACCGAAGAACACAGATGACTCTTAACTGGGAAGACAGTTTGCCCAGAGAAAGAGCAAATAGAGTCCCTTGACCTACTCTGTCAGTAACAAAATCATATTAGGGAAACCTTTTTTTTTATTTTCCTTTCCTTCCTCTCCCCTCTGCTGAATGAAAGACTGAATCTAACATGAAATCAGCACAATCAGGTTGTCTAAATAGGCAAAAGCCAAACCAAAAATACAGACTGTAAAGCAAAACAAAACCAAAACCTCCCCAAATGAACAAACCCTGCCAAAGATCAACGTAGTCATTAACTTCAAAGAGTCACCATAGTTCTTGAAATTCTGCACTAATTAAAGGCTAGGGATTATTAATTCCCCCACCCCAACAGATATCTAAGTTTCAACTTTCCAAAGAGTCACAACACTTGTTTTTGAAAACCTTTTTTATTGGTGAGTCCTCTGTGTCTTAAGTTTCAAATGGCTTTTCCCGCATTCTCCTTTCTGTGGGATCCCCATTTTTATAACCGCGTTAGGTATGTGCCCAACTTGAAAGAACCACCCTTACCCCCTAGCCAATAAAAACCATCACTGAGGGAGGCCCCACAATTCCTGCTAACATTTTAGAGAGCTAGCACTAGAAATAAGTACGGTTCAGGAAAAGAAAAAAAAATTAAGATTCTGTTGAAAACCAGAGGGAAAAATCTTTCTAGCTGCATATGTTCCCCCAAGTCAATGTAAACACAGTGTTCACTACAAATCATTAACAAAGCCATTAAGATTTGATTTCTATCTAAGCAATTATTGTCAGCATATTTTGTACATTTCCTTTAAAAGACTCAATCCTATCTTTCAATTCATTAAACTGTTCCTTGCATTTATAGCATTTTATATCAAATCAGAAACCTATTTGAATTAATAAGAATTACAGTAAAAGTAATTTGAAAATAAATTATTTGAAGTTCAAGCCACGAAAGCTTTTGATGAAAGAGTTTAGTCCCATTCAAATATTACAGTGGCGTTTTTAGTCATCCAAAGGGCAGATGAGAGACAGTGAGAACCAGTGTCCAAAAAGATGAGCCCATCAACATGCATTAAGGTTAAGGGCTAGACCACTTCAACATAAATATAATTCTTTATTTCAAAGAGAGGCGATACTTCAACCTTTTGTGAATACTTGAGTATTTATTTAAAATCAAAAGCATTCAATCTGTCTGCTGTTTACAAAGCTTCTCTTGACCTTTTTGATCCTCATCCATGTTTTGCTATCCCCAACGGTTAAGTTGAATGTGTCAATTGTCTGTTCCAAGGGCTGTCTACTCGGTGGTCCAAATGATTACCAATGTGAACCCCGTAGCTCATAAAGCTTGGAGCTAAAATAAACCAAAACGACTCCACAAATAACTGAGTGGGCTAGAGTATGTAACATCGACCAAAACATTTCATTTGTGTCACCTTCTTTTTCACAGAACCCTTACGAGATTAAAGGTCAACAGAACTGAAAGGAACCCAGGGATTAATACTTTCATTTCCTAGATGAAGAAGAGACAAGGGTCTAGGGAGGAAAAACACCCAAAGTCACATGGCGAGCATGAGGCCCTGCCAAAGGAAGAGGCTACTATTCCTAATGGGCCAAACCAAGGTATTTCTGTTCTTAGCTATTACTTAATAACATCTATTGATTTGTTTCTAATTACAAAAGCAATATATGTTCGAGGTTTTTGATTTTTGTTTTATTTTTTAAGTTTTGCTTTACATGTAGTATTTAGAACACTGTATCTTTATGGTTCAGAGATGGTCAGGATCTCATTAAGAATCTCCTGTAATATAATTACTGTTGTGGCACTTGAGCTTATGGAAGGAAAAAATATTGAATTTAATCTAATCTCCTTTTATAATCAGTAAAAGGTGAGGCAAATTTTTGAACGGCAAGTTAAAGAGTAATCTTCCTCAGTGCTGGTTTTTTTCTTCAATTAAAACTGTTGATTTTCCCTGAATACAAAACGAAAAAATATCATCTGACACAACATTAAGTTATTCATGAATATTCTGTATACACATTCTTGTTTAGTTGACTAATGGCAAATGAACGTTCTCTATTTTAGCTTAAACACATAGTATAGGTATGTTTGATTAGCATTGAATTCCAAAAGCTGATTACTATGCATGCTTTGATTATGTAATTACATAATAGAGTATAATGGCTCCTTTGGAGTCATTATGATCTATATGGCAAATATGTTTCAGTTTTGCTATAGTTTAAATACACGTTGAGATGACAGCTCATAACAAGGCTCCACTTTTCAGTCTGATCAGCTAAATGGGCATTTCCCCATTCATCCTAACATCTCCTTGACACCAATTAAGGCCTATTGTGTCAGGCTGCATACACTCTGAGAAATTCCCTTTGTTTTCTTGGCATTCAAAAAAGGACATTAATTTTAAAAGCTGTATTAAGCAAAAGGCCTGGTTCAAAAAAAAAAAAAAAAAAAAGGCTGAAATTCCATCCTTCATCCACCCTTTGAAAGATCTGCAGGGAATCACATCTAGTTCATCAATCACTGTTCAGACAACCACAAGGGGGTTAAAGATGGAATTTCACCTTTAACTCCAAAATGCACATGAAGGGAGACCAGCCAAGAATATTGATGCTTATGGCAGTGGCTGGCCACTATGCGTTCAGCTCAGGGTCTAACTGAACATCAACCATGCCGAGTTACACAAAGGTCCAGTTCTGCAAATCTCAGGTCTTGCAAATCCCTTACATTTTGAAGCTCCTTTTGGAAGGGGTAGCTGTAAAGCAGCACTGCCAGATTTTACCTTCCACAGCTTCATGCCTAGCTTTTGATGGATCTAAGGCCAACAAATTTACCTACTGAACGGAATTTGATAATTCCGCCACCAACTCAGAAACTAGAAAGCAGTCATGTTTTAAAATAGGATACACGTTACTGCAAAGAATTCTGTAAAATTTCTCTTGCCCCCATGAAATCCTTTAATCTTACACTCCCCTTCATTGGCAAGAAGAGCTGTTTCTGCTTTTCTCTTCCAAGAGAATGATCCTGCAATACCATGCCAAACCAAAGGTGACCGGAGTCTTAACTTGAAAGACTAATAACCATCAGGCTGTTTTTACCTTTGTGTCTACTACTTTTCAGCATTAGGGCTGAAGAACGGAGGTCAAGCACAGTCCAATTGGTATTTACATATAGGATGAGAATCTCTTTTATGAAAGGAAACATTGATTAGAAGTGTGAAAATGCTTTTCAAGGAAGATCAGGACAAAAGAAAGTAGTTACAGCATCTGTGCCTGTACTGTTTCAAAAGACAGCTCAATAGGACTTTTTAATCAGAGCCCCCAGCACTAAACCGGCCAAGCCATTATGATGCTTAAGGCCCAAGCTGCCGGATCCTATAAAATGTAAAGGTGCAATCCCCTTTGGGAGAATGTTTATCGGGAGTGATACCTATCCATTAAAGACTAGAATCAGTTTTTCCACTAAATTTCACTTAAGAAAGCAAGGGGCAATAAGAGAAATGAATATACAAATAAACCATACAAGAGAATAATAATCACTGAATCCTTCGGCTCTATACATGGAAAGGTGAACATTCTAGACTTTTTCTCCATTCACTCCTTTTCAGAGCTTTACGTTGATCAGAAAGGAGGGAGGAAAGCCTAACCCTGAAGAAAAACTCTCTCCAGTGGACACATTTTGTGAGGATTTAAAAAAGGAGCCCCCAAAGTAGAGAAGTCACTTTTATTTGCTGGCAGGATGGCATTCAAATCACCTTGCCAAAGAGTCATTCTAAGCCTGCTAAATCTGCTTAGAGGCTCTTGGGAGAGAGGGGGCTTTTAAAAAATATTCATTAAAAACAAAAACAAAACAAAACAAAAAAACAAAAACCAAACACCATCGTCCAACTTGGACTTTGGAGAAGGACAATCAGAAGACAGAGGCTTCTTACAAAACTAATTGTGTTGGCAAAGCAAGTAGATTCTTCTCAATGGATTTGATTCTGTGATGCTCGTTTATGGCAAAAGAAGAATAAAAGAACAGTTTTAGACTGAGCTACTCCAGTAGCAATTCAAAGCTGGGTGGTATTCCAGCATTTCAAAATAGATTGTTCCTCTTAGACGAAATATGCTGAAGGCCAACTGTTGATCTTGTGCATCAACCTCTTTGCTAATGAACTGATAATATGAGATTATATTCCTGGGGATATATCAAATAATGGCTATGTAGAGTGAGAACTCATCTCGTAAAAATTCTGCTATCTGTGTGCATGGGCTACTGGGGAAGAAAATCCCATTCTGAAGGGAGGAATCCTAAAGACAGAAGCTGGGAGTCTACAAACCACAGGCTCCCACACCCTCCAACATTGTGGTCATGTGTCCCAAAGTTAGCTCAGGCCTGGGGTAACGGGAATAGACAATTTTAATTCACAAATAGAGCTATCCATTTTCCTAAACCACATGC
The DNA here is from genome assembly GCF_048164855.1 of Canis lupus baileyi. Lineage (NCBI taxonomy): Eukaryota > Metazoa > Chordata > Mammalia > Carnivora > Canidae > Canis > Canis lupus. The sequence goes on from NC_132840.1 coordinate 71,016,473, forward strand.
TATTCATAGCTAAAGATTTACATGATTAAAACTCAAAATACATACTGATGTGTTTGGAAACCACAAAGGAAGATACAAGTACTAGGTTCTATTATTCCTGAAAAGACTCAAGGCAACTTGGACTTCTCTTACCCCAGAAGACTTATTAGCAGCCAAACCATTTATAATGTTATACATCACAGCAGCCTCCGGTGAGCCATCACCCTGTAAGAAAATATAATGTTGTCTTCTTTTCTAATCAAATGAAAAATCTAGGATTTCAAGGCTATAGGGATGGCTGACTTCAAGGCTATAGGGATGGCTGACTCCACTGTGCTTGCTTTTCTGTAAGTGACACTTGTCAATGCCCCTAAGTCGTAAGCTGATTAGAGATGCAGATTGTCTACAATACTTGCTGTTACCAGCTACTCCTCTATAAAGTTCTTTAAATTGAATTTCCTAAAAAAAAAAAAAAATAATAATAAAAATAAATAAATTGAATTTCCTCAGAACCCCATTCTTAAGTCCCAACAGGAAGAGCCAATGTGTTTCCCTTATTTTTTATCCTCTGATTTTAAGCAGCTAATTTAATATCATTTTCCCTTTGATAAGAGGTACCATGATTAAACTTAGGTCACTTTTTGCTTGAACTCACTAAAAGCTGATTCTTCTTTTTTTTCTTCACATTTGCCTCCAGGATATCAAAAGACTAACAATAAGATATTTAAAATCACAAGGCTATAACATGTAACAATAATCGCTACACACAGGGAGGAAGAGGGAAGGGAGTGTTTTTCTCCTAGTCTGGAGGCAAGAGAAACAAATTATTTTTTCTCCAAAGTGTTCATTATTATTTAAAATTTTTTTTAATATCTAGAAAACTCCCACTATTTCTGGAGGGAGTATTATTTTAATCATCAGCATAACAACAGCTAATATATTTCTAAAATGTTTTCTATGTGCCAGGCACCATGCTTTTTTTTTTTTTTTTTTACATGATCTCATTTAACCCTCAACAACCCTGTGGGGTTCATCATTTTAGTATCACCCCCATTATACAGATGAGGAAACAGATTTAGGGAGCTTAATTAAGTGGCTGGATACCTGAACCCATTCCTGTTTAACTCTAGATCTGGTGCTATTGACAATTACACGATATTAATGAGGCTTTATGATGCCAAAGCACAGAAGGGAAGTGTTAGAAGAATCTACTGTATCTCATTTATATGATTTAGGAATAAAACTAAAGTCAGACTCTCCGCAGACGAGGGAATGTGAAGCCTACCAGCAATCAGGGTGTTCTAATATATGACCCTGGTAAAATGAGCTCTATAACCAGGGTCTAAACACTGGCTCTTCAGTATTTAGAGGGGAGATGTCTGTTCTACCAAATGATCTGAACTCAAACGCAGCTCCACTGCAACTTCAGGCATTTACAGTATCTGCTTCAAGGGCGTTCATTAGTATTGACAACTTACGTGACTGAAATTTGGCTGTATTAGCAAGTCTCTCTCTACATCTCATCGTTCATTTTTTCCTGCCAACAAGAGCCATTGAAAACCTTCCAAATTTAAAGCTTAGAGCCGACAGGACAAGCAAGTGAGGATATCACTTGGAACACATCAGATATGGACTCAGAGAGGATGTCAGCTTCAACTGACATTACTACAGAAACAGAAAACGAGGGAACAGGAGGGATCGGGGTTTCAGATTCTCATTCAAGAGAGTACTCCGAGTGTGTGTAATATGGTTTGTGCAAGCAACAGCTGTAAGTCCATGATAATCATCATGCTGAATAATGCTGCAACATTCAACTTACTCACATCTCCTACCAGGAAGCCACGTAGCTTTCGACTGTCCTATGAAATGAGAATTTCTTAGCTTGAAAATCAGGGTCTATGACTAAGGCCCCTTATTGAGGAGTTACTCCCTCTATGATCTGTCAGTCATAAAGCAGGTGGTGGGGTTATTTAACCTCTGGGCTTGTGAGCTGCTGGACCCAGCTGACTCCAGAAGAGGTATATGAGTAAGAAAGCTCCCTATAGGTCAGTTTGATGAAGGGATTGCATATGCAGAGCAGCCAAAGGAATTCCAGGTTCTATTTCTTATGACTGTGGAGTCCCCCAGGCAAAGCCTATGTAAGTCAGATACACACTCTATCTAAATTGGCGCCACAATAAAAACAATAACAAACAAACAAAAAAACTTGCTTAGTATCATCTGAGTGTGGGGTGCTGATTAATCACTGAAATTAGAGACAAGTGATGAGGACACATGCCTTGTCCTTCCCTTGGAAGGGGGCATCTGGGGAAAAATGAGACCATCGGCCTTGGAGAACAGGAGTTCTAAGCTTTCTGGCGGTGCAGCTAGGCAAACTGGATCTGTTTTTATATTTTGAGGAGGGTAAAGGGTAGCTTTCTCCATCGTTATTATGAGAATCAAGTGAGGAAATGTGTGTTAACAGCATATTTTTTAAGCTCTGAAAATGCTAAACAACAGAATCTTCTCCACTAACCTCTTCATTAGCATCATCACTATCTCTATGCAGCTTCTGTCTAGACAGCCAGCATCTTCTTCTGATCATCCATAATCCCATGGAATTTTTCCCATTTTAGAGCTTTAGCTATTTATTATTTTCTTCATTGTAAGGCTAACTTTTTAAGAAGAACAGAGTAAATTAAAAATGTTTGAATTTGCAATTCATCACATATGTTTGATTGCAAATTACAACCATCATGGATAAGAAAAGTTAAGGTGAACCTCAGAGGTAGGCAGAGGACTGGACATCTGAAATTAGGTTCAGTTTACAGTGTGGAAAATGTATCTTGTATTCAGGTTTCCCCCATTTAACTAGAGAGCCAGACTTTGTTCTGAGAATGACTTTTGTATCCCCAGGATGTGAGGGGTCACCCGTGACAGGTTACACACCATCCTCAGTGGGAAACTTCAACAGTCAACACCTCAGATACCTGGCTAGAATTCTGAGGGAACGGGACAGTCCACATCTGTATAAGTGGATCTCTAAATGCCAAAATCAAGATGATATGAAACAAAAGCTATTTCCACAGAGCTTGCTGACTTCCCCACTCTCTTGTGTCCCATGCTTCTGTACGGAGAAGATCGCATGAGTTAATGCAATGTGGAGGAGCACCAGGCCTTTCTCTAAAGAATCTCAGCTGGTGAGGCTTATGTGTGTGTCCTCGGTTGCTTCCTTCCAGCGCTGGCTGTCACTTCTTACAGATCATTCTTTCCTTCATTATTAAGTGCAAGAGCTTTGTGAAAGCTACTGGTGTTGAGACCTTTCCTGCTTATTAATGAGTTCCCGGGTGTGTCCAGGATGTTTGAGGTCTCTAGAAACCTAACCTTCAACTAAGTGGTGTGCTACCGTGCAGAGGGGGTGTGTGATTTTCCCCCTTCATGTGACACTGGAGGAAAGAAAAGTGCAGAGACCAAATGAATAATATTTGGTTTAGTGCAACAATTACACTTTGACGCTAATAGATGTTCTTAGGTAAAAATAGACCTTTGAATGTGGGAAGCGAACCAATAAAAAAAATTGGTGACTGACACTAGTTATTGACATTAATTTCTCATATTATTATTATTAGATCAAAACTACCCATTACTCTTCTATTTATAAAAGCAGGGAAACTGACTGTGGAGGAATCCTTACTTGTCCTGCAGGATCCAGCTCAAAGTCATTAGCTTTCTCTGTGAAACCCTGATGCCTCCCCCCTCCTTAGCTTTCTAGGTTTCTCATGGTGCCTTGTCTGGTCTCGGCACTCATCACACGGATTGTTCTGCGATCGCTCATTTACAGGGTTGTTTCCTTCCTTTGATTTGATCTGGGTTCAAAAGCTGGTGCTTCCAGTCATTATCCAGACCCTGGAAAGGTTCATTTAGCTATCTAAACCTTAGTCTTCTCACATATCAAATGGGCACAAAAATACCTCTCTCACCAGGTGGGGAACCAGATGGGCCAATGGGCATATTTGTGCCGCATAAGACATGACTTGTGTGCCCCCTAACCTGTGCTCCTTCACTGCTGCATCCCTGAAGCAAAATACAGTGTCAGCTTACAGAGCAACTCTTGAATAAAGGTACCAAGTGAAAAGCTGTTTTAAGACCTCCATAAGCTCTCATCATGCTCATCAAAATATATTAAGTTGTACCCACGTCCCACATTAAATATAATTTTTAAAAAATAGTTTATTTATTTATTTATTCATGAGACACACACACACACACACAGAGAGAGAGAGGCAGAGACACAGGCAGAGGGACAAGCAGGCTTGAGCCTGCTTGCAGGGAGCTCCATGCAGGGAGCCTGATGTGGGACTCGATCCTGGGACTCCAGGATCGCACCCTGAGCCAACGGCAGGTGCTAAACCGCTGAGCCACCAGGATCCCCTAAATACAATTTTGAATTAAAAATTTCAAGTGATGTCTAGATTTTTGCTTTTGAAATTATAATTCCAACTCTACCTCTCATTCTGAAGCCAGTTCTTTTTTTCATGTTCTAGACATTTTCACAAGGCTCTTAGAAAGCAACAGGCCCTAGTATTGTGTCTATAGAGCTCGATGGGGAAAGAGCCTGGCTTCTAGAAATGCCCGATGTTGAGGGAGACAGACACGTGTATGCACAATGACCACACGATGTGGTAAGGCACAAGAATCCTAATGTGCTGTGGGGGCCTGGAGGAAGGAGGAACCAATCACTCCTTCGGGGTGGGGATATGGGTCCTACAGCATGGAAAAGGAGGAATTTGAAAGAAGGATCATGGCATGTTTAGAACAAAGGGAAGAGTATAGTGTGCTCTGAAAAGTGAGAGGAAGGGATGCTTTCTGGAAAGGTCATTGGGTCCAGATATTGAAGGACATGGTATGCCAGGCTAGGGAATTTGCACTTTATCTTGTAATTAATAGGGAGCTATTAAGCAATTTTAATCCGGGAGGTGATATGATCACACCTGTGTTTTGAAAGATAACGTCTATGTGGAGAGGGAGGGTAGAGTGGAGGTAGGGCAAGGGCTGGAGCCAAGATCAGTTAAGAGACTTCTGCGGGAGTACTCTCACTGATAAGAGCCAGTTAAAGGAGTATGGAGAGGACAGCAGAGCCCAGGTTGGGGGATAAGAGTGGATAAGAGTGGGGAGTCGAGAATATTCGAGGTTAGGCACACGGGCTTTGGCATCAGTAGGTTTTCAATTCTGCAAAGGGGGCTGAGTGTTCCTTTGTCACCTCAACTAAACTCTAGTTAATGTTCAGTGGTCTAAGGAAAGACCAGTACAGAGCTACTTTATAAAGGAGTATAGAAGGCAAAGTGTATACACATCCTCATCACTTCTGCCGTTCACCGCGGAGATGAGTTTTCATAGCACTCACTGGTGCCAAAAATATACTTAGGAAAACTGTGCATCCCCCATCCTCACCCCCATTGGAGCCTTGCTATTCAGTGTGGAACACCGGCAGTTTTGAAAATTCCTGGGACGTTGTTAAAAATGCAGAATCTCAAAGCCATACCAGACTTACCGAGTCAGAATCTGAATTTTAACAAGAGACTCAGATCATTCATATGCACAGTCTGAGGAGCTCTGGCCTGGAGTCCAGTAATTCTAATTGCTCCCTGACACCATGTACACCAACATGAGACTGTTGGCTTTCCCAAGGCAGATCTTAGAACACGGTGTGTTCCTAGACAACTTGTTTCAAGGAAACTGATGTATAGGAGAAAGGAGGTCATGACTCACCACCAAGTCAGGTCAGTCTCCAGGGAGAAACATGGCTTCAGCAATTTCTCATTTAAAAACAGATTTTTAAAGATCCTAGTCTGCATGAGGATAAATTGATGTGGATCATTCTTGAACCCAACAAGAACTAGAATCTAGCTTCCCTCCACAAGTTCCATGGAGCCAGTAGTACACAAATGAAAAATCCTCTCCCCAAGCATCTAGCTGACTTCGACCAAAGCCAATAGATTATTCTGCATCCCACTGCAAAAACTATTCTAGCTGGCACGCTCCCATCTAGCGGGTTTGTCTGTTCACATGCGGGACCTGCTTAATTTTTGCTTCTCTGGTTTTACTGGCTCTGTACGTGTCTTGTGCTCGTTGAGTGTCGAGTCAGTGGAGACAAAACAACAAATAGGGAAACAGAGCAAGTGGATGCACAATGAAAACTGCAAAGAGGCTGCTGAGGTTTGCTATGAAAGTGATGAAATTCAACTGTATGATGTGAAGGGAGGAAACAAACAAACAAAATATAAAAGCTCTACTCCCTGTTACGGCAGGCATTTTCACTCTGTGTCTAGTAGATAAAATTTGCTGCAAAAATACAGGTAATGACACAAACATAAGTTTAAGAGAAATAATAAGAGCCTGAGGCTGGAGGCAAGAAAGAAGCAGCCACGCACAGAAAGAGCCTTGCAGGATGCTCAGGGGAAGAGGAGGGAAACAACAATTTCACTTCTCCACGGCCGCTTAATGAACATCCATGCATCAGCCTGGGCCGGGGGCCGGTGTGAATGTGCCCTGCCACCTGGACCAGGCTCACCGCATCCTTAGCTGTTGTTCATGGGAGGGAAGAACATTCTCCTAGAAAGCAAAGCAGGATAGGGTTCACTGAACAGTAAGGACCTCAGCTTGGCGGGGTGGTTTCCTATCACTCTGAAATTTTATATACCCAGGTTTTCAACCCGTGTGTTGCTTTCCTAGCAAATTTTTATATGTGTGTGTGTGTATGTACATATACATATAAAATACATACATACATATAACATATATATACACACAAATAGACTTTTTTTTTGGGTCGGGTTGGGGAAGAGGGTGGAGTATACAATGGTCCTTGCCACGTCCTAGCTTCTGTTCTTCCCATTCCTTAACATATGGCAATTACAATTGGCTCGCACTTCATTCCTCTCACAAATTTGTCCTTGTATGAAAGCTTTCAGCATTTTTACCACTGGCGCGCCCAGATGCCTTTACTGCAACGGAAGCAGATCTCTGAACGGTTTTCTGCTGGGTTACTAAAGTGCAGTTTCAGAGAGAATAATGTTCTGAATTTTGGGCTCTTAAAAAAGTCGTTAGGTTTATGGGCAGTCATGCTTGTCACATTTAGAGTGTGAATTACGTACTTCATGGAAACACAGTCAAACCCCCACAGTTGTACACAGCCATAATTTCTGCAGAGAAAAAGACCAACAATTGGGCAACTTTATTACTACTACTTTTCATGTATAAGATGCCAAAAATCAACCCTCTCAACATTATAAGGTAGTTTTTCTTTTTAAAAAAGTTTTTTTCTTTTTAAATAAAGAAAAAGGAAAAAAGAAAACCCCTAATGGGCTACTTGCTGTTCTATTCACTTTTTAGATTTGTCAATTTTTGAGTGACTGCCAGCACCAGGGACTCTTTGTAGCACCTTGTACCTGGGATATAATAAAAACATGAAATGATTAAAAATACTGTGAGTGTAACTGCAGAAGGGACTATATATTCTGGGCCCCAAGGAAGGCCGTTTCTTTGCAGAATCAGACAGACTCCATTTATGTTATTAAATTGTAGTGCTATTCACTGTCCAGGCTGGAAGCTTCCCGACATGTCAAAAGCACTAATATGTCCAAAGCACACATTAGAACGTTAACCTTTAGAATGCCGGTACCCTCCAGACTTACTAATCACAAGTGCAGGAATTATATACCCTGTTCTAGGACATGGCTTACAGGTCACAAATGTTTATCTGTCCAAAGAGGTTTCTTCTTCTTACCACTAATTTACCTATGAAAAAAACAAAACAAAACAAAACAAAACTATGAGATTGTAGAGGTTTTTTTTTTTTTTTTGAGGTTGTAGAGTTTATAAACAAAATTGCTAGATACATGGTAGGACTAAATACTACACTAATAAAAACACCAATTAATGGGGGGGATCCCTGGGTGGCTCAGCGGTTTGGCGCCTGTCTTTGGCCCCGGGCGCGGTCCTGGAGTCCCGGGATCGAGTCCCACGTCGGGCTTCCTGCATGGAGCCTGCTTCTCCCTCCTCCTGTGTCTCTGCCTCTCTCCTTATCTCTCTCTCTTTCTCTCTCTCTCATAAATAAGTAAGTAAATAAATAAATAAATAAATAAATCTTTAAAAAAAACACCAATTAATGGGGAGACTGGGTGGTTCAGTTGGTTGAGCGTCTGCCTTCAGTTCCAGTTGTAATCTCAGGGTCCTGGGATCAAGTCCCACATCGGGCTCCTGCTGAGCGGAGAGCCTGCTCCCTCTCTATTCCTCCCCCATCTCTCTCTCTCTCTCTTTTTTAAAGATTTTATTTATTTATTCACAAGAGACAGACAGACACAGGCAGAGAGAGAAAGCAGGCCCCATGCAGGGAGCCCAATGTGGGATTCGATCCCAGGACTCCAGGACCACGCCCTGGGCCAAAGGCAGGTGCTAAAACCGCTGAGCCACCCAGGGATCCCCTCCTCTAACTCATGCGTGCACACGCGCTCTCTCTCTCTCTCTCTCTTTCTCTCAAATAAATAGAATCTTAAAAAAACAAAAGAAAACAAAAACCACCACCAATTAACTGCTGCTTCTCTAAACCCTAGCTCTGTGCCAGGCATGGTGCCCACTGTTCTCCACATCTGCTCACTCTGATTCACCGAGAGGGCCTGCTTGCTGGGCCCCACCCCAGGTTTCTGATTTGGGAGGTGGCGGGGTGGGGGTGGGGTAGGCACAGATAATTTGCATTTCTTGTAAGTTCCTACCCAGGTGCCACTGATCAGCCACTGATGCTGCTGAGCCAGGGACCATGAATCCTTTACCCAAGTCTTACAGATGGGGAAATGGAGGCTGAGGGAGAGATGCTACTGCTTACTAGCTCTATAAACTGAACTTCTGAACTACTGAACTTCTTTGGCTCTCTGGGAGGATGACCATTCCCATCAGAACTTTCCTCGTGGCCAAATCTCATCCAGTCCATCGACATGTCCGCCCACCCCCCCCCCCCCCCCGGCTTTATCTGAAAGTTAATCCGTGTCCCCTTTCTACTGCCCATTCCTCGTACCGTATCAGCTCCGATTTGTGATCTGCCAGCAGTGTTGTGATTACACGTCTTCCTTGTCTTTCTATGACTCCGATATTGATAGATACAATTCTGTGGTGATGCATTGCCTGCCCTTTCAAAGGTTACTGCCAGCAGATGCTAGGAATCAATACAGTTCTTATCTGTCACAAACCACAAGAAAAGCATGGTAAACAAGCCTCAATGAAAGCCCTGTGAACAGGTCAAAGAGAGAACTCAAAGAGATGCACCGTGTCACCAGCTTGGTTTTCCTAGCTACTCCCCAACCTGGCTATGGATCTCAACTACCTGTTTAAGATTTGAGCCCTATAATATGAGGGTGCTTAGAAGTAGGCCTCAGATCTAAGAGCAGCCCTGGTGAGCTGTGCTCATCATGGATGCTGGGGCATGAGGCCAAGAGGCTACAACTCTACTTTTACTATAACAAACTACCAAGATCAGTAAGATCCCGGAGTTCTTTGGAGGCAAGGGCACATTGAATCTGAGCAGATAGGGTAGGTTCCCTCATACTTTTTTTTTGTCCTCCATTCATCTTTTAATAGGAGAAGCCTCCATTGGAGGGGGGGGAGATAAAAGGCATATCTTTTTTATTTTTTATTTTGTAAGATGCTTGTAGCTCTACATATCAAGAAAACCAAATGATAGTTATAGATGCCCTAGAAAGCAGCTGTTGTTTTTATTATCTTTTTAAAGAACATGCAAGTCAATTTTCTTATTTCCTTTTCTTCCCAAGGGAAGAGCTGCTTTACCTGCTAGAAGAAAGGGGGGGCCAAGGCTTACCTGTTAGAAGGCTGCCCCTTTAAGTCTGAGTACAGTCCGAGTGGATGGAAAGGAATGGTTCCTCAAAAGACTCCAAGTAGAAATTTTGCCATGCAAAGGGCCCCTGCGCTCTTCTGCATCATTAGCTCCCTCTCCCACTCCTGGCTCGGTGCCTTTCCTTCTCATTTCACCTTGGTTCCCAACTCCCATTTGCTCAATCCTACCTCAAGCTCTGGTGCCTTAGTCAATTAACTTGCTTCTCCATCAGGCAGATCCATCTTTGTGATGGCAGCCCGTCATCTTCACCCTTTTGTCTGAATGTGCTTGGATGGACTTCTCTGACTTGGTCTTAGCACAGTCTCTACTGACCCATGTGCATGCACAGAATAAGCCTGGGCAGGCAGGGCAGAGCACTAGAAGGACTTCTCCCTTCCCTGGTTTGTAGTCCAAGCACAACATATCGAAAGCTGCCAGTGTGGCCAGCAGGCCCCGATCTCTGTGCCTGATGGTCTGGGTCAGACCTAACTTTTTAGAGTAACAATGGTTACAGTCGTGGACGGTAGGTCAGAGGCCACATGAGAATGGCTGACACTGAAAGATGGGCTGTGCTTGATTACCATGTTTGAGCAATTTGAAGGGAAAGATTTCCAAATGCTCTCATTGAGACTATAAGTATTTTTTAGGAAGAGGCAATGTAGAATTCATACACTTGCCACACAGGCCAAGTGCTTTCTAGCACTTGGAGATGCATGAGCTGCAGGAGAGTATCCATGAGGTGGGCCGAGGGGCTGAGGATATACCTATCATGAACACATGGGTTTTTTTTTTTTCTTCATAAAAACCATCAAAGATGTTATTTAAAAACATGCTGAGAAACGGTGTACAAAAATGAAGCTAATAGGAAGTGATTACTTATGCTACACAAGAAGCCTTCGACTAGCTTTCCTGAGCTCTGGATGGATTCTCATTTTACTGAAAGCATTTGTTATTCAACCACTGCATTGGGAGTCCTGGGACCTCTACAACCAGTGCTTTTAAGAATTAATATCCTTCTCAAAATTTAACTTTCATGCTGATTATTAAATCATACATACTCACGGATAAAAAAGTAAAACAAAAATGTAGAAGTAAGAAAATCCCACAACTCTGAGATAATTATGACTAATATTTTAGTGTATTCCTTTTCCTTTCCATATATGGACTATGTGTGTGTCTAAAATTCTTAATTGCTGTAGTATAGTACATTATAGATGTATCCCAAAAAAGCCATTTAGACATCTCACTTTTTATATATTTAGATGGTTTCTAAGTTTTATGATTTTAAAAAAATGCTTCAGTGAAAATCTTTTTGCATAAATATTTGTTCTGATTTTAGCATATTTTGAGCACATCTTTATAACATCAAAAATTTCATATGCTCCTATATTTTTACTATCCAATTAAAAAAATCACCACAGCCATCTATATACTTCATGCTATATATATTTTGTTGCTAAATAAACTCAAAATAATGATTCCAACCTCAAGGAATCTGAAGATCCTCTGACCCCCTACAAACTCCATGTACCATCCCTTAGGATCTAAGGCACGCAAAATTAGTTACAATACTAGTTTTATTTTTACGGCATTCAGAACCTAAAGGAACGAAGTCAACCTCAAAAGTTTAAGTCATAAGTATGTGATTCCTAGAGAAAACACTTGACATTAAGGATTAAATAATGGATTTCCTCCCATTATGAAGGGTGTCAGGGAATCTTTAGTCTCTCACAAATGGGTTAAGCAACACCGCTATGTGCATCCATAGCATCCCACCTGGCTTATTTCCACACTTGTTTAAACTGCCACATGCCCCACTCAGCTGTGACACTCACAGAAGCAGGTGACCAGCAAATACTTGCTCTGAATCACGCATCATGCTCTGCAAAGCGAGAGTCCTAATTCTTTCCCACCACTACATCCTTGGCATTCCCTCCAGCATCTGGCAACAAGTATTTGTTGAATGAATGAGTGAATGAATGAATGAATGAACAAATGAAGAAATGAATCTACTAGAGGATTACTCTTACAATTTCTTTAACTTAGGCCTTCCTACGCTCTTGAGAGGTCTTTTTTTTTTTTTTTAACATTTTTAAATGCTTTAAGACTTCTAGCTAAGTTACAAAAACAGTACAGAGAGTTCTCATAAACTTCCCCTAATATTAACATCTTACTTAATAATGGCACAGTGGTCAGAGCTAAGAAATTAACATTGTACAACACTACTGAGTCTCCTGGACAACCTGAGGAGTACTGGTCAGCCTTTTTTTTTTTTTCTTTTAAGATTTTATTTATTTATTCATGAGAGACACAGAGAGAAAAAGGCAGACACATAGGTAGACGGAGAAGCAGGCTCCATGCAGTGGGACTTGAATCCAGGACCCCGGGATCTTGACCTGAGCCAAAGGCAGATGCTCAACCACTGAGCCACCCAGGCGCCCTGGTCAGCTGTTTTGTAGAATGTCCCTCCAATCAGGTTTGATGTTTTCTTGTAAGGGACTGAGATCATGGCTTTAGGGAAGAATACCACAGAGGTGATGTGAACCCCGGTTACTTGGTGAAGGTGACCTATGCTGGATTCTCCAATACAAAGTTACTACTTCTCCCTTTCTGTTTATGAGAGCCAGAGTCACTCAAGTCCAGCTCACACTCTGGGAAAGAGGTGAGTTCAGCAGTACCTCCTGGGGGGTGAACCATCAAAGGATTTGTGAGTGCATGTACATGTTAAAACTACCAGAGCAATCAATAAATATTTTGGGGGAGACACTCTGAGGCTGTGCAACTATTCTATTTTCTCCATAAACTTTTGCTCATTCGTTTTCGCATTCACTGGTGGATCTTGCCTGCAGCAATTACTACTATGGTGTTCAAGGGGCAGTCTTTTGTTTTTCTTGGTCCTGATTGAAGTTCTTCTGTATAGAAGAGCTTTCCCTTTTTTCCTATTTAGGCAGTCATTTATTTAGATTAGTGCGGACTCAAATGGATGTTTACTTTATCCTTTTGTTTGTAATTCAACACTAGTGTTGTGAATTAATATTATTGTGCAAATCGTCCCACCTTTGGCCATTGGGAGCGCCTTCTGTGACACCAAGCATGACAATTGGGGGGGGAAGGACCTAAAATGAAGTTCTCAGGAACCAATGGAAACAGGCAAACAATGAAAAGGACAGAAGAGAAAATGAGTCAATTGAACAATGTTTTAGAAACAGCTTTTAAAGAAAGATAAAGAGGGAGAAAGCCCATTGTTTCAAAGTAAGAAAAATAATTGCAGAAGATCAGGGAATCGGCTATAGTACTACGCCTATACGTATCTTTTCCAATCCCAGTGTGACAGTTTACGTTCTGCTAAGGCAGCCAGGTGGTGAGGGCACAGTAGCAAGAAGAGGAAAATGAGATACAGAGTCAAATTCTAACAGACTCAGATGCTCCCTGCAGACCGCTGCCTCCACCCCGTATGTTTAAATACTACTCAATTAGGATCAACATTCATTTTTTATTAATGCTCTTCTGAGACAATGGCTCTTTTATCTGTGTTTTATCTTCCAGCTACATTAAGACCAAGGACACTCTCACAGAAGATCTAAAGGAGGAGACCCTGATGAATTGGGAGTTTAAAATACAAATGGAACTTCCTTTGTCAGTCTTGACTTGTTTTATTAACATCTGAAGGTTGATTTATAGCAGATTAGCAGGCGGGAGAGGACTGTTTGTCCAATCACTTTACTTAACACACACAATTAGAAAAAACAAACATTCAAAAATGGCTCCCTTCTAGGAGCTAAGAGATGGTGCATTCGGTTCTAAGAGTCACGCCCCATCTCAAGACCATGGGAAAACATTCTAGGCAAAATGCAGGCAAGAGACCAGGTTTCTCCAGGAACACAATGAAAGCTCCCATGTAAGGGGATCCGTGATAATGATGGTGGAAACAGAAGGATCAGGGCTCAAATCCCATTTCCACTTGTGCCCTTGGTCATCTACAGAAACAGGAACATAAAGACCCGTTGCAGGAGACTAAGTGAGAGCTCGGCCGGAGGATGCACGCACCTAGGGCCGGACCTCAGAAACACTGGCTATTATCGGATAATGACAATGATGTTCTTACTGTCCTCATTTCCACACCTAAGAACGTGGATAAGCTGGAAGTGAGGTGACCTCTGCTACCGAAATGAAACACCACGGAGGTAAAGCGAACGCTCTGTTTCTTCTTCTCTTTGGAAGGAAAGGCGTACACGCGAATCATTATGTTAGTAATGAAAAGTCAGTCGGCGTTTCAGGAAAATTTAAGGCATTCATTCCATTGTGTTTGCATTTGAGACAAAGCACCCTGGGCCGCCTGCCACCTTCCACGATCCTCCTCCCCTTCCTGAGCACGCTTAGAACAACGTTCTCCAATTTGTAAAACCAAGGGATCCAAGCATTCTCCCGATTTAAAGAATTCAACACTGTGACTGAAATTTACAGTTTCCTCATGAGAAAAGGGAGTTTCCTCTCACTGAGGGAAGGAACCTGTGGGTTTTGTTCATGGCTCCTCCTCCACTGCCTAGAACAGCACCTGACTCTTCACCTGGCTCTTAATCTTCTGGGCCTCTGGTGTCTTATGTGTAAAATGGGCCATGCCAAATCTGGGCACCCTGGCTGGAACATTCCTGCTGCTGTTTCTTTTTTTTTTTTTAAACTCCTGCATGTTCATCACTTCTCACAGCTGCTGCTGAGCCCCGTTTCTATCCATAAAGAAAATGCCTTTCTGTATATATTTCAGATATATTTTTCAAGGATTTATTTATTTTAGAGAGAGCGAGCAAGCACACAGGAGGAAAGAACAGAGAGAGTCTTAAGCAAACTCCACTCTCAGCGCAGAGCCCAACCTCAGGACGCTGAGATCATGACCCGAGCCGAAACTAAGAGTCAGACACTTAACTGACTGTGCTACCCAGGCGACCCTTTATTTTGGATATTCTTACACGGCCCTGGACTCAACCCTCATAACACTTGGAAAAGATGTCCTCATCTCCACCCATGGTCATAAGCACACACGCCCCTCCTACAGCGCAGGCTGTCTTTTCAGATGTATTTGGGACCAGTAGTTCATCCATCAATCAAAATCACAACTTATAGCGGGAACGGTAAAAAAAAAAAAAAAGTATATGCTGTATACATTTTTTTAAAATTTTTATTTATTGATGATAGTCACACACACACACACACACACACACACACAGAGTGAGAGAGAGAGAGAGAGAGAGAGGCAGAGACACAGGCAGAGGGAGAAGCAGGCTCCATGCACCGGGAGCCCGACGTGGGATTCGATCCCGGGTCTCCAGGATCGTGCCCCGGGCCAAAGGCAGACGCCAAACCGCTGCGCCACCCAGGGATCCCTGCTGTATACATTTTAATTTAAATTTAAAATATACAGCTATACATTCACTGACTAATGGTATTAAGTCCAAGTGTTTTCTCTGAGGTGGTCTGAGAACCAGAGAAGTTGGTTCTTGGTGAGCACATAACTCAACTAGTAAGCCCGTGGTCTTCAAATAGTGGTCCCTGGACCCCAGTCTCATATCAAGAGGAAAACTTGTTAGAAATGCAAGCTCTCGGGCCCTGCCCCCACTTCCAAACCTACTCCATGGGGAACTCTGGGGCGGGGCCCAGACATCAGCTTCCCCACACTGACAAGTGATCCTGATGTCTCAAAGTTAGCAATGAGGAGTGCAGGTGTAACCCGGCAGCCTCTCCCAGGCAAAATTCAGAGCGTCATGAGCATCAGCCAGCAGGATTTGCAGAGGGCCTGGGGTGCACCCACTGTCCCTGTGAATCAGTCACCGTACTTTAGACAAACGCAACATTTAGCCAGCTAGGCCGTAGCATTAGGCAACCCTTCTTTAGAGTGGCTTTGACAGATGCTTCTCGTAGCAGCAAAATGGAACATTTTCACATCGTAACTAACATTTACAACTCTCGATTTTTCTAGTTATAAGCTGGGATCTCTGCACAGGGCTCACTGTGCTACTCTACTCTGCCTCCGGCCTCCTGTTGATACTCTCTATGAGAAAAGAGAGCCAGCCAGTCACCGTGACCACAATGTTTGCATTCCACCATCCCCCAGTGCAAATGCA
Source organism: Canis lupus baileyi (assembly GCF_048164855.1). NCBI lineage: Eukaryota > Metazoa > Chordata > Mammalia > Carnivora > Canidae > Canis > Canis lupus. Next base: position 71,032,430 of record NC_132840.1, read on the forward strand.
GTGCATGCGGGTGGTGGGCTCACACCCCAGCAGTCACGCAGGCCTGGGACACACAGAGGCTGGATCCCTCCCCACGAAGCAAAGGGAGTCATGCACCGTGTGCTATCTTCCATATTTACCGACTTAATGCTTGTTCTGTGGAAGAGCCCTCTTTCTTCTATTACTAGCTAATTTATAGCCATATGAGTATAAACATTTCCTGGGTTCTTTTATCATTCACAACTTTGTTCTGTCGGTAATACTATCTGTCATTCTTTGTAGTACGGTAAGCTCTTTCAAACCCAAGATATCTCTATTTCTAAATGGAATCTGAGATGAATTTTGATAAACATGCATTCTGTATCTTAATAAAAAAGGGATTTTCCCCCTTAACTACCTGAATATATAAATGTTTAAAAAGTTTCTGAAACCTGCCTTTGCATTAGGTGAAAATTCAATGTCAAAATAATATTAAAAATACACAAAACAGTAGGAAATTGTTTTAACCATGATGTGATAAATAATAAATCAGAATGCAAGTTACTCTGCGATTATGGGTTTTCTCCATTCTTTAAGCTTCTTGCCTGTTCCACATCAGTGGATCGACAGCCCTTTAGTTTAACAATTATGCACACAGGCAATCTTGTTAGGACTTGATAGAACGCTGTCACTGCCTTTGTCCCTGCCATGCAAAGATGCTACAGTAAAAGCTATAATGTACCCAGCTGCTGTGCGCTGAGGCAATGTGCCCAAGCAAGAAAGTTCCAAGCAAAGTTCCAATGGACCGAATATGAGTTTGCCTGCCGGAGGGTGAAGGCAGGAGATAGAACCCAAATATCACTCCATTTGTAGGTGATTCTCCCTAATTATAGCTCAGACCAACTTTCAGCTTGTTTGGCTGGTGAGTACACTGTGCCCCCCTTTTGGAAGCTAATGCAGTTCAGGTGCTGAGCCTTTTCCAAAAGCCATGAGCTTCATTTTTAGCAGTGCAAGTCTCCGACGAGGCCAGCCAGTCTGCTATCTCCTTGAGGGATATTTACTTACATATTCAGTTCAAATTTACAGTGCCTGGCTTGCGAATGAAATGCCACTTAAGAAGAGAATGCCATACCATTGTGGGAGATAAATCAAACAAGCACTTCTTATTTTAGCACATGCTGGAAATCACACATTTCTAAAGCTGTATGTAGGTTATCTGCACAACAGAAACACGTCCCGCCCCTTTCAGTACATTTCCCTGGCTACTACACAAACTAACCTAAAATTGCTTTCTTTGGCAAAAAGTCTTCTTACTGAAGAAACCAATTAACCCCTCGGATTCCTTTAAAGAATATGATGATTAGGAGGCGCCAGAGCTATGGGACAAAGTTTAACCTCTGAGAAGGATACTTTCAAAAGGAGTAAGATCTAGGAACAGCCCCCCCGGAGGTCAGAATCATATCAGTGACATGGTCAGTGGGTTGAATTCACACCTCGCAGGAACAAGAATGGAGGAAATAAGGCTGGTCTCTTTAGCAAAAGGCTTACTTACTTCTGAGAATGTATCGTTAACACGTACCGAGCTCAGAGAAGTGGTGGCTTCGCACAGCTGCTCCCTACTCTGCCGATCTCACTGAATCATACGCAGTAAGTCTTTACCAGGAACTGTTTTTCCAGTAGTGTTGATGGGTTTGCATCAAATCATTCACACCACTGGCCTTGCAGCCGACAGCCCACACATCCCCGAGGCAGCTGGCTCGGGGTGGGGAAGAGGCTGGGGACGGGAGTTATTAGCCAGAGATGGCTGTTCACAATTGGGATGCATTCTGTGTCCTCAGAGGACATTCTTGATTTTTACACTTGAGCTTCTGTGGTCTGGCCACTGCACTACACTATTTGCAGACGTGGGGATGTGCATCTCGGCTTGGGAGGTGCAAAAGTTGCTGGAGGCTTATTCTCAGGCCATCTTCTTCATGCAAAGAAAAAAAAAAACACGTCGCGCTCTGCAAGCTCTCAAGTGCTCTCTTGGGTGAGTCCTATAGCTACCTATAAGTGCTGGGCAAAGGGCCACAAAAGCCTTGAGCCTCCATGCTTGGTAAAAATAAATAAATAAATAAATCATTAAATAAAAGCCACAGGTCTGCACGGAGGGAAGGACCCCAGGTTCCCCAGCTCAGTGCTCTGGAAGTGCTATTGAGGGTAACTGGAGCAGGGCCCAGCACTGCCTTCGTTTATTGTCTGCAGATTTTCTTCTTTGCTTTCTTGATGAAACTGTCAATCTTCATAATGGTGTTAGCAATCACAGGGATGTGCTGCGAAGCGGCTTTAAAGGCATCTGATAAAGAGAAAACCCGTGCTCTCGCGGTCCTGAGCCCCTCTGTAGAGTCAGTAACCGGTGATAAGGTTGGGCATTCTGACTTGTACAGAGTACAAGAAATTTGACTTGGCAAGTCACACTGCCGCCACCTCGATGGTGCAAGTGAGACGGCAGGGCCGTGCTCTTTCCGGCCCTTCACCCAGAAGGACTCGACATCACAATGGTGCCTCATGCTGGTTGGCTGCACTGAGCAGCAGGAGATGAGAATGTTAGGGCGTCAGATAGGGCCCGATATTTTTGGACTCCCCAGTTCAAACGATCTCTCTAATCTCATACGGCTTCTAGAACGGAGTCCCCATCCGTGAACATAGTGCGGTACAGCTGCTGCGTGTCAGCTGCATGCCCTCGCCATGCTGGCATCCAAGCAAATCCACACCAACCCAGGGCCCCACTCTCTGCTCCTGTGCAACATGGTACGGCAGGATAGAGACCCCCAAGAGGTCAATGAGAGCTCCCCACTTCTCTCCACCACCCCCCCCAAAACCACTGTCAGAAGCGACGCACAGGCCTGAGGGAGCCTGCCGTTTCTTCTCGGGGCAATTCGATACCAGCAGCTCACCCAAGCCAAGTGGGCGAATTATCAAACTTCAGCACGCTTCAATGCCTTCTTTGTAGGCCCTCCATTTCTGTTATTCAGGTCTCCTAAATTGCAAACCATTCAAGGGCAAAGTGAGGTTTATGCTCCCAATTAGTTGTTCTTGAAAACGAGGAGCTGTACCACACATTAAAAAAGGAAAATTGCTTAGTACATACTCTGTGGGGGCCTCTGAACGGCAGGTGGTTCCACACACCATATGTGATCCAACATCTAAAGGCACCGAGGGGAGGAGAGGGCAGAGCCGGAGCCTCCACTCTGACTCCAAACCACAGAAGCCAAGAAATTCAGACTCAGAATTGCAAAGTGGTATTAGATTTTGTGAACGGTAATATCTATCAAGCCACGTGACAAAGGATCTGTCACCAGCCCAGTGTGGCTTCCCCTCTGCAAGAGTGGACATGCCGTAGGCTATGCCCATTGGGACACATTTGGACAGGGGCCCCAGGAAGGAAATTTAGGTCCCTCTGGATTTTATGAGGCTTTTAAGGAACAACTTCTCTGCTCCAGTATCTTAGAAAGTTGACTGCACCAAAATAGGTCATTTGTCAGGCAGTTATGTGCTGTATTTTTCCTGCTGGAAATTATGCCTTCTGCAAGGCAGGTTTAGGGAACGAAGAGGATTTGTGTGAAAGTGTGAAGCAGTCTACTCCCACTATTTCCTTCTCCTCAAATATGCCCCAAAAGGGACATGCATTTATGTAGCACAGCAGGCTGGCATGACCAAAATGACAGCGCTCTTTCCAATTTATACTTCTCAAAGAGAATAAGCAGACACACAATAACAAAAGCCTTTAGTCTAGATTTCATATCAGACACTTTGATGAATAGTAGCCTAAAGGGCAACATATTTATAAGTTTTAAGTCTCTCCTACAACACAAACTGTCCTGATTTATCCCTATGATAAAGGCAGTTCTGAGAGCTATTTTCCCATATTTATTATTTTACAGAGGGGGAAAAATGTTGATTCAGCCCTCAATCTGCCACTGTTGGAGTTATAAACGTTGGTAAGAGACCAATGCTGATGTCTATAAATATTAATCTATTAGCCATAAGTTCTGGGTCTCTCTCCCCTTTCCTTCCAGAACATTTCCCCCTTATTCTTGCTACATCTTACTATCTCAACAGGATTTGCTTCAGTTTAGAGCTCAACATCACTGGAAAAGGGTAGCTTCTTTGAAGCCCATTACTGACTGGGAAGCTGATGGCCAGCAAAGCTCCAATTCAGTATTTAAAATAAAGCTTCATGGACAAATGTCCACACCCTTGTTTACCAACTGAGAAAAACGGGCACTCCTATCTGCCTGTATATGTAACCCCTGCTCTCAGCCCTCCCTACTCTCGGTGGAAAAAACCCCCCAAAAACCCAAAACAAAAAACTTCAATATGGAGAACTAGCTAAGATTATGAAATTCATTTATTTAAAATATAATCCTACTCTGATCCTTAAATTAAAAAATAAAACAAGACAAAACACTCCCACTTTCTCTAAAACCTTATTTGCAAAAAAAAAAAAAAAAAAAAAAAAAACCTTATTTGCTTGGTTTAAAGTCAGAGTTAATAAATCATTTTGGGGATACACCTCAAGTCACTGCTTACTTCAGCTACCTGTGAACCACTGGGAGTTTATTCATTAGCAGGTAGGAAAAACATCTGAACACAACCACCAGATTGTGTTTGTCTACAGTGTCAAAGTGAACTGTTCATTAGCATTTGTGAGAAACGATCAAGTCACCAAAGGGTATTAAGCCAACCTGGATGGGGGATAGAGGCTTAGGGACTGATGTGTTAATTCACTCTCCTGGATTAAACTCCAGAGATGGGTCCTTAGTACAGCCACATCTTTACTGGGCTAAAGCGTCAGGTTGGAAATGGATGCCCTCCCAGGAAGTAAAGGGACAAGATGCATTAGCATAGCCACTGCCAAATAACCAAAATGAAGTTTTTCTGTGTCTAAGATTTTGGGCGAAGTACAGTCAGCTCCTTCCTCTTGTGTTGCTGCATGTTTGTATCCATTATAGGTAAACGCAGGTAATAATCTTTCCTAGTCTAGGAAGCACTCCTTGGAGATGGAGACTCTGAAGAGAGACTCTCCCATACAAAGAGATGAAGGATTTTTGAGGCAGTTTTCAGAAGTTTTACTAATACCATTCTTGGCTACGTTTGAAAAATGCTTGGTATAAACACTATATGTGCTGGTTGCATTGGCTGCCAAAGATCTACTGAGATGTGGTATTCCATGTGGATATGCATCTTTAATTAGTCTCAATAGATTTTGTATGTATTCAACATTAATCTATACCACCTGTCCCAGACTCAAAGCATGAAAATAGTTCTTCCCAACCACTCCTCCACAGAAAATGACTCTGTTCCTTCTTCCGATAAATTCTGAAGCCTCTGTGGAAGATCTAAAATGTTGTTTTAACATCAGTTCTTCTATTATAGATTTTTTTTTTTAAGGAACTTGCAAAGACTACTGCTCTGTGATTTTGTTAAAGGCAAAAGAAAGCAGTTCAAAGATACGTTATTAAAAATCCTGACCTGAGACACAAGCGTGAGCCTCACACTTGCATTTTAATTGTAGACAGTGCATTTCTCATTTCTATTAAGCCTCCTAGCCAAAGGATTATATTCAGCTGCAGTACTTCTCCAACTGTTGTATCCGCTCAGAAATCAATTAGTTTTTGAAGCTCACTCACTATAACCCGATTCTTTTTTTCTTATCAAATAGTTTACTTGGGTTTCAGATTTGTCCAGGTGCATATAAATAAATGGGGCTTGTATTATACAAGAAAAACACAACAGAAATTAACTTAAAAGACACATAGAATTAAATAGAACTTATATACAATGAGCAGATCATTAGGAGTTGAGAATTTAAAAAAAAAATACATCTTTTAACTCTCTAACATTCCATGAGGCTTTATCACTAGCAATATGAAGAGGACAGATGTCGCAATGCTGTTCACAAATAACTCAATAATTACTTTTCAGAAGTATAGGGCCTCAAAACCAAGAGCATTCTGCTTGATTTCCTGATGAAAGAAAGCAACATCACAATGTGTGTACGGTGGGGACACAGAACCATTTAAACTTCTGCTCGTTGGTAAGCAGGTCAGAGGCCTTCATGTCAGGGCAGAAGGGTCAATAGAGGGTTGGAAAGATAAACCATTTCTATGGTAGGCCTGTCTCCTAGAAAGCTACTCAGCTGTCTACTCATGACCACAGTAGATAGCCTAGCGAGATACTAAAAGCTGTATTTCTGACACAAGGACTAAAGAATGAAACTGTTTTTGCTCTACTAAGTCACCTACCTTATGACCAGGAGCACCTTAAGAGGTCTGAATGGCTAGTTCTTTGCTAGACACATAAAAAATATAGAATCAAAACAAAATAAAACAAAAACCATCACAGTAAAACTTTGCTTGACCACAACCAATAAGCTCGAAGCATCACTGCTGTCCAAATAAAGCATGTCTATACCACTGTGGTTTATTATCTTGCTATCACATTAAATTTAGAAATGTCTCTTAAATGTTCCTCATTAACTGAACACATTATTCAATTCTGTGCTAAATTTCAAAATAGCTCTTTTAACTAGAAACGAGAAACAAGAAGTCATACCAGATATCAGCTTGATAATTAAATGAGTTCACCAATGTTTCAAAGACAGAGGGAAAAATGAAACCCACTGATCTTTGTTACTAGAAGCATCATGATTTTTATCACATATTTAACCAAAGAACTAGGTACCTTAAATGCCAGATACAAAAATAAATTGTGTTTGGTTTTTAATTAAGTCTTTATCTTTGTGTAAAAAAAAAAAAATAAATTTAGGCCTGGGGGTTTAGATTGTCATTTTACACAAAAGTAAATGGTAAATGCCTTTCTACATGCAAAGCCATTAAATATAATTATGCAATGGGTAAAGCGTGTATCACACTATAAATGTCATTTGGTTTTACAGTTATAAACTCATCAACATTTATCAAAACATCGCCTGGAGAAAGAATGAGATGACTCTAGCTAGTGACAAATTCAATGCCATCTTAGAAAATATGACAAAGAAGTGTCATGGTAAAACACACACGGACGTACTGAAGTGGCGATCTCCACATCCATGTCATAGCAATTGTGTTCCCTCCAGAGAAGTCCCCCAACCACAGTACATTTCAGTAGGGTTTTGAGGTCTAGCTTCCTCTGTGAAAATCACACCCCCTATACCCAGTGCTTCTAAATGTTGACGTAAGGTGTAATTCTGGCCAACTTCTGCAGGTAGAGGAACGTGTGAATTCATCTAGATGAGCTTTAAGGTCTGATTTCAATTGCTTATCCAACCACAAACCTCATGCTTCTTAGTTAGTAATCTCTTAATGGAGTTCTGTTCAAATGGAAACCCAGGGACTGTCACTGCTAGGTCCCCTTTAGACAACAGGGGCTTGTTTCATATTTCTTGCTCTGAATCGTGGAATGGCACAGGTGCTTAAGCACGAACACTGGGCTCTGCTAGCACACTGTGTTAACAGTTCTGCTTTCCGAGTGCCATTTCACTCTCCCCATCAATCCGGTACTTATCACCCAGGGAGATTTGTCCCTTGAAAAACAAAATGGCTGGGCTTTAAAAAGTCTACTTCTTCTCCTGTCCCCATTTCAGTTCCATACAACTTGTTAATATAAAATCTTGACAATGGTCTAGAGTGCCATGCTGGAGCCCCTCCTGTCTTTTGTAGCTCAGTGCCTAAAAACTGGGGGAGTGGGCAATGAGTTGGCAACAAGAGCTGGGAGGAAGAGTAACTGGCTCCTGAACAGGTAAGAAGGAAGGTAAATCCATAAGAAGAGATTCTGATTTATAGAGTCCTCGAGATGTTATTACACCTTTCCCTGTAGGCTAGAGGCCTCAGACACCTATACAGAACAGTATAAATGTTCTCGGTGGGTAGATTTCCTGGGACCCAGCAACCACAGCGAGAGTGCAGAACTTGTGTCTCCTTCCCATACTGGGCTTCTGTCCCTATCTCAACTTTTCCCATAGGCTCTGTACCTTGGCCACCCCCTTCCCATGAATTTGACTCTCCCCCTACTCTCTACTCTATGACCCTATTGTCCTTTTCAGCTGAATGAATAGAGGTATTTTTTCCCCTTTGGTCAAGATCACATTTCAATCATTCTAAATGGTCACCAGCCACCATTCTCTAAACCAGCTCAAGAGGATTGAGAATTATCAGAAAAACATTTGGGAAAACCCAATTCTTTTCATTGCACAATGCCCCTTTCCCACACTGAGTCGTCACCCAGAACCAGGCCCACTCACAGTGTCATGCTGCCCCTTCAGCTTCACCATGGGTGTGAGGATACCACTGTGTCAGTGTACCTCAAAAGCAACCTCCTATCTCCCCCACTTCCTTCTCACCCTTTGCTGCCTAGTTAATTCCAACTCATTTTTCAGATATCTGCTAAGATACCATATCCTTCATGAGACCTGATCTGATTCCACCCTTCCCAGAGAGGCTCAGGACCTCTTTGGAACTCACGATACCCTGTGCTTTCCCTCCTGGGACTTACAAATTCTTACATTGCTTTACAACATGACCTTAGGAAACAGATGCTTTAGTGTTTCCCCTGTGGGGAGGGAGGGGAGAGAAATATCTCTGTCAATTAAATTTCTATGGTATATAGGATTGAAGATATAAGGTATACATGGTTCTTTGATAGCAAAGAGACATACGGATTCAAGATACCATAAATGTTTGCTCCTTGATCCTACTCTTGTGTTCTGTAAGTACTTATTTAATAACAAGTGAAGCATAATTGAAAATAAAGGTATTTTAAAAGGGATTTTAGAGGGGGCTGGAGGGGGAGGAGTAGAAATATATTTTAGTTAGAGGTTGGTTTTAACTTTCTAAGAGGACTCAGGGAGCCTTAATAAGGAGACAAATAAGAATGCATTCAAAGATAATGGTGCATTTGCTACTTTAGGTTCCACATTTCTTGTTTTCTGCAAACAGATGCATTTTTTTTCTTTAAATTCAACCTGAGCCCATTATCACCAATTTTCAACTTACTAGTCTTTTCAAATAGCCACAGATCATCCAGAAAACACAGAGAAGAGTATCCAATTCCATGACTCAGGTTCGCAGAAGCTTAGTTAGAACCATTACTTGTATTTAATTTCAAGCTTGCCAACTCATAGCTTCAGAAGGAGGGAAGGCGAAAACAGGTTATTTAAAATTGATGTGTTTTATCATTACCCATCATTTAAAAATGATGCTGTTGTACCATTTCTGAAGTAGCAGGCAGTGAATATTTAATGCTTATGCTAGTATTTATTAATTTCGCATTTCTGCAGTTCTTTATAGAATGCCTATTTTAAATGAGTAGGATTTATATTTTTAACAGATTCTCTGGCATTTAATTTCTACTCACAAAGCATTTGTATTTGTGCTTAAAAAACTACTCAGTAGCACCTATAAATCGCAGCACTCTTTAAAACAATAGGCACCATCAGGATTAGGAGGGAAAAAAAGTCACACGCGTGGACATTTGTTAGAGACAGCTTACGAGGAAAGGAGAAGGAGCTACAGCATGCCACTCACAGATGTCTCTGTGGGATACACTCAGACCAGTAAAACAGAGCCAAGCCAACAAAGCTAGGTGGAGACCGACAGAGAAACAGACATGAGGATGTGCACATACAGCCACACAATGAAAAATAAAATATTAAATATACATATCTATGGTGACTGGGAGGGCACCGACATCCACATTAGTTCTGTGTTCACGTCATAAACATCTGGAGGGCAAGAACTGTCTTTTACATGTAAATTTCTTTATTTTTCATGTGTCTACAAACTTAACTCCATTTTTACTGACAACTGTATTTCTTTGATAATTAGTCGTTGATTGGGAGGCTGCAAAAAGCTCGGTGGGTGCAAATGAGTTATTTCTTCTACTCTATATGCTCAAATCACCCCATCTTAGCATTGTGGATCTCCCATTCTCCGGTCCTCAGACTGTCATCTGTCCCTTGCTCCTGCTCTGCACTAAGCATCCTACTAGCTCTGCAGCAGCGGACAAAGAAATGTCGATCTGTGCCGAACACTAATAAAGACCACATTTTCTCAACAAGATTGCATCCAGTAAATTGCGAGCCTGAGGGCAAAGTACAGAATGAGGGAGGCTTGTCAGCAAGGGAGCATCTCACAGTGGTAGCCAAGAGCCATCCTGAGTAGACAAGAACATATTGCTGACCGGCAACACCATGCCACCACAAAGTCGGCCACAGAAATATCGTCTGCTGTAAGTTTTTGTTTTACCTCTCAGTATTGTGATACAGCCCTGACACCCTGAAAGCTCCCAATCAGACACTGAGCTGTACTGTTGTTACAGAGGCTTGATGAAAGCATGGCCTGACAAAATCCACAGGGCTCACAAGCTCCCTGAAATGCATGCTAAAGACTAAGGTATGCTTTCATCTTTAATTTAGTAACATAGAATGTGCAGAACACCATCATTAGCATGACGACAACAGTCCCATGGTCCACTGAGATCACGGGTGACCATTCCACTGAATGTCAAGATCGAAGTAGAACTTAACTAGTAGGGAGGCTAGTGATAATCACCCCACTGCATCCCTTCTGATGAGAGACATTAATTAAAGCAATACAATTACACGGGGTCACATTGGTGAAGATGGGAGACTCCAAGACCCTTCTTTACACTTCATAAAGTCCTCGCTCCAAACAGGTTTCACACACTCTCTGCATGCCTGGGTCACAGGGAGAAGGCTTCTATTAATGGAATTTAATTTTTTGCTCCATAGTTAAATGACAGTGATTGTACATTTACTACAGACAAAATGTTGAAACTACAAAAAAGAATAACCTACATTCCCCTTCCACAAAGGCCTGCAGGTTTAGCTGTAGAGACAGGACAAATAAAATGGAGAGGAAGAGAACAAAGCCCTAAGTGTGGGGTGAGGCCAGTCAGCTCCACGGACATGCAATATTGGCCAACATCCCTTCCTCAGTTTCTTTCCTCTCTGCCATCATGCTTACAGTGCACATGTCCCCCTCTCTACCTAGCCTGCAATTCTCACTCCCACCCCAATCAAGTGCTCATTCCCCTTCCCCCACCCCCTTTCACAGCCACCAGTCTGCACAATAAACCCCCGCCCTACCGTGCCCTGTGGATTGCCATAAAGCCTTGCCTGATTATGTTGTGTAGAAGTGATCTTTCTGCCTCTTTGAGGTCCAGATGCACTGTCACAAATGAAAATAATATCTGCTTCATGAGCTAAAATGAGGAAAAATATGTAAAGCACTTAGAACAGTAACAAGCATGTAGTAAATGCTCAGTGAACGTGAGCTCTATTTATGATTGATCACAGTTCATGATAATTTATGTGGGAGATACAAGCAAGTTAAAGAAAAAGAACTTGTCCTTCAGCAGCTCAGGATTTAGTAGGATAGATAAGACAAGGCTTCATATAACTAGGATAAAGGGCAGGATCTGATAAAGATCCTATGCATGTTTCAGAAAGGAGTATGGGTTAAGGTGGGAGAAGGAGGGCCTTGCTTGGAGATTACTATGGAAGGCTCTGAAAGGGAAAGAAATACAGACTTTAGCCTACAGATGCTGAAAACACTGAAGGTGCCTAATGGAGTGTGGAGGGTTTGGAGTAAAGAGGTATCACCGTACCATACCATAATCCTGGAAGAAGAATTCTACAGAGGTCTGTAAGACAGATTGAAGGGTGTGTGTGTGTGTGTGTGTGTGTGTGTGTGATGAGGGTGGGAGGTAAGGTGACCACACAAGGGAAGAGACTAGCTGAGGGCTTCTGAGAGCACTGCTAAGCAAGCGATGCTGGCCTGACCCTGGAGAACAGCACTCATAGCTAGGAAAGCTCAGATCCTAGAATACAGAGGAGCAGCAGTTTGTACCACCTGGTCCATCTCTGAATGGTGGTGTGGAGGAAGTGGGAAGGAATGAAGGGCAATGCCAAGAGCGAACCTGGGGAGCTAGGACTCATCCATGAAGATGAGAAGGCTGGGGGATGGGGCAGGGAAGAGCAGGTGATGAGCTCAAACAACGGAGTGATCGGTAGCTCCACAGTTGCAGCCTGAGCTCAAGGGTAAAGAAAGAAGTCAATATGGAATCATCTGAATCAAGATCACAGCTGAATCAGACCCTCAGAGAGCACTGGAAAGTAGGCAAATTCCCAGGATTGGGTGAGACAGTCTCTGAGAATATCACTCCTTCCAAACCCACCTCCCACTAGGTCCTGCGTGGACAGACTCGTAACAACCCACAAATCAGAAAATTTGATGCCCTAGCACTTGTTTCTAATTACAATATCTTTAAATAGGTTCCAGGGCTGGAGGTTGGGTATAGTTGATACCTACCAATGGGTAAATCAAGTGAAATCAGACAAATTTAACGTTTTTAACCCCTCAAGTCAAATATTTCACGGAGACTACCTAACAGAAGTGTCAGGCTAAAAAAGGAGAAATCTTGTGCTTGGCCTTGACTTTCTTCCCTGAATATTCGAGATCTACTTTATGCTAAAATTGCTTTTCCTTTCTAAATGAAAAACAGTTAAGAGCCCAGGGATTTGTACCAGGGATTCTGTATTAGATAATGCAGGAAGAGTTTTGCTCCTTTGTTTTCCAACTTCTAGGAGAAGACTGAACTCCCTACTCTTTCAAAGAAGAGAAACACTTAAGGGCCAGGGTAAACGTGATGACTCTCCAGATTTTATTGTTCCGTCTGGTATCTGTAATGAAATAATTCCTCTATAGTAAACAATATCCCAAATAAAAGCCCTCTAGCAAGAATGGGCGAGGGAACCAATTTATGAAAATACATGTAATTTTTCACACATATCCCAATATATTAAGCACATATTTTGCCATGGGCACCAAATTCAGTTTAATTAGAACAATATGCCTTCCTGTATCTGAAGTATTTAGCTCCTACCCAGCTCATCATGCTGCAATGTTCCCCTGTCCCCAAATGAAATTATGGCAAGTCAGTGCCCTAGGACGAGTATGTGACTTGCATCACGGCAAGCCACACAAAACCAAGCCCCTCTCATAAAAGGACAACGGGCCTGGCGGCACTGCATGCTAACATCAAGCCGCCGGATTTAATCCAGTTAAACACAAGCCTCAATTAGTTTACTAATTTGCTATCCAGTTGCTATTCAGTTAAGGATGTGAATCTGGAGTTAATAACACCCCCCAGACTATCTTAGTTGTGTATTTGAAAAGTTCTAAAGTGAGAAAGAGCACAGACAGGGCAGTGTATGCAGGGAAGGCATCGGTAGTGGGGATCTCTCAAACCAACACACCACCTCTCCTGGGCGCTGTCAGAAGACCAGAGACTCCTCAGCTATAGCAGGCTGTTCTGTTCTTCCAGCACTTGCTATGGGTTGTAGATGTAAATGCAGCCACATAATGGAATGGTTTTTTTCACTAAAATGGAATCTGCGCAGTTTCCTTTCTAGAGGGGTTATAAAAATAAGCTTTTTATTGCTTGCATCTCCAAATTGCTTTATTTGGCATAGTGATGAAAAATGCTGAAATTTATATATAACGCGGCCACCAGATAAGAAAGCAGGGAAGGAAAAAGAACAGGGGATTAATTATCAGTCCTACAGAATGAACTTTACTCTGATAAGGTAATATAGTCCCTGTAGGCACAGAAGATGAAAAAATTAGAGTATGCCTAATACACAGCCAGTTATTCATATTGTATACAAAATCAAAGCAGGCCTCATGCAGCAGCTACGCTCAGATCTTCACAGAGCCACAGCGTAGCGCCGTCATCAGCATGAACTAAGGCAGCCGGCTCCGGGAGTGCGGGAACACTACTGGCCAGGCTGGCGGACGAGAGGACGTCAAAAAGGTACATATTCTATCGAGATGTGGCTTTATCAACAAGCTCACTGATTTACCTAGGAATGTGGTCTCTCAGTGATTAATGATGAGGAATTCCATCATGACAAGTAACTTCTCCTTAATGCGTCCTGCTCAAAAACAGCCAGCAAAGAGCCGCACATCTCCCTAGACAGTTTGTCAATTTCAGCTACTCGATGGAATAGAAATAAGAGCTCACTAATGACAACTGTGAGGGCCATGGCCTCTCTGGCCTTGACTATAAATGGATCAGACTCCCAGTAAATGGGGAAACCCACCCAAGAATCTATTTCTCTCATTAGGGACAAGAGCTGAGAAAGAACCAGGCTGCGTCTTTTTGCCTGAGCCTTCCTAAAGCCATGGGTCATGGAAGACCTTGATCACAGTTATGGCAAGCAATTCCGAAGAGACCTACCAAATCTCTCCGGGGGTATAGGAGCCGGGCTTTTTTTGAAGTACAGAGAAGGTCTAAGAGCTCCCAACAAAAATAAACAATAAATAATGGGAGTATTAATTTAGTCAACATCAAGAGTTTGGTTCTAGGGAATTATTCCTCTCAAGGTTTGAGCTTTTCAAGAATACCAAGATAAATGCTATTTTTACCTCTCAGAGGGAAATGGTTTTTTTAAAAGGGGGACAAAGATATTTTCAAAACAATTCTCAATTTTTTTTCCAATTTTCTATTACAAATTATGCATAAACTTACTTCAAAGTTGGTGAGCTTTTGAAAATCACTGTTATCCAGCTTAAGATACTGAACGGCCACTGCCAGTTTCATCTGCCAAGTAATGAAAGTTGTTCTTCAAGGAAGTTATTTAGTTCTATGAGAGTTTAAAATGAGTCTGCTAAAAAAAGATGGATCTTCAGATCCAGGGCAAATATGCAGTACAAGGTATACCTTAAGTTGAAATACATGAGCTGCCTATAACTACAGCAGTTTTCAATGAAGAAAAGCTTACTTCCTAATACAAAAAAGAATTCACTTTTCAGCTAAACAACTGATGTGCAAAAGGTAAGTTAAAAGTCATAATACGGGCAGCCCGGGTGGCTCAGTGGTTTAGCGCCGCCTTCAGCCCAGGGTGTGATCCTGGAGACCCAGGATCGAGTCCCACGTTGGACTCCCTGCATGGAGCCTGCTTCACCCTCTGCCTATGTCTCTGCCTCTCTCTCTCTCTCTCTTTCTCTCTATCTATCTATCTCTGTGTCTCTGAGTGAATAAAATCTTTTTAAAAAAAGTCATAATACCATATTTAACAGCTAACTGAAGAGAAAAAACTACCATGTCACTGACATTTAATCATGGAGTTAAATAAATGGTTCATTTTTCAGGTGTACTTCTACTTGCCACACATTTGGGATGGGCTTTACGAAGTACAGCATGTATCAAAGACATACAAATTATCCATCTGGGAGTTTTATTGAAACTGCTTAAGTTTATCTGGATTCAGTAAGTTCCTTTGAGTTCTTCTCCTAATTATTATTTTTGATAGGCTCTTAATAGAAATAAGAATCAATAAATAACTGTTGCTATTTTATTAACTCATGCTACCCTCATGGTATTCCTGTGGGAAAGGCTCAGTGATTAACTTCATTTTACACAGGGGGACACCAAGAAATTATGTAACCTGACTAAGGAGCACCGCCGACCAGAGCTTAATCCAGGGTTCAAACCCAGGGTCATGGACTGGATGGCATGAGTCCTTAACTCCCAAGATCTTACTTCATACTTCATACTTACTTACTTTTCTCAAGTGGGATGACCTAGAAACAGACCAGGAAGTACCGTAAAAGGTCAGACCCGGCACTTAACCTCAGTGTTCAAATACGAATCACAATGCAAGAACAGTCTTATCGAAGTGCTATAGTTAGCAATCTGGGTTAACAATCACTGGAAAAAAAACATAGCCTAGAATGCCCATGGGCTTTGTTCTCTCATTCATTTCTAGGAAAATGTTAGTTATTTGCCCTCTAGGGAGTTGGGAGGGGAAGACCAGGGGTTCTCCTAGGGATTGTTACAGCTGACAAATGACCAAGGTAACTCTCCATGGAGCGGCGTTTTGAGTTTCTAGCCGATGCATCTTCGTACACCAATCTTCTCAGCAGGCAAAGGTAGCAGAGATCAGAGGGCTGTGGATGAGGGCATGGTCAGGGGCTTGGTTAGAGGGCAAAGAAGGGTCTACATATGAGGATATGAGGATACCAAAATGACAAGTAAAACTAAGCGGGGACAAGAAAGAACCCAGGGCTGATAGCTAAACAAGGTCTTCCACAGAGCTCGGAAATTACTGGTCTTTAAAGCACCCCAAGGCAAGTGGCCCCATGAATCCATCTTTTGCCGCTCTGTGGGCTGAATTATACTCCACACGATATACTAAAGACAGCCATGAACAGCTTTTATAGCTTTGATAAATGGCTTTTTAGTTTAGGTTGCATTATGAGAACAAAACAAGTGGTCATGAATCATAACATTTTATGGGTCTGCTGCTTCATATAGTTTTCTAAAATTAAGCCTCTAAATTATACTCCGCCCTCATTAGGAAAAGCATCCCAGATAGAGAAAACCATTTCAGAGACAATGGTAGACCTATGACTGGAGACCCCAAGGTAGGATTAAACAGATGTGTGTGAAGGAACCAAGGGTGTGGTGGTAGAAAGAAGACCTACTGCTACTCAGGAACCAAGCATCCAGAGACCGTGACTCTGGTCAGTTGGAGTTCATTACCCATAAGTGAGCAAAGGACAGAGGCCAATCATTTTAGATCACAGGAGGCAGGTGCAGGAATGCAGAAACCATTCCCATGCCAAGCCAAAAGGGGAGGAGAGGAACGGAAGAGGTTCTAAACAAATCAGCAAGTGTTTACTGAATCTTTTCCATCAACTGAGTGTTGAGAGAGACCCTACAGAGTTTTAAAAGGCAGCATAAGAAAGAAAATGAAGGCCATTTTCCTCAAGGTAGTTACCTTCCAGTGAAGGAGATTAAAGACAAGAAGAATTCGAGGCAGCATAAAATTAAATACCAATTTCCCCAGAAACTACTATAGCTATTCTAGATATTCTGGGCAAAGTGGGATCAAAGAGGACAAGTGGGAGAGATTTGGGCCAGGCACACCCACCTGAACTGCCAGGGCACCAGGCACCCCCTGTCTTAGCAACTACTGTGCTGCTGAAAAGGCTGGACCTTACCTACATCCCCTTGCTGGGTAAGGTCTTTGAGAGCAGAGGCCATACCCACCTTGCTTTGGGTGGGATCTCTAGTAGAATACATTCCATACCTCTGGAATGGGACTGAATGCAATCCAGGGAGAAAGAGTAAGGAAAAGCTCATAATGAGATTGGGTCTTGGACTAGCTCCTAAAGATGATAAAATTATTAAGGCTAAAAGAGGCATTTCAGGCAGAAGGACCTGCAGAAACCAGGGTGGAGACTTATAAGCATAGACCGTGTGCACACAGCACTGTCAAAGAGAAGGTAAAGCAGACCATGGCTGGACAGATGAGCACTTGTAGTTTGAAGTCTTGCTGCTCCTAGAAATGGGTCCATTATTTCATGGCCTAGAGTTGATTTATTATTATACTGTTACTAACAGAAATAGGTGTGAAGTGTTTTAATACTGCTCCTGCCAATGTTGCCCATTGCCAGAAGAAATCATTCCCATTCCCAGCACAGCAGAGGGGGACAAGAGTTGGCCAGTCCTTTGCTGGAATAATGCTCCCTCCTACCATTTCTCTTCATTAGATTTTAATGTCAGTTTCACTGCTCCAGTTTACCAATTATTTAAAGGTTATAGTCAGTCAGACAAGGTTTGTTTAAAAAAAAAAAAAAAGGAAGATAGTCTTCAAAAAGAATAAAGCACAGTCATGCAACTTTAGAATCTGTCACCAACCACAGTTCCAAATGCTCAGTTTTCTCCTGTCACTACACTCCAATGTCCAAAACACATGGTCACTCTGATCAACTGAAAAAAAAAAAAAAAAGAAAAGAAAAGAAAAAAAAATTTCTAATGCTTGTTTAAATGTAGGTTTAGGCTGTATATTAAAGTCAAGATTATGTATTACTTCCTGCTTTAGTATTTTCTTAATTATTTTTAAAGGCATTAGATTAATAACTACTGTTCTCCTATTTCTAATGCGTAAGTGGTTAACACAGGATTTTTCTAAGTTTGTTCCTATTAAATGAACTGACCAAAGTCTTTACTTCCTAGTTAAATGGACTCTTTCCAAGAATGCCATGGAAGACAAAGAATCCAACTGGTTCAGTGGCTCAATCCAATGAAGCATTCACCCTCAGCCTCTGACAGCTCAATCTCAATGCTTCCTGACAGTATGAAGGATTGCTAATTTCTTACGCTCTCACTGGTGGTTCTTAAATGTTCACCAATGAACCAAATGTTTATCAGTCAATGCCAAGGAATCAGAAACCCAAATTGCCAACTCCCTGATTTATACAGTCCAAAGACTCAGGTTTAAAACCAGATCAAACACCTTAGAACTTACTAAAATGTTTTAATAGATGGATTCACAATGAAAACATTTGTGAATGTGATCTGTAATTTAAAGGAGGAAGGCTATTATAGCTCATAATCTCTAACTTTATTGAGCCCTGACCCTGATAGAAACTGTTCAAAGTACTTCAGATGCATTAATTCATCAACCTTCAGCAAAACCCCAACAAAGTAGTCCTTGTGTCCATTTTACAAATGGGGAAACCGAGGCACAGAAGTTTACTAACTTGTTCAGGGTCACCCAACTAGTGTCAAAGCCTGGTAGCCTTCATAGAGCTTTGCAGCTGTAGTGTCTGTGATGTAAAGCAGTGTAATAATGGGAATTGGTAGATTTGGACAGGAAATATGAAAAAAGATGAATATTTACTGAAGAGCTGTTGTGTTTCTACATATTTCACTGAATCCTGAAACAAGTACAAAGTGGGTATTGGAAGCCTCATTTTGATAGATGAGGAAGCACAGATACCAGGTGATTTGTCCAAGAGCCCACAGGAGGCCATGGCTGAGCCGCAGATATACGCCCTACAGATGCATGCCTCCCTCTCCCCTCCTCCATTTGCCTGTTCCCACTTTCCTGTGGGGCACTGGCTCCTGGGCACCATGATTTCCCAGAGCGTAGCCTGGAACCTGAAACCCTGACACTCAAGATTTGCTTTTACTTAGTGTTTACAACTATAAAATGATCAAAGATACGGCTGTTATAAGGAAAAAAGAAAATAATTCCTCCCCCCCCCGCCCCCAGTATTATTGAGGTAGGATTGACAAATATTCTGTATGTATTTAGGTTGTACAATGGGATTTTGTAAAAAGGTATACAACGTGATGATTTCATATTCGTATATGTTGTGAAATGATCACCACAATCGAGTTAATGAACACATCCATCACTCTCCACAGCTATGAAGATGATTCCTAAGAAGGCATCATGAACACGCTAAAGCCACAGACACATATTGTAAAACTACAGATGGTAATAGGCACAATCAGCTTGCAGTTCTGCCAAAGGCAGTGATATTTTAGATGTGTAGAACTAATTTAAAAAAAATAGCAAACTGAAAATTGTTACTAGCCCTATGCTCACCAAAGTTTATTTTGCATGTAGTGCAAACACATCACCTATTGTAATCAACATTCAACAAGGGGTAATACAATGCTCCATTATAATCCTATCTCTCTCACACACACCACACACACACACACACACACACACACACACACACCCCGGGGAAACAAGGGGAGTTTCATTTTCTTTAGGCCACTAAACACCTACTAACCATTTTGTTAAAGCCCAGGGCATTCAGCTTGTATACAAAACTCATTACTGTATGCATTTTAAAAAGAATTTAAATGCACTGACCTGACAATGGACACAATAATGAAACAAAATTCTCATTACCATGCTCTAAATAATAATACAAAAAAAAATTAAACCTCAGGAATATTTTCATGTTAAGATAAATGCCAGCTTCAAACCCAATCTGTGGCTGCTTAGGATTTCTAGTTTGAAACAAAACCTACCCAGGGTAAAACATACATTCTGGTAGTTCAATTTGTTATGTTCTGGATAGCGCCTGTCTTTATAGAACTACCTTTCTCCCCAATTAAGGAACAATTTTGCCAATCAGTTTTCCTGGCGACTCAGCCTCACAAAAGAGAGAGGAAGGGGAAGAAGCAGGCGGTGTCAGGAAGGTTGCTGTACCTCCTGTCACATCAGGACTGATTAAAGGGGCTCTGAAAGAACAGAAGGAAAGTGCATTTCAAGAACAACAGAACCTTTCAGCGAAAGCACACTCGCCTAATTGAAAAGCGACTTGAAGCTGTTATTTTTATACCCCAAAATGCTGAATCATTCTTCAAACAATTTCGCAAAATCAATAAAAGAGAAGTAGTTCTCTCCTGACCCCCTATCCTAACCATTGCCTGTTTGAAACAATGCCTTTCCTTTCCTCTCCTGTTTAGATTTAGGGCCAAGTATCCAAAGGGAAGCAAGAACACATTGCGCTCTCTCAATTAAGAAAGGCATGCTGTACAAGAAGAGAGCCTCCTATACCTTGCAGCAAAGTTTTTCTCCTGAAGTTTTTACATTGATAATCTCTGGTGCTGATACCCAGGTTCTTGGAGATGGGACTCTAACACAGGCCTCCATGGTGACTGTTTGCTGGGTTTAAAAATCAGAAAACAGGGGGGCCTAGGTGGCTCAGCATCTGCCTTTGGCTGAGGTCATGATCTCAGGGCCCTGGGATTGAGCACTGTGTCAGGTTCCCTGCTCAGTGGGAGGTCTGCTTCTACCTCTGTGCCCCCTGCCTCCTCTCCACTGGTGCTCTCTTCCTTGATTTCTCTCTCAGGCAAATCTGGAAAAAAATAAAATCAGAAAAACAGAGATTCCATGACCTGGTCACACAGACATGCTGTGCCACACTGCCAGCTCTCTGGTCACTTGCCAGGGAGAAGTGTTCAAACACAGCAAATTATACTTAACAATGCCACGCTACAGTTGACCTGGGCATCTGAGGGATGGTAAAAGATGGTTATGTGGTGCAGTGACAGAGGGAATGACCTCTAAGATTTGACTACAGAGTAATGCTGAATATAAATTGCTACGAAACACAAATCTCAGTTATCTTTACAGGTCAGATAAAGAAACAATCAGAAGAATGGTTAATCTTGGGGTGCCTAAGTGGCTCAGTTGGTTAAAGTGTCTACCTTGGGCTCAGGTCATGATTCCAGGATCCTGGGATGGAGCCCTAAGTTGGGGTCTGCTCAGCAGGCAGCCTGCTACTCCCTCTCCTTCTGCCCTTCCCCCTGCTTGTCTCCCCACCCCTTTCAAATAAATAGATAAAATCTTAAAAAAAATATCTAACTGTTCTTTTTGGAACATACATAGTATATCTATAACATATACCAAGGCAGGTTTTGGTCAGTCAACACAGATTTACTGAGACCTACTATGTGCCGGCTACTCTTATAAGTGTTGGCCATGGCAGTGAACACATCACATCCCTGTCTTCATGGAGGTTACGTGCTAAAGGTGGGAGTCAGACAATAAAGACACTATAATATATGTCAGGTGATGATCAGCACTTTCAGGAAAGCAGCTGAGGTTGGGGGTGGTGGGGTGGAGAGGACTGGGTGTGGGAGGCCAAGATTTCATACAGAGTGGTCAGCAAAGCCTATGAAGGGTGTGACGAAGGCACACTGGAGCAGAGTGTGGAGCACGTGGGGGACAGAGCGAATCCGGTATCTGGGAGGATGTGAGTTTTGTTCTAGCAAATGGAGCAAGAAAGCAGGGGCTCTCCAGAGAGAACAGGGTTGGAGTGTTCCAGAAACAGTGAGGAAGTCAACAGGGTGAGGAGGAAGAGATGACAAGAGAGAGAACACGGCTGGGCTTCTAGGAATTCACACTTGGAACCAAATAAAACAATACTTCCCTTCCAGTATACCAGGAGAAAAATTACATTTTACAGCAAATATTTCAAATGAATGCCTGCTGGTTTTGCTACTTGGAAGAATTTTAGGATTGTTTATTTTGTATCATTGATGATCATAAACTCATTTCTATATAACCTAGTTTTAAACCGGGAGAGAGTCCATTAAAGACAAAACAAATGAGAACTATACCTGGGTGCGACTAACGGGCCCTCCGGACACACCTGCTTCTCCCATCTCCTTCCTTCTGCCCCACCTCCTCAGGAAGTCAGGTTCAGGGTCTCCTGTGTTCCTGTATCACGGCACTCATCATGCTGTCCTGTCACTGACACTCGTCTCCTTCTCCAGATAAAAAGGGCTTGAATCACTTCACCCCAGTGGCCTTTCACTGCTCAAGAAGTTTGTGGGATGGATGAATGAAAAGTTGGGACAGGCACTTGGCTGCCCCATCTTGACCTTGCTCTGTAACTTTACCTTGGAGGTCCATGGCTCAGATGGTGTCAAGGCCCCTTGCCTTCTTCCCTCTCTGGCCTGGGCTTGTAGATTTCATACCATCCCCAGGTTAGGATGAGCACTATACCAACTGTGCTTAAAAAAGGTTTTTCATGGGGCACCTGGGTGGCTCAGTCAGTTAAGCACCCGACTCTTGGTTTCAACTCAAGTCATGATCTCAGGGTCCAGGGATCAAGCCCCATGTTGGGCTCTGTGCTCAAAGAGGAGTTTGCTTAAGGATTCTCTCTCTACCTCTCCCTCTGCTCCCTCCCTGCTCATACTTGTTCACTCTCGCTCTCTCAGGAAGGATGGAAGGAAGGATGGAAGGAAGGAAGGAAGAAAGGAAGGAAGGAAGGAAAGAAAGAAAGAAAGAAAGAAAGAAAGAAAGAAAGAAAGAAAGAAAGAAGAAAAAAAAGAAAGAAATCTTAAAAAAAAAAAAAAACAACAAACCATGGCTTTTCAGGCTGACTGTTCTCAGGAAGAACTGAGAAATCTTAAGAAGCAGAAACATTTCTGGAGATAAAAGGCAAGAGTGTTCTTTATTTACACATTTGCCTCTTTAATAGCTATTTATCTTAAAGAATGGGAGCTGTCCCTGAGCAGCACTGTATCCTAGAACTCTGTGATATGGGATTATCTTAGGTGTACTGTCCGACAGGGTAGACATGGGGCCTACGATGCAACAGAGCACTGGAAATGTAGCTAGCTAGGGTGACCAAGGATCCGGATTTCTAGTTGTAGTTCATTTTGCTTGGCTTACATTCAAATAGCCATCTGGGTCTAAGCAGCTTCTGTGGTGTGCAGCTCAGGACGACAGCCTCTTCTCGTGGTGCCCTCTCCTGCACAGGAGTCAAAAGTGACTTGACCAGAAGTTCCCTGAGGGCCAGAGCCTTAGTGGTCATGCTCAGGGCCTCAGCAGGGCCTGGGCCGTTCTCCGTCGTCTGTGGAATCACACATGTACACACCAATGGAGGGAGGGAGGGCCAAGGTGAAGTCAGAGTTTGCAGATGCCCACTGTGGACATGCTGGCATTGTCTATATGCGGTAGCTCTAAAGTTTGGAGACCCTTCTGATGGGTAGGTTTTTCTACATGGACTCTACGATGCACTACTGTGCTTGTTTGTTTTTTTCAAGAGAAAACATTTTTAGAAATATTTTTAAACTAGATAAGAATTTGTTATTTGAACGCTGACTGACTCTACAGAGCTGATTGCCCTCACTACATACAGACCGCTGCGGGAAGCCAGGCAAGCTAGAAGTCACTCAGCTAATTCCTCTGCTTTCCCTAAAACATTTCAGAAGTCGGGTCCACTATGCAGGAGGAATGAATTTTTTTCACCTCATTTGTGATTTTTGAGTAGGAAATTAAAACCTGTACACAGGAAAAGAAAGAAGGCCTGATGTATTTGATCAGGGGTGCTTTATGAAGAATTTATTATCAGGTAGGAATATCAAATGAGAAACAGAAACAGCACAGAAGCCCAATAAAACACCAGCATTTGACAAAATAAAACAGATGCTGATGGGCTGGAGCTATTGATGGCTGAGGGGATAAGGAAAATAAAAAGAGGAAATTAGAACAAATAAGATGGATGATGTAATTAAGAACTGAAAACAAGCACAGAGGAAGAGAAATTTGAGCTGGCTGGCACGGCAAAGTGAGCTATTTCAACCTTTTTTTTTTTTAAATACAAAGTGAGGTATGTTCGAGAGCCTACATAGATCGTAAGAAAATTCTATATTTAAATATCCAAACCTCAAACTGGGTCCACGGTAGATTGAGGGTTTGCAATGACCGGCATCCTGTCTTCAGCAAACCAAACCAGCTCCAAATATAATAGCTCAGATCACCTTCAGCTGCCTGACATTAACTCTACATCGCTCCCCACTCCTTGTTCTCCTGCGATTGCCTTCAAGATAGCGCAGAGCCCAACAGGAAGGGGATCGCTATAGCAACCCGGGAAGCTCTTTTTATCTGGAGTGGAGGAGGTTCTGCAGAGCTGGGCAGGAAGATCCAGAGGGGAGAGCCACGAGGAGTGCCCACTCTCAGACCTTCCTAGAGATTCTTAACTGGAGGATGTGTTCCAGAAAATGATTAATGCTTTGAGAAAAAAAAATGTTCTAATTGAACGTACAGTAATTCTGAATTTTCTTTTTGTGTGACAGATAAGATATAATCGTTGAATTTCTTTCTCCAGAGGCTTTTGTAGGAAAAAACCCTTTGTGGAAGCAATATCTTTGGTGTCTGAAAGATAGTCTTTTTATATGAAACAAATTCTGCATTGGGTTTACTAAAAGCATCCACCTGCTTATCAATCTAAAAGCTGCATCTTTAAAGGTCACAAGTGAAGGAAAATCAGATAGACTCATTCTAATTCCTAGCAAACGGGAGCTCATTTCTCACCAATCCACCCTGCAGCGCTCAGTAGCATGACCTTTCACTTACAAAGAGAACAGCCGATTTCTCTCATGTGCTATCCTTCCTTCCTCTTCAGGAATTAAATGCAGTTTTGATATTATCATTACACACTTCCAGAATATTCCATCGAAAGGACCTATAAATTAGCATTACTAAGCCAAAATGTCCAGCTCAATCTTTCCCACCATCGCTTGGACCTGAGAAGGAATATTAATTAATAAAAATAATTTAAAAACTATTTGGGAAAAAAAATAATAAAAAAAACAGTTGAGAAAAAAAGAAAAAAATAATAAAAAAAAAAACAGTTGAGTCAATGGCAGACAGGGTCTGAGAGCTCTTGTAAAACCTGTGGTCTGCAGCAATGAGTGAAATTTAAAAAAAAATTTTAAATGAACCTTTAGTTGCATGTTCCTTTTTTAACTCTGGCCTTACAAATCTTGCTGGGAAAATAATTCTAAGGGGCTAAGAGCAGCCTTTTTTTGGAACTGAGAATACAGGCATCTGAGTGACATCAGAAGGTAAGCAGTAGACCTGGGAACCTATGCAAAGTGCAGTGGGAGAAGAATCCCATGTCTAAGAGTGCTGACGACTAAGGGCTCAGTCTCCGTTGCTTACACCCACTAAAACACCAGCTGGAAGGGTCGGTGACCTGATGTGACACAGAAACGCTCATTTTTCAGCAATCACTGACAACCCTGTTCCAGTCTGAAGTCCAAAGATTTCAAATATGTATCTGCACGCCAAAGTGATAGCACTGAATGGAAGGCAGGCTGTCCCATATACCCAGAAATGGCAGGCCACCAGTAGTAGGGCTCTATCATTTAATTTTTCAGAAGAAATTCTTTTCATCACCTCATGCAGATATTTCAGGCAATCTAAATTTAATTATAATAAGTATATTAAGTTCATTAATAATATGCAAGGGATAAATGATTTACATGGAACCCAAAGAAATCAGGCAATTTTATTTCTGCATGCCTCAATTTCCCTAACATGAAAGATTGGAGCTACCTCCCATCCCTATCCAGGGCCAATTTAAATTCTGTGTGGAAGCCAGAACAAATCAGATGCTTAATACATTTTATATTAGCAATAATTAATAATTCAGAGACGACAAAGTTTCTTCTGAAATAATAATAGTCTACACTTGTATAGCACATTATTGCGTACTGAGTACATTATCACATCTGATCCTCCCAGAAGCCTCTGCGTTACGCAGGACAGACAGTACAACGTCCATTTGGTAGAAGAGGGAAATAGAAGTAGGACAGTGGTTCAGCAAATGTCACACAGAAGAGGGCTCGGCGGGGCAGCGAGAACTCAAACCCTGGTCAGAGCTTGACAGCAAGTGTTCCTTCCACTCTCCTGAAACAGGATTAACATTTGGTCAGGAATATTGTTTGCTTTTTGCACATGTTGAATCAATATTGATATTCTAATTTAGGAGACAAGGACACCCCTTGCTATTTGCATATTGTAATAGCCTTCAGGATAATTACTGGATAGATCCTTTGAAAAAAGAAGCCACATGTTTACCCTACTTCACTGCTTTTAAAAAGTAGGATACATGACATTTACCAAATGCTGCAGAACAATTAGCTGTCATTTAAACTACTGTGAAGAAGTAACATTTAAAACTGAAAAGAAGCAGAAAACCTAAATTTTCAGTGACTTCTTGAGAGCTACAGGCTGAACTCTAACTGTGCTGTCCTACAGACATCCTACATAGCCTTTTAAAGGTCTGGGGTGGGGGTTCTCATCCCTTAGACTACATCACACAGGACAACAAAAACTAACTTATATCTCAAGTTTCCACCCGACGGTCTCATCTACTCCAAACCATTCATCTGAAGCAGACAAATGAATGTTCTAGTGTACTGCTCTGGAAGCAGTGCTGCTGAATGAGACACCCATCGCACTTCTGGTCTCACTGTTGCTTAATAATATTATTGGCAATGATTAATTCTGTTATCATGCTGCTTAAGCTAAGAAACAGCCCAGGGTTTTGCAGATTTTGATTAGTAATCAACATATTGTAATTTAAGTCCTACTTTCACGCATAGGAACAGAACAGAGAGCAAACCTCCTTTCTTCTAAACCATTAGACCAGTTATTCTTCATAAATAATCTTTCCGATGAGACTCTATGATTAAGAGAAGAAAGTCAGAAAATCAAGACAGTACATCTTAAGTGATTTTACAAGCACAAATGAGAGATCCGAGTATGTGCCATGGTTTATTTAGAGTATCAGGTGGAGAGAAGTGTCCTGGCGGAATGAGTAACAGCCAAGACAATACTCACATGGCCGCTGGCAAGGAGCATGATCAAAGGCAGCCTGCCTCATCCAAAGAAGCTTCTAGGCAGCCCCTACCACACCCCACGGAGGGCTCCTGCCTAGGAATCTGAAATGCCCTCTCAAGCCCCACACTTGCAAGGAAAGAAGGCCTCAGCCATGGTCCCAGGGAAAGCCAGCCATCTCTCCATCAGGGTTCTCTACCCTCCCTGCTTCCACTACCTCACCAAATACTCCTTCCCTTCAGCTCTGCTAGGTTTTACTGCCACCAAACCGCAGAAGCTACTCTCTTGAAACAGCTTCCTTTTAGGCACCCCACTGAACAGCCTGTCCTCATCTCCCTCCATCTTCTCTAGTAATTGACAACATGCTGATGCCACTGCCACCCCGAAACTGTCTGCTTCAACTTGGGGAGCCCCCATTACCCTGGCCGACTTTTCTGGCTTTTGTACCCTACTCCTAACTCCTCTTCTTCCTGCCCACTAAATGTGTTTATTCCTCTGAGGATCCTTATATATAAGTAATGAAGTGGAGAGAGGTGTCTCAGGCAGCTATAGAACTTTCAGGAAGTACTTGTGATGAAGCTCTGAAGTCTTGCATAGAATTTTATCAGCTCATTGAGATACAATGCTTATTACTTAATAAACACAATTTGCCTAGACATATTTTCTTACAAATTTGCTAGGAATTCAACTACTAATTTTATATAGAAACTCCCAACATCACTCTCCAGCACTTAAACACACTTCATCTACCTGATGTCCATACTGATAACAGAGCCCTGTACATTCCCACCTGGATCAATGAGCATTCAGTAGATCCACAACAAAATCCATCACACTGGGCCATGCAGGTGCCCCTCCTCCTGGTCCTCCATCACTGTTAAGGGCATCTTCTGTGATTATTTTGACTCCTCTCACTTTCCATCAATTGCCCTGACTTTCTCCATCCTGAAGGCCTTCATATCTATTCCCCACTGTGCCTGCCCTGGTTAAAGCTTCAGGGTTCCTTGCCTATACTGTGAACCTCCCTTCTGAAATCCATATGTACTTCCACTATTTCTCCTTCTTAGAGGTCTTCAGTGACCTGTGTGCTCTCTACTGAAGGTAATGCAAAGTTCCTAGCATGCGGCTGAAATCTCTGAAGGATTGACTACAATCCATTCTTCCAGTATTGCGTATCACAATTATTCTCCCTGGATTTCAAACTAGCCTATGACACACCATTCTCTCCATATGAGTTGGGGTCTCCTGCTTCCATTCTTTGTCTCATGGTGGTCGCTCTATTTAGAATACCTTCAACTGTATGTTCTTACATATCACAAATCTTTTCCATTTGTCAATGCCCAATTTAAGGGCATCCTCCTTCCATAAAGCTAGTTTTGATCAGCCCAGCCAGAAGTGTGTCCTTCCCCCACTGGTGTTCCATATCACTTTCTTAGTGTTTTCTTATTGAGATCAATCTAGGTTTTCCTTATAATTAATCTATACACAGCTCATCTCTTTTTAGAGGAAGAACAATCTATCTCACTACTGAATCACATTCACATAGTCCTATACATAATGGGCTTATCTTAATAAGTATTTGATGAATTAATGAATAAATTAGTGAATTAAATTCCTGGCCTCCTATTGCCAATCTTTCCCCACAACAAATCGGTATTTAGCAGATTGCAGCATCTTAGGTAGAAAAGGCTCCTTTTGTACCCAATAGATATGCTTCAAGTATTCCTAAAGCACCCTCCCCTCTTGCTATCCAGTATCTGGCTTTGAAGAATAAATTAGCACAAGGGCTTCACTGGATATGCAATAGAAAATTAACTTCTCATAAAATGGTTTAGTCCAAGTTTATTAGAAAGCTCTCAGTTTTCCTGGTTTGCTTTGCAGAAAATTTTGTGTTTACTGTGATCAGAAGAGGTAGAAAGCAGAGCTGCATTGACAGAACTGTCTGGGATCAGAGAGACCTGGATGATGCAATTAAAAGGTGGACAGACAGGTAGACAGATGTTCAGCTGCATGATCAGGAACAAGATTGTATAAAAAGGCTTCTTTGATCATTAGAGATACTGCTATAATGAAGCCCTGGATACCTACTCGGTGTTTCTGCCGGTTCTCATCTCCAGCAGGTGTCTTATAGAAAAAATAAGGCAAACACAAACAGATCCACTGCCAGCTAGTCAGAGCTGCTTGGCATTTTTTCCTGTTGATTAAGCCACAAATAAAATCATACATGTTGTGCTTCGAACACAGGCAGAGTATGCAGTTCGTGAATCTTCGCAGAACACACCTTTCTGAAATATTTCAGCATCCATTACTCTGCTGAGATCAAGAAACTAATATATATTCAATAGAGTATCCTATGTGATCCAAAACATCCCCAAGGGCCAGAACATGACACAAACCGTAAGCACCAAAATGGATTTAAAAGTCAAACAAACCATAGGATGGTAAATTTGGAAAATGAAGGTAAATCGTGAACAAGTAGGCAGGACACTGGGGCTTAAGGATAACTAGGTCTTGGTTGTTTAGAAGACTGGAGAGCTGTACTAATGTGCATCAGCCAAAGTGGCAGAGCTAAATGTCATTCATATTGGCCTCTGGAATGCACTGCATGGTACCTTAGAAGTAACGCTGACTGACTTCTCATTTCGTTTCTGCATAGTTTAAAATGAGAGTAGATTCCCTGATCACACACCAGCTGACAGGGATGTAGGTGGTAATTAGGGATTCTTTGGGGAATAATAGTTGCTGTGAATAATCCACATAGTAGAGACCCGAGCACAGGTCTCAGCAGTGTTACTGACACCCTTCTGTGTTAGGCATACCAATTCATCCCCCTGTCCTGGGTTCCTCCTAACACACGGAGACAGTTGTAGCACTTAGTGATTTGTCTGGGAGGGTAGTTTTTAGGAGTGTAAGATGCCAGTGTATTGCATTCCCCTCTTTAGAAGAAGCTACATGGCTCGTGATAGCATCATTTCTTACAGAATCTGTTAACAGATTCTGGCTCTAGGGTTAGGGTGAGGAGGAGAAAGGGAGCAAGGCAGAGAGCATCCGTGCTCGAGGAAGAGATTCAGTCACTAGGCCTATTTTTATGGCTTGGAACAGAGGCGGATGCCCCAGTAAATCACACTTTCAAAGACAGATGGGTCCTCTGTAACCACGCTTCCCCCTTCTAGAGTCATCGCTCTGTCCTGTGAAAGACTTGAGCTCCATACGCCCACGAGTCATTGATCCTGCTACAACTGTAATGGCACGACTCTGAAAGATCTGATTGCACTACACCCGCACGGTGGGTCTTTGATGAGAAAAGGGCAAGACGGTATTTTAAGTTACTGGTTGGAAAATCAGCTAAGACATGGGTGTTTCCCCATTTCCGTCTCTACATTTTACAGTTACAAAGCCCATTCTCAACCCATTTTAATTGGGTGCTTGCCATCACATGACGTTGGCAAAACACAGACGCGTGTCCCAGAACACCAGGCCAAGGAGGTGCAAGTCTGCACTTCCCAGTTGCAGAGGTTCTCCTGGAGCTAGATTTCCACGAGCAGCCCTTTGCAACATCACCTGAAATCTCAATATTATAGCCCAATCTGTGATGTTACCTGAACACTGTCAGGTCAGACTCTCTCCGAATACTAATATTAAGAAGATCACCATGACATCTGCCTACTGTAGGTAACAATGACCAACCATAAAGGTAATCTTAAATTGGGTTCTCTTTCAAGATATCACTAACTCAAATTGCTTTTGTCATAGTTCTTTTCAAAAAAATATTTTCAATTTAGAACTGGAAGGAAACATGAAAGAGTAGGCTTGACTGCCCGTGAAGTTCACTGCTATTGCAGTGCTAAATGGGCACAGGCTGGGAAGACAAATGAAATAAGACAAATGCACTCTCCCTTATGCTCAAGTATGGTATTTAATACAGTTGAACACTGCATTTATTTTTATCTTTGACAGGTCCAGAAATGGCCACTTACTTTATCTGCGGATGGGATATTCTCAAAAATATTCTTTCCTGCCCCACAGGAGAACAATTCTTTTTCCCCCCAGGGTTCATTAGCAGCCAGAATTGGTGAACACTGCATACACGCTCCCCCTCCTACCTTCAACCATCAGGAAAGATTAAACATCAGGATGAATTCTAGAAACAATGGCTGTAAATGAGGGAGAACAGCAAGCCTAGACACCAGTGTGCACCATCAAGAAAAGCGTTTTAAAGGTATTTCCTCTAAGTTAGGAGATATTTATACAGTATATAGAATCTCAAAGTTGGACTGCTCTATTATTTTGAAATTCGTTCTTATATTCCTGCAGAGTTTTGCAGTTTGACCTATTTGTCTTAAGGTTGGACTGCATTATACATTCTTAAGAAGCAGAAGCAAGACAGAGATGGCCTTGAAAATCACCATCAACATTGTAATCAGTCTCTTTGATAGAGGTGATACAGAGCACTGACACTGTAGCCGCCATTTTCCCTTAAAATGGTGTTCTCGTTCATTTGAAGACAGAAGCAGAGGCCCCTGTCTTGAATTTGCAATGTTTAAAAATGGGAGAAATACACTGTTTGATTCAATGTTCAAACATTAACAAAGTACACTCAAGGAATCTAAATCAGCAAAAAGGAAAGAAAACTTAGTTTGTGGTAATCTGGCCATCAAGGCATCCAATATTCTTTTCTGATTGAAAACTGTGATTTCAGATTAGCTACTATAAATGTATTATAAAAGGCAAATGCAATAGATTTTTCAGTTGATCCAGCCTAAATAAGGCTACTGATATGGAAGAAAAATATTTAAATAATTTTTAAGAAAACCTACCTAAATAGATACATACAACTCATGGTACTATTAACCACTCAATGATAATCATGGTTAACATTCCTAGAGACAAGTTATTGCAAGATAAAGATTTTCAGGGGGCTCCCTCTGCTAAAACGTGGCCGTAATTCCTACTCTCTTCATCAAGAATGGAGTTACTGATAGAAGAATTTCTTTTTCTAGCTTTTAGGCTTTAATACTCCTATCCTCACTTGGAAAATGGACCCTGTCATCTGTCCTCAGACAGGAATGCCGTCTCTAACAGAGGGGGAGGCCTAAGATGCTGCTTTGAGAAGGATCAAATTAAGGGATCAAAGAATCCAAGACAGGATTTCATGGTAATATCTGGCTTCCTTCCTCTTCTTTTCATACCAATACAAGGTGGATTCTTAAGCACATATAAGTATAGCACACAAAGGAAGTGCTACCCAAATTCTGTCCTGAAAAAGAACTCTTGAAACAAAATTTTCAGCAGTAATATTCTTAGACTTGCATAAAGAAAATGATCACATCTCTTACAATTTATCTTAACAGCCTAGATCTATTAGGATTATGTTGGAAGCAAAACTGTAAGAAGGAAAGAGAATGAAAAAGGGCCACCCAGGGCGGCCTCCTCATGGTTTCTCCATGATCATCATGAATTATGGCCATCCTGAAGATGTGAATACATGATTTGAAACCATTAACCATGCTTGTAGGCTCTGGTCATGAAATCACATTTATCCTCGTCAAGCTCAATTGAAGGTGGCATGCTCCAGTCTGTACACATTTTGAGAGCGGAGCTTCTCCAACCATCTCTGAAGCCCTAGCTTCCCCCCCCCCACCCCCCTGCACCAAACATTTTGCTCTTTCCCCCCACCCCACACAGAACTTCAGCACTTCCTTTGCTCATAGTTCCTTTTGCACTTCAGGGGATTTACACTGAAAGATGGCAGCAGAATCCCTAGTCTAAAGCAAAATTCTGTATTGATATTTAGGATGATTTCAGCATCAGCACATTAGAGTGAAAGCATGGATGAAAGATTCTGGTTATTATTCCTGAAGCTGACTCACCCTCAAAGAAGAGCCCACAGCTACCAAGAAGGGTTTTAGTTTTGAAAAGAGAGATGGGATAGTGTGAGCTGA
The DNA here is from genome assembly GCF_048164855.1 of Canis lupus baileyi. Lineage (NCBI taxonomy): Eukaryota > Metazoa > Chordata > Mammalia > Carnivora > Canidae > Canis > Canis lupus. Next base: position 71,065,355 of record NC_132840.1, read on the forward strand.
CCGTAGCTAATGGAAAAGCCCAGCTTCGGTTTCTATGTGTAGCTATATGACACAGCGGGGGTGGGGGTGGGGGGGGGTGGGGGGGGGTGCAAGCACGGCAGTAATGAGACGTGGGCGTTGGGAAGTTTCGGCCAGAAAGTATTAACGGTTTCTAGCTGAACCAAGATGTTCAACTCAGTCATCTTACTAGGCTTACTGAAAGTCAAAATGAAACAAACAAACAAAAACCCTCCTCTGCTGGGGTCTTTTGAGAGTGCATCACATAAAAATATCTGTGATCCTTTCTAAGATGCAACTTCACATTGTATCATTTAAAACTCACATGTAGACCTTTGTGCTTTGCTGAGAATATAGCCCTGGGCCACTTTTTGTGAGTGGTGATACAGAATAGTGCATAAAATCTCTGAGTTCTCGAACTAGTCCACTCCTGCTTCACTGCTAATTAGGTGTACAACCTTGGCCAGGTTACTTAATTTCTGAGTCGCACTTTCCTTATCAGAAAGTAAAGTCAGGAAAAAAAGATATTAGTACATACCAAATAACACTGAAGGATTAAGTCACAAAGGCATTCGAATGGCTTATCACACATGAGAGTTTTTGGGGAGGGGGGCAGTGATGGAACTCTTTCAGGCCTTGGTTACATATGCTCATTGGTTAACATTTGTAGAATGAGCATAAAAAGAAAAAGGGAAATTCTACTGTATGATAATATTTAAACAAAATTTAAAAATATATGTAAGTATGTATGTATTTCAATTATACTGGGTAAAGGATTCAATAAACACAATAACAATACAGAGCTGATCACAGTGCCTAGCACATAATAAGCAATTAAAAATGCTCATTACTGAGGTGAATTTTTGCGGCTGTGGTTATTAGCAAGCTGGGTGGAAGATGCGTAACTGGGGTGGCAAGAGTGAAGGGGCCACTGGTAGGCCCAGGTGGGGTCTCCCCATGAAGGGGGATGGGTGGACCAACAGGAAGGGAAGAGTGGTGCTGTGCTAATCTGTCACGGGGCTCCAGCTGGGAGCCAGGCTGGGTTAGCAGGGGGAATGCTGCTCCCAGGTTAGCAAGAAGACACATTACCAGTTGCAATTACAAGATGCCAGAAGAAAAAAGGAAAAAAAAGAAAGAAAGGAAAAAAAAAAGAGCAGCTATTTTTGCTGCTAGACATGAAAACAAACCAACTGAGAAAAATGCTTTGATGAGTGGAATATATGCTGCTGGGTGTGTGGGCTGGATTCTATCTACCTCATCCTCCAGGAGGGAGGGGATGAATAATCCTGCAGGTTCAGGCTCAAACGGGTGTGGTACAGAAAAGCCAGCCAAGTATACACCCTATTCTTCATAACCTTAAATTCTGTTCTCCTTTTTAGTGTAAAGGTTCAGCATACAAAGTTGGAAAGAGAATTTTTTTTTTTGAAGGAGGCAAAGGATATGGGAAAAATTCAATATCAGATACCAGTATGCATGTAATCACTGAGATTTTTCTAAGCTTGCATTTTAAAAAATGATGTTTTTTGCTCAAGAGTTGGTAAGCCATTGGATGCCACAGACTATATAATGTGTTGACGCTCCCCGATGGGCAAGCACACGAAAGGGAAGCACTTATCTGGCTGTAAAAATATGTTCCCTCTCAATATGCAAGTCTATTTTTCTTCCTGCAATAAACTACATTTGTTTGATGCGGTATCTGATAGTTTTATAGTGTTTGTTCACATACTCACTAATTTGCAAGATTGGGTAATTTGCAATGGGTCTCATAGGTCATTAGTGCAAATTAACAACATTCTGTAAAAGATAAAGCAAGAGAAACTGATACTTTGTCATGGTGAACGGTTGAGCATCATATTTCAATTTAGGAATCTGACACCTTATGTGCATTCTTCCGTAGTAGAGAAAGTGGATTTCACCACCACCACCCCTTGGCAGGAAAAAGGGGAAGCACTCATGAAAGAGATTTTAACCAACCTTTTTAATCTCCAGGTTCTGGGATATTTTGAACATATACAACTGTATTAACATCCCTTCCTGGCACACATCCACCCTAAACAGTTTACTATTTATATTTGAACCTGAAAAGAAGGCACAAAGGCCTCCTTCCCACACAATCCCCCAGGCCTTCTTTTTGGCATGGGAAGCACACACGTTTTTGCAAAATTACTCAATGTATACAGCTGAATTCTACAGTTTTCATTAAGAATTCAAGAGACGAAAACTGTTGGCTTCCATAGGAAGGTGACCAAATCTACAGGGATATTATGTACAAATAGTCTGGTTAGAATAATAAACGCTGCATGTGCTTTATAATGTTAGACATGTGCAACATGGATTCATTTGTGATCTGAGTCTCAGATTTTTAAAAACAGATCCTCGCTTGCCTTGAGATAAACTTAAGTAAATAATGTTTGCCATCAACTCTAAATGAAGAATGACAGTTAAATTTTATAATCATCTTCACAGCTTCAGGACTTACTTTATATTTTCTCAGGCTCATGACCCACAGGTTGCCATAGCAACTAGGAAATCCTACCTTATCAAGCGCTTCCATTTACATTCCTTGCAGCAGCTTCCCTTTATGAATTAAATCCATCATGGTTTTCTATTCTCAAAATAAAAAGTTCTTAGGATTATCTTGCAGAAACAAGGATCAAATGCTTTGATAGAAATACACTATGCAAAAGTTAATTCAATGGTGGTTTTCTTTAGGAAGAGCTAGCTAGAACTATGGCATAATAAACAGCTTATGTCCAAACTTCGAGGCTTCAAAGAACACTTAAATGGAGACATTGTGCTAAAGATGACACATCCGCCACCTATGCATTTCATCTCTGAATTATCAAAGAAATCATCTGATTGGATATCCTACTTCAAACAGGTATTCAGACATACAAAGAATTAAAACTGCCTAAGATAAATCCCTGTTACATACCTATATACATATTAATAAAATGAATAACGAACAAATATATTTAAATCCACAACTCCACTAAGGCAAACAAAACAAGTGACAAGCTTCACTTTTATTAAGTCCCAATTTTCATAGACAGCTTTTGTCCTTGTTTTTGGAGGTGTTAAGTTACCTGGTAATAGGAGATGACTGCCTTTGTGTTTACAGCTGTGTGCGATAATTACGTCAACAGGGGAAAAACCTACCAACCCACCATCTCTCCTCCAGAGGAAAGGAATATCCACCCCTGTTACTCTGTGCTGCGATCCATGACTGCAGATATGGTCTCACCACACAAGGAACAGAAACTTAGAGAGGAGACACCGAAGCTCACGTGGTGAAATGAGAATTCATTCAACTATCTGAGAAACCGACCTCTGAGAAATGCACAGGGATCCAAATCACTCGGAGCCCTCAAGTCACTGCTTGACAAGTGCTTAATGGAGATGATGTTGAGACAGAAAGAAAAAAAAAAATTCGATCATAGCCTCCTCTGCCATCCAACCCCCAGAAAGACCAGAAGATTATCTCAACTCCCTCTTATAGGCTCTCTCCAGCTCAGACAAGTCTCTGATTATGGATACAGACCTCAACCCAGTTTGCATTATCAGAACGAACTTTCCTCTTACTGGATTCAACATGTGTCCATCCAATTCTCTTTGAAATTGCACTCATTTCTCTGTGTTTGCAGTCCTCTGCTTCCTCCAGTCAGCTTTTGCTTTTTTGTTCTTTTGGTCTCTGCTTCTTATCCACACTTTGATTCTCAATCTTTTCTCTCCTCTCTAGCTTGGAGAGTCATAGCACAATGAAGTAAAGGATAAATAGAGTATTGGCCGGCCACAATGGAAGAAGGAGTCTGTCGAGTTCTATTAAAACTTCCTTCCTTCCACCACCACTAGTTTCCCTCCCTTTTGTATTTTCTGCAGCTAATAGGAACCTGGTATCTTGACTGCAGATTTTTGGGGGTGGTGGGCAACAACCTAATTCTAAAGCTTCCAAAGAGGTGAAGCACCAAGAGTGCCCTAGATGGTTTATTAGTGACTCATATTAGAGCTGGAAGCAGACTGGTCATTCATAGCAGGATATTTAGTTCTGATCAAGTTGTTTCAAGTGAAATAAAAGTGTATGCAATGTCAACTTTCAGGCAGTGTAATACCGGATTTAAATTACATATTATTTTGAAGCACTTTTCTATGCATCAAATCACTTTTAGCAGTATTACTTAACCTCACAACTTCAAGGTTTATCTGTGGGGGAAAGACAAGATACACACACATAATAGTTATCCACTCTAGCAGCACACCATTTTAGAAGATTCCCATAGTCACTGATATTGAAAGGAAACTGAGAAAACATTTGTGTATTGAACACAGTTCTGGGGGAAAAAAGACCTATTATGTTTTCTAGATTCCCAAGTCACTGAAAATTAGGATTATCCTACATAAATTATTCAGCAAGATGAACTCTCCTAACCAATTTAGTAGTACACCAAAGCTTTAAAGCAAGAGAAATTTCTGGGGAAGCTCTTTGATGAGCATGGCTCCACTACACGATAATGAAATTCACAAAGATGCACCAATAGCCAATATATAGACAAGCAAGAGTTTTAATTTGGTTAATGCACTTTTATTCATTACTGGGCCTCAGTAAAAACCTGGTATCCAACTTATGGATGCATCACTTAATTACTTGTGCTTCACTTTTCAAAATGAGAAGTACTTAAATTGTCTATCAGTACCTTCATGTAGAATAGCACCACGATTCCTTGAGTGATAGAATGTCAATGTGAGAACTGGCATCATGCTGTTGCAATAAAACAGTTAAAGTCATCAGGCCAAACACTCATTACAAGATTATTTATAACATGTATTTTAAATGCTTTCATTTCTCTTAATCTGGATTTTCATACTTGAGGACAAATTTAATTTCTCACATTGCTGACATATTTGTTATAGACATGCCTCCGACCCACTTAAAGTATTTGCTGGTCATGCTTGCTTGGTAAAACGTCAAGCAGAAGTAAGCATGTATGATAACTAGAGCCTAAGTAATTTTTTGACAACGTCATTTTCTCTGCAAAAAGCACCTTGAAAAGGGAAAATGTCCCAGGTGGCCAGATTGTGCAAATCAGAAAATATGTTTCTTGTACGGCACTACCTTCTATTGTAGGAAGGCCAAGAAAGCAGTTACTCTTTTTCCAATGAGACAAGATGGCAAAAAACATATACACAAAGGAATAAAGTCCAAAAACATTTTAAGTGGATTTCCAACTATTTAAGCTAAAAAAAAATAAAATGCTGAGGCCCAGTTACTAGCATCACCCAATGCCAAGGCTGATGCTGACCTTTGTGTTCTTCAGGAACTGAAGACCAGCAAGGTGCTAAGTATCCAGCTTCTTTCTGTTCTAGCATCGCACCCAAATCTTGAAGTTTGTGTAAGGTGAGCCTTTTAATCAATGAGGAGAAAACTTTCATGAAAAGTCACTGGAATTTATAGACTTAAAAATTTAAGTGTATTTACCCTTTAAGATAGTCCTCTTGAAAGCCCATATACTTCTCCAAGTAATGCTGCTGTTACTCCTACTGTGTGAGCTACCCCCTTTTTGACCCTTCCTTTCCATGACAGTCACTGGATCACATTCCCACTCCTACACATAGTGGGAGCTACACATAGATTTTCTTTGTTTCTTTTTCTTTCTTCTTTTTTTTTTTTTTTAGAAGCCCTAAGTGCGATGTCCACCTTAATAAAGTGATTCCAAATGATTCTGGGCTGGTTTAAAATAAATCCAATTATCCCGAAGAATGAAGATCTGCTACTGTTGGAAAGATTCAAATAACTCAAATTCATAAAGAGAAACAGAAAAAAAAGGTTTTGCTCAGTGGGCAACCTCCATGAAATAAGTCTGTGTGACCTTCTCCCATGATTACTATAAAAAAAAAAACACAAAGAATGTGTATTTTTAAACCCACAAGAAGGTTTTTATTAACAGGTGACAGTTTTAAACATCATAACAGAAGGTTTTCAATACTCTGGAGCCAAACATTGTGTGATAAGGTGAAAAAATCCAACTGTTTTCTAGAACTAAGCTTTGGGAAACCCATGGTTGAAATTCAGACATGAGAAGGGGTAAGTCGTAAACAACAGTAAATGCACTCATATAAACAGAAAGTGAAACCATTGTTCAATTGAAATCTCTGTTTTCAATTACTAAATATGTTACAAAGCATTTAAATGAACACCATGAAAGATAATCTGCATTCAATACAAAGCTGACCCTTGGGGCCCCTGGGAAAATATTAGATTCTTAGGGGGAATTCATTAACCTGACCTATTCCACTGTTCATGCCTGGATTTTTTTGTAGCAAGGTGCTGGTGTCCACGGCACCAAAAGCTTTTTAGGAGTTTGCACTATTCCTTTTATCACTAACTTTTATAAAAATATACCCACTTCACATGATATAAATGCTAACATATCAATGTCTTCCTTTTCAAATGAGTTTCATTCATTCATTCTTCTATTTATTCAATCAACAGATATTGAGGCACAGTGCCAGATGTAAATACGGTTTAAGTTATCTATATAGACAATGAGCATTCAATTAAGCTGCATGTTATACAAAAGGTAGAGATTTGCTTCCACAACCTGGCAAGAAAAATTTAAGCAAAGCGTAAACTGTATTCACAGTTCAGAATTAAATCAGAAATACTCTGCTGAAACCAATAATTTTGGGTTTCAATTTTCTTTTATCTTCTTTATTCTTACGCCAGCTATAAATCATATCACTACCCATTCATTCTTCTAAGACACGGGAACATTTAAGTGAAGGTTCTGTTTATTCTTTCTCCAAACCAGTGACTAAATTTAAATAAAATGTTCTTGGGGTTAAAGAAACATGCCATTTCTTTTAAAGTTGTCAACCCTCTAAAAAGTTAAAAAAAGGAAAAGCAAAAGAAGGATTGTCAATGCATCATTTTAAACATACAGATTAGCTTTAACCCATAGGCTTTTCAGTATACAACCTAAGAATTCTGTCAAACTAAAAAAAATAAAAGAGTAGGTGAATGGGGGCGGGGGGAGGGGATCATGAAATCTCTGTGCTTTCTAAAATAGTTCATTTTCTTTGAGCTAGACAGTTATGCCAATTCAATCAACCAAAGAGGTTTAATAAAGGATTCCAATCAGTCCTTTTTTTTCTTTTTTTAACTTTTTGTCAATTAAGAAACAGGAATTCAATGCTTATACATTACAAAGAAGTGGAATCAGGGATCCAGGAATACCAAGCTCATGTGAGCTTCCCAGCTACCAGAGTTGGCACCATGGACCAAGAGCCAATATTAGCTCTGGTTCTCCCCTCCGGTAGTATGACTGGAGGCAAGCCACTCAATTTCTCTCACCTTCCAAACTCCCATCTGTAAATGGAGATAAAAATAGTATCTATCTCCAACTATTGCTTTGAGGTTTAGTGAGCACTTTCTATGAGAACAGTATGGTGCAGGATTCTAGTGATACTCTGCAGAACCTAGCCTTAAGTTTACAAACACAGCTAAGGGAGGGAAATAAATGCTGATACAGTTGCTTTTGGTGGCTGTTGTTATTGTCTAGTACTTGGAGTGAGAGCATTAATGGAGGGTTAAAACAAAACAAAAAACAAGACAGCTTAGTATTGATAAATTCAATACTCAAGACACCTGAAGTTTCTTTTCTCTCTAAACGTTTATTTTGAATTCCTTTAAGGCAAAACATGAGAAGAATCACATATGCACAATGGGGAAAGGCAAAGGAGAAAACATTCAAAATGAAAAAGCTAAGATGTATGCCCCAGGAACTCCATGGTTAGTTGAAGATCATGCCAGAGAAAAGAACGAATTCCCATATCTGGACCCATGGTGAAGCATTCCATATAATCATGGTTTCTTTCTTAAATTTTATTGATGACAATGTTCTAGAAGTTTTATAGTATCTGCCTTCCCAAACAGAATAAAATGAAAAGAATTTCACCTGTATTGCTCATTCGGGTCACACAGGCATCTTCCTCAGGGACATCAGTGAACTTTTCATACTACTTGAGGCTCCTTGATCCTGTACCTTTGATTCCAACCCCCTCTACTCTGTACCTGTCAAACCTCAAGTTTTCTGCCTCGAATGTGTGGGGGGTTGGAGAAAAGAGAACTAAGAAAAGAAACCTGTACAGATTCTATAGGATTATAAAATTAAGAAATAATTTGGTTTTGATAAAACCCTGGGGGCTTCTGAGTCATCTGCCTAAATTTTGAAGCAAATACTCAGACATATTTTATGGCAGCTCAAGAGACCTTTTTCCTACTCTTCAGGTATGTTCTCGGTAGCTGAGGTTATCTGATACATTGCCTCCAAATAAGTGAGGTGGGATTGCAGTGGCCACCTCACCAGCTCTTGGAAAAACTACAAAGTACTCCCTTCAATAAAAGGTTTGGCGGGGGGGGGGGGGGGGGGGGGGAATTCCTTGAACACATTTCAGTTTCTGACCTAGAAATCTACTCTTTAAAATGAAAGAAAAAAATAAAAATAAAATGAAAGAAAAGGGATATTGTAGGTAACACAAAAAGTCTGTGGCATCTTATCATTTTGCTGTGCTTTGAGCAAGCTTTCAGAACCATCTGATAGCAGGGGATTCTATTAGTTACATGCATTATACGCTGGAAAAACAAACAAGTGCCACTTTACATAGTTGAACCAATTCATGATATGACACCTCTATAAAGCAGGGAGAAAGATGATCTTATTATAGCCTGTTTTCCATGACTGTGTAGAACGACACCCAACTTTCCCTAAGCCCTATTCACAGTGATGGAGGATGCCGCCCAATGCTTTCTGTGGAACCAGTTTTATTTAAAAGCATGATGGGGTAAAACAACAACAAATAGGTAATAGAAATTTTAAATATTTAGTCAAAGAACACCTCTAAAGGAAAGAACAAACCATAATCATCATCATCATCTGTTAGGCTAACATTTGTCAGGAGCTTACTAAGTGAGCCAGTGGGCTAAAGCCTCTCGCTCAGTCCTCACAGCGGCGCTGGTGAGGGACATCCCATTACCATTTCAGTTTCCCAGAGGAGTGAAGAGGCTCAGGGTGGGTAAGGAGGTGGCCAGTGAGTTCAGACCCATCTCACAGGAGAAAATCCCCCCCTTACCTCATGAAAAGTTTCTCTTTTCACAATGAGGTAAATAGGCCAACAGTTTCATCATTTTAGACCCATATCCCTGGTGTGTATTTTCTCTTGATTTTTAAGATTAAATAATCAGATGAGCAGAGAATGGTCAACGAAAAGATGCCCTATTTACAGAAAACACAACAGCTTTTCCAAACTTTGAGGGTGTGTCTTCAGATTAGTTTACACCTACTGGCACAAGTAGGGAAATACTATCCCTACTAAAAAGAAAGATTTTTTTAAAAAGATTTCATTTATTTACTTTAGAGAGTGCACAGGAATGAGCAGGTAGGGGAAGAAAGAGAGGGAGAAGCAGACACCCTAGTAAGCAGGGAGCCCAACGTGGAGCTCAATCCCAAGACCTTGAGATATGAGCTGAGCCGAGGGCAGTTGCACAGCCGACTGAGCCCACCTAGGTTCCCTAAGATATATTTTTGTCCTTTAATTCATTCAAAAACCATTTACAGAGGAGATGTGTTATGCAAACTTGAATAGAATATGTTCCCTAACCTGCAAAAAGCACATAGTCTAGAATGGAAGACAAAATGGAAACAATGAATTATAGAACCATGGGACAACACAGTGACAGCCACACCAGATGCTCTAAGAAGTGAGCAAGGTAAGGTGGTAATTGGTTAACTGTCAGGAAAAAACATTGTTTCTTGCTCCAATGCTACTTCATTTAAATTTTAAGACTCTGGGTTTTGGTTACTCCACATTAAAATGCCCTAGACATTAAGCACATTCACAAGACATTGAAAACAGATTAATATTACTATGGGATAGGTGTATTTTCTCCCCACCATCTTTAGCAAGCAAATGAATACTCAAGCATCTCATGTTTTGATCACTGGAGGACCGAGTGCTACATAAAAAATGTATGAATAAAAAAATAAAATGTATGAATCCATTAATAGTAGTCTCAATATAGTTGAAATCACAGGACAGGGATTATAGTGAATCACATTCAGAAAAACACTTCAAAAAATACCTACTCTGACTTTATCTAGTATCAATACTATAGCAACAAGATCAGAGAATAGTGTATTTAAAAAATGAAACTACCTTCTACATAAAGAGTACCTACTGACTGTGGCTTAGACTATGTGTAACTTATTTCTTGCCCCTCTTTCACCAAAAGTCAAACCAAAGGTGGTTTGTGTCTGCACAAAACAAAAATTGTCTGGTTGTACTAATACAAAGTCAGATGACTATCACTTAAATCCTATCTTAACAATAGCACTAATTGTGCAGTAAGAACACTACCAACCTTTTGCTCATGGTAAAGTAGAAGGGGACCAAATTCAGCCTAAACACATGTTTAGAGGTCTCAAAGACCTAGACACAGCTTATTCGAAAGCATCAGGAGATGTTGGGAGTCTCATTTCTCTAAACAGTGTGAGCAGAAAATCAGACATTGCCTCTAAAATTGAATCAAGGTAGGGGAGAGTATGCCGTGGGTCCTTGGAGGAAATATGCTAGAAGAACCAAAAGCAGTAAGACTGGCAGCAATTTCTCATGTCAACTCAAGAACTGTTTCCAAACAAAGATCCTGAATGGAAACCCAATTTTACATTAGGCCGTGACCATCTGTATATATTATATGATAATATTTGCCGAAAATAGTGATTATGCTTTCTGGATTTTCCTGAGTAATGATTAGCATGTCAGCAGTATGTACAGTATCTTCCCAAAAGAACAGAATAGAATTATAAACATACCAAAATGTCCCTATCCCACCATGCTTCCTAAAGAAGGGAGGGAAGAAAAAAGAAAAAGGAAATGAAGCAAGCAAGAGTTCCAATATTTAAATGTTGGAAAATGGCAAGTATTCGTCAGAAAGACTGACATGACAATTTCACAGTGTAAAAATGCATGTGTACAAAGTACAGAGCTCTTGATGTTAACCAAAGGAGGTAAGCCAGTTGTTAGAAACATCTTTACAAATAGCTTGGGCCCTAAGAAACTAAAGGGGGAAATGATCATTGTAAATAGTATTAGCTTTCATCTAAAGTCTAAAATTAACTGTGGGACTTGTCAAAACAAAGCTGCCAGGCAGCAGACTGGTTAGGAAAAGCCTACGGTCCAAGAAATTGCGATCTTTTTTCTTGCAGCCTGGTACTGGGCTGGCCTGCCACTCTGCATTTCCCAGCCTCCCCTACAGCTAGTTGACCAGCTGGCCAAGCTCTTTCCAGAGTGAGAAGTGACACGTGCCAATCCTAGCTTGGTGCGTGAAGAGCAGGCTGTTCCTCCTCCACTTTCTCTTTCCCCCTTCCAAGGAGCTGAAATTGTAGGACCGCCAGGATTCTAGAAGCTACATGTGGAAGGTAGCAGAGCCACCATTAGCCTATGTCACTGGAGCCAGGCTATCCACTGACCTGGAACACCCACCCTAGACTATTAAATAAATTTCTAAATGTTCCACTTACTGCAAATTTTAAGCTTTCTAGCCTCCCTGATATGGTCTCAGAATTACTAATAAAGATTCAAGAGTATGGGTAACAATATTATGGATAATGTCTTTAACTGACTGATCATGGAATGATCAGTTTATCTATATGATCAACCAAGTGAGTCCACTGAACCCAGGATACCCCCACAAACACCACCACTACCCTCAGCTGGTTTTGAACCTGTAAGCACAGGGAAGGGCAGGAATAGAAGCCATTCTCCTCTGGATTCCCTAATCAAAAGTCATCGGTAAATACTGTGGAAAGGTAAGTGGTTGAACACTGGGGAGAAAAGCATTGTCAGGAACCACTAAGTAATTAAGTTAATGAGCTCAGGTCCCTATTATGCATCAACATAGTCACTTTTCTTTCTCATCCCCAGTAAATTATTTCTTCTATGAATGTAAAAAGTTCACACACACAAAGTAATTGCCCTGCCCTTCAACTTCAAAGGACATGCCTCACTATAATTGATACAAGTGAGCCTTACTAATTTCCAAGAAACATGAGCAGGGTAGACAAGTGAGTAGTCAGAGTCAAGAGTATAAGACTACAGTATGATCATGCGGCAAGTGTTCATTCCCCACTCATCTATGAAAGATTTGTTTTAAGTGCCTCCCAGGTACTCTGCTGGATGCCATGGATATGGTAGCAAACGCAGGGTACATGGGTACATAATTCCTGTGCTTAGGAACTATTATCATTGGGCTTCCTGGAGCCAGCTTGTATGACAGACACAGCACCAGGGGAAGAGAACAGTCATAAAAACAGCCATCTAGCAGTCATCCACAAACCCTGCCAGAAGTGCTAAAATACAGACTGTAAGCAGGGTTTCCTTTCAGTGCTGAAATACAGACTGTAAGGAGGCAAAGTGACCAGACAGAAACAAATAACGCTCAAGCTAAATCAATTTTGCCCGTGACATATTGGCATCCAGAACAAATGGTCACTTTGAGTGAAAACTTGTTTCGTAAATTAGGGGAGGAAGTTCACAAAACATTAAAAAATTCCAACCAAGCAACTGGGATGTAACTTGTGACCAGGTTCTGAGCGGACACGTGAAACAGTTTAATTTTGGTTCAGCTCTCAGCAGTGCCGGGCATCTGCAAGAGAAACAGATGCCCTGAATCATTTTAGAATGCGTTCCTGTCAGAAATGTCCTTTGTGACACTCAAATCAATTTCCTCCGCCCTTACTAACTGTTCCACCAAAAGAAAAAGGGGGGAGGAGGAGGGAAGGAAAAAAAAGATTCTTTTAATCGAGTGTCTTCCCACTGAGGCAAAATTAAACCCAAACCTATTAAACAGTCCAAATTTATGTTCAATTTTTATAATTAGTGTTGCTTTGATAGAAAGCACGGTGACAGGACGGGATGGGACACGATCCATTTTCATTGTAGAGAAGCCTCAAGTTTTTGACTTGTCCTGGGGAAAGGAGGAAAACCCGTAAGAGCAGTAAAGGGGGTTGGGTGGGGGAGTGAGACTCTGTCATCTAAACTAGCTCAGAAAAGTACATGGAAAGGGATTCTCTTTTACTTGGGAATTTCAACTACCTACCCAAACTCAAAATCAGTCTTCACTCCCCTCTCCTTGCAGACTGTCAAACTCACATGGTCACCTCTCCTTGGGGTCTGCAGTGCCTCTCTGAATACACTTTATGAGACAAGGGCCTGGAGAGTTGGCTTGGAAATTCAATTAAACTCAAGTCTCATATGTTTAGCCAAAAGAATAAATAATCAATCAAAACGCCACCAAACAAAAATGGAACACATACTGAATGTCTAAATACTGCAGTGTGTCACCTCTTTCCCTACCTTGAGCCACACTAATTAAAGACAATTCTTTTTTTTTTCTTTCCTATTTTAGTTCTCTTGACCTATCATAAAAGCCTACACTCCAGCTAAAAAGAGAAGAAGTAATAATACAATACCATGCAACTTTCATTAGGTTGGAGGATGCTTTCTAGCACACATCTCCTTACCTGCTTCCCAATGTTTATATAATGCAAAGCCATTAAAGGTCCCCCTGCACTTAGGCATTCTATGAAGAGAAAGCCTGTAAAGTCACATCTCACCAGAATCCAAATAATTTTGCCAACTATGGCCATGCCCAGAATAAACTTAATCTTCTAAGGGAAGCTGTCATACATTGGACTGAGATAGATATACATATAAATGTTCAAATATGTAAGATTTTCCAAGTTATTTGGCTTTTAGGGACTCATCTCCACCATTTGAGGCCAGCAAGCTAACTTGTATCCTTGAATATCTGATCACAATGAAATTCGCTAGAAAAACCTCCACAGTAACTTATCTCTGGATAATGAGAAAGGGAGTCCATCTTGGAAGAGTCCATGACTCCATAGATAAAGGAGGCACCCCAACATCAGAACAAGGCTGTTGTTCACACCTGAGCCAGTTGACGCTTTACATTCTCTTCAACAGCCAAGGAAGGGAGAAGGAAGAGGGAGAGGTTTGGACCATGGTGTGTCCTAGTTCTGAGACAGAATGCCCATTCCTTCAATCTGGCACCTCTTCTTGCTATAAAGCCAAGAGGAGACGTGCATCATAAGGAGCATTAAGCAAATGCAGAGGATCTTACCCAGACACATATAACAACAAACTCACCCTGCAATGGTAGTGCTGCCATGAATGGCCATTTTGAGTTGAAACCTAGAAAACTGTTATGTCCCTTTGGTGACCCTGGAGGTCATATCGGGTTGACCCTGATAGAATGACACAAACTCCAGAATCTATCCTTAAGGTCCCTAAGAGAAGATTTAGCATATTGGACATGGAAAAAAGTCATACTGGGCATGGAGAGAATCCTTGGAAATGTTCTGCTAACATCGTTTACAAGAACAAAACTGACGATATGTCAAGATAAAGCGAGAGAAAATGCCACATGCTACACTAACTTCCCAGACAGCAAAGTTAATGAGTTGCAGATCACGAGCACCTCAATGTAAAACCACAGTGTGTGCATGTTATGAAATTACTCTACAAAAGATTACTTAAGCAAATTTACAATGAAAAACAACATCAAAACACCAAGGAAGTGGAATGAATATAAATACGAAGCACACTTAAACACCTAGGATGTCTTATTTTAAGAAGGAAAAAAAAAAAAAAAGATCTTCAACCTTCAACAATGACTTTTTCAAACTACAAAGCAAGATCAAATACACATCCAGATTGTCTTTGTAACAATATATATTTTACACAAGCAAATAAGCCCAACCACAGAAAATTGATCTTCAATTGCCCTGCAGCCAAGCAGACAGCGTGCAAAAATCCATCCGTGGGCACTCTTCAAAGGGTCCAAGTGAAAACACAACACCTGGAGATGAACAAGAAAAATTTAAATGGGGCCTGTGGGTCTCCAAAGAGCAGTTTTTAACTGGCCCATAAGCTAATAAGAGCGGATATAAACTGTGAACAACCAATGCCCTATCAGGAGGAACATTTATCACACTAACACGCCCGTAAAGTGGAGAGGGCTCATCCACATGCTCTCTGCAGTTTCTATTAGAATGTTAATTGTTCAAACTGAAGAAAAGGAGACATAAGGAATGGCTTTTCCCATCATGTGTTAAGTTGATTTTTGTTCCTCTGACCAGCTCCCAAGGGGCAGGAGGCTAATGACTATTCTTCATCATCAACTGCAAAGGATATTTACATCCATCCTGTAACCATGACAGCTGTGTCACTAATTCCCTAACTGCCTCCACAACGTGAACCAATCATCTGGCATGAAGCTGCAAGATGGAGTGCCCTGCAGTCATTATTCACCAAGCACTTTCATTAACAAACTGCCCTTAATTACAGCGGTAATTGCAAAATTATTTCATAGCAGCAATTATTTTTCTCAGCCAATCCAGGCTATTTAAGTAGGACATTGCCTATGAAAATGGCAAAAGGCCAAGTAATCTATGACCAAAGATATGTTTTAATTGTACTACAAACTTAGTTTCAAAATATTGCATCAGAGGGCTTTGAAATTATATTACACATCCCATTACATACTCCATACACACACTCCCACAAATAAAGCTAGGCTTCTCTACTTCTTCAATTTGAAAGCAAAATGCATTTGTAACATACACATTAAGTACCTAAACTAATACTATTGTCTAGCAAAATAAAAATAGTGAGTTTCTAGATCTACACCTGTATTTTGAGACTTGCCAAACACACTAACCCATCTATTAGACATCAACTCCAACCCACATCCCACACCCACCTACGAGATAAGAAGTGCTGGTATACCTATCTACTCGTTGGCTTCATAAAGCAAGTCATAAAGAAGTTTCCAGCAATCACACCTTGATTTTTGGATTATAGGCTGAAATACATCTATGCTTATTAGTTTCCTCATGTTTCAACTTGAGAATTCTTCAACATTTATCCTGAAGATGAAACTATAGTCACAATGTCCTATTTGGGGTTTTCAGAGAAGTCAGAGAACAAGAAATATGTGGAGATGAGGGAGATGTGGTTGAGTCAAAATAAAGCTGTGAACACCACAGTCCGACTACAGGAACACTTGAATACTATTCTAAGGAGTTTGGATATGATCTGGTAGATGGTAAAGGTCTGTTGAAGGCAAGGGATCAAGACAGCGTGAGTTCAAAGAGCAGCAATGAACCTGGAACAACAAGGTAGGGAAATCCACTGTTTTCCAGGTAGAATCTGACTTGGTGATTGTTGGGTACAGACAATAATAAAGCTATTCAGAGACTGCTCTGAGGTTTCCAGCCTGGAAGAAGACACAGATGGTGCTAGAGAATGCAATAAAGATCAGTAATACATTTGAACATTTTAAGCTTTAGGTATCTATAGGATATCGACCTAGAGATATTCAAGGAAGTAGCTAGAAAGCATAATTAACATTTACTGCTTATTATACGCTAGGCACAGTGCTAAATGCATTAGATATATAAGCTCACTTGATACTCAAAACAGTGAGATCTATGGATTAGATCCTATTTTTACAACCATTTTTAAAGACAAGGAAGCTGAGGCTCAACGGTATTAAATTGCTCAAGGTCACGATGGCAGAAAATGCTAGATGCTTAGCAAATATTCACTCTTCCCTTTGCCCTTGGTAACAGAACGCTTCTTTTTTAACTGTCCAGGGTAAAGATAACATTTCCTACCTTCCTCACATCTAGGTCATGCGCTGTAAGTGGAAGTGTCATGTGGGATGAGGGGGAATAAAACAACACAAACAACAACAACTTGTGCTGCTGGGAGGAGCTCTTGTCTTTCCTGGTGTCCAAGAGGCAGCCATACCATCTGGAACTCCAGCAATCACCTCCCACCCTGACCTCCTGACTTCCGGGGCAGAAGTCACCAACTGGGGATGGTGAAGGAGAAAGAGAGAAGGAAGCGGAGTTCCTCAAGATTTGGATGTAGACTCTGAATTGTCTGCCAGACTCTGTGACTTCTTGTAGGTGACAAACTAGTGTTTAAACCACTATTTTGGGGGTCTCTTTGTGAGTCAAATGGAAATTCCGAAATGAATTTGAAGGCACTTCATCCTGATTCTAATTCCTATGCTCAAAACAAAGGGCTAAATGAATCAGGAGAGACTAAGACTGCAAGTACAGATTGTGAATTACCAGCGCATGCTCATCTTGGCAGATACTGTTATTTTCTCTAACACAAAACTTGCAAAATACTCAGGCTCAGTGCAAAAGGAAAGTTATAGCATCAAATAAACAATGTAATGATAGGAAATTAACACATTACCAAGTTTAGGGAAGTAAAATCAGTAATTCTAACATACCTAAAATCATCAGGCATGAGGTTATCTTCCTGTGGAGGTCTTATTTGGGGGTCCTGTAGGCTATTTTTATTAAACAG
This sequence comes from Canis lupus baileyi, assembly GCF_048164855.1. NCBI lineage: Eukaryota > Metazoa > Chordata > Mammalia > Carnivora > Canidae > Canis > Canis lupus. The sequence continues at coordinate 71,082,812 of NC_132840.1, forward strand.
AGCTACAAAAGTAATGGCAAGTTACCTACATACTGAATAAATGAGAAATAACCTAGTTCCTTCTTTCCTGAATTTTAATTAGATGAATGTCAAGTTCTGTAAAGAAACAAAATACAGATGATTTCGCAATAAAGTAGGTTTCCATATAAAAATAATCTGCAACTTCTTCTTTCAAAATCATTAATAATTTATAGGCTACAATCAGTTGTAATGTTAGATTTTCTAGGCAGGTAAATGTTTATAGATATTTCCCTATATTACACACTAGTGAATATTAACTGAAAGGTTAATAATCTGTTGATCCTACAAGAAGAACTACAAAATTAGCATTTGTGCCTTCCCCAAGTAGAACATCCAAAAGGATGATGCAATTAGGGGGCTCTGTGATGACAACACCCTTAACAGTCAGAGGAAATTGTTTCTTTACATCACTGAGGAAGAAATTTGACATAAACTACAGACCTTTCCAAAGAGAAATTATAGTCTCTTGTTAAAATATTATTTTTGAGGTTCATTATTTAACTAGAATTCCAAATCTTGTCTTTGTAGCAAGGAGATGAGATAAATGGATTATTCTATCTCAAGCAATATTTTAAAATATCCACATAGTTCATACTTTTAACAACATTATGGCCAGTAAGTGAATGTATTTCATCTTGATGATTTCATATATTGCATTAATGCGAAAAATCGAGGCATATTATCTTAGGATCTAAAATATTGTGTAATTACAAGTTTTATGCCAGCTTTCAAGTAATTCCATTTTTCAAAGATAGTAAAGGGAGAAGAATCTGAGCTAGATAGCCTCTCCCTTAACAATGAGAGAAAGTAATTCAACTTAACAATTTTGGTGTTCTCCCTGAAATGCTGTGTGGTGATGGTGAGCAGCACTGGATTAATTCCATATTCTCTCTGCTTGTATATGTTTTTAACATCCTCTGGAGTCAATATGCTAACAGTAAGCACATAGTATCTGGAGAAAAATGCCTACTGTTGGACACTCTCTAGGTTCTCCCTAGTGACTAAAAGCAAACATAATAAAACAATCTGCCATAAATTGCATGCTTCTCCATTTACCTATTCTTCTCCGAGCACTTTAAAACATGCAAATCATATTCCAGTGCATGCTTAATGTTTGACCCAGATTACACAAAAGAATACCAGGGCAATAAAAATCTTCATGTGCTCTACTTGCAATGTTGGAGAGTAAAGATAGGCAGTAAACTACTACAACCATAATGTCATGGATTCTTCTTCCTAATACCCTAGTTCCAATAGCTGCTAACTACTAGAACTTCCTGAGGTATTCAGGTTCTATTGTAAATTGTCCTCCAAGACTTAACCTAACTACATTAACACCACGTGTTTGTCTTCCTAGTAATTTTGCAACAGTGGTGTGACACTCCAGGCAAAGCATTCCATAGGGTTAGAGCACTGCTTGAGGGAACCAGAGGAATGCAATCATCACCCACAAATGCACCATCTGCTGTGGCTTACTGCTTAATTAAACTAAAACTGGTAGGTTCTTAATTCTCACAGCTCATAAAAATAAAGGTCACAACAGAGTATTAGCATCATGCATCATCCACATAACATACAGTTGCTAAAGTATATTTTGCCAACCTATCACTCAAAAAAGAAATACACCATCTAGCTGATGCCAAAGCATGGCAAGATTCTATCACTCTGATATCAGATCAGCTGAACTGTCAGCCTGAGTGAACAGAAGGTGTAGCTTTTGGTCTTTGTTCTTTACCTCTCTCCTATAGCATTTGCCAAGAAAATTCTTCCCTATATATTCTAAGACCACTCATGAGTTTGTTTGATCAATCATGCACTCATTTTTGTCAAACATTTATCAAGGGCTTCCAAATGCAACACATTGTATTTAGTACTTTGAAAGATGCAAAGACAAATGAGACATAAATTCTAAGAATGTGCAGTTCTTAGTACCTTATTATTTTTTTAATAATATGAATAATAGGGCAGCCCAGATGGCTCAGCAATTTAGTGCCACCTTCAGCCCCAGGTGTGATCCTGGAGACTGGGGATCGAATCCCATGTTAGGCTCCCTGCATGGAATGGAGCCTGCTTCTCTCTCTGCCTGTGTCTGTGCCTCTCTCTCTCTCTCTCTCTCTCTGTCTCTCATGAGTGAATAAATAAAATCTTTTAAAAATATATGAATAATATTTTATTGTATGGACATACCACATTATCAGTTGATGGACATCTGAGTTATTTCCATTTTCTTATTATTATGAATAATAATAATAAACATTCATGTACATGTCTGGGTGTGGATTTAATTCTCTCTTGTATATAGCCAGGAGTGGAACTATTTACTGGATCATATCTAACTTTCTGTTTAACTTCTGGAGAAAGTGCCAAGCTACACCATTTTACATTACTTGGTTGGACTATTTTACCTTACCACAAGCAATGGACAAAGATTCCAACTTTTCCACATCTTTGTTGACACATATTAGTATCTGTTTTTGACTTTAGTCATCTGAGTAGATGTGAAACAGTATCTCGCTGTGGTTTTTGCTTTGCACTTCTCTTGTCACTAATAAAGTTGAGCATCTTGTCAAGTACTTATTGTCCATCTGGAGAGATGTACTATATGTTCTGAGCAACTTTTAATCAGCCACTTGGAAGAAATAGATGAAGTGCTATATCTGCAACATTCCAGCATGTATGTGTGACATTTCCTGAACCACTAATATATTTTCTCTTTCTAAAGTCTCTTTGAGGTTTAAATAAAAAACTAGCACAAATGTCCAAAAACAGACAAGTCTTGAGATTCTACAGCATAATTTTCCTGGGGAGTGGGGTGAGGTGGTGAGAGAGGAGGTAGTTATGTGGTGGGGGTTTTGTTGCTTTTTGAAGGGAAGAGAATCCATTGGGTCACAATGGATTTTGGTCTGGGATATGCAAGTTGGTGTTCCAGGACAGGGAGTGGGAAGTCATGCAAAGAACCCATCAAAACAGGGGATCCATGAGTGGTTCAGCAGTTTAGCACTTGCCTTTGGCCCAGGGCGTGATCCTGGAGTCCCAGAATTGAGTCCCACATCAGGCTCCCTGCATGGAGCCTGCTTCTTCCTCTGCCTGTGTCTCTGCCTCTCAATCTCTCTCTCTCTCTCATGAATAAATAAATAAAATCTTTAAAATAAATAAATAAAATCTTAAAAAAAAAAAAAGAACCCAGCAGAACGCACAAAACACAGAGCTCAGAAGGTCAGGATTAGAGATGTCACAGGAGAAGAAAGAGCTGCAGTCAGTTCATAAGGCAAAGAGAAAAGCTCTACATTGTTCTTAACACCTTTCAAGCTAATTCATTCTAGTTTGAAACAATGGAGAACTTAATTCAGTGATACAGTTATGAGCTGATGAATGAAAATAACTCATCCTCCTTACTGTATAAGTACAAGATCACATGTCTCCTCTCAGGCTTCTCTGAACCGAATCACACATCCTAAGCTTTCTTTGCTCTGTGTGGGTTTTTAAACTTCCTAACATTAATCTTCAAATAAGCAAATAAAAACAAAACAAGCGAACATCAACAACAGACATGGTGATTGGGATGCCACGTTCTTAACAAGAAACAAAAGGTGGCAGAACAGTAAAGGATTGGAAGCACCTGTAGAGATGATATACTTAGGGCCCTCACTGGGTAAACGCTGTTCTCTCTGGTTGGTGCCTCCGTGGAGAAGGTAAGTGACAGCACAAATACAGAGAGACCTTACAAACAAACAGTTAAGGGTGAGGATTTCCTGCCCAACAGCTAGTACAGATGTAACCTTCTTCCCTACAGCGTTTAGTGTCATTTCGTGGCCAAGAAGGCCAATAAATGTTACATGACGGTCAAGTGATAGAATTTACAAAAACTAAAGATGAGAGATGACCAATGGAGGGACCCAGGTGCTATGGAGAGGCGGTCTGGGTTTCTGTGCTTCCTGCTTCCTGTAGGTGGCGCCAAACTCCTTGAAGAGGAAACAGCAGCGTTAAAAAGGCTTTAGATTGAAGCTAAAGAATTTGCTTGTGAGTTGGCAATTTCTCTTTCGAGGCAGCTTTCGTCACTGGTATTGGCAAGCTTTAAATTTCAGAAGTGATTCACCTGCACCACGTTATTTATGAGCTGCTTTTCTTCCCCTCTAAGTGCCCAGCCTCACATTAACAGTGTGACCAGCTTCACTGCACAGCTCAACTGTGTCCATCACTTAAACGGAAGGTTCGTTACAGCATCTATTAAAAGGATTTTCAAAGGTAAAATAGCATTTTAAGGTCATTTAGGATCCCTTAAGCTAAGATCTACAGGAAGAACTGTTACAGAACTGCTGTTTACAACCATCAACCAGAAAGAACGTGGTTGCTGGTGCCCACGATAGCCACAGGTAACTTCGATTACCTTCTTAGGTCTCTCACAGCCATATATGCTCCATATCTCTTGGGCCTTTCGGCAAAAGAGGGTCACTTCCAGAAACACATTTCAGATGTGCATCTCCAGGTGGCCCTGCTCTGGGAGGCAGCCTCAGATCAGATCAGAGTTCTCCATAAGGGTCCAGGCCCAAAAGAGGCTGGGGGTGGGGGTGGTGGAGACAGGTGGGTTGGTCAAATTGGAATTAAAGGAGGATGAATGGGAGGGTGTGTGTCTCTTAAGGAAGACATGAGCAAGTGAGAATTTGATATTTTGTCCCGGGTTTTCATGAGCATTCTCTAGACTCAGTTTTTATAACAAACAAACATTTCCTGCCAACCTCCTAAAATTTTTAAACAACGGCAGCCAAGACTGACTTTCATTCGGCACAATTACATAAGACCAAGCAGTGCATTGCTCTCATTTTTGGAGCTTTGTTTTAAGCTCCCTCATTAATCTTTCAGTCTTTTCCCATCTCTGCTTGACTATAACTGCCCTGAATTTATCCAAGCCTGCAGTATGCCAGGCTCACTGGTGTCTAAATCACCGAGAGCTGAATACACATTCTACTCATGGGACTCCACACTTCCATCAGAAAGAACCAATCACAGCTTAGAAGAGGTAAACCTCTTTTTAATTGTATTCTATGATACTAACAGGCATTCATTACACATGGACCTTAAAACAAGATTTGCTCTTGGCTGCTCATAATTGTATTTCTACAGCAGTTTAAACCGTTGGCACCTGCAATTGCTAGCAGGCCTGAGCTAAGAATTTCTATTATCCCAGTTTTAAGGGTTACATTTAAAATAAAACTCAGAGGGGCAAAACATTACATACACACATATTTACACAAATTAAATACTATGCACAAGTCAATACCTTCTGCACACAAACTACATTAAACTCAATTAGCCCTAAGCAAAACTATAGGAAGCAGGTTTTCTGTGAACCAACAGAGCTGTTTTGTATAATAAAGAATATAAAAGTTGCTAGTTTACAGAGTTCTGCAAAACTGTCAATAAACGTTTTTAAAAGGTCATTATCAATACTTATTTCTAAATTAATTAATGTAAATGAAATTAACCTAAAGCAATCCAACACAAGGAATTTATATACAAATAACCCATGACTTCTGGCTTGTAATAAAAAAGTGCTTTTGAAGCATGTATATGGTGTCTGAGACTTTTCCAGAAGGATATTCCTGACTCTGAGCCACGAAATAGTCACCAAAGTAAAGTACAATGTCCTTCTTGTTATGGTTTCCTACTTGATTATGACCAAAATTAAATTATACAAATATTTCACTAAATATCTTCTCAAACCTTATAAATATTAATATGAACTCAATCTCCTATGTGCTCAGCATTTAAAAATCCATTTAAAAATCTTGGAAACTAATTTAAGATTTCCATCTAGAATACAAATTAGCAAGTCCTCTTCCTAGCTCTGTTTTGCTCAGCACCCATATCTGCACATTTAGTGCTGAATGTCAGTCAGTAGCACTTAAAGATGATGAATATTAAAAGCATGCTTCTGCCTGCTAACGTATTAGAACTTGGCAACCACTGCATTTGTCATAAGCTGTGTTTTCAGTGAACAAACTACTGCTTTTAAAACACCAAAGCATTCTGTAAATTCCCAAATTGTGAAAAGGGTACACAGAGGGTGAAATTTTATTATTAAATGCATCAGCTGAGAGGAATGCATAAAATTAAAATCTTTTTTTAAAACTTACCACCCTACAGTACCACTTGGCTATACTTCCTAAAACATTTGCTTCAGGACTGCATCTGAACAATGAATAATAATGCCTGCAAGTATTAATTGAACAGGCATTCTGTGCGGGCACCGAGCTAAGCATTTTACATACATACACCGCTGTTTTTATATACATGCTATCCTCTCTACACACCATCTTTGTATACGTACAGTGTTATTTGCATACACGCATGCTATATTTACATACACAAAGCATCGCATTTTCTACCCCATGAGGTAAGATGTTGTTATCTCCAGGGAGGCTAGACGACTGACTTATTTTTTAAAAGTATTGCTAAATTTGCCAAGTCACAGAATGTTAACATAAAAAACAGTGTTCATTAGTGTTTACCTCATGATTTTCAATAAAAATTAAGGTCTTAAGGGTTAAAAATTCCAATATGGAATTAAAGCAACAAGAAATAAGGATAATAATTTCAAATGCAAAGAAAGGAGGATGTAGGTTTTTAGTTGGGGGTGGGGAGCGATAAGAAATGAGAATGCATTTTTGTTCTGAGGTGTGGGGTGGGGAATAAATTTATCCCAAAGAAAGGCTAATTATTTCAAAACGGGAAAGAGAAAAAAAACATGGGACAAAATCTGAATGTAAAAAATAAAGTTGTAGGTTTGTGGAAAAGGCATCCTTGGAAAGGAATTTTAATGTGTAGTCAAGCTAGCTAAGATTAGACTAAATCTAATTAAGTTAAATGAATTTTAATATCAAAAATAAGCTGGTGTAAAATTAGAATGTGGTTTTCTGTTAAAATTTAGGACAAATTTTCTTGAACCATTGGTCTGCTCTTGATAAGAGATTATAAAAGGTTTTTCTTTACCTTTTAAAGTAACCTGCCTATAAAACAAAGAATTTATGTCTTGCCAAAATGATTCCTTCTGTCTTTATCAGGTCTTTAATTACTTAAGAAAAAAAAAAAAAAAAACCTGAGTCTTCTTTATTAAAAGTGCTAACTTTTTTGTTTGTTCTGCTTTTTAAACAACTGTTTACCTTTATTTGCCTGCAAAGTCTCTGTCACTGTGGTTATTAAAGAGATAACTAAGTATTGTTTCACAATAACCTATGATCCTATCTGACCAAGTATTTTAACTTCTTTGATGTTTTTGGCTAAGTTCTCAAAACTAAATTCTAAATAGTCTTTTTGACCTTAAACTAACTTTGGGATGTTCCAGAGGGTCCCCAAAACATCCCAAAAGATGTGTTCTCTCTCGCTCTTTCTCTCCTTAAAAAAAGATCTTAAACCAAATTAGGCTTTTTTGAGGAGTTCAATTATACGGGAAATATTATCAGATGAAAAGTAATACTAAGACTTCATCATGTTGTATTGAGGTATATGTTATAAATATTCTACAAATTGTATGAAATTCCTAGAAATCTAATATGTCCTGCTATAATATTATCAGTCACAATTCTGGTTATTATCTCAAAATGTTATGTGTTGCAGAAATAAACAAATTTCCTTGTCAACTGCATTGTAATGAACTCCCATCAGATCTTTAATCATGGCCATTTTTAAGACTTTTGTCATTCACACATAGTTATTGTTCTCCTCGGATGCTTCTGTAAGATTGTTTCCAAAAGTGCTCTATCTTCCACCAGACTCATGGAAAGTACTACAGAATACAGGTCCCTGATAATTTTAAATTCAAAAACAAACAATCCCCCCCAAACTGGGTAAGAATTTTCTGAACTAATGGGAAACTAGATTCAAGCAAAAGAAATATTAATTAGAGGATGATTATATAATTTTTTATGATTTTTTAAGACATGGATTTTTCCAGAGTTAAAGAAGCCTTTCTTCCTCTTCTCTCTTAAGCTACCTAGGACTTAGAACAATTTGATAAAATACACCTTTGTGAACAAAGACAAAGCCTTTATCTTCTTCTCTCTACATGATCCCTCTGGAATTCAGAAACTCAGTGAGTATTCTAATTTTCATGGCAATATTGGTATTTACATAAGTTAACTAAGAATCTGTTCTCCTTGTAACAGGATGCAATTGGAAATACTGCTTATATTAGCAAGGCTTTGACTAGAATGTAATATCTAGAGATATATAAAGACTCAGATATGACCAGACAGCTTTAAGGAACTCAGGTTGACTTAATGGAGCCAAAAAAGTCCCTTGGAGAAATAGGCCCTGTACTGTATATACAGAGTTCCCAGCAGCATTACCAGGTGAGTAAGGATGCTCACTTCCTGGCAGGCATAAGGATCTCAGGATATAACAGAGGCCTTGAGAAAAACAATTAGCTCAAATATGTAAGTACTGCAGGTGAAGTCTGAAGGCTAGAATGTGACATGGCTGGCTCCTAGGCTTAAGAGGCTTTGACAAGTCCAATCAAAGATTCCTTATAAAAAGTTCCAATGAAGCAGATTAAAAGATTCTATATGGGGGCCCTGGGTGGCTCAGTCAGTTAAGCATCTGCCTTTGGATCAGGTCATGATCCCAGGGTCCTGGAACTGAGCCCCTGCATTGGGCTCCCTGCTCAGTGGGGAGCCTGCTTCTCCCTCTGCCCCTCCCCCTGCTCATTTATATGCCCCCTCTTTCTCATAAATAAATAAATCTTTTTTTAAAGGTGCCTGTGACTCAGTGGACTGGTTAAACATCTGCCTTTGGCTCAGATCATGATCTCAGGGTCCTGGGATCAAGCACTCATCAAGCTTGCTGCTTAGCAGGTTGTCTGCTTCTCCCTCTCTTTCTTGATTACGCTCTATCTCTGTTATTATCTCTCTATCTCAAATAAATAAATAAATCTTCAAAAATAAATAAATAAAAGATTCTGTATGGTCAATCATTACCTTTGCTGTTTATTGAGACTAGACTTATTTTGCAAACAAATTTGTCTTACTCTGATTACCTCTGGTGAAAATGTGGGTAACTGTATGAAGCTAAAATCTGTAACATACCTGTGTAGATATCAAATTTTAGTCCTGTTCGTTGTCTTGCAGTTTGTGTTTTCCACCTGTGAGTTGAACTAGAACCCGAATTTTTCTAGTTTTGTCTACTAACTTGTGACATCAATACAAACAAACACTTCCAGTTTTTCTTCCACCTTTCTGACCTTGGAATCACTGAAAACTAAAACTGTCTTTTTTCTGAAGCCATGAAGGGTGAAGCTGAACTTAATATAAACATGAAAATCACAACGGTTCATATATGTCTTCATGCCTGTTGCTAAATACACCACGCAGAAAGTTCATGAGAGGCATTCAAACTACAAACCAGGAAAATCTGTCCAATTACCTCCACCTGCCCTCACTCTGAAGATGCTTTGAGTCTGACATCTATAAATTTTCTCCAGTGGCTACCTTCAGGACTCAAACTGGTTTATAGTTTGCTCTAATCATGACCCACCCTTTTTCTTTTGTTTCTCTAGAAGTGCCTCTTATTAAACACCTGAGTGTTTATGTAATATAGACCTAACTTTGGGAGCCTACCTGGATCACTGCCTCCTAAAATGAGTCACAACTGTTCTCAGGACTAAGAGAGAAATTCAGTGACATACGAAGCACTCTGCTACTCAGCTGCTAACCTGATTCTGCTTGCTATAGTCATTGGCTCAGCTTTTAATATATGAAACTTCCAGGAAGTTTCAGACAGAAGTGATGGGGTTCAGGGCAGGCTGCCCCAAGATATGCCACTCCGGCATACTGATTATTTTATATTTAAGCTACTTAAACAGCCAGTGCACACAAAGGACATTCTGACCCTCCCTCTGTCCTCCTGAAAGCAGAAAATAAAGCTTGTGTACGAAAGGTACCCTCCCTGTATAGGAAGGAAAAAGATACCCTTATCACCAGAGATAGTCAATTCAGAACTGGGAAAGCTCTAGAAATAAACCCTGTTACTTCACTAATTTACTACCCTAGGCCCAAACCTCTTGTCAATTCTTCATGAGTTCATTGTTGTTTTAATTTTTTTAAAGATTTTATTCATTTATTTGACAGAGAGAGAGAGAGAGCGAGAGAGAGTGAGCACACAAGCAGGGGGAGCAGCAGGCAAAGGGAGAGGAAGAAGCTGACTCCCCGTTGAGCAAGGAGCCATAAGTGGGGCTCAATCCCAGGACCCTGAGCTCTCCAGGCACCCCCACTGTTGTTTTGTTTAAAAGGTAGAAAAGAGCTGCTTGCTTTGATCACTTCTTGGGAGTCTTATTTCAATGAGTTCTGACACATGCAAAACTAAAATTGGTTTTTTTCCCCCCTCCTATTAATCTGTCTCAGGTCAGTTTCATTATTAGGCCAAATAATGTAGAAGGGAAGAAAGGAAAAGTTTTCCTCCCCTACGAAGCATAAGCAAATGAAAGGTAGACCACGGAACTCCAACTCAGGTCTATCCTGCCAATCCCCTACACACTACTCGGCAGCCAATTTTCTGGCATATAAAACTTCCTAAAGGGTTGACATTTCCAGGACACTACTTTCTCTATTGGGTCCAGGGGCTTCATATCTACTTATTTTACACTGGCATTAAGAAAGCCTTCTCATATACAAATCCTGTTTCTGCAAGGATTCATTCATCCAGAAGACTGAACAAAACTGCACCTTTGATTAGAATATAGAAGAGATTATTAATTTAATGTAAAACGGCTTGTCAGGATCACTTGACTTAGCATATGGAAAACTAGCTAGTTTACTCTGTCAAATCTCTGCACAACATACCTGTTTCATAACCAACTGCCTGGAAGGTAGAAATTTAATGGTGATCAGAACTGGGCTCAGCAGCCAGGGTTCACAGAGCTACCTGCTACCAGCCATGTCACCAAGCCGGAATACCCTCCCCTGTGTAAAATGAAGATGTTAGGACCCAGTTCATAGATTACAGAAGAAATTAAATGAAATGATGCATATAGAGTATAGGACATGTAGTATGCAATAAATGTTAGCTGTTGTCTTTCTTGGAGTGTCAGGTTTTATCAAAATATCTTTACTACTCTCCATGGATCCTACATGGTTGTTTAATTTGTCTATTAAGAACTGTCTTACACTCAATAAGTATTTTTTCTACTCAATTTTATGCCATCAGCTCCACAGCTCTCCAAATCATTCTAAATTATCCTTCTGTTTCCCTGGGCTTAGAGAGATTCAAATTCTTTTTCAAAATTATATACTAAGATCTTCTCTGTGAGCTGATTTTTCTGGCTGCTTAATCACTTCTGTTGACCTCTGATTTTCTACCAGATTGGCCAAATCTTTCTGATATGATGACATCTAGAACAATCTGAATTAACCTTTTGAGAGGCTAAAAATTAGGACTTATTTAAATTCTGATTTCTGCCTTCCCCAGCACTTATCAACATGTTCATTACTGCAAGCTAATCTCAACACTTCCTCCATGTCGTCCTTCGTGACAGATGTTTTGTCCAGATTTCACAGTCCATTTTTTTTTTATCTCCCTCTCTTATTACAAGGGAGAAACAGTGCAATTACTTCTAAAGTTGTTGTTTGTAGATGAAATTACATTTTTGAAATATATACTTAGTTAATTTTTATAGATCTTCATTCACCCCTTTGAGAAATATCTCTTTGTGACTTACTAGGTGGATCATACACTTTTGCAATAACAAAAGGATATTTAGGTGCTGGATTCTGTTGTTTGCCGAGGTCACACACAAGTTGCTTGAAAGGGATATTTAAGATTCTTAAGAGTCAAATTAATTTCATATTATTTGGAAATACATATATATTTCCATTTCCAAATTTAATCTCTGGAAAAATAAGACAAATGTGAGTCTGCAGGCAAAGGAAAGAAATATGGAACTACTGTTTTATCTATAGTTAGATGGAGTTGTTTTTTATTCTTGTTTTCTGTACTGACTTTTATAGGCATCCTGTTTCTTCTACTAAACCTTTTTATACATCTGAAAACACTATGTATCTACTCTTGATGCAACCTCAAAAGATTAGTCTCCTTTTAATGAAAAATTAATAATTTAGCACTTTTACTTCCTTTTTTCTACCTACCCGTTTTCCACTTTGTTAAATAACAAAAATTCAACTGAGTAAATTTTAAAGATCTCACTGGCTTTTATTAAGCAATTCATAAATCAAGCAACATCCTATCTAGCAAGTAGAGGGGAGCTTCAAAGGGCTACAGAGAGGGAAAGGTTTTTAGAGGTAGAAAGACAGTGGGGGGAAAGAAAGGAAATTATTAGCAAAGAATCCACTATTTTAGGCAAAGTTGAACTAAAGGGGTCTATCAGTAAATTTCCTAGTGCTGACCAGGAAATTCTTGTGTTGACCAATAAAGGTTATATTTTGGGGAGATTGGAACTGTATTAGGTTAAGGTTCCAAGTCAGTAAACCAAGACGTATGATGTAACCTAAGTGATGCCATTTTGGGCTGTGGTTTTCTGACAAGTTAAAGAATAACAACAGAATATTTTTTGGGTTGATATGTAATTGGAAGTTATGCCTAGAATGTCATGTGGCATATCAATAGCTAAGATCAGGAATCTTAGATCTGAAAAATGTCCCTCCAACAATTATCATATTTGGTCCATTTGTTTTGCTCTATCTTCCTCAAATATTTCACACCTAGTCTGATCTGTGTCTTTCTTGGCTTCTCAGTTACATTTAGGGCATTTTCCTGAAATTTATTTTCTATCATGGCTGGGTTTTCTTTTTCTTAAAGATTTTATTTATTTGTGAGAGACACAGAGAAAGGCAGAGATATAGGTAGAGGGAGAAGCTGGCTCCCTCTTGGGAGCCAGATGTGGAACTTGATCCCAGGACCCGAGGATCATGACCTGAGCCAAAGGAAGACGTTGCTCAACCAGTGAGCCACTCAAGTTATCCTTTGGCTGGGTTTTCTAAGTAAAGTCTTCTTTTTTATTATTTACCATGATGATTTATTTTACTTATTATAGTTTTCATTTCATTATACCTATTCTAAAATTCTCATTTACTAGATGCACCCTCTCTTTATGTATCTCATTGAGTTTACAAAGTAGAGCTTTGCTTACAGTTTGTTTCATAAAGCAAATCTGTTTATGATTTTGCTGCAGATTCCTACAACTTATTCGCTTCAGAACGTTTAATTTTTGTTTTCGTTATGCATCTATAATAGGTGGTTTGGTTTGTTTTTCACATCCTTGAGCTTGGTTTGTTGACCTTGGTCTTCAATGCTTACCATACTTGAGGTCTGCTTTATTTTTTTTTAAGATTTTATTTATTTATTCATGAGAGCCAGAGAGAGAGAGAGAGAGAGAGAGGGAGAGGCAGAGATATAGGCAGAGAGAAAAGCAGTCTCTACACAGGGAACCTGATGTGGGAATCGATCCTGGGACCCCAGGATCATGCTCTGGGCTGAAGGCAGGCGCCAAACTGCTGAGCCACCCAGGCATCCCTGAGGTTTGCTTAAAATTGCTTTACCAGTAATTGGGTCTCATTAATGATTTGACAAATCTCTTCCATGCTTACCATGTACTAGCAATTGCATAAGATGCTGGAGATTCAATGAAAAGGAACACACCACCACTCCAACTCTTCCTTATCTGTCCTTGTGGAGCTTCCTATTGGGGAAGACAAACAAAACCTACACTAATGACAAGAAAGGGGGGCGAAGGATGATTGGTAGCAGGCACAGATTCTGGTGCTTGACTTCCAAGCACCCAAGGTCACAGCCCAAGCCAGGACCTGGGTGGGAGCCAGAAGTCTGTTCAATAAGAACAGTCTCCATTCACTACCCTACACCTCACAAACAACTGAGTACATTAGGGAAGGAGTAGGTATTTGCAAAAGAAATTAGTAGCACTGGAGAGGAACAAAGGGAATGGAGGCCAGTATAAGGAGAGTAGGATTCCATCCATGACTAGAGGTAGAAAATGGGGGAAAGAAGGGTAGGGATCACATCACTTTGGGAAGGGGTTGCTGAAGAAGGGGTAATTCCTTTTTTTTTTTTTAAGATTTATTTATTTTAGAGAGACAGCACAAGTGTGTAAGCAGGAGAGAGAGAGAGGGAGATAATCTCCAACAGACTCCAGGCTAAGTGCAGAGTCTGACATGGGGCTTGATCTCATGACACTGAGATCAGGACCCTGAGCTCATGACCTGAGCCAACAAAACCAAGAGTCAGATGCTTAACAGACTGCGCCCACCCCCACCCCCAGGCGCCCCAAAGGGGCAACTCTTAATCTGGTTTCAACCACAGGCAAGAATAAAAACTCCTTCCAAAAAACGACAATGAGCTCAACGCCTGATGCTCATTGTAGTTCTTTCTGGGGATTTGTTTCCTTTTCAGACAATTTCATGTGTATTTTAGAGGAAATAAAGAAGACATTGTTCACAGCACTTCCAGTCACTTTACTACATTCTTAGGAGTCGGGGGTTCAATCTCAAATGAAACTTCTCACTAACATTTTGTTCAGTTATTTACGCCCTCTAAACAATGAGCATCTTTAGGCAAAGACTTCCTAGCCCATCCAACTAAACAAAAGAGCCTCCCCTACAGCACACAGACTCTCATTTCCATTCCGAAAGCCCCGCAGGCATATCTGTGAAGCTTGCCTTCATAACACTCATTTAATTTTAAATTAAATTAAGGGCGCAAAAGGTAAACACATTGTTTAGTTTATTCCAAGTAATGTCCTAAACTTACGATTTCAATAGTTCTCCGACCAACTGATGACTCCTACTACAATAAAGAATTCATGAACCATGGAGCCAACTGACAAAAATTAAATAAATAAATATCACTCACAGTTTAGAAGAAAAAGCATTTGCATAGTCCAGTTCCTAACTTGCAAATGGTATAAATATCTGGGGGAAATTCCCATCAAGATTTTTAGCATGTCTAGAACCTATGAGGAAAAAACTGGGTTTTCTTCCCCCCATAAAAGCACACCAAGTTAGGAAGACCCCAGATTTCTGAGTCATCCGTTGACACACGTAACAAATATTCATGTAGGCAAAGCTAGCGGAAACAATACGGTGAAATGGAAATGAAATACTGATCTGTTTTTCTTCAGCATAGTTCTAAGCTTTCCCATGGGGGGAGGGAGAAGCATTATTTGATAGGTTCCTTTATGCAACATATATTTATTGATCTGAT
Organism: Canis lupus baileyi; assembly: GCF_048164855.1. Taxonomy (NCBI): domain Eukaryota; kingdom Metazoa; phylum Chordata; class Mammalia; order Carnivora; family Canidae; genus Canis; species Canis lupus. The sequence goes on from NC_132840.1 coordinate 71,098,055, forward strand.
GGCCCCAGTTTTTGTGAGGTTTTCTAACAATGTCCAGCTGCCTGATAAGGGGAAGGAGGTGGGGGGGGGGGCGGGTAGGGGCGATAATAGGGAAGAACCTTGGCTGGAAATTACCGAAGAACACAGTAAGGAAAGCTACAGAAAATCGACATTACTAAGCCATCTTATTATTTCTGAGCTGGGCACACAGGCAGGATCCTCTCCCCCCACCACCCCCCACCAGAAAACAAGAAGAGAACAAGGGATGGCATCAAGGAGGAGAGAAAACAGCAGGCTCACGAGAAAAGAGGGGATGGGCAGGAAGAAGTTAGGACTTCAAAAAAGGAGACTAATAGAGTTTGAAATATTGAAAGTGGAGCAGATCTATTAGGTGTGGCATGTGTGTGCACAGCTGAAGTGGAATGAAGATGAAGGTCATCTTAGTTGAGGGAGGAGAACTGTGAGATCTGGTATTAGCAAAGTCATCAAAGGGATGCTATCCTTCAGGGGGGCCCTGTGTAGAATGGCAGAGGAAAATGTGAGACTCTCTTGAAGCAACCGAGACTCCTGAATTGGTACCGTGGAGGCAAGTTGGGGCTGGGATAGTGGAGAGGTACTTAAAGTTTGGTTGGCATTTACACACGCTTGGTAAAGTATCAATTTCCATTTCTAAGAATGGGGGGAGATTATAGAGTTGATAAGGGAGCACCCTTCAAGCCATCCTTGGCCTGGAGCCCCCACTGATTCGAAGGCAGATTACAGTGGTGTCTGATTTGTGCAAATTTCATGAATTTAAGGTCACACTGAAATAACGGGAGTAATCTGAGTGTGAAAAAAGTCAAGAAATATATTTGATCCCTATTTCTCTACTCAGGAATAGAGAGAATTTTTTGATAAGTGATGTTCCTTGGCCACTCTCGGATTTTCCCTGGGTTCCCTAAGACCATCACTCGAGCTCACAGAACACTGGCTGATGATATCTCCACAATTGTCTACACGAGCACTGCTAGGGAAGGCACACTTCTCCCTTCTGGGTTCTTTTGTCTGGCTTAATGATGAAGTTGACATAAAACTGATTTACAGGAGGAAATTTTAATTTCATTGCTAAGGGAAACCCAAAGACATGAGGGTTCTTCCCAAGCAATTGACGCTTCTGTGCCATCTTGAGCTAAGGACAAGGGGGCAGAGGATGGGTCTGGGCTTCAAGGAGGAGGAAGACAATTCATAGGAAGATTCGAAGAGCAATGTTTGGTAAACAAGAGCTCCTCACTGGAGCAGAGACAATGGAACACAAGAGGACTTCGCACAAACAAGCCCTGCAGCACCCCCCAGCTCCCCATACCTGGCTCTCTTCCTGCACCAGGCCCTGGGTGAAATTCTGAGAGGTAATTCAAAGTGAGGCAAGAAGCTCCTTCTGGGTTCTCTAGGTCCCCAACTGTCCAATAGCCACACATCAAAGTGGTGTACTCCAGGGTGGCCTGCCCAGAACCCCATCACTTCTTCGCTTCTCATCATGCACACAGAGCACTCACCTCACCAGTCCCGGACCAGCACACATGTCAGATTGCTTACTGGTCCTTCCCTCTGGATGCCCCACTAGTGCTTCTAAATCAACACAGCTAAAACTCAGTTTATAATGTCCGTGCTTCCATTCACTTAAGCAAGCCAGAAAGTCATCTTCAAAAATTGCCTTTCTTCCCCTTATCTTCCCCCTCCATTCTCTTCCCTCCAACACCAACTGGTAACCAAATCCAAAGAATTTCAACTCTTGAAAATCCATTGGCTCTTTCCCATCTTCTTCTTCTTCTTCTTTTTTTTTTTTTAAGATTTTATTTATTTATGAGAGACACAGAGAGAAAGAGAGGCAAAGACACAGGCAGAGGAAGAAGCAGGCTCCTCGCAGGGAGCCTGATGTGGGACTTGATCCCCGGTCTGGATCTCCAGGGTCATGCCCTGGACTGAAGGCGGTGCTAAATTGCTGAGCCACCTGGGCTGCCCATCTCTTTCCCAATCTTACTGCCACAGACTTAGATCATGGTTTCTCACCTGATCTTCCAAATGGCCTTCTAACTAGCTTCCCACTCCTCTGAAACATCCCCCATGCTATCACCAGGGCAGTCTCTGTAAGTAACAATCTGATCAGCTCACTTTATGAGTCAAAACCTTCAGTGGTGAAAGGGAATATAGAGAAACGAGAGAAAATGAGTGAAAATATCAGTGAGGGTGACAAAACATGAGAGTCCCCTAATCTGGGAAATGAATAAGGGGTAGTGGAAGGGGAGGTGGGCAGGGGGCTGGGGTGACTGGGTGATGGGCACTGAGGGGGGCACTTGGCGGGATGAGCACTGGGTGATATTCTATATGCTGTTAAATTGAACTCCAATAAAATTTTTTTAATAAAATCTAATTTATCTGGTATGAATAAAAAAAAAAACCCTTCAGTGGCTCCCTGTGCCTACACGGATGAAACTGAAAATCATTTCAGCTCAGAGTCATGCTCTTTTTTAAAAAAAAAAGGGAGGGAGAAGGAAGTGGGCAGGGAGAGAGAATCCCTGCCATGTCTCCCTCAGAACTATTGGGAGGGTCAAATAAAAATGTATGTAGAAGCACTCTGAAGACTATAAAGCAGCATCCAGTGCTTCTTAGTCTTTATGGGGTCACAGTTTCTTTGGAGAGTCTGGTAAAACCTCTAGTTTTCTCCAAAACACCAGCACACACATCTCCCTATGTGTAAAATCTGGCAACCAGTTTCAGAGCACCCGTGGATGCTCAAAGACAATCCCAATTAAGAATTTACTTAGGTATTTATTATTTTCACGTTGGTACACAGAACTCGAGTCAGCATCATCCAGCTAGCATTTCCAGCCTCACAAACAAGCAAGTGGCTCTCCTGTGGGCAGTCTGATTATTCATGCAGATGTCTAAAATATTCATCAGCAGGGTCACTGGGCACATCGTGAATCTAGGCAGAAAATTAGTACAGTAGTTAGAGTGGAGGGCTCATTTCATCTGAGCGCAGCTGTCCCTCCACACATAACTGTTTGAAAAGAACAGGTTATTTTGAAAACAATCAGTTGAATTGAGTAAAAAAAAAAAAACTGGCCAGTGGGCCTTCCTCTAACTGAATGAAAATGAAGCGAGGTTCCTTCCTTTTCACATAGTTCATCGATGCAAAAACAGGCCCACTGAAGCTATTCCATAGCATAAATGTTCATTATTCATGAGCCTGTTTTTTTGCAGCTGCATCTTCCAGCACTGGGCTCATTCTTTTTGTCTATATGTCCTTCTGCATGTTTGGGCCTATTTACATTGTGTTTGAGTTCTCAGGGTTCTAGAAGGTAAGGAACTCTACTTACTCTGTATGTTTGCACAGAACACATCACACAGGATCTTGCCACAATATAGTACCTGAGGGCAGCAAATCCAGTTTGTCACCAGACCATGCACACAAAATCCTCACCAAAAAAACCCCCCAAAACAAAAATGATCACATTCCCCTTCAGAAGACTATGATAACCAGAGTTTGTATTACTGACCAAAAACTGAACCTTAATTACAGGTAATAAGGACATGCCACCAAAGTATACAACACTGCCATAAACATCTATCAGCATTGCAGGTAATAAACACCGATTTTACAGCATGGAACATCACATAAGAGGGGGCTCTGTCTACTAGGATACACACATAATGAAACCAAAACCAAAATGTATTCTTACCCTGAGAACATAAGCCTAAAACCAATGTTAGCCTTTGAAAATAACCACTTCATCAGCTGTTCTTTGCTTATGTCCTGAAAATTAGTGTTTTGGGCACACATATCTTAAGACATATCCCTTAGAAATATGAAAGTAGGTCTTTTATTATGATCAATTTCCAAAAAGCAGTCATTCTAAAGCATTGCCAGGGCCTTAAAGTCAAGTTCTTCAAAAATACCTGCATTTCCCTTTTTTGTCACGAGATGGCAACATGATGCATTGGTAAACCATAAAAACCGTTAAGTATTTATTTATCACTTTAGAAGTGAAGTTCTCAAACTTCATGATGTCAGGATGCTTTAAAAGCCCTTAAAAGTTATTGAGGACCCCAAAGAGCTTCTGTTTATATGGGTTATATCTGTTAATGTTTATATCAGAAACTAAAATTTAAAACCTTTCATATTTTTATTAACCCACTTAAAATAATAATAAATCCATTACATGTTAATCTAAATAGCATATTTTTGCAAAAAAACCCCACATTTTCCTAAGCAAAACAATCACTGAGAGATTTTTGCAAATCTCTTTAATGTCTGGCTTAATAAAAGACACCTGGGGTGGGGGAATGGGATAACTGGGTGATGGGCATTAAAAAGCACATGATGAGCACTGGGTGTGATACTACATGTTGGCAAACTGAATTTAAATATAAATAAATAAATAAATAAATAAATAAATAAATAAATAAATAAATAAAAAAAACCTGGATTCTTCTGCTTTTCATTCCATCTGTTGTGATATACTGTTCTGATTGAAGCATTTGAAGAAAATCCAGCCTCATGTAGACATGTAGTTGGAAAGGGAGAAGTATTTTCGGATAATTATTGACATTCTTCTTTGATACTATACCAAAACTCAACAAGATATGACAGTCATGCTCAGTTAGAATGTGGCATTGGAAGCCTTATCAAAAAACTTTCATATTCTGCTACGTGAAAATCCACTGGTTTACTTTGCAATTTGAATGGATCTTGAATGCCTATTTTTTTCTTTTCTCTTTTTAAAGATTATATTTATTTATTCATGAGAGACACAGAAAGAGAGAGAGGCAAAGACACAGGCAGAGGGAGAAGCAGCCTCCATGCAGGGAGCCAGATGTGGGACTCGATTCTCCAGAATTATGCCCTGGGCTGAAGGCTGCGCTAAACCGCTGAGCCACCAGGGCCGCTCCCCCACTCCCCCGCTTTTTTTTTTTTTTTTTTTTTTTTTGACATGATGTATTGGTTATTTGCAAAACAGTTCACTGGGTTCTGGAGACCTTCCAAATGTGGACACATCTCACTATTACAAAAATAAATAAATCACATTCATAAGTATCGCCACCAACCCTGTCAGAAAAGCCTTTAAGTATTAAGGAAGCTGTTAAGCTCACAGTAGAGGATACATGTTTCCTAAAATTCTTATTTTCATTTAAAAGAATTTTATCATCTACAATAAACGCTGTCCCTCGTATCTCTTAGGCTTGCTTTATTTTCAAAAAAAAATTTTTTTTTAAATAATGCTTATTACCCAAGTCTGAAGAACCTTAGTTTGTTAATGGTTCTGTCAAGTAAAAATGGCGTTCCATGAAGCATTCAAATAGTTGAGCTTGTACTCAATGTCACAAGGACTCTTCTTTGAGACATCATACTTTGGCTGGCCGAGAATTAAGTACTTTGCATGTACTTCCCCTTTCATCACAGGGACTATTCAAATGATCCATACTCGGGTCAAGACTGAATAAATTTAACAATTTCTACTGCTGCATCAGGGCCTTATTCCAAGTACAAGAATATGATTTCTAGGACAGTTTGGTGCCAACTGACTTGATCCAGGCTACGGTGCCAGCAATTTTACTCATTGCTTTTGTGCCACCAGTAGAAACACACTGAAAAAGGCAGAGGACATCTTGGTACTATGAGAAAAGTTTCAAATTCATGGATTTCCTGAGTTGTTTTTTTTTTTTTTAAGATTTTATTTACTTATTCATAAGAGATACACAGAGAGAGGCAGAGACACAGGCAGAGGGAGGGAGAAGCAGGCTCCATGCAGGGAACCCGACTTGGGACTCTATCCGGGGTCTCTAGGATCATGCCCTGGGCTGTAGGCAGTGCCAAACCGCTGAGCCACCCAGGTGTTCCTCTGAAAGAATCTTTGAGCTCTCAGGACACCCATGGACCACACTTTGAGAATCACACTTCAGGGTTAATAAAAGACTTTCAAGTAGAGTATTTCCTTCAGTCCTAAATATTTGGGAAATACACAGGGTAAGTATCCTGACTCCCCCATCTTGAGACTCAAGAATATGAAATTATTCACTCAAGATCACACAAGCTAGCAAACAGCACAGAGGAAACTCATCTTGGGGTTTCGTTCAGTCTGTATTCTTTCCACTGTATTACGTTGCATGGAAAATTGAAATGGATTTATGTCAGCATTTAAAAATAAATCTAAGTGGCAGGGGAGGCCTGGGTGGCTCAGCGGTTTAGCACCGCCTTCAGCCCAGGGCGTGATCCTGGAAACCTGGGATCGAGTCCCACGTCGGGCTCCCTGCATGGAGCCTGCTTCTCCCTCTGTCTGTGTCTCTGCCTCTCTCTCTCTCTCTCTCTCTTTCTCTCTCTGTGTTTCTCGTGAATAAATTAAAATAAATTTAAATAAACATAAATAAATAAAACTAACTGGCAGATTTGGAGGAAAAGGAGAACCAGAATTGGGGGGCAGGAAAACCTTTATTACTAAAGTGCTTGGTTAAGGCCCTATTCAGTTTTCTCATTAACTCTTCAATTACACCTATTCTTTTGGCTTCTGACCTTAAAATTTTAAAATACAATAATTGGGGCCAAACATGAATTCAGTAGACACCAAATTTAAGTCGTCTCCTGATATGCAAGCTCACGATCTAGTCCATTTCTATAAGGATTGCTAGAGATCTTAAAACCTTAATTAGAAGCTCTATCATTTCATAGCAGTGAGGTGACAACTAAGTGTGTGCATGTTTCTCCAACTTTCTCTTAAGAAGTAGAGCACTAAATAGTTAACATTTTACACAGGGGGAAAAAATTGAAGTTCCTCTATCTGGTTGAAACACTAATATTTAGGGCTCATGTTATTAACACTAAATAGTCATTACATGCTTGAATGTTTAGTTTTTATTATTACTATTATTATTATTCATCTCTACATCCAACGTGGGCCTCAAACTCATGACCCCAAGATCAAGAGTCAAATGCTCTTCCGATTGAGCCAGGCAGGCACCCCCCCATGTTTGAATTTTTAAGGCTTTTAAATATATTATCTCATTTTATCTGTAAAATTGCAAAGATGCCACCTTCCTATTATCACCCTTCTACAGATGAGGCAATTGCGATTCAGAAAACTCACTTATCCACTAAAACAGCGAGTAAGTTGGGCAGCCCAGGTGGCTCAGTGGCTTAGCACCGCCTTCAGCCCAGGGCATGATCCCGGAGACCCAGGATCAAGTCCCATGTCAGGCTCCCGGCATGGAGCCTGTTTCTCTCTCTGCCTGTGTCTCTGCCTCTCTTTCTCTGTCTTTCGTGAATAAATAAATACAATATTTAAAAAAATAAAAAAATAAAACCGTGAGTAAGTAGCTAAGTTTAAAACCAAATCTGTCTAAACCTGATTTGATGAAGAAGTTCCTGGTTTCTGTCTTTTTTTCAGGGTTTCCAGGAGTTCCTCGAAGCTTTGATCTGCACCTGCCACCAGAGCCTTGATGATGTTCACCAGTTAGGGAGCTTCCTATTGAGATTTAGTTGGTAGAATCAATGCTTGAGACATAAAGTTAATTTGATGTGCTGTAGACATTCAACCTCACAGTTAACAAATTTCATTCTTCCCATATAATTGATTCTCTCTCTAGCTTACCAACTTGCTATTCAATTATTTCTCAACATAAAACTGTCTTTTGAGGACCTGCCTTTCATATTTCTATGAATGTTTTTTCCCTCAGGACTGGAGGCAGGCATTCTTGTCTCCTTATCCGTCTCTCCCTTGGCTCCTTACTAATGTTCCCTCTTAATGCTACTTAGCCTTTTGGAGGCATTTGTTACATCCTCCCAACTAAGTTGTAATATCTTTTTGCCTTCTTCCCCACAATTTCTAACACAATACTATATAGATAAACCAAACGCCCACAAATGTTGTTCATAACACCCCATGGAGTTGCAATAATGATTTATTAAAATCTATTTCTTAAGGAACCTATAACAGATAAACATGTTCTAAGAGGGTCATGCTGGTGCTTCTAGCAATAACTCAGCTCAGGGATAACCAGAGAAAAATAATTACCATTACTGAACTGAGGGTGAACTTAGAAGTCCTGCTTCCAGAGACTGGTCAGAAATAACGTACGCTCACGAAGCTGGTGGCATACCGACCAGCCAGGAATAGATTGTAAGATCTTGGGTTATAAAACACAGGTCTGAAAGAATGGTTCTTCTGAAGGAGTGAATGACTGGATTGGGAGAAAGCCCACACTTGTACAAATGCCGGAGGAAGGAAGAGAAAGAGGAATGACAACACGAACACTACCATCGTGGCTGCTAACTCATGTACAGTGTCACTATTCGCCAGATGCTTTTCTAAGCACTTGACTTATGTTAACTCATTTAGCACTCACAAAAACCCTAAGAGGTAGGAGCCGTTGTTAACTGCATTTTATAGATGAGAAAATTAAGTCAGAGAAAAATTTAAGTAATTGCCTAAGGATACCCAGTTAGGAAGTAGTAGGGCTAGGATGCAATCAATTCATTCAAACTGTTTAAATATTTGCCTGACACTCCATTACCTAATGTTTATGTCTCAAATTTTAGAGAAATTACCATTTGGAGAAAGATTTAAAGAACTGCTAATATCGAGGCACACACTAGGGCACTCCCTCTGTTTAACCTGGAATTTATTGTCCTTTTAAAGAATATTATAAATCCTTGAACCCAACATGCTTTCAACTAGTATAATCACTTAAGCCCTTTGAAGGTTCCTAGTGACCAATGGCAGCTGCTCAGGAGCAGGAGCACGCTGGGCAGGAAGCACGGTCTCCGCCTGATGCCATAATTGGTCACAGCATCCCTCCTCTGGTCTGTGCCACAGAGCAACTCTCCTTAAATACCACACAATGACATCTCACTCTGCTTTCTCTCTGAATATCCAGATTCCTCAATCTTTCCTTGACATAAAATGGATATTGAGGGGGGAGGAAACTATAAATGATGTCCTCTTTATAAAATCCTGTACCTTCTGTTTTAAAAGAGTTTTGGTCCATCTTTCTGGTCATCTGAGGAGGTTGTGATTAAAAGAGCAAATAAGGGATCCCTGGGTGGCGCAGCGGTTTGGCGCCTGCCTTTGGCCCAGGGCGCGATCCTGGAGACCCGGGATCGAATCCCACATCAGGCTCCCGGTGCATGGAGCCTGCTTCTCCCTCGGCCTATGTCTCTGCCTCTCTCTCTCTCTCTCTCTCTCTCTCTCTCTCTCTCTGTGACTATCATAAATAAATAAAAATTAAAAAAAAATAAAAATAAAAGAGCAAATAATCTAATGACAGTTTCATGGAGCTTTGTCTCACCTGCTTCACAGAGGCCACTTTTACTTTTTGCCTCTTCCCTAATCTTACTTCGGAATTCAGTTTTCATTTTTAACATCTTCCAATTATCCAGTGATGTAGGGCCATGCAAGCAGCTAGTTAGTATCAGAATACAAGGCAATGAAGGAAGGAGCATCAGAACCAAAGCATTAGTAACCATTTGGCAAGTCTCTTAACCATCAAACTAAAGGAATGAATTTCCTTTCACACAACCACACAGGGTAAGTGCATCAAAGTTTTTACTAGAGAGCTCAGGCACTGATCCCTCTTGGGTCAGCTACCTCTCCAATCCAACTAGGAGTCATAATATTTTCATTAAAAAGAGGTACAGAAAAAATATTGGTAAGTACTCTTTTACCTATATTTCCAACAAGATCACTAAACTACCTGAAATCAAATTTAAAAAAAAAAAGATTTTATTTATTTGACAGAGACAGCACACAAGCAGGGGGAGCAGCAGGCTCCCCACTGAGCAGGGAGCCCAATGGGGGCTCAATCCCAGGACCCTGAGATCATGACCTGAACCAATGGCAGACACTTAACCAACTGAGCCACCGAGCTGCCCCGGGGAGAACAAATTTAAAATCAGTCTATCAGGTCTGCTCTTCCTTCCCAAACCAAGGCATCCAAATTATAAAAATGGGATCCCAAACTACCCAATTGTCATAAAAGCAGTGCTCTAGTGTGCCTGCTGAACACTAGAGGACTTCACACATGGTTATTCCTGAGTCCACTCAGATAGGGTATTTCCTCCTCCCTCAATAACTGAAAAATTCTCCTGAGCCTAGTGCCTACTTACAATTCATATCTGACATACCTGAAATGCCTATTAAATAAAAACGAAGATAAAATAACATAGGTTTATGGTTGCAATTTTGCTTTTATGGCATTTGGGTCATATCTAGGATTATCTTACTGCATCTTTGGTCACAAATGCAAGCTCCTTTGTTCCCGTGAGGAGGTACAAAGCCCTTTATGACAATCCTTTTTATAATGTATCTAAGAACTCTCTAACAGCTAGAACTGGCTATACTGAAGAGTTTTTAATGATGAGGCTGATGTAGTTGCTGAAATGTAATAGGATTTTAGGGTAGAGTTGTGGAAAGGAAAAAAATAACAATCATAATACTTATGGAATCATGGGATCTATTAAAAAAAATCAAATTTCCCATAGTCTGAGAGTCACAGAATAAAATAAATTTTCAATCCATGCAAACAGAACAAAACAGTGGTATAACGTCTGCAATATGGAATTTCAAAAATAACATTTATATGCCTACTTAAAAGCTGGTAACCTATCAGTACTCCCCACTACCCCAAAAAAAAAAAAAAAATCATACTAGCTCAAATAAAAAATGTCCAAAGTTACCAGCTCTCAGACTAGACTGGTAGAGAAATCATCTGCATATTCCAAACTACTTTTTTAGATTTATATCCTCCCGGGTCAGAGACAGATAATCATTAATTCATTCAACCAATATTTCTTGAGGATTTTTCTGTGGCTACCCACTAGGTATGTTTTAGTGAGCAGGACAGACTTATCTTCTGATCAATTAAGAGGCCTCCTGCTGGGCTCTAACAAAGCAAAAATAAATAAAAGTTAGTAAATGATCAGTAATGACAACTAACTAGCTTTAATTAATAAGACTTGAAAGCCTTAAAGAGGGTATTTATTCCACCTGCAGAAAATTTAGAGTAAAGTAGAATATAAAATAAACCACAAGATAACCTTTCTATAAGCAAAGCTCTCCACTGAGGAATGTGAGAACGAGAAAATTCTTTGTTTTGCAATTTTCAGTTTGAGTAAGATAACGAAGTTTACAAAGAAACACTGTGCTTTTGCTCAGGAGATAAAACATTAATCTAACTGTTGACCTAGAAATAACATGAAATTATAAATTTGTCACATGAAAGCTTTAAGGAAACAAGCAACCTAAGTAGCTCACAGCATTGGTTAATGGTGGATTCAGTTCCTCTGTGTACTTACCAGTGTGAGGCAGAGAATTATAGAAGGATCCTTTTCTTCCACCATTTTTGACTGCTTTTGAACAGAAATCGAGTAGCAGAACCCCTTTACCTTCTGAAGTTCAAGTCTAACACATGCTGAAATGACTGTCAACTCTCATACATGTAGCTGGAGTCTCAGAGCAATGCAAAATAACCAACATGAACTTAGTCAATTGGGTTGCACATTATTATACAAACTGGGTCAGAATACGATTTACTTCTTGCTTGTCAACATAAATGCTTTAACATCTAATCCAATGTTCTAGACTGAAATTTTTATGAATTCATAAAAAAATACATAGCCAATATAGAAGATCTCCAGTTATACCCATCTACAAAGCAAAAACAAATTATGCCAGCCATTTGTCATAACTGTCAGTAAAGAATAAGTAACAGCTAAAAAGGCTTTAACTTAAGAATTGTGACTACATTAAAATGTCTATACTTGCAAAACCTCGCCATCATACTATAACAAGAGATTAACATTTCTTCAGAGAAGTCAGATTAAAGTAATCATATAGAACCTAGAGACTAAGTTGCAATTTGATGCACTACAGAGTTGCATGTGTATTCTGGCCTAAATCAGTCTTAAGTAATACATGATGTGGTATCAGGTTTCTAAGAGAATTGAGGAAATCCAAAAGAAATTGTCTCTGTCCTGAAGGAGACTAAGGGAAGATGAGGAGAATCTAGGTGGAGAAAAGTGAGTAGAGAGAAGATAAGCTCCTTATTAGTCTCTTAAGTGTTCAAAGCCAATGGCTAGTACACATGCTTAAACCCTATGGCTCCAAAGACAGAAACAACCATATGGCTATGTCAAGAATAACCTTCTCTACCCCCACCTATCAAAATACTATGCATCCTTAATATCCACTTTTGTCACCTGTTTCCTGAAGCCTTGGGTTTCCCTTAGCCAAAATTAACCTCTCCAACTGATGTTTCCCTAGGACTCTGCTCCTTTTCAAAGACATGCATCATGTTGCATACTTTATCATGGTTACGTTTTATCTATTTCTCACACCAGATGATGAGCTCATTACAGATAGAGGAACATCCATCTTTGTATAGCTTACTATGCCTAGATTGGTAAATTTCACCTACAATGAGCTCAATGGAAGTGTCATTTTTTCTTATGTAAAGAAAACTTTATTAAAGACTTTTATTAAAGACATTTTAGAAAGTTAAGAGGAGGCATAGTAGTTCCACTTCTAAGAATTTACCCTAAGGAAACATTCACAAAGACATACAAAGGCTTATGTGCATGGATGTTCATTATAGCATTATTCATAACCATAATGATTATTGTGGTAATAATAAAAACAATTATCATGTATTGTGTCTGTGTTTTAAGTCAAGCATTATGAAAGCACTTTGTCTTACCTTACTTAATTGTCATAGCTGCCTTAGGAGGTAGATATTATTACCTATAAGCTCGGAGAAGGTAAAATATATCCAAAGTCAAACAACTAGTAAGAGATGGGGCTGGACTGTGAACCCAAAAGGTCTGACTCCAAAGTCTGTGCTCTCCCTAGACAGAACTTGCCAGGTACCAAAACATGTTCTAAATACTTTCCCTTCCCATCCCCACATAACCCTCACAGGAATCCTCTGAGGTAAGCACCATTATAATCCCCAATTTACAGATAAGGAAACTGGGGCACAGAGTTTAGGAAACTGATCAAAAATCCCCTAAGTAAGAAATGGTAACCCTTGGATTGAAACCTAGGCAGTCTAGTTATGTTTAACGGTCTTTTCCTACTTAAAAGAGCAAACCACTAGAAATGACCTAAATATTCAAGACTAGTTTAAATATATTTATGAACATATGAACGAAGCAGCAAAATGTGAAGGGCAAAAAGCTGGGAAGTGTCAGTATCTTCCTCTCCAAATTATTCCATCAGATTATGCACATCATTTATCCTTTATTTTTTATACGTAAAGTTCCTACCTGTATCCGATATATTCTAGAAAAGTCAGCATAGAATAACAAAGAAAGCACTCAGAAGAAAAATCACAAGACCTGAATCTCAGACCTAACCGTACCACCTACTATCTCTGTGATGTTGAGCAAAACCTTAACCCAGTTTTGGCTTTCCCTGAGTCCTTGTTTTTTTATTCTGTAACACAAATTCAGACTGAATTTCTTCTAGCATCTGTAGTCTATATAATCTCTGAAATCGCAAAGAAAAGAACCTTCGCTCACACCAACCCTGAAACTACCTGTTAATAAACAGTGTAAAGTCTAGGTAAGACTTTAAAACAAACAAAAAAAAGCTTCAATGGAGTTTTGATAAAATTTAAATGTTGTTCAGCTTGAGCATCCCAAATACTTGCCTGCTCCCGATGCTCATCCCAGATTCACTTCTTGGTCCCTCCCCTTCTGGCAATGTGACCCATGATGTAAAAATGTCCACATTCAGAGTTCAGCACCAACATGGATATGCCAACTCAAGCTGATCTCTACTAATTTACCCCCCATCTTCTCCTGCTTCCCAACCTCCAATAACCAAACTGCAAGAACAAAATCAACTATCCCATCTACCCAAATCATCTCTAGTCCAAAGCTCTGGCACTGATCCCAATCCCAAACTTCAATATCATGGCTCTGTTTACGGGCTATTTCTCCTTCACTTGGAACTGGTTCTAAGTTAGTTCAGCCAGGAATAAGTATCAGCCATCACATACTCATTTGACACCCCGATTCTCCACTTTTGGTTTGTCATTAATTCCTAACACATCTTTGATCCTGTTGTAGATTATGGTCTACTGGGGCAACACACCCATAGAAGAGGTGCCTCTGTCCTCTAACCTCTCATTCACAGAGACATCACTAGGTGACCACAGGATGCCTCCCACAGAGCCCAGACACAACTTCACAATCCTCATCATCGTGGATTCCAAGGGGCCCTGGCCAATGATGAGAGTTGGGATGCAAGATGAAACCCAACTGCCATCCGTGGTGTCCCATTTCGTTGACTGCCACTCTGATACACACCAGTTCTCATACCATGACTGGGCTAGCAAAAGAGCCCTGTAACCAGACTCTGGTACAAATCTCTCCAGTCTATTCTTTACATGATCTCTCTTTCTCCATCTTACTCATCCTCAGTGGTTCCCCATCACCTGTATACAGATAAAATAAAGATATATTCCCCTTTGTCAGGTCTTCAAGAGCCTCTCCAACTTGGCCCCAATCTTCCTCTCCCAGCCTCTCTCAATCCTCTAATAGAGGAGCTTGTCAGCTATTTCTCAGTTTTAGCTTTCTTTCATCTAACAAAATCTCAGACAAAAATCCCAATAAATTAAACCGACACAAACAGCACTGTATAGATGTTGAAATAGGCTCAGGTGGTTCGGCGGCAGCACACCTACTTTGGGGCCCCACAGGTCTGCAGTAGGAGATGAGGCTCTCCCGTAGAAGTGCCAGGAAGGCCTCCTGCCACCATGCAGACCAGGGAACATAGGAATCTAAATGCGAGCCCTAACCAGCCCTGGGTTATAAGCCCTTCTGAGACTACAAAACAAACCAAGGGAAGAACTAATCAAAAGAGCCCAAACACTTAAAAACCAGAATCCAGAGATACACACAGACATCCCCCTCCTCATACATAAATTTAACATGATTTTCCTCTGCTCTGAAAATGTCAGTGCTCAGCAAGGGACAGGACAAGGTTAAGAGAATCTGACAGGAAGGCCTGGATGGAGTTGAAAGCTGAAGTCCTGCAAGTTTATCTACACAAGCAGCACAAGTTCTTCTGGCACATTCCCAGCTCAGCCCATCGCCCTCCAGCTGCATAATAGCAATAATTTTTTTAAACACCCTCATTCTGCCCTACCACATTTCATAACGCGTAAGGCCCAGCTGGATGGTGTGTAGGATTTTGTCAAGCTGTCTTTAATCTTTCGCTTTACCTCCATTCCTAACAACTGAGCTGGCAAGTACTTAAGTGGCTGATGTTTACATCCTGCATGTTTTATTGTTCGTTTCCAGGAAGCACTTTTGTTGATAGAGGCCAGGGGCAGGAGTGCCATTTGTCAGAGCTTAACCGTGGTGCTCCTTACCCAGCTAGGAAACCCTCTTGCTTCACCTCCCAGATGTTCAAGCATTTCTTTACTCAATTATTTTAGTTTGCATTTCAATTTTTTTTTAAATGTACACGCAGCTAACAGTTTATCTGAAAACACAAACCGAAATCATCTTCTTCGCTAGGTTCTCCAAATGTCCTTCATTGTACCACGTACGTCTAAGGATTCAGTTATCTGTTGAGCACTGCCACTGAAACAAACCAGACAACCTCTGATGGACCCTTCTGTTCTTGTGAACCCTGATATATTTTTTAAAGGTCCACTTCCCAGAAATCCTCTGTCTGCAGGCTGTCCAGGACATGGCAGATGTAGTCCTCAGCAAACATCTATAGGTGCTTCAGCATCAACCCTGATGGCCTTCTAACCTCACACTGCCACACCTTGCCACCCATTACATGGCTTGACTCATAGTCTGAAGTTATGTGCTTACAGGCTGTGGAGCAATGTTAGCATGAAAACAACCAAAACAGAATTGGATTAACCTACAGGGGTAAAACTTTAGAATACGTTACAAAACCAACTCTAAATAATTTTAGGAACCTATTGTTGAGAGATATTTCATAAAGCTGCTCTTCTGTTAGGATGAATAGACAGCTGACCGGCATTCTTTCTGGAACTCAACTTTTCCTTGGCTTCTTTGGGATAAATATCAGGGAAAGGCCTAGATTGGGCCAAACAGAGTTGGACTGCCCCCCAGAATACCTCATATGTTGTGCAGGCTTGCCCACAATTGAGTTCTTAGCTTCTTGGGCTTTGTTTGTTGTTAAACTGTTCCAATCTAGAACAGTGACCATTCCTAGCAACACCTGCTAGCGACCTGCCTGAATTAATTCCTTCTACCCAATCAGATTAAGTATGGGCCTACTAAAGAATAAGACCATACATTGTCAAGAAAGAATTATCTATTGATTTATTCAAAAAGTCAAAGACAGAATGAAATGGATGGCATTTCAACAAAATGAGTGTCTAAACATTCAATTTCAAGGCAACACCAATGAACTAAGGCAGGAGTGCAGGTGAATAAAACAATCCTCACTGCCCAGGACAGACTGCTATTAATGATCTAAACTTCTTCTGCACTATTAAGTTAAAGGTCCAGGATGAACCTCAATGATAGTCAGACTTCCTACACAAAGGATGTCCCGTTTACTCAAAATGCAGCAGGGCCCTAGCCCCACACTTCACTTCTTCTTAAGTACATCTCATTCCACTCCCTCACCATGACGCTCACCCATTCAATCACATAATGAACCCGACATAAAGCGGAGAGCAGGTGTGCGCAATGTTGTTTTCATCTCCCCACTTGGAGTTATTAGCACCGCCCATCACTCAATCTGGCAGGTCCATTTTAATATTAGCATCACACGCACGCTGCACTCTTGAGAAAGGAGGCCATTTCAGACTTTTTGGTGAACTATTACTTAGATAATAGAGCATTTATTTCATGTCATTATAAAATTAAACTTTACCTCTGGGTCTTTACAAGGCTAATAGTTCAACTTCCCTTTTTGACATGGAAGAAGATAAGATTCTCCTGACACAAAAATACGAAAGGGCATTTTTAACCATGGTGACAATTCTACGAGGCTGCTGGGCACAGGAGATTATGTTTTTTCAACTGTATAAAAACATGTACAATAAAATATTTTTAAAAACCACACCATGTTACTCATGTGAAGAAAATATAATGCCCTCCCTTTTATTGCCATGCTACAATAGTTTTTATGTACAACCAAACTGAGTTTCAGAATCATTCACGCTGTCAATCATACATTACAGCTCGACTCTCACCAATGGTATCGTCCATTATGCACAATTTATAACTTGTTTAAAGAGAAAGGAAAACATTTGAGAAAGTGGTGCATGAAAAATAAGGTTAATATAATGCTCTGCTTCCTTTTATACAATTATATGTATTTTGAGGAAATTCTTCATGGATGTGTTCAGAAGAACGGAGTATTCATTTTTGGAAGTTAATTACATATTATTAAGTTCCAAGTATCATGGGAAATTAGTTTCAGAGCTTCAGTTGTACTTGAGGATTGAAAAGACAAACCACACCAAGATTTACTTGTTAAGGGTAAGGTAGGTCATTCTAAAGACACACACATCTGTCATTTCCAGGTAAACTTGACCAGAATAAAGTTGAGATGACTGAAAAGATCACTATTAGAAGTTTTCTAAGTTTGCTAATAAAGATAGTAAATTGCGGGGCTGAAATCTGTCATTCGTTAATCAAATTTAATAGTAATTTCTTCCTGCAGACACATGCAGAAGACAAATTATCAATTTCTGTAAATCATAATTAGTTCGGAGGCAGATTCCAATTCTCCTAAAGATTAGCTCAGTGTAGTTTAAATTAAAGGCACTCAGTTACCATACAAATTGTAGGAAACCTTAGCCTTCATGGAGATGCTTGAAATCTCAGGTTATGACCACTTGAAGATTTGTGGTAATAATTCAAAATGCTTTTACTTTGTTATATTCACCGATGACAATTTTCACTGAGTGCACGGGCAAGGGACTGTGTAGAGTAGCAGTAAATGCAGTTCTTGCCTGCTTGGTTTTCTCCCACATAGATGGCTTTGCTGCCACGGAGACACAGGGCCCCTTCCAATCTTTAATTTTCTTTAAGAGTGGATAAGTGCCGTGAGCAAAACTGCTCACCACTGCTCTTTGAGGTGCTTATTTAAAAAGAAATAAAACATGATTAATTTCAAGTGCTTTACAATTAAAAATATATGACAGGAGGGTCATCTGGGCAATTTAACTACACTGGGAAGGGTCACAGGCCTCTCAAGTTTGAGAAACCCTGAGCCAGACTCGATGCATGTATTTATTGTCACTGGTAGCATATTAGATTATTAAAAGGGACATGCTAATGTGACATTTTACTATTACAAAGGAAACTCAGTACTAAAATTAGAGCATAAATCAGGCAGATATGCTTCTAGACATGCAATCAACTCTGTCTTCCACTCATCTTCCTTTACGCATCAAGGGGTTATATTAAATTTCATTTTGTATTTATTTGTTAACTATATGTGTTGCTCCTTCCTAAGTTCAGTGTGAGCAACAAAAATTTAGCTGCATCCTAGTAAAACAGATTAAGTTTAATGCAGATAAAGCAAGACGATTAGGGTGTCAGAAAAATATACTTTAAAAATCAAGACTAAAATATAAACCTATTAGTTTTGAATATTTATCCAGATTACATTTCATATGCAAGACTCTCTTCAATAAAGCTCCACTTCTTTATTGCGGGAAAGTATCTCCACCCATAAAAACAGTAAGATCTGTTGAAAAGGAACAGGACAGCCCAACTCATTGGGTTCCCCAAACAATGGCCAGTTGGGGGTGTAAACGGCAGACAACACAAAGTAAATCACTGTCATGAAATAATAATTAGCACTATAAAAATAACCTCCATTGCCTGAGCTGACTAATGCACGGCTCCTGTTTGAGCCCATATTTCAAGTCTGAAAGTCACCAAATGAAATTAGCACTTTCATTCCAAAGGCAGATTCTGTTGGTATTTTTGCCTGGAAGGAAAGGGAAACCATTTCATACTGTCTCACTAATCCAAAATAGCAAAAACTTGTCATCTCTGTTGCTTAAAGGGAAAGCTGTTCCAGGGCTTGGCAGAGAAGATCACAGTTCAATTCAACAGTATTCTCTCCTCTCTCCCCACGCCCCGTTGTTCTAAGCCCCCCATCAGCAAAGGGATTAATGATGCATATTTTATCCAGTCTGTGCATGTCTGCAGAACTGGGGCCTAAGATTTCTCGATAATAAGGCCAAAGTCATGAGCCTGACACCCACGTGGACCAATTAGTTCTAATCTGTTTCATTGCCTCACCAGCTCTAAGGCTAGCTACCCCATCACGAATGTGTGCTGTTGGTCAGAGGGTGATACAGGAACTGCATGAAAGTGGTTCAGTTGGTCCAGCATGGGAGGGGGTGAGGGAGGGAGGCAAGAGAGGAAGAGGGAGGGAGAGAACCAGGGTGAGAAGGGCCCTGTGAAAATCTTAGAAGCACATCGTCTTCATGTCTGAGAGCCTATGACCACTATTCTTTATGGAAAGGACAACATATCTGGGTCATATATATTTATTTTTTTATTTTTATTTTTATTTTTTTTATATTTATTTTTTTAAAGATTTTATTTATTTATTCATGAGAGATACAGAGAGACAGGCAGAGATACATACAGGTAGAGGGAGAAGCACGGTCTATGCAGGGAGCCCAATGTGGGACTCAATCCCGGGACTCTAGGATCATGCCCTGGGCCAAAGTCAGGCCCTAAACTGCTGAGCCACCTAGGCGTCCCAGGGTCATATATATTTAAATTGCAGATAGAAATACATGGTGATTAAGAAAATGGCTAGCCAGATAATTTATTTTGAGTCTGTCCTATACTAACTTTAAAAAAATTAACTAAATCTATATAAAATTAAACAATGCTTATGAATTTAACACTATATTTCATGCCTTAAAAGAACTCAGCACATTACCAATTAGCATTTTCTTTGTTTGGAATTCATTGAATTTATATCATCCTTCAACACTGTTTAGCTAAAGCAAACAAAAACAAGAAAATCACATTATTCTTTCTAAGCCATATAAAAGTGATCTGGAAAGTCACGTTTAAAATCGCTATCATGGATTAGCTTAAGGCAATTACTTCACTAGCCGCATTCTTTCACGAGGAGTTAAAAAAAAAAAAAAAAAAGAAAGAAAGAAAGAAAGAAAGAAAGAAAGAAAGAAAGAAAGAAAATCAAGCTTCTTGCCTAACAAGAAAAATGAAATCCCATTAGTTGTGTCTCCAGTGTATATTAACATTCCTTTTGTTTAGAAAGGTTAATATCCCCCAAATAAAGGAGCATACAGTGCCTGTTAAAATAATTACATCATGACATTTTAGAAAGGTTGGCAGATAGACGTGGTTGCAAGCAAAGAAACAAACAAAAGTAAAAGCGAGTACTTTTTAAATTATCCATGACTTTAAAAAACAAAAAAAAAGTAAGGCTCTGGAAATTCCACCATGTTTGCAATTTCCTGCCAACTTGTCTGGTCTCCGGTATCTGGCTTTTCTCCCTCTTCCTCAATATCTTTCCGTCATTGAGAAACTTAGGAAGATGTACCTTCATGCTCTAAATCAGATGCTCCATTATCTGAAAAGGAAACTACAAATCTGACAACAGAATGATTTCACAACAGATTGGTGGTTGATTGTACGTGGTACCAACATCAAACCAAAGTATTCATGGCCCCTTGGAGTCCTACAGTGGGACACAGTAGTATTTGGTGTCATTAAAGGACGGTTTTTCTATTCTGGGCAAGCTGATCGAAAGGCCCCAAATCCATAAGATCACAAGCAGGGAACAATTAAACTTTTTGAATTTGCTTCTCTAAGACCTCAAAGAAAGCACTTCAAACTTCATGCACACAAACTATAGCACCGTGATCCGGCTGTTGGAGGCAAAAAGAAGCCATTCACCACAGAAGGAAAACAAATTCTTCTCTCACATCTCTGGATAGAGCAACTTTTTAAAATCAAAAATAGGCAAAATAGTAATATAAAATCGAATGGGCTCCTTTGGAGTTCCAGGCCAAAGAGCCAGAGAAACAGGTAAGGCAGAGAGAAGGAAAGCCAATGGCTTCCCCAAAACCCCTTAAACCCTAGAGAGCATCTTCAGTTCAGGACAGCAGATCAGGGAATCTGATTGAACTAGTACTTTAAGAGGCTTTCTTAACATTCCCAATAGTCATAGAAGGCTTTTACATCAGTAATTCCACCAAACACTAAAGTGTACATATGCAGAGCTGTAAAGGCCACCACCTTCAGGGTCTAAAAAAGAATCTAATGAAAACAAATGCAAGGCCCCCAGTTCCCATAACAAAACATCCCCAGTAAGGGGCTTTGCAGCATGGAATGAGGCTCCCTAATCCCATCGCGTGCAGACACAGGGCCGGTACTTCAGGAGCCATCCCCGCACACCTGTAGAATGAATAAATGTCTTCCCAAACAGCGTCTGCCTTCCACATCTAACTGACATTTCTATTTACATGTCACAGGCTTTGTAGAGTGCTGGCTAAAGTGGAGAAAACATTTTTTCCCCTAGAAGCTCTAATCTTTGGGGGAGGGGAGATCATATATAAATTAGAGACTGAGAAAAATAAATTCCTTTTTCTTCCACAGTCAAGGAACATGTATTTCCTACTAAGAAGGCATAAGAAAAAGAGGAGCAGCAGGAGGAGGGCAGACACACAGCACATGTTTAGTGCTGGGCACAGTGCACTCTAAGTATCTCACACAAATTAATTAGTTTAATCCTCACATCGCCATATGAAATAGGTATTCCTCTCCTCATTTTGCAGTTAAGACAGAGGTAAATTTCATTCACCCAGTGCCTGGCACAGCCAGATTCCAAGACCAAGCAGTCCAGTTTGAGATTCTGTGCTTTTAACTTACACTCTACTATTTAGAATAACACTATTCTAGAACATTCTGTGATAATGGGAATGGCAGAAACACTAGCCACCTGTAGCTATTGAGCATTTGGAATGTGACTGTGATTGTAAAATGGAAGTTTTAATTTTACTAATTAAGTTTAAATGTAAACAGCCACATGCTGCTATTTATATGTAAGTTCAATTCTATAACCGTTTGTTCAGCTAATGAAATGTGAGATCTGTTATGCATCTTCTTTCTGAAATCAACTCTTAGTAATTTTCTATCCATTCACAAGTCAAAGTTCAGTAACTACTCAACATGCCATATGAGTGATAGAAGTATCCTGATAACACACAGCGTTGTAACTTTTAAACCTCATCTTGTCCATACTTCCCTGCGGTTAGTGGGGGGTGGTGACAGAGGGATGGGGCAGCAGCAGATATGCTCATGTTCTCATTCAGTCATAGTTCTCACATAACCTTCGGAGCACTTTTCACATAATTCATTCAACAAATATTACTGCAACAAACAGATGTCCACTAAAGTCTATGGTGAGAATAAGCAGAGTACTGCAAAAACACCTTCACACACTATATACAACACCTGTGTCTGTGGTATATACCCCAAAAACGTTGGACCCATAGATGAATGGATTGACAGACCAAGGGAAAAATGCTGAGGCCTCAAGAAACTTAGAATTCAGGAAAAACATCATAAAACTTTTATCATTTTCCCTCACAAACCTGCTCCATGTTTCCTTTATCAGTAGTATCCACTCAAAGGAGCCAAAAATTTAGTTATCTTCAAATCGTGTCACTTTTGTCTGTGTTTCTCAGACCCCTCTCTGTACACTTGTGGTCCTGACGATCTGCTCCAGTTTGGCCCCATTTTCTTTGGATCTTTGTAACAGTCTCAGTCTTGGTCTCCCTTCTTCCAATATTGCCTCACTTAAATCCATCTTCCATAAAACTCCCAGTGTGACCTTCCTAAAATGCAAGCGTGAACCAGGCACACTTCTGGTTAAAATCCTTTGGCAGGCTCTCGCTCTTACCAGACAAAATGCAAGCTCCTTAATATGGTGTGCCAAGGCCACAATCTCCTGGCCAGCGACAAACTTTACAGCCTCATCAGTCACTTTTATTTATTTTTTTTGAAATAACAAACCCCTCTTCTGTTTATATGTTTGCAGACCTTAATTTTTTCGAGAACTGGAAGCCAGGCCTGATACTGTAGATCTCCAGCACTGAG
The DNA here is from genome assembly GCF_048164855.1 of Canis lupus baileyi. Taxonomy (NCBI): domain Eukaryota; kingdom Metazoa; phylum Chordata; class Mammalia; order Carnivora; family Canidae; genus Canis; species Canis lupus. The sequence goes on from NC_132840.1 coordinate 71,121,168, forward strand.
TTTGGTACCTCCCATGCAATAGGCACTGAATTGATGCTTACTTAACTAACTAAAATGCAAGCAAAAAAAAAGATAATTAAAAACAGAAGTTTGGAAGTTATATTTACCATAATATGAATGGATTATGTATCAATGATAAAAATGAATACAAACAGGGACACCTGGGTGGCTCAGTCAGTAAAGTGTCTTTGGCTCAGGTCATGATCCTGGGATGGAGCCCAGAACTCTGCCTCAGTGGGGAGGGGAGCCTGCTTCTCCCTCTCCCCCTGCCTGCTGCTCCCCCTGCTTGTGTGTGCATGTGTGCTCTCTCTCTCTCTCTCTGTCAAATAAATAAAATCTTTTAAAAAAATGAATACAAACAACTTAATTTTGGGCTGATAAGGAAAAAGTGAATTTAGAAGATATTCTGAGGGGCACATGAGCTACAGTAAATTTTAAGAGAATATAACAAAGATTAACAATTACCAGCTCAGGTGACATAGCAGGAGTAGGGAGAGTGGAACTTTTACCTCATTTTCTCCATGTCATCCAACTTTGTCCACTGCCTTCCCAGATACCACCCAGCTCATCTCCAAGAAAGGTTTGTCTTTAACCTATCACAAGAGCACAGAGTCGAGGGGGGTTACAAGTGGGCAGCATCATTTAGCTCCAGAGGTTCAGCACTTGTTCTTAGCAAGCCCCAAACTTTTTGCTTCTCAGTATGTCTTCAGTGTCATTTGCCAAAAGGCACTAAGGTCCCTGGATTAAGATTTGGAATAGACAGAAGAATTGAAAGCATCCCTTGGCTCAAGCCTAACCCCATGACCTGATCCAGTTTCTCTGAAAGGTCTCCAATGGGGTCTTGAATGTAGATTCCCATTTTGCTCCTTCCTGCACTGGGAAAAGAGCATGCTGAGTGGGGAGAGTGGCAGGACAGAGTGTAAGCCTTCTTGGGTGCTTGAAGATCTCATCCCAATTCTTAATAACTAGGAAGAACAGAGTATTCAATTTGTAAGGATTTTAAAGTACATGAAGGGAAATGGGAGAGAAGGCTAGAAAACCAGGCTATGGTGATAGACTACCAACCTAAGTCAGTTCTATTCTGTGGGTCCAAAGCAGTGATGGACTCTTTGTTTTAAACTACAGACACAACAAAAAAAAGCCTAGTGTCTAGCATAGTAAATAACTAATAAGGATTTAATCTGGAAGCAATATCTAAGCTGACCTGGAAGCAAAAAAAGAATGAAAGATGTCAAGGAAACTGGTTAAGGGGCTAATACCATAATCTGGTGTGAAGAAAAACTTCAAAAAATATTGAAGATGGTTAACTGATAAAACAATCAAGGAAATTTATCATTCACTGAGGACCCACTATGTGCCATCATTATGCTAATCATTATTGGAGCTCCTCGAGTCCACAAGTTAAGCACGATCATTCCTTGATTTCAAATTAAGAAACAAGGCACAGAGAATGTGTAATTTACCCAAGGTCACACAGCTCAAATCCATCTGTGGCCAAGGACCAAAGAAGGTCCTTCCACCCACACAACTCTGATTGCCAAGATCTGGAAAACAACTGGAGAAATATTGGGGATGGGTTGGGGTTGGTTGCATTTTTTTTTTCTTAACCTAACTTGGGGGTGGGGGAAAATCCTATTTTTTACAGTATTTTTGTTTTTGTTTTTCTATTAACATTTCCTTTTAAGGCCTTGAATTTTTACTAAATTTCCTCCTGACTTAAAAATCTTCTAATCTGGGAATTTGAAATCTCGGTACTTAATGTTACACCAATTTTTCCAAAGAGTTCAAACCACTTTAATACCAGTACATGGCAAAAATTTGCAGCCATTTCAAGCAGCTGGTGGGCTTTTTATATATCATCATTAACTGGTATCATTAAATGTTCTGAGAGGTGAATGTAAAATGTAAAAAGTATAGGTTTTTTTTTTTTAATAACAATAAACTTTCAAAGAGAAAACCAAAAAAAAAAAAAAAAAAAAAAAACCAAACCAAAACAAACAAACAAAAAAAAAACAGGGCAAACAGTGAGAAATGCTAGGAGTGTGGTGCTTTGGTGACTCAGTTGGTTAAACGCCTGACTCTTGATTTCCGCTCAGGTCATGATCTCATGGGTTGTAGGATAGAGCCCTATGTCCAGCCCTGTGTTCCACAGGGAGCCTGCCTGAAGATTTTCTCCCTTGGCCCCTCCCCTCACTCACAATGTGCCCTTTCTCTTTCTCTTTCTCTCAATCTTTCTCTCTCTCTCTGAAATAAATCTTTAAAAAAAGAAAGAAAGAAAAGAAAAGAAAAGAAAAGAAAAGAAAAGAAAAGAAAAGAAAAGAAAAGAAAAGAAAAAAGGAAAGGAATACAACCTTTCTGAGCCTTGGTGATAGACCTTTCTACTAAGTGAGCCAATAATTTCTACAGCCAACCATGTAATGGACCCCAAAGTATTAGAGACACAAATTTCAATGTGACATCATCTCTGCCTTTAAGGGATTTGCAAGTGGCCAGGAAACCACAATATTCAATACATTAAGCCCTAACCAACAGTGAAAAGTCATGAGAGAAAGTTTATGTGCATACAAAATTTTCCTGGAAACTGTTGAGACTACAATAACTAGAAGTTTTCAAGTCATACTGAAATTAAGGATAACCACCTGTCTCCAGTGTGTTCCTTGATATCATTACAAAGGAGGACTCTCCACAAATTAGTGATTATTAGCTTAATTATAAGATATTATGCATTCCTTTTATGCACCACCAATACACTGTAGAGAAGATTTCCCTAAATATCTCTAATGTATCCACCAATGCCAGTTAAGAGAAATCCTATCCGTGCCCATTTCCCTTGTGCTTGAACAAAAACACTCCTATACATCTTGGAGAAATTTAATTTGCTAGAATGACAGTAATGCAAATCATCCAACTCCAAAAGCCAAAACTTTCCACATTTTCAATCCAAAACACAAAGATAAGGAAATAATTAATTTAAAAGTCATCTCAAGAGAAATCAAGTTATAGGGAAACTACCTAGAAATCAAGAACTAAATAGATTTAGCTCAACTTCAAATCACACGCAGGCACACTCAGAAAGCGGGTTGCTAAAAAAAAAGAAAAGAAAAAGAAAGCGGGTTGCTCACTACATTATTTGCTTATACTTGATGAGTTTGTGTAACTCTTTTCCTGAAGCACATTATCTGTTATATAGCTCATATGGGAGAAGCAGTTACTATGCTCATTTTATCAAGTAAGAAACAAAGGCACATAGGGTCAAGCAACTTCACCCAAATAACCTGTGATTTCTTTGGCAAAGCTGACGAATATAAAAGCATTGACAATCCTGGTACTTCTGATATCTCCAAAAGCAAAAACCACAGGCAGAGAGGACAAATTCCCTCCACCAATGCAGAAAGTATCTATGAATGTTCTCCATTTACCTTCAACACCTAACACAAACTCTGGCACATAATGTGGGCTTGATACTGTTTTTAAATGGATTAATAAAGAAGAGAATGTCAATGAATTATGCGTCTGATAAAATCAACTGTATTTTCCATTTCCCTACAAGAGATTTTTCTTTTCTTTCTTTCTTTTTTTTTTAAATGAGGCTATAAAGCATTCCAAGTTTTTTGCGGTGGTGGTGGTGGTGGTAGTGGTGATGGCGGCATTTTAAGTAGTACTTATAGGGAAAACAGGAGACAATATAAATCCCAATGTGGCCTCTACCTAGAAGTATATGAGAAATAACAGCACTGTTGGGGAACTAGTCCTACTAAGCCAAGCTCAGAGAATTTGGCAGTGTTTTTTTTTTTTTTAAAGTTTAATGCACTATCAATTAAACACACACAGAACTGAAGATAAATTTGATGTTGTAACAGCTCTTTTTAAAAACCTCAATTACCTTAAAAAAAGTAGATAGTTTCAGAAATGCATCTATGGCATTATAACCAAGGGAGAGGGAAGGGTATTCCAACCATGTTGTGAGTGTACAATGCAAACATTTTTATAATCCCTTTTTGGAATTTTAATATTGGCCGACAAATATCAACTAGCTTTGAGAGGAACCTAATAATACAACTGTGAAGAAAATTTAAACATATGTTCTTTTTCTCCTCTCCTGGCACAAAACCTCACATTTGACAATGAAGAAGTATTCATAGGGCCCTTCAGGAGTACTGGCTAGATTCGCTGGCAGAGACCCATGCTCTCCCTAAAGGGGTTTTCTTCTGCTTGCCGATCCCGCATTGCATTCGGGTTTCAGACAGTACAAACAGAGCCACGTGTAATATGACAACTTTGCTCTATTAATACTGCAAAAATAAACAAAAGGAAAAGGTTTTCCCGTAAGACCTTTCAGCACTGAGTTCATTCGCTCATTTATAAATGTTTACCAAAAGTTCCTATTGTGTTGAAGGTGAGGTGCTAGGAACTGAGTCTCCTATTCTTGCAAATTTCTCTGTCACAGCTTCATAAAAATCCACATAAACGATAAAGAAATGCCAGAGGGTCCAAGTGCAGAGGTTATCACAGGCTTTAAATCAAGACAGCTTTGGCTTTGGCTTTTTCGCCACTCATTAGCCAGTGGTCTAAGGCACGTTATTCAACTGTTCTATGCTCTATTTCCTTTTCTATGAAATGGGGTAATACAATAGTCTCTCTCAAAAAGAATATGTGGTGAAGATTAATAAAATAATGTATTTTCAGATAGTGCCGGTCACATAGCAAATGGTAAGTGATAGCTGCCTGTGGCCAACATGACAGAGATGTGTCTACTTTGTCATTCATCACACTTAAGGGAGGACTTAAGTAGAGACCTCTCACAGGTTAGGCCAGGAAAACACAGAAACAACAAAAAGAGACTGTCTTCTTGGAGCCTGCAGTCTGATATAATAGATTCTAAACAATTACTTGCTCATAATGGGGTAAGTGTCACAAAAGTTTCTATTATTTTTCCTCACAGATTTACTGGGGTATAATCTACACACAATAAACTGTATATAAAGTGCACAGTGTAATGGGATCTCACAGAAGTATAATGCTGTGAACCACTGCCAGAATCAAGAGAATGAATATATCTACCATCCACAAAATTCCCTTGTACCCATCTGTGATCCCTTCTTTCCCAAACCAATAGCCCTCAGTCACCAATCCACCTTGACTCAGTAGAGTTTATTAGGTGCTTCTCTAGAATTCTATACAAAAGGAATCAGACAGTATGTGCTCTTTTTATCGGGCTTATTTCACTCAGCGCAATTATTCTGAGATTCATCCCTGTTATATCAATAATTTTAAAACACTGTGGACAAAAGCATCATTTCTCTGGTCCAACACACGAACCTATACCTTTTGCTTCATTTATCATCCCTCCCACTAAACTCACCCCTACAAACCTGGAGTACAAACAAATCTAGAATTAACTACTTTTCTAAGAATCTGCTTCCCAAATGTGGCAAACTAAATACTATTTCCCTATTAGTCAACACTTCACATATTCTTAGAATATTTCATACTGACCACTATTATTGTCAGTACAGAAAGATAAATGTTTTGTGCTGCTCACATCAAGCAAACAAAACCAAGATGAGTAATCTTGAGTCAATCATCAAAGCAGACTTTCAGGATCACTTTGTATACATATACACATTACCATTTTTTAAAAAACACTACAAAATGAGAGGCACATCTGTGTGGCTTGTGATAAGATGGTGGGAATTTTTTGAGAAACTGTTCTACAGATGTTCTAGCATCTAAAATAGTGTCCCTATGAAGACTGACAATTTTCCAGCTGAGTGGTCAAGTAAACTGCTCAAAGGCATGAGCTTCTGGTAGAGAACCAGTTGCAGATGGCAAGCAAGCAATTCCCTTTACCAGACTATTAGGTAACTTCAGGAGATCTAAAAATTGGATTAAAATTTCTTTCATACCAACATCAAATTTCTTCTATTTCTTACTAGGACAGTATCTTGAGAGGAGATGACAGATATCACGCACCAAGTACAATGGTTGGCACACAGTAGGTATCCCAACAAAGCACAGCCATTAGAATAACATCCTGGTAAAAGACCGGCCCAAGACAATGTCTATATGACGTTGTCACATTAGAAGCTTCCTTAGAGAAACGGGTCTCTTCCTTAACTTCAGGGAATCTCACATTATCAGTCGTTCATCAAAATTGCCCTTCTCCTAATGTATTCATCCCCAAGCTAGTTACCAAATATTTACTAAGTGTTTAGTATGTGCCCAGCACTGAACATGGCTATTTTAAGGATAAGATGGGCCTGACTCTGTCTTTGTTGAATATTCTAAGTTGCTTTCGCTAAAATATAAGAGACTGGCACAGGCACAAGCACACATGTAGGCTTTGTCCTGTTTCAAATCCATCTCCTAGTAGAGCTAAGTTTGAGATTCTTGAAAATGGGGTGTCCATCAAAATGTGACATCACAGAAGCATCACCCAGTGTCCCTTAATTACCCTCACAAGAGCCTTATATTTCAATTGCTAGGTGCCCTTCAACTCAAACATATTTTGAGAACTTGAAATAACTGCCAGAGTAGTGGCTACCGTCCATTCATTGTGTACCTACTACACACCATGCTCTGCTATGTCCAATTCTACAGGCAACTGGCTGAGAATATTAATCACTCAGAGGAGGGCATAAACAAGCCTTTCTCTAGCAACAAAATGAGATACCTGTTATTCTGACTGCTGTGTTAAGTCATGTATCTGAAAGCTGACGATGATACTGTGTTTGCTATTGAAGACCCAGAAAGCAGACAGATCAGAGAAGTATAACCACAACACAAGCAAACCACTTGAAAACAACTTGTACTTTTGCTGATTGTGCGGCTGCATCCTAACCAAAAACATACAGTGAAATTATATTGCCGATAAAAGGTTTACGTTCTCAGGCATAGATTAAATGGAGCATTTGCCAAAACCTGCTAACACTGCTTACGTGATTTTTAAATGGTTAACAGAGACCGTACACAAACAGCATCAAATGGGTCACTTGAGAGAAAATCATACACACACACACACACACACACACACACACACGCCAGATGAAATTCGAGAATCAAATGCTGACACCCAAAAGGCATGCTGGTTAAGCGACAGCGGCAGATGAAAATATTTCAAAGCCAGATACATTTCCTGTTGAAAATTCCTTACATTCCATGACTAAATCCTAAAGGCCACAGGCAGCACTGCAGTCTCCAATTCTAATTGTGCTGATGCACAGAAAGGGTCCTGCTGTCAGCAGAAGCCCCAGACTAGTGCAGGTTGCAGTCTTCAGGCAAAATAAAAGTGTCTGGGAGGCAATTCACACGTTTTCAAAGAAAGCTGATGACTGTGACCTTGAGCCCCTCCTAAAGGTACATTCTTCTTTAAAGTCTTCCCAGGGCCCTTTAGCCTCCTCACGAGATACAACAAGAATTCATTTTTTTAAGATTGTAATTCTGCAGTAAGATGAAGCTGCCTTGATACCTTTGAGGTCCTCAAGGCGACCACAAATATTTACAGAGTACAAACGCACTTGGCTTTCAAAGTGCTCAAACTCTGTTGTAACCTGTAATTTACATTTTGGCTAAGAATCCCTAGAACATCTATACCGTCTATATTTTAATTGAGAATGCCCTATTTATTGGCTCTTAAATTCTCTAAAGAGGTGGGGAGGAGGAGGGTTGCTGAGAATTTGCAAAAAAAAAAAAAAAAAAGGAAAACAAAAAAAAAAGGCACCTGAGCAAGTAAAATATTTGTACGGAACACAACACTGAATCACCATTAACACCTACTGCCTGCCTGTGCGATCTCATTAACAAATAATCCTTTTTCAAGTGGAGCTACTGCCAGGTTTTTGGACATGCAATGCTGGATATCTTGGTAATTCTCATGCCAGAGAGAGGTCAGTAGGATTATAATGAGGTAGCGGTGTTGCAGTTAATCTGCAGCCTGTAAAGGAAACTAGAACGTGTAACTCAGATTCTACCTAGGACTACCCAGTTCTCACGTGAAACATTTTAAGAATCCCAAGGTAGATTCAAGCACTATAGCTTCTGAACGGATTGAGTGACCTGTGTATTTGTTGAAGTTGACCTCGAATGGTGATACAGCCATTATTTATGATTGCTTATGCTTCTTCACCGTACTTTGCATCTGATTGAGAAGGAAACAATTCAAAGAACCAAACTGACATCAAGGAAAATTTATACCGTTCCTTCAGATTGTACGTGCGTGGGCAGGCATGCACCATGATCCACATGCACTCACGATGCAAGCAAGCACCGCTGCCCCAAATCATACACCTAAACCTTATCCTTCCATATTCTGAACAATTCTGAACTACACTGATTCAGTTTAGATACAAGTAGTTTGTCTCATTTAAATAATGGAGTAATATTATTCAAAAACGAGTTCCAACAATGCCTTGTAACAAAGTCTTCACTGAGGTTAATGATGCCTACCTACACCTTTGGAATATTGATGAGAGGCAGAAGTGTCCAGGAAGAACTTGGTATAAAATAAAATAAAATCAGGTGCCAAAACATGGTCAATCCCCTTTGCCCTATCTTGTACCACTGAGAATTAACCAGATGAGCCATTTGGAATGTTGATTCTCAAAAGAATATACCTTGATATCAGAAAACTGACAATTTTGTGTTTTACCTTTTAAACCTGACAAGGTTTCCTGTTTTCTATCTTAGCTTCAAGAGAAAAAATAGCTAAGTATAATTCCCACATGCCTTAAGAGCACTGAGATCTAGTCAACAAAAATAGTTTTAATTAACAGACAAATGTGTGGTTTAGTTGGTAGGAAATTTACTTAAAACTGTTTTAGGGAAATGCTTGGAGAATAGTCGTATAAACATTATTAGAATTTTTTTAAGTATTTCTATAATACAGCCTTCCATATCTAGGCAGATCTTGGCAGAGACAGATGGCCTAAGCCTCTATTTAACAATGAATGATTATTAAAAGCAAAGTAAAAAAGCCAAGACACTATTTAATCCTTCACAAATAGACATCAATAAAGCTGTGAGGTCACAGAGTATTTTTATGCTTATAACCCTAAAGGAAGTATTCCTCCTTGTTTGGCTGTGTACAGGTAACATCATCACTTTTTGCAAATCCAACGCAGATACTAATTTTATTAGATGTTCTACACAGTAGTTTTTACCCAGAAAACATAGTCCAGCTGATTTCTCATTCCATAATCAAGCATCTACTAAGTATTAGGGGACACACACAGGAGTAAAGCTGTCATTAGACGTTAAAGGATTTGAATTTAATGTTTTAGCTCATTCACTGATTTCTTCAAGGCCTTATCAGGAGAAAACTCTGAGACAACACACCCCATCCAGATAAATCTTCCCTTAAGGATCAGTCATACAAGCCTAGAGCTCAGACTCTTTTGCCTTTCGTCACTACACTCAAAGTTCCCTTGGCCCCACAGAGTAAACCTGGCACCAGTTCCATGATCAGCAGGATATGGCCTAGCTAGTGCCAAAATACTGCATGCATTCAAGCACCAGTGACCTTAAATGGAGGTCATTATCACCATCTCCCACCGTTTTTTGACAGTTGGCTGCTGTTCTCTGAATGTCAGATAGAACCCACTAAATTCTACTGAATCATTCAACTTGTGGATAAAGGTTGATCAGGGGTATGGTAGGTAAAGACTTCTCAGTGCTTAAGAAAAAAAAAAAAAAAAAGCAAAAGAAACCCAAGAAGATGTCAATGCCTTCCTCTTCTTAAAACAAATGGGTTAAGAAGGATTCAGAAACCCTAGTGATAGATTTATTTGCCAAGTCTGTTTTAAGGTACTTTTCCTCTTTAACCAGCAATCTGGATGAGTAAGTTAAGAATAAGATGAATGCATGCAAAAACACAATAGAGGAGGTTTAAGATTAAACAGAAATTTGTTTCCTTAGATTCGAGGCCCAATGATCATTGCATCAGTTCAACCAGCAAAGGCTGAAGAATGTACTTTGTCCCCTAATAGGAAAGGCTGAGAACCTGGACTCTTCTGTCCTACAGCTTTCATGGGGGCCTGAACCAAATGATCTCGGGACCGCTTTTAATTTTGAATATATCCATGATCCTTCTCAGTGGAATTTCAGGTATGCTCATTCTTACTCTGGCAGTGAGTGTGTCACGGCCTCAAAATGTACAAATCCTTAAATATCTGCTTCTATAAACTCTTTTCCAAGGCCAAGTTTTCCTTTCAAAAGTGTTCCTAACATTTACATTACATCCATCATTAAGTCTCCTTTATACTTGAAATCCTCCCAATTAGCATTCTCTTGTATCTTCCTTTTACTCCTTCTTTCTCTTTTTAAGCAAACATTTGCTTAAATCAACTCCTTCCTATATTCCCCACAGAAATACCTGGACATGGTCTGATAGAAGCACATCTGTCATGGCCATAAATGTCACAATTTAAAAAGTCCCCCATGCATTTTCCATAGGAAAGTAAAATATAAAGAAGAAGAAGAAGAAAAAAAAAAAGACTTTTTTACTTAATTTGTCTGATAGGGACCAGACCCCTTCTGGTAATATCCTACTCCTGACATAGTGTCTGGGTATCTATGATGCTCCTAGAACTGTCAGTACTGTACTTAAATCATTGACAATTTCACATCCCAATTCTGTTTCACATTTGGCAGCGTGTCTCCCTCTACTCTTGAAAATTTTAAAGAGCATCGCAAACCAATCCATTAATATACTACATACATAATACACGTCCAAAGTAGTAAAATAACCACTTTAGACTTTATAATATCAATGTTGACATGTACCTACTTTATAACAGTTTCATTAGTATTTATTTAACTGTACCTGCCTTCTAATTTGGAAAAGAGAAAGGAAAACAATGGTAAAAATTAAATTCCTCATCGGTTTTCAACTATAGCAATTTGTAGCCTGTTTACAGAAAAACTTGACAGGCTCGATCTCTATTACTCTGCAAAACATGCTAATAGGTTCAGTGTATTCCAAACAATCACACATGTGGACTTCCCTAATATGTCCATGCAGAACTTGTCCTACCAGCTGAGTTGCATGTGTACCATAAGTTCACTGGGTTTGTTCCAAGCCTGTTTATTCCAGTTTTGTTAATGTAATTTCAAAATGTAACTAAACAGTATGTAAACACAGGATACCATGTAAATCAGTGAATAGCAGTATAAAAAAGTTATTTTTTTTTAGATTTTTTATTTAGAAAGTGTGCATGCATGCATGTGTGTGTGAAGGAGCAGCTGGGAGGTGCAGGGGAGAGAGGGAGAGAGAGAATCCCAAGCAGACTACATTGAGCACGGAGCCTGATGCAGGGCTCAATCTGACCACCATGAAATCATGACCTGGGCCGAAATCAAGAGTTGGACACTCTACCAACTGAGCCACCCAGGTACCCTTGTTTTGTCATTTCTATAGAATTTAAGCAGAATGTTTGAAAGGAGTTCATAATGATGAGTCATTTAAAAATTATCACTGAATAGGTTGTAGGTTAAAGAACTGAAGAGTTGGGCAGCCTGGGTGGCTCAGCAGTTTAGCGAAACCTTCAGCCCAGGGTGTGATCCTGGAGACCCAGGATCAAGTCCCACATCGGGCTCCCTGCATGGAGCCTGCTTCTCCCTCTGCCTGTGTCTCTGCCGATCTCTCTCTCTCTCTCTCTCTCTCTCTCTGTATTTCATGAATAAATAAATAAAATCTTAAAAAAAAAAAAAGAACTGAAGAGTTTAGGGGGAAGTTTAGTAAAAGCCTAGAAGGATTGTGCACAGAGATGGCTGCACAATGTCTTTAAATTACTACTCCAAGCAGATATGGATTGGAGATCATACAGATTGCATGGTGGGTACAGTTTATGCAAGAAAGATGATAATTGGGGCACCTGGGTGGCTCAGCGTTGAGCATCTGCCTTCAGCTCAGGTCGTGATCCTGGGGTCCTGGGATCGAGTCCTGTGTTAGGCTCCCCGCAGGGAGCCTGTTTCTCCCTCTGCCTATGTCTCTGCCTCTCTCTGTGTCTCTTATGAATAAATAAAAAAATCTTAAAAAAAAAAAAGAAGAAAAGGTGAGAACTGCTAACTAGAAAATACCTTGACCTAACATCAAATACCAGAAAAGAAAAAATCTATATACAGAGGATGGATATAGATATAAATGTTAAAATAAAAAACTGAAATATAACAAATTATAATTTGTTAGAACTTTGATTAGCCAACTACTAGTGTCAAACTGGACAAGACGACTTCTGTAACTTTTTAATCACCTCCTGTAAGCTCAGGCATCCAGAAACGCAGCAAAATTTTTGTTTGGGGGCCCCAGAGTTATGAGTATTTTCAAAATATCAAACCAAAAATGCTAGCACGCCCATATTGCTATTCTTGCTTACACCAAGAAGCAATTGCCAGGACCAGAGTATTTAGAAATTCAGTCGCAATCATACGGGAGGACTTCACCTGAGTGGCCCGTTAGCATGGACACAGCCATCTACTCATCTGGCACTTGTGAGAACACGGTAGATTTATACAGGAGGGCTGCTCCCAGCCAAGGAGCAGGACAAACCCACACATGGTATGGGTATATTTTCATCCAGATTAAGGATTCCTTTTTGCCAGGCCACATTTATTTCTGTCCCTAGGGTCACAGGTTATCATAGAGCCCTCCACACAGATAGCACTGGCATCTTCTATACTCTACTATGATCATATAATGCATGCGCATTTGGAATCATCAGAAGCAAACACCACATTTCTCTGCAGCACAAAAAGACTTGCTATAAGCAAATTGCCTGTCTCAGTACCTCCTTGATAGGAAAAGTCAGGAACCTACTTAAATATTTATTTTTAATTCCTCTGGCTAAGATTCCGACATGCAAAAATACAAAATGCATAGCTTTTTAGTGTCAAGTGATGTCCAAAGCAACAGGCAGTGCATTTTACATGCAGGTCTTCTGTACCACATTTTGTAAGGTGGTAAAGAGGGTTAGTCTTCTAGAGCCTAGAAGTTCACATCCCCTGGATTTCCTGAAAAAAGTCCCTTTCTAAATGCAGCAAGTTTCTAATCTTTTTTTTTTTTTCTTCCACTGACAACAAGATGCAAAGAAAGAAGCCTTCTCGTGACCTAGGCTGTGTGATTTAACAAGTGGCACCAGAGTCGGAAAAGAGAGATCTCATCCAAAGAACAGATTTGTGGTCAAATTTCTTAGACCACATGTTTTTTCCAAATAGGTCAAAATAACTTACAAAAAAAGGAAAATGAAAAAAGAAAAAAAAAACCTCCTTAAGATATCAAATGAGTAATACAGAGAAATTAGAATACATAATTTGACTTACTCAAGTCATAGTAAGACAATGACACACAGAAAGTACCTAAAATTACCTTCACCTCCAAAGTAATCTTTCTATATTATTTCACCAGGAATTAATGTGAAATGGTCTGAGAAGAGCTGGGCACTTTTTTTAAAGATTTATTTATTTGAGAGAGAGAGAGAACATGAGCAGGGGGAGGGACCAAAGTAAAGAACCTTCACCCGACTCCCCACTGAACACAGAGCCTTTCTAGGGCTCCATCTCACAACCTTGAGATCATGATCTGGACTGAAATGAAGAGTCAGACGTTTAACTAACTAAGCCACCCAAGCACCCTAAGAGCTGAGCACTTTTAAACTATTTTACACGCAGTCAATCCTTCCTCTGAGTATCCCAGAATCCTGGCAGTTGAGATTTGGGATATTTCAGACCTCAGGTGGACCACACAATGTTACTCTATATGCCACAGAAAACAAACAAACAAACAAAAGAAAACAAAAGGCAATAACATACATAACCATTGTCAAAACATATTTTTAGCAGGACATTCTGAATACTGTTTAAAATGAAAGCAGATGAACAAGAGGTGCTGGTTGGACAATATATTTTCCCTTAAAAAAGCATCCAGTGCCCACATGAAAGCTGTCTTGGTGCACAGAAGTCCCTTTCTTCATTTACTTAGTTAATGTACAAAGTATGGACCTATAAACCCAATCAAGAGTTCTCTTCAATATGTTCTGTTTAAGTGATAATTTAAGTTTTCTTTTTATTCTAATGATAAAACTGATGCATATTCATCATAGAAAACAAAGCAGAAAAGAATAAAGGAGCAGAGAGATCACAGGGATCCCATTGCCCAGGGTCAGTCAGCCAAGAAAGGGTTAGCATTTTCCTTCATTCTCTGTTATTTTTCTATATAGTTATAGTACATTAATATATGCATACATTTTATATTTTTAACATTGTTTTAAGGGTATTATTCAACAGTCTTTGAATTTAATTTTCATTGTTTCAATAAATTTAAGTCCATCCTCCTCTGTGAACACTACCATGAGGGTCTTGGGGAAAAATACATAAGATAATTTCTAGAAGTAAACATTTCCTCTGTCCAAATTTAAGTGATTCTTAATGGAAAATCTCCCATTTTCCATGAGATCAGCCATTCAAAAAACTAAGGCTTTGTTGTTTTTGTTTTGTTTTGTTTTGCTTGGTTTTCTTAAACACTACTTGACTCTCTTCTGGACCTATGTGGAGGTGGCTAAACATCTAGGGGAATTTCCTTCAATTAGTTATATGTACATGTTCAAAAGCACATGGACTATTACAGAGCATGTTTAATTTAGGAAAGTGCTTTGTTTTCTCTCACATTTCATTAAGCACTCCCCAGGCACCCAAGTGTCTTCATTATTACTAGAGCCAGTTTTGTAGGGATACCTGAGCAAATCATGTTCCCTTGGAGTTTATTTCAGACCCAGCACCTCTTAACATTCATAGAGGACACAGCTGCCACAAACACCAATTCACTAAACAGTAGGACAGCTTTCCTATGTCTTACAGGCGCATAATTGTGATCCCCATCATAAAGACACTTGTGATACTATTTATGTGTTCTTTAAAACACATAAATATGTGTTCTTTATTTACAATAATATCCACCTAGTCATTGTGAGGTCATACTTAAATTAGTCAATTTCAGAGAATTTTTCCCCCTGACTCTGACAAGTAACTTTTTAAAGCATCATGAGCAAACATTCATGAAGGCCATTCTGATGTTCACAGCAGCTGAGATTGATCTGTATGAAATACAAGAGCTTTTTATAAGAATTTCAATATATCGGATAACTTCTCTATTTGAAAGATAATTCGGGGGTCCAAATAGTAGGTGCACAGTGACGTGACAAGAACACATCAATATCTCACAGGTTAATTTTCCTTATAACATGTTTTTGTTTATGCTTTTGTTTTCCTGTCTATCCCTTGGTTACCGTGGCACTAAGCCTACAAACACTACAGAAACCACATTTGAGTGTAAATGAATCTGTATAATGACCTCGAGTGCTGCACTTTCCAACAGAACTCTCTGCAGTGATGGAAACACTCTTGTCTGCTCTGCCCAATATTGTGGCCAATAACCACATGTGGCTCTTGAGCACTTGCAATGTGGCTAATGGGACTGAGGAACTGCATTTTTAGCTTCAGTTAACTTTAAAAAGCTGTAGGTGGCTAGGGGGTACCTCATTTCATAACAGCACCAGAGGATTGTGCCCTAGCACCTAGCAGAGGAAGCAAAGCCTGGTGTTTATTTTGTTTGGGGGGAAATAGTAAGAATTTGTTAAATGAATCCTAAGAAGAGAGGCTCCTCTTCCTTAATAAGAGCATCATGGAATCACTGTAAGGAGCAGACTGTCCTTTGTAAAGAACTCAAAGGTCTCCGATAACCAAGTCTCCCCACAAAGCTGCCACCAAAACACAATTTCAACCATTCAAGCATGTATTTCCTATGGCACTTTTGCAACCCTTGGGCAAACCTGCAAAAACATTAGAAAGGCTCTGACTATATTTTTTAATTGCTCTAGGATTCTACAGGAATAGTTCAACAGTTGTTTGGAGCAAGTAACATAGCCTGGATATGTAAGATTTCATAACCCTGCTTGCTTCAAGAAACTTGGCAAAGATGCATTGGTTAAAACATAGTCACAACTTTATTTTTTCAATTAATCTTTAAAACTGGGAAGAAAAAAAATCACTCTCTTATGTTCAGAGAAAAGACAGCTAACAAGTCAGAGTAAGTTATACAACCTGCGACACCACATAAAATCATGAACAAATTTAACGGCATACTGGCATCATGAAATCTCTAACCAAAAAAAAGCACATTTGCATTTATACAACATTAACAACTGAAATAAAATTCAACTACTTCGCTCACAGAAGATTTTGGATTTCATTAACATCCTTACAGATTTCACCTGTCTGCAAGCATTGATTAGCAAGAAAAAAACCCCACACTGTCTGATCAGCCTTCGGACTCAAATTTCAACTGAAGGGAGAAGCACGAGCAAAAATCGAGCTCCGCTACATTATTCTGAAATGCTGCCACAGGAGAAAAGGCACAGCACTGATTCCATCCACTTGCATTTTCTTTGCAACAAATCTGTCATTTACGACTAAGATGTTAAGATAGGACTTAGCCTTGCTGAAGTCATCTTCCTAAAAATGCAGATCTTCCAGCAGGCTTCAGAGCTCTGATCTCTTCCCCCAAGTTGCTCCTGATTCAAGCAGATAATTTTGCTCTTGTTAATCCAGTGGAACTGAATCCGTTCTTGGCACTTCAAAAAGAATTATGGGAACGAAAATTCTCCCACCAGAAAAGTACAGGTAAGCGTCTAGTCTGTTGATGGGTAAAGTGTTCCTTATATTGCCATGGAGCCTCCTAAAGCAGCAAGGATGACATCAGAGCAGATGTATGGTTCAGAGGCCTCAATCGCAAAGTGTACACGTTATACAAAGACTCAGGTCCACAAAACACTGCACCTCCCTTATGGATACTGATGTGGACTGAATGTCTCTATCACCCACAAAAATTCACACGTTCAAGTCCTAATCCCCCAGGTTATGGTGTTTAAAGATGGGGCCTTTGGGAGGTAACTAGGGTTAGTGAGGTTCTAAGGGTGCTCTCATGATGGTATTTGTGTCCTTGAAGAGACATCGGCGAGCTTGCCCTCTCTCTGTGCACAAAGAGGTCATGTGAACACACAGCAAGAGGGGACCCACCTACAAGAGGAGAGTAAAGGTCTTAAAATGAAGTCTATGTTGCTGGCACCTTAATCATGGACGTCCCAGACTCCAGAACTATGAGAAATAAATTTCTGTTATTTAAGCCACCCAGTGTGTGGTATTTGGTTACAGCAGCCCAAGCCGACTAATATAGTTACACCGACTTGGGTTTCATAGTTGGCTGCCCTGATTGCCCTATATACCCACCTATGAAAAGAATTGAGAACACCCAGAGTGAATGTGCAAGTGCTACCACACCCTGGCTGTTAAAGAATTCAGAATTATTGGCTATTTAATCTACACTTAAAACTAATAAAGACTTCTGCTTCCTGTCAATATAGAGTAATCAGGATCAGATTCATCTTTTTACTGGGGAGCAAAAAAAAGAGAAAAGGAAGAAAGAAAAGAAAAAAGAAAAGAAAAGAAAAGAAAAGAAAAGAAAAGAAAAGAAAAGAAAAGAAAAGAAAGAGAAAGGAAAAGGAAAAGGAAAAGACAGACACATTGGTTTTCAAAACCCTAGACATGAAGCAACAAAGGACAGCAATCCCTGAGAAAATAAACAAATGAAAGGAGCCCTACTACTGCCCTGAACTTACTCTTTTTGGGTAGTTTCCAGGACACAGCCTAGGGAGGGGAAACAGGCAGAGACCAGAGAGAGAATAAAGCCCCTAGAGTTTGCAGGACTAAGAACCAGGAGGAGAGAGCTATGTAGAGGGGAACCCCAGAGGTCCACAGAGGGCCACTCTCAAGTATTCACAGAGTACTAATCCGTGCTTGAGGGTGAACAACTACCCAGGGCTGGGGGAAAAAGACAACATCTGAAATGTCAAAGGAAACAATGAGTCACACACACAAGAGTCTGGAAATAGTGTCTATTCCCACCAGAGAGAATGAAAATCTTACCATTTTCATAGATCAGAGTACTCAGAAAGGTACTGCCTCAGTAATGGAAATAATTAGCCCTAGATGAAACACTGCTCCAGTTCTGTTCAATAAATCTTGACAGCAGAACCAAAAGTATCAAACTATTTCCAAGTAACATGACTTCATACTAGAACAAAACTCAAGAGTACATACAAAAAATATCCAGCACCAAATAACAACAAAAAAAAATTCATGTCTAGCATCCAATCAAGGATTAGTAGGTATGCAAAGAAGCAGGAAAAAAGAAGATTTGCTTTGAGAACAAAATAAAAACAGCCCCAAATGATACAGTGACAAAAAAGGAAATAAAAACAAAACAAATTGTTAAGCTGAGGGATGACCACAGCTGTGAGAAGTTTAATAATTCCAACCATAAAAACAAAGAAAATTATACTCAATCACATCATTATAAAATCGCTCAAAACTAGGCACAGAAAAAAACTTAAAAGAGGCCAGAGAAAAATGACATATTCTAGAGAGAAAAAAGAAAGATAAGGTTAACATCAGATTTCTTGTTAGAGATAATCCAAGCAAAAAGGCATTGGAAAAATGTCTTTAAAACTTGTAAATAAAATACCTGTCAAACTAGAATATCCAGTGAAATTTACTTCCAAAAGAAAAAAAAGTTAAATATTAAAAAAAAATTTTTTTAGACCTACGAAAACTGAAAGAATTCATTACCAATAAATCTGCATTATAAGAACTTGTTTAAAAGTTGTCAGTTGTTTGGGATCCCTGGGTGGCGCAGCGGTTTGGCGCCTGCCTTTGGCCCAGGGCGCGAGCCTGGAGACCCGGGATCGAATCCCACGTCGGGCTCCCGGTGCATGGAGCCTGCTTCTCCCTCTGCCTGTGTCTCTGCCTCTCTCTCTCTCTGTGACTATCATAAATAAATAAAAATTAAAAAAAAAAAAGTTGTCAGTTGTTTAAAAGTTGACAAATGTTCCATATCATTTGTCATTAGGGAAATACAAATCAAAACCATAAGATACCACTTTACACTAGTTAGAATGACTAAAATTAATAAGACAGGAAACAACAAATGTTGGCAAAAATGTAGAGAAATAGGAATTTTCTTGTACTGTTGGTGGGAATGCAAGCTGGTACAGCCACTCTGAAAAAACAGTATGGAGTTTCCTCAAGAAGTTAAAAATAGAGCTACCCTATGGCCCAGCAATTGCACTACTGGCAATTTACCCCAAAGATACAGATGTAGTGAAATGACGGAACCTGCACCCCAATGTTCATAGCAGCAATGTCCACAATAGCCAAACTGTGGAAGCAGCCGAGATGTCCTTTGACAGATGAATGGATAAAGATGTGGTCTATATATACAATGGAATATTACTCAGCCCTCAGAAAGGATGAATACCTACCATTTATATCAATGTGGATGTAATTAAAGGGTATATGCTGAATGAAATAAGTCAATTGGAGAAAGACAATCATCATATGGTTTCACTCATATATGGAATATAAGAAATAGAGAAAGGGACCATAAGAGAAAGCAGGGGGACTGAGTGGGGAAAAACTAGAAAGCAAGACAAACCATGAGAGACTCCAACTCTGGGAAACAAACAAAGGGTTCCAGAAGGGGAGGAGGGTGAGGGAAGATGGGGTAAGGGCATTAAGGAGGGCACATGATGAGATAAGCACTGGGTGTGATACTATATGTTGGCAAATTGAATTTAAATAAAATAAAAATAAATAAAAATCTTATTGGAAAATAAGAAAAACAAAAACAAAAAAGTTGTCAGGGAAAAAGAAAAGGATATTAGATGGAAATATGGGTCTAAAGAAAAAAAGTACACCAAAAATAGTAACTACACAGGTAAATGTTTAAGCATATTCTATTATTTTTTTAAAAAATCTTTAAATACTTATCTAAATTGTTTTAAAAGCTAATGAGTTGACCAAAGAAAAACAAATGTGTTGTGGAGTTTATAGTGTATGTAAAAGTAAAATGTATTACAAAAGTAGCACATAGGCTAAGAGAGAAAAATAGAAGCATACGATGTGAGGTCTTTATACTACACAGGAAGTGATAATTATATCATTTGCAGATTGACAAGTTAAAGATGTATATTATAAACCCTAAAACTATCGTGAAAATGTTTTTTAAAAGAACTGTAACTAATAAACCAACAGAGGAGATGAACTGGAAGTATAAGAAGTACTTAACTCACACAAAAAGCAGAAAAAGAAAAACAGATGTGACAAATAACCAGCAAGATGAATTAGCCAAAGCTTGTCAACAACCATATTAAAG
The DNA here is from genome assembly GCF_048164855.1 of Canis lupus baileyi. Lineage (NCBI taxonomy): Eukaryota > Metazoa > Chordata > Mammalia > Carnivora > Canidae > Canis > Canis lupus. The sequence goes on from NC_132840.1 coordinate 71,141,425, forward strand.
GTAAATGGTCTAAATACCCCAATTAAAAGGCAGAGATTGTCAGATTGAATACTTTTTTTGAAAATGCAAGCCCCAATTTTATACTTATACAAGAAAATCACTTTAAGTATGAAGACACACATAAAAGTAAAAAGAAAAATACATATCACACTGACACTACAACCTAGTATAAATACTTCCCATTAGCGTTGTTCTTCTTAAGTCTGATATACATCAAATGTAAAACGAATACAGATGATATTAGTCAAGGAAAGTATGAAAACTGTTCACTTGAAGTTTATTTTTATATCTTTTACCAAATCATCACTAAACATATAATTCATTGCTACAAATGTCTCTTAGTAGGATCATATAATATATTCACAGAAATCAGTGCCAGGAAAATGTCTACATTCAATGTGAATTCATGTCCTTTCTTTAATCAGATAAGTATTATATGAGCCAAAGTTTTCCCTTTATGTCTTGGCTAACAATCAGAAAGCTCAATGTTCAACTTAGTGCCAAAGTCTAAAAATAAATCCATCCCAGGCACTTAGCAGGTTCCTCACTCTAATATTCTAACTGGTTTTCAACCTCTCCTAAAATTATTTCACTTGCATTGTAATATTGGAAGCTACTCTTATTTTTTTAAGAGTTGTATTTTGGGAGCACCTGGGTGGCTCCGTTGGTTAAGCATCTTGGCTCTTGATTTTGGCTCAAGTCATGATCTCAGGGTTATGAGATTGAGCCCCACATCAGGCAACCAGCTTTGAGATCACTATGGAGTCTGCTTGGGATTCCCTCTCTCCTTCTCCCTCTGCCCCTCTCCTTGCTTGCTCACTCTCTAAATAAATAAATAATTTTTAAAAAATAAATAAGAGTTGTATTTTATAACAAAGAATACCATGAATCAAATATGAGTATTTGCCCCACCACATATAAGATGTATGAATTAAATCAGAGAGGTTGAGTGACTGTCCTGAAGTTCTGCTTTATACCATACAGTTAGAATAACAGTGGTCACTTTGTCTCCCTGTCAACAACATTTAAAAAATGTGAAAGTCTGCAAATTTAAAAACATAAAACAAGGCTAAGTTAATATTAAATGAAGTTAAAGTATTATCAAAATTGATGATAATTTAAACCAAAATTTGATCATTTTAACAAAATTTAAAAGTTAGATGGACCTATACAGAACCCTCAATCTATTCTAAGGGAGCAATAAGGCAACCAGCCAGATTTCAGGACTCTGAATACAGAAACAAGAACAAGGAAAAAACAATGGTACTCTCAGGTGAGCATGGAAGAAAAAATGCATAATCCAAACCAGGCCTAGATTTGCAGAAATATTAAAGACAGACCCTCAAAGGCTTGTGCATTCAGGTATGCATTTGTTACTCCTTTGATTATCAATTAATATTTCTGCATAGGAGGAAAGAAAAGGAACATGGGTACAAGGACATAAATTGCTCTGATATTTTATCAAATGCAGAATTGCCCTTAAGCAAATCTACTCCAGTCCCAGGCATTCTGCTCCAAGCAATGAGGATTCTTCCTCTGGCCTCAGGCAGAGCCTTCCTTGTAAGAGTCACCTGTATTTTAGTATTCCAACTGGTCAAAGATAACTGCAGCCTCAATTTCACAGGAGTGAAAGAACTACATAGTCTTTTCTATTAGATGTAGAGAGCAGTGAGTTACACAACGGGAAAAAAAATTCAGATGGTACATAGGTGGCACATCAAGAATATGGTCAATCAAGTAAGAAAGAGGGAGGTACAGCTGTATATGTTACAAAATGTTTCCTAAAAGAGAGGAGTGGTTCATCCTTTGGGTAAGCATCTGACTCACCTATGTAACTTAAAAATGCAGACGCAGAGCTTTATCTACTAGAGACTACAGTGTCTGACATAATCCCACGGTGAGAACCTCCAAAGTTAGTGTCATTAGGAACCAGGATTTTTGGCATAAAAACAAGTGAGAATACAACTGCATGACTTAAGTAAATGTCTGACTTTAAGTAAAAATTATATAGACTGAATTGGAATATGGAAGAGACAAGATGAAGTCATTATGCGTTTTATCTTCAAGACAACAGCAAAATTGTATTTCTGAGCTCTGTACATTAAAAAGATCTAAAAACGATGATCTATCCAAAAGCAATAAGCATCCTCTAGTGACCAGATTATGGCTTCTAAATAACATTTCCCATTAAAAGGAACAAGCTCCTAGAAGAAATAGCCTATTCTAGGTCTGAGGAAGAAAAACAAACATTATAAAATGAACCTGGAATCTCTTATACCTGGAAAGAAGGATGTTAACAAAGATGCTAAAATCATGATGAAGGGTCTCAGGAACCAACATGAAGAAGCTCCCATAGCAAAAATAGGATCATATGAGCATCAACAGAATAATAGTTGTAATGGATTAAAGTATAACTATGTTCAAAGCTATGATTTCAAAAGACTAAAAGAAAATAAAACTTCCATGACAACCTGTTAAGGGTGCTAGAGAACCATTTTCAAAGTTAGTAAATAAAGGTCAAAAATGAATCCTATTATCTTTCCTTGTATCTATGGCACCAAGAGGTAAATAAGGGGAAGTTTCTATTCCTGAAGGAAAGGCAGGAGAGGAGTATCACTTGGCAGCCCCTATCCTATTAAAAGAGTGAATATAACTAATGATCTTCAAATAGTCACTAACCTCACACACAGAGAAAGGTATGGACATTACGTGCCAACCTATGAAGTATTCTTACTTTTCATAACCCATCCCCCACAAAACCAAAGTCAACCCCATATCAGATAAGACTTTTAGTTTGATTTACTGGAGGTTAAGAAATAAAGAAACATGTTAGATAGCATCATAAGGCTAGAATAAGCCAAAACAGGTTTCAGGAAACTCTACAGGGACATATAATATAGTCCAGTTTGCTTAGCAAACTTCAAGAGAAAAACAAAAAGGATAGAAGAAGTTCTAGGTTAAGAGACTTAACATTCAAACAAACAAAAAGTTTTGCAAAAATAAGATACTTATAAATTTTGAATACTGGCTATTATTGACCCTAAGAAATTATAGTTAGTTTATTTAGGTATGAAAATAGTTTTGTCTTGCCTTTTTTTTTTATTTTTTTTTTAAAGAAAGGCAGACTGCCACATGCAGTGCCTCATTTGGATGTCTGGAATCTTGGAATCTTGACTACCCTATAGTCTCCTACAAATGGACCTTGAGAGCTTGTCTGGAGTTTCTAGCAGGGGAGCACAGCTACTCATATACCCTTGTTCAAAGAATGGTCCTCCTCTATCAGGGAAGATTATCCTCCTGGAACAAGCATGCATGCAGCTTTGGGAGGGATGCACATGGTGCAGTAAGGGAAGAAGGGGACACCCTGCCTAGCCAGCCAGATCAGCTGAATCAACCCTGGCAATCAATGGGGTGACAGATGTCATAGCCAGATCACCCTCACATCCAAAAAGAGTATCTTTTTTTAAAAAAAAGGATTTTGCCTTTTAAAGAAATGCACTGAACTCTTCATGGATGAGGGTGAGATGATATAATGTCTATGATTTGCTTTAAAATGATCCACTGGGGAGAAGGGGGAAAAAATAGGTGAGGTTATAGATGAAATAACATTAGCCAGGAGTTAGTTATTGAAATTGAGTGATGGGAACATGAGAGTCCAATACACTATTCCCTCTGCTTCTGTGTGTTTGACATTTTCCAGAGTAAATGAACAAAATGTCACAAGCAAAAACAAAAAATACAAAATTATGTCGATGAAGTTCAAATCTGGGTTATCTCTGAGAAGGAGAAAAGAGTAGTAATTTTGATAGGACATGAGGGAGACTTCTGGATGGCAGCAAAATTTTATCTCTACCTGAGTAATGGTTATTCAGGTGTTTATTTTGTGATAATCACTGACTTGTACATTTATAATTTGTGCAACTTTCTGGTGGTCTACTTCGACCAAAAAACAAGTTAAGATTAGTCTGCAGAAATCTACACTATATAAACATAGGAAATGTATTTGATAGGATGGAAGTATTTAATATCTTGTAATGCATAATACATGGTGTTTAAGAAATTTATGGACATTGATCAAAAGGAAGATGACAATGTGCTGTGAATGTTGTGTTGTGGCCTTTAATCTTACAGGAACTAATCCTAAAACAGAGATTCCTAACAGAACCAGGACATACATATTAAATGCACAGACTATGCTAATAGCAAATACTTACGAAGTATCTATTTTGTTAGTTGAGTTAAAAGGTGTTTATAAATTCTTTTAAGTCTTCTTTCAAATAAGGTATCCTTTCAACCTGTACTCACAATGTTAATTACATTCATTTTTACTGATTGACTAGCCAGTATATGTTTATTGGTATATTGTACAGTACAAAGATGAAATTACTGTATTGTACATAGATGAAAGCAAACAAACAGGTAATTTACTCTGAAAAAGCCACAGTCAGTTGAGAGGTCATGTTGCTAAACGGTTGGAAGCAAGATCTTTGGTCTCAGTAGTTCAGAAATCCTTGCTTACCTACAAGTTGTAGGACAGTAAGTGCTTTCTTTGTGCCTTAGTTTCCACATTTGTAAACAGAGTAGCAATATTATTACCACTTCCGATTTCTCTGAGGATTAAATGAGATAGAACTCAGTGCAGCACCCAGCCTACACTTCCTATTCATTAAATATTATTCTGTATTTACTATTGTTATAAAGGATCCCTTTCCTAAAATGATAAAAGAAGAGATCCCCTTCCTTACTTTCAAAATGCTCCTCTCAAAAAAAGCATGATGAAGAAAATTGCAAAATACAGGATGCTGCTGACACAGGTTCTGGGGAGGAAAAAGGCATGTTTTATTTCAAATAAAACAAAACAATAAAGATGGCTAGGACATAGCACAACTGGATGGCTAAGAATTCAAAAGCAAGATACCAGAAAAATAAAAAATCAAAACCTAATTGTTGTAATGGTTTCAGGCTAAAAAAATAAACTGCTTTTAAGACTTGAAAGTTGACTGGGCAAGGCAGATTTTGAAGAAATTATTCAACAGTCATAAATTACAAATTGAGAGAATAAGGAAGGTCAGGCTGTACAAAAACCCATGGGAAACCCACCTGAACCAGACGGCCACAAAAAGTACATTAGCTTTTGTCTGAAACAGGTGTCATTTACCTGTGAATGAAGAAATTGTGCCAGTCACTGGGGGATCTCTTCAGGTAATTCCAGATGACAGTGGTGGCCCTGGTCTCTCTCTAAGGCTCCAGAGCCTCTCAGAGCCCACAGGACTTTTAAGGTACTTAAATATGTGGTATATTTTGACAACAGCATGTTTTATAAGTCATTTGTCATCAGCAAACTTTAGACAAGGTTAATGAAAGTTCTGTCACTTTAATGTCTAGCCGGCTTTAAATTACAAATGTCATGCGCCATGACTAAAGAAAGGGCACCGCAATAATACCATAAACCATCATCTCCAGGGACATACAGGTAATTGCATAGCTCATTAAAAAACTGTTTTAATTATTAATTGACCGTGTCAGAGTTGTCCTTTGAAGTCAATTTTAATTTTTTTTTCCTTGCAAGCATTATGATTTCAAGCTGACCTAGAGAACTTTGTGTACCACCTAAAAAACTGCCAGCAGAGGTTGCTAAGGAAGCTCTCCAATACTGAAAATTACTTTCCAAGTCATTTGCACATGATCTGCTTATTGAGGGGAAGGAAAGAGCTGAACATTTTTGGAGAGGTTTGGTGTAATTCCATCACTTTATAGAGATCACAGAACAACAAAGAGAATCTAAGTGTGGTGGAAAGAGCAAGCACTTGTCTTTTTTTTTTTAGCACTTGTCTTTTTAAGTTTTCTTCCATGAGGATAGAATGCCAAACAATGACTTTTGCAGAAGACCACAGGACAATCTGATCAGGCCTTAGCTGAACTCATGGACAGCACAGCTCATTAAGTTTCTTATTTAATAAGTAATTCAATAAATAAGCTGTTTGCAATCTTCAGGGCTGAACAGTCCTCACTCACAATGGGCAACAATAATTCATATACCTAAACCTATCCTTCAAGTTCCCGTGTTCAAGAGAGAACCTAGCAGTCTCACTTCTCTTTTTCTGAATGAATCCAGAAAGCACCATCTAGAAAGACAAAGATTATGTCCATTCCTGCAAGAGATGCCAGTGGCATCCAGAATTAAATGACTAATTCTATATTTATAAAGAGACCAGCATCCATAATGTCAAATGACAGATCCTCACCAATTTATTAGCAGATTGAACTTTCACTGTTAAGAAAAAGAATTTCTCAAGATCGGGATCTTATAAATTAACCCAGTCCTTCCTGCAAACCATTTTAAAAAAGACCATGCCAACCTTAAGATTGAAGGATTCATTTTCTCATAAAAATCTGGGGTGAACTGATCTTCTTGCAAGAAGATCCAATTACAACACAAACTAAAAATCGGGGACCAGTATTATGTTGGGGTACAGTCACAAAGCCAAGCTCAATCTAGTTCCATCAATACAAACACCGACAGCTAGTCTGTCCATCAAGTTTGTAGAGCCAACAACTCACAACTCAAACCTACAATCAATTTATGGACTCTGCTGTTGTTAATGACTATGCCGGGAGAGTAACACCAGAAACCTGACAGCACCCTCAGAACTCACAGATCATCTCCCAGAATGTGAAAATGAGCTAAGTCATTTGTGCTGCATTGTCTGCACCTTGAGAATTAAACAGTGACTACCAACTGGTAACAGAAATTCTTCTCACTGGGGGCTGAACACCTGATTCTCCTCTGCACATCAGGCAGAGACTAGCAAACAGAATGACAGGAAGGAGCCATTCCATCCACAGTCCCTACATTATGGAGAACTGTGCAAAGATGCAGAGCAAATCCCCTAAGTAAATAAATATACAAATATATAACTAAAATTAAAATACTCTGAAAATGGGACGTAATGGCACAGGGTTCAGGAAACTAGGGCTCACGAATAAAAGCCCATTCTACTACCCTGTGGACCTGAGCTACGAATCATCCCTGCCCCCCACCTCAATGTGGGGATTGAACCTATGACCCTGAGATCAACGGTCACACGCTCTGCTGACTAAGCCAGCCAGGCACCCCTCATTTTCACATTTTTAAGTGGTTGGGAGAAACATTTTTTTCAAGAATAATATATCACAACTCACAAAAGTTATAGGAAATTTAAATTTCAGTGTCCATAAATAAAGTTTTATTGGCACACAGCCATGCTTGTTCGTTTACATATTGTGTGTGGCAGCTTTCATGCTACAACGGCAGAGTTGAGTGGTTGTGAAAGACACCGTATGGCCCACAAAGCCTAACATATTTACTAACTTGCCCTTTGCAGAGAAAATTCACCAACCTCCGTTAGAATGAAAGGGAGCCTACGATGCTAACCTTCAATGGCATATCCAAGTGAGATCACCCCAGCTCGTTCCTTCTAGCAATACTGATATTTAATAATTTAAAGATCCCCCCCAAAGAGGAGATTTCACAATAAATGATAAATCTCTCCAGCCAGAGGGTACAGCAGAAGTGTCTCCAAATTGATTATAAAGTTCTATCTCTGGTATACACATATAAGTGCAATACAATGTACAATATTCTAATTAAATTGAAGAATGGCTGCACAAGCCATGTTTCTATTAGCCAGGTCTTATTTGATTTAGCAGCAGTAATGAATGCTGAATCAGGTTAGGGTTGTTGGGCTTATCTGGCTTTGCCAATCTACTGAAATTAGGATAATAAAACTGAAGATATGTAATAGTGAAGACATTTAAAAAGAAAACTCGTTTATCTTCAATTAAAATATCCACCATACTGACAATAAACTTATTACTCCTCCCTACAGAAAGGTTAGGTTGAAGCACATAGCACATTATAAAAAGAATTCAGTCGGGCATGGGGACGGTGGAGTTACATTTTAGAAGTCCAAAAATAGCCTGGTTTTCCTGTGATACCAACACTTCACACATTTGTGGAAAAAAAACAACAGGCAAAACACAGAAGCTTAAAATATTCTCTGACAAACTGCTGCACTAGATTTTTGGCTTCATTATAAAGCTAAATCTCCCTACGTAGAGTGGGGAAAGGGATGGTGATCCAGTTTCCTGAAATGAGCAGAACTGGCTGGGGGCACGTTACATTACTTGCTTTGTCTGAATCACTGGGGAAACAATGTGGTCACCAGCCCTGATCAACTTTACCTTGTTGAGACTAAAAATAAAAATTACGACTCATTTCGCTTTCTTGACTTTACGAGTTTATTGACATAAACACACAGAAATCAGCTCCAGCCTGAAACGATCCATCATCTTGGTATGTTATAAAATACTGCATCCTTAATAATATTTGTTTTAGGCACCAATTAATTTTATGAGACAGTAATAAAACAGCAGCCTCTTCCTCCCCCTTCAGTATAGACTATATAATGAAATCAACAGATACAGGCCAAATCGATGGGGTGAAAACAGCCTATTTGAAGTTAGCTATGAAGATGCTCTAGTCCACCCATAAAAGACATTGATTCCTGAGGCTCGGCAGTCCGTCCCATTCAAAACCAGAACAGCAAGGCTACACTCAGAAAGGGAAATCTACAGTTCCTCTATTTCTCTGTTTCCCTTAATTTAGAATGCATAATGAGAATATGGTAAATAAGTCACACAGGAAACCAAGAGGAGTACAAGCTAGAAAAAAGAAGAAAAAAAAAGAAGTATAAAATGCTCAGTTAGCAGCTAAAGTTTCACAAAACTACACTAGCTCTGAGGTCGATCTCAAGCAATTCACATCCCTCACCTGCCAGTCTTGATTCTTCTCTTCAAAGTGCTACTGTGTGCTTGCTTCAAAACACTAAACCATCCATCAATGTAACTGATCCTGTTAAACAATCTCTGGGTATGCCATCCAGCTGAGTGAAAAGAAAACCCTAATGATTACCTGAAATGGAAACCAAATGATTTAAGGAGAATTACAAAATGTTTTCTGAGTTTATCAAAAGACAAATAGTAATTTTAAAGCTTTTGTCTCTTTTCTACCATCAAAAAAGTTAAACAAGCAAGCATTAAACTGTTGCAACCTTTAAGTACTAGGAAACTAGTCTTGGAGGACTATGGTTACCTAAGCCCTCTCAGTTTTATAACAGTTACCGAGTAGATAGTGAGACTGCCTCATTGGTGGCAAACAAAGGTTAGGTGATCACACACGCTTGCCACCAAAGAGATTCAAGAATTCGTCCTGGATAAGGATGGGGAATTGGATCGGACTGTCTCCAAGTTTTATCTCCAAGGTGTAACAGTGAATCAGACCACATGAAATAAAGGATTACATAGAGACTAGCTTGAACTTAAGTGAGGAACTTAATATTTGCTTTAAACTTTTAACTAATGATACTTTTAAAGAATCAAAAATGAGCATATGCCTTTCAGAAGGAACGGCTCCCTTTCACACAAGCCCTTTTAAAAGGAAGATAGTAACTTTCAAAGTCATGCAAAACACAATTCCAGAGGAAAATCACAAACTATAAATACCACTCAGAAAACACCTTTCAACCCATAGAGGAGTAACAATGGGAAAGCAGAGGGCACACAAGCTTCAATCATTAATCACTGGGAGTCAGCAACATGTAGCAAAAACAGCCTTTGGAATCTGATGGACCTGGTTCATATCTCCGTTTTGATGTTTACTAAGCCATTTGACCTTGGGAGTGTCATGGAGCTCGTCCTCTTATTTGTCCACTGGGGACATCTTAGTCACTGGGTTGTTAGAAGGATTCAAGGGGAAAACCTATATAACCTATTGAAAACAGTACTTGACACACTAAGTATGTAATAAACCTATTTCCTCCCTTAAACAATGAAATATTCACTGAATCTGAGAATGTGCAAGGCGATGCGAAGACACTGGCTGTCAAGTGTGACACATGAAATGATTGTAAGTGGTACATAAGTAAAATATTTTCGGTTTTAATATTGGAGATTTTAACTTAAACACATTAAAAGAAAATAAAGCCCAACAAACCTGCAATTTCATGGCAAATACTGATCTGGATGAGGTTGGGTTTAACAACAACAAAAAGTCAACTTAGAGGGAAATATAATGTAAAAAATAATACTGGCAATATAAAGATATGGCCAAAAGTCATACAAGAAAGAAACACTGCTTTAGAAATATACATACATAAGAAAGGGTTTTCTGTCCTCAAGTTTACAGTGTAAGGGCCGGGTGGGTCACAAGTGAGCAAACAAAGAAGCACCCATGTATTTTCAAGTTCAGAGCCATTCAAGAAGAATGGTGTTAAAAGTCCCTCTCTTCGCGGCTCTTTTAACATGTATCACATATAAAAGCTCTTTAAAAATAAATGAGTTGAACAATTGTCATGCTGAGTTGCAACATAAGCTGATTTGGAAGTCCCCGTGTAGTAGCATGTTAGGGATTTGGATGTTAAATCTTCTCTTTGAATTTTCCAGGAAATCGTTTTCTTACCTGTATTTTCCTCATACAACACTAAGGAAAACAATGGTTTCTGCTGCTTTAACAGCCAAATCACTCAAGACATGTGGAACAAAACAGGGAACAATCCACTTAAAACTCTTAAGATCGAAGAACACTAAATGGTTTTAGATTTCGGCAAGTACCATCCTTAGAGACCATACCTGTGACAGGAATAAGCTAAATTTGCATTTGAAAATCGAGTGAAACACACTAAGTGTCCTTTTCAAGGCAAAAGGGTAGCAAAATAAGAAAAAGATAAAGGGCTTTACCAGCGAGTGTTCCCAACGAAAACCATAGACTCCTGAGAAGCTGGCACAACAGGCAGGACCTTGAAATTCTTACTTATCTTAAAACCAAACAAAGCAGAACAAAACAAAATGCCCTATCATCCTCTCATAATTCATGTAATACATTAACTTTTGCTTCTTGATCTCTACTGAAGTTGTCTTCCCGCATGATTCCTCTTACAACATTTTACCAGTAAACCTATACCTCACAACTTATCTATACATAGTATTAGTTTTTAAAAGGAGGGTGGGTTAATAAAAATGTAAAAAGCTACAGGCCAGTGCAGCTATGTTGAAAGAGATCTAATGTCCAGGGACCATACAGTTTTGTGGAGGAAATGTACAGAAGGGGAATATTCCATGCAAGAGGAAATATATAAAGCAGAATAAGTAAAAAGACAGCTACACTGACCCTCTCTGATTATACCAGATATGCTTCTGTAGTTTGGGCCATACAAGGTGAGAGGATGTTAATGACTAATTAGGATCCTCTGTTGGCTAATAGGCAAGAAGAATAAAGCTTCACCGTATCACAAAATCACTCTGTCATATTGACATTCATTCCAACTGTCGCTAGTGCATCGATTTTCTTAGAAGCTTTATGATCCAGCTGCCTTTGAACCACAGAGCAGTGCCCACCCGTATCTTGGCTAAACAGAGCCGCAGAGAAGAACAGATAGAGGTGGCCAAATTAATAAATTACCCTGCCTTCACAACTTGCTTAGGAAACAAGCACAGTGTTAAAAAAAAAAAAAAAAAATCTGTAAAAACAGGTTTGGGTTTGAAGAGGATTTCTTAGATAAGAAGTTTTGAAATACATTTTTTTAAAGATTTTATTTATTCATTCATGAGAGACACAGAGAAAGAGGCAGAGACATAGGCAGAGGGAGAAGCAGGCTCCCTGCGGGGAGCCCGATGTGGGACTAGAACCTGAGACCCCAGGATCACGCCCTGGGCTGGAGGCAGACGCTAAACCACTGAGCCACCGGGGCTGCCCCTTGAAATACATTTTTAAAAACAGTTTTCTTTAAAAGCCATATTTCAGTTCAAACAACTGATCTTTATTCTGGGTCTTCTGTTTTCTGCTATTTTAGTCAACTATTTTTGATTACCTTGCCTACGAAGAACCAACAGCAAGGAACTGAAAAGAAAGTCAGGAATTCAGTAGACTCCAAGGATTCCAGAGAGTCCCTTGCGGGGGTGGCGGGGGTGGGGGAAGGCAACTAATCTTCATCTGTGTCGAGAAACACAAATCCCAGGGTCATTGCCACTGAATCGGCATACCGGTGTGATGAGTGCTGCCGTCAATATGGCTAGTCTACCTTGACTTTTGAATGTCAAAAATAATATGGACAGAATTGACTAAGCAGTCTCCGAGGTACTGCCTTTAAAATTTTTAACTTTATGGCCATTAAATATTGAACAGATAATTGGATTTATCCCCTTCAGTGCTTTATGGATGTACAAAGTACCTACCTTCTCCTGTTTTATTCAAATTAATGGTGCTCTCTTAAAGTGCCTGCCCTGAGTGCACACTATAGCACACTACAGCCAACTCATTAAAAGGATGCTTCAGCCTCTGCTTGCCGACTCTCTTCTCCATTTGCAGTGAGAGGGCAAAAACCACACCAAGACCCACATCGACAGTTAAGGGCAAATCTTCTGAAGAGTCACCCTGCAACCCAGAAGTTTTGCTCCCGAAACTCAAGTACACAGTGTGATTTGGCAGTCGGCTTGCTGTTATCGTGGGAAACCACAACACAGAATTCATTCCTTCTCTTTTTAATTAAAACATTTGCAAATGCTGCTTTGCAACTGGGTAGCTTACTGTTACATTTTAAAATCAAGTCTGTGGGGAACACAGGGATGCCAGTATCTCTCTAGAGGATTAGCCAAATGAAACCTCGGATTGTGTATGGGTTGGGGGGGAATACACCCATGGACAGGCTGTGCAATTCACACTGGCGATAAGGTATTTCTATCAAATATGACTAACACCTACAAACGTACAATCAGAAAATAACTCTGTGGAGGTGTTAGCGGAAAGGGGTTAATGGAAATAATGTTTTCATTTTAAACAATATAAATCCACAACTGGCATTCCATTGGCCCATGACCTCCCCTTACCCAATCCTTGTTCAAGTCATTTGCTAGTGTAATTGAAACCTTCTTTGAGAGTCTTTAGATTTCATTTCAGGTTTGGGGGACAATGCAGCTAAAAGACATTTACCATCCATCTTTCTTAACATTCCTAATCTAAATAGAAGACCCGAATCCAAGACAGTGCTTTTGATGGATCGCTCACCTTCCTATACAGTAGAGCTTAAAGAGATCCCATTATTGCTTTCAGAACCCTCACAGAAAACATACATTCATACTCATTTTAGTTTTTACCACCTAGCTGAACAGCATATATTTACTTTCGAAAATGTGTTCTTAAAGGAACAGATAAGTTTTCAATTAAAAAATCCAAAATCAACAAGATAAAATGTCTATTGTGCCCCTAATTGTACAAATCAAGGTCTGTCTTGGAACACCATCTCCCCTGAAGCTGTGTGGCAGTTCATTAAGTCATGTAGGACTAATTGTTGGGAGTCCATCATGCCACACAACTAACCAATTTTAAACAAGAAGATAAAAGAATGGCTCACAGGTAAGGTCCACCCATTACAAAGATTTGAAGAAAACCTATAAATTTCACCACCCAATATGGGAGGAACACATTTACATCCCACGTGGAGCTGGAGTGTAGGTCAGCCTTGTATAATAAATACACATTTAAAGCCTCGTTCTAAAGAAAACACATTTAATCTGGAGCCTAACTCCTGACAAATACACACACTTGATATGCCCACCACTCAAAGATGTTTGCAGAGTTCAACTAGAAGTCTAGAAACGAGTAAAAATATCATGGGTAAGCTTACAAAGGAGTTCAAGAAAGAGAAAAAAAAGCCAAGCAGGTGGCAAGAGTGCATGGAATGAGAGAACTCTGTCCTCCAGACACATGGACAAAGGAGCTAAGAAAGACAATGTTGTGAAGTATGGGGCACTTGCCCCTTCTGAAAACCAATGGTTTCTCGTTTTCTACCATACAAAATGCTCGGGCTGCCTCCAAGAGTCAAGTGTGGCTTTTGTTCTCTTTGAATTCTTAAAAAGTAGGTGTAATTAAAAAAAAAAGAAGAAGAAAGAGGATGATTTTAAACTTTCGGAGCATGAACCACATTTCCTTTGATTAAAGGACCAACTTCCTGTGCGGATACACACCTCAGTACACCTTTATATAGAGTTTGGAATTTGGGAAGCAGGTTTGTGTTTTACGTATTCAAAAATTAATATTAAACAAACAAGAGTGGAGAAAAATAAAGATCTAAAATTGAAAGCAAAACTGAAGCAAATGAAGGCAAAAGTACTTCAAATTCACAACACAATCACTCTGAAGGGAGAGAAGAAAAAGAATAATAACAAGAATGATCTCAGTATTTTACTATATACTCTATGTTCAGGAGGCATAGAGGGAAAATAGCAAAAACATCCGGAATATTTTTAAGGTTTGTTTTCTGTAGTCATGTGGGTAAAACAATTTTGAACCTATTTTTAGATGTGCTATAAGACTGAGTAAATGAATAAATGTGTTAGGAGCCAGGGTTTTCACTGTGGAAGGAGAATTAAATATAGAATGGAGATAAGCACCCTATGAGAATGGTTTGGACTTGGAAGTACCAGCAGGAGTCCGTGATTTTCAAAATACAGCATGTGCACACGCATGTGTGTGGTGTTCTTCCTCACGAATTCCTACCCTGGCACACAAGGGAATCCATGCCATTAGGGAGGAGCACACCTGGCATCCCAATACTGGTTTCTAAAACCATTCTCTAAAAGGAGCCAGAAATTGGCACAGAAATGGTTGATTACAGGGCTACAGCAGAGAAGGTACACAATGAGCCTAGAAAGTCGTATCAGCAAAAAAGTTGGTGCTCAGAAAAATGATGGGAGCATCTCAAAAGAACACAAAAGACAATCTCAAAGAGCTCCCACTGACTGATTAAATCTAGGAGAACTTGAACATAAAAATATTTAAGAGAAGTAGTAAATAATAAAACACTAAAAAGCAGTCTATGATTCAATACCAATGATAGAAAGATGACAGATGATGGATAGACAGATGGATGGAAGGAACCACTGACTGGTAAATGTTGATGCATTAGTCACAAAATCATCATAGAAAAGCCTCGTTCCTGCAAGAATCAGCAACAGAAGTTAAATCCAAGGAGAAAAATTTGAAAAGATAGCTGCATGATCTTAAACTATGTCTGTCCCCACAGACTGATTATTAGTTTTGAGGGAAAATATAATGACTATACAGTAACAAACAAAAAAAAAAATCAAACAACACCTTGACCAGATAACCAAAGGTCACCACTGGGTGCCTCCAGATGTAATTCCTTGAGAAGGACACATCACTGAAGTACTATTCCAGCTGGAATACATCCCTAATCTCACTAGGAGAAAATATCAGACAAGCCCAATGAGGACCTTTTATTAAAAAAAGGGAAAGGGGCCATTTTTTTTTTCAATGTCAATGTCCTATAAGACAAAGACAGCCTGAAAAACTGTTCCTCTGTTAAAAACAACATTAAAACTGAATGCAGTAGGTGATCCTGGAATGGATGTTGTATTGGACAGGCAGGGGAGGCTCTAAAGGATACTCTTGGATCAACTCACCAAATGAAAATATGAACAGAAGATAGAAAGCCTTATGTCAACACTGAGTTTTCTGAATTTGATCACTGTATCATAGTTACATATGAAAATGTTCTTATTCTTTGGAAATAATCCTCCTAAGTATGTGGAGACAAAGGGACATGATATATGCAACTTACTCTCAAGATGATTCAAGAAAAACATGCATAGAGAAAGATGGAGCACAAGAGGGGAGAAGTGTTCATAACCACAAAGGATAAAATGTCATTTAAATAAAAGGAGCAAAAGGTCACCAAGAGGTAAATCTATATAAAAGAAATATGGCGTTTTTTTGGTACTATTCCTGCAACTTTTCAGTAAATCTGAAAATTTCTCAAAAAAGTTAGAAAAATAAAAGGCTTTCTCACCCACACAACCCATAAATGGAAAATGACACATAGTGTTCCTAATCTCATAACCTTATTTCCATTAACATCACCTGCACATAGACAAATGTTATGCAAAGATGTGGATTACAGCATTGTTTATAAAAGCGAAGAATTCTAGGGGTGTCTGGATGGCTCAGTCAGTTAAGTAGTTGACTTGGTTTCGGCTCAGGTCATGATCTCAGGGTCATGGGATCGAGCCCTGTGTGGGGCTCCACGCTTAGTGGGAAGTCTGCTTCTCCTCTCTAGCTCTCTGGCACTCTACCCCCGCCCTGCCTCTGTCCCTCCCCTGGCTCACATTTGCCCTTGCACCCTCTCTTTCTCTTTCTGAAATAAATAAATCTTTAAATAAAAATTTTTAAAAATAGATAATGGTTATTTAAATTATCTTATGTAAATTCAAAATAACACTATGTGGCCTTTAAATATGGGCATGAAAAGTTTATAGTAACAACTGAAAACAGTATTAACTGAAAACAACATGATTACAGATATACACAGTATGATCATGTGTAGGTAAAAGAGGCAGATGAAAAGGAAAAACAAATCCTAGAAAAAAGGCTAGAAAGAAATCTGAGAAAAATGTCAATGCTGGTCATCTGTCCCCCAGAGATAGCTTATGGAGGATTTTTTTTTCCCCTTCTGCTTTCTGTATATTCTAAATATATAATGTTTATACAATAACGTTATGATAAAAAATAAGCTTTATTCTAAGAACAACAATTTAATAGATGTGCATAGGACTAAGTTTAATTGACTTAAAATCTTCAGGGAGACCTGCTGTATAAGGTAAACAATACTTACTGCGGATGCTCAACTATCCAAATCTAATTTGAGCTACTTCTGGTCCCAAAGATGGGAAATGAGATCGAG
The DNA here is from genome assembly GCF_048164855.1 of Canis lupus baileyi. Lineage (NCBI taxonomy): Eukaryota > Metazoa > Chordata > Mammalia > Carnivora > Canidae > Canis > Canis lupus. The sequence goes on from NC_132840.1 coordinate 71,158,218, forward strand.
AGAGGGGACTTTATGCTAGGAGACTGTCCTTGGAAAAACTTATTTAAAGTTGTAAATCCATACACTCATGAGCCAGAAGTGGCTCCTGCCTCGTTATTCTCAGCCATCAGAGGATGGATCCCTTCATGCCATCCCACCACACCCTGCCTCACCCCACCTGATAGGAGGGGAAAAGAAAAGCAGGACACCTACAAGGACAGAGAGCAATGGTGGTGTCATCTCACAACATTGTACTTTGTTGGGCTCAAGAGTCACGCTGCTCACCACTGGCGTACAGATGATGGGGAGCAGACGCTCAGGCTGAAATCCTTCGGTTCAGCCCTTGGCCAGTGACTAGTATTCTACAGGTAGAACTGGACCAGCTGAATAACACGGTCTAGAGAAACAGTCTCTACACAAGATGGTTCCCTGCAGTATTCATTGAGGGAGAGAGAGGGAGGGAGGAAGGGAAGGGGAGGGAAGGGGAGGGAAGGAGAGAGAGCGGTAGGGAAAGGGAAGGAAGGAAGGGCAGATGATAGACTTTTTGAAAGTAGGTGACGATGAGATATAAATGTTTTTGTAACTGAAAAGCTGAAAGAAGATGAATGGGGGTGCTGTTTTAGTTTTCCTAAGAGCATGTGAGTCTCCCACGGTCACTGCCAAAAGGTCAGGCTCTTTTTTTAAATAAGGGGTTATTAAGAGAACTGTGCATGGCAAAAAAGAGGAAATCCCTTGATTAAACAATTATAGCTCACTTCCTGTTTAAGATTTACACATTTGTAAGCATCTAATTATATTTATTTCTTACTATAACCAGGTTTGAGTAATCTTAAAACATCAACTGAATTGCCTAAGTCAGCCAATAATTAAAATTCTTTTGCCAATATGATTTGGATAAAAAGTCAAACACTTCATTTAAAATTTATGTGAGGCACATTCATAAGAATACACTAATTTCTCATTCAGATTTCAAATTGAATCAATTTAATGACTGCCGATAGCAAAGCAATAGAAATGCAAAGAAAGATAGTCCTACAATGGACAATTACCCAAAGTTCCTGTCATGTTTTATGAATCAACAATTGTCTCCAAACTTGTGAAAGAAATCAATGTTCATTAGTTTCTAGAATCTTAAACCTATCTATTCTAAACTATAAAAAATGAGTACAATTAGACATACAATTTAAAGAATCCATCAATTTGAATGAACCCAAAGAACGAACTTCTGTATGATCCCGTGTTCCTTTTCAAGGCAGCACAACTCTGAAGGCTGACTGGTTTACCACTGTTTCTTCTCCTTTGCGTTCATGTTCTTTATCAGCCAAACAGTTACAATGGCCTTTCAGACTTCAGTGATAAAGGACAAAACAACATAGTCCCATTCGAAAATATGAATGGCCTTGGACACAGCTCCAAAAAGCAAACTGCATCGGTTATGCCAGAGCAGAAATAACCCCCAGTAATACTATCAAATTCTAAAATTAAGGAAAAGAAGGGGGAGAAGTAAAAGTAGAGAAGGCGAAAAAGAGGATGATGGGGAAGAGGCAATTCCAACCTATAAAGAAAGAAACAACTTCAACATATAAATAATGAAAAGTGAAAATTCACTCCTATGACTTTTCTTACTGTCTTCCTCTAAAAACACTAAATGCCAGGGCTCCGTGTAGAATCAATGACATTACATTATTTCTACCAAGTGGTAAGCAAAATCACTCCAGTTTTACTTCCTGCCTCTTCTAACCCTCGACTCACGTCTACAGAACCTGTCTGAGGGGCATCTCTGACTCAGACTCAAAAGTCTGCACTTCCAAAACCCTCCAGCAATGTCAATGAACAGTTCCTGGTCACAGTGGTTCCTGTTGGTTATCCTAAAAAGGAGAGAACCTGCACGGCACAGAATTCAGTCTGATTTATGAAAAAGACAAAACAGGACTAGTGACAATATCACTGTTATGAACAAGTATTCTACAAAACAATAGTTCCAAACCCTGTCCTAGCGCCCTAGTCTCATTATGCCCAATCCTAACCATGCCATGTAAAACTGACAGCTCCTAACACTCACCATCCCTCTCATGGAGCTCGGTTTTCTCTATGGTTGTTCTCAGCCTCAAAACACGAGAGGAGTTTTTGCTTGAATAGAAGCTCTACAGGGGTGGCATATTGGTCCGTTTAGCTCACTAATATACCCTCATGCCTGGCACATAAAACATCGAAAACATTCAGTAAACATTGGTTAAATGAATGAATCCTTCATTAAGCTAAATGATTTCTTTTTTGTTAAGGTTTTATTTATTTATTCATGAGAGACACAGAGAAAGAGGCAGAGACATAGGCAGAGGGAGAAGCAGGCTCCCTGCGGGGAGCCCAATGTGGAACTTGATCCCAGGACCTCGGGATCATGACCTGAGTCAAAGACAGCTGTTCAACCGCTGAGCCACCCAGGTGTCCCAGCTAAATGATTTCTTAAAGCTCTTCTTATTCAAGCAGAAAAGGCAAAAATTAGGCAGAGAATCTTTAAAGAGTTATAATAGGACAGATAAAGGGTTCTAACATTTACTATAAAAAGCCTATTCACATTTATTAAGGAGAAACACACACACACACACACACACACACACACACACACACACACACACGAAAGCGCTGACTCAGCAACTGCTAAGAAGAACAGGAAAAGGTTAATCAACATTTGGGGAAAACTCACTAACATCAAACACTAAAACAAAACAATAGGTCTTCCTTCAAGTAATTAGCAAAGATTTCTAAAACTAAGATTCCCCAAGGCAACAAACAGCACAGAAAGATGCTCATTTCCCAGGCAGCAGCAGTGAGCGGAAAACCACCACAGTGATTTGGAAATAAGACTGTGAACTGAATGATGTTCCTGTCTCTAATCCAGGAATTGTCATTGTGAAACCTCATTCCAAAGCAATACCCAAATACAGACAAGATCAAAGATGTTCATCAAGGCATTATTTACAATACAAGAGCCAAATTCTGGAAACAATCCAGAGGATTAGCAATGGAGATACAGTTCAGTCAATTTTGGTACATCCACTAAATCAACTACTCTACCGCCTTTAAAATGTATGCTTGAAGAATTTTTATAAAGACCAAAAAGTGAAATAAATAAAAGCAAGCTAAATCTGTTCTGAACCATGCAGGGCATCGTAAAAGGCAGGCAGAAGATATTATCAAAAGTCAAAGCTATTTATCTCTGAGTGGTAGGATTATAGGTGAATTTTGTTCTCTAAACTATACTTTTATGGATTTTCTTATTTATTAAAATAAACATGTTCTATCTTTATAGCAGAAGAAAGTTTAATGAAAGAAAGATTTCATGGAAGACTTGGGATAAAATACACTTTTAAGAGTTGTCATTATTAGCAAGAAGACGAAGAATAAAGTCTTAGGGGGGTAAAAAGCAGCAGACGTTAGCACTATTTGAAAAAACACAGAAGCAGCATTTTTAAGAAATAGAACACCCTTAATCCCTTTTAAATAAAAAACAGCAAATAGAAAACCACAGCTCTGAATAACTGCTATAAGGTCCTTTCATTCCAAAATTATATTCTTACGATTTTTCTTTTAAAATTCAATCTGAAATTTGACAGGGAACCTTGCACGTTTTATTTCCTAACTCAAATAGCTGTTGAAGAGGAACAAACCTGAAAAGAGAAAATCAAGACATTTGTGGCATCAGCACTGTCCTTTGCTACGAACATAAACTCAAATTATTGATAAGACTTTTCAATAAATTAGCCAAATATAGTTAGTCCCTGATCAGAGTGATAAATCATCTGCTAGGAAAAGGCTAAATTTATAAAAACTACTCTACCGCCTTTAAAATGTATCTCTATCTTTATGAATGGTCAGAAGAAAAGAACTACCCAAGCTCTTACAGAAGCCCCTTTTCTTAATCTCTACAGGCGGAGTTGTCATTTGGACTATTCTAAAGTAAACTCAAACATTTAAAACAGATGACGGTTGTGCCTCCGTGCTCACAAATACGGATCTACAGACCTAACATCTGCACATGCTCTCTGGAAATCTACAAGACTGTGTCAACAGAAATAAGAACATCCTTTGCAGTCATCTGACAGCACTGCTTCATGAAATTACATCAGATTTCTATCTAAACCAAGTTTTAGGGCTCTCCATAGGTGCAGTAAAAGAGAATGTGAAGGAAAGGTAAGAAAATTCAAGCATACCTATTACTTTTCTTTTAAGCTCAAATATATTTCTCAAGGCTAAACATCAGAAGCAAGATGCTTGGATACCAACGCTTTCCTTTATAGCCTTTGCTTTGTATCTAGATCCAGAGGGAAAATCATGTTTACAAGAACCACAAGACACGTGAAAAGCAATAACCAAGATAAATGAAAAAATGCCAGGTTAAGTGTTAGTCAGAACTTTATTGCAAACGTACTTTGTTTTATGAGATGAAGAAATCTTTCTCTTCTCCTCTAGCATTACATATTGAAAAAAGAAAACATGATTCAACTATTCTTTAATGTCATCTCATCATTTAGAAAGAGCAAAAGGAAAACGATCTGCATGCAGGCTGAGCACCAAGGCACACAGTGTGGAACCTACGTCAGAAACTCAAGTTCAATTTCCTAATCAAGGATATACAGTGGAATTCTGTTTCTTTTCCCTACTTGCTGCTGTGAATTTTTGTTTGTTTGTTTCATAGTCTTAATTCAATACCTTCTAAAATTTGAGCTAAATTTTCTTTAAGATAACGGTAGCATGTCAAAACAAGAGAGGTAGTTAGTGCTCATCCATTGTCCTCATTCCAGAAGAAGGGAGGGGGGGGCGGCGGACAGTGGGTCACAACTTTGGGATTCTTTCTAATGGTATGTGTTTGTGAAAGAGAAAGTGAGTACTGGGAAGACCTGACATAAAATCAGGAGCGACAAAGCAGGTCTAGAAAAGTCAAGCCCATCCGTGATATTTACACTTGCTGTTGCTATTTCGATTATCAGCCATTACTATTTATAAAACGATGGGTTGCCAAACTTGTCTATGTATATATTTGAAGCCTCTGGAGATCATTAACAAATTCTAAAGCACAGGCTACACCCCTAAACAATCAGAAAATTAAACCAGGAGCCAGAGTTTTTGTAGCTCCTCAGAGGTTTGGACACAAAGTATAAAAATCGAATAAATCCTTCCACCCTCCCCTTTGAGGTTTACCCTAGATATTACTCCAGGAGTTAAAAAAAAAAAAAAAAAAAAAAAGGAAGAAGGGGAGGAAGAAAGAAAAAAAGAAACAAACACTAAACCAATGCATTACTCTGTTTGTTGTTGTTTGAAGAAAATCACTTGCACATATAGTTCACTGTTGTTCTTGAAGCTGGCTCAACAAAACACTGAAAAAATCATTATCCAGGTACATGGCATATTATGCTGACATGAGTTTATACTGCACAGCCTTATCCCTTCAAGAAGGATGTGGATCTGGTGACAGCATAAGGGAGAGAGACTTCTTACAAACTCAAAGCGAGGCTATGCAGATTCCAAGGTGACTACCACAGCTTCCTAGTGACAAATTGGCAGCAATTAGAAAGAGATGCTTGAAGAATGTGAACTTGCTTGGCCTGGCTTACCTTAGTTTTTTTCTTCTAATAAGGGCCATTAAAACCCTCTATTAAATTCAAAGAGGGAGAAAGGGAAAGAGGGAAATCCTAAGCCTTATAATCCCAATAATTTAAAAAAAAGACTCATTGCGTGAATTTTCTGATTGCACATATTAAACATAGTCTAAAAGACTTTACTTCTTATATAACATTTTCCTCCCCTCTAGCTCCTTCTATCCCCTGTATCTCAAAAAAAAGAAAAAGAAAAAAAAAAGAAGGTACATGTGTTCTGTTTGTACTACTGGTTCATGACATTCAAAGAGTTCATCATGTACAGAGCACCACCTGTGTACTTAGCTTAAATCTGGAGAAATCTTTCATCCCCAGGAAAGAGTATAGATTATTTTTATGCCATCCAAGTGGGAGAATGTCCCAGATACCAGATGATGAAGGGGCCCCGGAGGGACCATAATGCTAACATGCTTACGAGCACTACAAAATTTGGCTTCAGAGACGCCTCTCTGTTTGGCAGCGCTTCCACCTATCTCCGTGAATAGTAAAGACGCAGTTGCTAACCGTGGTGGAAGCAAAGGGCGTAAGGCGAGAAGTATGTCCTTGCGCATGCGATCACACTAGATTTAAGAGACAAGAAATTCTCTTAGGAGAAAACCAGGAAAATGAGTATCAATTGGCATGCTATGCTACTGTGGGACAGGATTAAGAACACAAATCTTGACCACTCTTCAAAGACCTAAAGGTCCAGCTGCATAACATTTTTTCCAGAGAGCTGGCTTTTGGCGTTTGGGGGATTTCCGTGACATTTCTCAAGGGCCAAACTTGTACAAAGTATGGCTTAACTAACTTTTTTTTTTTTTTTAAACAGCACATAAAGGTGAAGGGACTACTTCTCTGCAGAACAGATATGCTAGAGATTAACTTGAGTTGTTCCCTTTCACCCTAAATTTTCTTCTGCCTCCATCGTGCTCCGAAGTCACGATACATCTGTGACAGAATAACTCCCATGGTAACAGACTGACATCATAAACACCAGATTAAGACTTGGCTGCAAAGCCAAAGGAGATGATGAGCTGGGAAGGAAGAAGCTATAATTCAAACAAATCTCTTCCATAACAGCTATGGGAATACTAAACATTACTGGCCAAGTAAATTGCCTTTTGTAGAAGTGTTCCCTTTTTTGAAGTTTGCCCCTGTGTGAAAGTCCCTCTGTAAGTCAGAACCTTAGCATTATTTTAATGTACTGTTCTGGATTTAATAATCTCATGCTTCAGACAGTAGTCTGTTACCATGGGAATGACAGCAGCACAAATGCAGGATTACGGCTATCAAGCAGGAGAAAAGAAATTATGAATAAGCCTCGTTATGTTCAATAATTAGCAGCGACATGGAAAAAAACAAAACCATGAATTTAGGTTGATGCATTTATCTCAGTGTTTGAATACAACTCTGAGTGTGTTATTGCTTTAAAATGAGATTCTAACAAACTGCCAAAAAAATTCTTGACTAGCAGTTGCTACTCAGTGCTGTAATTTTAAAAATCCATCCTGTCCATCCCTTTCTTCTATTTTAATTCTTTCCCTGCAGAAGATTGGGAGCTAATGGGTAATATACAACATCCCAAGATGGATTCTGGTATCTTGAGCCAACATTTCTGGGGAAAAGCATAGTGATACTGAACATTACCAGTTTCTCTGCCTCAGTTAACTTAACTGTAGAAGAAACCATTCCTGCAAAGAGGACGCTGCTCTCTCCACCATGGAAAGTCTACGTGTCAAGATGTAGGATGGTCACTGTAGAATGGTCCTGCTAATACGCACAAGGGATAAAGCCTTTCTTCTAACGTGACAGTAGATTTACCATAATGACTAAGGAAGTATTCTAGGCAGTTAGAACTTTTCTTAGCAAGGCCCGTGACTTTACCAACTGCAGAAGAGATCAGCAAAATGGTGAAAACACATTTTGAGACGTCCAGGGCTGCTAAAGCAGTCCTTCCCTAAATCAAAGACTACACTCGAATACAAAAGCATGTACTAAGCCATGCCAGAGCATAAAGTCTTCCCTCAATTTTGGGGGGAAATGAGGGTACTATGAGACCTCTGGCATCCTGTGGAATCATCAGCTGCCTCCATGAAAGTAGCAAGGTTAACATGACCCCATCTAAAGCAGGTGGCAAGAACAAAATCTGAATCCACTCTTAAACTGGTGAACATCTGACAGCTCCTTGGTACTTTCAGACTTCTCCACTCCCCTCTTCCATGAGGCTTCTGCATTCTAAGGCAATGGTACAACACATCATTGGAGGAAAGTAATTTTAGAACGTGCCATCCAAATTAACTGGTCGTGAATAGGCTCTGATTAAAATATAAAGAGCTTTTAAAATAATTTAAAATGATTCACTGGAACTAATTTAGAGATATTTTAATCTCTGAATGTGCAATGAACTGTAGTCTCCCTTGGCCCCAGCCTTTCCTTGGAGACGGACATTTCTAGTTAGGCCTTTGCCATGGGTAAGAGGTACCTGAGCCGTGCAAGCCACACTACCCATATGCCTGTGTTTCCCTCTGCCTTTCTGATTTATGTTTTTCCAACTCTGACCCTGTTCTCTTCCCACTTTCCAAACCAGACTGTGTATACTTCCCCTTCTCAGGGACTATCGGCTCATCTGTTTACTATGCTAGATGGCTAGATAACTTTGGACACAACAATGGGACAATTATTTAAAGAATCACATGAGATCAAAAGACCTCAGCTTACATTCTTTAGTCATTTGTTTGAATTCCATTTTAGATTAAACCAAGGAACACTTTCCCAACATAATGTACTAGCATATTCATGGGAATTCCTAGAGCCACTTGTGAACCAATACCTAAGCTGCACTTATCTAAGCTTTTCCAACATATCTATGAAATTCAAGGGGATGTCTGTGGCTTTGGGAAAGTGCCTTCTTAAGACTCACTACAGATTCCTTCACGAAATCCTTTGGTGCCTGGTCTCCCAGATTTCCTAAATCTCAGCCAAAGACTCTTCAGATAAGAGGAAGAGAGCTGGTCTCTATTGCCCTGCTTTCTAGACCTTGCTGTTTCCTCCTGGATGAAGAGCTGGAGTTGAAAAGATGAAATGAGGGAAAAATCCATATATTGGAACAGTTTGATAAGCACAGAATTACCTGTGTTCATCCTCCCAGCAATCTACAAGGTAGGCATCATTATACCCACTTGAGAAATAAAGAAATAGAGGAAGAAAAAGATATCCAACAATTAGTAATAGAAGAGTAGAAGTTAAACTCAATACAACGCCAAAACCCATGATCTTTTCTGCTATACCAAAATCCAGTCTTCCTGAAAGCAGGAACCATGTCTTTCTGTTCTCCTGTGTAATCTCAGAAATGACATATACAAAGTGTTCTTGACAAAACACATGTAGCAAGTTAAAAGGCAAAGGATTTACAGGAAATGATCTAGCTTCTTTTGTCAAAAGACAATCCCTTTTGCCACACCAAACCAGAGAACATATCTCAACCATAACTTACAACCACAGCATCAGAGACAAGGGATGGAGCCTTACACATCCATCCATTCTGAAGTTGATGTATCCAAGCATAAGATGGCCACTTACCTAAAAGAAAGAGGAGAGAAAACATTGTAAATGCAGATGCTGACATCTTAGAAACTTTATCTACAGAAATATTAAAATTACTTTCATTTTATAATCAATATAATCTGAGCATAATAATAGAAGGAGAGCAATTTCTTCATCTCTTTGAATTTTTAAAGGCCATCTCGTATTTTTTTGTTACAGAGTACTTCAATTCTGGTCTTTTTCCCACATTCTCCTTGAATACTTTTTTGTTCTTGAGATGCTACAACATCTTTAAAAGACTAATGAGTCCTCTTCTCCAGAAAATTAATACAGACACCTCTCTCATATAGCTTCAGTGGGTTCAAAGCCTTCTTGCAGTTTTCCCAGTGACCCTATATGGCAAACATCTGATATGACACCAGACTGTACAATAGCCCTTAATCTTAAATATGCTTCAGACTGCTTCAGAATCCCACAAAAACTTTAAATTCCTAAAAAAAAGATGTGTAATATGTGTACAAAACTGCATCCAGCGAATACAAAAGGTATATTCTTTTTTAACATATGTGACATGTGAAAACTCGGTCAAGACTAGGTAGCAAAGAAAGTCTCCGGAAATAACAAAGAAATGACAACTATCTGGATGCCAACTAGATCTGTTAGAACATTCAAATTTTAAATAAGTTAAAAAACAAACAAACAAACAAACAAACAAACCAAACAAAGAATTATCAGGAAAACCTATAAAACAAAAGGGGTGCGTGTGTGTGTGTGTGTGTGTGTCTATCTGTGTGTCCGTTCCTGTCCATGTGTCTATTGTATGTTGAGATAAGGAGCTCTACTAGAGGAGCTCTACTAGGTAACATATTATTAGAAAGCTTAAAAAAAAAAGGAAGAAACCTTCTATAAGAATACCATGGTTTTGTTGCATAAAACAAAACAAATAGAACAAAACAAATAGCTCAGAAACTGCAGAAACCAAACCAGGTATACATGGAAAATTAGTATATGATAAGTTAACATCTCTAATCAGTGGAGAAAAAGATGAATTTTTTAAGAAATGGTTGGACAATTAGATACCACTGGAAAAAATTAAAATTGCATCCATATCCCACATTGTATAAATTCTAAATGGATCCTAGATCTAAATTGAAAAATAAAATCACAATTATTGAAAAAACGAATTTGATTGAATCCCATTTTAAATGGTGAGGAAAGACAGGTCCAGAAATAAGAAAAAGAACTTGTCTACATGAAAGTCTATCTAAAAATAAAAATATTTTGCATAGCAATAAGTGCCATCCACCCAAAGACAAACAACCTACTTGAAAAAGATATTTGCAACTTTTTACAAAGAAATAATATCCCTCTGGGAGTCTGGATAGCTCATCCAGTTAAGAGGTCACGATCCCAGAGTCCTAGGATCAAGCCCCATGTTGGGGCTCCCCACTCAGTGGCAAGTCTACTGCTCCCCCTGCTTGTGTGCACATTCTTGTTCTGTCAAATAAATAAATATTTTAAAAAACCTTAGATACAAAGAACTCCTAAAAGAATTTATCAAAAACAAAACAAAACAAAAACAAAAAACCAACATCCCCAAAGAAAAACTGATGAAAGAGCAGAGAATATACAGAGAGTAAGTGAAAATGGCGCCAAACACGTGAACAGATGCTCAACATTACTCATACTAAGAGACGTGCATGCATTTTTCACTGATCAGATTGGCAAAAATCCAGAAATTTGACAACATCCTCTGTTTAGGAGGCTAAAGGGGCAACAGCATCTTTGTACCCTCCTAGTGGGAAGGCAAAATGGTACAAACCCCTAAAGAAAAAGACCTGGCAGATTCTAGTAGAGATGTGGATTTTTAAGTCAGTATAGTATAGTCAGTAACAGGATAAAATCCGTAAAGAAAAAAAATGGACTCGTCAATAAATGGTGCTTGCAGAATTCCAGAAAGTAGATGTAGGAAGAAGGATGAAAACAGAAAAGTCACTTGGTAAACACCACAAGCAAGAGAGGATGTTAAAATTGTAAAGGGAAACTGATTTTAACATGGAGAAGCAAGGTAGATACCACCATAGCCCTACTGTGCTAGGTGTTAACATTTGGAGAAATTGGATGAAAGGTCCAGGGGAATTGGTTTCTTTTTCCAACTGTTCTGTAATTCTGAAATTTTTAAAGTTAAAATTGTTTTTAAAAATTAAACAAAAAGCAAGGCGCCTGGCTGACTCATCTGTAGAGCGTGCTATTCTTGATCTCCAGGGTCAAGAGTTCAAGCCCCACGTTGGGCATAGAGTTTACTTTAAAAAAAAAATCAATAAAAAGCATTTCATAGAAATGATTTAAAAAACAAAAATGGCACTGAGACAATCAGATACCTACCTGGAAAAAAACTAAAATTATATCCTTACTTCAAGCTATACACAAGAATTTGTCAACTAAAAGTAAAAAACAAAATTCCAAAACTATTTTGGGAAGAAAAAAAGAGAACATTTTGATGACCTTGAGTGTGCCTACATTAAAATTAACAACTTTTGTAGGAAAGACAGCATAAACAAAGAAAAAGCAAGCCATAGACTTGAAATGCACATATCTGACAAGACAAAAGATTAGTATTCAGAATATAAAGAGTTTCTGCATATCAAAAAGAAAGACAAAACAATCCAATAGAAAAACAGACAAAAGATCTGATCAGGCAACTGACAGAAGAAAACCCAAATGGCCAATAAATATAAAATGATACTCAACCACACGAGTGAGGAAAATATAAATTAGAAGGTACCTTTTCACTACCACCAAATTGGCAAAAATTTTCTCATCTGGCAATACCAGCATAGGAGATGGAAAGCTACAGGAGCTGACACACAGTGCCTAGGAGAGCATCCGTGGGTGCAATCACGATTGTCAGAGGGGGAGAGATTTATCTAAGGAAGTTGAGATGTCCAAAGTACCTCCACTTCTGGGTATTACCCTAGAGAAACTCCTACGGATGTTCAAGAGTAGAAGACATACACAGGAAAATATATACAAGAATGCTCACTATAGCACCAGGGATCAGAATCCAACACTAAAAGGGAGCTAGAAGCTCATTTTGTACAAAATGACAGTGGTATAGCCACAAAATGGAGTAATACGCAGTAGTGAGAATAAATAAACTAGAGCTACCAGCATCAAAATGATTAAATCTTACAAATACAGGGAAAAGTTAAAAAGCAGATTTCAGAATATGGCAACATAGTAGTATATTATTAGGTTTAATAATTTATTAAAACCATGCAGGGCTAGTGGATGGCTCAGTTGGTTAAGCATCTGCCTTCAGCTCAGGTCATGATCTCAGAATCCTGAGGATCCTGGGATTGAGCCCTGCATTGAGTGTCCTTTTCCCTCTCCCTCTGCCTCTCCCACTGCTTGTGCACTTTCTGTCAAATAAAATCTTAAAAAAAAAAAAAAAAAAAAAAGCAAAGCATACTACATAGCAACACGTGTTTGTGGAAAAAGGACTAAAACAGAACAGATATGGATGTAATAGACACTAAATCCGGCACTATAGTTTAACACTTGGAAGAAGGATGGGAAATGAGGGGAGGGAGAGGTAAATGTAATAGTCTGCACACACTGTAAAGTTCTAAAATGTGAAAAAAAAATTAAAAAAAAAAGTTCTAAAATGTGATAAGAAAATGTGGCAAAGCTAGGTGTGGTTATTTCCTATGGTACATATAATTTTTTTCCAGAGAGAGAGAGAGAGAAAGAGAAAGCACACATCTGAGGGACAGAGGGAGAGAGAGAATCCCAAGCAGACTCTCCAGAGCATGGAGCTTGATGTGGGGCTTGATCCCAGACTCTGAATTCGCAAAATTAAGAGATGCTCAACTGAATAAGTCAAAATTAAGAGACGCTCAGCTGACTGAGCCACCCAGATGCCTCCTATGCTACTTTCTATAAGCTTTTCCATAAACGCAAAATGCATCATTTCAAAAAGATTATATATAATATAGGCCTTTACTGTTATAAGATTCTTCAGTTGGAAAAAAAAAAAAAAAAAGATTCTTCAGTTGGATTTTGCCTAACTCTGATGGGTCTTTGCAGTTTTTCCATTGTTATTTCTCTTTTCTGAATTTTTATCTTGGTATAAAAACACACAAGGTATCTTTAGATCCCACATTCTAAGGAAAAAAACTGTCTTTTGTTTCCTTAAAAATATCCAAATACTTCCTCCCTCATTATTCATATATTCAGTTGTTTCCTTAAGGCTTTCTATTCAGAAAAATCTTAACCAAATCCCTCTGGAGTATGCTACACCCTAAAATATATTTAAGATGTTAAGATGTTTTAAAGAGCTTTGATTAAAAAAAAATCAGATCATTTATGATGCCTTTAATGAAGATTAAACAACCAAATAAAATTGCATTTTCCGTAATAAATGTCAGGTTATACATAACTATGCAATTTGTGTGTTGAAAAGTGATCTATAATTGTGAAATACCCCACGGTTGAGAAAGCCTGATAAAAATTTAATAATCTCGTGTAGGGTTTATATGTGTAAGAAAGGCACTTTTCCATATCACAGTATTAGATGCTACTGCTTCTGAATTCCCCCACAAGCTACTGTAAAGAGTCCCCACCTGGAAAGTCAATACACTCTGGCCTTAGAGTGCTAGAGGTTGGGGGAAGGCTAAAAGGACCCCACTCACCTATCTGCTTCCTTCCCTTTACAAAGACGATGAGCTCCATTGGCTAATAATGTTAGCGAAAGGCCGGGGACCTAACCCCATTTCTCCTACATAGTAATTTCAGGAAGGAAAATGATTCAGTTCTCTGCCTCCCTCTAATCTTGGCTTACTGTCTTTGCAGTGGAACCCGGTGACAGTGCAATTGAAATGCTGTTGCCGCTTGTAAGGAAACAGAACCAGAACACAGGTACCAAGTGTGGGCCAAGGCACCTTGGTGTGGAAAGGCTGGAGCATTCATTCTCAAACACCACCTAAAACCCTACATGTGTCCCCCAAAAATCTGATGGTCGACATTAGGATTGTTTCAAAATCCCGTGCCAGGATTTTCTTATTTCAAGATTAGCTCTGAGATGACTGGCTGTTGTCTAAAGTCAGAGTTTTCGTTTTTGTATATTAAACAAGCACCTGTAAATGGCAAATAATCCTCTTAACCATCAAGCTTCTAGAATGTTCTTCTCACTCTGGGGGCCTGTGGGGGTGGTGAGGAGGGTGGGATAAGACATGCCTGTGGGCTCAGAAGCTGAATGAAAAGTGTCAGCCTGAAGTCCATTTTTCCAACGGAGCCCTTGGAAGAAATTTGGAAGGTGGCGGTAAATGTTGGTATCAACAACACCTTCAAACAAAAGCCACACTGTTCGTTGGGCATAAGAATGAAGTAAGAACATCCCCTTGGAAAATAACAACAGCCCGATCTTGTATTTACTTTCCTCTGCCTACAGAAAAATGTGTCAATTTTAGATCCTCAAACAACAGATTCTTCCCCAGCACAACAGCCCATTTCTTTCTACTACAGCTAGTTGGCTGTCCCTGATCAGCTGAAATCTCTGCACAGCTCAAGCTCTGGGACGGAAACCAAAAGGAATAAATCAATGAAGGCCTGGATCCTGCTCCCACTCTGCAGGCCAGCACTCCTCTCAGACGAGGGGCAGCCAAAAGCTGTGGGGAAGTTCACAACTGCACTGGCCAGTGAGCTAAAATTACAGGACAGAGGAAGACTGTGCCCCCCCATCTAATCCTGGGAAACCTCATGTAATCCTTTCACTGTGCCAGACTGCATCACGAAGGTGCCGTACAGCTCTTCCCTCCAGCACACGTTCAGAATCAATTCTGCTCCAAGAAAATTAGTGAAGACATCACTCTCATGTGGAAGGGCTCCTAAATAATCATAACCCTGACACACAAGAAGTCAATGCTATCAACCCAGAGGCTGGGGGTTGGGGGGAGATGTTGGCCAGGAAAATACTTTTTCCAACAAAAAAGTTACATTTTGATGTTGTTCCAGAAAGAGAACATTGGCAGGAACTTCAAGATTGTGTGCTTTCTGCTGCTACTAAAATGAAATATATTTTAGTTCTAATCTGGTAATAGGAAACAAACCAAGAGCAGACAGACTGGCAAATATGAACTCTAGATGCATGGTGTAACACACCATCGGTTCAAGGGGTCAGCAAAGCCACCCAGGAAGTTGTCAAGTGTATGGAAGAGATGAACAACAAACATTAAAAAAAAATCCTGATCTAGTGAGAAGGCATAAAGGAGCCCACCTGAGCAGAAGGCTTCAAAGACTAGATAAGAAAGGACAAAGAAAGAAGCTTACATGGAAAACTCATCAACAAGGCAAGAATATAATAAAGCAAAACTTCGATTTCTGCCAGCATACCGGCATCTCGGCACTCAAAGACAGCGCAGCAACCCCTCTTCGTGTACAAAGGAAACGTGAAATCCTGAAATCCGTGCAGCCTCCAGTCACCGAAGCAACTAGCAGGTAGGGCTAATCCCCAAACAAGATTTCCTCAGAAATCGCATTCTCTGCTTTATCCCTTTTTTGTTTTTTGGGTTTTCCTCTTGTTTGGTCTTTCTCTTATTTCCTTGGTAAGTATTAGCATACCAAAGAAACGAATCTTGAAAAACCATCTTCATTCACTCACTGAATCAAGTCCTCTTGAACCCCAGGGGCCCACCAAGATAAAGGCCGCGGAATTATGGGTTTTTAATGAAGCAGCCACCCAACTAAGTAACCAGGGAAGAGTAAGCCAAAGGTGCTGAAAACTGACCCGGTGGCAACATAAATCCATGGAAAATGCATGCGGTCTTAGGGAACCCGAGCCCCTTGAACCCCCAACACAATCTTCCTCAGGGAATGCTTCCATATGCTTAAAAAAAAATCCACTGCCTGCTCCCAGATATATAGCATTAGGGCAGGGATAAATTTCAAGCTGGCAAAAGTCCAAACCCAACAGTTGCAGCTGTAGTAGCTGCCTTGTTTACAAAGCAATTCAGGAAGCTTTTAGAGGGCAGAGTGCACCAGACAGAAGGGGGTCTGTAAGCAAAACATGGATGGATCCCAATGCATTCAGAGCAGACAACACATCTGTTCCCAGGTCCCCCCTGGAAACATGCCCAATGCGGGATCCAAGTCAACTTTTAATGCTCATGTGTTGTGTTGTGTGTGTGTGTGTGTGTGTGTGTGTGTGTGTTTCAGCAAAGCATAACTACTTAAGCACTCGAATCAAAATTATATGCTAGTAGTTATTGAGCTCTTGGGCCATCCCCAACATTCTAACCAAAACACTGAGAACAACATGCCACACAAGGTTTTGAGTGCACTCCAATCAACTGTGACCTGGACTACTTTGCTCATTACTGACGCCACACATAAGCATGCCTTCTGTTGCCATTTGCAGCCTCTTTGAAACTGCACTCCTTGGCTTCTCTCTGCTGAGGGCTGTGGCCAGCACAATTATCTGAGGAAAGGGTATGTCCCCGCATCAACCTCAGTTACCCTACTTGCTCCCTCAGATCCGGATCTCAGTCTTCTCATTCGCATCCACCAGCCCCCTTCACTCCTTTAGGATGCTCGGTACTCACGCGTTTTCTATTCTGGTGCAGTTTAATCCAAAATTGCTCTCCAAGGAAAAGAAACAGTCAAGAAGTTGTGGCGGGTAGAGAGAAGCATGGGAAAGAGCAATAGAAGAATGGCTGATCAAGAAGCATAGACCTCATCATACCTTGTTTACAGTGTTTTACAGAAGGTGCACAAGGACTAGGACCCAGGAGCACAGAAAGAAGAAAGGTCCTCTAAGATGCTGAAAGTGGATTCATTAAGCTAAGAGGGAAAGTCATCAAACATAAAAGATGGGAAAGAAAAAGGGAATTTAAAAGAGGAGTTTAGGGCTCAGTGGAGGAGCCTGTGACTCTTGATCTCGGGGATCTTTTTTTTAAGATTTTATTTATTTATTAGAGAGAGCACAAGCAGAGAGGGCAAAAGGGGAGGGAGAAGCAGGCTCCCCATTGAGCAGGGAACCCAACATGGGACTTGATCCCCTGACCCTGGGATTATGACTGAGATGAAGGCAGATGCTTAATGGACTGAGCCACCCAAGAACCCTGATCATGGGGTTCTAAGCAAGCCCAACATTAGGTGTAGAGATGACTTAAAAATAAAAGACTTTAAAATAAATAAATAAAAGAGTTTAACATGAAGCTTAAAATAGGTGACCAATTAAAATTAAGAATACATACAAGGGACACCTAGGTGGCTCAGTGATTGAGGGTATGCCTTTGGCTCATGTCCTAGGATCGAGTCCCACATCAGGCTCACCCCAGGGAGTCTGTTTCTCTTTCTGCTTCTCTCTCTCTGTGTCTCTTATGAATAAATAAATAACATCTTTAAAAAAAGTACATACAAAATCGGTGCATCCTTGAGTATGGTTAGCGTAGCATTGTGTTCACACACTCAGCGCCGTGGCATCACACTTAACTTTTCTTCTGTGAGTTCTCCGGGTAGAGTAGCTGATATACCCCCAGTAAAAGACAATCCACGTGCTCCCATGACCGTAAAAATGCTTCTCCTGTACTCAAATGAAAAAAAGCATATACCTTGGTGACAAACTACTACAGATTTACAGTGGGAGTAAATGTTAAGCATAAAATCCTAACTATGTCTTTGTGTATGCAAGCACCTATACAATAAATCAGAATAGAGCCCAGTTCTGGTGTACTTTTGACTGTGTAATTACACATTAATTACACGTTTTTAATCGTACATATTAATAACACCTAGTCTATAATTACAATGCAGTCATGTAAACCCAATCAAGGAAAACGAGAATATTTGCATAAGACTGGAAATGAAAAATACAAGTGCTACACTAACGAGATGGGGATTAGGAATGCAGATCTGTGACAAACTGTGTCAAGAAGAATAGAAAGTGATTCTCCTTCCTGAACATTATTTCAGGCCCATTTAACACAATCTGTACCACTCAATGAATGTGCAGTGTCCTACACACATCAAATCAGATTTGGATAATGTTCCTGACTTCAGATAAAATTTCATTACTATATTTAGTTATGGAATGGTAGGAAATGCTTATATTTTAAACCTAATAAAAACTGGAATATGCCAAGAATTAGAAGAGCCTCACTCCAAACTCCCACATGAGATTTAAACAGCAAAACAAGTCTACCCATGGTGACCCCATCCAGTCTGATTTAATTTCACCCTTAAAATAAACAATTAACAGAAACTGCAACTCCCTGTGGTCAAGGAAGTAAAGACAATGGAAATTCTACTTTAGAAGAGCTTTACAGAAGGAAAGTTAAGCATCAGTCACTTGTCGCCCATAATTTTATATAAACCCTCACTGGCAAACCAGCACTTCTTTAGGTTGCTGAAGCTTTATTTCTCCAAACAGAACTGGAGTCTGATGAAAAAACAAAAACAAAAACAAAACAAATACAAAGTCAATTAAAACACAGCAAATCACTTGAACTAAAATAACTTCAGCCTGTAATTAAATCTCTTCATTCTAACCACTGTCTGATTTTTATGAGGCACTTCCTTACCAAACTGAAAACAAAAATTTTTTTGCAAAACCATAAATGATAGACTTCAAGAATTTTTTTTAATGTAAAGCTTGGAAATATTCTGGTCTCACTTTTTTAAACATAATGTTTGTTCTGCTTTCATACACAGCTCTATGAGGCAAACATCAGTGTTTTAAAAAAAAATCCTACTGAAGCTGCTTTTCAAAAGTGACTCACAATTGCATGTCTGTACAAGGAAGAACAATGTGGTACTTCCAAGTGATTCTAAAGTAAGGGACCAGTGAGGTAGTCAGCATGCCAGTGACAAAGCCCTCCTGTGAGTCATTATCGCTCAGGAAAAGAGAAGCAAAATCTAGTTGCTGAAATCTGTCTTGCATTAGGGCTGTCATGTAGGCAACCTGATTGCCAGTGAGTGAGGTCCCTACTTCCACAACAGCATCTACTCTTACTGTGTTCAGAAGCCAATTCAAAACCATAGGTATTTTACAAGCAGCAAGAGCCCTTACCCATTAGAAATGTCTAATAAATAGCATGCACCATAATGGAAGAATGCAGTATTTTCCACAAGAAATTATATCATTTATCTTTTCCAAAATTTTATTCACACCTCAATTACTGTTCATCTGTCACCATCACTCCTAAAACCCGAAGCAAGTAATCAACTGAAAGATAAATTCTCGCTGAACTTCCATTGTGTTTACACATAAGAAATTAAAAACCACCATTTCATTTAGCTGTTTACTTATTGTCGCTTCAAGATTTCTAGGTACAAACCTAGAGAAATGCCTGGTTTACTGACCCAAGGGGGAAGGGGATGGGAATTGAGAACAGACATGACAGGGAAGATGGGATGCATACAGGCAACAATGAACATTTGCTCAGTATTACGAGCTCCCGTAGATCATTTAATAGTAAACTTTGCTTCCGGCAAATATTTAGGTTATTACTTTCTGGGCAACAAAAGATAGACCTCACATTCTCAGCCCAACTTAAACCAGTTTTCATCAGATTTCCTCTTCTGCAAAAACCCTGTAATATTAATAATCTCAATGATCAAATCAAAACTGCTCACGTGTATTGAGTGCTTACTATGTACCAGGTACTGTTGAGACACTTTGCAATTATTAACTCAACTGCTTCTCAAAACAGGTCTATGAGGAAGATGCTATAATTACATATCTCCATTATCCAGATAGGGAATGTGTGGCACAGTGAGATTACATACCCTGAACTTGATCATATAGCTAGCAAATGGCAGAGGCATAGTAGAATCCCAGGCAGTCTGATTCCAGAATTCAGGTCTTACCTACTAGGCCAAAATTAAGCTCAAGCTGATAACCACCATCAGTACCCTAGCACAATAGAAAGGAATAATACTTTATGTAAATACTACACACACACACACACACACACACACACACAGTACATAACTTACTCCATTAAGTAATGCTGCATTGAAATGAAGTCCTCTTCTAGAACCATTTGCTTCCTTTTTTGTGACCTCAATTATATTTAACCAATGGGACTTTTATTTGCATGACAGTATGTCATTAGGGAACAGAAAAAGAAAATACTCAATACTTCCATGTGAAGAAGGATATCGTTATGTTTAGTAGTGTAATATTTTTACTAGTTCAGGGAGTTCTGGTTATCTTAATAGTTCTCATTCAAGCCCCTATAATTATTAAGGAAGTAAAAGTCACCATAATAACAACAAAAAATTACATCAATCACTGATAAAAATTCATCTCTACCCTCTAATCTATCTAGATCTAGCCATAGAATTCTAGGTCTCTGGAAGATTCTACAGACTGCAGCATGGAATGGTTGCTCTCACCAAAGATGCAGAATTTCAGGAAGTCAATGAAAGTGATGATAAAGACAGCCTGAATCACAAGCAAAATCACTAACCAATGAGTATCTGCAAAGTTAGACCAAATAACAACCAGGACGGAAAAGGCAAGGATGAGACAGGCCAAGCTCTGAAGTGAAAGGAAGGACACGGTGGCATTCTGCACCCAACTTTATCAGAAAAATCACACTACAAAAGGAAGAACCCCCCCCCCACACACACACACACAAATCAACATTTGATTCTTTGCTCATTCTCAGAATTCCAGAGTTGCAAATTATAGCTTAATTGTTGTTAAATATAAAACATTCCTAACTTTTGGTTTCACTTACCTGGATAAAGTTCAATCAAAGCTTTTTATCTCTACTATGAAATTGGATACCTGCTTTAAGTGAATTCACTGCAGTGGACTTTCCAGGCATCAATTAACCCCTAATAAGGAGGATTTCCTGTATATGATCTGCATTTTAGAAGGAACTCCATGTCAGACTTGGATGAAGTAGAACCAGCGTATCTTCCAACAGAGTGGTCTAATGAGGGAAGAGTTTTGAGTCTGAAAAACTGGTTTCAAATTCGGGTTGAAATGCACAACAGCTGCAGGGAGTCTGGGGAGAAATCCCTTACCCTGTCTCTGACACCTGGAGAGTACAATATTCCCTACATCACAATGCATGGAGGAGAAAAGGAGATTAAAAAAAATTATCCTCATATTTGCTTTTTGTTTGTTTGTTTGTTTTTTGAGAGAGAGAGAGAACGAGAGAGCACAGGAGCATTTGCATGTGTGCATGTGAGGGGAGGGAGAGAGAGAAGCTTAAGCAGACTCCACATCTAGCACAGAACCCAATGAGTGGCTCTACCTCAGGACTCTGAGATCATGACCTGTGCCAAAATCAAGAGTCAGATACTTCACGGAGATGTGAGGGTAATTTTTAATTTGCAAATGACTAACCAAATGTTTGCCACTCTTCTACTCATCCTTCCCTTCTGTGAGTTGACAGTCGATTTCACCAACCATTCATCATTCCTATGTTACATACTGGTTGCCTCCTGATAGCACCTGTTAGATGCTGTGGGAGGTAGCTAAAACCTTAAAACAAGGAAACTTTTAAAAAGTCGACTTGAGTTATGAATTTTCTAAGGTTGTAAGAGAAGATATGTGAGGGGAAATCAGCACACAAGGCAAATAAGTAAAACACAGAGTTATAAAAACAAAAAATGGTACGTCTGGGTTGACTCAGTGGCTGAACATCTGCCTTGGCTCAGGTCATCTTCCTGGGGTCCTGGGATTGAATCCCGCGCATCAGGCTCCCTGCAGAGAGTCTGCTTCTCCCTCTGCCTGCCTCTGCCTCTCTCTGTGTCTCTCATGAATAAATAAATAAATAAAATCTTTAAAAAAAAAAACAAAAACAAAACAAGAAAAATAATGGAAAAATCCTAAGAATTTGATTCTAACTACATAATCAGGGTAGGCTTCCTGGAAGAAGCTGCAAGAAAGAAAGATAAGGCTGGGTAATCAGAGGTTTAAAAGATCTTACATCTACCTCACTACATTTGTTTCTTCCTACTTCTTTTGTCTCCCTGGAAAAGGAACCCCCCAAACACACGTGCTGGGGACATAGCAATTTGGGGCTCATGAAGACTTTCAATTCATTATTATCTCTTGCGCCACCTGCCAGGTCTAGCATGCAGTTTCAAAATAGTGTAGTAGCATCGCTCTTCTGCTGATAATGCCAACTCACACCATTAATATACAACTCCACTGAAGAAAGACACTGACAGAAAATTTTAGCTCCAGGTCATGCATTTATGAAGAGATAATCAAAGACACATTTTTGTGAAAAGCAGGAATCCTATTCAAAGCTGTGCATCTTTGGCCAATTGTCCGCTGCTTTCCTGTATTAAATCTCCAGAGTGAAAAAATATGAAACAATATATTTCTATTTTTGCCCATCAGAATCACTAAACCCTGATATGAAGAGAACTGCTCAGATTGTAAACATGGAAGGAATAAATCTGCTGGGTAACAGTAAACTCAAGTAGCACAAATCACATCTAGTATTCTTGTAGACTCTCCTTATCAGTATTTAAGCAGCAGAGACAGTTAGAACCAACAACCACAGATAAAGCACACCACACTATTTAAATTCACCTGGTGTTCTGTCCTATACAAACCTCGATGCTTATTTTCAGATTCGACATATAGTCACAGCACCCACTTGTTGGGTCTACTGTCAAAGACCCTAGCCACTGACCCTTTTCATGCTGGTTAATTACAAGGATTACGGACACACACAGAAAACAACTGGTAGGTTTTGAACTCACAGCCTAAAAACTCTGGCAAGCAACATGATGGGACCAGCTAATCCTAAAGAAATTTGGAAACATTCTGTAAGATATTCTGGCTATTTCCAAACTCCTCAAATAATTACTCTTAGGCTGAATCTTAGCAAACACAGGGCATTCAGCTGAACATGACAGTAGAGAGGAAGACGGGGGAGAGTTTCTAAAACAACAGAGCAAAAGGATTTTCAGTGAACTGAGAGGCTTTTGAGATGGGCATTAAACATAAATACTTTATGTTAACTGGGTACGTAAGCGTAGGTACGTTTATAGAAACACAGGGGAGAAAAAACAGTTATGGGAAAATGTGGTCCGATACATGTCTTTCTTTAGCCATCCAGGGGAAAATAGATTTCAACTCACTTGAAAACTGTCTGGCTGGAGACTACCCAATTTCCCCCAGTAACTCATTAAACTATTACATCACCTTGACAGTCAATTCCTACGAAGTTAAATGCAAATCAAAACATTTTTAATTGAATCATGCAATACATGACTAAGGGAGCTCACTGTATATGAGAAACTCATGGTGAAGTACTTCATTACTGGGTGGAGGAACTACCTCACCGTAGATAGACCTAACTCTGATTTCAACAGAGCAAGTCTTAAAGCAGAGGGCACCTATAATGAAAAGATGTTGCATGAATACTTACCTACCTCAGATTACAGTATGGATCAGACTCTTTCACACCTAATTCTGAAGTGGGTATGAAGCAATACTGAGAAGAGGTATAGGAATTCAACTTAATGTGAAGAAAAATGTGCTCCCTCCTCTGCTACCATCTATATATAAAAATAACATATATAGTTCCTCTTCAACAAAGTTAAGATTTCATGAAGAATCTAAGAGAAAAACATTTGCCTAACCCATCCTGAAATGCAAAGGTCACTTGCGGCCCAATGGTTATGCTCTGTGTATTTTGATAATGCACAGAAGAAAATGAAACTTCTTTAATAATATAGCTTGAGGGTGAAAGAGGAATGGAACACTCAAGTGGTTTATATTATTAGCCTTAACAAAAAGGGACAGTCCACTAGTCCATTGCTTCATGTGATCTATTTACAGTCAAAATGGCTATATTTAGAAAAATCCTACAGTCCATGAGAATGGAGAGATGAATATCAAACTATTCCCCTTCTAGGCCTCCAAAAAATTCTATTAGCCTCAGGAAAGTATGTGCCATTGGGGGTTTGCTTCTGCTAAGATCCACAGCAGAATCTGAACCAGAATTACTTTATATTATGCACTTAAAAAAAAAATCCTGCTGCAAACTGCATTCAGGGCAATGCTTTAAATTGCTCTATATTTGAGATCACAGTTGATACATATTAATGTAAAAGAGCCTATAGCCCAAACCCCAATGTTTATCACTACCTGCAAAATTAAATTAAACATACCACATTAAGCAACCAACCAAATTCTATCTCCATTAAACCCAAGCCAAGAGTGAGGCCTTGACAATAGGACTGAAGAGATTAGGGCTTAATTTAAACAGAGTGACTGCAATAAAACAATGCCAATGTGAGACTTTACAGGAGCAAGTACTTAAAGCACCTCAAGACAAATATTTACATAAACTATACAACATAATAATCTACTAAAGATAAAAGATTCAGGAGCCCATTAAATAACAATTTAGAATACAAATATTACAGAAAGGAAGAAAAGGAGACAGCACTGTTACCGGGTCCTATAAATGAATGCACAATGAGGATTCTTCTGAAGGAGACAAAGATCAATAAGGGGTGAAAATGTAAATGTATTAACAAAAAGCAAAATGGGTCTCTAATTTTACTATCTTCTGTTACTGACAGCATATTCCGCTTCCCAGACAGACACCTTTGAAGTTTTCATACTTAGAATTCTCTTCTCCTTTTATTCCATCCTTAGAATGTCACACTCACACACCTTTTCCTTTTCTCCAGTTCCTAAATAATTCCCAGCCATTCGCCTCTTCCCTTGTAGACCGTCCCCATTTCAATCTCATGCTCTCCTTTCTCACAAGTGTCCAATCCCTTGAAAAGACTGAGGCACCCAAGTAATTTTTTATACAGCATTTCTACTCTTTCCCGAACACCAGTATAAGGCAAAGATGTTTCTTGGGGACTCGCTCTAATGCTCACCCCCTGGCCTTCAAGAAACACACCAGAACAGACCTATTCTGTCTGAATTTTCAAAACTCAGATTATTTTAATAATCATTACAAATTACAACCATCGGATATTTCCAGCTTCCAAAAAATCTCCCAGTTAATGAAAGCTATGTTTTCAGGTTCATAAAGCCAATACCCCATCTGGTCTTTTAAAGTAGGAAATTAACTGAATCCTCGAGAGAATTAAGAAATCTTTGACCATGAACCTGAAAATGAGCCCCTGAGATTCAATAATCTGATTAGTCAAACTGGGTGAACACGTTGACAGAATGGACTTTAAGTGGGAAGATCCAGAGCTGGGAACAGATGCTAGAATTGGGAAGTGGCTTCTATCCAAGCCCAAAGTCAGTCATTTGGCTCTTCTATAGAGATTAGTCAAGGGAACACATTTTTTTCTTTAGCCACTTTCATCTCACATGTGCCCAGGCCCCAAATGATGCTTATCTGCATAAGGAGTTGTTTTCTTGATCAATGAATTCAGCTGGAGATTTCCTGTGACTCAGTCCAGAAACTCTCCCAGTCTCCAGTATTACCCTGAGATACTGTTGAGAGTATTTCTCAACCAGATGTGTATAACAGATTCACTAGAACTTAAAAAAAAAAAAAAAAATGTACTTGCCAAAAGTCCCATACATCTACTGAGTCAGATGCTCAGGGAAAAGCCCCTAAGCAGGTATACTTTATAAGTTCCTTAGCTCTTTAAGCTCCTCTGAAAGATCTACCTACCGTTGGTGTAACACTGGTTAAGCACCACGGACAGAATTTCGACAGTGGGTGTAATACAACAAGGAAAGACACAGCCACACGAGATCGCCACATCAACAAGGAGACAAGCCAGAGCAGAGAACTCAGATGGTTGAGACCATCCTCTGCTCGTCTGCTGGTGGAAGGCTGACAGCCAGGCTCTGGCCCCATGGGCATAGGAAGCATCCAACAGACCTGGCACTCCTTTGGAATATTCAACAGGTTGCTCCAGGGGGTATGGACTTTGAAAGTTGCCATTATACTACTAGAGCTGGCATCCTGGGGTGTCACAGGTGTATTGATAATTGACTCAGTCTGTTTTGTTTACAATTTCCTGCCCAACGAATTGCATGTTTCTGCAGATGTCTGACAAATTCAGGACATTTAATTCCTCAGCTGCCACTGTCCTGCTGTTTCCACCTTCCTCATCCATTGGTTACGATGGTGTCCAAAGACACATTCACCAGCATTAGGAAAGGTCATTAAAAAGCTCTTACAACCATCTGTACCCAGATGGACAAGTCTCCAAGCCAAAACGGGAGAGGTTCCCCTTCAAAGGGGGCCCAGAGGACCGGACTCCAAACAGTGCCACAGTTGGTTTTTTAATTATTGTTTGTGGGTCCTGAATTATTTACATTTGAGCTGTAAATCTTAATGACCCATGCCGTGTTCTTCTTGGCTTACCGATGATGAGCAAAGCCAAAGCAGTTTCATTTACCTGATTCAATGTTGCTGTAGGATGGGGGCCAAAGAAAAGTGCATCTTCCTAAATTGTCTTACACAGGTTCTTGGAACAAATCATTCTTGCCTTGGATCCTTGTCTAGGTCACTTGCCATATACTTATCTGCTAATTCCCTACTGCTTTCACACTCTTTATCATCCATGGCACATTTTCTCTGCAAATGACTCGTTTGTGCAGAAATTTCTAAAACATTCCTAGTTCCCTGCACTTTGCACTGCACAAAAATTTGACTTTGTTTTTTTTTTGTTTTGTTTTGTTTTTAAAATTTGACTTTGTTAAAACACAGTGCCGTGATTTTTTTTTTTTTAAGTAGTGTACCTATAACGTGTTATAGATACTTCATATGGTGGCACCAGCTTCCAGAGCAAAGGACTCAAGGACCTTTTTAAAAATTTTTTTAAGATTTTATTTATTCATGAGACACAGAGAGAGAGAGAGGCAGAGACAAAGGCAGAGGGAGAAGCAGACTCCATGTAAGGAGCCCGATGTGGGACTTGATCCCGGGACTCCAGGATAATGCCCCGGGCCAAAGGCAGGCGCTAAACCACTGAGCCACCCAGGGATTCCCCAGGACCTTTTAAAAAAAATATTGTATTTATTTCTTTGAGAGACAGCATGCACACAAGCAGGGGGAGGGGCAGAGGGAGAGGGAGCCCAATGTAGGGCTCGATCCCAGATCATGACCTGAGCTGAAGGCAGAGGTTGCAGAGGTTTAACCCACTGAGCACCCAGGCACCCCAGGCTCAAAGACTTTAATTCACCCTTGCCAAGTTTGGCAAGATCTTTGCAACTAAAACCAAAAACCTAGAGAGTCAAATGGCTTTCCAAAAACAATCCCGCCTGGAGAAATCAAATCAATCCACGGTCTCAGCTAACCTTAGCCAATGGAGAATGAGGGAAGAAAGGATTCTTTTGCTCACAGCTACTTGACAGAACTGGAGATCTCCGTCCTAAGTGCTGACCTTCAAAGCACTAGGAAGAGCCAGTTGGGAATGGGCACCCCCCAATCTCTGAGAGGAGCGTCTCAGCCACACCTTTTCCCAGTGACTGTGGAGCTTCACTATACTGTTTCTGCCTGCCCTTCACAACTCGAAGCAGACGTGCTCACCAGCGGTGCCAAACTGTTAGACTCATCAAGTTTATGAACACTGCATACAAAATGCAAACATTTTCTTTCATTTGGGCAAACATTGGCACAGGAAACTTTCTTTCCAATGTTAACAGCAGGGAGCTTAAATAAAAGTTCAGTTTCTAGAAGGGTGGGGGAGAGAAAAAGCTAATTCTAAAAATATGTCATCAGCAGCATGCCATTCCCAGAGAAAATGGTACGTGTTTCCCTCAACACGGTTCACTCAAATGAACTTGACAGCTTCAGAGATCACTTAAAAGAAAGAAAATTTGTTGCAGGAGGCCTGCCAGATACAAAAGGGATCATGTCTCAACAGATAAGACTTGATAGATCCCCATCTTAAATATTTCTGCACAATGATTATGGAAACTCAAAATTAGTGCTCTGTCACACATCCACACAAGGGCTTCTTGCCCTAAGGGTATTTCCTCTGGCCCATTTGTGGGAATCCTTACTGGAATGTGGCAATTAACTTCAAAATCTTGCTGCTGCTATTAGTTCCCTGGAAAATAAATTAAAGGACATCTGGGCATACAAGTAAGATTATACAGCTCTACTTAAAATAAACAGCTTTTCCCCTTGTTTGCAAGTGTGCCCAGGCAAGGTAAACACTTTTAACTGGGTTACAGTGCCATCTCTCAAATCCACCAAATACTAGAAAATGCTGCTCTCGGGCAGACTATTTCCTAAAAGGGGGCCATTCAGGATACTTTTCCATTCAAACCTAACACTCAAGTTACTGAAAATACTGTATAAATCAGGTGTGAATATGCTCGTCTGACCCACAGCTACAGCTCTCAAACATCTGATTAAAAGGGAAAGTAGGCAGGCATTACAACTCCCCAGAAAGCCACAAAAATAAAAGGTTCCATCTTTAAGAAGATGATCTCCAATTACATTATACTGGTTTGAAGAAATGCCCAATGCGGCAGTGAGCGGCAACGTACCAATCAAAAGGCTTTCCCATCTCAACAGGGACAACATGGCAGCTAAGCTATCAAGTCAGGTGTAGGAGCTGAACACATCTATTTGTTTTCTCACCCTCTTAGCCATAACCTAGATTTCTAGAGCCTGGTTTAAATTGAATAGACCCTTTCACAAGTGCAACTCCTTAGAACAGCACTGATAGTTCTCTTTGCCCTTCCAGGAGATGAGAGCAAAACTATAGGCTGATCTTTAATATTAAATATTTAATGTGTTTTTAACACAGCCTTTAGATTTGATTCCAGACTTAATGCACCTGTCAGGAAACTGACTGCTACGGTTTTATTGCAACTGTACATTTTTCTGACATTCAGAAACAGATTTTCGGAAGATTTTGTACTGCAGAAAATTCCAGGCAAAGTTCAGTTTAACTGTTTTTTTATTTAATATTTTATTTATTTATTCATGAGAGACACAGAGAGAGAGAGAGAGAGAGAGAGGCAGAGACACAGGCAGAGGGAGAAGCAGGCTCCCTGCAGGGAGCCTGATATGGGACTAGATCCCAGGTCTCCAGGATCAGGCCCCGGGGCTGAAGGCGGTGCTAAACCGCTGAGCCACTGGAGCTACCCAAGTTTAACTGTTTTTAAGACACATGTTTGACAAAATATTTTCCTCTACAGCAAAGAAGAAGGAGAAAAGAGAAAGAAGGAAGAAGAAGGAGGAGGAGGAGAAGGAGGAGAAAGAAAAGAAAAGAGAAGAGAGAGAAGAGAAGAGAAGAGAAGAGAAGAGAAGAGAAGAGAAGAGAAGAGAAGAGAAGAAAAGAAAAAAAACAGGTTTCTAAATACACTAAAATACAAACCTAGAAAATGCTACAAGCACTTTTCCCCATATTTATGCACTTCTAAAACAGCAAAGACAAAAGCAAAGCCTCAGTGACAACTGGGCAAACCTAAATATGTTTTGATTTATGTAGCCATCTACCTCCAGCATTCAAGGAAGCCCCAAAGGAGGGCAACTGGAACATTAGTTTGATGGTGGGAGTCATACATTTCCATTAAATGGTGAGATTACAGAAATGCATAAATGATAGGACCATGTTTAGAAACTTCAGAGGATCCCTCCCCCCCAAGAAAGAATATCCTCAATTGTGTGCTTTTATGCTCATCTTTACGGAACCATACTTGCACCTGGATACATTCAGACTACCTTAAGGAGGAATAGAAAACCACTAACAAAACTTGGAACTTTATTTTCCTGTTGCTATGCAACAAAGGGAGGGTGAGTGGATGGAGGGCACATAGTTTAGATTAATACGTTACGAGCACTTCCAAGAGGGACAATGATTTTCAAAATACACAGCAATCCATACTTTATTTTTTGATTAGAAAGAGAATCTTTATCTTTGCATCACAGTGCTTATTCCATCAAGAGTACGACAGCAAACTCACTTTGAACGTTATTAACTAATATTGATTTAAGCAAAGGGGAACTCTTGAAATTCTTACTCATCTGAAATGCAGAACACATACATATTTTACCAAAAGGTTTACTACGCATATTAATCTTTTATGCATTTTATTCCTCCAAGCGTGAAAAGAAACAAGCTGAAGTAATAGAGGTTGCCAGGTGTTGGTGGCACCCATTCCACTGTAATGACAGCCATGACTTAAGGTTTTTGGCTTGCTCTACTCTTCATTATGAATTGCAGAACCTTCAGGTTGCCACAGCAACTCTATATACTGACAGGTAAGCTTCAGGAAGCATCCTGGTCATCGTTCCCATCTTGTTTGCTTTGCATCTGAACACTCCAAACTCTGTGAGGGAGCATCGAGGGATGGCTCCCCTTACAGAGTTATTCTAGCACACTGTCCGGTCGCAGCGATTAATCATTCCTGCTTCTTGAGCTGACATATCGAGGTGGGGAAACGACATCCTAAATGAGCAGAGCTGATTACCTGGGAAAGCAATTCTTCAAGATAGCACAGCTAACTAATAGCTCCATCTGCTACACATAAACACATTCCAAAGCCCCAGAAGTAATGTCAGAATACAACTAACAGAGTTGGGTCCTGTATGCCAGATTTCTATATGTCATCGCAGGTGTTTGATGAGTGCTGAAAGTACTTGAACTTTTCTTCATCTCTGGGATAACTGGGGCTGTATCATGTTAGGATCATAGGCCACCGAGAAGGGGATATTTCAGCAGGTATTCTCAGTTTGATTTTTTAAAATGTATGTGAACTAAAACTTCACTATGAAGCTACCTGAAGAGGAGGTAGGGCAGGCCAGTAGTAAAACCCACTTTCAAAAAAAAAAAAAAAAGAAAGATTTATTTGAGAGACGGAGGGTAGTGGTGGTGGTAGTGGTGGGGGAATAACAGTGAGAGATAGAGCACAAGCACAAGCAGAGGCAGAGGCAGAGGGAGACACAGAATTCCCACTGAGCAGGGAGCCGGATGCAGAACTTAATCCCACGACTTGGGGACCGTGACCTGAGCCGAAGGCAGACGCCTAACCGACTGAGCCACCCAGGTGCCCCACAACCCACTTTTCTAAAACACAAAACAACAAAACCCAATGATACACTAAAGAGGCTTTTTGTGTTCCCACCAAATTATTTAACAGTACGTAGTACAAAAGAGCTGCAGCTTGTTTTAAAGTGATTAAATAAAAATAGAACCTTTAAGAATCGTGACAGTGCATCACAGTCCTGCAAATTAAACGTAAGGCTATGGTTAGGACGCATCGATAAGCTTAGCAGACAGTTAAATACAATTTGGCTACGAGAAGCAGAGCCGTACCAAGCTATTATAGACGAAGCTATAAATGGCTCTTTGGATTTTTTTTCTTTTTAAGAAATCTACATAACCAGCTGCACCCTACAGATTGTTTGCTCTTTTATTATTAATAAATCTTTGATAATATAAATCAACTTCTAACATCTCAATGTTTGGTGTTTAAGGACACTGCAGGATTCTATTTTCCTGACCCAAGTATTGTTGGCATCTTACAGTAGCTGCATTTAACACTGCTTCTGTATCAAATGGGAACAGGCTCCAGTTCTTTCCACATTAGCTGTGATTTTAATAACATGCCAAGCAAAACAGGCTAGCGTAATAAGTTTCATTGCACCCACTTCAACAACAGATAAGCACCTCATTTTCATACGGTTTCCACTTGTTGCTAGGTAACCACACCATAACGAGACATCTCCCGGCATTATGCGGAATGCATCCTCTTCGCCCAAATTTGATGTGCTCTGGGCATTAAATACTGTTATTTTAACCACACCTATCACTCAAACACTAAGCCGCGGCCTAGACTGCAGCCCGGGGTTGGGGGCGTCGCGGCCGCCGCCTCCGCCTCGCCCGCCCGCCCGCAGCCCGCCGCCCCGACAAAGCAGGGCCTCTCGGGCCTCTCCCAACGTGTCCGACGACGCCCTCTTGACAGGAGTCCGTGCCCGCTTGAAGCTTCCTGCCGGCTCCCCGCGACCAGGAACGGAGCTCCGGAGGCGGGGGCCCGCGTGGAGGCCGGGGCGTGGAGGCCGGGGCGTGGAGGCCGCGGCGTGGAGGCCGGGGCGGGCGCGCGCCCCCGGCACACCCGCTTCCTGCGGCAGAGGGCGGAGCTCTGCGCACCAGGCCGAGGCCGAGGCCACCTGCAGGCCGCCGCCCCGCGTGCCTTCCCAGAGGACGCCACCTGAGCGGGCAGCGCCGCCTCGCAACCGGGACTTGCCCCGGAGCGCCCTCAGGGTGCCGCCGACGTGGTGAGCGGGTGCCGGAGAAGCGGGGTGCCACCGCCCTCGCCCGCCCCAGGACAGAACGTGCCGAGGCCACAGGCACTGCGCTGCGCGGGCCGGTTGGGAGCGCATGGGGGAGCGTGGGAGGGAGCGCGTGGGAGAGCGCCAGAGTGTGAGAGCGCGGGGGAGCGCATGTGACGGTGCGTGTGGCAGCGAGTGTATGAGAGCGAGAGCACTTAAGTGTGTGAGGGTGCGTGTGAGGGTGCATGTGAGAGAGCGCGTGTGAGAGAGCACAAGAGTGTGAGAGCGAGAGCGCACCAGAGTGAGAGCACGCAAGTGTGTGAGGGTGCATGTGAGAGAGCGCGTGTGAGAGAGCACAAGAGTGTGAGAGCGAGAGCGCACCAGAGTGAGAGCACGCAAGTGTGTGAGGGTGCATGTGTGAGAGCGCGTGTGAGAGAGCACAAGAGTGTGTGAGAGCAAGAGCGCACCAAAGTGAGCACGCAAGAGTGTGAGAGTGCACATGAGAGAATGTGAGTGTGCATGTGAGGGTGAGAGTGCGTGTGAGGGCGCACACGAGAGGGAGAGTGCATCACATTCTGGAGAGTCTCCCGACATTCCAAGCCTCCTCCTCATTGCTCTTTGATTCGGTGCTCTGCGGTCAGTGATTAGGACTTGAAAGCTCAGGTGAGGGTTACCATTTCTCAGCAACAAAGTGTGCGGTTGCACACTTACTAGCCTACAGTATGGTGCAGGCGTAGTAACTTATGCACACTGGGAAACAAACAAGCAAACTTCACGTGCCTCGCTTTATCACGGTTGCCTGGAACCTCTGGGACCTGAGGTGTGCTCGTCATCACAACCAGGAGCAGCACCGAGACGCGGGCCCAGATTCTGGCCTTCAGCCTCCTCTTGAACCAGACCCTGGTTTTCTCCAATTTCAGTGTCAGCCACTCTCTTGGGGCGGGGGGCAGGGTGGGGGGGTGGTTCTGGGCAGCTTCACTCTGCACCCTGAGTCTTGGCTTGCTAAACAATCCTCTCCCTTCTTATTTTTACCCTGTGCTCTGAGAAACAGGAGTTGGAAGAGTTTTGCCCCCAGGTCCTCCCTTGGCTACCTGGCAAGGAAGATCTGGTAGGAGCATCGCCCTTCTACTCTCCGTGGGTGAGGTCTTGGTGGGTTCTACGACACTGGGCTTAGTCTCACCCAGGATATGCTTGCTGTCTCTCACCTTCCCTGTTTTCCTTTTGCTCCCTCTGGGTCTCGCCACAGCTTGCATGGCTTGGCCTATTTTAGTTCTTTTTAAAATTTGGATAATTTTAGTTGGAATGGCAGGACTAGGTCACTTTATGTTCACAGGGACAGATTAAGATGAAACAGGAAGAGAAAGCTGATGCATAAGCCAAGAGCCAGGAAAATACTGCTGTGCCTCCCAAGACCCATACCTTAACAAACTTCACTTCCTCTGTTCTAGAATTCAATGAAAGCTGTGGATAGAAAGGGCATGAACCCAGGAGGGCCTAAAGATACCATCTTTATTTCTGTTCCAGATGCGAACATCACTTGGTCCACTCTAGCCACTTAAAAAAAAAGAAAGAAAAACAAGTCACTTAGTGACTGAAATTTTAAAATGACCAGTAGCCGGATGTAAGATATCAATTAAAATGTAAAGCATGCATGCTTTATGGTCCAGCAAGGCCATTTCTTGGTGTATATCCTAAAGGAACTCTAGCAAATGTGCACATGGAAACATGCAGAAAAATCTCCACTGAAGAATGATTTAAAATTAAAAAAAAAAAATCTGTAAATAGCTCATATGTTTCTCAATAGGGGAATGGCTAAACAGAGGTGTATGCAGGCTATGGAATACAAGGTAGCACATAAATGGCACAAGTCAAACCTGCACATAATACAACATGGCCAGGCTTCTAGGACACTGCTCATCAAACAAAGCAAGCCGTAAAATGATGAACACAGTAGGATGCTACATGTGCTATCCCATTGAGTTTCTATGGATTTTACGTTTACATCTACAACTAGATAGGTAGATTAAAAAGTAGAGAAGAAAACAGAAGTTAGCTAAGATGGATGGGAGCCACTGGTGATGATTCAGCCTAATCTAAAACATTTCTGGAAAGGGAAATGCATTCATGTATTACTTGACTAATTCGAAACCCAAAAAGTATATTTACAACAAACTAGAAGGTAATTAAAGGGGATGATGTCAAGAACTAAAGAAGATACATCTGACTTGTCCAAGTTTTATCAACGGATTAGTAAATGTACTTGTTATACCTCCTCCGAAGGAGTTAAATTTGAAATGAATCCAAGACAAGGGTACAAATACTTAGGAAGGAAAAAAAAAAAAACAGTAACAGTCCTCTGTGGATTGTGACTTTACATAAATTTAAAATATCTAGATATCAAAAACCTATAATTTCATATAAATGTCTAGATATTTATGGGTTCCTTGAGAAAAGAGCCAACTTTACCAACAGAACTACCCTACTGCCACATGGCCATACGTGGCATTACATCCATATGGCAAGACATCCATTAAATGGAAGAAATAATTCTTATAACGCCTTCAGGATAATTGGCCATGGGAGAAAATATATAAATGGGACTCATTTATATAACAGTGAATCTATTAAGAATGGCAAGAGTCCTTGCATCTGGCGAATTTTTTTTTTTAATAGTTTGGAATTGTGCCTAGAAGTCATCAGATTTGTTGCTAGTGAACCCCCATCTGTCATAGCTTGAGTCTGAACTATATATAGCTCTTATTCCCCAAATCAATATGTTGTATGTTCATGTAATCTAGTATCCAGTCTAGAAGCTTTGCAATTGTCTATAAGCTCCTAAATTCTTAGTTTCACTGTTTCTTTCTTCGTTATAATTCTTAATATACAACTGACAGAATGTAGAGATGTCACTGGAAAGACTCCACTCACCAGAGCTTCGCTGTGGGAGAAAAATGAACAGCTAGCGCTATATTTGAGAGCACAACTGGAAACCCAAAAAGGATAAGATTATAAAACATTATCCTACATTACAATTAAGAGGTTATTGCCTCAAAGGATTTCACAGGAACAGGGCTTGGACAAGATCGTTTGAGCGATAGCACATCGGTGAGGCCAGGTATCCAGCAAGCCCAACTCTCCAGAGAATCCGAGAACCCACAGAGGGAGTGTGTAAGTCCCTGAAATGTCACAGGCCCACTTAAGTCCCACTTAACGATGACATTTAACTATTAAATGGAGGACAATGGGCCATCACCATTTACTCTACTAACATACTTTTCATACATTTCTCATCTTAGTTATCTTGTTTTCCAGACTACAATAGAATCAAAATATATTTTTAAAAAAGGGGGGGGGGGAAGGGTGAGAGCAAAAGGAGACTGGAAAAACCACTTGTAAAAAATTGAGAACTCAGAAAGCATAGCAATCTCTTTGAGTACAGAACAACCCATATTAATGGTCTCTAATCAAAATATATTAATATTCTAAAAGATCCCAAGTCATTTATTTACACAAAACAGAATTCAATACACTAAGGTTTTTAAAAGGCAAAGAAACTAGTGTATTATGTCTTAGAACAATTTTCATCAAACAGAATGCACTAAGTTTGCTCCGTTCTACTGAGTAACAGTGCCATGAGGTTATCAAAAAAAAAAAAAAAAAGTGATTTTTGATGGTACTAACAGTGTCCAAAACAAGGACATTCGTGAGGACAAGGACCTGGTCTGGCTGGTGGCCTGCTCAATCTCCAATGCCTAGCAGTCCCTGGCACTTAGTATTTCCTGAGGGGAAGAATGTATGAATGAGATGACGGAGAGGTTGCAGAAATCTGTGGCATTAGCAGGATGGGGGGAAAATGGATTCAGAATTTCTCCAAACTCTTACAAGCCTTTAGTTTGAAAAAAATTAAAATCAAAACAAAAACAAAACAACCTCATACCTATTAGGGTCGCCTTTATAACTTATAAGGGACACCACTAATGAAATGTTATTATGAAGAAGGTAACATAGATTTAGAAAGAGAGGACACAAGTTGAGGTCTTCAATTGCACAGCTTACTCAGAAGCCTCCAGAGCTGCCATATCCTCCCTATTCACGTCATCCCCTCATCATTCCCCTCCCGCACTGCATCCGCACACCTATCCTATAGAGATCTCCAAAGTGGGGTGTTTAGAGATCCTGACGGTCTTTGTTTACTTAAGACCCACCTCAAAACTTCATTTACTTTGAAAGGCTTTCTTCCTAGAACATATTTCAAAAATAAATTCCATCAACATTAAATCACATCTTCTTGAATTATAAACCTATCCCGCCAAAGGAATTAGCTTTAAGCTGCCAACATCAAAGCAAAGGAGTCCTGCCTTTAGCTGAGAACCGCCTACCTGATTTATAGCTCTGTCCCTTGCTTTCAGAGTCATGCTAAGTAGAAAACAAAGGGGTTATCAAATTTCAGTAATTAATAGGAGTAAACATGAGTTGAGCTAACAAAAGCAATTACTTGGAATTTTAGTACTATTATCTCAACATTTCATGTTTTGCCTATTTCAATGGAAAGCAGAGATTAAAATGAATGCCTCAGGACTGGAGATTTGGTCATTTCATTCAAAAGTTACCATCCACCTGTGTAGCACAGTTGACAGCTAATTTAATACTCTCTTCTAGATAAAATAAATTACTCTGACTTCGGTTTATGAAGAATAAAAGACTCCCTAGTATTTTAACTCATTTTCGATATGAGAAAAATCATTTAAATTTTCTGAATTAAAACTGGTAGGGAAGGCAGAAGGCAGCAAATGTTTGTTTCTGATGGTATCTTTACCATTTGCTGATGTTGCTGGAAGTATTTCTCTTTGATATTATCTCCTGGCTTGGGTCGGCCTCCTTTTGCACTTCCTTTTGGAGTCATAACCGAGTATTTCCGCCACCTTAATAATATGAAAAGGAGGGGTAAGAACTGCCATTTCCCTTCTCAAAGATACAGAAAAGTACCAGAAAATTGGGAAAACGGATTGACAACTACTATATGAAATATACAAGTTTAATCCTGAGGTAAAATAAGGATTTTACATTTTTTAAAGATTTATTTATTTTAAAGAGTGTGTGTGCATGCAAGAGTGGGGGAATGGAGTGATAGAAGGAGAGAATCCCCAAGCTGACTTCCAGCTGAGCATGGAGCCTAACAAGGGGGCTCAAGCCCACAACCTATGAGCCAAAACCAAGGGTCAAACCAGAGGCCCAACCAACTGAGCCACCAAGGCATCCCTCCATGATATGTAATCACTACATGGCCTCTCCCTTTATTATCCTTGGACCATCCTACCTCACAGCCTACATCCAATCCATCATCAAGCCTATAGATGTGCCCTCCTGACTACTACTCAACCTCATCCACTTACCTTCTTGTCCCTATGCTAGCCTAATACAAGCCACCACACCACCTCTTGTCCAGTCAGTAACCTCCTAAGCTCTCTGTACCCATTTGTAACCACTCACAACCTGCTGCATTGTAGCCACAATGCTCTTTTCCAGAAAATTAGGATGTTACCCCCTCACTACCTGTTGAAAACCCCTCAAAGGCTTCCCACACCTCTTTGAGGAAAGCCCCAATTCTTTCCGTGGCCTGCAGGGCCCGAAACTAAGTCCAGTGGCTACCCACTTCTCCACTCTGCCCCAGCAGAGTAAAGGCCTTCTTCCACTTCCTTTAGTGTACCTGCTTCCCTCTGGAAAGCACTTCCTACCCTTTATAGCCTGGTTAACTTAACACTGACCCTTCAGATCAGTTCAATAATCATTTCCTTAGTGAAGCCTTCCCTGACCATCCAGAGGAGATGGGATTCTCTCAGTATAGGATTTCATCATACCATACATTTCTCCATGACACTCATACCACATTACAATTGTACATTTGTGCGGTTGCTTAGTTAATAAATAATTACATTAAATACATTTAATAATTGCTCCTTGTCTATAAAGAGCACGAGAGCAGAGGCCAAGTCCACTTTTGCTCACTGTTGTCCCTTTCCCCTCCCACACCAGCACCCGGCACATACTAATTAAATTTTTAAAGAATCTTGAATTAATGGATGCATATATTATAATTACCCATTTGGGATCTGCCTTCCTTAGTGGACTGTGAGGTCAGAGATGCCACCTTTTTCCCTCTTGGCATCCTTAGTAACTAGCCTAGAGCCTAGCACATGGTAGGCTGTCGATCAATAATTGTTTAATGAATGCCTGAGAATAGCAAACAGATGTTTTTAAAATATAAAAGCAGTAGCTCTGCTCACCTTTTGGAATGATCAAGCATTCCAATATTTGTATTGCTCAGGAGAATCAATTACCCAAACTTCCTGCAATGCTGTAACAGGAGAAGGGATTTTGCAAAAACGAGTAACGTGGCCCTGACAGCCTAAGGGTGGTACACATCCACCCACTTGAAACTGCTCCCTTTAGACAAATGCGACACCCCTCACCCATCACAAATGAAAATATGTCCACACAAATTCTGATTTCAACAGGAGTCTATCTGTTCCAGAGGAGAAAGAAATGAACTCCTCTGCGCTTCTGAAAGTCTTATTTCCTATCTTAGTGCCACACAGCACAGTTCCTCAAATGGTCAAGGCCCAGCTTCCTGGTCAAAACCAGGTGAACAGAAAAGAAAAAAGAAGTAATATTCCGCGTCATGGTTACCAACCTCCAACAGGTCAAGTTCAAGGTCCCTTTAAATGGCTTTCTGAGTACAACAGGGGTATCCAAATAAAACAGCCATCTCCCTGTCCGGGTGTTTGGGGGAGACAGAAGCACAGACCCCCAAACCACAACAACACCATGAGACTTATCTATTGACTGCTGTACAGAGGCTTTTCTTCTTTTGCAAAGCCATGTAGATAATATTTCAACAATAACCACACATTTCTCCCTGTGGTATAGACACATACAAAATGCATTAGGAAAAATGCCAATAACTGAAATGCTTTTCTCAGTAGCTCTATTCAAGTGAGTGTCTCACAGGTGCCACAGAAGTGCACAGCTTTCTGAATCTGGTTCCAAAGGGAGCTCAAAGTCAATAAGCCTCCTTAGCTATCATCCAGCACGACTAAATCACTCCAAGGGCAAACCTTTCTGAGTTATGTGACCATTTCTTTCGCAGAGTTTTACCGAAAACGGCATGCCATAAACCAATTTAATTCAAGGTAACCCAAGCTGCTGGGTGAAAAGGAGCCCAAGAAATGAACAGAAGGAAGAAAACGCAAACGTTTCAAGTTATAGCATCTTCAATCACGCAGAGAAATGAGCACAAATTAACAAACCAAGAAGGCTTCCCAGGACCTCTAAGGTATCATTCCAAATATAATCCCCAATTCCCATTATTAGAAGAGACCTGTCATTATGTTGGGGTTTTGCCTTTGAGAGGGGTCTAACCAAAGAAATTCTTAGCCGACACGAGTTACACTATGCAAACATGTCGGTTGGTTCAATGATGTTCAGAGGACATTCTAGGATGCCTTTTATGTTGTTCTCTTGCGAGCCGTGGACAGGAGGACAGGAGAATTCTCTGCTCAGAAAATACTCAATTATTTTAATAGGATTACATTTTAGATTGACAATGTTTAAAATAGCCCCCTGAATTTATTAGCCTGCCAGCACTTCAAATAAGTAATTTTAATGCTAGGATCTTTTAAGTTTAAGTAAATGACTGGCAGTGAGTCAAAAAATTTCCTTCGGCTTTCTAAAACACAACGCTCCAGCTATCAAATGGGAGTTCATGAACCCAGTAGTAAGGACCTTCACACTGGGTTCTCCAGGCCTATGATTTGCCACATTTTTAAATACATGAATTTCTCTGAACTTTTATTTTTTATGACTCCTCTTTGGTTTCCAAAAATCATATCCTGGCTTGACAAGATATCAGTTGATTGCAAGGTTCAAGTGAACCTCTGACAAAAGTATCCTTTTCTTTAGTCCCTCATGCCTTATTATGACTTCCCTCATCACCCCAACCCATCCCCTTTGCTACAGACAAATCATTAACTGTGGAGAGGACCTATCACATGCAGGAGACCCGGTGAAGGGCTCTAAATCAGGCAAGAGATTTGCATTTCCCTAACTCTGCCCAGAGAGGCTCAGAGACCCTGGCTTGGAATCCAAGCTCCATTATTTACAGCTTCTTTCCATAAGTACGGAACACCGCCACCCCTCCCTCCCTCCCCAAGCCTGGTTTTCTCATCCGGGAAATGGAGAGGGTAGTTCTCCTCTCACAGGAATCTGAAGAGAATTAAGTGAGATCTACACACGGCACTGAATGGTGTTGGTGCACAGCATAGACTCAGTCACCACTGCCCCTTACAGGTAAGTGATGCTTTTCACCCATCCTTCTGCTGCAAGCCACCCAATCCCCAACCCCAGTCCCAGCTTCAAAGGATTGAACTATACTCTTTACAAAGAGATTTTTCAAAGAGTTGAACTCTGTTTAGGTTATTGGTTCTGAGGATTATTATGAATGTTTTGTGTTTTCAGAGTTGCTACCAAATTCCATCATACTATGTAAAGCTTCCAGTTAATTAATAACATGGGTTGGGAGGCAGACTCACAGTCAAGGGTCTGGAGCTGGGGATGGCACACAAGGCCTGTGGGCCAAATTAAACCAGAGAGCTGACAATTGTTTTCCATTCTTAAATGGTTGCCAATCAAAAGAGTAATATTTCATGACATATGGAAAGCGTATGAAATTCAGATGTTCAGTTTCCACAGTCAAGGTTTCCTGTAACGCAGCCACACTCTCTACCTTGTGTATTTTCTGTGACTTTTCATGTTGTAACAGCACAGTGGAGTCATTGTGGCAGAAATCACACACACCTAAGGCCTGTGGACCATACCATATGACCCAGTACCGGAAAAGTCTGGAAAAGGTTTCCTGGTCTGCACAAAGCTTAGTAGATGATGATGAACATTTATGAAACCTACAAAGCCCTCTGATAACCACACCTGGTTACTACTTGAGCATCTCTACAAAGATGCTCTAAGACAGGGCTTAGACTAACCCATATCATGGTCATGGGGGCTCTGAACTTGACAAAGGTAATGCTCTATCTTTCACTGTACTCACTGACTTAACCCACACCTTAAGTTAGAAAAAAAAAGTTTATATGTATACACACACTTCTATAGAAATACTTTGTGTACATCATAGGATACAAAGGGGACAAGATAGTCCTGTTTTTCCCCTAATTCTGAAATCCTTTATAGATTTTAATTTAGGTAGATTTTGTTGCAGCTTTTTTCCAAAAGTATTCCTGGAAGCTTAATTCACCTTCTTGATCTTTGCTGCTTTGCTCTCAGGTAATTAACTGCACTTTTCATACTCAACCCCCATCCATGTGATGAACTTTGTTTTGGGGTAGAGACCCAACTGGCTTTCTCATCTTAACTCTCTGACTCTACATCTCAAGTTCCTTGGTCAAGCACCTGGGACTCTCTGGGGCTTAACTATAGCTGAGATAGTAATGACGACAATGAATGTAATTGGTTAGCTCTGTCCAATGAGCCCAAATCTTGAACTCAATTCTCAGTGGACCATTTGGCTTCTTGGTCCCATGATTTGGCATTTTATGCTCTTAGTTATCAGAAGAACCAGGTAAGAGGTGAGTGGAAAGCCAGTGCCCCCTTGTAGGAGGACTTGCTTGTTAAGGTTCTGGAAGGGAGGGACTGGCTTACTAATCACACAATCCCCTTCTGCCACTAAGATAGAGTGCGGAATGCAGTGTCAATGTACCGCATTTCTGCGAGGAAAAAATCCCTCTCTTTCAGTGGTCAATAAATTAAAGAGCTATTATAGAAGGTACCTGAGTCGGATTTGACCTTTGTTCTCTTCACTTTACTATCAGCTTCAATGCTCTGAATAGCACTGGCATTGAAGATATGAAAGAACAATGGAATCCAAGTAATTCTTCTTACAAGGGAGAAAAATGTCTGTTGGAGAAATCTACTGAGCAGCACCAAGAACTGTATGTACTAATATACAACAAAATCTGACAGAGTGAGAAGTTCTAAGAGAACATACATCCTTGAATGGAATGTTTCTTCCCAGTTGGGTATTTCTATTCCACAAGATAGCGTAATGGTAAGAAACCTAAGACCTACCCCAGAGGTGGAATGGAAAGCTCCAGCACATTATTAAACATATAATTCTGAGCTTGTTCAATCATACTTGAGAAGGAAAGTCTTTTCCTTTGTTCTTTTCCTATTTGGGGAGAACTGGAGGAAGAAAGGTAGGCCCAGATAGGCAAGCATGAAGAGGAGGCCACGTTCTCTCTGGACTTAAGAAGCTAATGCTATTTTAAATTACACTGTCAAACCGCATCTGCCAAACTCTGCCAGTTTTTGTCCTCTGACTTATTCTGCATATTTCTACCAAATCGAATCTTGACTATGGAATGCTGTCCTAATCCTATCCAAAATCTGGTGGATAACCAGCATTTTGGCAAAAGAGACAAGCAGAAGAAATAAGAATACGCCAATATTTCAATAGGCAAGTCCACAGCCCTGAAATCCCCTTTCACCAGAAAATGTTTAAACTCCCAAATCCTAATCAGACCAAAATGAAAACTTCAAAGTTGGAACATACAGGAACTTAAACAACAATAACAACAAAAGAAAAACCATTTTTTTGCCAGCTTTCCTTCCAAACCATTTTCCTACCAAGAATTTTATCTCTTCCCATAAAGAGAATACCTGTAACCAGAAGTTATGTGTAAATATTATACCAACTCATCACCAGTGCAGAGGAAAGGAAAGCTTTTAAGGAAACTTATCCACTCTCAATCAGAAAAAATATGTAAGAGAGAGGAAAACAAAATCAGGAGAATCTCCACCAAACACACAGCTCTGAGGCTCCATATGAACGGGAACGGGACTACAGAATACCGTGGGTCACCTGGATGCTGAGCAAATATATTTTAGCATATTAGTTGTCATAGCAAGTCAGAGGGATTGCAGAGCACATTTCTGTTTTGACATCTGGCCCATAACAAAATTACTATTGATCTGTTGTGAGCTTCCAGCAAAACAGTATAACCTAGTCTCAGAACAAAGAATCATCCACTAAGTAACAGGCAATAATCATCCTTTATTTGTGCCTTTGGTCCAAAATCACCTCTTTCCTGGTGTTCTGTTTGGTTCATTTTGGGATGAGCTCCCTATTCCTGAATAGAAGAGGCCAGACTTTTTTTTTTTAAGTGAATTTTACCAGTACAGGATTAATTTTGTCTTTCAGTAGGCTGGTGGCAGCAGCTGTAGGATGCTGACATCTACCTTGAGTACACACTTCGGTTTGCTGCAGATTCTAGAAACTGACAGGACAAGCATTATTTTCCAACATCTGTTCTACAGGCAGTAGAAAAAAAAACGATGAAACAAATCAGACAGTCAGAAACTGTTTGTGGAGGTCTGGGAGGGGTGAACACACACACACACACACACACAAACACACTCACAAAGAAAAACAAACCATCAGCCTTATGTCTAATATATTTCCACAGCCCTAAAAAATTTTTATAGATAAGTACCACTCACAAATGACACCACTTTCATTAAAATGATCATTCAGGAATTTTAGTATGCTATATATTTCAGTGATGCTAATAAACTATTAGAGAACTTTAACATCCTTTTATAGCATGGTTTAGCTGGATGTTGACTATTTATTGTCCAGACTAGTAAACAAACATCCTCCTCACTTCAACCCTGGGTCAGAGGCACCCCCAAATACATCACTGCCTTCTTTTTTAGAACAAAGCTATATTAACCAAGGAGCTATCTGATGGCTTCTTTTGCCTGCATCAGTCAAAAGAAGACAAACAATATAGATCAAGTGCATCTGTGCTCTAGACTGCATTGATTTGTTGCATGTGTGGTTAAGTCCTGTCAAGCAGTATTAAAGGTGAAGCATTATCATCAGAGTACCCACTCGAGAGGCATGCAGCAAGTCAGTGGGTCCTCTACCTGCCATGCAAAGCAGTTACAAAAAGACTTTTCAAACCTGTAATCTAGGAGCCCCCAGCCCTACTTCCAGCAAGGGACTCCGTAAAAAATGACTTTATAAGGAAAGGCTAGCCAGGTGTTCATTACTGCTAAAAAGAAAACTGGCCAGGCAGTAAAGGAATGAGGTAGAGGGAAAAAAAAATTGGGGAGTTGGGGGTACAAAAGGAAGACCATTTTCCCAAAGGTTTGGTGCCACAGCGTTTTATAACTGCCCATCTGGGATATTTTAAGTATAGTCTTAAATTCAGGGAAGAGGTGGAGCAGATAGCTAGTTCCTCTTCTAGACATTAGCGCCTCTCTTCTAGAAACATCTCTGCCTTCTCCATCCTACCCTTGTTGGCCTGCGGATCACTGATTTGTGTAGATTAATACACCAAAGCACGCACATCTCTGTTCGTGGTCTCGGAGGATGTGGTCTGATGACAGACTGCAGTTTAAAAGAACCAATTCTTTAACTAAAGTTTTGCAGAGATGTCCACATGCTGACTTCAGCAATATTAAAGGCATATGATTATTATGCAAAGTCATGAATATACACTCATTTCAGAGTTATCTATGGGAAATTGTCAGATCAACTTTAGTGACAAAG
The DNA here is from genome assembly GCF_048164855.1 of Canis lupus baileyi. NCBI lineage: Eukaryota > Metazoa > Chordata > Mammalia > Carnivora > Canidae > Canis > Canis lupus. The sequence goes on from NC_132840.1 coordinate 71,203,205, forward strand.
CACAGCCAAGTGGTGTTTTGAGAGGGGGAATCCATAACACTCCAGTAGCACAGAAGGTCTTTTAATAATATCTACACTGAGAACATGAACAATTGCTCATTTTTTCTGGTTTATTCTTTCCCATCAAACCATGGGAGTAGGGTTCTGAATTTCTAAAGCAAATCAGACTTTTAATAAATTCTGTTATGCCTTTATTATGGGCTAGTAATTTAAAAAAAATCTGTTCCCTATATTAACAGCTCCATAAATTCTGCTGCATGAGGGGCAAAAACCTAGAAAATACAGGGACCATTTATCCTGGATTTGCCAAAGCTGATCCAATTTCAAAATCACTGAAAGACCCCAGAAATTCACCTATTTTAATGTCCAAACTCTATTTTTAAGATTCCCACCCATACTTGGTCTTGGCAAATAAATTTGGCAAGATCTTTTTTCTTTTCCCCATAATCTCTGTGGCTCTAATGTAGGTTCTGAATATGTAACCACTGTACCAATATGCTAAACAGCAAACATTTCACCTCCTGACAGGGGCTCTCCCAACGCTACCACATATAATAAGCTCTCATTGTTTAAGTGCCTGTATTCTCACTGAAATCTAAGCTCTTGGAGGGCAGGGAGTCTACCTGTCTTGTTAACCATTGTTTCCCAAAGGTGCCTCACACACAAAAAGTGCCCAATAAATAGCCTCTAAAATCTTGAATGAAAAAAAAAATATCAAATATATAAAGAAATTATACCCTCCATCTAGGAAAATCTCAGAGGAATAAACGCAATCAGATCCTCTACTACTGCAGAAACATGAGCTGCTCCTCCTCACCTGCAAATATGTATATGACTCCAGGCAGAAAGCAAAGGGAAGAATCTGGAGGAAACAGTACCTACTCCAGAGTGAGGTACTTGGTTCAGTGGGATCAGGAGGTCACAATTTAAATAATGACCCCACTGACTCTAGTTCTAGAAGTTTCCCTTCAGAGCTTCTGAGAAAACTATGGACACTAAGTGTCCCTTTGGCTTTCATTCTTCAAGTATAATAACCAAAGTCAGGTTTAGTTCAATTCTTGGGCAGTCACTGCTCTTAGAAATGTGGAAGAGGAGTGGGTCTTCTGGGGGGAAACACACACACACACACACACAGGCTAGGCCTAAAATGAATTTAATGCCTGCTTTCTCAGTTCTGTCCCTGTAGGCACAGAAATCACATACATACACGTTGGCTGAGGGTTTTTCCTGTTGCATGAGGAGAGTGGGATGTATTGTACCTTCCAGGAAGGATGGGGCAAGCCAATAAAAGTAAGGACTTGTGCCCCAGTGCCTGAGGGTTTGACCATTCATTTATAAAATGGATAAAGCTCAGAGATATTGAATATGCCATCTGACAAAAACAAGGTTAAAAAAACTAAAATGCTGGCTGATTTCTACCAAGACACTGTATAATTTTGACCCCTACATGGAACCACAAAACACTGGAGAAACAATTAAGCTCACTGCTTGGGGACCGTGGGTGAATTTTCATCAGGACATTAAAGATCAGGTGAGGGATTCTGGGGGGAGGGTAAGAAAATTGATAATTTTGCTATTAAATTTGTGGACATGAACAAATTTTATAGAAAGTGAGCAAGATACTGACTCTCATTCACACCAACCAGCTTGGATGCCACAGGCTAGTATTTTCAGAAAGAAATATGGGCTCTGAAATCAATGACAAGTTGCTCTCGGTCACCTTCAGCATCCCTCTCATTATTTTATAATCCCCAAACTACATAAAAGTACATCTGGGAACTCTGACAGTCCTGAGAGGTTCAACAGATCTTAAGTTCAATGAGCAACCTGTAGTCGAGCACCTAAAAGCTATACCTAAAAGAACCAACAAGAAAAATGATCGTTACCTCTACCCTAAGCTGTTAGCAATATGTTCCTGAATGTACATTGTTCCTAAGAGTTGGGCATTATACTATAAATGTAAAACTGTATAATCCAGGAGGATGTGAACACTGCCTTCGCAGAATTTAGCCGAGCACAGAGCCAGGTGAACAAATAGGAAATGATGATAAAGTGTATGCACAGTACAGGCAGGTGACAGGCATGTGCCAGATGGGGAGGGGAGCGGACAGGCACACAACATGGAGAGATCGCAGAATCCTACCTGGGGATTAAAGCAGTGGGGAAACAACATCAGGAACAGTTGGACAGAGGAACTGACTTCTGAACGGCATGATTCAATGATTAGGATGTCAAGGAAGGGTCAGGGCACAGCATACGACAAAGGCACAGAGATGTTAAAGCACTTGATACATAAGGCAACTTAAAACAAGACTGCACAGGGGTGCCTGGGTGGCTTAGTGAGTTGAGCACCGGACTCTTGATTTCAGCTCAGGTCATGATCTCAGGGTTGTGAGATCAAGCCCATCATTGGGCTCCACACTCAGCGGGGGTCTGCTTGAGATTCATTCTCTCCACCTCCCTCTTCTGCTCCCCCCCAACCCCTCCCTCTGCCCGCTCCCTCTAAAATAAATACAGTCACAGATGCTACAGTAAATGGACAGTGACAAACAAGGATTAGATTCTGGGGTAAAAGGCAAGGGACCAATGAGTGGACATTACACAGGATGATATATATATATATTTTATATATATATATATAAAATCGTTCTGTTGCAGCTACCTGAAAGTGAAAAGGCTATTTCAAAGCTTTATGCTAAATACAGTCTGTGGTCTTCTCCCAATCCGGTGACTCACTGATTCCAAACCCCAACACCTAACATCCCCAAAAAAGGCACAAGCAAAGTTCAGTTATACACAAAAGAATAGAATATCAACACCTCTCCAACAGTGCAGGTACATTAGCCAAATCCAAGAGTTCCTCCTCCCACTAGAAAGAGCTAATATAGCCTTCAACACAGATACCTACCACAAGCAATGATTTATGAGAGATCACAGCAATCACCTCTAAGTGTTTCATTGAATTTACTCCTCCTGTAACTAGTAGAGAAGAGAAAGTAGGAAAAACATTTCCAAAGTGCTACCTGCTTTGCTGTCTGCCAATCTAGACTAAGATGTTTGTATTCCCAATAAGCAGCTTGTCTAAAAGTAACTTCATATTATAGCAACTCTTAACACAAGGCCATTTGCTGTTTCTGAAGCAGGAGACTATAGGCATTAACAAGGCTCAGTGCAGCTGTTTCGTCCAGCACCCCTGAGGACAAGATACAGGATCTAACACCTTTGACTTAACAAGTTTCCAAGCCAAAAGGGCCCTTTCATCAGCATGTTTAGAAGCTTACTTGCATATTCTAACGCTAACAGTACCAGATGACAGTTTTATAAGCAGATACAAGGGAGTATACCATTTCTCCTCCAAGCATATGCCAAGGCATACATCTGAAAAAGATGTTGCCTAGTTGTTCCTAACACACTCCAGGACCTCTCTCGTGGAGAACTAAGTTTAACTATTCTGATGCTAAAGTCAAGTATAGAAAACATGCTCTGGCTCAGAGCCAAAGGCTCCCAGGATTTACTAATTGGGTGAATGAAGGGGAAAAGATGTGAACCACAAGAGGAAAAAAAAAAAAACCCTATGCAGAGATGCAACTAATAGGCCTCATCCACTAGTCAGCTTCTCCAAAAGCCAAATAATCTGGCCATCACCCCAACACTTTATATATCAATTATGCATTGAAAATAAATCACTGTTTTTGATAATACAAATAATAGTGGATTTTTTAAAGATTTTATTTATTTATTCATCAGAGACACAGTAAGAGAGGCAGAGACATAGGCAGAGGAAGCAGGATCCCTGTAGGGGAGCCCAATTCAGGACTTGATCCCAGGACCCCTGGATCACAACCTGAGCCAAAGGCAGACACTCAACCACTGAGCCACCCAGGTGTCGCCAAGTAATAGTGGATTGTGCAATCAAGAGCACAAAACCCCAAAGCAGTGGAACTTGGAAGCTTTTCCAGACCACTCTTGGTTTGGAAGCCAGAAGGCAATGGTTCAGATCCCCGATATGCCTCTCTCTGGAGTTCTTAGTATCTGGCAAATCATCAGTAACCTTCAATCTCGGTTTCTCTCACCTGTAAAATTCAGAGACTACCTGCCACATGCAAAATTTTTCTAGATGGAATAAAAATGATTAAATACATGGTCAAAAAGGGTTCTAGTCTCCTCGGAGGTTAGTGGATCCCAATATCGAAGAATTATAAATATGCCCCAAAAGGGGGACATTTAATCAGTCTTTCAAGAAATATTTTTTGCAGGGTACCTGGGTGGCTCAGTGGTTGAGCATCTGCCTTTGGCTTAGGTCATGATCTGGGATCCTGGGATCCAGTCCTTCATCAGGCTTCCCACAGGGAGCCTGCTTCTCCCTCTGCCTATGTCTCTGCCTGTGTCTCATAAATAAAATATTGAGGAAAAATATATTTTTTTGCAAATCCAGTATGTACCAAGCATTCTGCTAAGTTCATGGAAGCAAAGATGAAGTACCCAAATCATAGGCCAAATTGCCCACAGTCCCCAAATTTCAGATTACTGGGGAATATGGTCACGAGATCAATTAAGTTATAACATATTAAGTGCTACAGTAAAAGAATGGACAGGATGTGATAGGAGCATAAAAGGGAGTACCCAATTTTTCTCTATCACATCAAGATAGGAGATAAGTGGTAGTTGGTTGGGCTTTATATATGAATTCTGTTTCTTACAAGTCACATTCTAAAATCCAAATGAAGACAGTCTGTAGCCAACATTAGAACCATTCACATAATTCCAGATGGAATTAAAGAAACATCACTCCATGCAATTCTAGTAATCGAAAACCATAAAAGATGAAAATGCATATAGCTGCCAGCCAAAATCAAAGGTAAATTCCAACCAATGCTTAATGATAAAAAGAAAATTCATTTGAAAAAAATGCATTCCAGAAGAAATCAGTAAAGAGTTAATAAAGCCTTCTACAAACTTAAGAGAAAAAGATCTCTATAAAAACATACATGTAATAAGGCTACAGATCATTGGTTAGCTGCCAGAAAAATGATGGAATATGGTATAGTTTACTTATTTCTTTTTAATGGCTCCAACATTCCACCTGAAAAATTGGTCCCGGAGCTGTATAATTGGGGATAAAAATTAAATGACAGTTTCCATTTGTCATGATGAAAGCTGATCACTTGTGTTTTTTCATTTATCCACACTGACTAAAGTGGTTCCTAAAGTCTACCGAGCCAATCTTTTTCCTAACAGCAAAAATAATGCTGTTACGAAAATAAAAGGAGAAATGGAATAAGTTCTTGGCATCTGAACACACACCTCATTCAGGGTCCCTACTTCGTGGGTCTCTACCTCCAGAGTCTCAAGGCGGGAGCCAGATGACAATTTCTGGGGTCCCATTAATATAATCTAACAACAGAGCATCAGACCCATTTTTTTAATTTATCAATATTGTAAAATCACTACTATTTCACATGATCAGTGGAAAATCAGTTCCTCTTCACTTTCCTCTTATGTAAATGACAGCTTCAATGGCAAAGATGAGGTCATTAAGCAGATTAGAGCACTGGGGGTGGGGAGAAACAACCCTTAGATCCTGTGTAGGGAAGGTGGAAGTCCAGGGAGCTAAAAGTTGTTACTGGAGTTCTTTTTGGAGAACAGGGATGTGAGGAAGGGGTGAGGCTAATTCTGAAGCATGGAAGAGACCTGGTAATGACTACAAGGGATTGTGATGTCAAAGACACTTTTTAATCTTAAGAACATAGAAGTTCCCTGGGTTTGGCTTTTGCTCATTCTGACCTCAGAGAGGATTCAGAAAGGGGAAAGCAATCTCCCAAAAAATGTATCTAAAGGCTTAAAAATAGATTGCTGTCAAGCTTCCTTGAACTCTACACCTTCCCCTTTCATTCTCAAAGGGGCTGGGTTGAGTTTGACTGGATTTTCGTCAGTGACCTCTGATGAAGGGATTCAAAACGAGAGTGGAACCAAGTAACACAATATAGGAAAGAAGAGCCTTGGCTCCACCTCTCACCAGCTGTGTGCCATGGGGCAAGTAATTCAGCCCATCAGTGCCTCAGTTTCTCACCCAGACAACAGAGATTATAAAAGGATAAGAATTATTCAAGGAATCCATATGTGTAAATTGCCTGGAATAAGGACTAGCACATAGTGAATCCTTAATAATGTTACTATTACTACTATTAGGCCACGTAATAGTGGTTAAAGAAGAATCATGTAGTCAGACATAAGAGGAGTAAGAGGAAATGTAATAAAATTCTAACGGTACTGCTTGAAGACAGAAGACTATGTGTAATCAAGCTTCTACAATTCCAGGGTAATCATTCATATATATTTAAGTATTTACTTTATCAAGACTCAGCTTAGAAAAGACTCTTAGTGGTTGTAAGCATTTCAGTTCAAAATGGTGGGATTTGCTGAACGCCTGTCCTATCAAAACCTACAAGCAATTCAAGGATGATAAAGAGAGGAGCCCTGCCCTCAAGGAACTTGCAATCTGAGATCATTTATTAAGTACCTACTACGTGCCAGGGACTGTATAAAATGCTTATCATGTATTATTTCTCTTGTTCATGCATGAAGGCCATGGGCCAGGCAGTCTTTTTCCCATTATATAAAGTAAAAAGCTAGGACACAGAAGGAGGAGCTCCAGGCTAAATTGTTGTTATAAAACAGCTCAGTCCTGATGCTAAAATGTTAACTCTTGTGGGTCCACCTTGAAAGCTGTATTTCTACAAGTACATCACATGGTCTTCCATTTATCTGTAATTCATCAACTACTTGCCAGGGACAGAATCAGGCAATGGAAAGCTCACGTGTTTGGAACTGCTGCCAGAAGCTGTTAAACTAGAAATAGTCCCTGGGTGTTTCTGAGAGGAGAGGAGCTTTAGAAAGGCCATCCCCCTTTATAGATTAAGGGATGGATGAAAGCACTAAGCCCCAGAGAAGTTAAGGAACTCACCCAAAGTCAAAAGAGAGTTTCTTATCTCAGATTTTTTTAAAAAAGAGGGGGTCCCTTTTTGTACAGATTTACACTATAATTTTTAAAACTACTATCTAAAAGGAAGTAAACGTGAGAAGCCTAATAGGACCTCAGAGGCTCCAGAAGAGGGGGCCCGGAAATTCAGACTCAGCCAGGAAACAACCAAGAACAGGGTATCCTGGAAAGGAAGTCTTGGGGGGTGGGGGGAGGGAGGGAAGAGGTAGCACTCAAATCAAAAGCCAAGAGCCATCAGGGGCACCTAGGAGGCTCAGTGGTTGAGCACCTGCCGTCAGCTCAGGGTACCCAGGGTCCTGGAATCAAGCCCTGCATCGGGCTCCCCCAAAGGGAGCCTGCTTCTCCCTCTGCCTTTGTTTCTGCCTCTCTTTATGTCTCAAATAAATAAATAAATAAATAAAATCTTAAATTAAAAAAAAAAAAAAAAGGCAAGAGCCATCATCATCTTCTGTCCCTCCCCTCCAGAGAGCCATCAAACAGCCAAACAGGTCCGGAACTAGAACGCTGAAAAAGAACACAGCTAAGATCCAAGTAAAAAGAGGCTTAGGGGATCCACTAAAATAGGTACAATATATCCCTTTCAGTCTCAAAACTCAGATAATCTGTGGTAAAAGCCAAACAGGCAGTCATCCACATAGCTCCCCTAAGCCTTAGGACCAGTGGGAAGTATACTCCAGGATGAACTATGCTGTGAGGAGGGTTTGTGGTGCAAGTGCAAGTTTCTAGGTTGGACTGTCACTGCTTTTCTCTTTGAGAGGCCAGTGGAGAGCACAGGGGCCTTAACACTACAAATCTGAATTTGAAATGTGGCTCTGTCGTTTATTAGCTCTCTGGTCCTAAATAAGTCATTAAATCTCTGAGCAGAAGTCACTGTCTTCACCTGTAAGAAGAGAAACCATCCTCAGTTCTGATTTCTCTAGGTTTGAGTAAGAGGCCTATAGACTTCCTTGCTGGTTACTGGCTTATTGCCTCTCAACTTCAAAATCACCCTTTACGCCTGCTCTGTGAAAATGGATCTGGACCCTTTATATATTTTTCCCTCCCCACACCCGCACAAGGCTAGGCTTTGTCAGTAGAGGGTGCTAGAGGGACACTGCAGAAGAAACAGCGCTTCCCCAGCAACCAGCTCCCCAAGTGCACACATTCCCGAGTTCCCAGGTCCCATTGTGCAGGGCCACCGGGAGCATAAAATACAGACTTGCAGCTTCCTCAACACCCTGTTCAGGCGGTTTTGTATCAGAATGACTCAAGGGGACACCTTCTCCTGAGCCCTTTCCCCCCAGCATCCTAGAGGAGGACTTCCAGACTTCCAGCAAGTTCCAGGGCACCACAGCGGCTCCTCTGCAGCTGTGAGCAGTGGCCGTGTCCCCTCCAACAGTCCAGATCTCACCTGGGAGTAGGAGGAAGGGGGCTGTTCTTAGGATGCCTCCCTCAGCAACAGGGTCCTGGTGGCTGCTTGTTATACATGCTATTCCTATATTCTTAAGAATTCTCTCAGCTTCTTACTAGCAAATCCCTTGTTATCCCAAACCCCTGTTACACTGAGTAAGTGAACTTTCCCTGTTCAAATTACTGTGTGGTTTCTCTCTTGATTGGACCCAGATTAACAGTTTCCTCCACTCGTGTCTGATATATAGTGTTTAACAAACAGCACGCATCATAATAACTATCAATGCTGGGTTCTTCTCATCCCTATTCTTAAAAGGCAATCCTTTCCCTTTCTCATTCTGCTTTGACCAGGACACGAACTTACTGTACTACAAAAATCCCTATATGGTGTAAGCAGAGTAATGAATAAGAAAAGAATGTCCCAACACTTTCTGCCCAATTTCTGATTAGAGAAAATGAAGGCTGCCATACAATTAACTGTCCCCCTGTACAGCCTGCAGCTTAGAAATTTCTTTCTGCAACTTCCTTGATTGACTAAAAAGCAATGCGACAAGGTGTGAAAATGCCTTCTTTTACTTGCCAAAGATATTCCCAAAATGATCTCAAGAACCAAACTCATTAGCATATGAAATTTTCCACAATTTTAGTAACCATTTCATTTCCTCCTTTCTCAAATAAGTAACCACAATACTTTGGGGGGAAAAATCCTAGAAAACATGGAATGTTTCCATTGATCCTCGAGTAACTGAGGAATGTGTTAGGGGATGAGGGTGAGAACACCACTCCCAGGGAAAGAAAAAAACAGAATGGGTTGAGTAGCAATATTACAAAGCCAACATTTCCTCATCTTGTAAATGTACTGGCTTAATTCTTGAGTAAGGAATATAAAAATACATTATTCAAGATGTCATGTATTGTTGGCGCATACCGTGAAATAAAATTACAACAAAAATATAGAAGATCTCAAATGTATTAAGTTTCTGTCTTCAAATTCTTTATTTCCAATCCTCTGAATTTTTCTTCCCCTGAAAGGAAAGCTGACACAATCCCATGTCATCTGTATTTCCACTGCTGTCTAAAAGTCTCACCTAATTATCAATTTAACAAGGAGCAGAGACCAAGAAAGGGGAAGAAAAAAAATAAAATTTCACCTTTTAGGCAGGCACCTTGTCCAATTTCAAGAGCTAACCCCCATCTTAAAACACCCCAAAATAGATACCATGAGCCACCGCAGGACCCCAACATAAAGCGAGGCTCCTCATTAAAAGTTGGAATGGACCCTGCCAGGGATGCCTGCAGGGATGCTCAACAATAGCATGTCTACCCCATGCCTTTTCTGACCTAGATTAAATTACTGACAAAATGGACAGACTACCCAAAACTGTGAGCAATACATTCTGCCAATGAAAATAATGATTGTGCTTGGTACAGCACACATGCTTTCTGCTCAGCTTGTCAGCATTTTCAGCTAAGGGGCTCAATGGTCTTACCGGCCAACCCTTTCCTTGCCAAAACCAATAAGTTACCTTCATTTCTTAAGCCCCCTCAGGGCTTTGAATTACTATCCGTTTTGCACTTAAGGTCAGTCTTGTAAAACTGTTTTATCCCCCTGGAAAAGCCGTAATCAGAAACAGCCCCTACTTAAAACTTGGATGGAGAAAAATTCAAGATTAGGTGAGCTTCGTGTAATTTCCCCACTGTCAGTTCTTCAAATTTGCATTCCTAAAAGTTACATCTACTGCTTGAGGTGGCAAGGTGCATTTCCTGGCAATGGCATCACTTAATGCTCTCGGTGTTTTATACGAAAACATGTATTCCCCTAAGCCACTGGGTAACAGAGCAATATTTCAAGACGCCTTAACTTTATAGTTCCAAACATTCTAGTGAGTTCAACAATTCCATATATTATAGTGAAACCAACACATACACACAACCCCATAAGTATGCATTTTTTTTACCCCGCACTGTGTGTTCCCATACTACGTGGGAATCGGCACAGTCCCTCTTTTTGACCCAGCAAATTCAACCACTAAAAATATGGTCATTTGCCCTAAGGAGGGGCCTGATAGATGCCAGTTGCAAAAGATAACTTTCAGGCCTTAATGGAAGATGCTGACAAGAGCACCATTCTCATAAAATGTTGGTCCCCAAAGGCCCATCTTTCTGCCCGTTTCTTTCCATCTGCATCCAAGTTTGGGTTCCCGGGCACACGGAGTCCCACTTCTCCCCCTGCCTCCAGGCCCATAATTCTTAACTTCACCCATAGTTTTTATTCCTGGTTCTAGACGGTGCTTCCACTCCAGTCATACGGGAGGAGGAGACCTGCTAAATGCATCCTTGATGCTGATGTGATCTTTCCAGTTATTGAATGTCTCATTGAATTTTACACTATGCAGCTTCAAATGCAGAAAGCAGCCGATTCATTTTGCTAACTGTTGTTCAGTATAGATAGCCAGCTCCATAACTATACACTTTGATTTGGTACATGAGAAAACGTATTTTTCATTACATCCCTTATCCTCCTAATGACATTTCCAAACAGGATTTTAAGAACTGTGAAGCAGAAATAAAATTATGCTCAAGTTCCAAATTGATCTCATGGAATAGAAAATGGCCATCATTGCCGGTGAGTATTAACGGGACTCAAAGCTAGTAAGTTTCCAGTTCAGAAAAATTTCTCGAATAATGATCATCTTTCAAATGCCCCCTTCCGTTACCCATCACAACAGAAGTTCTTTGAAAGAATTGAAGAGCCGGATGAGTTCCTTTCCCCACCCCCCAATTCCTTTTGGTTGGGCCCAGCCTCCACCATCAGCTTTAGCGTACTTCCTTCCTTTTCAATAATGAATCAGGGCGAACATTTCAGTTATCTGGATTTACACAAAAACCTAAAGAAGCCATGAAATTGCTTCTGTAAAGCACGTTCTGTGGTGACTTTTAAGTAGTTTTAAGAATAATTTGGAAATAAAAATACTGCTGTAGCCAGCTTTATGTCTTCTGCATACACATGCTAGAGCAATTTCCTTCTCCCAGAGACAGAAGGGAGGCCAATGTCTAAACTTTATAACACACAGCCAATTACGGCCCACTGTCATCTTCATTGTATTAATTATCTGCCTTCCCCCAAGTTATCAAGACCTGAGAGAACCCTGACAGCCACTTACTTCACATTATGGTTGTTCCACTATGGGAAGGGTGGTCATTTATCTCTGGGCCTTCCTGCACTGACACAGGTATGTAAAAATTCAGCACAATCCCAGGCTTTTAGCACTCGTAGCCATTTGGAGAAGTCTGTTCCTCAGGGCCACACAGCTCCCCTCCTCCTCTCTGTTACCCTGTTACCTCTGTTACCCATTTGCTTAGGCTTCACAGGGGGTGCACAGTTTGTGTTAGGATTTAAAGGGTGATTTGCAACCAGGCCCTCAACTTTGGTGAGTTATAGGAGACTAAAACATTATAGAATTATTTCTAGAGCAGCAGCAACTATTACTTATTCAAATGTCCCCCACAGGCCACTTATAGTTATAGACTATTGGATTCAGCCTAAGACACGAGCAATCTCAGCGAAGACAGTATTCTTAACGTGGCGATCCCCTGACCCATGGAAGTGCAGGAAGCACAGGTCTTACTGAGAGGCATTCTGGGCTGGGCTTCTATCGTAACTCAGGGAAACAGAGGACACGTGTATGAAATACACCAACATGTACATTAGAGTTACGCTCTGGAGAACAAAAAAAGCCAGTCCCTTCAAGAGGGTCCTTCCTGAAAAGAGGACAGGAGTGCATCCAGTGCTAGAAGGGAACAAAAAGGTTCTCAAAATAGCCAGGGCTATTCTCTCCAGCTATATTCTCAATAGGGTAGGGCCTGAAGCTGCCAGAGAAGGATAAGAACTTAAGGGGGAGAAGAGACAATCCAGCAGTGAGCGGTGTTAACTTTCTTAACCATGTTAATTTCTTATTTAACTTTCTTAGTTCAAAGGTTTTCTGGAGCAAATCATCCCCAAAGACCAGCTGACTTACACAGGGAATAAAGCGAAAATCCCTGATTTTGATGCTCTCTTGTCCAGGTGACTGAAGGTTTCCTCTGATTATGTGAACTAGATTTCCTTTCTAATCCCCTTGGCCAGAAGCTATGAAATCCAGCCGAATTACAGCTTACCAACCGTACTTTAACCTGGAAACTAGAGGTGAAAGTCAAGTGCTTTATCTGCTCAGACAAGCAGCTTCTCTCCAGATCAGGAGTATTTTAATGAAATGAGACTTAAGTGAATTGTTGACATAAGCATTAAATGTTGTCATTTAATATCAACAGTATGTTTGATTTGTACACAGTTATGAAATGTCATTCGGACCAGAGAGTTATATTGAGGTTTACCACATTATAGGAATGGATTTCCAGAGGGAAGTGAACTGATCTGTCTCAAAATAAAATGTGTTTACATTAACACTTGGGGGAAACAGAGAGCCCTGCAAACATAGATGGAGAGATAAAAAGAAGACCAGCACAAAACTCAGCTCGGAAAATAGAAGAGAAAACAATTTCTGGGCTCCGTGCATATGCAATATTTCACTACATTTTTGTAAAAGATCAAGAAAAATGTAAAGCATAAAGTTTATACAGGAAAGAAACAGCACTACTAGGAAATATTATACTTCAGTCTCCAAAATACTTTAAGAGGGAGGAAGATAGGAGTGATGAACATAGAGATGGAAGAAATGATTCAGGAAGTAGCCTCACTGTCTTAAAGGGGGGGAAAAAAGCAATCTATAAGCATCTAACATTTGCATGATAAAAATCACATTCATTAGTTGGATTAATTTTACCTAATTACTTAGTAATTAGAGAAAGAGGCACTCATCCTGGGGCACAGGCCTTCAACAGTTTCTTCCTAGAGGTGGTTAGGAGTTTACACCAAAAAGTCTTCTCACAGATCCAAGTCAAAGAGGCAAGCCCTTGAGATCATTAAAAATAAGTATCCACCTCCAGCAAACTGCAGCTTGAAAGATGAAGTTTAAACACTATAATTCCTTAGCCCCAAGATTAACCAATTGAGCTAAATAAAGATTGGCACATTCCAAAATGGATCCTCTTATACCCTCCTCCTTCTAGAAGGCACTCCACTCACATTTCTTTAAATGACTGCATATAGCTTAGTATCTTGATATGAAAATAAAGATTGAAGAGAAGTAGTCCTTCATTACTCAATTATTCTAGAATGTTCTTTAAGAAAAGAAGCCTTGCATCTCCAAGAATTTGGAAGCCATACTGACACAGGTCTCTCTCCTAGAGAGAGTCTAGGTCTTCCCATCCTAAGCAATTAAAGTTGACTCAAAGGAAAACCTGAAAGAAGATCCCATAGCCAAAACCAAAACAAAACAAAACAAAAACAATGCTGTGATGAGCTTTTGTTTACAACAGATCTTAATTCTTTATCCTTCACTTGAGGAAGCTGTAAGGTCTTTGGCACCTGGCTAAAAATAGCAGAAGTAAAGCAGGTGACAAAGATGAATAGCTCCCAGAGACACAATTCAAAGCAGAGGAATTTAAGAAAAACTTCAGCAGTGTCTGCAACAGATACTTTCCTGCCAGGTAAATCAAGGTGGAAGCAAACTGCTCCTCTTGGAGCAGAATCACAATTTGCCAGGCTGACATTTCTCTTTCAGTGTTTCATGTTCACTTCTGTGCTATATTTTAAAAAATATTTTCAAACCCTAAGAAGCTAGTTTTGCCACAGGGTCAAGGAAAAAGAGTTTCCATGTAACCTCATAAAATGGAAAGACACTACATCACAGCACCTCTCAAATTCTTTGAAAGCTTCTGGCAAAATGACAAACTAAAAAGCACATTAAATTCCAGTAGGAGATGGGACATAAGGTACATGCCTGCCATCCCTGATTGAAGGGTCAGGATCTGGGGGGGGAGGGAGCCCTCCCCGCCCCCATCAAGGCCACACCTCCTCTTTGTGAAGTTGAGCAGACTGGGTATTAGAATTTCTAGAGTTCATTTTAGGTTAGGCACCACAAGACAGAGCCAGAGATCATTCCTTTAGGCAAATCTCATCGTAAAAGATATGCTTCTTCATAATGCTTATATCGTAGGTCTGTCCACCTGTCTTAAGGGATAAGTCTTGCACCCTACCTTCTGATATTTCTAGAAGAAACAATCTCCCTGCCCCTCCAGGCTTTCTTGCCAGCTCATAATTCAAGAAGGCAGCATAAAATAGAAACGCTCAGCTTCTTGGAGTTGAACTGGAGAGAAAGTTTCAGACCTTCCTTCCATCCCATGGGAGTGGAATAAATTCTCTAACCAGTGAGACTGGGAAAGGCTTCAAGGGAGGGGAAGTCAGTGCGCTTTCTGAGCTCTCTTTTCTCTGACTCTTAAGATTCCTCTTGTACCTCATCCGCTACCAACTTTAGGTCCTTCTGATTTTTTCACAATTGCAGAAGTCATAATACAAATTTAGAAAGTCTCATTCATACACAAAGCTCCAGAAATCATGAGCAACCACCAATGAAAAGTTGTCATTTCTTTTCCAAATCTTCAACGCATTTTGAAAATAAGGCAGGGAAACAGGTGTGTGGGGGGAGGGAGAAGTATCTCTAAAAGAAGAAATACTTCAAGAAAAAAATGAAGAGGAAAAAAAAAAAAAAAGAAAATATCAAGACAGTGACCGGTGAGAAATACTAGTAGGTATTCCAGGATTTCAAAATGTGAACAAAGGCCCTGGAATGTTCAACTGTGGGAAAGTTTCAAACAGAGTCAAGACCCTAAAGAAAACCTTTCTGTATTCCATGAAAGCTGCACAAGTCCTGTGACCAGCACAGCCAACATTCATACCTGAGCAGCCTCTTGCCTAACAGAAAGAAGTGACTTTAAATTCTCTTCTCTGAGAAACCAAAAGAAAGCAGTCCTTGCAAATGCTCTTCCTCACAAGAGGAAAGAACCTGTTAATTCGTTGTGTGCCCAACATAGTGAATATTTCACAGGTTGCTAGCATATTAGCATTTCTATCCATTCACAGCAACTTCGGATCCAAAGATCAAGTTGACAGGGCATGCATGCTCTGCATTCTTATTTGGAAATGCCAATAATCTGGTAGGGTCCAAAAGCAACTTCAGAGTTCAAGTAAGTATTCTCTAAGAAGTAGAGCCATGCTTCTGCATTTCCTGTTGAACATCCTGCGATTGGAAGAGGGGCACAGTTCCTGGAGAGCAGAGAATAGAAGTGGTTGCAGAGAAGGGGGGTTGTTTCTTGTTCATGCATTGCTTTTGAAAATCAATGATGGCAAAAGAGCTACAATCCTAACAGTTTCAGCTAGAACATGTTTGAATCAAGTCTAGTGAAACAAATGTGGGCCCTTAGAGAGAATACTTCTCCCCAAAGATATACTGTTGTCACTAATGGAGAAGAACAGTAGGAAGTGGGTAGCAAATCTGTGTAAGTGGGGATCCATCCATTCTGTAAGACATTAGAAAACATTCATACAAAAAAAGGAAACGTCACCTAACGTACAATTAAGAGGTGAAAATTTGACTCTACAAAATTAAGGCAGGAGGAAGGATACAACTACACCTTTGGGAAAAAATAAATTACAAGGTCACAAGTGATATACATATGTTGGCTAAAACATAACCTCAATTTGATTTTGTATAACTTTATCTTAAATCAGAGGAGTCTGAGTGAAAATGTTTAAGCAAAAAGAAAATTCTTAAAGTCTCATTAAACTATCATTAAAGGCTTAGCACTTGTGTATATAGAGAAGACACACGATCTGTTGAATGTTACAGTGGAAAGAGCACAGGACAGGAAATGCAAAAACCGGAGCTTTGATCCCAATTCTTCTACTACCTATGATTTTGGGTAAATCACTCAAATCCCTTATAAAGTAGGGACGGTAATCCCTGTCTGCCTCATGGGTTTTCACAAGGATCAAATGAAATAACTTATGTCATGTGTATTTTAAATCTCAAAAACATCATATCAGTTTATTATTTCCAATTACAGTAATGTTAAGATTAGGCATGCTGGAACATTAGCCAAATAACCAAAGGATTTTTGTGGCCCTAAACCTACCTCCCTGTTCATGCTGTTCCCTTTGCTTAAAATGCTTTGCGCCACCACCAGACTGCACACCCAGTAAGGACAGGAATCTGTCTTATCCACCTCAGGACTCCTCAAAGTGGGCACAATGCCTGGCACAGACTTATTAGCTCCTACACACCAAGTGCCTACTCAATGCAAGCTACTAAAAGGGCTTTTGCAGAGGTGTCCCTAATCCCCTCCTTAACCCTAGGAGGTAGGCTATGGAAGAGGAAATATGCTCAGAGCAGCCGAGTAACTCTATAAAGTCAAAAGCAGAGCCACATCGAATCGATGCCAGGGTCAGGATCCAAACCCATGTCTTTCAAGTTCCCAAACTGTTCTTTCCGCTCTGCTACTCTCCTTTTCCCACTGTAGGTGCTCAACAAATTGAATTTGATAAAAGGTCTTCATTTTAACCATAATGTTACATTAACAAGACATTAACTTGAAGTAAGCACTGGAGAATAAACTAAAATTTCAAACCTGACTTTTAAAATTCATGGGCTTAACCTACATAAGGGCTCCCCCCAAAATATGCCTGGGATTTGCAGATAGATCAAAACCAACTGAGAAATCCATTCTTAGTTGGCCAGCACAGAACGGGACTGAAAATTCTGAGTAGAGGGGTAGGAGGAAAAATCCGGAACCTTTTGTCTTGCCAGAAAAACCCTTGAATAATTCAGTTCCCGTTTATTTAAATAATTAAGCAATTGCAACTTTATTTAAGGAGCACTTCCATGAATCTGAATGTCTAGGCTGCCAAGAAAAGTGGAACAGACTTTAAAACCTCCCCCCAGATCTCCTCTCTGAGAGGAAAACCAGCCTAAGGAGTTTCAGCCTGATAGGTAATTGTTTTGTAAAATTAAAAGCCACAGAATATTGGAGTTGAGAATGGAAAATGTCATCTCAACCGTAACACTAATAAAAACAGCTAATGAATAAGTGCATTCTGGCAAGAATATATAAAAATCACAAAGCCCAATGTGGACAGTGCAGAATACAGAAGGAATCCATGTGAGGAAACATCAAATGAAGGATTATCCTTATGTGTGAAGAATCCATTCCAGCAAGAAATTGAACTAGAGACCTTCTGCATCCAAGAGCAGGACTACCTGTGGCACTCAGAGAACACAGTTCTGGGCCTGCTCTCCTCTTCCCTCTTGTCAGTCTTAGCTGGAAAAGAAACAAGCTGGTGTTCCAGGGGTCAGACTACCCCTCCGAGGCTCCACACATTCTCTCAACCACGTCAAGCTCCCATCTGCAAGAGTATAAATGCTTATACGTAGTGAGGAGCAACGGGATGAAAATTAAAGGCATTAGAACAATGAGCTAGGCTTTCCCAGCATGTTCTAGAGCAAAAAGCATAAAACCGGGCAGGGCCTTCACAGTGAGAGGTTAGTGGGATCGAGGCCCAGCTTCATTAGCTGTGTGATCTCCAGACACAAAAATGAAATCATCCACCCAAGATTCACTTTCCTCATCAGTCAAATGGGAATAAGAGTAGACACGAGACCGGCTGAAGTCTGTGAGATGATGCAGGTAAAATGCCTGGCAGACAGGGCGTGTTCATATATATTAGTTGTAAGAGCAACATGGTGATACACCTGCCCCTCCCCGCATGCATTTCTTGCAAGCTAGAAAAACAGTCTCTAGCCTTCCCCGACAAGTCCTATAGAAGGTCCCCTTTCTCCCCAGCCACATGTAGCACTGCTCTCATTTATAGGGGTTCACTAATCACATACCTCTTCAGGAACACCACTTCTGACACTCCCAATGTCACGCACACACCACCAACATCCCACCAGATATCGTTGCCTTAAACAGGTTCTCCGGAAAAAGATAAAAAGACTAGCCCAGATATCAAACTACACTGCTGTTTCCATTTACATATTTCTAAGTGAAGGCGTACATCCTCAAAGATCTAATAGATCTTTTTTTAATTAATCAAAGCCCTTCAAAGTTAGGGCAGAGTAGAATACCACCCCCCCCCCATCTTCGAGGATGACGCATTGCAAGACTCTACAATTGAGTTAATCACTCATCATGTAAACAAAGAAACCTCTCGAGAGCCAAAGAGCAACATGTGCATGGATTCAGGATGCAGAAGGGTTTTTTTAAACGGGAACAATGCAATCTATTCAGTAGAGCAGAGGACACCGTGCCAATTAGATATGTTGGGTCCCATAATTATAACTGCAATAATGAATGGAAGGGAGTGTTGTTGCTGCACAATGAATGCCTGTATTCCACTCAGCGATTTGTCTCTGGTCTGATTCCTTTAGATTCTTCCTCTGATTAGATCTTACTGCAGATTACGCTCTACTACAAATGTACTTATTGCCTATGCCCCCCTCAACCCCCATCCCCTATAAGGCCTAGCTTTAGCAGAGAACTTGAAGACCCCGCCCCTCCAAAAATGTATTATTCTCTGGTCATAGTCTGAGATTTTTTTAAACATAATGTTTGTAGCTACGATGTCACAGTTAACATTTTCCTGGGGTGAAACCAACAGCTAGGGATAAAATTTGCAGACCTGACGCAGAGCCTCCTCCCCCCACTCCACCCCGACCCCCACCCCCACCCCAGTGAGAGCCAGGCTGAGCAGGGGTTTATTTCCCTCCTGGAAGGTCCAGTCTAATGGGGGCGTTGACCAGCTGTCTTCCCACCACTAGTGAACCTGAAGAGACTAAATTGGAAAGACTTTCACACACAAAGTTAATTCAGAATGGCTTAGTCACTGGTTGCAACCATCTCGGAAATCTGAAGAATTTCATTCTGGACCATATGTGCATATGGTTTCTCTTATCCTCACGCTTATGCTTCAGTGGGTTCAATAAATTTTAGAAATAAATTACCTCCTAGTACTTCACCATAACATTCAGACTTCCTGGCCTTTCCATACTCAGGCCAGACTTTCTGTGTGTATATGTATAATTTGTTTAACCTTCTATTAAACCCTCTACTGATTTCCCACAAATAGGATTTAAATTTTGGAACTGTACACGTACTGAGGTGCTTAGGTACCTGCA
This sequence comes from Canis lupus baileyi, assembly GCF_048164855.1. Taxonomy (NCBI): domain Eukaryota; kingdom Metazoa; phylum Chordata; class Mammalia; order Carnivora; family Canidae; genus Canis; species Canis lupus. The sequence goes on from NC_132840.1 coordinate 71,222,705, forward strand.
AAGGAGCACCTGAGCCGCGAGCACCTTTTTCTCCCTCCACTTGGCAGGTAGGCTCACGAAGAAGATTTTGCTTCTAGAGAAAGCTCCCAGCAAAGCTTAGGCTTCTTAAGCGGCTCAATCTTATCTCCTGGAGGCAAACACAACGAAGCAGCCAGTCTACACAGGGTTAAGGAAGCCGCACACCCTCTATTCTTTTCATTAAGGTCGACTCCCAGTGCAAACCTTCTCCCTCTGGCCACAGGTATTGGTTTGCCACAACTGTAAACAGCTCTCAAGATCAGTCCCAAAGGCCAGGCTTTGCAGGTGCTGCGAGTGTGTCACACAATACGGTATTTACAAATAGCCCCAAACAATACAACTCCGCTACACACAGCTTTACTGGGAAGTTTGACAAAATCCTCTCCCACAAGTAAGCAAGCGCTGTAGAAACAGGTCTCAAGGTCTAAAGGCCATGCATTAACTTTGCACTCCTGGGCTTTCAGAATTCCATCTAAAGATCTTCAAATGCACCATACACACAGTATCTCTTTGAAAGGGACAATAAATGAGAATGGTAACAGCAGCAATGAAATTGTCGGAGTAATTAATACGGTCAGGCATTGTACTATTTTCCCCTCGTGTATCCTATCCTCTCTTGTCTCGGCTCTTTTAACAGTACCGCTGTGGTTCTGGCCAGGGTTATTACTTCAGGGAAAAGCCGCCTTCTCCTGCCCACACCCTGGACGGGAAAAAAGCACATCACTTGTATGGACAACTGGTCACTGGCTGTTCCCCATTTTTCTTTTACTGAAACCCTCATACCACCACTGCCTGGTGGCTTTCAAGGATATGGCTTTATTTATTCCAGGTTCTGAGCTTATGAACCCATGCTAATTTGCATGGCTAAGTAGAAAGGCTCCAAAAACAATTAGATAAGAGATCTTTAGTAGGAATGGATCGTTAGTAACTTTGGGTTAGACGGCTAACCTAAGGTAGCCGTGGAAGTTCGTTAATTCCTTCAATCAATATTTACTGGACCCCTAACATGAAAATGGCACCATGCTAGGTGACATACAAAATTACTATGTACACATATATAATAAAGTTCCTATTTTGTCAGTATTTATAGTTTCCTAGGATAAAGTGGAAACAAATAGCTACTCAAAAAGGGATATTGTAAATCTCAAGAATAAGGAGTTCAGATAAAGGCAAGGTGATCAAGGAAGGCTTCATCTTCACAGAGAAACATAAAGGGGGAGCAATATCTCAATGGAAGGATAGGGAGAAGATAAATGTTAAAGAGTCTTAGGGGGTAAGCGGCTGCAAACCATGGATGGCAAATTGGGACGAAGACTGGCACAGAGGAGCAGTTGGTGAGCCCAGCAGGCCAAGAAATTTGCTTTTAGAACACTGAAGACTTGGAGCCAGGTAGTGATCAGAACAGTGTTAAGGAAGATAAATCGGTCTGCAGAACACGGAATGGACGGGGTCTGTATGCACAAAAGCCACAAGGGAATAAATAGCTGACCCTGAACCACGGCAATGGGAAGTCCAACGTAAGAAATGTTTTATCAGGCAGGTCAAGAGAACCTGGGGACGACTGGCCCCTGAGGCACAGCAGGAGGATGAAGAGCGGAGGCTCAGGTGTGGGGCTGGCTCAGGAGGAGGACCATGAGCTAGGAAAGGAATGAGGACTCAAACAAGGACGGTGGGGTTTAGGATGGCCGGACTTGCTGTGGGTGGTGGTTGCAGGGGCAGCCGTTCTAGTTAAGGGTTCTGTCCTTTCGGTACATTTGTAGTATTTGGGAATAGAGACAGGGAATAGCCAGAGAGAAGTTCTGTTTCAAACAAAGAGGAGTTTGGGTGGGGAGGCAGTGAGATTCCAAAGGAGTGGCAAGAACAGCAGGCAGTTGACAATGCAGTTCAGGTTTGTTTGGGTATTTTTTCTATTAACAAAAAAGAAAAAAGGTGGGGGGGGGGGGGCATGGGCAGCAGCATGGGGTCAGGCTGGAGAGAGCAATCCTTGGAGCCGTGGGAGTGAAGGAGGTCTAGAACACCCAAGCAGGCCTACGGAAATGAGAGAAGAAAATGTCTGAGGACAAAACACTGGCAAAACAGCTAGCTGGGAGACTGAAAAATCTTGTGCAAGGCTCGTTTAGCACCACCCAAGAAAAAGCCAACCGAAAAAGGTAGAAGCAGCGCTGCAGAAGAAGTGGAGGGTTTTTTTTTTTTTTTTTTAAGATTTATTTATTCATGAGAGACACACAGAGAAAGGCAGAGACACAGAGGGAGAAGCAGGCTTTCTGTAGGGAACCTGATGCGAGACTCGATCCCCAAGACCTGGGAGTCACGACCTGAGCTATAGGCAGATGCTCAACCACTGAGCCACCCAGGCGCCCTAGAAGTGGAGTTTTTAAAAGGAAACAGGAGTTAAGGGGGCCACAGGCTCTAAGGCAGGCAAGGAAGGATGTGCTTGATCTAGCTAAGGGCCACAGGGCCAGTGACCTGCAGCGGGATTTTCATGCAGTGCAGGGGTGGAGGTTAAAGTGAGGGATCGGCTGTCCCAGGGGAGGGGGGGAACCATGGCCAGAACCATCAGTGGGACCAGTCGGCGGTGGCTCAGGAGCACAAGGCTATGCCGGATGTTCTGCAGGGGACATCCAAGGTGGCCCATCACCCACATGACATCCTGCAGCTAGATGTGAGTCCCTCAGGCTAGCCGCTAGCCCTGGCACCCCACAGCACGGTGCTCCCTCTGCTGAGCCACCCAATTTGGGTTTGCAGGCCCCCAGGACCTAGACTCAGCTGGCCGGACCAGGGTCCAGGGCGGCCTCTGCAGACAGGTGCCGCACTTCCTCTGCTATAGAATTACAGCGGAGAACATGGGCGGACCCAAGAGCCTGCTCAGTATTCTACAGGCCATTTCTTCTTGACATCCAGGAGGCAGATAGAGGAAAGAAAGGGAGAGAGAAAACCATCCTCATGTTGGGAAATGGCTGAGTACCAACAACGTAAGGTGTATCATCAAGACTTAATTGTTCTGTCCCCACATAGCCTGGAAGTCCACCTCTTTGACTTTAAGACAGCGAGGGTTAAGGAAGGCCCTTGCAGTTCGAGTGTCAGGAGGGCAAGCACCCACATTGCCCTTTTCTCAAGGGTTCACACACAAGAGGAGGGGAAAGCCAAGTGGCAGAAATGAGGCAGGGGTGCTCACTCTGCTCTACAGACAGAGTTGGGGTGAGGATGGGGTGGGGAGGCTAGTAAGGGAAGGACTAGAAAAGCTCACGGTAACCTGTAAAATAGGGACTTTAGATACCTGGCAGGAGACTGAGCACCAACCCTTTAAAGACTTAGTAAAACATGGATCATTCCAGAAAAATGCACACAGAACACGGCATGCAATTTAAGAAACTTACAGACCCGCCGGCAGGCCATCCATGGATCTCCCAGGGTAGATCCCCTCTGCTGTATCTCACCAACTTCTTCTGGTACCTCGTACCTCCGCTTCTGACCACCACCACTGAAATCAAGTCCATCCCCGCCTCAGTTCACTATCACCTCTCCTACAAAATAGCAGAGACTAACTCCCAATATCGACAACAGCCGCAACATTTGTATTTCCTGGTCTCTGAGAATCATCTCTTAATGTGTTCTTAGCGGCCTCGGATTTAAAAAATAAAATTCCAAAGCAAAAAATGATGTCACTGTCAGAATTACTTTTCACCTGCACACAGCAGCCAACCAAACGCTAAAAGAGAATGAAGTATATATGTACATTCATGTTTCAGAATCCTATTATAGGAAACTTAATACAGATCTGCTTCCCTTTCTTTGTAAAATTCCAGGCACCTGACATTTCACTGCCATTGGGTACTCTCGGAAAGGTTATGTTTTTATAATGGAAAAATTCTCACTGACCCACTGGGGTTTCTACTTCCTCACTCATCAATTAAAATCATCAGCAAATTTCAGCTTGCTTTTAGTGAAGTACAGGTAAGTGTCTTAACGTTCCCAACCTGCAAAGGAGAGGACATGGATGAAATGCCACATCCACCTGGTCATTTACCAATCTACAACTGAAGCTTGGAAGCTATAATCTTTGGGGAAGGGGGAGCCAAATTTTCTCAGAAATGGATACTTGGTTTTCCAGCTTCCAGGTGCATGTGAAGCCTTCCCTACCTTCAGCCCATCCCCATCTGTAAGATAGGCTATATTATCCTCCGAGATGAATCATCTTCAATTCAGCCTTTCTGCAGTCTTGTTTGCTGGAGTCTGCTGACAGAGGCTGGAGGCACTCTGCATTTACCCCTTTTTCCTTACATTGAATCAATTAGCAATGTTAAATATTTAACACATTAGTCTTATTTCGCTGAACAAAACAATTCGCAAGCAGCCTGGGTAGTGGCAGTGCAAGATAGGGAACAGACCAGACGTGGAGAAAATTGAACGCAGGGAAAAGTATGTTTTAGGTGAATGTGTATTTTAAAATATATAAAAATCTATTCACAATTCACTGAAGATGGATTGCTTGTTTCTTTCCTTTTCCTGACAGGTCCTGAATCTTTATAGAGAACATTAAATTAAAGCGCATAATGGGTTTATGTAGCGTAGTGCGCATTGGAGACATTAGTCACGTCCCTTAAGCATTTTTCTCATTTTCTAAGCCTGACTTAAGCCCCATTTCCCCATTGATGAGGGAAGTCCATATGAACCCACAGACCACATCTGCAGTCTGGTGTGCCTTTTTTTTTTTCCCCCTATTTGGTGTTGTCAACAGAGGCGGATGTCCCGCACTCAAAATCATCCCAGAGTATTACATTTCCAGAACAGTTTATAGGAAACAGTGAGAAGCAAATAGGGTCATTCTAGGGAGAAACTGTTTTGTTCTTCCCCCTTTTCTCTTTAAAACACAGTGGCATCAAGTGGGAGGGAAAAAACCCCAACTCCGAGCTGTCCTGCAGAACCCTGAATGGACGAGTCAGACAATTTCTACTCAAGCACAAAGGCCAAATCCTCCTATAATGCAGCTAGGAGCTTAGAAGCAACACAGGTCACTCAGGGCTGTTGTTTGTGTGGCCCAGTACATTCTACGCCAGTATCAGCATACGTTATCAATCTCCTAATCTGGTATGATGCTTTAACGTGATTACCAGGAGGCAGTCCTGTCTATCTAGCGTGGAGCTTACAATGTTACAGTGTCGGGCTGACCCACAGAAGTGCTCTTTAAGAGATCCCCAAACCGTACAACTGCTTAGCAGGGCAAATCTGATGCTAATGAGGAAACGGAAAAGAACCGGTTGCTTGCCATGTAGCTAGATTTCATTAGCATTATACAAACTCCTGCATCATATTATTTTTTACTGTGAAATGATTAGAGCCCTTGATCTCTGCCTGGGAGCACTACTACCCCAGCGCACTGTGTCAGGCTTGAAGGAAAAAGGCATTTTGATGGGATTCAAAGAGAAAAATAAGATTACTATAGCAAGCTTCCACAATAACCTCCTGTATGAATCTGGGGGTAGTCTCATCGTATCCTTATCAAGTACTTTTTAGTGGTTCTAGACAGCTATGCTCTGAGTGACAGGAAGGGTTTTTATAAAACTTAAAATCAGCAGAAAGAAGAGGTCTGGTTAATGCCTTGGCATATGAAGCCCACAGCCTTCCCATAGGAATCTCAGGCAGGAAATAAATTTACTTTGGTTACAATAGCTAACATTGACAGAGCCCTTACCAAGCGCCTTATACTGCAACAAGCATTTTACAGCTATAAACAGACAGACATAGATATATAGATATTCTCACACCCTCACAAGGGAGATCTTATTCTACAGATAAGAAAACCAGGGCTCAGACAGGTTAAGTTACCACGTGCAGTCACACAGCTGGTATGGGAAAAGCTAAATCCTGATTCTCAAGAGTCTTATCCAGAATCTGCCTTCCTCACTGTGCTATTTTACTTCCTGTATTTGAAATCCTTAGATTTTTATCCCCCCACCAACTGGTCAATTTTGATCAAACTGTCACTGTAACGTTTTACAGGAATGAACCATAGAACCGACGTTAAGTTTTAAGGTGGGAATTTCAAATGCATTTGCCTGGGTTTTCCTTGGTGTTTTGATGAGCACATTAGCATTAATTCTAGACTAGATTTCTGCTGGAATGGGTATCAAGTAATTTACTGTCTTCCAGTTCAGAGTGGGCAGCAAACATGATTTCCATGTATCCAATCCATAATGCATTGTGGGACTCCAGAAATAAAACCAGGATTTTCAGAGATGTTCATTTAACCGTACAGGTAATTAATAGTTTATATGTTATTTACTTGCTGGTGGGGATGTTAGGAGCCACAAACACCATGAAAAAGCCTCCATCATCTCCCCCACCCTAGAATACCCTAACACCAGACCCATAAGGACTTAGCACCCTACCTCTACAGAGGTTCTTGGTCCACCAGAGCGGATGAAGGCAGAACTAGTTTGACATTTCCTGCTGACTGTGATTAGAGCATCTTTTAATGAAGCTCACTTCAAATCATTTTAAATCCATTTGCTCATGTCAACATCAATGTACTCAGCATTATCTACCAATTAGTAAACCGGAAAATATTCTTTAGATAATCTGAAATCTCAGTAAAATATTCAGCATGCCATTCATTTACTATAAACTGCCCTGTAAAAACAAATTAGCAAAACCAGCTGTCACAGGACAACATAAACATCCATTAATACAGCCCAACTACTTCAGTCTCCAGCGAGATTTTTAAGGAAAGATAAAATGCAGTAAATATATAAGTCAACAAGAATTGCAAATGCTAGGCATGCCTCTGTGCCAATGTGCTGCACCACTATGAAACCGTACCTTCATCTTCCCTACATGTGAGATCAAATTTGGACTGGAAAGAAAGGAGTTAAATGAAACATTCTTAACAATTCTTTCAACGAAGAGCCCAAGTCATGGTGCTGCAGTAAGTTTAGAAGGCCAATAGAGTTCTAACATATGTCATGCTTCATAAAGATCAGAAATGTCAAAGAGCATGAAAGCTGACCAGATAGGAATGGGATTATGAATATGCAAATAAGCAATCAATTCAATCGCAAGACCCAGATTTCGCACGACTCACTTATACGACACCGCAGAAAGCAGCTTCCAAACTTACAGGAAGCCAGTGAGTAAGTACATCACTTACCAGCCAACATTGACTCGTCCTTTCCACAAATCAGCCTGACAAAATTCTATAATTTAAATATGGCAATATTTCAATAGCCACCTTCCACTTAGGACTCTTTCAGTATTTTTCATTTTAATGCATTGGTTATAAATAAACTGCGGCAGCACCTGTTAAGAGGGATTAAAAATGCTTTTATATTATGAGAGACCGGGTGAGAGCTTGTTCTCTGATGAACACACTCGTGATATGCGGAAGACGTCTGCAGTGGAAGAGCAGTCTTCTTCAACAATGATTTCCATTTAAGAATCTAAATTAGGCTTCAGTCACTGATGACTACTTCGACCTTCTAAACGATATGGAACACTTCAGAGTGGGTACCTAACACAAAGGCTGCCGATCACAGGATGGAACATGCTCGAGCAATGCAAACCCAACTGACTGAAGGTAGAAAAGCTGGAGGATGCAAGCCTGTGCTTTCCTTAGCAGAGCCATGATCCCCAAAAGGATGGATAGAAGCACCAGAACCAAAACAGAAGATGCCCGGTCTCACAAAGTGGTTCCTAAATGTTTACCAGGCCAGTCAACTTTCTAGGACATTTCCATTTTGCTTTACTAAGCATACCAAGGCATTACGGAAAAACGCTCTAAAGCAGGGGGCTTGTCCGGCGCCTGGGTGGCTCAGTGGTTGAGTGTCTGCCTTCAGCTCAGGGGGTTAAGCCGGGCTCCTGGGATCTAGTCCCACACATCAGGTTCCCTGTAGGGAGCCTGCTTCTCCCTCTAGCTATGTCTCTGCTTCTCTCTGTCTCTCTCATGAATAAATAAATAAAATCTTTAAAATAAAAATAAAACAGGGGGCTTGTCACCAGGCCCCTCCTCAAAGGCTGTGCAGCATGGAAAAAGAAGAGACATAAAAGGGCTATTTGGACTAATACTATTGTAATCTTAAAATTTTTTTCAAAAGGAGGGAAGAAATCTAAAATATTCTCATTCGTTCGTGAGTTAATGTGTTTACAGAAACAGTAGGGTTTACTCCTAACTCTACAGCAAGCCGAGGCTAAAACATAAGGACCTTCAAACAAAAGGGAAAAAAATTTTTTTCCTCTAAATCACAAACCAAGTCACATCTATGCATCCTCTGGGGAGAAATCATAAACTTAAGTTTACACTTTTCTTCTTGACATTAATTATTAAGAAAAGCTTTTCATCTTGATTATAGCCATTAATAAATTAAAAGTGAATATATTTCTATAAGTATTTCATTTCATAACCAGGTGTTACACTCAGCCTGTGGGTTTCATGCACAAATAGACTCGTTAAAAAACATTCTGCATATGGTATCCATAAGAAAGTAGAAACCAAGAATTTGCAATCTGCAAAATTCCCTACTTCCAACACTTACCAGAATTGAACATTTTTCCATGTTTTGCAAAACGGATACATGTTCACTGAAAAGAAAAAAAAGATCGAGCTACACATAAAATTACAAATAAGATTGTAAAGCACCACATTATGTGCGACGGGAAGGGACTGGGAAGTAGCAGGAGTGGCAGCCAGATTTGGGGCTTTTGCTACAAATGAGGGCTCTCCCAGAACACGTGATATGCCAAGTCGACAAGAACAGATAAAACTTCATGAATGGAATATTTGTTACGTGTGTGTGAAGACTAAAATTTCTAAAGAAAGCAATTAATAACTTAGTTATCCTGGAAATAGCTCATGTGCCTTACATCTCGGGGGGGTGGGAGGTAGTGATTCAGAAAGGCAAAAGAATGTGCCAGTAAAGGGTGAGGTGGGGGGGGGGTAAGAACCTTATTTTAGTTCTTTTGTGGGTTTGGGGTTTTGAATATTTAAAAACAGAAACCAGATGCGCCAAATTTTCATTCATCTCGGCATCAGTAGATGAATATAAATCTACGGGAAAATCCAGACGGGGCACAATACCTACCTGCAATGCAAAATATATATTCCACCCTATTAGATGCTGGCTCAAGAATTAAACATTCTGAAAGGACACATGCTTATATAAGCTTGGGTTTCCACTTCTATAATTAGAGTCATGTCTAAGTATAATCACTTACCTTTCCTACAAGGCACTTCAACCACTCCACTATGATAATGATAGCTAATACCCAGTGCTCACTAGGTCCTAGGGCTGGTTCTAATGATTTTCTACATATTAACCTAATTCAACAAGTAGTGTCTATAAGGTAGACACTACTATCCTATTTCATAGATGAAGATACTGAGGTCCAGAGAGGTTGAAGGACTTGCCTAAGGTCACCAAGAAAGGCAGTAGCAGGCCAGGATTGGAGCTCCTGGTGGGCTGACTCCCATGCCACTATAAAAAGGTGTGGGAGACATGGCTTTTGGATGGCACAAAACTAAGTTGTCTCTAATCCATATGGAAGTGGAACTGTTTCATTATAACCATGGTATCCTCTATTTCCAGAGCTTTTGTTTTAACCTTGTCCCATTACTCAAGACAAGTCATGACTCTGACCATCAGTTTTCTATTCAGCAAAATTTAGTAACGCCTACTTCGTATGATATTGCACGACACGACACAACACACGTTCAAGTACTTTGTAGACTACGACATCTGTCTGAAGTGTTAGTTGCCATAATAATGATTAAACTTTTCATAGTGTCAGCTCCTCGCCTCCATGTTAGACCACTGGACAGGCCCATTAATTACATGTGTTAAGAATAAAAACTAAATAAAGAACCAAGTGCCAGAGTAGCTTGAAATTGTCTTCAAGTAGCCTGATTAAACTAGCCATTGACAATGAAACAACATCCTTGGTAGGGCATTGTGTCAAAAAGCCCATTTAGCTAGCCTAATTTATTCCAGGAGAAAAAAAAAAAAACATAAAAACCTTACAGATACTATTAGAAAGTAAGCTATCATCCATTAAAACTAAAGTTGAATGGGAAAATTTTAAGAAATGCAATACATTTGTCAAAAAGTCAAGTAATATTTCTTGCCATTCATTAACAATTATAAAGCACTAAAACTTCAAAGCCCTGTACAAATTAGGATGCCTGCACAGAACAGAACCAGAAAATATTATATATCACTCAATACATTTACTAAGTGCCTGCTATGTAGAGACTAGAACTCCTTCGATGCAAGGATATTAAAAAAAAAAAAAAGAAAGAAAGAAAAAAGAAAAGCCCTGTGCTAGTGGAGTTAACAGTAAAAGGTACCATTTATTGAGTCCCTAGTGTAGGACAGAGATTGTGCAAGTACATTATCTACCAAATTTTAATCCTTGCAATCCAAGAATCATACAAGAAAGGCATTATGATCCTAATTTTCTTAAAGACTTATTTTTAGAGAGACACAGAGAGAACGGAGGAGTGGAAGGAGGGGCAGAGGGAGAGAGGGAGAGAGAATCCTCAGACTTCCCTGCTGAGCAGAGCCTGATGCAGGGGTTTGATCCCAGGACCCTGACACCATGACCAGAGTTGCAATCAAGAGTTGGATGCTTAAAAGACTGAGCCACCCAGGTGCCCTGATCCTACTTTTTCAAATGAGGAAATGAAGCCAAACATACACACCTGTCACTGTTAGGATGTAAAGGACCCAGATGTCAAAACTGGCCTGTCTGCAGTGAAAGCTCCCTTTCCTCACAGCATCCAAAGTGTCTCAAACCTCAAGCAGAACACTTCTAACACCAGGAAAGAGGGAGTTAATAAATACACTAGGTGCTGTAAGACCTAGCCGGAGTACAGAACACTACTAACCTTAAAACTTCAGGCCCATTTTACCTTCTGTTCTAGATGGTAATATATTTATGGTTTTTAGTTTTAAGCTTTTTCTCAAATCTTTTAGTGAAAGTGACATACCAAAAATATGTACCAAGTCTATCCTACGCTAGTTTAAGGGAAAACTTGACACCATCCTACCTGCTGAAAAGACAAAATATACATATGGCAAATCCACCAAAGCCCTTCAGAGCGGCATGACCAACAAGGAGAAATGAGGATAGTATAAACTGAACACCTATTACTCAGAGTAAACTGAACCTTTCTCAAGGAAGAGAATTTTGAGCCTGATATTTTAAGTGAGGAATTAGAAATGCCTAGAAATAAATGGTATCCAAATTGAAAAGAAATCGAGTGAACAAAGAAATACGATAAGGCTACCCAGAATTTGGGAAGAAGTATGTAGACCTGGCTATACACAGGGCAGTGATTACCAAACAAGAAAGCCCCTGAAGGACCTGTTAAATGCACATTGCTGCCCCTCCCCCGACCCCACCAGATGTTTCCAATTCCACAGGTCTGGCGTGGGGCCTAAGAATTCGCATTTCTGAGCATTTACAGGAGATGCTGATGCTGCTGGCCTGGGCACCATGCTGGCTGTGTTTCAGAGGGATCAGAGGAGGGAAAGAACATGCCCACCTACAGTGGGCTGGAGGGCTGCACAGAGGACAGGCAACTGAGGTATGCCCTCACAATCTGCAGAGATCCTGGCTGAGAAGGGGTGCATTCTGGATGGGGTGAGTGCATGAACAGGGGTAATAAAACAACAGCAGGTTTGGCGTGGGTGTCTGGGTGGCTCAGTTGGCGGAAGGTCTGTCTTCTGCTCAGGTCATGATCCCAGGGTCCTGGGGCTGAGCCCCGGATATGGTCTCAGCAGGGAGTCTGCTTCCCCCTTTGGCCCTCTGCCCTTCCCCCTGCTTGTGCTCTCACTCTCTCAAATAAATAAATGAATAAAATCTTACCAAAAAAAAAAAAAAAAGATCTGGTTTGGCGTCATGGGGTTTATGAACAGGAGCTGGGAGACCCTGAGCCAGGCAGGTGGTTGTACAAGGGGGGAGCGGGAGGGGCAGGAGGACAAGGAGCATGCAGGCACAGTAAGGAGAGAGAGGAGCTGGGTCAAAACCAGCTATATAGAAACAATCAGCAGAAATTGGCTATGGACTCACCAGAGAGAGAGAGGGGTCAAAAATGATTGTGAGGCTCCGAAGAGTAAGTCTGTCTTCTAGACGATCGAGGGGAAATTGAGAATGGTTGCTTATTTGTAAGGGTGAGAAGAAATAGTTTTGGGTCTAAGTTTCTGGCATCAAAAGGCCATCTGGTAGCTGCATTCCATGGTTAAGCAGACAGCAGAGCCCCAAGAGGGAAAGTACGGTTAACAGTGGAATGTACGTAGGGGTTTCAGAGTCCTTTGGTCTTTTAAACAAGACCATGAATAAATAAATGGGCTCTCAGAAGGAAAAGCATTCATAAGAACAGAGTGCCATCTTAAAAGTCATTACAAGAAATTCTGTAACCATGTACGATGACAGTTAACTGGACTCACGTCATTTCACAATGTGGACAAGTATCAAATCTTTATCCTGTACACCTGAATGTGAAGTTATAAGTCAATTTTACCTCTGTTAAAGAGGAACAGAGTGCCTGGGCCACAGTCATCAGAGAGGACTTTCAAAATATATATATATATTTCTAAGTTTCTAACTATATATAGGTAATGTGTGCCTAGATATTAGCCTATTAAAGTACAAGCTTAGTTTTTAAAAATCAGAAGTGAAATATGGCATTCTTCAAAATCCCCCAGTTTGCCAATATTGAAATGTTAATTTATTATTCACTGCCACATTAGTGTCACTCTCTCACCTCTTACCACGTTCCCCACATAAGCCATCTGGATGTAAGCCTCTCTTAACCCATCTGTGCTCTCACATTCACAAATCCTAAACATTCTTTTCTAACTGTATAAGGAACACACACTTCCATTGCTATTGCTCTCTTTAAAATAAAAGGAAAACGACAGCCACCCTGGATTGAGAAGAGAATGTTATACCTTGTTAAAGATACTGATAAGTACTGTCTGGTAATGAAAAGCCTGCATGCAGGGAGGAAAAAAAAAAAAACTGATTTCACATTTCAGAGAACCCTAGGAGATCCTCTTGTCACACCTCTTCCAAGGACACTTCCATGAAACCAAAAATTTCAACCAGGAGCAAACGAAGAGGCAGATAGGTGCTAAGGTAATACCCCAGCACAGCGTGAGTTCCAGAGTCAGCACTGGTTTGAGGGAGCCCTGGGTCAATCCGGTGCCTGCTGAATTCCCTCAGGCAAACTACTTAATTTGACTACAACTCAGTCTGTTTCCTCATCAGTAATCCGAGGTTTAAAACGTATCTACCTCAGCTGGCAAAAAGACAAGACACATCAATTTACCGGAAAGAAGCCCAAAAATAGAACCCCACACCTAGGGCCAATTGCTTTTAGAGAAACAAACTAATTAAAGTAATTCTGAAAAAGAGAGGAGAGTTCTTCCAACAAAGGTTCTAAAACAACAGAACATTCATATGCAACAAAAATAAACTTTACACCTACTACCTTCTGAAAAGTTAACTAAGGATGAATCAACAGACCAAAATGCAAAACTGTAAAACCTGTAGGAGAAAAACGGCCAGGATCGTCATAACCTTGAATCAGGCAGGAATTCCTCAGTTACTTTACCAAAAGTATACTCCGTAAGAGACTGGATTCATCAACAAGACTTTAGAAAGATTAAAAGCTCCATGAAGGCCACTCTGGAGAGAGTGACAAGCTGCGGGCCAAGAGGAACAATGCAAACCACACATCGTGCCCCAACACTGGAATCCTAGTACTCCACAGTGAAAAAAAAAACTTTTTTTTTTTTTAAGAGGGACAAAATATTTGAAAACATTTTATCAAACAAAGAAGATATGGCAAATAAGCAGGTGAAACGATGCTCACTAACACCACTTGTTAGGGACACACAGAATAAAGCCACTGTTAGAAGGCACCAGACACTGGAAAGCCTCCTCTGGCCAGAGAAGACATTCTGGAGACCTGAAAACAAGGCAAGCCACTCCACTCCAGACCTCGACCCCGTACAGAGCTTTAGACGGAGTAGCTGACTGCCTTACTTAAAGTGGGGCCTTCTGTGCACTGCCCACCTCTACTAGTTACCTTAAGTGGGGGCTTCTGTGTGCCATGTTAGGGAGGATCAGAACAAGCCTACCCACATTCTGGTCAGGGCCCAGTTTAACCTCCTTGGGGCCTGGAACACAGAGCCCCAAGGGAAGTTATTTGGAGCAAGAACAAGATAGGAGGCCAAAGATGGGGTGTTACTAGCCCTCCTAACAGCCGTAATGAGATACCACTATACATCCATTAGCTATATAGGTACAGGCTATATAGAGATAGGACTAAAACACACACATACACTGATATTATTAAGTGCTGACAAGGACACAGAGCAAATGGGATTCTTATGCATTGTGGCAGAAATAAAAAATGTAAAGCCACTCTAGAAATGAGTTTGGCAGTTTCTCGAAGAGTTAAACATGTACATACAATGGGACCTGGCAATCCTACTCTAGGCATTATATTCAAGAGAAATGAAAACTTGTGTCCACAAAAACACCAGTACACAAATATTTACAGCTGCATTTCTCAGGTTGCCCAAACTGGAAACAGCTTAAATGTCCTTCAATAGATGAATGGATAGACTGGCACATCCACACAATGGAATACCACTTAGCAATATAAAGGAATAACCCATGCAACAACTTTGATGAATTACGGACGCAGTAGACTGCAAGAAGCCACGTTCAAAAAGCTGCATCCAGTAGGATTCCATCGATGACATGCCTTAAGACGCAAAACCACAAATGGAGAACAGATTGGTGGCTACTTGTGTCAAGAGCTTCATGAATTAAAAGTTAGGTGGACTGAAGCACATTCTCTAAAGTCATACTGAAGGGCAGAGACACATAAAATGTAACGCCAAAGGAAGTAGACTTTCTATCCTCCTTAGAAGAGATGCAGATATACATAATAAATCACAGAACTCAAAAGTATCAACTCAAAAGATGTCAAAGGATATTTTTAAATTTTTTCTCTTCACTCTAGTCTTGGCAAATTTACTAAGCCCTGTGCATAAAGAACAAAATAAAAGCAAGGCATATGATATTTTTTAACAGGCAAGACTTCTGGATGTAAAATGTGAATTTTTTCTTCTTTTTTTAAGTCATCTCTACACCCAACATGGGGCTCAAACTCACGACCCTGAGATCAAGAGTTGCACGTTCTACTGACTGAGCCAGCCAGGCGCCCCCGTAAAATGTGAATTTTTAATAACAAATCCTCTATATTTTCACTTTGTGTCACTACAAAATTTCAGACTCACATTCAAAATGAAAGGTTTCTTTTACAAATTATGTAGTTAAATGCCATACATCTCTCATAAAATCAAATTAAACCATAAAAATATTTTTTAATTTATTTATTTATGAGAGAGAGAGAGCACATGCACACATACAGGGGGAGGTGCAGAGGGAGAGAATGCCAAGCCCACTCCCCTGCTGAGCACAGGGCTGGGCTGGGGCCCAATCTTACCACCTACAAGATCATGACGTAAACCCAAAACAAAAGTCCATCACATAAACTGACTGAGCCACCCAGGCGCCCCTAAACCATAAAAATATTTTTAAGAGCAGAGGAAATGTTTGGCTACAAAGGGCATTAGGGAGTTTGGGCAAGTGAGGGAACAGTACAGTGACCAGGCAGTCTTGTACCATGGGGTAGTTACACTCTGTATCCATATGTCAAAAGTTAACAGGGGCTCCTGGGTAGCTCAGTGGTTGAGTGACTGCTTTTGGCTCAGGTCATGATCCCGGAGTCCCGGGATCAAGTCTCACATCAGGCTCTTCACAGGGAGCCTGCTTCTCCCTCTGCCTGTGTCTCTGCCTCTCTCTGTGTCTCTCTTGAATAACTAAAATCTTAAAAAAAAAAAAAAAAAGTTAAAGAACTGTACTCCCCCAAAAAGTAAATTTAACAAATTCCTAAAAACAAATTATCACTAGAAACAGTACCTACTTCACAGAATAGTTTTGAGAACTCGGTCAGATAAGGGATTTAATGAGCTCAGAGTAAGCACTCAGTAACATTTAAAAATGATTATGGTATTCCCACGGTCTCGGTATTTCATGTCCAATTCAGGCTCAAATCAAATCAATTCATTTATCAAGGATCAATCTTGCTTGGCATTGAGCTGGCTTCTACAATAAGTAAAGATACATGTTTAGGTCTGCTCTCTCAGGAGTCTCAAGAAGGTAACTTCTGTTCCGGTCATGTAATCTAAAAACAGAGGTTAAAATTCAGTTAAATGACTCAGCAACAAAGTCAACATGAAATTAACAATAATAAAAAAATGACCAAGGCCAGATAATCCAAGATCGTTTCCATGTGGCCTTTAAGTATACTGGGTGACCAGTGATCTGTTTGTCTTTCTTTTTCTGAGGCAGAACTACCACACCTTGGAGGCTCAGGCCCAGAACCATTGGCCACCATTCCAATGGGTTTGCATTCTCTAGGTGTGTGTCAAAGGATGGCAGTGTGGAGGGGCCAAGCAGGATGCGTGATAGGAGGAAGCGCCCAGGGAATTAAAACACTTGTTAGGCATGATCGGCACAGAGGAAATGCAGACTTTATTAGCACTGTTGAACACCCAGACTACTTACACGATAGAAGAGTCATGAAGACAACGATTTCTTGGTTCAAAACTCTCCTAGAAGAAAGAGGGCTTTGAAATCAACAATCATATGTATCTCACATTAAGGTAGCTTAATTTGGTCATTTTACTAAGCTCGTGAACCACGAGATGGACACCATAATAAAAGTTATCACACACACTTCTACAGAAAATGACAGACAACACTCCAAAAATAAATAGAACATCCAAGCTGATCTTACTGGTTATAATCTGCCATCATTGCTATCAATGATTTTCAAATGGTGCGTCTTAAAATAAATTTAATGGGTGCCACTCAGCACTTGTTTAAATGAAACAGACTAGAAATGAAAGGACAGAACAGAGGAGGGTACAGTAGGGTGGGACTGGATACAAAAATGGATAGACTAAGATGGACAGGAGACAGTGCGTGGGTTTGGATGGATAGAAAAAGAACGGAAGGAGACATGAAAGCATACTGCAAAAAAAATAACAAAGACACACTGAACATACTAATTTATTGTGCATATGGTTGCATGAGTCATGCTCTAAACAATTTTTGAAAAACACGGACTTAAATCTTAACCCATGCAACCTCTTATCTACAATATCTTTAAAAGCATGTTTTCATGTTGTTCCCAAGGACAAAAATCCAATGGTTATTTCCAAGAAAAGGCATTCCCTACCCAGCTTTGTGTAACTAAGGCAAGAAAGAAAATTAAAAATGTAAGCCTGTTTTCTAATTCGTATTAAGTCACCAGATACTTAAAGTATATCCACCACGTCAGTACTGTGATCTAAGATCTACCTCACTTTATAGCTTTACTCTGACAGATACCATCTCTGCATTGAAACAGTCAACCTCCCAGCAAGGGTCTGAAATAGTGACTCTTTTCTGCTCCACTGTGTGCTAACAAACTAAGCTACACACTGAGAATCTGAGAATGGCCATCAACAGCTGGCCCAAGTGCACAGTCTTCCTAATCCTATTTGCATTGATGACTCCTCTCCAAAAAGACAAACTGACTGTACTTCTGGGAAGCCTCTTCTCTAAATCGCTAGCTATTGCACTGTTTGCAGGAGACAAGGACATGGCCCCTACACACACACACACACACACACACACACACACACCCCTCCCCCCTATACATTAAGCACAACAGAGTCAGGATCTAGCAAATCACAACCAGATGAAATCCTCAAGACCATAAATTCCATTCCTACACTCCCTGGTACATAGAATTTATATAATTTTTAAGCTAAAACAAATCCAGTATTTGGGCCACCAAAACTTCTTTTAACAAAAAGCAAAAATATCCATCAAAGCATCATCAGCTGCAACTAAGTAGTGGAAATAAACAGGTGACCTTGCAAGGCGATAATCTAAAGAAAAAGGTATGCTAAAAAAACAATTGAAATGTGGGCAAACAAAACAGCTCGTAGGTATCTAGTTAAGAGTTAAAAACCTGTCAGTATAAAGGGTATAAGACAGATAAACACTTCTTCAAAGTCCAAGGTATCCAGACGAAAACAAACAGCAAATAGAGTTTCTACAAAGGCTGATGTATTTACATGCAACATCAATTTCTTTCCTTTCTCTTTTTTTTTCTTTTTTTAAGAGTTTATTTTTAAATAATCACTACACCCGATGCAGGACTCAAACTCACAACCCTGAGATCGAGAGTCACACGCTCTACTGACTGAGCCAGCCAGGCACCCCAGTATTTTTTTTAATGCATCATCCGTTGCGACCAATTTTTTTTTAGACCTTTTAAACGGCAGGCTTTATATCCTTTCTTTTTCATCAACTACAAAGGTAACCTACACTCATTACAGAAATTTCAAACAGTTTACAAATATAACTCAGAAAGTAAAAGTCCTTCATAATTCCACTCTCCAGAGATAACCATTGTTAATAGCTTTGTTTATTCTTCAAATTTGGAATGAATATACTAATTAAATTATATGCATTGCAGATTTATTATATAGAAAATGTTAAGTTTTTTAAGAGAAATAGGATCGACCATTCTACATATACAGTGTTCTGCAAGCTGCATTTCTTCAACCTCTGAATATATATCTTGAAAATCTTCTCCTGTCAGTAGACTTAGATCTACATCACTCTTTTTAATGGCTACAAAGTATTCTATTATATGGACAGACCATAATTTATGTCACCAGTCTCTAAAAGACAGACATTTGGGTTGGCTTCCAATTTTTTGCTGTTAAAACAATGCAGCAGTTACATCCTTCTGTATATATGTTTAAAATATTTCTGTAAGCTGAATTCTGTGAAACAGGTTTTTGTTTGGGGTCATAGAATATGCTGAACTTTTTTTTTTCCAATTATCCACTTAACTTTAATTCATACTACCAAAAATCTTCAAGGTAGCAATTGCTGTAATTGCTTAATTATTTTGATTTTCATCTTTAATACTTTTTTGAAAATAATTTATTCTACTCAAAATTAATTGCATAGGTATTAAATCAAAAGGTATGTTTTAACACATTCCTGATTAGTTATTAGAAAATATGCATTGTCCACACTCTACATAAAAATATCCCAATTTTAAGAAATTTCACGTATCCCAAAAATCATTGAAAAACAAGTCATAAGTCTCACATTAGAATCTGGGAGTTCTTCTTTGACTCCAATAGATTCACTATAATCACAGTTTTGTCTGTCTTCAAAAAGGGAGGGAGATATGCAAGGATCCCCATCACACAGGTAGCTTCAAAATCCAACCCCAAAAAGCCTACCAAATTGTCACTCCTAAACAAGTGCATAAGAAACTCAAATACAAAAAGTCATGACATTCAGAGTCTGGTTTCCAGTAAATTACCCAGGACACATTTCATGGCAAACAAAATACTTGCCGAGAAATACAGTTACCAGGGCAACCATAACTGACCTTTTATGTTTTATTTATCAATAGTATTGCTAAATTATTCTCATTCTTGGAAACAAAGGAGAAAAATGTATTATAAACAATGATAATTAATTAAGGGTCCCCTGCTCCACAGTGAATCACTCCTGCCAAATCTGTGTTTATCCAACAGACGTGCTGTTGTCTGCTTCTCGTCTAGGCTAAGGATGGAGATAGCAGATCCCAAGAAGGCATGCACCAGTTACTGATACTAAACCTGAAACTCGGGATCCCTGGGTGGTGCAGCGGTTTAGCGCCTGCCTTTGGCCCAGGGCGCGATCCTGGAGACCCGGGATTGAATCCCACATCGGGCTCCCGGTGCATGGAGCCTGCTTCTCCCTCTGCCTATGTCTCTGCCTCTCTCTCTCTCTCTCTCTCTCTGTGATTATCATAAATAAATAAAAATTAAAAAAAAAATAAACCTGAAACTCTACATGGAAAGAACGTGAGAGTCCGTTCTCAACAGACATTCGGACACATAGGGGAACAGGTGTTCCCTTCACAACACCTGGCACTTAGTAGGTAGTTACTCTCGAAATATGGAATAAATATATGAACCTTAAAACAAACAGATGCATAATGAATAAATCCACCTATCTTTCAAATTTGTAAGACTAAAAATCCCAAACCTTTCACCATTTAAGATCTACCCTTTTATGAGTTCCAAATATTCTCATCTAATCAAATATCTCCATTTAGAAAAACATACTTTTTGTTTTAGCAGCCCAGCATATGGCCATACCTGCTCGACCTCAACAGAGAGAAGGGGAAACATAGCTGGGAGAGAAAGAAAATCATATAGAATTCCCGGTGTCCAAAAGAGGACATTAAGAGCATTTATAATGAATTGGATTTATTCATAATCCTTATCAAGGAGGCAGCAGGGTACAGGGAAGAGAGCCCTGGGCTGCAAATCAGAAGCCTGGAGCTTGGTCCTGGCCTTGGATTTAATGACTAAGTCCCTTCAATTTTCAGACTCTCACTGCCCTCATTTACAAGATAAGGAGGTTAGTCTGTGTGACCTCCCAAGTCCCTCTAGCTCTAAATGTCCGTGACATACTGACCTGCCTTCCATCTCAACGAGAAAAGCTTATCAAGGACACCTCCAGAGGGAAGCATCTACCTAGGAAAGAGGAGAACCCAGGCCACCGCCCCAGCTAGGCCAATGGGCAGTGATCACTACAGCTCATCAGCCAAAGTATTTTGGCTCCCCCCTGTGTCCATCCATCCTCTGCTGGCACAACCTGAGCCCCGTCCCCGCTTTCCCAAGGAGCTGCACCACATGCAATCTAACTCACACCCACCCTTGCTCTCAAGCCCTCCTCCGCCCCATTCCCTCTGTCAAGGGAGAAAACAGGGTCTCTTCTCCTCCCAGCCTTCCTCATGTGGTGCTTGCTTCCTCAACGACCAACTCTCACTTCTTTATCTTCTATCTCCCTCAGCATCACCTCCTTCTTTAAAAAAAAAAAAAAAAAAAAGGTTTTATTTACTTATTTGAGAGAGAGAGAACACAGGGGAGGAGGGCAGAGGGAGAGGTAGCAGCAGACTCACCGCTGAGCAGGGAGCCTGATGTGGGCCTCAATCCCAGGACCTGGATCATGACCTGAGCCAAAGGCAGATGCCCAAACAATTGAGCCACCCAGGCGCCCATATTACCTTCTATTATATATATATATATAATATATATATATATATATATATACACATATATATATATATATATATTATATATATATATATACATATATATATACACATATATATATATATATATATATATACACATATTTTCAAGTCTATTTTAAATACATATATATTTTTTAATCCCCCTCAATCTTACACCTCCTATTTCCACTTCCTTCTCCCTTGCCCTACCTTCACCAGCTAAGTCTCTTAAAACACTTGTCTAGACTCCTGCCTCCCACTCTGTGCTCCCCATTCACTCCACCCACTGCCATCTGGTTTCTACTCACCACTGCGCTGAGCTCCCCTGTAAACGCCTAAGTGCCAGGTCCGAGAATGGCCTCCTTTATCTAATCTTACCTCCTTCTCGCATCTGACCATGCTTCTCCCTCCCTTTCCTAGCACTCTCTTCTCTCTTGGATGTTAAGACAAAGCCTCCCTGGTTTTCCTGCTTGGTTCCTTTCACTGGATCACCTCCTGCCTTTCCTTTAACTGTTGACATTCCCTGAAGTACCCTCCTTAGCCCCGCTCCTCCCCAGTGGATACCTTCTTCTTAGGAGAGCCTGTCCATAGCCATGGCTCCAAGTGAGTGCTGTGGAATGCAGAGACATTCCCCCAGCAGGGGAGGGGTACACCACAGACCTCAGCAATGCTGAACCACTGCCCTTAATCACAGCACCGCCTGGGATTCTAAACTCCCTGTCTTGGTTAGTGAGCTTTTCACCACTTGGGTGACCCAGCCAGAAGGTGATCCTTAACCTAAGCTCCTCCTTCTCTTCTCAGTCCTGCACTTGGTCATGAAATTCTATATCCACGGGAATATATCTTGAAACCAACTTCCTCCCAAACTGCTTAGCAAGACCCTGAGTTGAGGCCCTCATAACCACACCTTCATCCATGGCTTCTCCCTAACCCTATCTCTAACCCACCCTCTCCCCGCAGGGCATTCCACACCCGGTGGATCTCATCCTCATCACCCCACCCCCGGCACCCCCTTTGGGCAACTCACCTTGGGATAGAGCCCAGACTTGGCCCTCCTCAACCTGATTCCCACCCACCTTCCCCACCTTCACTTTTTGCTGCTACCTCCAAGGCTTTTGCCCCCTGCCCTCCCAAACTGCTTGCAGTTCCCCAAATCCCCCAAGCTTTTTATGTCTCTGTATCTGTCCATATATTATCTCTCTACCTGGAAAAGCTCCTAATATCATCTACATGGCTGTCTCGTACCCACCTTTCAACACTCATCTCAAGGGCCTCCCAGAAAGTCCTTCCTGACTCCAAGTCTGCATATTGAGTTAACTCCTCTTCTATACTTCTGCAGCACTAAACTATGTCTGTTATTGTTCTTAACATACAGCATTGTGATTTTCACTGTATCCTGCACAAGACCCTAAAATATAAGTCCCTGGATGGAAAAGACACTATACAATTCATCTTTGTAAGTCTTTGACTTATCAAAGAGTCAAACACATAGTAGGTGGTATATACACGAGCACGCGCAGATATGCATGCAGCATTTACTCAAAAAGCATTAAAAAATGGAGGACAAAACATATTAATTTTAATCTGAGACAATACACTGTGACGCTTCTCAATATTCACTATGGCAAACAGTCTTCTTGAGTTGAGTCACACAGCAATTCCATTTGTCACTAGAAGTAGAGGCAGAAGGCCTTAGGGCCTTGGTTTCTCCTAAAAAATGGTCATTTTCTAAGAAACACTTGCTGTATACTAGACATCACAGACTCTCTCCCATAGAATCTACAGAGTACTTCAAGAAAGTCTGGAGTGAGGTTTTGGTATAGAGGCATTTCTGTGCACCAATATTCTTTAAAATGTAGTCAAACAAATAGGACCACACATAAAAATTTTGCTTTCAAAGTGGTCATTCCTTATGTTAAGTTTTGAAACTTAACTCAAACGTCCTTCTGCTACCTCTCAGTTTTGTTAGTTACTAAGCTTCAAATCACTGTCATTGGGCAAGCAGTGAACATGCAATAATTATTTCATATTTTTCTTCCTCCGTCCTATCATCTTTAAATCCACAATATCTCAATCCAACTGATGTCAGTAAATCCAGGCTGTCGTAACTTTTCTCTAAAACTCTTAAAACTATTTGAATGAGGTGTTGAGCAGCTGTCAGTTATGGATTTGAAAATAAAAAAGAGCCTGAAAATTGTACGTTCAGTATAAAAAGATTAGGTGAAGCAATTCAGAATGTTTAAGAACTTTAAATCAAGTTAAAAGCAGTTACGATGGCCAGACCTCATGAAGCTCCGCTTAAGAGTCGCATTAACCTGGCAGTCAAAACTATTTAAAATGAATAATGTTTTTTTCACATTTCACTCACTTTCAGTATCAAAAAAAAAAAAAAAAGATAACAATGTGAATTGGCATACAGCAATTCAGTCATGTTAACAGTAACCTTCAAGATTTAGCGTCCTAAGGACAAAACGAGAGCTATTAATCTATGGACTTGATGAGCTCCATCCCTCTGAGGCCAAAAGGGGTAATTCCTCAAATAAAGAAAGGACAATTAGGGTATTCCAGAAGCCTTCCGACTTTAAATGCAAGGGAAAAGTTGAGAAAAATGTGCATTTGGATGCTCACGATAGCTGAGTCCAGTATCCAAGATGAAACTACTGAATTTGGGGTGAATGTCAATGCCTTACCCCAACGCCTCTTCCAACTACCTCTCTCACCAGTTAATGCTATGGAATGAGCATGAGAATTTGGCTTCTTAATTTATAAGTGTAGGGCTCTGCTGTCCATCTGAGACTATCTAAATTTAATTAAAATGAGACAGGATTAAAAAAATGAATAAATAAATAAATAAATAAATAAATAAATAAATAAATAAATAAAATGAGACAGGATTAAAAAGTCAGCTCTTCACTTCAATAGCCACGTTTCAGTGCTCAACAGTCATGTGTGGCATGTGGCTATTGTGGACAGCACAGACAGAGACTATCCATCATCACAGAAGGTTCTATCGAGCAGCAATGGAGAGGCACGGCTAGAGAAAAGATGCTTGAGATGCTGGACTTGCCAGCTCTAGTTTCAGAGCTCCTCAGCTAAACTGAGCTACTTTCTGCTCATCCCACCTGTAAAAGAAGAGCAGTCATCTCGAGGTAGCATGCAAAATTTCCACAAGGATATATCTTTTACCTGAAAGAAGAGTTCAGGCAGTGCAGACCACAACTCAGCAGGTTGCCATATTAGGCCCAAGCCACACTCTCACTACTCAACTGCAAATCAAAATGCTCCCACACATCAATTTAATTTGTGACCCCCTGCCAGCTAATATGTGCTAAGGAACCATGCACGGTCTTTCTGGACTTCACACAGCATGTTGAAAACGAGGGTGGCAAACATTAATCTACCTAAAGAACAGGAGCGGCCGCGAAGCTGACCTAGATTCTTCCTGCCATCCTGGAAGTGCTCCCTGTACTACACTAGGATTTGTTTTTGTTGTCTGGTGCTGGCTTTTAAAGAGCACACTTCCAGAAAAACAGCATCCATCTATCTTCCCTGCATGCTTACGCCTGCCAAAGCTGTCACTCATTATATGAAATGCAAGGACAGTTGTGAAGTTCATTAATTTGCTCTTTATTCAACACTACAACCTCAAGAATCTTAATTAAACATTTTAAGTAATATGGACAGGCTGAACAGACTCTCGACAGCTCCCTATACCATGGTTAAAGGCACAATTTGCTGTACTGGTGTACTACATTGGGCACTGAACTCATTGGAGTACGTACCAGTCCAAAACATGGAAACTCATTCCAGTGTGGCCACATCCTAGCTGTGTGACTGGGCTAGGTTATTACCGGTCTAATTTCATTCTTCTACAACCTCCTCCCCAGAATTCATTCACTTCCAAGGTGACCCTCCCCCTCTCCCCTTCATGACCCTTCAGCCATTTAGATGGCGGACTTCCATCCCACATCAACTCTGCCTATCTCACACTTACAACATTATTCTCCTGTTCCCTGACTCGTCCTTCTTGGGGTTCACCACACTGTCCTCCCAAAACACACTTTCTTTAAGGATCTACCTATAGGATCTCCCATACGCTCATCTCTAGTGCCTAACTCACTGCTAGGCTACACATCAGCACTGCAATATGTGTGTATCACCTAGGTAAGTGATTCAATGCATAATGTATAACTCCAGCTATCAAATCTTTTACGGATGACTTTCAAATCTGTATCTCTACCTCTGTTCTCCATTTCTCTTCTAAACCCTAGGACCACATTTCAAACTACCATCTAAGTATTTCCACCATGTTCTTACAGTAGCTCATTTAACATATCCAAAACCAACCTCATTGTCTTTCATTATTAAACCCATCATACGATACTGTTATTTCTGTTCTTCGGAATAGCTGTTCTCCTAAGCCACCCAAGTTCAAAATCAAAGCACACCATTGCTTCTAGTCTTTATTTGCTCTCAATCCCCATTTCTGGTCATCCATGGAACCCAGTCAATTCTACCTCCATTCTTCCTTCAGTGCCCTAGTTCAAGTTTTCATGAAGTCTTATTGAACTATTAGACCACTAATCGATCTCTCATTTCTAATCTAAGCACAAACCATTGCCAGATTCACATTCCTAAAGCATCAATCTGATGTCACTTCACTGCTCAAAATCCAAAATCCCTTCAATAGTTTCCAATGACCTCCTGAATTAAATCTAAATTTGGCATTCAGAGGCTTTCTGCAACCTGGCACCAGCTATCTTTCCCTAATCCCATCTCACACTCCCTTTCAGCTCTCCTACCTGTAAGCCTTGATTCATGTGGCTCTCCCTCAACCTGAAATATCCTTTCTTCTCACCTCTTTCTTCCCCATGTTTTCAAAACTTGGTTTAAATGTAGAGCCTTCTGCACTCCAACTCCCTGTCACCTCCCTTCCTTACGTCCCCCCATGGAAAGACAGAGAGGACAGTGATCTGAAAATTCCTTATCCAGTTCTTTGCTGCAGCCACCCTCATACCTGCCAGGGCCCCACAGAGAATATGAAGAGAGGAAGACAAGACAAAGGAGCATTCCTTGTTGCTGCCCACAGCTTTGACCTCACCCCTGATGTGCTCTCACTAAACTGGGTGTCATTCTCTCCAGCTTTGTTTTGAACCTGAAGGACTCATTCTGTTTAGGCCAGTGGTTTTCACACCTTTTTCAAAAAGCACTTGCTTCAAAGAGAACCCTTTGGCGATCCAATATATAAATGTGGAGCTTCTCTAGCTGAAATGGTAGAGTGCTTTGGGAGCTAGCACCAAGTCAATGTTATAAAATGAATTAATTCTGATCAGTTATTCCATTATGAGTAGATTATATATCCACATTTTTTTTTAAGTCTATCCTTTTCTTGTTCCTTTAGTTCATGAAAAGTTCAGGTCACAATCTTCAAGGTGATGACCTCATTTAAAAAAAAAATCCTAAAACCTTGAAGAATATTCAATTAAAGCATAACTCTGTATGCACTCACCTTACGAAACAAGGATAAGAAGATGTAATCATGGGTAAATTAATATGAAAATGGGAGATCATTTTTTGTTAAAAAAAGGTGAAGGGAAGTTCTGCTACTACGTTAGTCTGAAAGTCTAACTTTCTAGACCTGATTCATGCTACAGCATGAATGGAATAAAATGCTTGAGGAATAACATTTCAAGAGGAAAAGAAAACTGAACGAGGTGGTTATTTAAAGAATCATCAACTTGTTTTCATGCAAATGACCAGAATAATGAAATAAGCAATCCTGCCAACAGGACCTAGAAGCAATTGCTTTTAAATAGGATGCTTGAAGCATTAACCATCTAATTCTAGAAGAAATTGATTAACTAATCTCTTCTTTTTCATGAGTAATACCAATCATATACTATACATTAATGCACTGACAAAATCTGTATTTCAAAGATATAATTTTTCTTGAATATTGCTATCAAATCATTTACTTGACAGTAGGGTATGCTGATAAAGATATATTTACCAAGATTTATGGTAGAAGGAAGGTTTAATGACCACAACTTGAGGGATTCCCGAGAAGACAGTCCCTGAAAAAATGTCTACCCAGAAAGGGGGGAAAAATGGCACACAGTAGAAATCAAGGCAGATATGTGATTCCACTCAAAACCTCAACTAATTGCAATAATCCACGCACAATGCCCTAGAAACGCAGGCTGTGTAACCTAAGACAATACAGAACTATATAGCTACAAGGGAAGCATCAATAAAAATGCTATGATTCTCCATAATTCAAAGCATTTAAAGCACCAAACACAGACTAGGCTAGATGCATGCCTTAGGCAGGGAGGAGAGAAGTCTAAATGGATGGATGTGAATATGAAGGAACACTTTAGAAATAGGCCATAAAAAACAAGTTATGATAGGTCCTCCTCCCCCTCCCAATACTGTCAAGAAGTTAGAGTTATTGAACAGGCATCGCTTATGACAGTGAGAAAAAAGGCTGGCTACCCCCTCCCCCTAAAAACGCCTTTACAAGGTCACAGATATATCAGTGTCATAAATGCATTTAAAAAATATTACAGCAATAAACTCTGGTTAGAGTGGGTTCCACCTCTATGTTCACAGGAAAGAACAAACTCCAAACTTCTCCTAAATTAAAAGGTGATGTTAGCAAACTCTCTTTTCCCTTGGCCTGTGTAGGAGATCTCTCCCATCTTCCATGTCAGACCCACAGGAAACCTTACTGTTTAAAACTAGATCTGCCATAGGCAAATAAGCTTAATTTGGCCACACTTTAGCACCAACTACAGAGTCACACAAACAGTGGCGGCATCTTCAAAAGATAGACTGCCTTACCCATCTCATTTTTTTTCATAACGTCAACAAGCCATTTCTCACGTTTGATCCAACTACCGAGATCTATTTTTTGATCCTGTAGCCACTGACTCCACATATATCTTTATTACTGTACAAGAAAAACTGTTACCCTGAGTTTTAAATTTCCCTAAGTTCACCATGCCTCTCCTGAGAATATATCCCCATTTTAAGACAAGACTCTAAGGAAAACTGAGGTGAGGAAGGGCAGATGACCTCAGAGATAAGTTTCTTGGTTTGCTGCCTCAACTATAAAGCGCAACATGGCATGACAATGACTCAAAGTCCAGCCATCCCCAGACTGCAAAGTGATTAAATAAATGGAAAGAGGTCCTCTTCTCTGGGCTGGTAGTCTAAATCTCTCTAATTGCCCAATAACCAAGTATGAACAAACACACTAGACGTCAGTCCTTCAGGCTATGAAAAAGTCAAGCACATGAATGGCTCTCCATCCATTAAGAGAGAACAAACAACTTCTACTAAGAATTCTCATTCTAAAAGCTGATAATAAGACAAACAACAAATGAAATTCATAAACACAAAGACCTCGTGCAAATCATATACCCCAACCACCAGTATTCAAAACAAAGGAGAAAAGATAGGCTGTATACATATTGGAAATCAGATAATATAAGAAGAGAGTAAGTGAACAAAAAACTTTTGGAGTGATTATCTTCACACTGGTCTTCAAGACTAACTTACTATCATGTTCTCTGTTCACACGTATGCTGAAACAGCTACTAATGACTTAATAGGCAACAACGCATACCTAATTTCCAACCCATTCATTCCTTCAACAAACATTTATTGAGCACATACTATGTGTAGGGCATTGTGCTCTATGCTACTGAGGATACAAAGATGAATAAGAAGTACTCCTTCCTACAGAAAGACTAAAAGACACATACCCATGAGCGCATGTCGGCTTAAAATAAGGTAGGAAGTGTTAAATATCATGGAATGGCTAGAGAAATTGTAGTGGAAGCTGAAAAGACATTACATTCAGGTTGGAAATCGCATCAGATCTGAAAAAGAAACACTGTATTGGATCTTTATGTATGCATAGGATTTAAACTGCTGGTATGGGAGACCAGAGAGTGGAGCGTTTCTGTTGGTGGAAACAATTGGACAAATATAAAATGCACGGGTATACAGAAAGAACTCAGGGCAATCCTGAGAAGCATGTTTAACAGGAAGGAAGCAGCTAAGTCAGATAAAGCCCTTTAGGGAAGTAAAGAAGAAAGACACAAAGAAAAGGCATCTGGGTGGCTCAATTAGTTAAGCGTCCACCTCTTGATTTCATCTCAGGTCATGATCTCAGGGTCCTGGGATTGAGCCCCATGTCAGGGTCCACGCTCAAGACTGGAGTCTGCTTGAGATTCTCTCTCTTCCTCTGCCTCTGCCTCTCCTGCTTGTGCAGCCTCTCTCTTTTTCTCTCTCTCAAATAAATAAATAAATAAATAAATAAATAAATAAATAAAATCTTTAAAAAAAATAAAGGTACCTACCCAACCTGAGAGATCACAGTAAATTTCCTTGAGGAATCAGTGCTCGAAGTGGATCCCAAAAGTCTTATTAGAATCAGACGTATCAGACATATCAGGAGAAAGGAGGAACACACACAAAAGACAGAAAGGCCTGAGAGCACAGCAGATCCAGGACACATTTACTTTGGTAAAGCAAAGAATATGGTGGGTGGGTAGCACCTACAGCCAGTCCTAAGAAAAAGAACATGGTACACGTGGCTGGCACGAAATGGGCTGGAGAGGAAGACAGAGGTGACGAAGGACACTGTAGGCCACAAGGAAGGAGCTTTGTCCTCAAGGGGCCAAGAAGACATTTAAAGATTCTAAGCATGAAAGTGACAACTAAATGTGTATTTTACAAAGATCTGTCTAAAGCCAGTGTTTGGGATGCATTACAAAGGACAAGACTAGAGGTAAATGGATCAATTAAGGGGCATTTCTATCAGTGTAAAACTACTTTCCTCATCTGTAAAATGTGGATAAGGGGAAACTAAGGCAGTGAAGGTGGTGAAATAGAGTGAATGCAAGAGATAAGCAAGACTTTGTAACTAAAGAGAGGTGTAGGATGAGGAAGTACTCTAAGATGTCTCTCAGATTAATTTAACGCCTGGGGTGGATGGTGGTACGCTTCCTCAGGATAGGAGACACAAGACAGAGGGAG
The DNA here is from genome assembly GCF_048164855.1 of Canis lupus baileyi. Lineage (NCBI taxonomy): Eukaryota > Metazoa > Chordata > Mammalia > Carnivora > Canidae > Canis > Canis lupus. Next base: position 71,252,994 of record NC_132840.1, read on the forward strand.
GTTTGAGGAAGAAGGATGCTAGGCTCAGTTTCAGACATCTTGAATTTTAGAAAAATACAGCTAAGTGTTTAGAAGTATAGATATTGAAGACAGACCTCATTCTGCTACTTCTTGCTTAAGCCTCTTGGACAAGGGGTCTACATGCCTCTCCACTCCCTCATCTGTAAAATGCAGTAAGAGACGTAAATACTCACAGGGTGATAATAAGGATTAAATGAGACCATGAATGAAAACACTAAAAGAACGATAGTTGCTATCGCTACCTTTTAAAATTTATTCTGGTCCCTTAATATTAATGAGAACATTAATTTTTTTTTTGAGCTAACTAGGGAACCCCTAGACTGAGATATCCAGTAGGCAGTTTTAGAACATGATCTGACATTTAAATGCAAAAGGCTGTGTATTTTACAGTAAGTAAGTACACCACAACTGGGGGAGGTGGGGAGAGAGTGGGAAGAATGGGGGCATTGAGGCTTGAGGTACAGATTTGCCAATTTACTGGATGAAAAGAAGAGTCAAGAAAGACTGATGAGGAGCAGGGCAAGTCATGGTTATTAAACATCACAGACACGTACTTACATTATATGGAATGGGGCAGTCCCTATTTTGCTGCAAGTACCTTGGTGAATTAAATGAAAAAGCAGATAAAGAATTCTTCAGGGGTGCCTGGGTGGCTCAGCTGGTTAAGCATCTGCCTTCGGCCCTGGTCATGATCCCAGGTCCTGAGAATCGGGCCCTACATCAGGGTCCCTGCTCAGTGGAGAGCCTACTTCTCCCTCTCCTACTCCCTCTACTTGTGCTCTCTCTGTATCAAATAGTTAAAATAAAAATCTTAAAAAAAAAAAAAAAAAAAAAAAGAATTCTTCCATCAGCCCAAAGAGAACTATTCCCCTGGAAGGAAATGAAAGAGACATGAAGATAGGAAAAAAAAAAAAAAAAATAGCTTCTAAGTAAAATAAAGCCAAATGGGTAGAAAATTATCAAAATAAATATGAGACCCAAGGATTTTCCAAATAAGGAGAAAGGGTATAGGCAGATGTTTAACATGGCTTGTGGAAAAGAATTTAAAAAAAAAAAAAAAAAAAAAAAGCCCACAACGCTACCATTATTTTTTCAAAAGGAAAACCAGGAAGGCTCTGAGAAAGGAGTGAAATTGGCTCCCATGGGAAGGTAGGTGGGAATGTACCAGAAAACACAGGCAAGGGAGTAAGACTTCTTTATATCGTTTTTATATTAATGATTTACATGTTCAAAATACATAATTAAATCAACAGGTGAAGAAAAAAAACTAGAATTGAATATAAACAGAAACAAATGATCTTAACTATGTATTTCTATATCTAATTGATCCACCCCCCCTACCCCCCCCACACACACACAGAGGAAAGGAACTAACTTGTGAACCTGTAAACACACTACTCTGTCTAACCTCTGTGGGATCTATTTTAAAGGCAAAAAGAATGGCAAAGGGTTTTGAACTTTATTTGGTAGATTTGTTGCCTAGGGTGGTCTTGGTAGAGTAATTTCAAATTTTTTTTGCATTAATTATAAACCATTGGCATGGCTGGAAAGCAAGGTTCTCACCATGGGAAAAAAAAAAGACACAAAAAAGAACAGGAGGAGAAAATATTGGGTTATCAGACTGGAATTGACATATAGAGAGACAGAAAGGTAATTTATAGATAGATAATTTACATATATAATTAAATGTACAAAGTTATATATAAATGTTTATTAAAATATTACTTTAATATTTATGTTAAAATAATATAAATAAATATATAAATTTATTATACATAGATATCCTAGTTCTGTCTGCTGACACAAGAAGTCAATAGCAATGAGCACACCTCCTTTGTATCTAAATACCACTCTTCCACTAAAAGGAGTCAGGACTTCTTAGAGAAATAGCTGATTCCAGGTCTGGGGCAGAGAAAATACAATGTGAGCTTCGACATTTTCTTAGGACAGAAAATAAGAAAGCACTTAAGAATTAAAGAAGATGTATCAAAAGGAAATGAGAGCCAGACCCAAGGGTTCCCACTGGCCAAATACAACATAATGAAATATATTACACTGAATTTTCTCTTTCAATCTATGAGTCCATTGTGATTTTTGTTTTTATTTTTATTTTAAGATTTTATTTACTTATTCACAAGAGACACAGAGAGAGAGGCAGAGACATTGGCAGAGGGAAAAACAGGCTCCATGCAGGAAGCCCAATGTGGGATTCGATCCTGAGACTCCGGGATCATGCCCTGAGCCAAAGGCAGACACAACCACTGAGCCACCCAGGCGTCCCCACCATTGTGATTTTTTAAAAAAAGAGGAGAGGAAGGGGAACAGCCCTTCTTTACACAAGAATGCTTCTACCACCCAATGTGGAGAAATGACAGAATCAGAAAAATCACAATTTTGTAACCACCCGTGTAATACTTGATTAAGACAAGGTTTATTGATGCTGCCAAAATCACTAAGTCAAGTGTTTTTAGGGTACAGGATGTCCAATCTTAAAATATCCCACAAATTACTCATTAATTACAAAGGGACAAAATGGAGAAGTCTGTGAATCCAGCTAAACTAAGTAACTCAACTTTTATTATCAAATACGAGATTAAACACTGTCACCACTAACAGGACAAACTGAGGTAAGAGTATTAGAAACTGACAACAGCTCTGCAGTGCTCCAGGCTATGACTGTTATCTGAATCAAACAATGAGGAAATGATCAATCTGTAGAACTGTGGGACATTGTACAAAACATCGCTGTGGACTGAACAAAATGTCAACACCATCAGAAACACCCCCTACTCCTTTAAAAAAAAAAAAAATGGAGGACAAAGGAATGCTTCTAGATTTTCACAAAAAAAAAAAAAAAAAAAGAGAGAGAGAGAGAGAGGGATGTGAAAACTAAATCCAATGTACAATCTCCTCTCCAACGGATACTGGATCAGGGAGGACAAAGAAACACATATAAAAAGCATTAATGGAACAACCAGGAAGATTTGCATATGGACTCGGTATTAGATTTCTTGAACATAGTAACGGCACCGAGGTTACACAGGAAAATGTCCTGATTCTCAGAAGTTGGAGCTATGTGGTGGAGGACTCAAGGGCAAAGTGCCACTCTGCCCACAACTGGCTTCCACGTGGTTCAGAAAAAAAAAAAAAAAAGGAATAAAAGATATGTGAATATAAATGACTCAGAGACCTAGATAAAGCAAATGGACAAAATGTTAACATTTGATGAATCTAGGAAGGGGTTTACAAGCATTCTTTGTAATGCTTGTAATTTCTTTTAATTTTCCTATGGTTTAAATTTTTTTTCCAAAATAAAAGTTAAGAAAAAAATAGACTACAACTTTCTGGAAGACAGGGACCAACCTAGCAAACTATGAATGTGCCTAATTCAATGCCTGGTACAAAAGCAGATTTAAAAATAATTTTTAAATTCTTATTTCTCTACCACATGCCTTACAGGTTAATTACAGAACATACCAAGTTCTTGGTTTAAATAGAGCATACAAAATAAAAGAGGCTGAGTAAAAAAGTCCTGCCTGTGTTTAAAAGCTCCAAAATTTGAGGTTCTAATCACTGCCAGTTTCTCCAAGGAGACTGGATGATTCTATTTACTTCCAAAGAACGTTCGGCTCCAGGTGGGATCTTACTGCCACTTTGTTCTTCGGTCTCACCTTAAAGAGAATTGAGTACATCCTGAATTAATCCTTTCAGCAGAGTATTTCTCAGTATTCCCAAACCTGGTGACAGTAAGAGTCGCAGCCAGAGTCATAACCCCTATTAGTAAGTAGCGGCTGTTTTCCTAAGAGCCATACATATAACATACTTTCTTCTCAAGTACATTCATACATATGACCTTATTTTATTTTTTAACACCCTGTAAGGTAGGTTGTTTTTGCTGTTTTTAACTCCTGAGTAAAGCACTAGATTTTACTATTCTGTAACCTAAACTGGGTATTCCGCTTGCCAACCTGCCTCAGAGATGGAAGAGATTTGCTTCAGAAAAGGGAACTGAACAGCAAGGAACATTCGTGTGATTACTAACAAAGCTGAAAGAAAGGAGACAGAGGTCTCTTCACAATGATGTGTGCTCACAAGATATGCACAAGGAAAAGTGAAGTTCAGTGTCATTTAAGCTAATCTGTACTTGAACCTTTTAAGAGATAAAACCATTTGAGCAGTAATTTAGTACTAAATTAACTTGGGTTTTTTTTCCTCCCTATCTATGAAGTTTTCACCGTTTAAGTAAAGGTTTCTGCAAGAGGAATGAAGCGATGCTCCTTTCCTATTCAGAAGAGAGAATCAACCTGATGACTTGTAGTAATATCCGGGTGGCCTGGCTTATTACAGGTATATCCATCCAGCAAAGAGCCAAGCACATACCCCTTTCGGACAACCTTTTTCCCAAGACTGTCCCCAGATACTCCATAATAATCTAGTGTTTTCACATCACTGAATTAGCATGCTATATAACCTCCGACTAGCAAGCTCTGAACTCGGCAGCAGAAGGATGCCAGACCAAAAATAATAATAATAATAATAATAATATTAATAATAATAATAATAATGGGAAAAAGATGGCATATAATATTACCAGGTAAAGGCTTTGAAGAGATTCCTAGGATAACAAGATGAGCAGTTAGACTGAGAGGTTTCATTTTTTTCTTAAGCCAGTGACAAGGCACCCTCTATGCAATCAACAAAAATGCGACCCGTCCTGATGCTCAAGATGACTGAGCTGAGTTAGGCAGCAACGTCTGAAAAGTCAAAGCTCTTTAAAAAGCGGGCTAGTAAAGGCCTGGGTTTTAGCACACTGAGCTTCTAGCTCCCCAGGGAGGTACTTCTCAGTAACTAGACATTCTGAACATGAGCACCAAACACTTTTCTAAGGTGGTATATCTTCTGGACCATCTTCAGAGGGGTACATCTCATTGACTCCAAGTTAGTTGCTCCCTCTCACTCTGACCCAGAATTCTGAAGTCTTCTGACTCCTCAAGACTTGACTTTTTGTCTAAAAGCCTTACTTTGCCGGCGTGTCACCTGCTAAGTCAGTAACACCATTTTCGTGCTATGGTAAGTACCCGTATTTGAACCTGTCCTACCAAAAAGACATCATGCACAGTCGGCACGCTAATGCTTAAGATTTTCATTAAAAGAATGGCCACAACATCTGCACACTTGAGCTTACTGTAAAGAAACATACTCTTGTATATACCTGTAAAGCAGAATAAGAGAGGTCTGTGTTGGGGTATAGTTTAGATAAGCACGTGTTAATGAAACGGAAGATGCCAAGGGAAGAGGCTTATTCGTAAGGTAGGCAAGGAGTACCAGCAGGCTTCCACCTAGAGACCAAAACAGTCAAGTGAGAAAACAGGTGAGAGAGCAGTTTCATGCAAAGACAATGAGCTGAAGGCCAAGAGCAGAACCCCTTTTTAACTCCGTTCAAGGGAGACCAGGACCAGGCTAGAAAAGTAGTAAGAAAGAGGGGCAATCAGAGTAGGAGGGGTAAGAAAACAGTTAACTAAACAGGGTGGACTACGAATCAGATGCAAGAAGCAGGAATGATTAGGTGTTCTGGAAGGGCAGTGCCACAGGTCCTGTTGAGAAAAGAATCACAATGCAGGTGGGTGGACTTGACATCCTGACTAGCAGGTGCCCGGGTCAGGGGAATTGGCTGGGAAGCTTCTGTGAGTAGAACATAGTTTAGAGAGGACATCGAGGCTTCCAGACAATGTCATGGAGAAACAATCAGCCCCGTTTTATTTCAGTCCAAGAGTGAAAGCTAAGGAGGGAAGAAAAAAAAAAAAATGACTCCAAATTTCAGGGCCTTGGAGACCAGGACGACGGTGGTGTCATTTGTGATAATGGAGACTTTGAGAAAAGTTGATACCTATGGCAGAAAAGATGAAAGTTTCAGTTTCTGACATGTTAACTTTTATGTTCACCGGGGCCAAGTGGCGATGCGGTTCTGACAACGGGAGAGATGGGGCCGGTGAACCCTTTGTTTGCAGGCAGGTCCTCCCTGTCCCCTCCGGGGACCTCATAACTCCCTTCCAATGTGACACTGAGGTTCCGTGCAGGATAGCTCAAGAGCGCCTACCTTACCCAGGAAGCTTGCCAAGAGCAAGCTACTTCTTCCAGGCATTTTTAAAAGTCCATGTCACTGGAATATCATCTTCAAACACTGAGTAGCATTTAAATATATATCACGGTGCTTTCGTTTCAAGCCTATTTAACATTTCTGAAATATCTAGATCAAAATGTTGGGTCAAATGACTATATTCCAGTAAAATATCTACTAAAAGAAAAAATTTTCCCCACCTACCCACATCTCTCTTAAGATAATCACCCCATTCAAGACACCTGTCAGTCATAACAGATTTTTTTTCCAACGCTGTTTTCTCTCAACCTTGCTGCCAAGTTGCTCTTTTGAGTAATAATAAAGGCCACACGTCACTTTTGCGGTACATGTATATAAATACTTCCAGCTCTCTTTCTTCTAACCCTAGTTCAAGGCCAACTGCACCAAAGCTTTTGAGAACCAGCACTGGAAGATCTTCAAAGAGAAACTGCCCATTAACCACAACAGCAGCTGCTGGCTAGAGCCTGCAATTTAAATCTCTGAAAAAGAAACTGTGGCTTCTGAAATTTAAACAAGGAGGTGCCACTTGTAATTACAAACATTCCAGTGGGTCCCTTCCCTCATTGATGGTTTCCAAACAAAGGCTTCTTATTCGATTTTGGTGGCGCTCCCCAATCCGTGAATGTAGGCATTCCTTTGTGCTTTTCTGGTACCGTGGCCAGCTCAGAAGAGGGGCGCAGGAGGCAGGTTTTTACCTGGCCAGGAATGTTCAGACCCCTCAAAACCATCTCGTGTAATTACTCGTTTGGCTGGAAACCAAAAAAACCAAATGCTTCACATTTATAGTCCACATTAAATACATTTGGGAAAGAACCTCTTAACACAGACACACACATACACACACACACACACACACACACACACACCACTTCACATTTCACGAACCTTAGAAAATGGAACCAACCTATTTTCCCATAAACCAAAGAAGTTCAGAAATTAACCCTGAAGCATTCCAGCATTTCTAACTGAAATTTAAAATTCCTAATTTAAATCAACAGGGCAAATATTCAGGAGTAAAAATAGTAACCTTTTCTCTCCCTACCACCCTGTACCCCCATCCTACAAAAATAAGCCCCAAATACTTACAGCTTGTTGTTTGGGTTTCCCACACCAAAGAAGGCATTTTGTGATCACCTCGGTTTACAGATTACAGGCTGAAATTAGCATTTAGCCAGTTCGAAATGAGAAAGACATTTTTTTAAGCCATATATTCACAAAACGCAAAGGCATTTACACCACAGAGGCATTCAAAGATAAATACACGAATGAGGTATCTCACAGCCATCAAACTAAAATAGCCTTGCCTACAGAAGTCCTCAGATGGAGAGTATTCATTATGAGAACAACTGGAAATGGCCAATCTCGCCATGGGTGCTTTCCATAGTGCGCCGCAGTTGAGGGATTAGCTACAATTACGGCATATTTACACAACCATATTTACACAACAATAAAACTCATCTTATCCGATCCAAACAAAACCTTGCTCAAAATAAACCAAACCACACGAAAAGGTCTCAGGCAGTAATCTGCGCTCTGGCTTCTCTAGTTTCTGCCTCGGCTTTGCGCCACTATAATAAGCCTTCACCCTACCTCAGTAAAGCATGGGTAGGGCCACAATTCTGTATACCAGCTGAGAAAATGTATATTCAGTTCATGATACTGTGATTATGGGGTTGGGGGGAAATGTATCTTATAGAGAATCTCTTTAAAGTAAATTATGGAACAAATGACAGGATGTCCAAGATTTGTTGAAACTAATCTGGGAAAAGGGGGGAAGCATACCGAGGATAGGCTGACCACAGGTGGAAAATTTAGTGAACTGGGTGATTTGCACACAGGGTTTATTATGGCATTCTTTCCACTTTGGCAGATATTTGGAAATCTCTGGAATAAAATGGAAAAATAAAGAAAATAGGATCAATGTAAAATAAAGTCATCTTGTGAAAATAATTTTTTTCTTGCTTTAAAAAAATGTTCTCAGACTTTTCACTGCTTACATGAAAAGGGAAGAATGCCTGGTGAGAAAATCAAGACCTGTCCTCGTTCTTGACTTAAGGATTCTTCCTTTCTTCCTTAGTTACGTGGAACTAGGTCTACTGTTAATATGAATCCTCGAAAAGACAAATCAAGAGCTTAAATATCTAAAGCCGAGGCTCCTGACACCGAGTTTTCACACGTCTGACTTATGACAGGGACACAAATCCAAAAGCCCTCCCCTATGAGGTGCCTTGGATGACATTCATGTGGTCACTGCCAAATAAAGTCCAGAGGTTTCAGTATCATTTGTCAACACCAAAGGCAACCTTACCAAGAACTGGTTCTTTTATCTCAGAGGTCACTCCTCTGATCCATGGGTTTATTACCCAGAACAACAATTAATCTTGCTGTCTTCACAATATAAACTAGACCTAGCCAAGATATGGTCTGCCCATGATCCACATGCCTCACTGGGGCATCCCTGCTGGGAGGTGGAACAGGGCTGCTGACTCCACATAAAGGAACCCGCTCCCGGGCCTGGCTGCATCACCCGCTCATCCTCAGTTCCACGGTCAGCAGGGTCCTTCCCCCTCTGGGCTCCGGCTGCCTCACTACAAAATAATGAGATTTCACCAGACCATTTGTAGCATCCTTCCCCTTACAAAAATTCCACGATTATAAGACTCTCTAGTTCCTCAACAGGTAATAAGAAAAAGGAGCTTTGGTGTTATAATGGTACATTTTCTATCATATACATTTCAATGTGAATATGAATATTGTACTGGGTGATTTTCTGTATATGTGCGTCTATATGTATACATATGTGTGTGTACAGATGTATTTGCATATACCCACTGACGGTTACCATTAGGTGCCTATATGGGACTAATTGCTTCCAACTCAAAGCAGCAAATTTTCAATTCTGCAACAGATGTCGCTGTGTGATTTCTCCTTTCTATGCTGGATTTTCAGCTAAAAATGCCCAGCGTAATGGTCAAGTACGATTCTTCCCAAGAAAGAGATATATAGCATTTGAATCCTTAGGATTTATTTCTTATAAATGTTCTTCATAGGCTAGTAAATTTCCATTCAAATCATAGCATAGTTTGGCCCAATTTAAGAGATCTCCCACATAAAAACAGGCCTTTTGTTAAACGTGCGTGTGCGCGCGCGCGCGCACACACACACACACACACACACCCATTTCTAAAATGTAAATTCCAAGTGGCCGATTAGGCATTAAAATGTCACATACAAAAACCCAGAGAATGAGACAGTTTCTATTCACAGCAATACTGCCAATTTTGTAAAGCCTGAAAAATCATGTAGCAATGCAGACCCAGGAATTCTAAAAATTCACTTAGGTCTGAGGCCAAAATGTACCAGGTGTGGGCAAAAGTCACGGTAAAACTCCAAGAGCACCATTAATGATGATGAAAAATTTGGATTTCAGTTTTTACCGCATCTCTTTAAAAATAAATAGTAAGACTGATATTACAGTTTGCAAGATATCTTACCAATCTGACATTCTCTATCAACCACTTCTTGACACATGTCAAAAAAAAAAAAAAAAGTGACATCTCTTTCCCTTCAACCAGTATGTCCTCCAACGACCAGCAGTCTCAACAGGTAGCTAGCACAGTCTTCGGCTGAAATTCAGAGCTAGGAGAAAGCATTTCAAAATCTCTTTTTAAACCTAGGAACCTGTTACCTTCTGGGCTTTTCGAGGGAGTGGAGCAAGATGAGCAGTCAGGGAATCCGGGACCACCGACTCAGTAAGAATATGAAGTCAGGAAGTGGGAGAGGAAGCGAAAGTGTCCTGCTTGTTGGCTTCTTCCCTGTCCCACTCCCCTTAACCAGGAGGGCCATTGGGGAAAACTGGATAAAGCATGTACAACATCCATATGAATAAAGCTCTTTGTTCCAGAGAACTGCCTGCTCTTTTATTCCCCCCTTTTTCCGTATTTGTTCATTTCAAAAGATTGCTCAATGGGCCTCTTGTTCCTCCAAAACGTCCCAGGCAAATAATGCAAGCTTGTCTCGTCACACAAGTCACTAAATGAAGCCTTGTGCGTCTCCAGTGACACACTGTAAATATAAAGTGGCATTAATGAGGGATATTTTATCAAAGCTATCACAGACAAGTGCAAGTCCCTCCTGCGGCCATTCAATTTGATGCAGGGAAAGGCAACAATAGCAGGACGGCACTTTTGTAAAGTCCCCATCCCCGGGACACAAGCCCCAACAGGTCAAGACAAGCAAAACTCGGCCCCTCGGCTTGCCAGCACCATCACAAACCCCCACCCACCAGCCATCCTCTCTAACGCTACAAAAAAGGTAAGAGTAGGGCAGTGAGCCACCAGCTCAGGAGGGATGAGAAGCGGCACCACGCGTGCACCTAAAACGTAATAACAGGCGTGATTTACACGGAGGAGTGAGTCTCCATAACCCCATTTCAGCTGTGTTTCATTAACGTCCATTTAATCCACACACCACGGGTGGGATGGGAGATGCTCTCCAGGGGATGGATGGATTCAGTTCCAGGGGAAGACAGAACCAGGACCTACAGCACGATGGCCCCAGATCTCTATCCCAGCGAGCCCGTAAAAGAAACACGCCTAATGAAGTTAGAAGGCAACGCCAACAGGTTTCTCTAACCTGACAGTGGCACCTGGAGGCCTCTGGGAGAAAGCTTAGCTGGAGAGGCCGAAGGAAGCAAAGTGCCCCGGGGCCCACCTGAAGTCTAACTCGGGCAGCCCAGGACCTGGGGGCTAGGCCAAGACCCCTTCCCAATGCCATCACCAAGCAGCGCAGAAGAGAAAAAAACAGATTTAAAGAAAGTCATCTCACCCCCTCGCTACAAATCAAGCCCAATTACTTTCTAATTTGAACACAATCTGATAACCAGCGTACAAACGGATGTACACAAGAGCAAGAAGCTGCTTCCATGGTAACTGGCAACAGAATTTTCTTGCAGCTTTGACATGCACGGTTGAGTTCCAGACCGCTCTCCTTTCGAGTCCGCATACATCCCTCGCTGGGAAGGCAACTTCTCACGGCGAGATAGTTACAAATATAGTACATTTTGCTACTACCCGGTGCCGTCAATGAGCAGGCTTGACAGAGGAGGTACCAGCTAACCCTACTCTGCTGCCAAGCGCGCGTTGCACGGCTCCCATTTTTAGTCAAAAGGCAATATCCCCGACCAGCGCCGTCCCCCCCCCCCCGCCTTTTTTTTTTTTTTTTTTTTTGCAGCCAATACAAGTCTATTGTTGCCTCTATTATGCGCCAGTTACCGAGCCTTTACTCACGCTCACGTTTAACTGACACTGGCGCTTTTTACAATGCAGCAGCGCGAGGGATCTCTTTCAGGAACATTTTATTGAACCCATCCAGTCAGAGACATCACCCGAAATGAAGTTGTAACCACACCGGCAATAGGCTGAACCCAATTATCTCGTAACTCATAAATTAAGAATTCACAGAGGGGGAAAAAAAACACACATAAACAACATCCGGAGACATGCAGTGGCATGGAAGAAAAAAAAAAAAATCCTCAGCTCTGGAACTGAGCTGCTGCCAGATTCCCACCCCTGTACGTCCCCGACACGCTCCCCAAGCCGAGCTCCCTCGCAAGCCTGCCTGGGAGGGGTGGGGAGGTAGCAAGCGGCCCGGCATCCCCGGGTCCGAAGCTAGCACCCCCCGACATCCCCATTTCCTACAGCGTGTCTCCTGCGGTGTTTACGTAACTGTGTGTCCTCTAGCGTGTAAACAAAAGGCACAGCCCAAGCGGAGAGGCGCCCGGGAGAGGCACGGGGGCCCCGGCGCTGCGCCCGCCGCGGCCGGGGGCTCCGCAGGTGGGGGCTGAGCTCTCCGCGTCCTCCGCCACTTGTTGCTCGCGGTCCTGCGGCTCCCAAGCTGCGAGGAGGGGCTCTGCAGGCGCCGAGCCCTGCTGCATCCCCCGCCCCCCGCCCCCCCGCGCGCCCCGCGCCGCCCGGTCCCGCCGCCCGCCCGGAGCCCGCAGCGGGAGGCCCGGGGGCGCGGGGACGCCGCGCGGCCGCGGAGCGCGGCGGTGGCGGGAAGGGGAGGCAGGGCGCAGGACTGCCAGCCTCTCGGCTGGGGAAGAGCTCCGGCTCCCTTTTGTTAGCAAAAGCAAACACTGCCCTCTTCTTTCCCGACCGCGCCAACGCGCCCGGCACACGGGCAGCCGCACATCGGGCTCCCGCCGAGGGCTCGGCGTCTCCGGGGAAGGCGCCGGGCGTGCAGGGCCGCCCCCGGGCAACTCCCCAAGGCAGCCCCGCGCACCGGGGCGCCCCGAGGCCCGCAGGGTGCCCGCCTGGCCGCAGAGGCCGCGAACCTCCCTCCGCCGCCGCGGAGCCGCCGGGGAGGACGCGCAGCCTGGGAATCCGGCGTCCCCACGAGCGGCGGCCGACGCGGGGCCAGCGGGCTGCGGGCTGCGGGCGCCGGTTCCTGCCCGCAGAGGCGGCGACAGCCCCCCCACCCCCGCGGGGCCGGGCCCGAGGAACTTTCCCTGCCTGGAGCCGAGCCCGGGAGCCCCGCAGCCGGGTGGCGGGTGGCGGGTGGCGGGGGCCGGGGGCCGGGGGGTGCGAGGGCCGCGATCCGGCCGGAGGGAGGCACGCGGGGCGCGCGGTTCGGGGGCCGGGGGTGGGAGAGGCAGAGCGCGGGGACGGCGGGGCAGGTCCGGGGACGTCCTGGAGATCGGGGGCAAGCACGCTGGGGGCGGCTGCGGGTCGGCTCGGGAGGTGCGGGGCGCAGGGACGTAGGGGGCCCGCTGGAGAGGTGGGGGCGACCGGCCAGCCCCGGGACGCGAGGACCTGCAAGTTACGGGGACGACAGCGAGTTCGGGAGGGTCCGGACGGCTGGGGGTCCCTCCGTCCCTTCCCCGTCTCCCCTATTCTCGAGCCCCCGGGCCCCCCATGTCCAGTCCCCTCCGCACCCCGCGCCAAGCCGGGGAGAAAAGGTACGGGTGCAGCCATCCCCAAGGGCTCCGGCTGCCACCCAGGTGGGCGGGGGGGAAAGGGGACCCCCGGTCCCTCTGCCCCTTCCAGCTCAGCCCGGAGTTTCCTCTCCACACTCCCTCCGATTCGGGTTTAGGAAGTGGGGGAAGGTTGTCATGGAAACGTTTCCCCTTCCACGGCCATGGCTACTGGGGTGCCTTAGGAGATGTGGAGGGCCGACCGGCCGGTGCCCACACCTACCTGTGGGGATCAGGGCCGCGGCGGAGAGGAGCAACAGCAGAAGCCGGAGTCGGAGCCCGGGAGGCGCCGCCGCCGCCGCCACCGCCGCCACCGCCGCCGCACACTGGGACCCGCTCGGCAGCACAGCACTCGCCATGTCGGGCACCTGCCTCAGACTGGCGGCGGTGGCTTCCTCCGGAGCCCGAGCGGACAGCTAATGAGATGCTAATGACATGCGCTGGGGGCGGAGTCCGGGCCGGCCAATCACAGCGCCGCTAGCCCAACCCGGCTCTCGCAGGACTCGCCCCCTCCCCCACCCCGCCCCCTGGCGCTGGCGCTCGGCGGCGCGCCCGCGCCACCTGGGGGCGGGGCCGGGGGCGGGGCGTATGCAAATATGTTTATGTTAGAATTCGTGTTCGCTTCCCCGGAATCGGGGGGAAAAAGTGTTCTCCTGGGCGCCCGGCTTGTGGGGGCCCGGGCTCCAGGGGGCGGGTCTCGCTTCCCGTTCACCTATATCAGGAACGTATGCAGCAATCGCTGTAGCCGACCGGCCGCCGGAGAATCTGTCTCCCTCGGAGGAGGCTCCCGTGCCCGGGACACCGGGTGCATCTGGCCTGGAAACCCCACGTTGCAAATTTCCGTCACTCACCTTGCACCGAAGGAATAGATCTTTGGGAAACGGGGGCTGCTCGGGAGTGGAGAATGAGAATGCAGGTCCCCGGATTGACAAAACAATCTGGGAGAAGTGCATGCGTGCTTTGCACGTCCGGCGGGGCGGGAGAGCCCGCTCACCAGCCTAGCGGTAGACTTGGGCATAGTTGGGAGAAAGGAGCCCGAGTCGGGCTCTGGGATTTTCGAGTCGGTAGCTTTGCGGTGTGTTTTCCGGAAAGGTAGATCGGGGAGGGTCGGCTCTGGCTCCCCAGCTTGCAGAGGGTCTCCCTCCGGCCTTCTATAGATGCATGCGTATTTAAATACCTTTGACACAAGTGCAATGATGTATATTTACGATTACACACATCCAACAAAAAAATCTTTTCCGTCAAGGCTCCGGGGTGGAGGGTGGAGGGTGGAGGGTGGAGGGCGGAAGGCGGAGGCGGGGGGCGAGGTGGGGGTGCCCATGAAGAGAGGGTCTGCCATCTTCGTCCTTCCAAGGGGGCTCAAACCCACTCCCTCCTTCTCGACGCCCCAGTCCCTTCCTAAGGCGGCTGGGGACCAACAGGTGCTCCGAGCTTCCCGTGTCTCTGGGAGAGGCGGGCTCTCCCGGCTGAAACGATTTGCTTCTCCGGACTCGCTGTCTCTCCCCGAAATTGCCTCTGCTTTCTTTTCAACCAGGCAGCCGGCTCCCTTGTTTGTCTGCTTTTTAATTACTTATTTTCTTCCCCTCTAGAAGATCGTATGCGCTCTGACCCTCTGTTGCTCAAGCATCAAATTGAAGGACGAGCCATATTAAGTGTAAAGGTTTATAATAATTTAAGTATTCATAGAATGCAGAACAATAAGATGTAGGAAATACAATTTGCATAATAAATATCAATATCACAACAGCTAAAACAAACCATGACAAATTATCTGTGGCTAAATGACCAAGAGATTACTGAATGTAAATTGCTAAGACTGAGCTGCAGTCAAGAGGAGCTGCACCAAATGACTTGCCTGGCCCTCTGTCCTCGTTTAGCTAAAAAATAATAATAATAAATAAATAAATAAATATGACATATCAAAAAGGAAGTCAAGATCTGCCAACCCACCAAATGAGTTACACTTAAAAACAGCCTCCTTATTATCCATTATGCATAAACTAATTTCAAGACTGCCCTGTCTTCCCAGCCCTGGGTATTCTGCTCCGTAATTACAGGCCCTGATGCATAAACTACAGGCAGTCCTCCAGAACTCAGGAAAGCTCCAGCAGACAGTGCTACATGAGGCAGGAAACCATCACCATGTGGTCACCGGGATAATGTCCACTCTGCAAAGTCCCATGTATTCTTATCACCCTTGGAGGCACAGCTACCTGGGCAGACCAAAGGCAGAGCAGAGAGTCACGCCAAAATCAGGATAAAAAATTTTGAGGCCGTACGTATGTTGAAAGCGATGTGTTAACTATAAAATAAGGTCCTATATGCCGGGAACTCTAGCACCCTAGCTAAGAGTCATATTTATATTTGCTGCTCTTATTCTTATTACTAGTCTTGCAATTATTGAGTTTTTATTAAGTATTTTGCATACATAATCTCATTTAATACTTGGAACAATCCCCATGGCACGTACTATTATCTCCCATTTTATATTTTTTAGACATAGTTAGAAAGATTAAGCAATTGCCCCGAGGTCAAAGTTTCTAAGGTGCAGACAGGGCTTGTGCAATTAACCACTATATGCTATACCATGCCTCAACAAATATTTGTTAAGTGAATGAATAAACATCACATTACAATGCATGAATAATAAGCACAGGATCACTACATTTTTAACATAAGGCAAAAATATGCCAGCAACTGAGAAACATTTTTTTTTTTTTTTTAAATAACAGGATTGCATTACACTCCTAAGGAAAAGCATTCTTAGGCTGGATCTCCAAGAGAATCTAGTTAGGCCCCAAGCCTCCCACACTAGGAACACAGTATGGGGACATTGGAAGATGTGGAGTGTTTTCATCTCCCTTCATTCTCTTGGCACATCAAATGAACACCTACTCAAATTTCCAATTGGCAAAGAACAATATGGGACATTTCTGTAGGAAATGCTAATGCTGTGTGACTTACCTCACCAGAGGAATGCAAATAGTGTTAGAAATTCCACCCCCAAAATCAACCACCTGTGTCATAAGCTTAAGGAATCTGCACATCCAACTTCCCAGGTCGGTGGGACATCTTTAGCACTGGTCTGCATGGAGAGAACCAGAGCTGAAAACTTAAGATGAAGCTGTTGTTAACCTATACACTAGCCATGCTCCTCTCCCCCCACCTCAGCTCTTTCACACTGAAGATCTCGCCAAGCGATTTAACATATGGAACATGTGAAGAACGTATCAAATTCCCGCAGCCGCTAAGTACAAGTTATGACTACTCTGGCTTTCTCATAGTAAAGCTCGTCATTTTCTGCTTCGTGGACCAGAACTCCTCGCCAACTACAAGTTCCAACATTTTTTCCCCTTGCTACATGGATTTAACCAATTTTGAAAACCAGATGGTGTTTTTGCCATTTATAACTGATAATCAATTGTTTTGTGAATTTAATTTTTCAAGAAAGAACTGAAATACTTATCAGAATTACAATCTGGGGACTTCTTGTGTTAGAATAAAATTGCCAGAAGCACCGAGAGCCTAGTCCTTTTTTTTTTTCTTCTGAGAAAACTTTAAAGAGCGAGAGGGAGAGAGACCCTATATTGTTTGCCTCCACTAGAGCAGCTGAGAAATACGGAACAACATAAAGGAAAAATAAACATTAAGGAGAGAGTCATGTTTTGCCAAATACATTAGGAGATAATCAATGAGAACTGGTAACATGTTGCTTTTTAATATGCTAATTATTTGAGTATCCATGTATGAAAAGCAATAAAAACAAATTATTAGGGAAAATAAAACAATGTTTTGAGTCAGCATTTGCCCTGCTTCTCAATTGAGTACCCATAGGAAAGTGGTTTGGTCATTTTATGGACTGAATGTTTTTATATCCTCCTGACCCACCCCCCAACACACCTCATTCCCTTGCCAAATTCATATGTTGAAGCCCTAACCCTTAATGTGATAATATTTGGAGGTAGGTATTAAGTCTAGATGATATTTAGGTTAGATGGATACCATCCAGATGTCCTAGAAATCGATACCAGAGCTCTCTCTCCACATGCAGGCACCGAGGAAAGGTCCTGTGAGCACAGAGCAAGAGGGCAGCTACCAGCAAGCCAGGAAGGGGGCTCTCACCAGAACCTCGCACCTTGATCTAGGACTTTCAGCGCCCAGAACGGTGAGAAAATAAATGTCTGTTATTCAAGCCACCCAGCCTCTGGTATTTTGTTATAGCAGCCGGAGCTGACTAAAATAATCCCTAAGCCTCAGCTTCCATTGTCAAAGGGTATACTGAAATTATAATAAATGTCAGCTTTTAATAGAAAGTCTTCCATAAATTAAAGTAAGCTAGCAGTATGTTAGAATATTGGACTGGATAGACTCTTGGTCTATCTAGCAGGTAGCTCATCTGTACTTAGATTAAGACTAAGCAGCTCATCTTTGGGGGCATCGGTCTATGAATCTTTATGAAATATAAAGCCATCTAAATCCATACTCCTAAATGAGTAATTAACCACTTTACCCACAAGTTTATTCTTCTAGAATCATGGAGTTGACAGTAAACTTTTGCATAGTGAGACTAGAATACCAGTTCAAAGGAAAGGGAAGTAGGGAAGTACCGACACATAAACTACACATAAACTGGGTCAAGGAGCGGCCCCGGTGCAGATGGAAGGAAATTTGCTTTGGAGATCTAGTCACAGTTTGTCGTGATCGGGTATCTAAGAATATATCTGGAAATCTATGACTGATCCAAATATATATTCTTTTTTTTTTTTAGATTTTATTTTTAAGTCATCTCTACACCCAACGTGGGGCTCAAACCTACAACCCCAAGATCAAGAGTCGCACACTCCACTGACTGAACCAGCAAGTCACTCCCCAAATATTCAATAAAAGAAGAAAAATGTATAGAGCACCCCAATGGAACGGTCATTGTTAAGTCCTGGGAATAACAGAGATGAATGAGAAACTACCTACTGGGAATACCTGGTGGCTCAGTTGGTTAAGCCTCTAACTCTTGATTTTGGCTCAGGCCATGATCTCAGGGTCCTGGGATTAAGCCCCATGTCAGGCTCCACACCCACAGCAAAGTCTGCTTGGGATTCTCTGCCCCTTCCCCCCACCCCCCCCCCCCACTCATTCTCTCTCTCTCTTTCCCTCTCTCTCTCAAAATAGAAATAAAAAAAGAAACTACCTACAGGCAAGGAACTCAGAGTATAGTAGGGAAGACATGTATACCACAATTATTATATGTGATAAATGCTTTTATAATACATGCACACGGCCCCTGCGTGAACAGATAAGGGAGGCACCTAAATATCCCCAAGAGGCAGGTGTGAATATCTGTATATCAAGGATAATTCACACAGAAGAAGGTTCATGAACCAAGTCTTGGTTCATGAACCAAGTTAAACAAGACTCCATAGGACATACAGGGAAACTATTGAGGGTGAGGCACGATGTGACTATGGGAAAGGTCATTTGCAAGGCCCAGAAGTTTAGGAGAGAAGCTTCTGGGTGTATATTTGAAAAATGACAAATAGAATGGCTGGATCACAGGCTACCAGATGACAAGTGGCAAAAGAAGCAGCTGGGAGAATGCCTTGATTGACATACTAACATGTTTTGGTTGTTGGCTATAGGTAATGGGAACCAGTTCAACTAGGAAAAATTCATGGTCAGGTTTACCTACTAGAAAGAATATTCTAGTGGTATCATGTAGAAAAATCTTAAAATGAATCCTAGATTTGTACTTCCATCATTTGAGCAGATGCTGGTATCATTCTACCAAGACAGGTATCAAGGTATGGAATAGGTCCATCTGATTGTTTACTGTTGTTTTGGGGATGGGCCTTGGGGAGAAGATGATAGTTTCACTTTGGAACAAGCTGGTTTTGAGGTGCCTATGAAGTATTCAACCAGTCAACAAAGCATCAAAAATGCTGATCTAGAACTCAGGGAAGTGACTGAGCCAGGAGTCAAGAGCATGGAGGTGGAAGTTAAAGCCATGGACTTGGGGGGAAGGGGAGAGTAAGTGGGCACCTAGGGAGCATACAGGGAAAGATTTTTTTTTTAAATGAGCCTGGAGGGGTACCTGGGTGGCTCAGTCGGTTGGGCGTCTGCCTTCCACTCAGGTCATAATCCTGGGGTCCTGTGATGGAGCCCCACATCCGGCTCCCTGCTCAGCATTGCCTCTGCCCCTCTGCCCGCTTGCTCTCTCTCTCTCTCTCTCTCTCTCAATCTCTCTCTCTCTGTGTGATAAATAAATAAATAAATAAATAAATAAATAAATAAATAAATAAAATCCTTTAAAAAAAATGAGCCTGGAAAAATACCAGGCACTGACCCTAACCCTTGACCATAAGCGTAAGCCTCACCCAAACCCTAGATCTGGATAAGTTGCTTCCTGAACACATGATAAGAAAAACTGAGAAGCAGCCTCGTTATTTTAAATTTTTTTTTAATTTTTATTCATTTATGATAGTCACACAGAGAGAGAGAGGCAGAGACACAGGCAGAGGGAGAAGCAGGCTCCACGCACCGGGAGCCCGATGTGGGACTCGATCCCGGGTCACCAGGATCGCGCCCTGGGCCAAAAGCAGGCGCCAAACCGCTGCGCCACCCAGGGATCCCATGCCTTGTTATTTTAGAGAAGACCCCAAACATTTAAGAAGTAGTAGTATTTCTGAAAATGGGTGTGAAGAAAGAGATAAAAAAAATAAAAAATAAAAATCAGCTAGGAGTACGACTATGATAACACCGATTATTTAGGAAATTGTGGACCTTGAAAAGGAGGGACCTGGGGATAGGGAAAGAAGAAAAAGAGAATTCAACAAGGAAGGGGTAGTGATTCACCATGTCACTTGCTACAAAGAGGTCAAATAAACACATTTCATAAAAGCGATGAAGAGTTGCCATTCTAGATAAAATACTGAGGACCAGTATGTGCCGGGCCTCTTGCTGAGTATAAACAGTTTGATTCAAGTTTGACAAAACAAGGGAAAAAAAGACATGTGCTAATTTTGCTTATCTTGCCAGTGGGGCAGGAAGATGTGATTTGCTAGTGATTTTCAAATATGGAAGAAACAGCTTTGGAGACATTCAATTTCATTGACACTGACAGGCAGCCTTGGGTTGGATAGAGGGATTGTTGCAACTGAGGCAGCTCAACTAATGATCACATATAGACCTCAGTTTTTATTTTTGAACTAAAATATGATTGGTCATGATGCTGCAAAAGTTTTCCCCACACTTTAAAAGTCATATTTTCCTGATATGATATCATAATTGTCAGATCTAGCTTTGTGATAATTCTGTAGCAGTATAGCACAGCTTCCCAGGCAGTGGGATTGCAGCAAGATCCATTAAAAATAGATATTGATATCTATAGATTTTCATAAGGCTGCAAATATAAAATGGCCATATTATGAATATGAGATCGTATCACTCGTGTTGCTAAAAGATGACAATGGTAATATAACTTTTTGTAATATGGGTCGTAAACAGGACAAGATCAGAATAGAAATTGTCTTGAAAATCTATCTTGCAAGGGCACCTGGGTGAATCAGTGGTTGAGCATCTGCCTTTGGCTAAGGGCGTGATCCTGGGGTCCTGGGATGGAGTCTTGCATCGGGTTCCCTGCAGGGAGCCTGTTCTTCCCTCTGCCTGTGTCTCTGCCTTTCTCTCTCTCTTTGTCTCTCATGAATAAATAAATAACATCTTTAAAAAAATAAAAAAGAAAGAAAAAGAAAATCTATTTTGCAATCCTAAACGGTAAATTTTTATGACACAGCCCACCCTTGGGATCTTATGTTGGTCATAGGGTTTCAAGTGACTCGCAAATTCCTCTTCTCGGCTTTGAATTAGTCTACTTTTGTTTCTTTCCCTTCCTGATTATCCTGCCTGACTAGTAGGCTACTTAGAGATCTTGTATTTTTCACCAAACAGTTCAGGTGTATTCATTCATCGAACTCTCAAGTTAAATCAACCCATTGTCTGACACCAAACCCTAAATTTCCAAAGAATTGCATGTAGTTTAGCAATGCATCTCACATTAAAGTCGAAGCCTGCCCAAATCCCATGTAACTCTTTGAAAATGTAGGGGTTTGTCAAAAGGGTTCCAGAAGAAGAATACTTATCTTACTCTTTTGCAGATTTACGTAGATTTATTTTTTTTTCCTCTTTTAAATGTGGTTTCAGCTCTCCAAGGATACCTTTCTCTCAGCCAGCAGGAACCCCATGTGGTGCTTTGAATCTCTTCCTCTACCTGTCCCCAGACTGTGAACAACTGAAGTTCAGTTTGTTTAAAGATCGTGTTTTGAAGAAAAGCAAGGCTTAATTTCAGTCTTTTATGTTCGTTGACAGCATTGTCACTTGCTAAACTATTTCTCTAAGACTTTCGTTACAGTACTAATATCTCTATATATATTTTATTTATGTGGCTTGGTCTGTGATGAATAACACATTTATGCAAAAATCTCGATATATCCACAAGATGCCAATACACACAGCAGACATACTCTCCTACACTGCAGTTAATAAAATGCAGTAAATAGCATATAGTTTCAGAGGCAATTAGTACAGTTCATGACTTCAATTATATTAAAAAAAAAGCCCTTATGATTTCTAATAATTGTTATTTATCTTTCATCTAAAGTGTTCCTCTTGTCTGTGTCAGCTTTGGCCCAGAAATAGCATTGCCAGTGGGGAAAGTATACAGCTGCAGCTTACTACAATAGGATGAGGAAGAGAAATTGAAGATCAGGACCCTAGAGCCTGCTACTTTTCTTGGAGAGCTACTCCATGGGACTGTGGATTGATCTTATTCTGCTATGCTATCCACTCATGTCCTCCCACCAAAGTCAATTACCTGGCTCCTCAGTTCATAGAGCCAACCTGAGGAGTACATTTTCCTTGCTAATGCAGAAGAGGAGAAAATCTCATGAAGTCAATTTGAATTTAGGAAAGGTTACCAGTTCCAAGTTGGTGAGGTCTCTGGCATATTAGTGTCCTAAAGAGGCACTGTGTAAAAGGGGATCATCTTAATCTCAGACCCCGCCAACTCACTTCATCTGATTCCATTCTTGTTTGGGCATGAAACAAGCCCAGAGGAGGGAGGGTCTCCAGGCATTTGTCCAGCCGTCTGTCTCCAGGCAATGCCAATGGGTCCATGTTCTGCTCCTACAGGATTTCTCAAGGAGGCTAACATCCCAGAGGACCTAGAAACATCATACTGGATATTTAAATTACTCTGTCTCCTCTTCTCTAACTTACAAGGCATCCATCACACTTGTGTTCAGGATAACCATGTTATGCTGGTAAGTTACATATGTTCAACATCTACTGCAAATAGAATTTCTGATTTACAATTTACAAAATTATCTTTTCCACCCTCTGGGTTTGCAATGTGGCTCTTCCAGGGGCTCTTACTTTATATGTGTTTTGTTAGGAAGATGAAAAAGAAAAAATAAAAAGCCTTCCTCTTTCTTCCCCCCCCCTCCTTCATCAAATGCTAATAAAAACAGCCTTTTGATTTAGAAGGAATCCTATTGAGGACCTAAAGGCATGTCATCACGGTACCATCACTTCTTCATTATCTGATTCTTTTCCCAATTGGCAGCGCTTTACAGAGAACCATATTCTTTCAAAACCAGTGATACAGGGGTATTTGGAATAAACAGAACAGCTCCTAGTCAGTGAATACCTCGGATTGCTATGGATTGTGACTTTTAAAGCCAGTTCCTAGGAACTCAGCCTTTTTATCTTCAAATATTCAAAATTAATTTGCCGAGCCATACAGATGGGCTCTCTCCCCTCACTAAAGCTGTCTTTAAAATCACTGAAGTTTAGACTGCTTTCCATATGGAAACAGAGGGGAGGTTATTTCTAGTGTTTCCTTCTTGTTTTTTAACTATATCATTGATTTATTTATTTTGAATAATTGAGAAAAGAGATCTGTTTTGCAGAGGGCAAGAGGGCTGTAGCTAATGCACAAACATCAAGCACACAACAGTAGCTCAACTCAATTATCTGGGGCCTGGGGAGACTCCAACCTACCCATTTCTGTTTCTCAGAGGCAGGCTAAAAAATCACCCAAATGGAACTGGTTTGCTGAATCAGGTTACAATGGCCAATTCCATATTCTCATTATTTTCAAAAGATTGCTCCTCTGCTCTGAAAGGCATTGCAAATAAACACGAAAAAGAAAAAGAAAACTCACCTTCTCCCTGGAAAGACTCAACCTTAAGGATAGCTTAGCACTCTTGTTCCCTGGCATTTCTGCAAAGCCCTAAAGCTCAGAATTCCTGAAAGGGCACCGAGACAGTAACCTAGAAGCCACATGAAGAAAACTATTACTGTACCTCACTACTCACTACTAAATAGTCTTTCTATTTGAGGTATTTACTGTATTTGTTTAGGACTCTAACATCCCCACAAAATACATCATTTATGGACACTTTGTGTTTTCAGCTGAACCCTCTGCTCTTGAAGGAATTATAATTTTTCTGAAGGTTAGTTGCCCATTCTGTTGACTATTAAGTTTGTTTATGAAGGTGAAAAGGCAGAAAGGGATATAGGAAGCACCAACTATGTGCAAGGAGGTGTGCTAGTTTGCCTTCCATGCAAAATACCTTCTCTGTCTAAAAGCTCTCTTTTTTTTTTTTTTTTTTCTCCACTGATAAGCATATCATACAAAGGCCCTTCTGGCAGAAAAAATTTGAACTAGACTTATTTTGATCTTAAAAAAGGTTAAGGGGACATTATTTGAATTTTTTTGCTGAGGGGATCCAGACTGTCAAACTACTTCACTGGTAAAAGGAATAATACAGATAAGATCTGCATTCAAATGATTTATTACTATTTTTTCCTTGGTATATTCAAAATGCGGTTTGGAAACCATCAACAAAATGAAAAGGCAACCTACCGAATGGGAGAAGATATTTGCAAATCATACGCCAACAAGGGGTGAATATACAAAATATATAAAGAACTTATACAGCTTAACAAGCAAACAAACAAACCCAAACAACCCAATTAAAAGTTAGGTAGACATTTTTCCGTAGAAGACATACAGATGGCCAACAGACACATGAAAAGATGCTCAACATCACTCAACATCAGGAAATGCAAATCAAAACCACAATGAGATATCACCTCACACCTGTCAGAATGGCTATTATCAAAAAGACAAAAAATAATAAGTGTTGGCAAGGATGTGGAGAAGAGGGAGCCCTGATGGTTTGCTGGTGGGAATGTCAATTGGTGCAGCCACTCTGGAAAACAGTATAGAAGTTCTTCTAAAAAGTAAAGCTAGAACTACCATATGACCCAGCAATTGCACTTCTGGGTATTCATCCAAAGAAAATGAAAACACAGAGATACATACACCCCTACATTCATTGCAGCATTATTTGCAATTGTCAAGATATGGAAGCAACCTAAGTATTCATTGATAGATGA
Source organism: Canis lupus baileyi (assembly GCF_048164855.1). Lineage (NCBI taxonomy): Eukaryota > Metazoa > Chordata > Mammalia > Carnivora > Canidae > Canis > Canis lupus. Next base: position 71,277,578 of record NC_132840.1, read on the forward strand.
ATGGATAAAGAAGATGTGAGATAGATAGATAGATAGATAGATAGATAGATAGATAGATCTATAAATATATTTGATGAAATCTTAGTCATAAAAAGAATGAAATATTGCTATGTGTGACAACACGGTTGCACCTAGAGGGTATTATGCTAAGTTAATAAGTCCAGACAGAGAAAGACAAATACGCATGATTTCACTTATGTGTGGAATATAAAAACCAAAATGGAACACAAAAAGCAAAATAGAACTGACTCAGATACAGGAAATAAACTGTTGATTACCAGAAGGAGGAAGGGTGGGAGTACATGGGTGAAACAGGTAAAGGGGATTAAGTGATGCAAACTTCCAGTTATAAAATAAATCAATCATAGGGAGGCAATCTAAGCATAGGGAATATAGTCCATAAATGATAATAACTTTGTATGATGGCAGATGGTAACTAGACTTATCATGAGGATCGTTTTGTAATGTATAAAAATATCGAATCACTATGATGTACAGCTGAAACTAATAGAATATTGTATGTCAATCTTACTTCAGTAAAAAAATGCATTTTGACAAAGGTATACACATTTTAATCAGAGCTGAGAAATATGGGATAAGAGAGAAGCATCAATATTTCCCTAAAGGTTTAAGATAATTTTTCCTAATATCTCTCTCCATGAAGCTCAAATGTTGAATGGACCTGCCTTCTTCATCTTCTTTCACAATTGCTTTCCTGGGTATTTTAAAATTAATCAGTCAAGCAAATATTTATTGACCAATATACTATATTCGACACTAAGAAAGACACAAAGCTATACAAGACATGATCTCTTGTTTCAAAGAATTTATAATTGAGTTAAAAAGGCAGCATCTGTGAAAAGTTAACTAATAGCTCGAGGCAGTAAATGAGAAGCATCTTATATGGACAAGGGGAAGAGCAAGGCAAATACATTAAAATCTGTTAAATCATCCCTTATTGTGCAGATAGAGTTACTTCAAAAGCCAGTTTATGTCCTTTATGTGAGTAAAATGAAAAAATTTTATATACCATAATTGACTATAAATACAACCAAATTTCAGAAAGCATTACTACACTTATACATCCAAGTGATACACCTGCTAAAATTGGTGCTGTTCTTCTGGCTTGCCAACCTGAGGGGGAAAATCAGAACTGGATGCTAAATTTGCATATAATTTGAGTTCATATGAAAAAGTCCCCTCACCCTTCCTGCTTTTTTTTCTCACTTCTTTGATGCCATTCAAGAGCCTGAAGGAGGGATGCCTGTGTGGCTCAGTGGTTGACCGTCTACCTTTGGCTCAGGTCATGATCCCGGGGTCCTGGGATTGAGTCCTGCATCGGGCTCCCCATGGGGAGCCTGGTTCTCCCTCTGCCTATGTCTCTGCCTCTCTCTGTGTGTCTCTCATGAATAAATAAACAAAATCTTAAAAAAAAAAAGAAAAAGCCTGAAGGACATTGTAGTAGTCCCGTTAACAGCCTCCCAGATATCCAGGTCCTAATCTCCAGATCTCGTGAGAGTTCTTCACCTTGTATGGAAAAGTGGTCTTGGCAGATGCAATTAATTAAGGTGAGGGTCTTGAGGTGGGAGATTATCCAAATGGGCCTTAAATACAATCACAATGGATCTTTACAAGATGGAGCTGGAGGAGGATTTGACATACTCACAAAGGGAGTGATGTGGAGATGGAGCAGAGAGAGCTTTAAAGACGGCAGCCTTGAAGATGGAGAGGCGCTATCATTACCCAAGGACTAGCAGCAGCCACCAGAAGCCAGAAGAGGCAAAAGCGGATTCTCCCTGGAGCTTCTGGAGGCACCGCAGCCTTGCCAACACCTTGATTTGGCCCAGTGATACTGATTTTGGACTTCTGGCCCCCAGAACGGTGACAGGATACATTTCTCTTATTTTAAGCTGCCAAGTTTGTGGTGATTGGATACAGCAGCCTCGAGAAACAGACACTAATGTTTATTGAAGGCTACCATGGGCCAGTTCCTCTACATGAGACATCTCCTTTAATTCTTGGGAAGTCTAAAAAAAAAAAAAAAAAAAAAAAAAAAATTCTTGGGAAGTCTGTGTATCATTATTATTATATGGATGAGAAAATTGCAGCTCAGAAAGGTTAAGTAATGCTCACAGAGCTATCTGACTGAAGCTCGTACACTTTCCATGACGCCATATTTTCTCAGGGCCTTCCCTTCGCCTTGATTGGCAGTCCTTCTTGTGTTGGGCTAGGATAGCCCAGCCTGCTAGGAAATGTAACCAGCTTCAGCGCACACACATGGAAATTTCTTTCCCTTTATCTTCTTCCCAGGTTCCCTTTTAATCCAGCACACACACACTCACATCCCTACTTAGTTTAAAACACAACATGACACAACACACGTTGCCTTGCTGTGGAGCCTGATGGTGATTTGGGTCTGAGAGTCACCCTGTGGAATAGGCCCTTTGAGCTTAGGCCCTACTAGTGCGGGGGAGGCCCATCTCAGGCCCAGACTGAAAAAGTTCCTCCTGGCTGCTGTTACAAACACACCTATTTGATGGTGACATTGTGTGTTGCTAGTTAACGTTTTGGCAAAAGAGGCTTTCTGATAGGGAAGAGGGGCTGACATGGGGAGAGAGGGAATGAATTTTGTCTCTGTTTCCTCTTCCTTCCTTTGATGGCTGCCCCGGCCTTTGAAGTTGGGTAAATACACAGCCTGGTGGGAGGGGATACCAGCTGCCCAGACACCACTGGCAGAAGACGGAAGAGCTGTTGCCTTGCCTCCCCAGCCTGGGAGGTGTGCCCTATGGCAACACTTCTTCCCTGGGGGACTGCACATGGGGAGCTGTCAAATGACAAGTCCCAACCACTATACTGGTTGCGAGGCCCTGAAGCAGAATCAGTCCTGGATGAGGGTTTCTGATTCCGGCATTGTCTTCTCTGATCATATTCCCCTCTTTGGGTCATCTGTGACGTCAGAAAAAATATCACGAAGGGCTCTCTCTTTCCTTTTGTCTCTTTACCCGTCTTCTCTGTCCCACCTTCTTTCCAAATCCTTTTGCAATTTCAGGGGCCGACTTCTGCCTTCTTCTTTCCTTTCTACTAAGATGTGAACCTCTACATGGCCTATTCATGCCACAAACATTCATTAAGCACCTACGATGTACAACGTGATACGCTAGGGTTTGTGCTGACTTAGTTTGGTGCCAAAGAAGTGAGCCAGACAAGCTGCACAGAGTAGGCAACAAGCAAGTAACAAAGGGCTGTGAGTAGAATCCACTTAGCTTTCTGTACAGGAAAAAAAAACAACTCAACAACCCATACCTTTCAGAGGATAGCTTCCCGCTGAAGCAGATACATCTAGATGCCAAAGAGAGCATCCCCCACACTGCAATAGAACAAACAAAACAAAACCAAAAAACCCCCGGGAGACAGTTCAAGCCTACTGACCAACGATTGGAAACAACCAAATCTGGAGATCAAAGACTAGAGGCAAAACAAAATCAAATGCAAAGAGGATACTTTTGAAAGGGAGAAAGATGGAGATACACCTAGGTCAAATCCAGACTGGGTGAAGGGGTGGGGAGGAGGAACCGTGCTTAGCAATCCACAGGTTAAGAGAAAAAGAAATGATTAAAAAGCATTAAATAGCATGATTAAGAAGGCAATAATCAACCATGAACAAACTCGAGTAGAAACTTCTGGTTTCTATTACTGGATCTTATTAGGTACCACTCTTCTCTCCTTGGGGACTCAACTAAAATCTCATCTTTTCTGAGAATCGTCCTAGTTTAAGAAAGCAATATTATTATTGCTACTATGTCTATTAAAAATGATAATAATTCAAATTTATTGAACACTTACCAGATACACCCCAGAGTTTACGCTAAAGCGCTGTATGGAATCTGATGTTCTCTTGTCATAGGGAGATACTATTCTTATCCACATTTCCTTATCCACAGATAAGAAAACTGTGAGTTGGAAATATTAAGTTGTTTACTCAAGGTAACCATTAGTAAGTGGTAGAATCATTTAGAAAGCAGTTAGGAACTCAGACCTAAGTATGTCTAATCCTGGAGTCCATGTTATAATACCACATACATAGTAAATAATATGGATGTACACACACATGTGCACAAACACATGTACCCTCGTTAGCAGCCTCCTTATGGAGATGCTTCTCTGCAATAGCTCTTTGGTTGTCTTCAAATCTTTGATGTCCTTGGTGATACGCCTTTGGCCAATATCTTTCTGCTATTCTTTCTAGAAACATTGGTCCATTGTCCCAGGATATGGTGATGCTTATGCTTTCCATAATATAAAATATATTGGACAGCTGGGTAGTTCAGTTGGTTAAGCGTCTGTCTTTGGCTCAGGTCATGATCTCAGGGTCATGGGACTGAGCCCCAAATTAGGGGCCTCAGCTCAGTGGGGAGTCTGTTTTTCCCTCTGCCCTCCCCCCACTCATGCTCTCTCCTCTCTCTCTCTCAAATGAGTAAATAAAATCTTTTTTAAAAAACCTACCCACAAAAAAAAAAAAAAAAAAAAAACAACCTACCTTTCCTGGGCTGTTTCTCTTAACACACCTTGATCCACCACGAGGACTTTTCTTGAACACTCAGTATAATTCTCATTCTGTCTTTCCCCAAGATAAATTCACAATTTTTTCTTAATCATTAAGGGTCAAAACCAGAATACAAAATACAAAATACATGCAGGAATACAAGGAGTTCTATTGTCTTATGGGGAAATCCATAAGTAGGAAAAGTGGGGATCCCTGGGTGGCTCAGCAGTTTAGCGCCTGCCTTTGGGCCAGGGCGTGGTCCTGGAGTCCCGGATCCAGTCCTGTGTCGTGCTCCTGGCCTGGAGCCTACTTCTCCCTCTGCCTGTGTCTCTGACTCTCTCTCTCTCTATCATGAATGTATAAATAAAAAAAATCTTTAAAATCTTTAAAATATTTAAAGACAATATATTAAAGCAAAATATTTGCTCAATGAACAAATGTAGTGTAGTCATTGCCTGTGAGTGTACCCTCCCCAACGTTAGCTCAATAGTGACTCTCAGTTTTAAACAGGCATCAGAATCAACTGGAGGGTTTATTAAAACAGATTACTGAGCCCCACCCCAGAGGTTCTGATTCAGTAGCCCAGGATGGGGCTGTAGAATTACATTTCTAACATGTTCCCAGATCCTGCTTGATGCTGAACTGGGTGCCACATTTTGAAAACCACTGGGGTCAAGAAATGGAGTAATATACCTATTTTGGAACAAAATAACATCATAACTAGTTCGGATGGCATGGGACAGTGTTAAATGGATATATACATAAGTAATCTCCCAGTAGATATAACTACCCAAAGCATGTTCATTCAGATCATTTCTTTTTATCCTCAAGACTTCCCCTTGAGGCAGCATAACATAATGTGTCTAAGACAGTGGACTCTGAGGTGGGACAGGCCTTAGTCCAAAAACCCAATCTTCCAGTTATCAGCTGCGCTACTTTGGGTAACCCACAGTAGGCTTAGATTCATTTCTAAAATTGAAAAATATGAGTGTGTACTCTATGGTGTCACTGTGAAGATATAGTGAGATAATGCAGGAAAAGCATTTCACACAGTGTCTGACCTTTGACAAATAGTCCGAGAACACAGGTGTCATTGTCCTAGTCCTACAGCCCAGGCACTGGGAGAGTAAGGGACTTGCTCAAGGACCCCAACCTGTTGGGGGCAGAGCTGAGCCTCTTAATTTCCGGGTGCGGATTCTGGTTTAGGTGATTTCAGCACATTGCAGATTCTGCAGGCAGCTTTAGGGACAGTAGTACCTTGGTTAATGAAGCCTTGGGGAATGGAGTCCTTTTATTCCACATTTTAAAAGCAAACAAAAAACCCTTCATAAATCATTTGAAGAAAAGCTGCATGTATTCACAACTGCCCATGACAAAAATACCTCTGAGCCCAGATTCTATTTGTCCCTTCCCAGTTGAATATAAATAGGGCTCTTCCTAGGCAAGTCTGGTAGAAAGATGAAGATTCCTCTATTCCACCTCCATGGCAAAAGTCAGGTGTTCCCTCTCCTCCTTTTCCTTCTCAAAATTGGATAGGGCCCGCTTAGCAGTCATTTAGCCTTATTGGTAGATTGACTTTAGTGTGAATAAGTTGTAATACACAATCACATTTATACTTCAAGTCTTTCATATTTAATTATGGGAATCAAAACTTTCCTTCATTAACATAAATTTCAGGCGTGAGCTGGCAGACAGAGAGAAATGAGGGAAGTTAAGAGAGCCCTGGGTTATCTTCTGTCTCCCTGTGACACTAAAGAGAAGGATGTAATGGAAACTGTCAGACTCTCCCCTCTCAGTGGCTTGCTGGGAGTGGGACAGGAGGGGTAGAGTGGAAGCTCCCAGAATCGCCATCACCCCCGCCTCCCTGCCACAAGTTCCTCAAGTAAACGTGTAGGTAAAATCAGTGTGTTGAATGGCAAACAGAATTTCAGCACAAGTCTTCAATCCCCACTGGACCAGATAGTGCCATCTATTTTTTCTTTGGAGGATTTCTGGGATGGTCACTGTTCCAGACTCTCTCTCTGCCTCCAGCTCTCTTTTTCATACCCAGCTACATATTAGGCTCCTTCCTCCAGTCTGGTTTGTGAACTTGGACAAATTACTTAGCTTTCCTGAGTCTCAGGTACCCCAGGTTTTAAACAGAAATAATGACTCCCTCCCTGGGAACAGTCTGAGTGATCGAGGACTACAGATAAGACTCCTAGGACAGAGCCTGCAGCTGGTGGACACTTAATAAATGCCTATTCATTCATTTTGTTTGCCAGTCTGTCATTTGCTTGGTCATTAAGATACACCTATGCGCATGTACCAGGAGCCAGGCGCTAAGCTGGCCACTGGATAGACGGTGATGGGCAAGACAGGGTTCTCCTCATGAGACATCCTGTCTAGTCAGCTGGTCCTCCAACCTGGATATACATCACCACCTCTGGTGGAAGGAACCCCTTTGGGCTTCCCCTGGCCCCACCCCAGGTCTCCCCACTTGGAGTTTCTGGGAAGGAAAACGTTTTAAAATCTCTTCTGATGTTGCTGATGCACAGGCAATGTCAAGACCCACGCAGGGGGTTACATCTCTTCTCTTCTCTTCCCTCAGTCCTCCTACAACATTAGATCTGGTTCGTCCCCCTTCCTTCCCTTTGCCCCAGGGAAACAGCAGTGTAGGTTTTCTGTTGCTATTTTATATTTGAGTTAGTTTTTAATATTGTTTTGGTGGTAATCTTTGTTGTCTGGGATCCGGGCACACATCCTTCCACTCCCTATGTATTTCTATGCCTGTAATAAGGTTTATGACAGAAAAGTCTGTCAGTGAGATGTGTCTTCTTTGTTAATAATGGTTATGCCAGTGGACTTAGCTGTGTTGGCTGGGTGAGAGCTACTGTTTTTCTGGAGCTCCTGCTTCTTGGGAGCTTGCTGCTCGCGTTCAGGCCCTACCACAATGACTGGCTTCCTTAGGGTCATATTAATTAATGTAACAAATTGTGGTAGTTTGGAGTTCAAATTTCCCATCTCCATCAGGAGAGTTACTGGTTGGCAAAATGATATCTTCGGATGCCAGAGGCCTGAGGATGACAATGTTCATACCAAGTGCTGTAATTACTATGATGATTTATCACTCAAAAAACCCTCAATAGTACAACCAAGTCCTTCAAAGATCCATCCAATTTAGCTCAGAATCAATACCAAATGTTATCCAAAAGTCAAGTTCTGTTGTAAGACATTAGACCCATGACTGATCGATAGGGAGATAGATAGATAGACAGGCTATGGGTTGGTCAGTTATAATTCTAAGCTGCCGGTCTGGAAAAAAAAAAAAAAAAAAGAAAAAGAAAGGAAGAAAAAGGTTAAAATCCCTAGATTGGATGGAATGAGCTGAAGTGTTTTCAAATGGATTTGAGAAACGGAACTGTTCCCAGGCGGAAAGATAAAATGCGAAGCTGTAGTCAGTCTGGCTTTCTGGCTCGCCTAACCTTTTTACTGCCGGATAATGAGGAATCAGCTATAATTTAGACACAGTATTCTTTTCACAGATTATATTGAGGTTTGGAGGATGGGGGAGAGGAAGGGGAAGGGAGAGAGACTCACTTTATGGCCATGCATCATCATCCCTCTTGGGCAAAAGGGACAAGCATGCCCTCCCCCACGAGACACATCAAGGGAGCGTTGCCCTCTGTGTGTTGTTGTGACGAATTCCAAGTCAAGAGAGTGCTCGAATTGGATTTATTACCTCTGGAAGAAAAGAAATTGTAATCTTTATGAGCCCGACGACATGGAGCCTTATAATCAGGGAATGAGGGATCATTTCAAATTTAAAGCAAATTAGATTACTGGGGTCAAATCCTTTAGCAGAAACATCATACCTTCAGAGTGTTGCTCACATATATGACATCCTCTCCCCTTCTCCCAGGTTCTGCAGTAACATTAAAGTGTTTTTAAAAAACATATTTAGTTCTCTTATGCAGGGGAGGTACCTTAAAAAGCCAAATAACGAATGGAAGAGAGAAGGGGCATTATCTAAAATAATTCAGTGATGTATGTGCTAAACTGGGGCTTGCAATTGAAAGCTTCTTGGGGTCTCTCTACTTCTTTTCCACTTTCCATTCCTTAGGTCTCTCCAGAAATCGGCAAAGTAATAAAAAGACTCTAGCTCTAACCCAGCCCTGGACTGTGATTCATTGAAAACTAAAATAAAGAACTTGAACCCAATTCTGGTCAGGGAATTAATAGGGTTTGGGAGCACAAAGATGAAAATAAATAGATGACATTTTCCATTCTTCTGCAGGTTCGGTGCTAGAACAATGGGTGGCTGGAAGTTCAAAGCTTTTTCTCTTCTAGCTCCATCAAGTCTGTGAATACAAACAATGATCTCTGCCTTCTATCCAGTGGTCTCAACACACCTTGTGAACACATCTGAATAATTACCCCCATTGCAGAAGTGGGGAACAAGAAGACAATAATTAGGAATTGGGCCAACTAGTTCTCAGCAGTGATGGCTGGAATTAAAGTCCAGGCTGTCTACCCTCCCACCCCATCCCCGCCCAGACTATTTATTTTAAGCCAATTCATCCCAGAGGGACCTTCCTTGCCCCCTTCCACCAGCATCTTCCTTGATACACGAGGGGAACAAGAAGACCTACAGTCAGCTCTGGAATAGTAATTCCTCTGCTCCTAAGGAAGGTCTCTCTGGAGATCCCTTGTGCCAAGTGGAGGTTTAGATGATCCAAACATTTAAGTGCATATTGATTGCAGATACTGTATCCTGACCCGCATCACAAGCTCTGGACTGTATTTCTCTGGAATACTAGCTTTTTATGTATTAACCTTCCACCAGCTCCCCATGGAACAGAGCACAGGCCAAAATCAAAGGCCTGGACAGGGGTCAAAGTTTTACCTATTAAGCTGTGTGGGAGCTCGCCCTTGAGTACTGAGTTTTGCATTAACTTAATATTGCTACAGATTCTTTAGAGAATTTAAATAATTGGGTAACCATTCTGGTTCATTCACTCTTGTTTTGTCATTCCTCTTTTTAAAAACAAGACCAAGGGAGGAAAGACAACTAGCAGAAGTGCAGATCCCTTTCTTTAACCAAGTTGTGAGGTTAGGATTTGCTCACATCCAACTCTCGTTGTGGGAGGGGTAGGGTCTCCAAGGAAAGCAGACTTTACCGACATAGGGAAGAGAGGAGCTTTCAGGATGGAGGGAAGCAAGAGAGGGTGTTAAGGTGTCATAGAATCATAAATCTTTGAGCTATAAGAGATATTTTTAAAAATCATCTGGTTCAGCCACCTGCATTTAGACAAAGGAAAACTTTGGAATTTCCTATTATCTGAGCGAAACTGGGATCCAGGTTAGGTGACTGATTATCCAAGGTCACACAGCTAGAGAGTGTTAGAAGTGGCCTCATGCCCTGGCGTCCCCCACCCCCCAAGGATAGTGCTGGCATCAGAGAGTTCATCTCATCCACAGAATGGTTGTAAATGTCTTTTCCTTCTTTAGCAAACCAACCACTTTCAGGCCAGATGGCTAGAGTTATCAAATTAATATTATTTTTCCCAAAAAAGCTCTTTTTAAAATGGAAACTAGAGTGTTGCAATGAAAGCTCTGTCCAAGAAACATGAGATGCACATAGGATATAATGCTGTCAAGGACAGGCTGGCAGGAGGCCCTCAGGAAGCTTCATGGACTTCAAAATAGATTATTTTCGTGATTTCAATCAGCAGATGTGATTCCAGAAACAATAACATTTACAAGGTAATCTCCGTTCTAAGTACACAATTGCAATTTCCCCAAGAGCTGGTTGGTGGGAAAGGGTTTAGCCATCCCAGGGAAGGTGCACCTGCTTCTGAATACGCATAAAACACACTCTCGTGCTTACCTACACCCACACAAACACACACATAGGGACGCACATGTGAACACATAGGGCTCCCGAAATGGCCACAGAATAGCTCATCTCTGGGATCTTAATACGGGTAAGTTTCAGACTTGTTCTACCAATAGCAAAGAGCAACACAGAGCAGGGCAGCGGTGTTCCCGTATCAAAGAACAAAGTTGAAACTCCCATACAATTATGTTTGATCACAGTAGAAGGTGAAATCATTAGATATTAGCGAGGTGCAGTGGAATAAAAATGATGTGTTAGCGGGGGTTCATTACACTGTATTTTCAGAGCCAGGAAGATCAATGCGTTCATGCATCATGAATTAGGCTCCGGCTCTAGCTTCCCTGCTCTCCGGAAACCCAACATGATCTATCACCAGCCATACATCACTGTTTCAGGACTGCACATTACTGAGAAAGCTGCAGTTTCCGCCTGTCAGGCTGACCAGCTGCCTCTTTCTCTGCAGAAGGGGGAATATTTCTGGTTCAGGGTTTTACTTTTTAAAACAAAAAGGGGCATCAAAGGTCAGTGCCAGCTGGACGGTCACATGGTCCGAGCTTTGTGTTGTCCCGATGCTCTGATCGATGGTCCTGCTCGTGGCCTCTGACCGGGCTCAGGCCCACAGGGGCTCACCATTATTGCTTTACCAGTTCGATAAGGATCCAGCTGTGCGACACACCTAGGGTCTCCTGGGGCATGCCCCCTGGCTCCCCAGGGTTGGCCGGACCTCACTGGGGATGTTTAGATGTTTTAAAGGGAGACCTGTATGTCGAAGGCCCATCACCCTTGTATCCTCGCTACCCCCCCGCACCTCTTCCCTTAATAGAGACTCTTCTACCACCCAGCAGTTTGCCACTCACACTTTCCCTTCATTTATTCTCCATCCACCTCACTTCCCCCCTGCCTGACCCCACACCTGCTAACGCGGCCCCTCTTCCCTGCTGGTGTTCAGATACCCGCAGACAGTTCTGATCGCTGCTTTTAATCGGCGTTTAGCTGGTCTGTCTGTATTTAGTTCTTTTAATCTCTCCTCATCATTCAATCCCTCCAGCCTCTTCATCATTTTTTTTTTTTTTTTTTTGGTGTGTTGCTCTTTCCTGAGTTTTATCCAATTTGTCTACATCATCCTTCTGGCTGTGACATGCCCACCGGCCCTGAACTCCATCACTGCAGGACGCGTGGCTGGTAGGGCCTTCCATCCACCCTCTTCTTCTCCTCCAGCATATACTCAGGTCTGTTCCTCACCAACAGAAGAAGCAGAAATTTGGGAGGAAATTTTTGGCTGAGCAAGACCTGCCCTTTCCCTGTCAAGCTCGCAAAGGCTAAGGAAGAAATGATGTAGCCATAGAAGACACTGGATGACATCAACTCCATAGAAGAACTTCCCAACGGTCAGTCCTTGGGGAGCAGAAGAAACTGTGGCCTCGTCTGCCTGCACTCTGGGAGAAGGAGGCTGTCTCAAGAGGCCCTCCACTGTCCTATTTGTAAGCCAATAGGGCTTGCAGTGAGTTTCAAGGTTGACAGCTTGATGGCTGTAATCACCTTTGGGATGAGAGCCTCTCCACCATAACATAGGACCTATGATGAAACTAAGCACATGGGAAGGGATCTCTGGCTTCCTCTGTGTACATGAGTAAGAGCTGGTTTGAGGTTTTTGAGGACCTAGGTTTGGGGGATTACAAGTTTATAAGGAGCCTTGAACTCAGCAGCAGGAGTTAGGGACCATAGGTGTGGCTTATATGAAGACATTTACTGACGAAGGCATGGAACAAGATCCCAGCTCTAGGGGACTTATACCCTGGAACCACTGGAAGGCCATTTCTAGGGAAGAGAGTTGGATTGGGCTGGTTAGAGGAGGGCAGATTTTTTTTTCCAGTTGAATGGGTAAAAGGAAGAGCCCCTATGTTGGTGAGAGGCTTCCTATTCATTAGAAATTTAAAGGATATTTTTGTATTTCATTCAGACTTCTTGTCAAGTGTCATTTCCTAGAGAGAATTTCTTTGAAATCACCATCTAAAGTACTACCCTACTTAGCTTTCTGCCCACTTCCCCAAACATATCCCATGTTCCATTTGTTCAGCACTACATTGTCCGATTCCCCCACTAAAGTGTAAGAAATCCCCGAGAACAGGGATTTCTGCAAAGCAGCAATGGCAGTGAGGGACACTGGCCCCATGTTTGACTATGGACCAATTAACAGCTGCCTTGATTTTCTGTTTTCTGAAGTATACAGATCCCACTACAGACTCACAGGATCTGTGGTACACCATGGTCTGGTGGGGTTTCAGTCAGCCAGATTCTCTGGGGATCTCCAATCAGAGCCCTGCTGAGTTCAGGGGAGAGAGGATTGGTTGAGAAAACCAGCCCCATCTTGTTTCCTTCTTAACAGCTTGAAGTGAGAGAAAAAGAAAATGTCAATTGTAGAAAGAAGGAAGTGGAAGGCTCAATCCCCCAGCCTCCCACAGGCTGTCATCAAACCTGTTTATCCTGTTCTGCTTCTAAAAGCCCTGTACCAAGGGGATCTCTGTCACTGACTCTTCCCCCATGAAAACAGAGCTCTTGTGTCTTTCAACTACCACCCTGGTTTTATGAATGGTTTAAAGCTTCCATAAGAGATGGGGAAAGAGTTTCTGACTCTCTCTAAAGGAGTACTTCCCTACTTTGGGCCTAACTCCAAAGACTGGTGAGATCCTCACTGATCTCTACTCCCCAGAGGCCAGAAATCTACTCATGTGCTCTGAGAACCTAAAACCGGGGTTCCTGCCACTTGTGCACATATCCTAAAAAGCCACTTCACGTATTTTATAGTTGCTCCATGTCTATATATTTTGAATATGCATAACTCTGCAATTATACTTCTTTGTCTTCTTTCTTAGTCCTCACCAACCATTGGAAACTCCATGAGAACAGGACACGTTACTGATGAATTCACTGCTTCTTAGACCCTATGGCTGGCACATAATAGGTGCTCAATAAGTACTTGTTGGCGGAAGGGATAAAACTATTCCCATGGCATCTGGTCTCCTTAGATCTGCAGCTCTTACCCTCGATATGCATTCAGATTGTTTGAGTCATTCTTTCAATATTCTCATATCTGCATCCAATCCCTGATCATTTAAGTCAGAATCTGTGGAGATAAGCTCTAGGAATCAGTATGTATAGGTTCCTGTGATTGTGGGGGATGGTAAGTCCCAAATCAATAGCGTGAGACAGGACGATAAAAACCCTGGAGAGCCAATGGCACAGATGAAGTCTGAGGCCGTCTGCTGGAGAATTCCTCAGAACATGTGTTTTTTGTTTTTCTTTTTCTTTCTTTCTTTTTTTTTTTGTAAAAAAAAAAAGCTCCCAGTGACTCCAAGTGTGAGCAAGGATCGAGCTACCACCCCAGATGCATCTGTGTTTGTTTGTAGGCGATGTTCTGGCTTAGGTGGGATATAATTGGTGGACATAATTGTCCTAACCTGAGACTCTGTGGCCATGCGCTCAGTAGTCTGAGTGCGGAGAAAGAGAGGAGATGGTACCAGGATCTACTCCTTTAGGACATGTGATGGGGAAGCCGACCCATTCGCAAGAATTACTGCATTAGGGTCTTTTTAGTTGCAGTGCAGACATAAAGTCAACAAGGCATCCGTGGAAAAGTCACAAGGCTGACCAACAGGAGGGAAAAGAATATGGTAAAAGTGAATTGGGGTGGGGGTGTTTAGAAGCTCAGACAGATTGGCAGTGGGCGTCAGCAAGGTCTCTCTCGGGAGTATCAGGGTCCCAGACTGTGGGAGGGAGTTTAAGTCAGAATCACTGACCTTGGGTGGTCAGAGAGAGACTTAGTGCCAAGCAGAGCCTTCTAGAACAACTGCAGATTGGTGAAGCTGGTGGAACAGCAACTCAGAGACGAAAACAGAGGCCTCCCTAACAGAATAAGGTGCTGCCAGGAGCCGAACTTCAGAAAGAAAGCTGGAGCCATACAGCTCTGCAGTTGGCACGAGGAAAGGGAACCTGAGTGGAACACAAAGGGACACTCGGCGCCAAGGCCATCAGGTCGCTGGAGGGAGAAGATGGAAGCTACGTAAATAATTCCTACCATGTGGATTCTTCCTGTTAATGCCCAGCAGAGTACCTGGCAAATAAGAGGCTCTCAGGGAATGAGGAAGGAAGAAGCTAGAACTGGCTTCAATCTGCCGGCAGGTTAGGGTCCTTAGTGGAACTAGTTGTTGTTTGTTTCCTTTAAACAGCTTTGTTGACATACAGCTCATCATACCATATAGTTCATCCATTTAAAGTGCACAATCCGATGAGTTTTGGAATATTACATTGTTAATTTTTAAAATGCGTGGTAAAATATAGATAACATAAAATGTGTCATTTTAACCATTTATGTGTACAATTCAGTGGCATTAATTACATTCATGATGTACAATCCATCACCACTGTCCATTTCCAAAATGTTTTTGTCACCCCAAACAGAAACTCTGCAACCATTAAGTAATCACCACCAGCCCCTGATAACCTCTAATCTACTTTCTGTCTCTATGAATTTGCTTATTCTACATATTTTATATAAATGGAATCATAATATTTGGCTTATCTCGTTTAGGAGACCTAGTTTTTAGGAGCAGAAAGGGTGGAGGTATGGCAGGGGAGAGGGGGTGAAATTTGAAAGTGCATTTTTTTCATACTGGTGCCGGTAATGATCTCACTGCTCTTTCTGCTCCTAAGATCTTGTTTTGTTTGCTTTGCTAAACCCTGAGAGCTATCGTCAGCCCCTTCCAACCTCGCCTCCCCACCACCCCAATCACCCTGGACACAACTGGATTTTCTCTTCAGAGCTGTTTTTCTAGCTAGTAATACAGCAAATATTAAGAAGCTGTCGCTGCTTCCCAATTAAATACACATTTCCATAATAATTAGTGGAAGGGATGCTTTGAAGTCCTGAGATAGAGTGTTGAAGTCAATTCTCCTTCTGAGGAAGGGCCTGTGTTTCCTCTGCATTATCAACCCAAAGGGAGGGCTACTCTCCACTCAGCTCATTTTCAGATGGCTCCTTCTGGAAAGTTCTGTGGCAAAGACCCCTTCCCTCAACTCTGGGCCTCTGGGCCTTCCTTCTCCCTGCTGTTTTCTCCAGCCCCCTCAGCTCTTTCTCTTTGGATAGCAGCCAAATTCCCCTAGTGCCACTGGGGGCCCAGCTGAGCTGCTGGTATTCAGGAGGGGCCCTTTGATGCAGACGTGTTCTTCTGGCAACTGCTGGGACCTCTTTTTTTTTTTTTTTTTTTTTTTTTAACTGCTGGGACCTTATCAGAGAGGAGGGAACATCACGAACAGGTGTCATTTGAACAGAAGGTCAGGGTCCTTCATGGCAGAAGAGTGCTCCCATTTAATCTGGGTAGGTAGACAGAGACAGATGCCACGCGATAACAGACTGGTGGCCTGGGCTCATTTTTTCTAGATGCTCTAGACCAGGAGAACCAAGGACTTGTGCTAGAGAAGAGGATGGGAAGGAGAGAGGAGTCTGAGAGACAGAGCTGGTTGGGGAAAGAAAGAACTAGGGGGTGGGGAGGGAATGAGAATGGAGAGATGGCTTTGCCTGGGTGATGCCCACTAATCTTATCATCCAAACCACATTTGTTGCTCAAGTACAAAACTGGAGTTCCATGAAACTTGATGGCAAGTGTTAGTTGGGGTCTCGTGGTTCAGGTACCTGTCCTGAACAATATCTGGTGGCTTTCACTGTAGACACACCTCAGACGGTAGATCAGACTTGGTGTGCTTCTAACTCCAGCTTTTTTCTCACTAGGGAATTTAAAAACTCTTTAGCCAAGCAAGTTCTGTTCCTGTTTGAATTCTGTTTTCATCTTCTTGGGTCTGTATCTGTCTGTATCTCCTGTTACTATAGACAGTTCACCTGTCTGTGGCAGTTTTGAATGGTTTCTTTCTTTTAGACTAATTATAAAAAAAAAAAAATCTCACTTTCTCTGGCAGCGATTTCTCAAAGTTTTCTAAGTCCAGGATCTCCATTAACTGTATTTCTGTAGCCCTCGCTACTGCTGTTTATAATAGCTATTAGTTAGGTCCATGCAATACTGAACTATTTTGTATTCATTCACTGAATTTTCTATGAAATTACCTATGACCCGAAGCACGTTATCTTTTTATAGACCATAGCTTTACTCCATCTCTCTGCTTCTTTTGCTCTCTGAGTTAATGTGGGGTACTGGGAGGAGTTTTACACTCCCTGACTTTTTTGGGAGGGGAGGTTGGGGTAGAGGGACAATAACTCCTCATTTTAGTAATAACCAGATAATTTTCCCCACCATATAGAACTCGTTCACTATACAATATGTGTTGTGTTACTTCATGTCTAGCTGCTTTTTACTGAACAATTTTATATCCACAGCCATGCGAGCATGTCAACATTTATGTGCAGTGAGAACAGAGCATTACATGACTGAGTCAGTTGCTATTTCAATTAGACATTTTATTTTATATTTTCAAAAGATTTTATTTGTTTATTTGAGAGAGAGAGAGCACAAGTGGGGAGTGGGGCAGAGGGAGAGGGAGAAGCAGACTCCCTGCTGAGCATGGAGCCAGAGCCAGAGCCAGACCTGGAGTCGGACCTGGACCTGGAGCTGGACCCAGGCACCACTCGACCCCAGGACCCTGAGATCAGGACCTGAACCAGACACAGAGGCTTAACCGACTGAGCCACCCAGGCACCCCGGTTAGAGATTTTATTTTTAATTCCATAAACCAGGCATCAGAACAAGCAATCCAAAATGTTCCAGAAGAGGTATTATGACTCTCTTAAGTGGGAGGTCTGCACTCTACCAGTAGAAGAACTTTGTTCACAGAGAGAAATGGATATTTTCTGCATTGTGGTCCTTGTTGTCATCCTAAATGAGACTCGGTCGGGGTACTAAGACTAAGCCTCTTCCTGGGGTACTATGCAATGAGTATGGTGATGGTGGCGCTAAGTAAGCTATGTATTAGTTTGGATAAATAAGACTTGCTGCTATAATAGGTAAACCCTCAAATCTCAGAGGGCCAACAAACAGAAGTTTATTATTCATTCACATTATACTTCAATTGAAGCCATTCCTAGCCGAGTGGTTTTCTACATGGCCATCTGGGGACTAAGCTTCCTTCCATCTTGTGGTCTGCCCCTCTTTAGATCTTCAAACTCCTCTCCACTCAACCAGAAGAAGGCAAAGGAGATCAGGGATGATGGGGGAAAAGATCTCTGGGCCAGAACTACAAGTGTAGGGCATCTCTTCTGCCTGCATTTCCGTGTTTAGAAGTCAGTCCTATGATGACACCTCACCCAAAGGAAGACTGAGAAATGTGCCTAGGAGGAAAAGGAAATGAGATTTGGTGAGTAGATATAGCAGGCTCCTTGACAGGCTGAGACAGCCCTTTGGCTTTTACTGCTTCCTTCAGGTTGGCCTTAAGCATGCCCCCTGCATCCAGTCCTTCCAAGGTAAGGACAGGACAGCAGTGAACATGTCCTCTCTGCCATTTACATCTTTCCATGCTCCTCATGAGTATCTGCTCTGTGCCAGTTGCTGTGCCAGGAGATGTAGAGGTGGGAAACAGTGTCCCTGAGCAGGAAGCTTTAGAAACAACTTGGTGGGGCAGCCGGGGTGGCTCAGCGGTTTAGCGCCACCTTCAGCCCAGGGCGTGATCCTGGAGTCCTGGGATCGAGTCCCACGTCCCGCTCCCTGCATGGAGCCTGCTTCTCCCTCTGCCTGTGTCTCTGCCTCTTTCTCTCTCTGTGTCTCTCATGAATAAATAATACAATCTTTTTTTTTTTAATAAATAAAATCTTAAAAAAAAAAAGAAAGAACCTGGTGAAAATGGAAAACACCTCTTCCTAAAACATTATCAGGGAGGTTTTTTAAGAAGAACCAGTAGTGAAAGAGAGCACACACTCCCTTTCTTAAAATGACACTTCCCACCTTCTCACTCCACCACTGACAAGATAAGAAGTCTAATTTTCTGAAGGTGACTTGCGGGGTCCTCCCTAATCTGGCCTCTGCTCGCTCACCTTCCTCCCTGCTCCCCTGAGCACTCCAGCCAGCCTGAATCCCCGTCACTCCCCGTATGCACCTGCTTCCTCTTCATTCAGGGCAGCCAGCACAGGCTTCTGTTCCTTCCCCCTGGGACTTCGTCTCCCCTTCTCTGGCCGGCTGGATCCTTTTCTTATTTAGGTCTCAACCTGGAGGTCATTTCTTCTGGGAAGCCTGCCGCTACCTTCCTCCACTCCACAAGTCTAAGAGTAGTAGCTCCTTCTAGGAACCTTTCTTTTCCCTGTGATCACTCTTAGTGTTTGCTATGGTGTGTGTCTCAGAGCCCCAGGCCGCCCAGTTCCTTAGCCTGTGGAGCACCTGGGGCAGTGCCTGGCCCACAGTAGGTGTCGAGGGGTGGGGAGGGGGGAGCACAGCCAGGGCCGTGCCCTCCCAGTGTCACCTCCATTGCCTGCTGTCGCTCCAGCTTCACCTGTAATCGACACCCACAGGGAAATCAGTGAATTTCCTAACTAATTACTAACCCAGCTTTTCTGTTTTATCGTTATAGTTGCTTTTGTTTTTATTTTTGCTTTCCTTGAGACATTTCATTTAAAGTGATCACTGCCCCGTTCAGCCCAGAGTGGCCTGGCATGATGACCTGTTCATGGGTCCCTCGCTGAGAACTCTGTGTGCAGGCACAAGCTGCACGTCAACTGGCCACGGGGACGCAGGAAAAGGCGGTCCTTCCCAGTTGGTCAGGGCTTTTCTCCCCAGCTGCTTCAGATCCCCACAAGCATGTCTGGACAGCCCAAACAGAAACCTGACAGGAAGGAGGCAGTCTGCAGACACAGGGACATGGAGCCTGATACTGATTTGGGCTTCTGTGTCCTCGCTTAATAGGAGTAGTGAGGGGGCCCTTCGCAGAGACCAGCACTCGGGATCCATCCAGCTGATTGGGGTCCAGGCTCTCTGGGAAACATGGAACAAGGCTTTCTTTCATGAATCCCAAGAAGCAGTGTGCACTGACTGCAGAACCATGAGTCACTTCACTGATTCCTTCACGCATTCATTCATTCAATAAGTGCTGGTTGAGCCTAATGGTTATAGACATTGAAGTTACAGAGAAGAACAAGACAGGAAAAACCCTTGCTGTCTTCTAACAAGGAAGAAAGAAGCTAAGCAAATATACAGGAAAGAAAAATAAGAAACCATATCTAACACAGTTTCAGATGGTGAGAAGGCTTTCGGTCTTCACCGACAGGTCATAACCCGGCTGCAGAGGAAGGACACGCACCAGTCTTCTGAGTCCGAACCACACCTCTCCTCTCCATGGATAAGACCCTTTGCCATCTAAGGGCATCTAGGTGCTCTGACAGCTCCACATTCCCATCCTTCTCCCTCTCCGACCCCTGGCAAGAAGCAGCTGCTCTCCCAGGCCCGTGTCAGCCCATTTCTCATCTTTCCTGAACCTGTGAGCAGGAAGGGAGGCTCTCAGAAATGGCTGGAGCAGAACCGGGCATCACTGGTGTCCTGTCTGTCAGGCCATACCTGCGCCCAGACTTCCCGGCCCTCTCCTCCTAAGCCAAGTGCACTCGGCTGCCAGATCTGCAGGCTCAACTCTGCCCCGGGCCCAAGATCAATTCCGACTTCAGGCTGGAAGAATCCGAGCTGCTGTCCTCCAAATGTTGATTTGCTCCTGTCACCCTGGCTACTTGCTGCATGTCCCTAATCTCGTGACTCATTCTTTTTTTTTTTTTTTTTTAATTGTTTTTATTGGAGTTCAATTTGCCAACATATAGCATAACACCTAGTGCTCATCCACCAAGTGCCCCCCTCATTGCCCATTACCCAGTCACCCCAACCCCCCGCCCACTTTCCCTTCCACTACCCCTTGTTCTTCTCCCAGAGTTAGGTGTCTCTCATGTTTTGTCATGATTCATTCTGACAAGTGGATAGTCTGACATATACCTCTGTCCCTAAGTTCCTGGCCTTGGTTATCTCCCCCTGGCACTCAGCCCTTGGAGGCTGAGGACAGTCCATGCTTAAGTGTCCTGCTTTGGCTTCCAGAACCCCTGGGACCTGTGCCTTGCCCTTTGACCTTGCTACCTGCAAACAGACATCCCCAGAGGTGGCTTCCTGACTCCTGAAACTTCTCAGTGCTGCCTGGGTTTGACTTTCTCACGTGCATGTCTGTGCCCATCTATCCAGCAAGTGACACACAATATTTCCTGCGGAAGCCCCAAAGCTAACTTTTTGACCTACTTTTGTGTGGCCTCTTACTATATCTGTCAAATTCTGTGTTCCTCCTGCTGGATCGGCTGTTGGGTTCTCTTCTTGGTCTTGCTCCACCAGGGTAGATGAGTCTGATCCTAGATCTTGGAACCCCTGCTGTCTTGCCTTCCCTAATGCAGTTAATCAGTCCATACCCAGCTGTGTTCTAAGATATGACTCTGCCTTCCCCTTGGGACACGCCATCCTTCTTCCATCTTTTAAGCTCCTCCAGAGGTCTCGGTTGGGTAATCAAGAGGTAATCAGGGCATCAGATAGCCAGGGTACAGAGAAAGGGGTTGATGGAGTCCCTTTAACTATAGTTGAAAAAAAAAATCCAACAGAAGGCCAGGGCAGCTGTAAGTGAGACATGGCAGCCTTGCTAAGTAGGGGATCTCAAATCCCTGTGGTCTGAGGACAGATGTCCCATAAACCAGCATGCAGCCTAATTTATATTGGATGGATAGTTTTGCCATGGGAAGGTTATCTTGCTTATGCTGGAAGCAAGGGTGTCCAGTGGGACTCTCCTCTCTAAAGCCTGCTCTAGGCCCAGGAAGGGAGCACCAAACCCTCCTTCCAGGGGATACTGTTGAAATCCAGCATTTGCAAGCCTTGTCTTTACAGCCCTGACCCTCATAGCTCTTCCTCTTTCTCTGTGTGATCTACGCCTGATCCCAATGTTTGCCTTCCTGGCTTCCTGCTTGCTCTACCCACACCTCCAGCTTTGGTGCCTCATCTTGCCTGCTTCTCCTGCTTCTAGCTAGCTGCTGCTTCCCCCGCCCCCCGCCCCGTCTTACAACATTCATTCATTCTAGATCCTTATTCCCAATGACCTTACCGTCTAGAAAGAAGACAATTGCACAAATGGTTATTGGATATAATTGTGGTAAATGTTTCCTAGGAAACCTTGAAGATTTTATGGGGAGATGACCAACCTCATTGGTGGGTTGAGAATGCTTTCTGTAGGAAGGGACTTCAGAAACAAGGGGAAGAGGCTCTGGGGTGGGGGGGTGGCTGGTGTGGGGAGACAAGGAAGGCGTCAAGAGTGCTTCAGGCTCAGTGGAAGAGCATGGACAGAGGTCATCTCTCCTCTTGGCTCAGCATTGCCCATCCTGTCTACCCAGGGACCAGCTGCCTGGCTTCCTTGGCCTGAGAAACTTCTCTCTTGCACATTCTAGAATTTCTAGGATCCAGCCCTGTCTTGACTTCGGCTCTGGAGGTTGGAGTGAGTTGTAGGGAGTGCATCTAGAGGATTCCACATCTTCATTCTCCATACTAGGCCTAACCTGATGGGAGTGAGGGTTTGCAGCCTCAGGAAGTCTGTCCAAGGCCCTGGCTTTCTTCAACCCCCTCAACCCTGACTCTGCGAGTCAACCTTCTCTCTGCCACACACTCCTGAGGTGAGGCCCTGTGTCTAGTGCTATACCTGGCTCACAGGAAGACACCAGGAAGTAGATTGAGTAGATTTGATCTGGGTCAGTATAAGCAGTGGCAGGAAGAGAAAGGGAAGAGAGGATCCAAAGGAAGACAACTGTGAGGGGATCAGTGATGTAATTGAAACCTGAACATTTTCAGGCACCTGGGTGGCTCAGCGGTTGAGCACCTACCTTTGGCTCAGGGTGTGATCCCAGGGTCCTGGGATTGAGCCTCACATCAGGCTCCCTGTGAGGAGCCTCCTTCTCCCTCTGCCTGTGTCTCTGTCTCTTTTTCTGTTTCTCATGAATAAACAAATAAAATCTTAAAAAAAAAAAAAAGAAAAGAAACCTGAACATTATCTGTGAATAGACCGTGTGTATGATATATTCAAACCACAGTCATTCATAGTCTAATCCTTTGCAGGTGCTCCAGTGGTCTTTCCTGACATCTCATGCACCTGGATGGAGAGAGCATCCTGGAGAAGCCGAGCAGAGCTCCTTGAGGTAAGACAGAAATAAAGGCAAGGGATTTGATGTTTTTGAGTGGAAAGGCAGTAGCAGGGCACCTGTGTCAGTCAGTTGAACATCTGCCTTTGGCTCGGGTCATGATCCCGGGGTCCTGGGATCAAGTCCTGCATCAAGCTCCCCCATGGAGTCTGCCTCTCCCTCTGCCTCTGCCTCCCTCACCTTTTCTGTATCTCATGAACAAATAAATAAATAAATCTTTAAAAAAAAAAAAAAGAAGGCAAAAGCAGTAATTTCATACAATGTGGGCCCTCTACTCACATCCTTTAATATTTCCAGTCAGATTACATGTGCTGCTGTACTCACTGATTGGAAATCTCCAGTTGGTAGAAATGCCCAATATCAGGGCAAAGTTGTAATTTCTCTTGTTGCTCTGAACGTTGCCTTCTGAAAGTGCTTGGAATAAATCTGATTCCCTTTCCCTGTGATTTCCACTCAAGGGTTCAAATTTCCCACTATTTTGCAGAGCCTGACCTTGGCAGCTCAGCTCTGCTCAGGCACTGAGATCTCAGCATGGAACTTGGAGGGCCCCTGGACTACAGGCTGTGGCTTCTATGCTACCCCCAAAGCCCCATCACTAGGTGCTCATGACACCAAGTCAGCCCTATGGTCCAGCTCCTGTGAGTGGGGCCGTATTTCTTCTCTAATACCTAGATTTCTGCTTCAGCTTCCTGCTTGGGACCCAGTACCTTGGAGGGGAGCCTTGTGTTCCCTCACAAAGCCTTCCTAGGACTGGAGCCAAACCCTAGTCCCTATGGATGAGTCTCCAGTATTTGATGCCAAGTGCTTCTCCTTGGCCCTGTTCCTGCTGCCAGACTCCTCTGGTCCTTTCTGGGCCTGCCTTTGACATTAACTTACTGTGTGACCTCTGACTCCCTGTCTCCAAGCCTGTGAGTTGAATGAATTTGAGTATATTTGTGGTTATACAAATTGGCCACATCTAGAAACACCTGGGGGAAATGTACTCTGTACCAGCACCCAGGACAAAGCCCGATCAAGCAAGCCAGGCTCCTAGGATGTAAAATATAAGAAGGCATCATGCTTAGGGGCCCCCCACCACTTGCATGACCCTGAGAGTGATCTCTCCTTACACTTTGTGCCCCAAGAGTCTGTCTTATCTCATCCTAGTCCCTGCCCTGCCAGTACCAAACCAACCCCTAGAAATTCTGATCACTTGGTCCAGGAAGAGGCCCAGAGATTGGCATCAAAAACAACAATGATGCAAGGGTTTAATATGTGCAACCAGAGTTGAGAATCACTGGACCAAATAATCTCTTTGGCATCTATCACCCATAAATGTCCTCCAGGATCCTGAGACTTAACAGTACTTCCCTCTCCATGCTTGATTCTGGGACTTTGCTACTTACTGGTGATGCCCTACTGTCTCCTGCCAGGTCTCACTTGTATATCCCAGCCAGGCTCAGCCTAGCTCACCTTCCTCATAAAAGGTGACTGTGTACCTTTTACAAGACATGACTGGGACAGTCTGTGATACTATAATATTTGGTATGCTCTTACTCATTCATTCAACGGGAATACACTGGGTACCTGTTGCATGCCCTACTGTGTGTTATTTGCTGAAGAGGACAAAGATATAAAGACATAGCTCATGCCAAGAGTCATTTCCTGGTAAAATAGGAAGATCTTTATTGCAACACCTCCTACCACTTTTACTATGCTGACATAGCTGCATCTCCAGAAGGGGAGCTCAGTGTAAAGTGATTCCCAACATGGAATAGCTTCCAGAAGACACTTTGGGAAAAGCTGTCACACAGATCATAGAATGCTAGTTTGGGAATCGACATTCAATTGAGACCTAAGAATTCTATTCAAGTGACCTGAGGTTGCAGTAGCTTTTTTTTTTAATTTATTTTTTAAAATATTTTATTTATTTATGAGAGAGAGAGAGAGAGAGCACGCAGGCTCCCTGCAGGAGTCCAGTGTGGGACTTGATCCCGGGACTCCAGGATCACGCCCTGAGCCGAAAGCAGATGCTCAACTACTGAGCCACCCAGGCATCCTGCATTAGCTTTTTGAGTGGCCTCGTCACTGGTAACTCCTCACAAGTTGGAGGCTGGCAAAATTACTTGGTTTTTTTCTCACACCACCATCCTGAGGCAGGTTTTTCCCCTTTAGAATCTGGGCTATTGATGTTTTTAGAACTTGAGTATGGAACTATCAAATTTAGCTTTGTGGGTCTTGGCTCGTAGTTAAAGGCTGTTGAGATTTTTTTAAATCTGAAGGCTGTCCTCCAATGTATCCGTTAGTTTTTCCAGCTATCTGCTGCCTACAACTTGAGTAAGTAGGCCTTCCTCCAAGGAAGGCCTTCCTCTAAGCTTCTGAAGAATATGCTGGATGAGACAGATCCCTCCACCACACCACTGGAGACTTTCCTTGGAATCGGCTCTGATCTTTTAATCAACACTATTTGGGTTTAAGTCATTCAACAAATCCACCCAGTTCAGCCATCACTGAGTCCAGGACTCTCCAACTGAGTCAAGGGATAACATGAGAGGTTTTGGGAAACACTTCATGGAAATCCAAATTCCCCTGGCTGACCAGTCTGGTAATGCTTCCAAAATGAATAAGGCTAAATTATCACAGTCAAGTCTTTCTAATTTTTGTGTTTGTAAAAGTAATTTATGATTGCTACAGAAAATCTAGAAAATGGAAGAAAAAACCAACAGCCTTAGTATTGAAAATAAAACTAAAGGCCCCCAACATCTAACCACCCAGAGATAGTCTCAGTTAACTTCTGCTATGACTTCTTCCGGCCTTTTATTATGCACATATATTAATTTATTAAAAAAATGTTTCTTGAGTGCCTCCACGTACCAAATATTGTTCTAGGTGTAACAGTAAACAAAAGAGCAAACCCCCTCCCTCCCTACAAAAATCTTTATCTCCTTGTTACATTCTAGTAGAAGTTAATGAATGAATGAATGAATGAATGAATAAATAATATTTATTTAAAGATTTTACTTATTTATTCATGAGGGACACAGAAAGTGGCAGAGGGAGAAGCAGCTCCCTGTGGAATCCCAATGCAGGACTCGATCCCAGGACCCTGGGATCATGACCTGAGCCAAAGGCAGATGCTCAAAAAAAACAAAAAAACAAAAACAAAACAAAAAAAAACCCACAAAGGCAGATGCTCAACCACTAAGTCACCCAGGTGCCCAGAATGAATAATATTTTTAAACACAATCTTTATTACAAAATACTTGAATAAAAAACCTTGCTTTTTTCTCCCAAGTTGACATTCTATCAGAACAGCTCTATGTGGAATGACTTTGTGTCAACAGACCCAGGCCAGCTCTTGATTCCCATTTTCCTTACTAAATATTCTCAACATCCTCTTTAATAGAGCAGTCTGGAATTGTGTGTGTGTGTGTTGTGGGGGGTGGGGGTGGGGTTGATATAAAGCTCCACAGCTATGGTTTCCAGAATGCAGCTTTTACCTCTTTCTGAAAATGGAGATGAACATGCTTATCTCCAGTCACTAGACATTTCTTCTTTCTCCCTGTTTCTCCAATATTGCAGATTAGACGGTCCCTGTCCTGCCTGTCTTGGAGGCAATGGGTTTAGGCTTGAACTGGTCTGCAGGCACTCCTTTACCACCCATCACAGGCTTCGTTCTGTTAACTACTTGACTTCACGCAGCTCTCCCTGGAGACAAGTTAGGTTCCTTGCTAGAGAAGATGGAAATAAAAGGAGCTGAGAAGTTCTGCTGGCTGGCTCTCTCTCTGCTGTCTCTCAGGCTGTGGTCTCTCACCCTTCCCTTCTTCTTGCCCTGAGCTTGATGGAGAAGATTTGGAGGATTTGGTGGAAAGCTCCTTTAATTTTCGTTGATCTCAATAACTCCCCTTAAAGAAGAATTCCAGATGGTATCCTCCAGGAATGAGTTACTATGTTGCCCTTTCGTATTTGCCAACTCCTTCATTTTACAAATAAGGAAACTGAGGTTTATCTTCAGCAAACGGCATTGCATTAGTCTGATCCCAGACTGGAATTACAGCATTCATTTGAGTCAACCTTGTAGTATCTGAGAAGAAAAAAAGAAAGAAAGAAAGAAAGAAATCTTGCAAGAAACAAATCACTAGGGGAGGGAAAGGACCTCAGGAGAAATTTAATTGAGAACCCTTCTCGTGGGGAGATGACAATGGATTTCACTGAATGAGCCCCAGATTGTAGCAAGTTCTCCCTGGTTGCAGACATCCCAGTGGGACCATTCTGGTCTGTTCTGCTTGGGGGAATGGCAAAGCCCAGCCCCTCTGCCTTCAGCTTTGGGCCCTTGCATAGGAAGCCAACAGCTGGCTCTTCTCCATATGTGGCCTCCTTGGCCTAACTCCGTATTAACTGAAGCCCTTCCTCGGGGGAGCCGCTGACATCTCTTTGATTGGCTATTGACAGTCACACTGGGGCTTCTAAGCAGCTTCTTGTTAACCTTGAAAGATGACTATTTTAGTGGTTTTTTTTTTTTTTTTGGAGTCTCTGTCACCACCTGCAGACAGAAGCAGATGATTTAAGAGATGAGCAAGTAGGAATTGCGTGACCTTCGAGCAGAGATATCCTCAGAATCAGTGGACACAGTCTAATCGCTACCTGCCTTGTCGGTCTTTATGTCCTGGCTCTATCCCCAGCTCATTGTGTTAGATAAGAGGTTTCACATTACCCTTTGAAGGGCTGGCATTACTGAGCAAACTCAGAGGCATCTACAACCCCGGTCTCTGTAAACATCCTTTGCAAATGCTGTGTTAGTTACAGACCTGGGGACATGCCATTTTGGCATAGCGAGTGCCATCTTTCAGGGCAAAGGGTGGGAGGGCTCGGTACATATAACATAAAAACCGAGTGAATTGAGTTTATTTAAAAGTACAAATAAATGAAGCAATTTCACTTGTGCATTTTCTAAACCAAGACCAGGAAACATAAAATTCTCTGTAATAAATAAGAAGATATAAATTTTGGTTTTCTTTTATAGCCAGGAGAGCCAGAAAAAGGCCAAAAGAAGGAGAAAAGATGAGGGTGGGTGGAGGAGGGAGAAAGCCTGGAGACTTGAGCAGGATGGGGGAGGGGGAAGGGCAGGCCACATACCCACTGTTTCTAAGGAGGGCCACCTCCCTGACCGTCTCTCTCAGAGATCATATCCACCTGCTGTTAATACCCAAAGGGCTTCTTAACTCTAAACACTATAGGAACAGCAACAAGGAGAGTCAGTTCAGGACTTACTTTGTAGAATGAACAATATGGTCTATTTATAATCTGCTCTACCTAGTATCCCAGTGGAACTGTGGTTCGGTCCTGGGCCAGATGCCCTGAGACACTTTGTCCTGGTCCTCTCGGAGCCCTCTTCTCTGGTCCTGCTGGATCAGCACTGGCCACGGGTCCTCCTTCTACATCTCCTGCCAGTGGAATTTGGACCTGTCCTTTCCTTGCAGCAAAGCTGATAGGCCAACAGCAGAATCATAGCTGGCCTCCGACTGTTCGCTCCAGAGTATACAGATGTCTCCCTGCATTTCTCCTCCTTTAGCTATTTCTGCTCCTATTTGCTACCATACATATTCATGCAAATGCAGGAATTTTGGGAGGTGCAATTCTCTTCTAATGTAATCCTGTTCCATGAATGCCTTCTGCAACAATATGCCTCTACAAAATGTCTGTGAATGTCTTTCCAGCTGTTGAAGAAGCGGTTTTATTGTCTTCCACAGTTTAGGCAGGAGAAGAGTAAGTGTTGGGCGAAGAGCTGCCTGGAAGGCTAACCCCTTTTCACTAGCAGCTTTTTCCTCTATGGTCACATCCCCTGCGTCCAACCATCACATGGCCTTCAGCCACAAAAGCTGTGGCTGAAGGCTGTTTTCTTTTTATTTAAGTTATCTTTTTGTTTTTTTATTTTAAGGGCTATTTTATTTGAGCTATTATTCCCTTCTCATTATGTATAACTGATGCTTTTATAATTTCCCCTGATCCCTGATCTTGTTCATTGCCCTCCATGGTTGACTGTCAGGTGCCTTGTCCCTTCCATCCTGATGGCATCCACCTTTGATGCTAATGCAGGCCTCGGGACCTTAGCTTCTTTTCTGCAGAGAGCCTCAGCTAAATCACTGCAGCCTCTCCATCTAGGTCCCATTCATATTCTCAGGCCAAGATCCTCCCAATACTTCCAAGTTTCCAGGACAGTAACCAACATCCCCCAGACCACTTAACCCTGCAAATTGGTTCTAATAACATCTCTTTGCTCCCTTGCTAGCACTTATGTCCAACTTGTAGCAGGGCCAGTATCCCCATGAACCACAAGTGCTTGTGGCTGGGTTGACACCATGAACCAAACCATCCTTTTTCCTTCTATCCCTTCTTTTGTTAAAGCCAACCACCCAACAGTTGCCATCATTGTTCACAGCTTGGCCTTCTTTGAGCTGCTGAAGGTAAAGTCTTCAGTAGGGATATGTGTGCATATGATCATATCCATTACAATCTCCATGAGGTGGGCAGGATTAGGTGAGGGCCAGAAGAGAGAAGTATTTACCAAAACTTAGAGGGTTTCAGAGAGAATGAAGTCATGAGGATTCTGAGGTTTGGCTAGCTAATCCAGTTCCCTTGGCCAGTATAAAATAGTCCTGGATCAATGGTCCCACAATTTAAGGTACACATAAAACCCTGGAGATATTGTTAGCATACAGATTCTGAGCTGGTCTGTGGGAGCAGACCTCTGTGTGATGCCAACACCACGGGTCCTACCAGGTTGGGGACCACACTTTAAGTAGTAAGGGATTGAGATTTCTCTCCCATTGGGTTCTCAACTTGTCCCCATCCCTGGTTCCCCTTATCTGCCCGAGATTCACCATTTGTAAAATGAGAGTAGGGAACCACCTGATAGTTAGTGCTCTATGTAACGTGCTCTATCCTGCTAGGCTCAAATTTCACCTCTTCTCTCAAATCTTTCTCAATTCTCCAGCAGAAGTTCACACCCTGAGCTCCATGCATGCTTCAGTGCAATTCAGTTTAGAACAGTTGAATTCAATATAACTCAGAAGTCTTCATTGAACATTTTTGATGTGTCAAGCCGTGAGTTTCCTTTTGTTAAGCCTGAATACATGATGAATGCCATTAACAGAAGTGGAAGGTTTGGTAAACTTGGGGAAAAGATAACCAAGAGTATTTGCCCCCCGCCCCCAAACAAATTCATTTTGTTTTGTTCCAGCAATTTTCTAGAAAACCAATTTTATATTTACCATGGTAGAGGTGGAGAGGCAGGATTGCATGGGACCCTTTCGACCTAGACCTCATGCGTTTAGAACTCAGTCTTGGGCACCCTGGGTGGCTTAGCAGTTTAGTGCCGCCTTCAGCCCAGGGCTTGATCCTAGAAACCCGAGATCAAGTCCCACGTCGGGCTCCCTGCATGGAGCCTGCTTCTCCCTCTGCCTGTGTCTCTGCCTCTCTCTCTCTCTGTGTCTTAAATAAATAAATAAAATAATTAATTAATTAAATCTTAAAAAAAAAAAAAACCTCAGTCCCAACGTTCACTAGCTGTGTGATCTTGGACAAGTAACTTAACTTCTCTGTGCCTTGGTTCCCTCATCCTTAAAGTGGGGATAATGATGGCACCCACTTTGTAGGGGTGTTATGTCATTAGGAAAATTAAATGAGTTAATATTTGTAAAGCACTTAAATGTTATTGATACATGATATTTTAAAGAAATCTTGGTCACCTAATACTTGTTCTGGAGGTGTCACTCAAGAAAAGTCTGGGTAGTAGATGTACATTGGGGAGCTGTTGGGATGTAGGTATTGTTGGGGACTAGGAGCAAAAGATATTTTCCTGGGGGATTGTAAGCTGCAGAGTGAGGGCAAAGAGGGAAAAAATAGGTTCTTTAGAGAGAAGAAAGGGGATGCAGTGAAGGAGATCAAGGAGAGGTCTCAGAAGGAAAGATGCCCTGGGATAAAGTGAAATCAGAAGCCAAAGTGGAGAATCTCAAGAAAGGGGTAGTAGTCAACAAGGGCAAATGCTGGGGCACCTGAGTGGCTCAGTGGTTGAGTGTCTGCCTTTGGCTCAGGTCATGATCCTGGGCTCCTGGGATCCAGTCCCATATTAGGCTCCCCGCAGGGAGCCTGCTTCTCCCTCTATGTCTCTGCCTCTCTCTGTGTGTCTCTCATGAATAAATAAATAAAATCTTAAAAAAAAAAGACAAATGACATAACAACTCTGGATAAGATAAGGGATAAAACAAAACCATTTGTTCATAGGGCCAATCAACCACGTTGCAGGCTACGTATGATTCCGATTTGCATCTGTCTTTACCCACTAAGCCAGGCATCCTCAGTGTGAGGGACAGAGTTTATTAGTCAGCCTCATGGACCCAGGGACCAGCAGATGCCTGTAGCACAGAAGGGCTTGCTCGGTGCTGTTGAAATGTTCTATTTGTTGCTGGACTCTAAAGAGTCCTGTTCCTTGGTGGTTCATGTCACCCTGCTTGGCTAGTGAATGATGGGACAAGAAATGAAGGCGAGAGAATCTCAACTCCTATCCTGTCCTTTCTCCTTCAGAGGTCCCCAGGGGAGGACAAGGCCAGTATTTCTGGGTACTGGGCATCCTTTCCACATGAACTTGGGTCATAGCAGAAGTTGAGATGAGGTCATATTAGGTCTGGTGTCTGGGAGAGCTGGCTAGTAAAAATCTCAGGCAGAGATCATCTTGTTGGCATTTGTCTCATCGCCAGACAGTGGTGGCAGCTCTTGCTGTCAGCCCCGTGTGCGCTAGCAAGGTCTCACAGCTTGCAAGCTGGCTGGTGGTCTGTCTGCCTCCAGGGCTCTCCAGTGACAGCCATCTCGTCTCCTGGGAGACCACCTGTTGATGCCACCCAGGGAGAAATGCCCTCACTGCATGGCTGGGTGGGCCAGCTGATTTTCTAGGCCCTTCCATCTCCAAGATTCTAGGAACCTGGGTGACCACAAAAGGTGGTCAGGAGAGCAGAGCCCAAGAACTTCTCTGGGTGGAGGCAGATGATGGCAGCGCAGGGAGTCCTTGGCAGACAGCAAGCGGGTCTCTGCTGGGTGTTTAGGCTTCAGCAGGGTTGTGGGATTAATTGAGACTGGCAGGGAGGGGGATAATAAGCCTGAGGAAGGAGGGGGAAGTGTGTAGGTTGTAGGACTGCAGAGCGCCCTGCTGAGAACCTGAGTCCCTGAGGCCCCCAGGTAAGAGGGAGGAAGTAAAGGGGGGAGGGGGACGGAGGGGGAGCTCTGACTCATGCTAGTGTTGACAAATAGGCTGGATTCCTTTAACTCCGCTGGACTTTGCCCTTTCAGGATGTACAGCCAGCGTCAGCACACTGCTAATGGGGCTTTGAGAATCTCCTTTTGATGAGCGCGTCCCAGAAAGCAGGTATTAGCCATTTCTGCTGGGGAGGCAATGAAGGCATTTGCAGCTGAAATCGGCTTTCCTGGATGCCCTAATAAAGCAGAGACTTCCAAAGCCCCATTAGCAGTGTGCTGACTGCAGCTTTACATCTGTACTAGCCCCGTTCAGTTGGGGAGCGCGGGGCACTCATATCCCAAACCCTAACCGATGAACTGCCTTCTGACCAAAGGCAGCTCCTTTTCCATCAATAGGCTGTGAGCTCCTTAGAGTAGAGAAGATTCTCACTATCCTGGGGGCCCAGTATGGTGCCTGGCACAAAACAGACTCTCAATAAATCCTTAGGAATTGGTAACTGTCTTTGTGCGTGTGCATGTGTGTGTGTGTGGGGGGGTGTCTTCTGCTACAGGGAGTTGGAGCGTCACATTATGGACAGCTTCAGGCATGGCACTGGCCCCTGGTGAGCACTCGGTATGTTTCTGAGATGGGGGAATGACAGGTGGGCTGGGGGAGAGGGGTGGGAGGGGATCGAGTGGAAGATAAGGAAAAGTGGCTCTTCCTCTTCCCCTTCCCCACCTGTCAGGAGGAAAATTATTTCTCCCTTAGCTGAGAGTCACTGAACTTCTCTGCAAGTAGCTGACCCCACCGCCTCCATGTCTCCCTGGAATGAAGCCAGAGGACCTGTCTCTTGCTTGGTCTCAAAGGTAGGATGTGGCATGGGGACAGAGGGGCCTTTGTCACCAGGCTCTTCCACAGGTTGTGTATGCCAAGCAACTAATGCAGACAGGAGGCTCTCGCCGCTGGGTGAGGTAGCTGAGCCTCTCAGAGGTTTGGTGCCTTGTCCAGGATCACAGAGATGTAAAATGATGGAGTCCGAATTCGAATCCAAATTAGGCTGCCTGCTAAACTCACACGTCTCCAGCCATCTGCCACTCTCCCTTGGATCTCAGAGCCTGGGAGGCCATCGTCCTGAATGTCAACTGTTACTGGACAGTCAACCTCCTCCACCTGCCTTACCTGTGCGCACACGCCGTAGGCAGGCAGCCTTCTAGACGTGGCTGGTTCAGATCGTCCATCAGCAGCTTTCTCCTCCATGATCCAAAGCCAATTCCTGGGGGATGGGTGGGTGAGTGGCCCAACACAGCTGCCCTGTGAGCCACCAGCCTCCATCTGACCAGACAGCATTTCTCCAGGTCAGGGTGTGCCTACCACACCTCTCATCTCTTCCTGAGCACATGTGGTTTCAGATGACACCTTCCAAGAAACTCCAGAAAAGAAAATGAATGAGAAAGAAAGAAATGGAATGAGATAGGTACGTAGGTAACTGTCTCATTGGCCAGAGCCGCCTGCCCTTGTGTGTTCATCCCGGTTGTTTGTGTGATGCCTCCCGTGCCCGGTCTCGGGGAGAGTCTTCTGTAAGCCACTGGTGTGTGACTGGGGCTCTTGGCCCTGTCGTTCTGCCATTTGAATATTTCCAGTCAGGATTTCGTTGCTGCACGTCGTTGAGAGTCCTCTAATCAGAGAAATTAACTCTCATCAGACATAGGAATTAATCTTTGTTAGTCTTGTTGTCAGTCTAACTCTGCTTCCTTGGGTGCCAGATGACGTGGAGGGTGCGCCTGAGGACGGGACTGCCACGGCCATCACTGCCCAAGGCCTCAATGGAGGCCTGCTGGGCTTCACCTCAAGAATGGAGCCCGGCCTCTCCTTCCTCCTGAGTTGAGAGGTACGTGGGACCCCGAGGAGGTCTGCTCTGGTGCTCAGTGCAGAGCAGTGCTGTGGGCAGGCTTTAAAAAACACCGAGTGACTAGTGGGTAGGAATGATGCCATGGCGGGCAGGGAGAGGTGGTCCTTTGGGAAAGATGCCAGAACAAAATGGCAACTCAGAGGTTGGTGCGTGATGTGGGGAGTTCTCTACCAACCCCCAGTTTGTTAAAAAATACAGATATGTCTGGATTATCTTCAACATCTTTCTGCCGGCATGTGTGGGGTGGGGGTGAGACGGGGAGCACAGAGGGTGCAGATGGACCCTCGGCCACATTTGTGAAAAGTTTGGAGCCAACATTGAGGTCCACAGAATTTTAGCCATCTTCAGGCCTAGAAAACCTACAAATATCAAAGAATAACAGGTCACTGCAGAGTAAATAAACATGACATTAATACCATCTCCCATTATATATATTTCATATCCTCTCATTTGCTCATTAAAAATATATTACGGACAATTGTCTGTTAGCATCAGGCTTATTCGCAGGGCGGCACTTGATTTTGTTAATGTCAAGCGATCCGTGTACTTGTCAGTAGATATCACTTGTTGTCATCCGCGTTCTATAGAGGGTTTTCATTTTAAGGAACCACATTCTCTTACATACGCACTTGGTTTTCAGGATTCGAAAACCTGAGCGTTTCTGAGCACTAGCCTGGTAATCAGGAGAGATGCCTTCCCTCTTGCTTCATCACGGTGTACTCTGCCCCTTGGAAAAGTCACTTCCCTTTCTATCCCCATCTATGAAATGTGGTTCTTCGTCTTCTTCTTCTTTTTAATTCTTTTTTTTGTGAATTTATTTTTTATTGGTGTTCAATTTGCCAACATATAGAATAACACCCAGTGCTCATCCCATCAAGTGTCCCCCTCAGTGCCCATCATCCAGCCACCCCCACCCCCCGCCCACCTCCCCTTCCCCCATTCCCCCACCCCTAGTTCGTTTCCCAGAGTTAGGAGTCTCTCATGTTCTGTTTCCCTTTCTGATATTTCCCACTCTAAAATGTGGTTCTTCAATGAGATTGGTCGTGAGTCTTCAAGTTGCTTCTGAGAAAGCTGAGCCAGAGAATGACCTTAGCTACCTGTGGTGGAGAAGAAAGGGGATCCTAGAGGTTTTTTTTTTTTTTTTTTTTTTAAATAATTTGGGGCACAGTGGCCAGAATTTATGCCACTTCATGGTCACATGTCAGAGCCACACGAGTATCCCACCTGGATAGGGCTCTCTGTTTCACACTCTCCATTTCTTGGATGATTGCTTTCTCTGCTACTGGGATTAAAAAAAAGAAAAAAACCTTGAAGACAAGTCACTTTCTCATTGGCCTGTGACATGCTACATGAACCATCTATATTACGGATGCACCCGCGGATGCCGCCAACGTTGATTCATACCTTGGTGACCTCATGGATCACTGACAGCCATGCCACCTGGCAGGCTGCCTGGAAGTCACCGGGGCCTGTCGGAAGCCCCAGCTGCACCTCCATTTTGCAGATGACCACCAGCCCAGTGGCTGCCCTGAGCTTTCCAGCCTATATTGTCAATCTAAGGAACAATCGCATCCTCAAATCAAAAGTCAGGAATTCTAGGAGGAGCAGTGCTGCTCACAGAACTGAGTGGTGACTTGCAGAAGCACAATGAGATAACAAAGTCTCTTTTCATAATGCAAAGCCCCAGGTAGCCAATAAACAATGCCTCGCAGGCTGGCCTGAATCCTTGCTATCTTGTTGACTGAAGCATTGATTCCGAGGCTTCCTGGGTATCCTTTTATGGGGGAAAGGAGGACCCTGACCACTTCTGCATACTGTAGATTAATCTGTGGGCTGCACGACACTTTTACTTTGTGGTCTTTGTCTCCTCGGGTGCCACGAGGGAGGGTGAGTTGTTCTCTCTGGTTTTGGACACTTGCTTTTTTATCTTTTTTGTTGCCTCTGATTTTTACTTTTGGCTCCAGGGAAGGTGGGTTGTCATGGATAGAGCCTTGTGCCTGGTTTAGCATGCTGTGCGCCGGAGGAGTGTAACTCTCAACACTCACCAGTGGGTTCACAGCCAAGGTTACCGGATCTCCCTTCTTGGCCTTCATGTTCAAATGATCTCATAAGATCAAACAAGGAACAGCACTGCAAAACACTCCGCCCCCCCCCCAAAACATAACCTTTTTCTCTGCCACCATAGTCCTAACCTCCCCTTTCCTAAGTGGAGTACAGGAGATTGGGCAAGGATTAAAGGAAGAGGCTAAGTGATATAGGTCAATGTCATTTTCTGAGAATACTGGTCTTTACAGACCTTGGCTCTGGAAAAACTCACTATTTCTGAAACTTGTAAATTGACCCTCTGGGAGGGTCAATGAGACTTAAAATAAATTAATGTAAATATATATTATATAATACAATATGTATTCTATTACTATACAATAGATATTATGTTAATATATTATATATAACATTATATTATATTTATATATTGTATAGTGTAATATATATCAATTTATTTAATTATCAATTTTATTATTAATTACATAATAGCTATCAATATATATATAATATATATAATGGAACTAAAATAAATTTAAAATACGATTTCTCTCTTTCCCTATGGTTCTGTGAGAGTCAGTGAGCAATGCTATGAAGAAAAAAAAGCAGCGGTTTTGAAATCCGATTGGAATTTGTCTGTGTTCCTACCATCTCTACGTCCTCATTTTACAGGTTCATAAAGTAGGGATGATAATACCTTCTTCGTTCTTGTTGTGAGGTTTGGGGTGTATGTAAAGAGCATGGCACATAGTAGATGTTCAGTAAACATAAGGGCCACTTCTACAGGAGCATAATAGCTTCCGAGAAATTGTGACTAGGCTGCTTTTGTTGCCCTTTCTGTCCAGATGCGCCAAGGACCAACAATCTTGGTTAGCAGCAGATTTGATCTGTGAGTGGCAGGGAGGGCAGATTTTCCTGCCCCAGGGCTCCCTGCGATTTGTCAGGGAGATGCGTGGCTGCCTTGCTGCCGGTAAGGATTTCAACACTTCTTGTGTTTTTGTAGGTAAGGAAAAATAGTGGTGGCTTGGGTCCTGCAGTGTGAGATTTATCTGGCTTGAAAAAGAAGCCCGGCCACAATCCCTTATCAAAACCCCTTGGGGCCAGATGTATTTCCGAATTCAGAATTTTTTAGATTTTAGCAAAGGAATATGGTACAGTTACTATATATTATGTAATGCCCACCGCCCCCTCCCAACCACAGAGTCTGGAGTAGCAACCGTAAGGAAAAACCATTCAGATTTGTGCAGCAAATATTCATTCTAAGTGGAATAAATGAGATCTACAAAGAAACTCAGGTCAGTTCAGGTCAGGTTTTACTGCCAAATGAGTTATGAAAAATCTTTCAGTATTCAGAGCTTTTTGGATTTCAAAATTGCAGATTGTTGATTTATAATAATACTAGAGGAGATGCTAAGTAATAACAACAGTTGCATTTAATAAGTGTTTTCCTGGTGCCAGGGACTCTAAGTGCCTTATGTATAGTTTCTTATTTGTTCTCTAATGACTGTCCTTTGCGGTTGGTATTATTATCTTCCTTTTAGTGATGAGGAGAATAAGACCCAGAAATATTAAGAAACTTATCCCAGGTCACACAGCTGGTAAGTGACAATTCTTGAATCTGAACCTAGAACCAGCAGATTTTGCAGAGCCTATGCTGGGAGAATAGATGAATGCTTTCCCTGTATCGTAGAGGTTGCTTTACCTTGGAGTCCGGAGAATTTGTCTTGTGAGTGATGGGATATTGGCAAGGCTGTTTTAGCCAGGCTGGAAGTGTCCTCAGCTAGCTAGTAGCCGAGAGGTATGAAGGGATGAGAGGTAAAGGGGATGTGGATGCCATAGATCCGGCCATGTCAGTGTTGGTAACCGGGCCATCTGGATGCCCGCCCAGCCTAGACCTAGACAACCTTTGACCTTGGTCTGGTCTCCTACCCTTGAAGAAAAGGTTCCTTCAGCTTCAAGTGGCCTTACTCTGAACTCTGCTGTCCCAAAAGGGTAAGTGATTTGCCTCAGGCCCAGACTGGGCCTCATCTCTGCGTGTGACCTCTATTGTGTGGGTAGAGTACTACAGAGGAGAAAAAAAATCCTAATGAGCCTTAATGTGGGAGGAAATGGCCATCCTAAAAATAACGCCAGACCCTGTGGAGTAATGACATCATTAGCCAACTCCAGCCTTGAGGGATTCTAAGCACTTTTGACTAGACATTTTATTTTAGCACAAGATGTATCAAGTAGATCTATTATGCTTGTCAGCCCAAGCAAGGGTTGCAAGGCAAGAAGTAAGTGAAAGGCGTGTGTGAAGGGCCATGACACTTCTTTTAATCACATTTTCCATAATTGGAAGAGTTACTATTTCCGAAATCTTTGGCTGGGCAGTCTTCAGGACCACAACAAAACAGATGCGGGAAGAGAAGAAATTCTATGGTCTGGAAAGGGTCTGACATTTTCACTTACTTTTAAGACTGGGGGAGGAGAAGGGGCCTGGGGAACTAGATTGACCAGAAGGCCATGGAGAAAAAAACAGAAGTAAATGTTATGGAGAATCCCTCTCCACCAGCACTGGTCTTCTGTTCTCAGCTGACGAGGGAGTGGAAGGTTTCCTCTTGCCCCTGGTCCTCAGCTTCACAGCACCAGTGCCTGACACAGTCATCCCTCCATTAGGCCTCCTCTACTTGGACCATGAACTCAGTGAGGCCAGGATCGGGCCCATCAGGACACACCTTCATTCCCAGTGCTCAGCAAAGCACCTGGCAGGTAGTAAAAAGCCTTAGTAAAAATTTGTTCAATCAGATAAAGTGACGGCCAACTCATTTATAAAAATGGTGGGGGATTATTTTGTGTATCTCTGTTCCCTTATAAGAGACTGGCCTTCATAGACTCCAGCCCCAAGAAGGGAAGGGCCGGGAAGGAAAGGGAAGGCCAGCCCTGCTCAGAGAAGGCATAGCTGAGATATATGCTCTGGGCTAGGAGAAGCCAAGGCTCCCTTCACTTAAGTGATGACAAAGACCCTCCACATCTCCTAGCTTCGCAGAGGGGTCCGTGAAATAAATGACATGACACCTGATTGCATTTCCAAGACGGATCAGCCTACTGTTGGAACTCACACCTAAAGGGTCTTCCCCTTCCCCCTTGCACGGGTCCTGCAGGGAGCACAGCTGTGGGATGGCTGTGGGTTCATCTCCCTGGTGGTGTGTGTGTGGGGGGGTGGGGCAGGAAAGGCGAGGCGACCACTCTTGGTGTCTGGCCATGGACTGGTTTCTCCCCAGAACAAAATGTCTGTTGCTGCTGCTTCCCTCTCCTCTCCCTCCTCCTTCCTGCCCTCCTTTCCCGCTCGCTGTCCTCTCAGCCTCTCCTCTCTTTGCTCCGGCCCCCTGGGGCCTGTCATAATTAGAAGAGGAGGAAGGAGGGAGCCATCGGAGCCCACCAGGGCTTTTGAGGATGTGGGGACTGCGTGCTGGGGACCCGGGGCGGCCAAGGTTTCGTTGTCTTTCTTCTTTTCCAAGCGCGGTGGCTGCCAACGCAGGCAGGCCCTGCGCAAAGTCCAGGAGTCTACGGCGCCAGACACACGTGGCTCTGCCAGGAGGCGTGCAAGCAGAGAAATGGGAGCGTGTGACTGTGGTGTGTTTGCGGTGTGTTGTGCCTCTCCTTGCCTCAGACAGGGGGGGCCATGCAGGGAAGCTTTTCTTATTGGAAACTCTGGTCCCTGTGGACCTAGGGAGTACCGGTCCTCTGGGGACTCCCTTGGTGCTACCCCATTTCCATCCTCAGCTGGCCCCTCCCCGGGTCCTCCATCCTACCTTCATGATGCGAGGACAGTGGCCCTGGGGGTAGGTGGCAGAGCCACTCCGAATCTCTGCTCCCTGTCCCAGCCACCAGGGGTTGGCGTGAGCAGAGTATGTTCCTGCTCCGCGCGGTCACACATAGGACACAGGTGCAGGGTTTTCCAGCTTCTGCTATGTCCCAGTCTCACTCCTGTGCTGGCATTTTCCTGGGCAGTGCTGAAGGCATCATTAATCTGTCTCCTTGCTATTTTTCTGCCCAGCCCAGGGGACGACTCTGGCCTATAAATCAGCTCAGTACCGAGTGGGAAAATCCAGGAAGGGATACAATAAGGAGGAAAATAGTGACTCAGAAAGGACACAGACCTGGCGCGAGATGCAGAGTCAGGGCAGCAAGGAGGACTGATCTTTGGAGGAAATAAGAGAAAGAGGGGGAAAAAAATGTGCACCAACCCAGCAGGGCCAGATCTGGGACAAAGGAGATCTAGAATCTGGTCTTCAAGATGTTATTCTAAGCTTCTTGCTTCAGCTAATCTCTCTGGGCTACAACTAGGCCATCTGTTAAGGTGGGATCTAGCCATGCCCTCACTCGGCATTGTGTGTTCCCGGGAACTAGAGCACGTGCCGAGAAACAAAACAAATCTGTACATGGAAACTATTCACACTCTACATAGTTGCTCATAC
The DNA here is from genome assembly GCF_048164855.1 of Canis lupus baileyi. Taxonomy (NCBI): domain Eukaryota; kingdom Metazoa; phylum Chordata; class Mammalia; order Carnivora; family Canidae; genus Canis; species Canis lupus. The sequence continues at coordinate 71,317,803 of NC_132840.1, forward strand.
AAGTTAATTAATAAAAGTACCCATGGTGGAGATTTCTAAACAATGCTGGAAGTGCAGGGAGGTAGTGTGGCCAGTGGGAAGAGCATGTTGGGAAGCCAGCTTGTTACTGATGCTCTTGAGTCTCTAAGACTCCAATCTACTAATCTTGGCCAACACGTTCTCCCTTAAAGATCAGTTTGAACTCCAAACCTCCGTGGCGATAGTGGCGGTTGTCACCACTGTGTTGCGAAGCTTCCACATTTTCTTGTGACTCTTCTACCTCTTGGTGATCGTTGACAGGCACCATGGCTTGAAGGGACAAGGGGCTATCTCAGCTGGGGTCCATCCCTGTGGGTCCCAGCTCTAGCCCATTGCTCTCCAGGCACGCCCTTGACCATTCATTCCCTCTGAGGGTAAAGTTGGTTCTAGGGGCTTTTATATTTGGAGAGGCAGTTTGGTGGCTTAAAGAACTCAGGCTCTGGAAAGAGAGACTTGCTTTTAAAGGATACACGTGAATTGTGTGGCTCCTGGGGAGATCTTTAGCCTCTCTGAGGCCCTGTAAGCACATCTGTAAAATGGGATCACTATACCCACCTTTTTGGTTTTTTTGTGAGCTGTAATGTTGCACATAGAGAGCTCCCAGCATAGTTCCTGGAGCACAGAGGGGCTCCGTGAGTGGTGATCGCTATTACTGGACCATTCAAGTGGAAGCCTGGGAAGCAGAGAAGAATTTTGGGCATGAATCTATCTCTCAGGCAGATGTCTCACAGATCAGGTAAAGTGTGTGTGCATGTGTGTGCGTGGGCACGGGTCTGGCTGTGTGTACATGTATGTGTGAGAGCAAGTGTATACTTGCGTGTGAGAATGTGGAGAATATGTGTACATGTGTGTGCATACACATGTGAGTGAGTACACATATGTGGCTGTGTGTGAGCATGTGTATGGTTATGTGTCTGTTGGGGTTCCCCACTTAGCAGTTCTCCCAATGAACTTTGCCTTTGACCATGCTTCTGTCTCTGCCTGGAATGTCCTTGTCTCCTCCCACATCCCCTGGATGCCTCCTAATTGATCCAGATTCAACGCAGACCATCACCTCTGTGTAGCTCCCTGAACTGTTTGGGAAGACTCGGTTATTCTCTGCCTGTTTTCCTCTGCCTTTAACTAGGGAAGCAACAGCAGTTGGAGTGCTGACTGAATGTGCTCTAGGCTCACATATCATGGATTTGAATTTCAGCTCCTCAGCTTGTAGCTAAAGGATCTCAGATCGGTCACTTGGTCTTGACCTTTGGAAGCCTCAACTTCCTTATCTATAACACAGAAGTAAATAATAATAGCGCCTTCCTCACAGGCTTGACAGGAGGATTAAATGATATAATGCATTTAGAGCATTTTGCACACATATAATGGTGCATAATAAGTGCTCAGGCCACATGAGGTATCCCCAATACTCCTACTATTATAATTGCCACGTTGTATTATAATATTAGAATGTTTCGTTTCCATATTCGTTTCCTCAAATCTGTGAACTTGAGAGTGGGGAGTCTTCCTCTTGCCCCTACCAGTAGTCTCACACCCAGTAAACAGCCCAGTAAATGGAAAGGAAAGAAAAGTGTTACTCATCCCTTCTCTCCCCTATTTCTCATTTGTTCCCTCTGGGGCCCTTCGGGTCTTCCCTCCTTGACACCATGGGAAGGCAGGCTTGGGGGCTAGATGCAGCCTCATCCCCATACAAAAGACATTCTCAATCAACACACAAAGATCCATGGTGTATCTATACTTAGCAGGCCTCCTGGTGGCACTTTTTTTTTTTTTTATATCCCCAAGGCTATTTTTTTCCAACAGTCTTCTTCAATAGACTCCATTGAAACCCTAGAAAGTCCCTTCTGGTCCGTCAATGAGTCAACAAGTTTGAAGCCAAAATCGGGGTGGGACAACACCCTACTGTTGCCACTCCAGAGGAAGCACCCTCAGCCACCCTGGTCTACTCATTCCTCAAACACGCAACACCAAACCAAAGTGCACCCAGCTCATCACAGACAACTGCCCCCCCACTCCATGCTACAGTGCAGAATGCATACAAATGACCCATTGTATAGAATACAGGCCGACAGCCTCCAGAACTTGTTATGACCACTTTGCTTTTCCCCATCTCTCCAGCTTTCAAAGGGATCTATAGGGGAACCTGAACCTTCCTAGTTTCTAAGGCGGTCTTCATGGAAGCAGTGCCTTCCATCCGAGAGATTAGAACTGAATCATGCTCTCTTAGATCTACAAGATTGTGCTTGCTTGACCCGGGGTGCCTAGAAGCTGGCTAGTCAGAGCATTTCCTGCGCTTGTACTGTTATTCAGGGCATAGGCCAAGACTTCTCTTCTGATGCCCTGCTCTAGAATTTTCCCCACTCTATCATTTTCTGGACTGCCTATCTGGTATCACTTTTAAAACCTTTGCAGTTGGGATGACTGCCCTGAAACTCATCAAAGATAGAATCTCTAAGATGGAATCTTATTTGCCTTGCTTCCTGGGGCTGGTTGCATCTCTCTACATTCCTCTGCTTATTGCAAGAGTCTTGCTACATGGAGATGTCAGTGCTATATCCCTTCCCTTGGGCCTCACTTGATCTCTGATCTCTAGAATCCCTCAGACTTTCCTTTGCCATTGCCCAGTTTTGTGTGAATGGACCTATAGACACTAGACTCTTTGGGTCCACTCCAAAGCCCTAGCCAGCCAGGTTCAGCCAGCCACTCTCAGAGCCCCAGACACAAAGTGGTGTAAAAGCTGAGTGGCTACTAGCCCCACCATTCCCTTTTAGGGCAAGTTAAGGTGCCATTCCCGAGCAAGAGGTTTGGCTGAGTATGTGTGTGTATGTACACATGTGAGTGTGAAAGACAGAAGAATTCAGTATTTGACATGTTCGACGTGAGGTGCTTTGAGGATATTCACAGAGAGGTTTCAGGCAGACCATTGGATTATGAAGGTAGAATTCAAGGGAGAAGTCTGGACTGCAGACTCAGACTTGGGAGTCGTCAAGACATGTGAGATCACTGGATCCACGTGTCTGACCAGGAAGATCATGAAGAATGAGAACATGTGGGAGCCAAGGCCCAGGCTGTGAAGATGCCCTGCGTCCGTGGGCTAGGCAGTGGGAAAAGAACTGCCGTGGAGTCTGAGAGGAAGTAGTTGGAGAAACAGAAATAGAATTTGAGAAGGTGGGCCTTCCCAAAGCCAAGAGGGAAAAGAATCCCCAAAAAGAGGAATGGTCAGTAAGATATGGCCAAAAAGTGACTATGGGGTTCCATCATGGAATGACCCTGGTGACTCTGGAAAGATCTCTTTCAGTGGTCTTGGGGCAAGAACCAAATGAAGTAGGTTGTGGAATCAGTGAGGGGTAAGAAGAGAGGCTGCGCGGGAAAAGCTGACTGAGAAGTCAGAAGGTGGGACTATCAAAGACAAAGAAGAATGGAGGCTGCAGGGCTGGCCAGCTTGATTTTCTTTTTAATGGAGGACACTTGAGTATTTTTGAGTCTTGAGTGGAGTAGACAGAGGGAGTCTAATATAATGAGTTAAAGTTAATGGTTAGAGAGAGGGAACCAATGGAAAGAAATTTCTGATGGGGCAGCAAGACATGGGATGCCAAGCACAGGTGGCCAGATAATCCTTCGGCAGGAGGAGGACCCTCTGTGCCTTTGGACTATGAGCAACCAACTATTAGACAAGGAGCATGGCCAGGAGGGTGTCAGGTGGTGGATCGGTGGCCTACAATCTAACGCTTGGCAGAGATAATCCACACAGACAAATTAGACTTGCCTGAACTTGAAGTACCTAAAATAATGAAACTCTCCAAGTGACATTTCAGGGGCTCTGACCCACATTCACGGTGACCCATGATGGGACAGGAAGGGGCACAGGTGACCCTGAAATGCTACCGTGTGGTACCTGCCTTGTACTAATGGAAGATGTAAATCTTTCCAGGAGGAGAGGTCTACCCTGGGAGGCGCCTCTTTCCCAGGGGGAGTGCCGGGCAGGGGCTCCCCTCTGGGGACGGACGGCAAGGCTCCTTCGACTGGGCCTCTCCTTGCCGGCTGCCATTTTTCTTCATTATTTCTGCTATGTCACCCGTCATGTTGTCAGTTGCCTTTCAGAATGGCGATAAATGGCGCCTCTCATGTGGTGTCCTTAGGGGACACCTGTTATTTATTTCGATGATGGGCAAGATGCCATAGCTAATTAAGAAAAATTGTGGGCTACCCACAGCCAACCCGTAGTTCCTTGTCAGCTCGGCCCCACAGTCCTTCACCCCACACTGGGGCCATCCTCCCGCCAAGAGCCTGTAGGGGCAGGCGACAAGGAATAATGACATCACTCCCTCCCACTACCCCTAAAAAGAGTTCCATACCCATCTTCCTGAAGAATAGAGGGAGTCACAGGCCTGGGCTGGCACCTTCGCAAAGCCTCAGGCCTCTGGGGAGGGGGGCGTCGGTGGCGTCCTTCCCTTCTGTCCACCATGAGAAACCTGGAGACCCAGCCAGCAGCATTTCCTACCTCATGACTTGGCAGGGAAGGAAAGGCCACTCCTGTGGCCAGAGCCTCTTGGACATGATGACCCAGATAACTGAAATGACACCCCGCTTGTGCCTGGACTACCTGAGTCAGCCGGGTCTGTTCCTCAGAGCAACAGGCATGGCTGACCCAACCCAGGTACAGCGAGTTTCTTCAGAATTCTCCAGATTTTTGGGCCTCATTGAGAGAGGTAGAAAGTTTTCAGGGTGGGTGGAGAAGACCTAACTCCAGAGAGGCAGCTCCTGCCGTCTGGGGCCAGAAAAGCAAGAAAGGGGCTCCAGTGGGGGAACATGGGGGTAGGTATTAGAACGGGGTACCAAGGGCTGCGAACTGAACTTCCGGTGGAGAACTTAAGGGGGTGTCGCTTGTCCTGGAGCATTTGAGAGGAGGCCGACTGGTGAATTGCCTGGGTGCTCACTGTGCTCTCTGGCCTTTGGGTGTCTGGGAATTCTTAGCAGAACTGTGCATTTGCCCTTGGGTGCCCGAGTCCCCTCTGTGCCTGCTGGGCTCTCTGGAGTCCTGACAAAAGAAAGAGGCTGAGGAGCCTGGAAGGGGAGGAAGGTAGGTCAGTGCTGGGAAGAGGTAGGGGTGCTGCAGGTTAGGTCCACGCCCTGCAGGAAGGCGTGGGGGGTGGGGTCTGGGCCCCAAGTGGGAGCTGCGAGAACCCCGGGCCGTCAGGCTGGGTGCCTGGTCTCCCTGTGGGGTTTGCTGGGAGTCCAGCTATGAGAGCCGGCCCCCCCCCCCCACCTGTGCTGAGCTCCCAGCAGGCTGCTTCCTGCACCCACCCACCGTCCCCCGCCCCCTGCCCGGCTGGGCCCGCCTCCTTGTCCAGCTCCTGCCTCCCTGTCTAGCTCCTCCTTGCTTTCCTCTGGAGCTTGTTGGGGTGCACAGCTCGACAGGGGCCCTCTCCCCTAACGTGTGGGCCCCCCCGACCCCCAGGGTGCCCCTGCCCCCAACTGGCCCCCTCACTCCCCGCAGGCCCTGGATGGTGGCCCCTGGAGTTAGGACCTGGGCTCGGCTGCAGGCCCCCGCTGCTCTAGGACTTGCACGTCTGTGATGAGACCCCGCGGGGCTGATCAGAGCCTCAGTTGCTACGGTGCTGAAGGAAATAATGAGTTGCTGGCTTTCTCTGGCTCCCCAAGTCCAGGAAAGAAAACATCCCCCTGGGGGAGAAGAGGGAAAAAGAAGAAAAGGGGAAGGAAGACACGCACGGAGACGCGAGTTCACTCTTTATTGCACCCAGGCTCACCTCCAGCAGCTGCAACTTGCTGAAAGCACTGGGAACCCCCTGGAGATCCACACGTTCTGGATCTAGGTCCTCAGGGGAGATTAGGGTTGCCCTCTCCCGAGTCCAGCTGGACAGTGGGTCAAGGGGCCCTGGGCAGCAAGGAATGTTCCTGCAGCTGTGGAATGAGCAAAGAGGCCCTGGTCCTTTCCAAGCCTTTTGAAATCTTCACATGCTAGGTTTTGTTATTTTTCTTAGGCAGCTGTGCCTCCGAGCACTGACCAGTTCTTGTAAGGTCTACGGTGAGGCCGCATATGCTGATACAAAACAAAGGAAGGGGAGACCCAATAGCAGAAACACGACATCTCTTGGAAACTCCAGGAACCTGACACTCATCCAGCCAGTTTGGGATTGGGACAATTATCAGGAGGAATGTATTGCAGAACTAATGCGGAACGCTGGGGCCGGGCCAGAGGCCAGCGCAGGGTCACTGGTCAGCACCACCAAACACCTCCCCCTGCCTCCAACATGTAGCTGCAGCTTTGCTGGGCTCTGCTGTTGTCCGAGGTCTTGGGACCCTGGTGACAGTTACGGCCCTGCTCCAGGAAGGACATGTAGACTCTGATTTGACAGCTTTGCTGAATCTCCACGATTCTAGAAAACAGACCTTTGATTGGGGTTCTCCATCCAGGTTCTTCATTACTTGTCTCCAAACGAAGACTGTTTTTTCTCAATTCAGCTTATTTAGCGAGAACTGGGCCTTAGCGTGTGTCTAAGAGTTCGCCGGGCAGATGGTAATTTTTCTTGCATTCATTCAGCAAGCATGTCTGCATGGTTCCAAATGCCGACTGCTGTGCAGGTGTCTGGTTCCCAAAGGTGAAGTCCCTGACTTCAAGGAAGATACACTTTAATGCAGGAGGTAGAAATAAAAATAATAAACTATGACCCAAGGTTGAATGAAATAAGGGTTGAACAGCAGCATTTGAAATGACTTGTGCCTGGAGATTGGGTCTGCGGCTGAGTCTCAGCTGAGCTTCTGGCTCCCTGAGAGGTGTAGCCCTTGTCCACTTGTTCTGGACAGAGTCGGTATCACTTAACATTTAATTCCTTCCTCTGAATGTCTGCTTTATTCCTCCTGCCACGAATACCTTGATGTGATCTTCTTCCAACCAAATGACAGTAGTGATCATTTCTGAATGCCCAGTGTTTGACAAGTATGTTTGGGTCTTGGAAGAGTCACTGTATTACTAAGCAAGAGAACCTCGATTTACGCCCCAGGATGTCTCACTCTTAAAGTGCTCCTACTTACACCATATCGCCTTGCTTTTGTATCCATTTTAGGCTTGACTTGAACTACCCAAAACCATTTTGGAATGAGATAGGTAGAAATAACTTTAAAACAAAATCTTCCGCAATTCTTTCAGTGATCTTATGACTTAGTTTTGGAAGTAGACACATTTAACCTCATTTAAAATTACGATAGCAATACCAGACCATTCCATAGTGCTTTAAATTTTCCAAAGAAGCTCACAACTATATTATATCATTTCTTCCAATTAGCCACTTACATATACAATGGGATGGCACCAACATTAGTTAACCCCAAATATACCATCTCTTCAAGTAACATTGAGTAATGGCTAACTCTAATTCATGACACTCTCCTGAGTGCTTACATATATTAATTAATGAGAACATATAAGGAATCATAACCATGATGACGAATTCAAAGGTGAGGATACCAGCTGCAGAGGGTTAAGTAACTTGCCCTGAATCACAAAACCAGGAAACGCAGAGCTGGGATTTGAACTTGGGCCATTTGTTTGTTAGGCATTACGCTGTACTAAGGACAACTCCTTTAGCAATTTTTTGAGTCAGGTTTCCAGCTATGAGGGGTCAGCTTTTCATCCAGCTAGCTGAAGGTCCAAAGCTTGTATGTTGGACTTATTTCTTAGGGATTTCCAGGAACAAGATGTGTTTTAAGTCTTGAGTGGTGGTCAGGTGGCTTTAGGTAAAGAAACTCAGACATAAAGTTGTCTAACAGCATGGCATTTGGGAACTACAGGCTCTGTAGGAGCAGCTACAGGTGTGAAGGCTAGAATGATGTAGATGAATGGGGCAGTAACTTGGAATGACAAGTACGTGCAGGGCCTCACAGTCAATGCTAAGGTATGATCACATGACACTGAAAGCAGTGTGGGACTACTGCAGGGTTGTAAGGAGGTGATGCTCTCTCCTGTTCGGCACCCGAATTAGAAATTATTTTTGTATCCATATGAAAGATGGAGTAGAAGAGATATCTGGCTGCCTTTAGGAAGCTTTTGCAATGGTTCAAGCAAAAGACCATGAGATCAAGATGTGAGGGTGTGAGTACTGCCAAGCTAAGACAGTGGTAGGGAGACTAGAGAAGATGGGACAGAGTCGGCAGCAGAATAAATGGACAAGACTTTGTAACTGGATTTGAAGAGAAAGAGAAGAGAGGTGTTCATTTCTGTGGTTTCTGTCTTGGCTAACTTGGGAAACCATGACACTATTAACCAAGAAAAAGAATACAGGGGTAACTGATTTTTATGGGGGAGATAATCGATTTGGTTTTAGAAATTTTGATCTTGAAGTGCTCTGGGGAAATCTAGTTGTAGCCATTCTATAGGTACCTAGAAATAGTGTTTCTTATAAATCAATAACTAAAAGTACATCTTTATAGAATAAAATGTACAAAGAAAACAATAATGCAATTTTCAAAAAAAGATAGGCAAGCAGACAATAACCAGACAGAAAAATAAAGAAACACTATTGAAATGATGAGAAAAATATATCAGCAAGATTAAAAACAAGGCTGTTTATCTATTCTTAGCAAGGGCTTGGAGAAACTGGTACTTTCACCCACTGCTGGTGGGAATAATCATTGGTACAATCTTGTATGAGGGTAACTTGACAATATCTTTGAACGGCCTTAAAAATGTTTGTGTGTTTGTTCCCAGAAGTTTAGCCACAAGGATGCTCATTGCTGTATTGTTTATGGTAGTAGGAAAATGTTGAAACAGGTTAATGGAAAAGATTGGAAGAAAAGCTTTGAAAAATGTAATATAGTTGTACTGTGGAATGCTGTGTCGCCATTCAATAATGTAGAATTATAACACTTTCATTTTTAAAAGATATTTATTTATTTGTTTAGAGAGCAAGCACAAGCTGGGGAAGGGGCAGAGGGAAAGAGAGAGAGAGACTCCCAGGCATGGAGCTTGATATGGGGTGTGGAGCCTGACATGGGGCTTGATCTCACAACCTCAAGAGTCAGACACTTACCTGACTAAGCCCCCAGGTGCCCCAAATTATAACACTTTTAAAGACAAAAATTTTAAAAAAGAATTACCAAGTCATGTGTAAAATATAATTTTGGGCAAAAGTACATTTTTTACCAAAAGTTAGATATTTTGCACAGAAAATGTCAATACAAATAGGTATATATCAGATTTTCAGTAGTGATTATCCCTGGAAGTTTGAATTTTGGGTTTTTGCATTTTGTACATTTTTTGTTGTTTGTCCATTTCTGAATCTTTTGCAGGAATTGAGTATTGTTTGTATAATTTCAAAAAATAACTTAAGATCTGAAGCCTTGGATGGTGGAGATTGTAATTGTAAAACAAATGGATCTGAAGCTTAGGCAGTGGTGAGTAGCCAAGAGAAGGAATTGGGAATCATTGACTTATTGGTGAGGGCAGAGAAAATCAACCAGGAAGAACAGGTAGAGATCGGAATAAGAACTGAGGGGCACCTGGGCGGCTCAGTGGTTGAGCGCCTGCCTTCAGCTCAGGGTGTGATCCCGGGGTCCTGGGATCGAGTCCCACATGGGGCTCCCTGCATGGAGCTGCTTCTTCCTCTGCCTGTGTCTCTGCCTCTCTCTCTCTGTGTCTCTCATGAATAAATAAATAAAATCTTAAAAAAAAAAAAAAAAAAAGCAGAACTGAGTTCTGGAAAATGGCAGCCTTGGTGGAGTAAGTGAAGGAGCGTGAGAAAGGATGATGGAGAAACCACGACGGAACAAGAGCTAGGAGGGTTCCTCAGCAAAGACCAAAGTAGGAGAGGTGTCTTAAAGGAAGAAGTAGCAATCTTGTGTGCAACATAGAATCCAGGCAGCTGAAGTGCTGAGGGGCCATCACTGGGCATAAAAATGAGTGTGTCTGCGAGATCTCAGTGGGTGTAGATTCAGGAGAGGTTAGGAGGCAGAAGCTGGTGGCTCCGGGCTGGGTGGTGAATACACGGCAAGGACTGGAGACCGCACGTGGGGACAGACCTCTGAGGGACCTCGGTGCATAGGGAGGTGAGGAGACACTAGGTTTGAGGGAAGCCAAGCCAAATAACAAAATGCAAAAACCCAAACACTCAGGTGAGTTTTGAGGTTCAACTAAAGAAGCTGTTACTGGAGAAGAAATGGGAGAGATGAGGAAAAGTCGGGAGAACTAATTTGAGGGAAACGCAAGAGGCAGGAGTAAAGAGCACATGTGGTCAGATTGTCCTTGAGCTGATGGAGGGGTCTGTCCTGGAAGAGAGGAAAATCATCTCTTGCCTTGGGGTAGGAGGGAAAGCATCTGATGCTGGACCGAGCTGCCCACATAGGCCCTTCAGGCCTTCAGGCTCTATCATCCCCATGGCTGACCAACCCCTACTTCTTCCAGCGTTGCCTCAGTTGGAAAAGTTGCCTCAAAGGTCACACCCTTTTCTGGGGCATTTGATATCCCCTGAAGGTCCAGCTCCATCCTTGTAACCCAGACAGTTCGGAGGGTCATCTCAGCCCAGAGCTGTCTTCAGGGTTGGCTGAGACCTGGTTGTGACCACACTGCAGCTCAGTTTCTCCCTGTGCCCAATCTTGATCATACCCCTCCCCACGTAGGTGTTGTTCCTGAGAGCACCCCCTAAATGAACTATCTGAATGCTAAGCTCCTTTCCGGAGTCTGCTTCCTAGGGAACCCACCCAGTGCCAGAAAAAGCGGTAACATAGATGAGGAGGCCTAGCAATTTGGGAAGGAGAAATTTCAGACATGTCATGTTCTATTTTCTTCTTTAAAATTGGAACCAAGGTCATTTCTTAAGAGTAAGGGATGAATGCTGTTCATTGCAATGCTGTAGCATTAAAGGAAAAATTAAAAATAACTTAAGTGTGCAGCAATTAAGTGAATGGCTGAGTAAATTCTGATATATTTGGACAAAGTACATGATTATTAAGAAAGCAATGTATCGACGTAGAAAAATTGTGGCTTAGTGGGAATAAGGAGATTCGAATCTAGGGAAGAGGTTTGGAACATGGTTCAGAATAGCCACCATGGAAACAGCAAAGGGAGCTTCTTGGAGCATGATAAATGGAATGAAAGGAGCCCGATGGTTCCAAACGGCTAGTTCTGTGATTATTCCCAATAATTTTGACATCACAAGCAGTGATGAAGAAGAAAAAGCTAAATTAATATGGTATGAAAAGCAGTCCTGTTCAAGAGAACCACCATCTTGTGGTGGTTCAGGGCCTAGGCTCTGGAATCCAGGTCTTGGGTTCAAATCCCAATACCACCACTTATGAATTAAGGGCAGGGCTGGCGTCTTGGGTGCACAACAAGTTCTGTTGACAGGGTCCTGTGCTCGAGACATCTTACACTTAGTGAAAAGCTCTGCTGACACCATTTTGAGATTCTTAATAATTTTGCTGCAAACTTGTGTTTTGTTAAGTCTGGTAGGACAATGAAGCTTGCATGTGAGCAGAGGAAATATGCACCTGTGCATGGCCCACAGTCCTTCATGCATCCTTGCATATCGCATTCAGGAATCTGTGCGGCTTCTAGAACATGCTTCATTTGTACTCACTTTGAGTCTTGTTGAGCTCTGGAGCATCAGAGATCCACCGACCTCTGTGCTCGTGTTTCATAGCAACATGTGTATAACTGAGGGAGTAGGGCACTGACGGCACAAACCAGGCCACCTTTCTCTTCAACCAGAACTTGCTTCAGACACAGGGGCAATGGCATTCTGAGAAACACAACCAACCACCAGAACACTATCAAATCCTTTCTCACAACCTTCCTTTCCTGCATTGGCCAACCACTTATGCTGAAAATCCTGCCATCCAAGGCAAGGGAAAGACAGGGCAACACAGAAATCCCTTTCTTCTGTCTTTCCTTACTCATCAGTAAGCTGAAGGTGAGGAGCGTTGATAGAATGTGTGCCTATTGCCAAGTGCAGCCCACTGTTCTGGTAAGAGTCGAGTACAAATGCGTGTAGAAGGTATAAAATCCTGTAGCTTTGCATACAAGTTAAATGCTCTTGTATTTGCAGTTAAGACTGGCATGGCACCCACCCTATAAAGATGAACTGGAAAACTTTTGGTAATGATTTAAAATTTTTACTTTACTTAGAAGGATGATTTCTCCTATCGTGTTTTATAAGTAATAAAAGATTTTTTTTAATTTTTTTTTAAATATTTTTTTCTTTATTTATTTATGATAGTCACACACAGAGTGAGAGAGAGAGAGAGAGAGAGAGAGGCAGAGGGAGAAGCAGGCTCCATGCACCGGGAGCCCGACGTGGGATTCGATCCCGGGTCTCCAGGATCGCGCCCTGGGCCAAAGGCAGGCGCCAAACCGCTGCGCCACCCAGGGATCCCAAAGATTTTTTTTTAAAGGAAAAGCTTTACCTATTAGTCCTTTTAAGGGTAATTCACCCCACACCCAAAGCTCTGCGTTTTCATTTTGAACTGGGCCTTGCACATTATGTAGTTGGCTTTGTCTGGGAAGCCTTGAGCACGTCACTCAACCGCATTGTCTTCATCTCTACACTTGATCTTAGCCAAAAGGCCGAGAAGCAGTCATTTTCTTCATCTATAAACTGACTTTTTAAAAATGAAGAGACTTCGTATGCATAAAGGGCTTTCAGTGGCATCTAGCACAAATAATGCCACGTGTTTGCCAGTGTTTGTAGAGAAAGGGCTCCAGGGCTAAATCTGGGGGTAAAGGAAGAAAACTCTGGTCAAGAGAAGAGAGTGGAGGTCTTCAGAAGACACAGGTGGAGGAAAAGTTGGGTTTGGAAAGTGGGCTTTTTGAACTTGAGAGTTTGGCCAGGGAGCAGTTTTACATGATGACAAGTTGTAGGGTGTTGCTGTGGAGGTGGGTCACTTAAATGGAATGGAGGTTAAATCTGTCGAAGGAAAGGAAATCACACAACATTGAGGTTAAGTTATTAGATGAGTCATCCACTTGAAGACTGAAGCCATTTGGGATGACGACAGAGATGCAGGTGGGAGAAGATTTATGAGCCAGGGGTCAAAGATCTAGAAGAATCCGTGAAAGTGACTGAGCTCCATAAACAGCTCTGGTGGGACTGGGAAGGGAGCAGTGAGGTTGGACGTGCTCAAGAGCCTCCAGAGAGGAGGACAGTTGAACACAGCTGTTCCTTCCAAAGTGAGGCGAGGCTCCAAAAGGTGGGAAGCAAGAGGGTCTAGAATTTAATATAGGAAGGGACCAAAAGCATATATTCCATCCTAAAGGCAAGTAGGTTGAAGCCAGAGAATAACGGAACATACCAAGATTTAATTGGGCAGTAATAGGATCCTAGACGCCGACGTGGGCCAAAGATCAGAGAACAGCAAAGCAACAGAACAGAGTCAGGAAGTCCGTATGGAGAGGTCCAGAAATTAGATGAGGCCCATCAGACTAATAAGGGATCCAGTGAAATGCCTGCTGGCTCCTGTTGCAGACATCCTTAAGCAGGTCCTGGGAGCCTGTGTGAGCTGTTGAAAGCCCATCTTACCCCTGTGCACAGAGGGTGATCACTGCTGCTGAGTTCTCGGGAGGCAGAGAGCCTGCCGTCCCCCAAGCACGTAATAAACACATGCTCAGAATAGACCCTCGAGGTCACTAGTGTCTGCATGTTTTCAGGGCATCCTCATATTATTAAAAAAACAACAAACTACAAATACAAAAACAAAACCACTCGGACTTTTCTGTCTCAGAAGGTGGAGGTGAGGTACCGTCAGCCTGGTCCTCAGAAGTCATGGGTGCTCCTTGCCCAGGCCCACCCAGGCCAGCTGGTGCAGTCTATGCCGGCTTGGTCCTGGAGGCTCCCAAGGCCACGACCAGGATGCTCCGTCCTCAGAGATGCCCAGAATGCTCTCCCCATGTGAGACCTCCCTCCTCAGAGGCGCCGTGTTCCCTGGGGCTTCCTTCTCCTTCTCCTTCCCAGGGATCCAGGCATCCTCTGCAGGGTCTGAGGCAGGCCCTCCAGCTTGGCCAGCACCTTCCTTTTCAAACCCTGCACTGGAGAGCCACCAAGCTCCTCCACGCTATGACACATCCTATTTAATCGCTTGATTGTCCTCAATTTTTTTTTTAAAGATTTTGTTTATTTATTCATGAGAGAGAGAGAGAGAGAGAGGTAGAGACACAGACAGAGGGAGAAGCAGGCTCCATGCAGGGAGCCCGCTGTGGGACTCGATCCTGTGACTCCAGAATCACACCCCGAGTGGAAGGCAGACACTCAACCGCTGAGCCACCCAGGCGTCCCTGTCCTAAGTTTTAACAGAAAAAAATGGCACCTGGCAACTTCTCTGTGCTCTGAAACAGAGGCAAATGAAGTAAAGGCATTTAGGCCTCAAGGACACAAAAGCCTGGGGAAGGGATGGAAGGAGGGGTGGAGAGGAGGGAACAAAATACCTTTCATGCCTTTGTGTTGAGCCTACTACAGAGAAAAACAAGACGTAGGTAATTTCTGAGTCAGTTATTCTGCTCCATTAAAGCCTCAATAAATTGCCCTGCTATATGCAAATTCCCTGGGATCTGAACACAGTCTTTGGTGGATTCAGGAATCACCGTGGGAGGGGAACTCATGAGGTGTCCCAGAGGCCTGTCCCTGCGGCCAGGGGAGGGTTGCTGAGCCCCACACAGGGACCCACCAGGCCTCCGGCATCTCCTCTCCGGGGAGCCAAGTTCTTAAGGTGCCCAGTGACCTTCCACGTCCTGCAACCACCCAGAAAATGACGTGAAACCCAACTGCTCCATGTGTTCAGACGTACAATGGGGTATCAGAAAGCATGTGCCTGAGGTTGGGGGTGAGAAAGAAAATGTATTTCTGAGCCAAATATAATAAGCAAAGTGCACAAGCCTTCACAGGGTTACTTATTAGCCAAGGGAAAAGGGAGTTGAGGGAGGGAGGCGCGGGGAGGGGGCCTGGGAGGCCTGCGGCCACACAACCCCAGCAGATCCTGGTCTTTCGCTCCCATTTCTGGTAACAAGATGGAAAAGTTAGAACAGCTTTGTTGTTTTTTTTAATGGGAAAACAGCCCTCTCGGGTCTCTCCTTCCCAGTTAACACTCACCGCACCACCTGAGCTCTTAACTCAGTGCCAGGGTCAGGGAGTGTCTCTGAAAGTAATAGTGGCTGCCGTGTTTTGCCCAGAAGCTACGTTTTTTTTTTTTTTCCTTTCTTTCTTTGTGTTTTCTCTGTTTTGTCTCATTCATTTTCAGAAGAGGTAGCAGGACCATGCTTGTTGTTTTGTGTGTGTGTGTGTGTGTGTGTGTGTTTGTGTGTGTGTGTCTCACAGCCCTGGCCAGGGGCCTTTGTATGGAAATAAATATTTGTTGCCAATGTGAAATTTACAGGAAGGGCCAGGGAGGAGGGAGGTCGAGGCAGATAGCTGGAAGGCTCAGGATGAGGGCCTTCTTGGAGAATGGCCAGCCAGCACCCGAGGGAGGAGGCCACCCCAGAGGGAGGAGCCACTCCTCAGGCAGCCGCTCTGGCAGCAGGACCTAACTGGGAGTGGCTCCGTGAAGGGCCCAGTGCAGGGCCTGATGGGCTGGAAGGAAAGCTCAGATGAACCTGGCAGGTGCACCGGGTGGGCCTAATGGATTTCCTTTTGGGAAATGGTGGAGGCAGTAATCCTGCGCTCACCTCCCAAGGAGTGAACCCAGACTGGCACCAGGCCAGCCCTGACATCCAAACAGGACTTTGCAGACAGTGAAGATTCTAGAGACCTGTCAGGCGGCAGAGCTCTGAGGCAGGAAGCTTTCTGTGGTTGGCCATAGAACGCTCTGTGGTGGCTCATATATAGGGACAGGTACAGTTCTTGATGGGGGGCCAGAGAAAGCCTGCTAGGGATGGGTTCAGATGATGCAAACCTGACCAAGTGGGCAAGGCTGCAGGCTCATTCTCCAGCCCCAGACCCCAACAGGAAACTGGAGCAGGAGCCCGTTGTGCTGCCTGGGCCATCACCAGGAGACTCAGCTGAAGCTTGGTCAGCATGTGGCGGACCCAGGCCCACCAGATACCGAGCTTAGGACAGCAGAATGTCCATTGTGCCCCCTGGTGTTAATGGCACTCTCACGTGCCACGTGCCCCTGCAGCAGTCAGCTTGCGCTCAGAGCCTATAGATTATAGGCCCTTGGGGCCTACAGGTGAACTCAGTCGTTTCCTGGATGAAGACATGGCAGGGACTCAACTCGCCTCTGCAGCTGGAGAAGGAGAGTACGAAGTAAAGTAACCGCAACCCAGGGCTTGGCCGGCAGGGACTGAAACCCCCAGGAAAGAACAGAACCTTGGTGAGCCTCCATTTCCTGACCTTAGAGAAGTCACATTTCTAAGTATGAATCTCATCTATATCTTAGGTTTATAAGAAATGCTCTAAAAATGTCTTTAAAGCAACTTTATGAGTTCCCATTTTTCGAGGCAAGTTGGAAATTTAGTTTGAGTCATTAATGGGACTCTCCACCCTAGGGCTGTGCAAGGGATCTTGCAGTGGCAAATCATCTAGAAGTCTCCTCTCTTCACTTGATAATTCCTTTCTGAATTTTACTTGAACCAAGTACTGTTCTAGGCACAGAATGGATGAGCAAAAATGAAGGAGAGGATTCCTGCTTTCGGGGAGCTTCCATTCTGTAGGGGATGACAGAGAGGGAGCTGTGTGTGTGTGTGTAGGGGGGCAGACTACAGACATATAAACAAATGAATCAACCGATAAGTATGATGATTTCAGGAAGAGGTAGATGTTGTGGTCTAGCAGAGCCCATTAATGACAGAGCTCTAGAGTTCTAGAGTTCTGCGCCACTAGAGAGCAGATTTAGGAGTCAAAGAGTGGGGGCCCGAACACCAGCGTTATGGCTCATCAAAGCTAGGTTGGAGGATGTGCCCCAGGAGCACGGCAACAATGGACTTCATGGCACTAGACCCTGGGATGAGATAGACTTGCACACCCAGTCCCAGGCCTCGGCTGTGAATCACAGTCCTCCTCGCAGCAGGGCAAAGCTTTACTACTAAACCCACTTCTCAGTTCAGAGCAGACCAACGCTCAGGCCCTCTGCATGAAGCAGATCCCCCCAAAAGAGGGAGTAGCTGAGCCCCGTCATCTCAGCAACTTCTCCACTGCTTGCCAGTCAGATAAGACACACTGGCCCTGCAGAGGAGTGGCGGGGGGGAGGGGCTGGTGGTGTGGTTGGCCCTGTCTAATGGAAGGATCCTCCATGTGAAAAGACACACCAGCCGTGTTCCCTCCTAAATCTATGAAGAAAAAATATAAAATCAGAGGCTGGAAAGTCAGGGAGGGGGAGGTGGGGACAGTGGGATTCCTTTGGCCAGTGTGGTTAGGAAAGGTTCTCTGAGAAGGTGACATTCAACCCAGGGACCCAATGACGGGAAAGAGCTACCATGTGACTATCTGGGGGAAGAGCTCTCAAGATGGGAAGTATGCTTGGTGTGTTCAAGGAACAGAAAGCAAGCCAGTGTCTCCGGAGCAAGGGACAAAGTGATAGAGTCAGAATGATAGGTGGGGTCTGGGTCATGTGGACCCTCTGGGACCAGGTGGAGAGACCAGAAGTGGTTCTAATCGCCAACAGTAGCCCCTGGAATGCTCTATGTGGGGAAGAACCCAGAGCGAGGGAATGGGCCCACTCGGAGGAGAGCATGCATCTCTCGATTCCTGACCCCACGCTCTTTCTGGGATCATGTACCCTCCCTGCCCCACGATCCTCAGTCTCAGTGAGGATTAAGAGGGAATGCCTGTGACAGGGTTCTGGAAGGTTGCAGTGTTGTTTGCAAGTATCAGCTGGAACAGAAGCCACACACCTCCAGGCCCTGCCCAGCTGCTACGGGCTGTGGCCATGTGAAGACATTCAAGAATTGGAAGGAGCCCCAGCGATGATAAGCCCCAGCCTCCCCCTGTCCGGAGGAGCCTGGTCCAACACGATGAGGCAGCCTGGTCACGTAGGGCGGAAGTGGGGTACGCCCCAGGACTCTGGGCTCCTCGAGTTCTTTCCGTTGCACTATGTGAAAGCAGTCCTCTCATATTCCCAACACAATTGTCATCTTGTTACAGGCAAATACTGAGCATCTATTGTGTTTAAAGACTTTCTAGTTGCCCGGACTCTGCATTCTGCGCCTCGTTTTTTCTTTTTTCTCTTATGTCTCTGTCACCCTCTGTTTTTCTCTTTCTCCTTCTTTTAAATATTTCTCAAGAACCTACCAAAGGTTGAGCTCCCTCTGAGGTCTGGAGTGTCCCGGATACTCGCTTTCTCCTTCTACACACACACACCATGGTGATGGCCCCCTGCACCCCGTCCATGGGAGGTTGTGAGAATTAATGAGGTAACAAGTGCACAACACTTTGCAAACTGTAAGGGTTTGCTTAAGCTGTAAGGAGGAGACATGTTTCATCATTAGCTGATGGAAGGTAAGGAATCTTCTGCCTGCCATAGCAATGCAACCCACACTTCCTTGCCGGACTTCTCCACCCCACAACTCCCTACCCTGTGGTTTGTCTCCCCTGCCTGTGTTTTCTTCCCTTCCCTGCTTCCCCGGCCCACAC
The DNA here is from genome assembly GCF_048164855.1 of Canis lupus baileyi. Taxonomy (NCBI): domain Eukaryota; kingdom Metazoa; phylum Chordata; class Mammalia; order Carnivora; family Canidae; genus Canis; species Canis lupus. The sequence goes on from NC_132840.1 coordinate 71,336,390, forward strand.
TCCCTGGGGGAGACTCCGTCTGGACACAGCAGCTGATACTTTGCCAAGTGCCTGCTTTTCTGACCTAATTATCTCCATGGGCTTGCCTGGGGCACAAGAGGTCAAGGCGCAGACGGGAGGTCACACCGCAAACCTCCAGGTCCCCCTGGGAGTGGGCGTTCCCTTGGCGGGTGCCCAGCCCTCTCCCCAGTCCCCACAACACAGGATTTCAAGTCTCTGCAGGCCAGAGGACAAGATAACAACAGCAGAGTAGCTGGACATCGGTGTTTCTCAAACTACTCTCGTTTGGGCCCGATAATTCCTTGTTCTGGAGATGAGATTGTCCTGAGTGAGGCAGGATGTTTGGCAACATCCCTGACCACTAGATGCCCAGAGCACTCTCCACAGTTTTGACAACCCAAAAACATCTCTAGATATTGCCGGGTGTCCCATGGGGATGAATGCCATTGCCCCCAGCAAAGACCCACTGGTCTAGAGTACCGCAGACTCACCTGTAATAATCAGTGAAGTAAACACCAGCTCAACTTTTTCATTATTTTAGTGTTAACCTGCGGGTTTATTTTTAAACTTTGCTCTCAAGCACCCTGTGTGTGTGTGTGTGTGTGTGTGTGTGTGTGTGTGTGTGTGGAATCATACATGACTGGAAGAGGTTTTCCTTATAAGAAGTGGATCTGTTCCAGTGTGGTTGGTGTATTAGTGAACAATTTAAATGTGATACAAAAATTACAGAGCTTATGTGTGATCTTGTCCTCAGGAGCACTGGGTGAGCACAGAGAGCTGTACCCAGCTCAACTGAGCCGCATAGGAATATGCAAAACATGCACATGAACACATCATTGATCAGGGGTTGGGGGAAGAGGCAGTACTTTCCTTTGAGGCATTACAGAGACCAATGGTCCTTTCCTTTTTCTTTTTTTTTTCCAATGGTCCTTTCCTAATCAGCCCCCTGCTCTCTTCCTCTCTTTGCTCAGTACATGGAGGCTGAGAGGACTAAAGGTGATGGAGGTGGGAGAGGAGTTCCGGGTGGAATTGAGTTGGGGAGCAGAGAAAGTCTCTGGACTGTTGGGGAACTAGAGAGAAGTGATAGAAGAGAGTGGGGAGTGAAGGTAGATGGCTTGAACCAATGGGTGGAAGCAGGAGAAGGTCAAATCAACCTGATAGGGATTTTCTAGCAATCAGGGCAACAGTGGAACAGATTGCTTGGGCTGGAGTGAGCACCTCATTCTTGGATGAATTCAAGAGAGGGAGGAAGACCATGGTAGGAGTGTTGACTCCAAGGCCCACGTGGTTTTTTCTGACCTTAAGATTCCATAATTTTGTGGAAGCTGCTGTAGGTGATGTCCATTTTGAACAGGTAGTGAGCTCCTAGAACTGGTGTTTGAGGAGGATTAATTTGGATGTCTGAGAGGTCCTCTGGAGGAGAAAGAGGTTGCGGGAAGGCTTGCAGAGGGGAGATCTCAGCGCAGATACCTCAACACAAGGTAACAAGGGCCTAACTATTCATGCCTAGGTGGAGGATAGGGAAGAGTGGGCGTGAGGGGCGCTAAGTAAGAGGAACCAGCTGGCCTGGGGATTGATCAGGCTTGGAGCAAGCATGCAGATGAAGAAGCCACAGGCAGAAATCCCAAAGTTATAAACATGAATGACTAAAATGATCGTCAGCCATGGGGGAAGATAATGAGTCTTGTTTTATGCTATGCTATTTTTAAGATGGTACATGCTGTAATCTGCTTGATGATAGGTTTTACGTAGCAATCATCGTATCTCAGGAAGTATCCAGCACAGTGCCAGGCACAGAGGAGGCACTGAACGATGTTTTCTTGACTGTTAGTTGAAAAGTTCCCAGTACAAAATCCAGTCTGGATCTAGATCTAGGTGTAGATATAGATCGCTCCTTGAAAAAGTGAACATTCCATCTCTGCTGACTCTTTCTCGGTGGAGTAAACAAACCCATGTGACATTCTGATAGAGATCAGGTTAGTGTTGCAGGTGTGGACACAGGGGAGAGGTATTTTATAGTCTCTCAAGATTCTCACGGATCATATTAAACAGAAGTAGTACTCACAGGGTCTAGACAGATTGAATGCTAAATGACACTGAGGTATCCAAGTAGAAATGTCCAGAAGGCAGTAGTTGAAGTCACTCAAATGGAGCTAAGGAAAAAAAGTTAGGGATGGAGCTTGACACACGGGAGATACCGCGCTCCCAGGAGAGTCTAGGGCTACACCTGAGCTGCAAACAGGCCCAGGGAGTGAGAGGGGGAGGCAGTGGGGGGAGGAGGACCAGGGACGGACTAGTATACTGTTGAGGAGGCCTTGGAGGAACGAAGGAGTGTCTAGGAGGCAGAGTTAGTCCTGTAGAACAGGGACCGGAGCTCTGAGAAATGATTTGACTTGGTACTTGGGTAGGGCTGTAGGCAACATGAGCAAATATAGTTCTGAAGGAATGGCAGGCCTGGAATCTGTACCACAGGATGTCACCAGCTCTGTGGGCAGAAAAGAGGAAAGTCGGGGTATAACGTGACAATTTTATCTGTGAATGGAAGGTGAAATTTAGAGGTGTGTGGTTAAAATAAGTGGTTCAGAATGTAAGGCCTCAAAGATACAGAGAAAAGTTGTGTAAGAAGCTGTCTTAAAGGATGCTGGTCTGAGTAGGGCCCTAAAATGAGTGAGGCCCGGTGGATATGGGAATGGAAGGTAACACGTGTACACTCGCTTCATAGTAAAATCGAGATTTCATAAACCGATGTGGAAAGGCAGAGGGGATGTTGAACAGAACACAGTTCAAGCCAGGAGGATATGCCTCGAGTGGCACTTAGCACTCTTTACATCCAGGGTCGTCTGGAAGTCGGAAGAAAGTTAAATAATAGGTACAACCACCAGTTTACACACACAGATTTCTGAGGTGGTTGAAAGCTCAGGCTCTGGGGTCAGAGGGACAGGTGTCCCAGTGCCTTGAGCTCCCTTACCTGTGAAATGTGCTCAGCACTTCCTCTTTCAAAGGCCTGTTGCAGGGATTAATGAGCTAATTAGTGTATGTAACACGAGTGACCAACAAAGGGTCACACTCAGCTCCTGTTATTTAACATGACGTTCGGACCACCCAGCCACGTGATGTCTCCTGTGAGGGACAGAACTGAAGCTAAGTCGGTAAGAGTGCTCGGTCACAGGTCACAGTGGATGGCGGACAGGATTCAAACTTCGTTCATCCTGCACCAGAATCTGTCTTCTCTGCTTGTGTTCCCTCTTCTTCTCCCTTTAACATCTGGGGACATGGAATATATTTGTCAACTACTTCTATGGGTGGCCGAGCATCATGCAAGTCCTTGTGCACGTATGTGTGTGTGAGTGTGTGCATGTGAGCCTGTGTGCGCATTTGTTTACTGACGTGGTGGGAGAAGGGTGGAGAGGGGGGTACGAAGATAAATAAGACAATTCTGTCCTTGAGGAGCCAAGGTCCAGGCTGGGGGGAAGGCACTATGTAGACGGGTAATTAAAATAAAATGTGATAAGCACCAGAAGAGACTATAAAGAGAAAAGCCGGGATGGCCCAGGAGGGAGAGAAGCTATCCCCGGAAAAGCCGGGAAGGGCTTCGCGGGAGAGGGGATGCTCATCTCGGAGCCTGAAGAACACACCAGCATGTGTCAGGTGGACAGCAGGGAGGAGGCACCGCAGGTGGTACGAACTCCATGCACAGGCCTGGATTCCCGTGGCGGCAGCAGCGTGGTGGGTTCCAGAAGAGGAGGAGCCCGCTAGCTTGGGGTCTAGGTACCTGTCAAAGGGAGTGGAAGGTGAGGCTGAGAGATAGTGCAGAACCAAATTGTCAAGGGACTTCTGTGACAGGCTAAGGGACTTGAATTTTATTTTTGGGGGGCTGGGAAGTCAGGGAAGTCTTTGGTAGGGAAATGTGCAGATTTAATGTGTTTTTCCTCTATTATTTTTTTTGTAGTTCTATGGACATATAATTTATGTACCATGCAATTTATCTACTTCTAGTGTATGACCGTCACCACGATCCATTTTAGAGCATTTTCATCACCCCCCATGGAAACCTCGTACCATTTAGCACTAGCATCCCGCCCCCGCCTGAACCCCACATTCCCTCAATCCCCTCCTGGCCCCAGGCTACCACTAATCTGCTTCCTGTCTTTATAGCTTTGCCTGTGGGTGTAATATGTAGCCTTTTGTGACTGGCTTCTTTGATGACTGTAATGTTTTCAAGATCCCTCTCCACGTTGCTCTGAACGATGCTCTGTTGTATGGCTAGACCGCGTTTTAGTTACTCATTCGTTACCTGGTAGACATGTGAGCTGCTTCCGCCTTTTGGCTATCCTGAAGCATGCTGCTGTGCACACTCACATACAAGCTGGAGTGTGGATGTATATTTTCGTTCTTCTTGGGCCTATACCTAGGAGTGGAATTGCTGGGTCATGTGATGACTCTATGTAACAGCAGTTTGGCAAAGGGCACAGGGAGAGATCAGTTAGGAGGAGGGTTTTGCTGTGGGCCCCATGGGAGCTGATGGCAGGACTGGCTGTTTATCTGGCTGTACTGTACAAACTTCCTGACTCAGTCTCTTCTGAATTACAGATGAGGAAGTGAGCATTCGAGTGTGATGAAGATCCCTTTGCTTCCCTTACATGGGGGGGCTGCACATGCCTTAGGGTCCCTTGGTTTTTTTTTAAATAATTTTTTAAAAAGATATTATTTATTTATTCATGAGAGACACACACGGGGCGGGGTGGGGGGGCGGCAGGGTGCAGAGATACAGGCATAGGGAGAAGCAGGCTCCATGCAGGGAGCCTGACATGGGACTCGATCTCTGGTCTCCAGGATCACACCCCAGGCTGAAGGCAGCGCTAAACCATTGAGCCACCAGGACTGCCCCTTAGGTTCCCTTGTAAGCCAGAAGGAAAGACTTTCACTCTGAGAAGAATCACATTTCTAGTGTTTGCTGTTGAGTCTCACAGGTTAGAAGGCGGTCATGAGATCCTCCCTAGTTCTGCCATGGGGCCAGGGATCCAGACACTGTGCCTTGTCTTTCTGGGGAGTGTGTCAAGATAGACAACAAACTTTTTTGGACAGACTGTGAGTTGGGATAACAATGATGGACAGTCTGGAGAACAGGATGCTGGGATGGAATCCAATGGGCTGGTCTAGATGAGGTGAGGCTCTAGAACAAAACCACCTTCATATATATACATGATGCTAAGCTAACAAAGGCACTTCCTGAGCTCAACAAATATCGCTTCCCATTTACATCCCTGCTGCCTGTGTTCTCCCAGGTTTTGGGTGAGTCTCAACTCACCCTCTATGCAGTGGCCGTGTGACAACTTTCTCTTTTCCTGTGATGGGTCAAGGACCTACAGATTCCTGTCTCCTAGTGTCACAGAGGCCCAGGAGAGCCTTAGCAGCATCATGAAATCTCAGCTGAGCATTCATTCCTCCCACTGACACTAATCTATCCCAGGCCATGCACTGAGCTCTGTTCTGAAAATTCAAGTGGTCAGAATGGTACTCTTGGTAAGCAGTAACTCCTATCAGCATCGAATTATGGGTATGGGTAGAGAGTCCACATCCCTCTCCTAAAACAAAGTGGAAGGGCATGTTTTTTTGTGTGTGCATGAGTGTGCATGTGTGTGTGCATGTGTGTGTGTATGTGTCTCCTCTAGACATGAAAATCCAGAGAATCCAAAGCCCCCAGCCTTCAATCTCCACCCACTACCCCGCCACCAAAATGTCTAGTTGGCTATTGGACAAAGGGAGAGGAAATTGTGGGTCAGCAGAACCAGAAGTTTATACAAATAAAGCACACGCCAATGCAATAGAGTGTGTAAGACAAAGGCTTCCCTTTCAAAGCAGGAGCTAGAAAGTGCAGGGGATCACACACACACACACAAAACCCAAAAAACAAGGAAGCGATGCTTCTCTCCCAATTATTGTACACTCTCTGCTGTATTTTGTTGACCTCGCTGATTTCAATCAGCTTTCAGCACATCCAGCCTTCACCTGCTATGAATCAAAACCTGGAGGGCTCTCTGTTCTCCGTGCTCAGAAAAAAACCCTTTGATAAGGTTGTTATGGATGCAAGGCAGAGCGGGTTGGGCTGGGTGCTTTTCTTAGACCGGCATTACACATTTATGATGCAAACCAGTGAAGAAGCAAGGGCTCAGAGTGCAGGGTCTGGAGAGGGGACTAGTCAGAGGTGATGATGGGATGGGGTTTGACTTAGGGAGACTTGGGCACTCGGCCCTGTTTATCTTACTCTGTTGGCACAAAAGGCTGGTAAAGGAAGAGCAGGCGCTCGGAGATGTCACAACAGGTCCCAGTTTGAAGAGCTTAGCACTGTGAAGCTCTGTCATTATCTCTGGGCTCCTGTGGACTGACTTTTCTTTGAGGAAGATGAGTGAATCGATGGTTTAAACATTCTAAGCCTCTTTTGCAGAATATAAACTCCATGAAGGCAGGGTTTTGTTTGTTTTTGTTTTGCTTTTTTGTGGGTTTTTTGTCCACTTTGTTCACTGGTCTGCTCCAATTCCTAGAAATGTGCTCAATAAATATTTGTAGGAAGAAAGAATGCTAGGCACCCTCTTCTTCCGAGGTACTGGGTCGTGGGCGCATAAAGTGCAAAGCCATCTCTCCTTGGCTGTGCTGAAATTAGGGACTATTCTGGGCTCCAGGCTGCTATAGTGACTGGCTGCTGGGGAGTGGGTGGGGAGGATGATAGTGAGTCTCAGAGACAGATGGTGGAGGAGAATCAGGTGGTTCAATTAGCTTGTACTAAAAAAATACAGATGCTCATACACATAGCACCCACCCCATAACCCTCTACTGTTTCCAAGGGAAAGAACAGAACTCTCCCTCCTCACTTTCTCCCACAATTAAGCCCCCTAGCATGATTTTTCAAAAGGCCTTTTCTTCTTCAAGGCTATCCATAACAATTATTTATTCCTATTTGGATGCTGTTTTGTGTAACTTTGGTTTTAACTTTTAATATATAAGTTTCCTCTTTTGCAAATTGGGATTCATAAAATTGATCTCATGAAGGGGATGAGAAGAATAAGTGAGCAAATGTATGTAAAGTCACTAGCATATATACAATGTGCTCACACCAATGCTAACTATCACCACTACCATGGCCTTAGCTCCTGCAGCTACAACGAATGATTGCTTCTAGATATAAATGTGAGGTGTAGGATCAGCCTCTGATATTGAGGCCTGAGGTCTAAAGATGAATATGGAAGGAGGAGATGCTCATTGCTCACACCCTGGACCATGATACTTCCTGAGCTGGGCTGGGAGGCCCCCCGCCGATAACAGGGAGATCCCCTATAAAAGCCTTCTCTGGGCCCAAACTAGACAGGAGCCATCCTTGGTCCCCCTAGCTGGTGAGGTTCATGGCCTGGGCCTTTCTTAATGTTTTCCAGCAAAACAATTTGTTTCTCCTTAGAAACTAGGCTCATCACTTTCCCATTTCACAGACTATAGGGTCTCCAAGCAGCTGGGGCCACACAGCGTCCCTTTGCCACTTTTGGCACCTAGGGTGGTCATTTATTTCAAATCAGAAATTGGATCACATAATCTGGTAAAGAATTCGGGGTTGCTTTCAAGTGGAACAGTCAGTGTAAATGCCTCATGGAGAGGCAGCAGAATGAGGTGCTTCAAAATGCAGACTGTGCTGGGCAGTGGTTGATTGGGCAGGTGGCAGAGTTATGTTGTTCGGGTTCACATTCCCACTCAACCCGTCACCAGTTGGGTGATGTTGTGAAATATCTCTGTGGGTTAGTTTCCTAGCATTGAAAACAGGGGTGATGATTCAGTGAACAAATATTTATTGGTCACCTCTGTGTGCCAGGTACTGTTAATAATAGCATCTATATCAGGGAGGATTGCAAGGCTGAGATGAGATAGTGAATGAATAGCACTTAGAACAGAATCTGCTCAGAGAGAGCATTGAATAAGTATCTACTATTGTGGATATAAGACTTTGATGCCAAAATTGTGGAACTTCTGGTACCTGTTCTTGGTTCTCTTTGGTTAAAACAAACACACAAACAACTAAGCTATATATTTAGTGGATCTGTCCATAATATGCTTTTATTTTTCCTTTTAACCTAGCACCTTGAAGATACCCAGTAATTACTTGTGGCTTGAGTCTTCCATTGTTCCATCTCTAAACAGCTTCATAACTCCTCCCCACTGAGTCATCCTCTCTCCATCTTTAGGTAAAATCCCATTATTGTCACTGAAGCCATGACGACACCACCTTGTTAAGTATACTGTCCTGAAATCTCACCGTCTTCAAAAAGCCTTTGAGATATGATACCTCATTTACTCCAATGGCTGGAGGCTTACGCCTGCTTGGAGTGTGTCTAAAGATGATGCTCAGCCCTTGCGACCTTATATGACTGTGTTCTGTTTCAATTTTGGGAGGCTAGTAAGTGACCTTGCATCATTGCAATGGTGTGTGGGCTTTTTGCTGAGAAGGGAAAGGAAGAGAAGAGAAGAGAAGAGGAGAGGAGAGGAGAGGAGAGGAGAGGAGAGGAGAGGAGAGGAGAGCAGAGGAAAGGAGAAGACAGGAGAGGGGAACCCCAGGTGCTCATCCACTGTGGACAGAAACATTGTAGTAGACTGAATTCCTTTGGGGTTCAGACAAGGATTCAGTTCCAGGCCTACCACTCAATAGGGAAAAAGCCAAGTGGGATTACTGACCTCTATTTTCTCTGAGAGGAAATGGGGCAACCATATATATTCCAAAGAGTTGTATGGGGATTATATATCTAGGAAAACACTTTCAGTGACTCTTGCTTCACTTTTCCCTTCTCTGTGTGCCCTCTAATGTGCTCAGAGCTCAATCATCACCCTGTCGTCTGCACTATGCCCTGAACTGCTGTTGTGGAGTGTGTGTGTGTGTGTGTGTGTGTGTGTGTGTGTTAGTGGAAGTGGAGGGGAGAGACAATGTGGAGCCTGGCTCCTTCTCTGATCTGTCCTGCGGGAGGAACCTAGCACAGCAGCCCCACGTGGCTCACATAATACCATAAGTAAAACACAAACAAAGCAGAGGTTGTTCTGCTTGTCAGCCTCCGAGACCATATGGAGCTGAGACATGATTGTATTACCTCTGCTATACTGCAGTCGAGCTAAACAGAAAAGCCATAATAAACTATTCTGGGGAGGTCCCCGAGCTCCGCGCACAGAGCACAAACAGATAAACAAGAGGGTGGCTGGTGTGCTTCATTTTTTCTTCCTTTCTTCCTTCTTTCTTTCTTTCTTTCTTTCTTTCTTTCTTTCTTTCTTTCTTTCTTTCTTTCTTTCTTTCTTTCTTTCTTCTTTCTTTCTTTCTTTTCTTCTTTCTTCTTTTCTTTCTTCTTTCTCTTTCTTTTTTAAAGGAAGGAGCACTAGAGAAAACCAAGGAGGAGAGAGTGTGGAAAAAATGGAGGGAGAGAAAAAGGAGAACAGAGGAAGGGAGAAAGTAGGAGAGAGAGCTATACTGCAGGACCACTTCAGTGACATTGCATCATTGGGGCTTTGCTTCTAAAAGGATTTATTCCCTTCGTGGACTCTGTGCTTTCACATATGTAGATGGTAGAATCTGATGGCAATTTTGGCTTCTTTGTGGTACATATCTCTGCTTAAGCAGGAATTGGGAGCATGAAGAAGAGAAAGTGCAAAATGGCATTGAGGCATATTTGCAGAAGCTTCTAATCCCCTCATAACTGTCCAGTCTCCTTCCTCTTCCTTGTGCTCCTCACCCTCATGATTCTAGTCTAGACAGGTTGGTAGGACTCACATCTTTTGATACTGACCAGACCTTTCTCTTGTCTTCAACAGGGCTGGGTCTGAGTGCTCAGTGAGTGTGTGCGATGTGTGCGTGCGTGTACAGAGAGTGAGGGTGGGTGGGCACAGGGGTAGGTGGTTCAAATAAAAACTACATTGCCCCTGTGGTTGGACAGTCTATATGCCCACTGAAAGTCTTCCCAGACCTTGAGGGAAAGGTAGAGAAAATATATAAATCAGGGAGGAAAAAAAACCCCACAGACACCAGATGTTGTTTCTGAGCAAAGCCTTACAGTAGGAAAGAAGGATTCCCAAAGTGGTAACAAACTCACATGGAAATGTCTACAAGGTTAAGAAAAAAAAAAAGATCTCTGTTTGCATGCTGTTTATTCCAGGTGTGAAGAGCAAATTCCAACACTTTGAGAATAGTCGTCTATTTTGAAAGTGTGTACAAGTGTACAGTTAAAAAGTGATGCAACTGCCAATGGTAACTACTTTTAGGTGACATATATCTCCTGCTCGTATAGTCATACAACATGGTAGCTAAACATGTGAGTTTTTGATGTAGACAAACATAGGTTCAAATCCAAGGCCTGAAACTTTTCTGAAGAAGGGCTTTTGGGTATCTAGCACAGAAAAAAATGGCACAAGAAAAGTCCAGGAGAAAAAGCCAGCCTTCAGATCCAGACAGAAATGGGAGAATGGAAGACTGGAGAGAGACATAATCCCCTGACTGATTGAGTCATCAACTATGAATTTCCTAAAACTATGTACACAGATGGATATAAATGTTTTGAAAATTATTGCTAGGCGATCAATCAGTTGGAGGATTTGGGTGGAGAAAAGAGAAACTGGTTCACACAAAACACCAAATAAAAAAAAATCAGGCAATTACAAACTCCAGGAAAAACAATGTATGAGAAATGACATGTAATTATGGCAAACTGCCTATCTCAGCAGTGAACAATACCTAAGTTGTTGTAAAAGTATAAACACAGAGTATTAATTTAACCCCAAATTGGGTGATATAATTACACCAGAAGGATAAGGAAGAAACAGTAGGAGGAAGGTGGCAGGATATCAGAGAACAAACACCTCACATGCAATAAAAGGAATTTAGTAGGAACTGTCAAAAGCTGGCAACTCAAGAAATAGCAATATAAATATGTTGTTTAAAAGCTGGAGGTAAATGTCAGTAGAAACTAAGAGTTGAGAGAGGTTACCTCTATGGGACAGAGGGGGTGAGGAGGAGTAGATTAGAAGACTGATATTGTGTGATTGAGTCTTCTAGCGCTATTTCAATAAAATTATGTATACAGATTACTTGGATTAATGACTTTAAAGGATAATACATATAAAGTGCTTAACACCATACTTGGCACATAATAAATGCATAAGCAGTATCAGCTACCGTTATTGGACTGGAATGGATGTGAAAGGGTTATTTTGTCCTTTACCTTGCCTTTAGCCAGTACGAAACTTACACTCCCAGACAGGGCTGGCCATATCACAAGGTAAATCCAGTGAATCTGCCAGCATCAACTAGATGTGACATTGGCCAAAATGCTCTCCCACAGCCCATACTGACCTCAGCAATGTACGATGGCAGGGATAATCCTGGATACAGCCACCAAATAGGGAAAGTTGCTATATTAGTCTTTCTGTCCTTGTAGAAGGCTTACAAATAGCCCCCCAAACATGATGATGTTCTAATCCCTGAGACCTGTGAATGTTACCTTATATGGCAAAAGGGACTCTGCAGATGTGATTAAATTAAGGATTTTGAGATGGAGAGATTATCTTGGATTAGATTGATGGGCTCTATGTAATCACAAACGTCTTTATAAGAGGGAAGCAGGCGTCATCCAAATCAGAGGCATGACAGGAGAATTGAAATGATGAGCTTTGAAGACAGAGGAAGAAGCCACAGGCCACCTGGGAAGCTACTGGAATCTGAAAATGTCAGGGAAAAGGATCATCCCCTTGGAACCAGAGAAGAAATCAGTCCTGCTCACATCTTGACTTTAGCCCAATGGAACTGATTTCAGACTTCTGACCTCCCGGACTGTAAGAGAATAAATATGTGCTGTTTTAAGCCACTAATTTCGTGGTAATTTGTGATCGCAGCAAGAGGAAATCAATGAAATCCCAAACCATAAAAAAATGTCCCTCCCTTTCTCTTCAGCCTCTACATCCCCTGGAATATACGCCAAGTCTGGTAGCTTGAGAAATGTAAAAATGTATTTGCATTAAGGCGTTATGAGCTGTTGTATACCTTTCAGAGAGATTTTACATCTTGCAAAAAGATTCTAGGGAGAGAGTCTCAAGGACAGAAAATTATTTGTGCTCATACTGGTGTTTCTTGTACCAAGTGCAGTGCTTGGCCAATAAATGATTTGCCAAAAGAATGCATGAGGTAAGGAGCTAAATATAGAGACAAGTAAACAGCTGAATAGGGACCCTACACTCGAAGAAAGACTCCATCACCCCTCATTAGTCAAAGATATTTAATACTCCTTACTGTTAAGAAAGTCCTCGTGGTGCCTAATTGAAATTCCCCCAAGCTGAATTGTAAGTGCTGTCTTTTTTATCCTCAGTGGATTTAGTGAACATCTGGTCATCAACCAACATCTATTAAGTCACTTTTAGTTTTCTTTTTTTTCAGGCTAAAAAATCCCAATTCAATGAACTATTCAGCCCAGTGTTCTCTTTGTCACCGTCAGAGCAGGCCAATCTCTATGATGGCTTTTGCTTTGGGCTCCCGACCAAATGGATCTTGATGGGGTGGAGCTTCTGGCATGTTCTAGTTCTCTTATCTTTGCACATATGTGATTACGGGACTGTGGACAGAGGGACTCCCCTGTCTTTGTTGTCAGCAGTGTGCTTAGAGAAAGTGGAGCAATTTGAGACACAGTAGAGATACAGTTAAATAAACTTCAAGGACGGCTTTGAATGGGAACATCAAACATGAAGCCTATCGATGTGTGTAAAGTTGGAGTTCCCACCTAGCTCTTTGCTTCTGGGGAGGGAAGGCACTGTCAAGGGATTGCCTATGAATATGTGTGCCTTTGTTTCCCCTGGCACCAACCGCCTCCCTGAGTCACTGCTTAGCACCAGCAGTCCGGGTTCCTAGAGCTGAGGCCCAAGGCAATTCTTTATAATAATGAAGACTCTCCCCTTTGCAGTTTTCTGCCCAGGGTGACGTGCTTCCACATATTTTATTTCTTGGACGCACTGCAACCACCCAGTGTGGTCAGTGTTATGATCAGTCCCATTTTACAAATGAGGAAACAGGAGGTCAGAAGGGTTCCTTGATTTGTGCAAGATCACACAATTAGTACATTTTAGAAACAGATTTCAATTTGGGCTCTGCTGATGCCAACCTATGAATTCTTTCTGCTCAACTGCTTCCTTTCCCTTCCTCCCCCTTTTTTTACTATGAGGATGGTTTGGCCTGCTTTGCTAACTACACTCAGAAATACAGAGTTTTCAATCCATAATAGTGATAGCTTCAGGGACGGAGTATAAAAACAATATCAACCCAGAACAAGTTTTCCCCAGCTGCTGACTCATCTTTCATCAGCAGGAATGTGAACAGTGTTATTATGACCATCAAAATACCTTTATTAATATGCTGATGTCTCTTGCTCCCTACCTACACAGACCTGATTTTAGCTTTGAGGAGCTTCGTCCTTTCCACTCCAGAGCTTCTGCTCTTCCTGAAATGCCCTGGACTGGAGCATCCTTTCTCCGCATCTCATTGGTCCAGCTCACATGCCTCCTTTTCCACAGAGCCTTCCCTGATTACTCAGAATCTCCGTGTTCCAGACGCACATACTCCTGGTTTGGTTCTTACCTGACAATGCTTTCTATTATAGTTAGTTGTGAACATGTTAGGCTTCCTCACTGTAATGCCAGCTCTTGGATAATAGAGACAATGACTTACTCATTTTTGAGGGGGACAGGATAGCAGAGGTAAAGGCTCTACATTCTAGCCTGAGCTCTGTCATTAACTAAACTCTGCAGCCCTTCACAAATCACATCTCTGGGCCTCAACTTTCTGTTTTGTAGAAGATGCGTGTTGAGATAAAGGCTTCAGGGGTCTATGAATCCCCTAAAATTATGCACAAATATTTATATCTATGTGTAATTTCTTTAGAGAAACATTTTTTCTCCCAAGATTTTATTTATTTATTTGAGAGAGAGAGAGAGAGAGAGAGAGCAAGTGTGAGAGAGAGAAAGCATGTACAGAGAGGAGGGAGAAGCAGACTCCCTGCTGAGCCTGATATGGGATTCTATCCAGGACCCCCAGATCATGACCTGAGCTGAAGGCGGAAGCTTAAACGACGGAGTCAAACAGGAATTTGAGAAATCCTTTACTTAAGATATAGTCCAAAATATTCATCAGATTCTTAGTGGGGGTCTGAGATCTAAGAAAGTTTACAACCAATAGATTAAAGAATTATGGAGCTTCCCCAAAATTCTAACATTCTAAGAATTTGTTCTTAAAATGCCATCAACTCATGGAGCAGAACAGAGAACTCAGAAACAGACCTACACTTATGCAGTCATTTGATTTTTGACAAAAGTGCAGAAGTCATCTAACAGAAAGGACAGTCTTTTGAAAATATTTACTGAAAAACTGGTTATATATATATATATATATATATATATATATATATATATATATATAAAGTTTACCTTCTTGACTGCTGCTTCATACCACATACAGAAATTAATTCAAGCTAGATCATAGATCTGAATGTAAAAGTTAACACTGTAAAGCTTCTAGGAAAAACCTAGGAAATCTTCGTAATTTGGGAGTAAAGTTATCTCAGTATATAGACAGCAATAGCCATAAATTTAAAAAATTATAAATTAGATCTTATAGAAATAAAAAACTTTTGCTCACCAAAGATACTATGCAGAAAACAAATATGCAAGCCACAGAGAGGAAATATTTGCACAATATATCTGACAGAGAACTAGTATTCATGATATATAGAGAACTGCTATAATTCAATAATGAAAAGACAAATGACATCATCAAAAATGGGCAAAGATTTGAACAGATACTCCACTAAGGAAAGGTTACAAATGGCCAATAAGTGTGTGAAAAAATAGTGTTCAATGATGCATACCACTACACGTTCACTTGAATGTGTCAAATGAAAAAGACCAACATCGAATGATGGCAAAGATGGGGAGCAACTCTAATTCTCATATGTTGTCGGTGCCGGTGTATAACCAGGTGGTAGTTCTTTTCTAAAATGAAACATGCACTTACCTTATGATCAGCAATACAACTCCTAGTTATTTTTCCATGAGAAATAAAAATGTATAATTACAAAGAGACTTCTAGAAGAATGTTCATAGCAGCTTTACCGATTATAGTTCCCAACCTGAACACAGCCTAGGTGTTCATCAACAGGAGAGTGGGTTCATAGGGAGGAATACAACCCAGCAATAGAAAGGAACCAACTATTGATACATGCATCAACATGGATGAATCTCAAAAATATGTTGCCTTACATTGTGAAAGAAGCCTTTCACAAGGGTCCATCATGTGTTATTCCATTTATAAGGACTTTTTAATAGGCAAAACTAATATACAATGAAAAATCACAACAGTGATAGGATGGGAGTGGGGCTTCATCGAGAGGGGCATGAGGAAACTTTCTCAGGTGATGGTTATGCTCTGTACAGGTATGGTTTGGGGTTAGACAGGTGTATGCATTTATCAAAACTCATCGAATGATGCACTTTAGATTTGTGCTTTCATGGTATGTAAATTTTACTTCCATAAAAAAGAACCATAAACAAATATAGACCTCTAATGATATACATGCTGAGGTGTTTAAGGGTGAAGTGCATTGATATCTGCAATTTACTTTGAAATGTATCCAGAAACATCAGCTAGATTGATGGAGGATACAAGAGGTGGCTAGATAGACAAGTACATGATGAACAAATAGCAAAATGTTAATTGTAGTGTCTAAGTGGTGAGTATATGGGTGTTCAGTAAACAAGTTTTTCAACTTTTCTGCTTTGTTTGAAAATTTTCATAAAAAAATCTTAGAGGGAAACAAGTCTATCAATCAAAAATCTAACAACCAACCAACTAACCAATCAACTAGTAAATCAGCCAACACAGTGTTTCCCCAAACTTTACTCGTTTGGATATTCCCTACACCATTATTTATTTAATAATTTACCTGAACTTGGAACACCTGGGTGGCTCAGTCAGTTAGGTGTCTGCCTTCAGCTCAGGTCATTATCCTGGGGTCCTGGAATCGAGTCCTGTGTTGGGTTCCCTGCTCAGCAGGGAGTCTGCTTCTCTCTCTCCCTCTATCCCTCCCCCCAAATTGTGCTTTCTCTCTCTTGCTCTCTCTCTCAAATAAATAAATAAAATCCTTAAAAAAATAATTTACCTGAACTTGACTTTTCCACGTGCCTCATTCGGAGTAATAATATCTGTGAAATGATGTGTGATGTATTAGTTATAGCTTTTGTTTTATTTTTTAGTTTATTTGTTTTAGAGATACATACATACACACGTGTGTGTATGTGTGTGTGTGTGTGTACGTGTGTGAGTGAGAAGAGGGGCAGAGGGAGAGAATCTGAGCAGACTCCCCACTGAGTGCAGAGCCCAATGCAGGGCTCAGTCTCACAACCCTGAGATCAGGACCTGAGCTGAACAAAGCCAAGAGTTGGACACTCTACCAGCTGAGCCTCCCAGGTGCCCCTAGTTATATCTTTTATAATACACACAATATACATTTATGTTAATATGTAAATGTTAACCTGGAAATGTTTGCTCATATGCTGAGTGTAAAATGATTGCACTTCCCCCCAAAGTGTGCATATCCCACTTTAGAAATTCTGATCTGTGCTGCATGCTGTGGGGGAATTAGAAGGGGAGCACATGGTCTCTGACCTCAAAGAGCTTTAGTGACAAGCCCCATAAATCTGCAGAAGGAGAGGACAAAGTCTGTGCAAATGGGAGCAGCAGCCCGGGATGGACACGAATAGCTGGGAAATGTCTGCAGCAGGCCTCGCCCCATGGAAGGCAAGGACAAAAATCACTGGTGACACACGGGTCAATGGCCTGTCTCCTTGCTCAAGACAAGTGGGGAAGAGACTCTTTGAAGCCTCAGCAGCAGACGCTCAATTGGATGGACCCTCAGATTTGAAGCTTTGCCACAGGCTTTGAAGAGAAAGAGAAAAACCCACACACAATCCAGCCACCTGGTCACAGGGCCCCCCTGTGGCTCCCACCCACCCGCCACCTATTCCACTCCTCTCAATTGTCAATTAAAATAAACAGCCTTGTATTCCGAGGCCTGGCTTCAATCTATCTTGGCCGGGAGGCTGCACATAGATTTGTGGCAGTGCCCGAAAGTCCTTGCTCAACCTTTTTAATATCTGAACAAAGCAATCAAACCCGATAAGATCTAGCGGAGGCAAGATCACTCTTCTGTCCCTGGGATGGAAGCTTATTAGTCTGTGGCCCACATCATCAGAGTTATTGTGCCATGTTAAATTTATTGGTACTATCTCACCTCATTAAATACTTAAATAGACCTGACAGGACAGAAAAACGGGCTTTTTAATTTTTTCCCCCTATCCAAAGGGAGCTGGTGTTTCCCATGTCCCAGTTCACCTCTGCTACAGCTGTTGGCAAAGAAAAAAAGAAAGCAGGCAGTGAATGGAAGGTTTGGGTTGGCTGGTTAGGGATTCCTGGGATCCTTCCACCCCACCAGCCTGACTTGGCTGAAGGAGATAAAGCACCACTGAAGTGTGTGCACATTTCAGTGGGGATGGGGTGAAGAAGAGGCATGGGGTGGTGGGGCACGGTATCCATTATCTTTGCTGCCTTGTTCAAACCTGTCTGGCTTTACATTTTCTAGGAGGAGCCTTCTGGTCATTTTGCCAGGACAATGCCCAGAAATAAAGGTCAGGGTGATGGAAGAGAGGAAATCGGGCTGAGTGCGGGAGAGGGGAGGCTGGTAGGTGAGCTCTCGGTGGATCCTCCAGCGCTGGGGCCTGGGGTCTTTATTTAGCAAATAGCCCTAGTATCCAGGGCTGGATGGTGGCCAAGGCTAGGATTTCCCCAGATTCAGAGCGAGAGAACTTGGCAGGCTGGTAAAGCCTTGCAGGGACCCACTAGCCTGAAGGCGGCAAGCCGGTTGCAAAGGATGAGAAGGGGTGTCGGAGAATGCTGATATGTCCGATGCCCTACCCGAGGCCCCAGGAGCACCTGTGTGCCCGGGTTGGGGGACGGGGTGGTTCAAGGGGAAATTCAAGATCTGGAGAAACCGCCCTGCAACCTAGAAACTACTCCTTAACCGGTTCCATCGGGAGGTGGAGGATTTTTCCCCATCTATCAAGCCAATTGCCTTCCCAGCCAAGGCGAGCTGGGACCCCGCGGCCCTGCCTCCCCTTCCTCTCCTCTCTCTCTGCCTGCAGGGAAGGGCTTCCACTTTCCAGCTGTTCCCCTCTCCCAGCCCTGGTCCTTGTTTGCACCTTGTTAATAAGGTGGGCAAGGGGCCAGGAAGCAGCTCCCGGGCGCCTTCCGTTCCTAATGTCCTCAATGGCCATGACACGGCACTTAATTTCCGTCGGAGGCCACTGCTGGCCGGACACCAGCGGCCGAGCCCCAGGTCCTGTGACAGCATCTCCACCGTGGCCAGCGGCCTCCTGGTAATCGGATGCCACTCGGAGCCCACCGTCCCCTGGCGCCGGAGCAGGCGGCCTTACGTAACTGTCCCCTGTTCAGAGCGCGGGGCCTCCCGGCGTGAAAACAGCTCTAATCCCCTGGCCACCCTGGGAGGGAAGGCAGCCTGTGACCAGATGGGTTATCTGTGTTATCAGCTTAGGAGAGCGCGGGGCACGTAAAACCCAAGGCTTGTGCCGAAAACCTCGATGGTTGACATTTACCAACTGGGGAGCGTTGCCCTTTATCTTTTCTGGAATGTTCCATAGTAGGCTCGGTCGGGGAAGTGAGGTGGTCAGAAGCCCTGGGTGCCTTCTGTCGCCTTCCGTGCACATCTGAAAAAAAAAATATTGTTGAGTGGGGAGCAGGGTGGATGAGCCGTGGTGGTAATTAAAGCATGGCAGCCTTGAGGAGGTTTGCGGGCGACTGGAAGTCTGCCCGTGCGTGCGGATGGAAGGCCCAGTTTGGTCTGGACCAAAACGCTGGTTGGGGCGGAGGGAATGATGGGAAGGGGGGGAGGAGGTGATTAATTACCGCCTGGGTGGCAGTATGTCTTCATTTAGAAACTGCAGCCTCAATTATCTTTAATTACTTCCCCTGTGGCCTTAAATCAAGAGCTGGTCCAGAATGGGGGGCACCTGTCCGGGTCGGGCCTGCCGAAGGTGGACCGTGGGGTGAGGAGTCATTCTGGGGCATGCACCGTGCTCTCTCAGATCAGCCTTCTCTCAGGGACGGAAGGACAGAACTGGTAATAATTAAAATCCACGAATCAATCATACCTCAGATAGAGGAGCCCAGTGTCTCTCCCGATCCGTTGGTTTGGTCTTCACTGACTCATGGGGAGGTCGGAAGCAGCGAGCGGGGCCTCCTGCCTGCTGCATGGATGGATAAAAGAAACCAGGACCACCCTCCCGCCCCCACACACATCCAGACAGCAGGTGAGAGGCTAGGCTCCCCTGGTTTTATCTGGGTGCTCCCCTCTCAGACGGGGCACCCAAACACAGTGAGTAGGGACCAGCTAGGGGGTCAGTAAAAGTTTGGGTTTGCACATTGGATGTTGGAGTTGGAGCTTTTAGGAGTGGGACCAAGTTATGCGTATTTTTATCAGGCTCTCCAGGCACTCCTTTGGTGGGCTCTTCATCCCTGTGCCCCCTCCCCATCCTTCCAGTGTTCAAACTTGTCAGGGCTGGAGACTGTATTTTCAGAAGCCAGGACTTGTTTGAAAGGCAATAGGAAAAAAAGAAAGATGACTTGAACGCAGATTCGGTGTGTGTTTCTGGAAACTCAGTCTGCTCCCCTGGGTGAGGACGGGTGCGGGGGGTGGGGAGTTACAAGAGTCTGGGGAAGAGGAGGCAATGTCGGGAGGGCAATTCCTCTCCCCTCTCCAAGCTGAGTCTCTGCATCTGTAAGATGGAGGAGGGTGGCCTGGGTGAGATGCACACTCAGACCCCTTCCTTCTCTGATTCTCGGTTTTCTCTAGTCTTCAGACCCAACTTCACCCCCATGTGGCGCATAGTCAGAGATGGAGGCTGTCTCTGCTTCTAGGTAGGGAAAAGAAGTTGGGGCATTCTAAGTGTCACTCACACATCGCCTGCCTCCTTGTCCTCCCGCATGTCCTCTCCCCCATTGGACCGATGTGGAGTCTTGAAGGAGGGTACCCTATCCTCTCCCCAATAATGCTTGCAAAAATGATCCACTCTGGGCCATTTGGGACCTCTGGCTCATTCTCTGCTTTCATAGGGTCCTTTCTTCCCAGACCACAGAGTTTCTTTTGACTTCCTAATCATTTGTGATGCCAGGGGGCCCTCCTCAATTTGTTGAGTATAGGTTATGCTCTCAGAGACAAATATTTCTTCCTTTTTTGTTCCTTATGCTCTTACTGCCCTCATTCAAAATGCAGGACGTCCTCTCTTAACGGGATCTGTGTATTGAGTCCTCGCTCCCCCAAGTTATTAGGAACAGTTAATTGGCAAGTTGTTGTGTCTTTTAGGCTGGTTTACCAGTGTCAGTGGAATTTATGAATCATATCCCAGGGAGAAGTCAAGGATGACTCCAGGGTATTTGGCCTTAAACAACAAAGTTGCTATTTACAAATGACCATCGATTGACATTTGCTGTAGCTTAATGAAGCATGGTCTTTGGGAGAAAAGCCGGAGCTCTGGACATGAGTAAGTTGAATTCAATTTGAGAGGCAGACACCGATGGCCACCATGTTGCCACCAACGTCCTGGGCCCTGGAGATGCTGAGAGATCCCACGAGGGAGAAGAGACTGACAAGTCCCCAGAGGAGCTCATCTCAAGAAGAGCACGCCCCATGACATCAATCAGAAGTGGTGTGCTGGAAGGTAGTTTCATCTGAAACACACCGAGGAGGAAAGCACAGTTGAAAGGCTCTTCAAAAGTTGCAACGCTCTAAAATTTAACCCTGCCCTGTGGCTAGGTCATGCAGTGTCTGCTTTGAGCTCAGGGTATTGGAAAATATTTCCTTCCCTTGTTTAAAATTTTTGTTTTTACTACCTAGTACTTATGCACGAAGTAGAAGGGTCTTTTTAGTATTTTTACAAGGACATAGCTGAATGCAGGCGTTGCATGAGACAGGCCTTTGATTGTAAAAAAGAATTTTTGTTTTTTTTTTTAAGGATACCTTGTCAATAGACAAAGATAAAGAGGTTCGTGTTCAGGAACAGGAGGTTGAGAAATCCGAGAGTTTATGCTAACTTCACTGATTCCCTAATTCATTTCCTGATTCAAGTATTGGTTCTTTGATATAGTGGCTGATAGGCTAATGATTCATTCATTTATTTATTCAATAAACACCCATGGATTTCCTTATCTAAGTTCTTATCCAAGAAAATCAAACTGAATGTTTTTCTTCTTTCTAGTTTCTCTTTTCTTGGTTTCCTTCCAAAGCAATTAAGAGGAGGTAGAGAGCAACGAGGGGGAAAGATGTCGAATCTGACTCCTCCGGGATGCACACCCTTTGCGATGCCGGTCCCTAGGGGAGGAGAGGGCTTGAACATGGAAAAAAGAGAGAGAGAGAGAGAGAGAGAGAGAGAGAGAGAGAGATGACAGCGTCTTCTCGGGAGGGGAGCTGGCTTCCCCTCCATCCCTTTGTTCTTTTCTTCTCTCGTCCTCATCCTTTCACTCTTTCCTTGCTCCCTTGTCCCCTGGGGTTTTCAGCCTTGGGGTGGGTGACCTGGTGGGACAAGCGCGCCCTGTGGGCTGCCCAGACCTGCTTCAGCCGCCTTCGCCAACAATCCAGGGAGCTGGGAGCATCTGGTGCTCCCGTCTCCTGAGAGCCTTTTTAATATTATTTCATTTCTTTTAACCTTTATTAAGACAAACATTGGGCAGAGAACACTCTATACTCCCACAAGAGACACTCTCCATTTCGATATTAAAAAAACACAAAACAAAACAAAACCTAAACCCATCCAACCTGAGGCCTGGAGGAGAGGAAAAAAAAAAAAAAAAGAAAGAAAAAGAAAAGAAAGAGAATATCCTAGAGATATTTTTACCTTCAAAGATCCATCACTCATTACTGCATATCACAGACACGTCTACAATCTCATTTTCTTACAATTCTCCGTGAAATAAGTGTAAATGGAAAATAATACCCCATTTTGAAAGTTCAACAAAATGTCTTTATCCACCAAATGTAGCCCCAGCTGTCTCATTTTCAGAAACAAAGCCTGATTTTAAATAGCAGCTCACCACCCAAATAAACACCACAGCTCCCTCCAGCTCCCCAAGGCTGCTGTGGTGCTCCCCTGTACTTGGCCGCTTGCAGTCACGTGGGGAGGTGCTGCTGTAGGACCCAGACCCCCGCACCCCCTGACTGCAGCAGATCTCAGGGGTTCCTCCCTCTGAGGACAGAGAACGGGTAGGAGTCTGTAAACTTCCAGAGTCATCTCTCCCTCACCTCTTGGGGAGAGAATTACCTGGGTTACCTGTCCCCTCTGTGCCCCTTCCCACTGCAGTCCCCACTGTCACCTCAGCATGGAGGAGAAGGTAGAGACAAGGCTCCTCCAGCCCCTCATTTCCACTTTGATAAACAAATGATGCATCACAGGAGGCTTGCTCTCCTCTTGCAAATGGAAAGGTGTTCAGAAGCAAGAGTGGAGGAAGCTCAGACTTGAGGGGTTGAAGCGCTGTCATGAACCAGCTCAGTGTCCCTGAGCACATACTTGAGACCCTCAGATTTTTCCAGGCCGGTATCTCCCACTACTTAGCTGTCCCAGCTCCTGCTCCTACCCTTCCTCCCTTTTTTCCACCTCAATTAGAAGCAATTCCATCTGTCCGGTTGCTCAGGTTGAAAAAAAAACTACAAATGTGACTCCTCTCTTTGGCCTCCACCCCATGTCTGACCTGAGGGAGAGGCAGAGGGAGAGGGAATCCCAAGCAGACTCCCTGCTGAGGGTGGCATCTGACTTGGGGCTTAATCTTCTGACCCTGAGCTCATGACCTGAGCCAAAACCAACGGTCAGATGCTTAACCAACCGACTCACCCAGGCACTCCTCTGTTTTGTTTTTTTGTTTTTTAAATACAGAACCAGAAGGATCACTCAACATGCATCAGACAGCATCACTCCTCCAGTCAAACTCTTTCAGTATCTCCTTCAGGATAAAATCCAACGTCCCTTCCTACAAGGACCTGTGTGAGCTGACCTGCTCCTCTTCTCTCTGTGTTCTTCACCAGCCACACGGAACCCATGATTCCTGGCACACGGTAGGCCCTTCCTACCTTAGGCTCTTTGTACTTGGCGTGTCCTCCACCTGAAACACACTTTGCCCAGAGAACCATGTGTCTCGCTCCCTCACTTCATGCAAATGCCACTTCCTCAGTGGGGTCAGCCCTGACTACCCCACTTAAAACCAAATCCAAATCCTGGGGCGCTTGGGTGGCTCAGTCGGTGAAGTTCAACAAAGTCTGATTCTTGGTTTCAGCTCATGCTATGATCTTACACTTGTGGGATCAAGCTCCACATTGGGCTCTGTGCTCAGTGCAGAGTCAGGTTCAGATTCTCCCTCCCTCTCTCTCTCCCTCACTCTCTCATACAAATATGTAAAATCTTTAAAGAAAAAAAAGAGTAATAATTGAACCCAAATACTGTCCACTGCTTTTTTCTGCTCTATTTTTCTCCCTCGCTCTTATCATTACTGAATATATTCTCTTGCATATATTTATTTCGCTTACTATCCACCTCTTTCCATTTAACTGTAAGCCCCATGAGTGCAGTGTTTTGTCTGTTTGTTCACTGATAGATCCCCATACTAGAAGCACTTGATGCATAATGAACACTTAATAAATATTTGTTCAATGGATGAATATAAATATAGTTAAATCTGACACTCTAGAAGAACTCCCCCTTTAGGTTAATGTCCTGTAAGTATTTAATTTATTGTCTTACTGGTGGAGCAAGGAGGTTTGCAGTCATACCATCTACAAGAAATTAGGTGACTTTCTAAGAGCAGTAGGAAAACTGGTGGACAGCCAGTTCTGGAATCCACATCTTCTAACACTGACTTTAGACCACTTCCCTCCTCTCTGAGCCTCCTGCTGACACTGGATTTGACCTACATGCATTGGATGGATGGATGGATGGATGGATGGATGGATGGATGGATAGATGGATGGGTGGATGGAAAAACAAACAGATCCTTCTTCTTCTTGGGAAGTGAGCAAGAGACCATAAAGCCTGAAAGGTCTGAAAAGAAGCCCAGAGTCAGGCTTTGACAGTGTGAGGCTGACACAGAGCCCGGCCAGGTAGGAAGGGCCCATCAGAACTTCCTCTTGGCCATGAATCACCCCCTAGTGATTCCATCAGGGGAATCTTGGATGGAATTGATGTATCAAGGTGTCACTCTTTCCAAGTTGTTTATCGGAAGTGACACTGAGGGAGATTGACAGGTAGTCACTGGACAAATAGGCAGATCACAGGCTCACAGGGATGCCTGGCAGCCCCTGTTGCATAAAAAAACTTGACGTGAGCCTCTGGAGAGGCCTCTGCTAGGCTTGGCCAGCAGTGACAGGTGGGCACAATCCGTGTTTCACAACATGGCAACCTTGCCTCGGGACCTCATGCATTAGTTACAGTGAGGATGTTCTCGTTTTTTCCCTCAACTTTATTTCTTTTTGCTCTTTAGTCTTCTTAGAGACCAGCTGGATGACCCCACATCAATCCTTGTGAGGTTCCCATGAAGGGAGCCCATAGGCTGTATAGGGAATATGGGTTGGCCTGGACCCAGCCTCTGCCTGGGCCATGGATGTGGGACCATTATAACTTCTCAATCCTGTACCTAGGAGCTCCCCACCTCCTTTTGGCCCAAGAGTGCCAGCTGACGGTTCCTGAGCACTTACCTCATGCTAGCCCTTACCAGGCCTTAGCTTTTTTGGCCTTCACAACAGCCAAATGAGGTAGCAATGGCAGTCTCCATATTATAGTTGAAGAAATGAGACCCTAAAGGTAAAATTGCTTGTTTGGGTCTTAGGGCCAGACAGAGCTGAACCGCCAACACAATCATGGTGTCTGTGACTCCAGGCTTCATTCTTAACCCTTCGATATCACTCCATGGACCTTGGGAACCAGGTGTTCACCCTCCCACCCAGCCATATTTACAAAGCCCCTAGCACCAGGGTGCTCCCCCATGACTTTCCATTTCCCCAGCTCACAGATTCTGCATAACCAAACCCGTATTCCGTCTGGTTCCCACTCTCATGACTTTCTCAAAGGTCCTTTGGTCTTTGTTTCTCGGCTGCACATAGTGCCTGGCTCAGTCAGGGTTAAATAAATGTTTGTTGTATAAAGGGACTGCCTTGTTTCCACCCCATCTCTCTGCCTTTCCCTTGTCTCCCCCACACCAAATTTGTCTTCGTGCTCATCGTTCGATCCACATCTCTCCCTTCCTTCAGAGCCAAATTTAAGATTTGACATTCTCCCATTGGTTATGAGTATACCTTGGTGCAAAACCTAAGGGGGGATTCGACAGCATATAGTAAATGCCATGAAGTGTGTCAATTTTTTGACCTTAGGTCATTTTGATTTTAGGAATTTGTCCTAAAGAAACAATCGCACGTGCATGTGAAGAGGTAAGTGCCAAGATGTTCACTGCAGCATTGTTTAAGGCAGCCCGACACTGGAAAAGCCTGGAATGTCCAATAATGGAGGACTGGTGGTGGGGGGGAAAATTATGCATTCTTTTTTCTATTCATACAAAAAAATACTTAGTAGTCATTAAGAATAATGGAGATATATATATCTATTGACATAGGAAATTAAGTGAAAAAAGTAGGTTATGAAATAGTACACCCAGAACAATTTGATTTTTATTAAAATTGTATGAGTATAAATATATGCATCAAAAAATGTCTAGAAGGACATATATCAACCTTAGACAGTGGTTATCTTCACGTAAAGGTTATGGGTGATTATTTCGTCTTTTAACTTATCCGTCTTAAAAAAAATAATAACTTATCCGTCTTCCAATTTTCTGTAGAGCACGTGTTTAAAAAAGAAAGAAAAACAGACATTCTCTAAGAAATAGTTCCGATGACTCTTGCCTCTCCAGTCTCCCCCAGATCTGATGCTCCCCCCCACCCCCCACCCCACCCCTGGCTGGTCTGGCAATGCTTCAGCATGTGTGCGGGACTGGACTGAACTGATGATAAGGATCTAGCATTGTTCTCCTAGGTGATGATTTTCATTCCCCTTTGGAGCTCCCTGAAGGCTGGAGTCCCCTCTCTAATATGGGGTTGTTATTTAACTGTAGATCTTAGTATTGGACACAGCACATTGGGTGCTTCCTTTTGTTCTCCTTATCAGTTACTCGTATGAGATAGAAAACTCTCTCCTATGAGAGTGGAATTTGCCTGGCCCTGGGGAAAGAAGGGGGTTGAAGCCATTTCCCCAGGGCTGGGCAAAGGCCCAAATTAGCCCACTAAGCCAAAGGCAATAAATAATCCAGGGACCTATGAGGTCAGGGCCCTGGCCTCCTCTGGCAGCCACCCTGACCTGCATAATGGGACATAGGCAGTTATGATTCATGCAGATGCCGGTTGGGCTCCTGCCAGCCTGGCCTGAGGAGGCTCCACAGTTGGAACTGGATAGATCTGAAAATATGGCCCCCCGGGGACAGTGGAGGCCACGCTCTGGGGAGCTGGGCGGGCTTGGAGGCCTGGAGGTTGGTTTCTAGAATCGGGAACTAGAGACACATGGCTGCCTCGGCCTTCTCCTGTCTGTACAGCTGGAGCCCCAGGGAGAAATCTACAGCCATTACCCAACCAGACAGAGCAAAAAGAAATGAGTTTAAAGTATCAGAAGGAGGACTCAGATAATAATAATGTAGTGAGCGGCTCCGGCAGCAACTGTTGCAATAATATTACCTCCCATTTGTGCGGGACTTCCGCTGTGCACAAAATGCTTTCACATATATTATCATATTTGACCCTCACAACAACCCTGCGAAATAGACCGTTTCCACCTGAATTTTCAAGGGAGGAGGCTGGCACTCAGCGTAATTCATTTGCCAAGAGTTGCACAGCCAGTGAGAGGCCAGTCTTCCAAGTTCACTGTGCGCAAGGAGGCCCATGCACGTGAGTGAAAATACTATGCAGCTCAGTGCTAAAGGAATGCCGGAGGCAAGAACAGAGGGCTCCTTATGAGTCTGAATGAAATTTAGGGAGAAATTTCAGGGGGAATGAAAGGACCCCCAGAAGCCCCAAGTCCACACCAGGCAGGAAGTCCAGAACCATGGACATGGAGCATGGTGCTCATAATCAAACACTTACCCTGGTAGCACAACAGTGATGGCAACTTTGCTCCGATTTTTAGACACCAGTGGACGAGGATGATGGGGGATCAATAGTAGAATTCTCTGCCCAGGTCTCAGACCAGTCCCCAGGGTATATGCTTCTGTTGAACCGGACTCCTGAGTAAAACCATTTCTGTTGAAATGCCTAGAATGGTTTCTGTCTTTCTAACTGGGCCCCAACACCTCAAGGTCCCCGAAGCAAAGTTGTCCCGAGCAGAGTGCGCCATTCTCTCTTGTCCATGAGGCAAAGATGATGCAGACCAGGGCTGCTGATACACGCGGAGCTTGATGGAGGGGCTCCAAGGCTCAGAGCCATGTGACCCACCGCTGCTTGTATCTGGAGTTCGGAGAAGGGGCTCTGCAGAGCTGAAACTCCAATTTCCAAGAAGGGGCACTGCCTAGCAGGGCTGGGGTCTCAGAGGGGGTGTGGTGAGGCTGGTACTGAGAGAGCCAAAAAAGCCTGGAGACTAGAAACAATCACGTTCCCAGGGCCACACTGGCAGGAACAGCAAGTGAATAGGAAGGAGCAAACCCCTCCTCCTTTTCCCTCCAGCTTTCCAGTCTCCGTCTAGCGCCTCTTACTGGCAGGACCAGACAAGACCCTGCCCACCAAGGAGAAATGCAACTTGCAGAGTCCCCAACCCAGCATCACAAAGCAAAACATAAAAAAGTCGGTTTGGAGCTTAATAACTGGCATGGGGTCTTATTCCTAGAGGATATAGTAATGGAGGGATGTTTTCCAGATAGACACAAGGAGCTGCAGATGGTAGTTTGGACTCTTCTTATAGCCCATGTGCATGGCCAGCTCCTTGAGTCACCATCTCTGATTGCCCGGTTCTTTGATTTCTATGATGGGTCCTAGGGCCTTCATACCTGGAGTTCAAAAAAAAAAAAAAAAAAAAATCTAGGGTGGGCAGATTATCCCTTCACCTTATCCCTTTTGGGATCATCTTGATCCTTTGCCCCTTACCCTAGACTGAACAAAGCTCACTTCCAAGGCATAGGAAAAAGGGAGATTCAAGTGTCAAACAATAATAGCAAGATATTATCAATGTAGGCCTGTGATTGTGTCATATAAAAAATAAAATACACACCAGTTAATCAAAGCACTACAGACACTTTTAAGTAATCCCACTTTGGCTTTGCATAACTCCGTATACCGCCGGCAGCGCTCTTGTCTACCACCAGAGACCATAATATACATCAAAAATTCTCCTTTAAATTTATTTTCAGTAAAGATTGGTCTTTTGAACTGCGGCCGTGGAGGCTTAAGGGTACAAAATCTTTCTCGCCTTTTTCTCTTTCTTTTTCTGTCTCCCCTGTCTTTCTCTTTGGTGGGGCGGTGACTCTGGGGCGGGGGATGAGAGCAGCAGTGGGTTCCACACATCTTGTCGAACCTTCTGTCCTTTGCATGGATCAGTTCCTCTCATCTGCCACTTGATTAAGACATTAAAGCAGGAAGGTGAAGGAAGGTTGAGCTGCAGCAAGGGGGAGTGAGAAATAATTCCCTCCGATCTCCATTCGCCTTGGAGAAAGGCTCCGATTGCTGGACCCGAGAAGGTGTGGGGCCAATCCAGCAGCAAAAGCAAGCGCAAACCTCAGGGCTTTCCTAGAACCCCAAATTTTGTGGAATGCACATCACCAAGTCCCTAGTGGGTACTGACCCCCCACACACACACCAGTGCTAAATTCCACCTTGCTGCCCTCACCCCTGGGACAGCAAATGGAAGAGGCTTCCTAACTAACGCAGGGACTGGGGCTGGTCATCATCGTTCCAGTGGCTAAAGCTTAGTCCTAACTTTGCATTGAAATTTATTACTTAATAGCTATGTGACCCCATGCCAGTTTTTGTTTTTGTTTTTATTGCGGTGAAATGTACATAAAATTGACCATTTTAAGCGTACAGTGCAGTGGCATCTAGTACTTTCACACTGTTGCGCAATCATCCCTACAATCCATCTTGACCCATCTTCAGAACTCATCCCTGTTCCCATCGAATACTAACTACCCCCAGCCCCTGGCAACTACCATTCTGTTGTCTGTCTTAATGAATTTGGCTTTTCTAGGTATCCATACCAGCAGAATCCTACTGTATGTCTCCTTCATAACCGGCTTAATTCACTTAGTCTTCAAGGTCCATCCATGCTGTAGTTACATGGCCCTATTGTCAATTTTTCTTATAAGAATACTGAGCATTGCCAGCTCATGCCCAGCTTCCTTCCGGCCTCAGATGAAGAGTGGTTAAGTGAAACCGATGGGGAAAGATGAGAATATCTTTATAGACTCTAGGAGCAGGAAGGGGTCTGAAATATCATCTGGCTCTACCTTCCAGCATTGGAGACACTCTCTCTTCCATCTCTGTGTGGAAAGGTAGGATGATAAGAAGATAATTCTCCATATTTTTAAATGTAACTTACCTTTTCTCCCAAGATGTTTGTCTCTATTATCTTACTTGACCATAACAACAGCTGTAATGCAGGTCCAGGCAGGTCTTATTTTTCCCCATTTTTTTAAGGGGGATGCCAAAAGGTGAGACGGTAGAGATTAATTTGCTCCTGACCCATCGTGTAGAGTCTCTTTTTCCACTCTCCTTACCTGTGTCCACGGTAACCCAGGTTTGCAGTCCTATTTCTATCAAATTCCTTATCCAAGGTTCCCTTATCTCCTTCCTTTCTTCTTGGGATTATCACCTCAGAGCCCCAAGTCAGCTTTTTGAACCTCTGAGATGACATCCCAGAAAAGGAAAGGGGCTGGGTTAGGTACTATTAGATATGAGCTAAGGTGAAGAGAAGAGCTCAGAGCAAAAGGACCAATCACACTTGAAAAGATTCTGCAGCCTCATCAGGCTGCCATCTTGGGAATTGGGAAATGCTCTCTAGCATCTGGTCTAAATCCCCTCTATAATCATCATCCTTCCCTCTTGTCCAGAGATCCATGGGAACAGAGAGGAAGTTGTCATTTATGCTGTAAGACACAAACTTCTCACTGAGCCTCCTTTGCCCTTGGCCAAATCTCCCAATCCTGAGAGCTTCCATGGGGAGCAAAGAAATCCACAGATGGATTTTTCTCATCACCTCCACCGGTGGCCACTGCTGGAGTATGAGTGTCAAGGTGCCACGAGGGTCATCCCAAGGGTTTTCTCCCCAGGGGTCTCCCAAGTGTTGGGTGAAATTTCAGAAGCACAAGCTGCCTTCCATCTGCCAGTGCAGGTGTCCCCAGATGGTGCAGGATGGGTCAGGTCAAAGGGCAAGGGGAAGTGTGTCCAATGGAACATCAGAAGAGTGTAAATAAGAGCTGTTCTGTTCTGTTGGCCATCCATGCCTTTCTTTTGATCTCCTGAAAGGAAAGGGACCCTGCAATAAATACTCCAGCCTTATGTAAATAATGGCCAGCCTTCTATGGCCTCTTCTGCTGGGCCCCTGGATTCCTGAGAAGGAAAACACAGGTACAGTCCCTAGAATGGTGTCACAGTTGGGAACAACACAGGACACCCCGCAGTGAAGCAATGGGGTGGGCAGATAGATGGTGTTGAGGTGGGGTGGGCAATGGGGGTAAATACTCCCGCATAGGCTTCTCTGGACACAGGGAAGCCTAGAGAAAGTGCTGGCTTCCAGGCATTCTAGGTGGCAGCAGATGAGGCAGTCTTTGTCGGGCTTGAGCAGCCGAAAGACTCTTCTGGAAGCGTGGGTCCCAGCCTCTGAAGCTTTCTTTTCAGCTGCTCCAGCTGCACATTCCTGAGACGCCGGCACTTGTGAGAAGCATCTCCCAACTCAGACATGAGTCACGGCAGCTTATTTTAAGTCCTGACCCCTTCCCGGGAAGGGAATCCGGCGTGGAAAGCCACGTGCTGGGAGGTGACCGTGGACCTGGGCCAAGGGAAACAGGGCCCCCCTACTGCTCCCCGACAAGCTCCTTCCCAGAAGCCCAGTGTGAGCAGAGGTGGGGACAGCTGTTGGCATGACACCCACTCCACCTGGGGGGCAGGAAAGCAGGGGTCCCACCGCTCGTGTGGCCACTGAGAGCCTGCAGAGGGCTGGGGGCAGGGGCAGCGGGGCAGGCACAGGAGGCCCTGTTTCCCCTCTTGCTAGGGCTCATTTTTAAGTTCACCCCAAGTTATCCTGAGAGGCTCTTGTCATCCTTTGGGAATAAAAGGATGGAGGGAGCACAGAAGCTCGGGCTCCCTCGGCCAAATGTAGTTAAGCCTTTTAATAATTCATATCCCCATTTCCATACACAGCGCCTCTTAAAGAGAGATCCCAGGGAAACCTAAAAGCTTTTCTGATTGCACAGCCTCATCCAGCATCTTCGTCAGAGGTCCTCAGCTGGCCCTCTCGGAATCGACGGCATCAACGCTTAGGAAGAAAACCTAATACTTCCAGCTGCTAGTCATTGAAAAGTCACTTAATATTTCTCAGTGCAAGGAGCTATACTTAATGGGACACAATGTTTTTTTCCCTAAGCAGTTGGAAAAAAACCCTTGACATCATATTAATAATGTCAAGTCTTATTGGCTCTCTCATTTGACACGATATTAAACTTTTCAGACTCCATCTCGAGTGAGGTACAAAGTTGTTAAAATGCTGACAGACTGGAGCCCTACAGAATGTGGCGCACAGCAGGGCCTCCTGGCCAGGTGAGCGGAGAGAGGCGGGGAGGGCCGAGACATGGGGCTCAAGGGACAAGTTGTCCTTGGTGGAAAACCTCTGAGCCTCTCCCCCCTTTCCCCACACCGTCTTCTTTCTTTTTTCTTAAAAAAAAAAAAAATTTATTTATTTATTCATGAGAGACACACAGAGAGAGGCAGAGACACAGGCAGAGGGAGAAGCAGGCTCCATGCAGGGAGCCCGACGTGGGACTCGATCCCAAGTCTCCAGGATCACGCCCTGGGCTGAAGACAGACGCTCAACTGCTGAGCCACCCGGGCGTCCACCTTCTTTCTAACACTGAATGATCCAGCATCTCAGGGCAAGGTGGGGGTTCCAGAACTATATGGCATCAGGCCAGCTGTCATCCTCTGCAAGTCTCGTTCTCTGGGTACTAGAATGAAGTGAAAACATCCACGTTGAGGCACTGACCTGTCTGTGGAGAAGCACAAGGCCAGCCTTGCTGGGACAGGAGACTGCTGGCCTCCTGCTCAGAACCCGAACAGCAGTGACGGCTGACGCTCACAGCGCCACCACTGGGCGGACACCTGTCTAAGCGCCTTGCCGCCTTAACCCTGCTCTGCTTTTCCCAACAGCCACGTGAGATCAACGGCAATCCATCTCCCCGTCACCCCCATTTTTAAGATACAAACCTGGGAGGAAAGATTTGCCCAAACCTCATGGGCTAATAAGAAGTAACACATCCAGGAATCCCATCCAAGCAAGGCTGTGGCTTGGCACCTCTGTGCTGACCATTCTTAGAGGCAGTGGCATGACCTCCGAAGTGGGTCACATCTGCAAAAAGCTAGGGTCCCCATCCTGGCTCTCAGCCCTGTCTCTAGCCCCGGCACCCCTCCTCTTCCCACCATTTCACTGTGGGTGCCTGACATGACAGCACGCGGGTTTCCAGCAGGCAGGCAGCGTTGACTTCGCTTGTCAGGCGCCAACACCATAAATAACATATTTTAAGCAAAGAACACCCCAGCAACCCAATAATGCATGTCTAAAGCCATTTTGATGTTGGAGAGATACAGTAATACTTTTATGCTTTGTTTAAAGAAATTGTTTCCAGCATATTTGTAGTGAAATCACTCCGAAGAGTTTATTTTGGATGATTGATTTATAGGAATCCAGCTCACACGCCCAGAGGATGACACTTAAATCATATCTTCTTTTCATTTATAATAAGGAACAAAATGATCATATTTTGACAAGTCTGATCATTTTGGGGGTTGAGCAGGTTTCCTCGGTGGGCTCCGTCTAGAGCTCGCGGAACTGAGAGACTATTATTACGTCTCATTAAAATCAGCTGCAGCTGCTTCGGCTGGCTGCCCCAAAGAAAACAAAGCTATTGGCAGTTCATCCTGGAGTCATCTACCTGCTGGTTTTCAAGAAGGGCACAACTGGAAGTATCTGGAGTTGTGATTGTCAAAGCCTGTCCGTCTTGGGTTTGAAATGAGAGCACCCCTAAAAGCAGAGCCCCTCCCTCCCCGACAAAGGGGAGATTCACCCACTCCTAAGCCATTCTGCACCCTTGCCTCCACTGCCCCAAACTTGACGCTGCTGCATTCCCTGCTGCTGACCTTCCCACCCTCTGGCCCCACACAGGCCTCATTGCTTTCCCAGGCCTCGTGGGAATTTTAACTGCCTGGGTGGTGATGAAGATGCCCTGTGCCCTCTTGGCACAAGTGCCCTCCTCTCACAAGTCAGCGATACAGCCTTCATGTGTTTCCAGATTCATAGCCAGGACAGAGGCTGCCTACGTAACAGCCCCAAATCTGGGCTGCTGCTTCTGCGTTCTTGCTTGGCTCCCTGGCGAGGCTCGGGGTCCCACTGAGCCCCTCCTGCCCAGTGTGCAAGGGTGCACGTCCTTCCTCTCATCCTCCTGCCACCGATGACAGGCCCCCTTTCTCCCGGTCCCACCCCCCCACCTCTGCTAGGGATCTGGCCCTCCACCACTCCCGCTTCTTGGGGAGAAGAGAGTTCAGTCTGTGACAACCACACAGTGAGAAGACCGGGAAAGTTCTCCCGGAACAAAACCTCACCAAGTTCTCAGGGTCCGTGGCAGTCTGTGTAAGAGCAGTCCAGCGAAAGATCTTCCTTCTCTCATCTCCCTCTTTCATCTTTCCTAATCCCCTCCCCTCCACTTATCTTTCTTTTTCCCTCTGCCCCCAGCCCCCCTCCTCTTTCTATTCACCATCAAGAACAGCCAATTTAGCGGGCGGCCATACGGCTCCAGTGCAGTCCCCGGGATCAGTGGCTGTAGGGAATGGCACTGCCAGAAGGGAAAATCAAAGATGAAATGAGCATTTGGATCTTGCTGAAACGGAAGCTTAGCACCCTCTATGCATTATTCATGTGCGACATTGTCACCCTGTTCTCTACACTCTCCACTGAGCTACAACAGAGCCCGGAATCCTAGTAGCTTTGAAATACTTTGCACCGTGACACAGATCTATCCCCAAGCCTGCAAATGGCCCAGGCAGGGCCGTATCCTGGTCTGGCTCAGGTGCAACTGCAGGCCAGGTGGGCATGAAGCGTCGTCTGTCAGGCTCCTTTGGCAAGACGCTTCAAGCAGTGGGTAATGATCCTTGCTTGGTGTTGAGTGCTCCATGCTTGAACCAAACGTTCAAAAATCTTACTCGAGCTCCTGGCCTCTATTGGATTGTTTTAAAATGTGAATCATTGACCTTGGGCAAGTCATTAGATTTCCCGGAGTTTCAACTTTCCTTGAGGGGATGCACTAAGAACCGAAGCAGCTAATGTATGTAAAAGTGCTTTGTAAACTGTAAAATGCTGAATTAATATCAAAGCAGTTAAGGAAAGCTTTTAATTGTATTGGGCATTCGTGATGTGCTGGCCATTATGTGATGTGAGCTTGCTCGTTTAATCCTCACAGAAATCCCGGGGAGGCGGATAACACTGTGATTCCCTTGCGTACAGAGGAGGAGTCTCAGGGAGGTCGAGGGAAGGTCCAGTGCACGAGATGAGTGGCAGAGCCAGGATTCCAACCCAGCTCTGTCTCCAGAGCCCCCACTCTCACGATCCCAATAAGGCATGATCGGTACTGTTATTATTACCCTCATCACTATCTTGCTCTTCCCGACCGCCCTGCAGGTACCCATTCCAGACCAAGAAGCAGGTTATTCTCCTGGCTTTGAACACAAATGCAAAAGTTGATTTTACACCTCTCAAATATTTTCCTCTTCCCAGAAAAACCCCTGGACCAGAGACAGATGCCCTGGGCTTCTTGGCTTCTTTATTTGTACCGGTTTTCCACACACCTGAAGGAGTGGGCCAGGGGCTGTTTGCAACGCGGACTGGGAAGGGTTGACTCTAGCCTGGGATTCCTGGAACAGAGAAACTTTTGATGCCTTCCCTGCCCTCACCCCCTGTGGAACCTGGCACCAGAATTTTACCCATTTCCTCTGGAACTCATCTATGGGAACTATTCTCTTGGCAGGAGTAAGCCACTGTCTCCAAGAGCCAGCACAGAACTTCAGGAAAAGCTAAATGTAGAGAAGAGGCCGTATGTGCAACCCCTTTGATGGAGCCAATGAGAGATCTTTCCAGAGGATTATAGTGACACGACACTTAGCCCTCTTCACGGGCACGAGGTAGGAATAATTACCCAGGGCAGACTCGCTCAAAGAGTCAGTAAGCTGGCTAAGGCTCTTAGAAGGCAGCTTGATGACATTGTTATGTATCCGTCCCAAGGCTCAGGACGCTGCAGGGTCGGGTATTAGCTGATTATCTGATTTTGTCAGCAGAGAGCTTTCAGCGAGTCCAAAAAGCCAGCCCCCAGATTTCCTCAGGGAGACGCGAAGCTTAGACACCTGCAGTGGGGTCCTTATATGGCGTTCGGCCCCGGGAAAGCCTTCCTGGTACTTCCTGCATCTGTGTGGACCGGGAGGTGGAAGTGTCGAAATGTCCTCTAAGCTCTCCGTGTTCCTGGAGATTAGGGGACGGGAATCTGTGGCTTGAGCCACAGACTCTTTCTCCTCTGAGCACCTTTTCCCAGGCTGATACCGGCTTCAGCTGTCAAAAGCTTCCCCCTCCAGCTTCACTGGGGGCTGTTGCTGAACGGTGATGCTGAACGGTTGGGTAGGACGGGGATGAGCTCAGGTCCAAGGCAGGAAGATGTGTTGAAGGATGGAAATCCCTATTCCTTCTGCTCGGGAAAGGCTCCAATGGCCGAAGGAGGGACTACCCTTAGCTATAAAGAAGAACTTGCTTGGTTTTGAAGGTAAGCCAGGACGCCTCCTGTAATTGCATTATAAGAACTACATTTTATTATTTACTCTATTTATTGTTCTAACAACTTTCTGATATTATCTCATTTAAGCCCCACTCCCCCCGAACCCCCAGCTGAGAGACTTAGGATCATTAGTTTCCCATTTTACAGCTGAGAAAGCTGAGGTACAGATGAGTTAAATCAAGTATCCAAGGTCTGTGGCTAGAGAGGGATGGAGTCAGAATTTAGACCCAGACCCAGAATTTAGGATCCGATGCCAGAGGCTGCATTCCTAACTGGGGCTTTCCAAGCTGCCTCCCTGCTTCGTGTTCAGAAATGCTGGAGATAGCTCTCACTGGCCCTGCTGGACACACCCCGGGGGGCCCTGGGGTGGGTACAGGAGGACCCTGGGCGTTTACCAGTCTCTGATGAGAGTGGACATTCAGGCTGCCGTGGCTCCCTCCCCGCCTCCCCACACAGTTTCTCCTGCTCTGGCCTCTCCCTTGAGCTGGGGGAGGGAGGTGAGGATGAGAGAGCCCTGGGGAGGGGGTGGACTGAGTCTAACCCCGGGTACCTCTGCCCTCCCCTCATCTCCCTGCACAGCCAGCCGCCTGACTCGCACCTGTTGCACCTGTTGCGTTAGGTCACTGACTCCCCAGGCCGGCCAAGGGGTCGGTCACCTTTCCCATGCACCCTCTGCCCCGATCTGAGTTATGTTGCTCAAGTGGTGGCCCTCGCGGGTCCCCGGGGCCGCTTGACCGGGTTTTATCTGGCTCGAGTGGCCTTGTCGGTTTCAAGAGCCCTCTGACCTTTTCATAGACATTTCCTATGTTATCGCAATATTCCCTAATTCATTCCCTTCTGTCCCCGAAAATCTAAATCCTATTTAAGTTAATGCCCTTCATTTTCATTTATAAAGACAGATACAAAATAATTATTTCCTATCTCCGTGTTTCCTTATCTCCAGTCTTAATAATGCCTTCGGCAGGCGCGCACTTCCCGTCAGTTGCAATGGTTTGTTTTTTTTTTTTTTCTTTTTTTTGTTCTTTGGGGAAGAAAAAAAAAATGCTTGCTGTCTCTCGTCAGCCTTCCTCGGTGCCCTTCCCGTCCACGTGTCCCTGCCCCCCTGTCCTGTCTCCCGCTGCCAGGCCCTGGGCCCCCTGGCTCCTCTCACTTTCCTGGGGTGCGGCCTCCCATCTGAACGTCCTCAGTCCCAGAGCCGGCCTTGGGGCTCACGTCCCCCCACCGTCTCCGCGAGGAAAATTGGTCGGGATGAGCAGACACAGTCTCAAAAAGAAACATTCTTTGGTTTCCTCTCATGGAAACAGTGAGCGGGGAATTCACAGTTCTCTTCTCGGGGCGTCTCTTTGAAGTGTTTGATTGAAGGCAGAAGGGATGAAAAGGGATGGGAGAGGGTGGTGGGCAGGAGGATTTCAGGTTTGAGCGGCAGCTCTGAAACCGGGGACCCGGACTTCAGGGACCCCCTCTGTCCTTTGCCGTGTGGGCGGGAGCAAGGGTGACCGTTATCTTCGGCTGTTCTGTACCCAAGTCAGTCCTCTAGTCTCCTCGCTTTGATGCTGGGATCAAAACTCAACACAGATGACATCTGGGGTTTGGGAGAAAGTCATTAATGGAAGCAGATTGATTTTAAGGGGATCCTTTCTGTTCTGGGAAGAGGGTCCCTCAACCCTAACCTCTGAGCGTCTTCCATAGGCCAACCACATAAATGATCTCATTTATTGCTCAGAACGACCCTGGAACCTAGCTGCCATCGTTTCTCGATTTTTACCTGTGAGGCACTGAGGCTCAGAGATTGGGGACCTCCCGTCACTCGGCCAGCCTGGGGGCCACTGGGCTTTGCACCCTGGTCTGCCTGACTCTACAGCCTGTGCTTCCTCCTTCGTGCCCCTCAATCCCTAGCACCCAGGCCTTTACCAGGAAGAATGTCTGTCACTCTACTGCCTTTGAAGTCTCTGTCAAGGCCAAGAAAGCACCCTCAGGATCTCTTTTGTGGAGGTATCTCACGAACAAGCCCTGAGCTCTGTTATGATTTGTAAGAAACGCAGGTTAGGAGGCCCAGGGAGAAAGGTGTGAGAGAAAAACATCCGAAGAGATTGAGGGCCATTGGATGGGCACCTTAGTCTTTCTCTAAATCAAGTCTCTCAAAAAAAAAATAAAATAAAAAAAATAAATCAAGTCTCTCCATTGTACAGTCAAGGAAAACTGAGGCCTAGGAGGGGCTGGTCTGCCCTTTGCCTTCACTTGGCTCAGCAGCTAAAACATACTGATCTCGCCACAGCTCCAGGGAGCTCTATTTCATCTTCTGGAGGGACACACAGGAGCCACATTGGGATCAGTGGAGCAAGGCCAAGGAACTGGGTACCGCCCTCTGTAAGACTCAGACTTGGGGTAAAGGAGGGGTCTTAGGGAAGCCAGCAATGGCCTGAGGCTTCTGGATAAAGAAGGAGCAGTCACGAGATTAACACTACAAGAATCCCAAACTCTGAATGGGGCAAGTGTCTCTGAGGCCTCAACTCCTAAGAGGAGTGTCCACTTTTGGTGAGGGGCTGACCAGCCAGTGCCGTTTGTCTTCTGGTTCTTTGGAAGATCCTGGCCTCCCTGGTGACCTGGCCACCCGTGTTAATGGGGCTCAGTGACACGTGTAGAAACCATACAAAATATCAATACAGTCTTTGTGTACATCAGGCCAGAGGGCAGGAAGGATAGATAATCTCAACAAGGAGGGTCTCCTGGCTGGAGACAGTTACAAAGCAGTGTTAATCAGACAACTGTTTCTTAGGATGGGGCAACTGAACCTAAGACCTAGCCAGCTGAGATAGCATCTCCCAGTTGATATATGGTAGGCGAGGAGGCCCTCCTATCTCCTCCTCTGGGGCTACTGCCATTAGAACCATCCTCTCCCTCCTAGGAAGTACTTGTAAAAATATACATGTGCAACTAGCAAGGAGAAGCATATTAAACCACTGGTACAACTGGTTTGGAATGGGACCAGGAGAGGATGGAGCTCTGGGACAGCATGGTGTGGTGAGTGGATGCATTGCCAGTGAGGGGCAAGATGGCGCATTGGGAAATCTTCTGAGCGTAAGTCGTCTCTCTGGGTGATTAGGACCTGGGAGGTGAAGAATGGGAGAGAGCTCGGGGAAGAGAGGGGGCAATCCTGAAACATGGCCTCCTGGATGCAAAAGGAAGTTGGACAACCTCCCCTTGTTCCTGACAGCCGTTCTGGGTGACAGGAGAGGCCACATGGTCTGGAGGACCGGAAGCATGGTCTGGGGATTGCCAGTGCTGGGTTCTTTCTGGTCTCAAGAGCTGCCCCTCGGGGCTTCAGGTTCTGGTCCCCAAAAATGAGTGTGTGTGGCCCTCGGTATCTCCCAAAGCTGACTTCATTCCAACACTTTTTTACACAAGTTTTGTCAGATCTTCAAGTATTTTTCTTTCAATCGGCTTGCTTGCGAATCTGTCCTTACTCTAAACGTGCCATCCGCAATACGCGGGTTCAGCGTGCAAGTCATATTGTTTTCGAATGTATATTAGAATCGACTTAACTGTGAATTTTCTTCAAGGCTCGTCTGCGTATCGCCTGGAATTACCTTTTGTACTACCCTCGGAGGAGCTCTGGGCCAAGCGATGGCAGGCTCCTTCCATCTCTGCGAGGCCATGATGCGCTCCTCAAGGGAATACCTTCCTCTTCCCTCTCTAAATGGAGAACAAGATTTGCAGAAGCTCTGAGCCCCCATTGGGAGGGAGAAAAGATCTGCATGTTTCACGGATGCTGAAGCCAGATTCTGAGAGGGATGACAAAGTCATCGCTAATTGCAGCCAATTACTCTATCGGGTGGTACTGGTAAAGAAAATGACTGCAAGCCAGAGTTGTCTAGGAAAGAATTACCATACTGGTAAATAATTTTGACTCAAGTAATTTTTAATGCTAAAATTTGCTACAAGTACTTAGAGAATTAAAAAAAGAAAAGAAAAAAAAAAAAACCACCCAATGTCTCCATTAGAGCTTCGTAAGACAGTTTTGTAATAAATAACCCACCAGTCACACCTGTAATTTGGGGTATGAAGAAGAAACATTAACTGTGTTTTTTTTTTTTTTTCTGAAGGGCAAACTTACTTTCCCTCAGCTTTCTGGGGCCCCGAGAGAACCCACTGGAAGGCATCTTAGGTTATTCCAATTTATCCCTTATCTATAGGAACGAAAATTCATCAAGTGGACTGCACGCTGGGTATCTCCACCTGGGCTCCTGATTCCTTCTGGGTTGTTTCCTGGCCTCTCTTTTCTCCATGCCTCAGTTTTATCATCTGTAAAATGAATTTGAAGTTCAATGGCTCGAGGGCTGTAATGCTCAATCACTGTGTATCTATATATATATATATATATATATATATATATATGCTATAAACTACTGCTGCGTCTTTAAGCAAATACTGAACCAAATTGCTTGGAATAATTTTATTAATTTATCACTTTATTTATTCCCATTCATTAAGTACCAATTAAACACTATCATTCATCACTCAGTCTATCCATCCATCTATCCATTGATCTACATTTTCAACAAATATTTAGCAAGCATCATTTACGTGCCATATCCTGCGGGAGATATAGAAGAGGTGTAAGGGAGTGCTCCCATCCTTTGAGACCTGGAATCCGTTTCTCAGAAAGAAATTGACAGATGATAGTTAACTAGCAGTACAACCTCACAGGAGCTAAAGAGATCGTGAATGATGTAGGGGAGAAACATTCTTTTTTTTTTTTTTTTGATTTTTTTAAATTGGAGTTCAATTTGCCAACATTTAGCATAACACCCAGTGCTCATCCCGCCAAGTGCCCCCCTCAGTGCCCGTCACCCAGTCACCCCAACCCCCCCGCCCACTACCCTTTGTTCGTTTCCCAGAGTTAGGAGTCTCTCATGTTTTGTCACCCTCACTGATATTTTCATTCATTTTCTCTCCTTTCCCTTTATTCCCTCTCACTAATTTTTATATTCCCCAAATGAATGAGACATATAATAATGTTTGTCCTTCTCCGATTGACTTATTTCACTCAGCATAATACCCTCCAGTTCCATCCACATCGAAGCAAATGGTGGGTATTTGTCGTTTCTAATGGCTGAGGAATATTCCATTGTATACATAGACCACATCTTCTTTATCCATTCATCCTTTGATGGACACTGAGGCTCCTTCCACAGTTTGGCTATTGTGGACTTTGCTGCTAGAAACATTAGGGTGCAGGTGTCCCAGGGTTTCACTGCATCTGTATCTTTGGGGTAAATCCCCAGCAGTGCAATTGCTGGGTCATAGGGCAGATCTATTTTTAACTCTTTGAGGAACCTCCACAGTTTTCCAGAGTGGCTGCTCCAGTTCACCTTCCTACCAACAGTGCAAGAGGGTTCTCTGGGGAGAAACATTCCAAGCAGTTTAAGGGTTTTAAGAATTCGGAGAAGGGATGGGAGAGATCTTTGCAGGGTGGAGGATCCAGATAAATGTTTGAGGCGCAGGGGAGCCTTGGGCAGGGTATTGAAAGATGATCTCTACTTGGGTTGGCAGAGGAGAGTAAAGGGCACTTTAGGGAATCCACTCTGCCATCACTTGCTGTGGAACTTCTGGCAAATCTCTTAACCTCTCTGATTCTCCCTGTTTTCATCTGTAAGAAGGAGGGTTGGATTGGTTGCTCCAAAATGTTATGATCCAATGAGATTCTGGACAGGGGAAGAGCAGGAGTGATTTCAGTACAAAGAAACAGAGAAAGCTTAATGACCTTCGAAAGACCTTGTCTGATTTGCCCAGAGTGACTGTTGTGTATCAAGAAGAACAGGCTCTTTTTGAACTGAGGGCCATAGCCTGGAGGTCTGATCCGAATTCCCTTTCCCTGGACTGGAAGAAACACAGTCTCACTATCTTGCCAACAACTGCCTGTGGCAAATTCAGTATCCTGCTTGATGCAGCATTTGGAGGAAATTTTTCCATGAAAACAAAAGTTTTTTGCTTAATTATTCAGCACACTCATGCGTTTAAAAATACTGTCCACTCTCTAACTAGCTGTCTTTTTAACAAAGCTTCTTGGCTTCTGAGGAGCCGGCCTCCATTGTCTGAAGCTTCCTTATAAAGAACTCAGGTCCAGGCGTAATCCCAGCTG
This sequence comes from Canis lupus baileyi, assembly GCF_048164855.1. Taxonomy (NCBI): domain Eukaryota; kingdom Metazoa; phylum Chordata; class Mammalia; order Carnivora; family Canidae; genus Canis; species Canis lupus. The sequence goes on from NC_132840.1 coordinate 71,378,737, forward strand.
TCCCTGGGCTCTGTGAGAAGCTTCCCCAGGCAGAATGAGGTGTCTAAAGCGCCTTTCTGCAGAGATACGAGCAAGGCACATCCAAGCTCCCCAGGGGCCAGTGTGGGCAGAGTGTGGATGGGGACGACACAATAAGACAAGGTCATTTGGCCCAAGTGTGGATGGTGAGTTTTAGGGGATCAGAGAAGTCTTTCTCCACTCTGTCTCTTGTTTGAATTTTATTTATTCATTCATCTAACTCCATCTAACATATATCTGTTGCCTGCTCTGTGTCTCACAGTGTTCTAGCTCCTGAGATCCCCCATGTATAGAAAAGATTTTGTGTAGGAGAATTTTCAAGGGAAATGGGGAAATTTTCTAATGGCCAAGAGGAAACCTTGCAATTTTTGCCTTGCCCGGATTTAATACCTTTGATTTCTTTGGAACTTTCTAGTTTTGTGGCTTTTGGAGGAAGGTTGGCTCACTTGATGGAGGTTTTCTATCTTGAGGAGGGGTCAAACCTCAGCTCCCAGAGGGCAGGACCATGTCTGTTCCATATGCAGTTCAGCACAGCACTCAATCAGCAGAATCCCAGTGACCAAAAGGTTTGTGTGATGAAAATGCTATTTGTCAAAACAGTAGCCCATTGAGATGCCATGATACAGCATTTAATGTCATCACCAGCCTACGTGTGTCCCTTTAATATTCTAGCCTGCTTCCCCAGCCTCCTTGAGGAAAATGACGGGAAGAGCAACATCAAAAGGGAAAATGCCTACAGGTGGAATTGTGAGTCATTCTAGAGAAAAGCCAGAGGGTCAGGAGGGGTTGCCACTTTGCCTGTGACCCTGCCAGAGGGCCTTTTCACCACCACTCACTTTCTGGGGAGCTGCCTTCTTTCCATCAGGGGTGGGGGTGTGCGTTGAATGATGTGCTGCTGGGGTTGGAGGGTGGTGGGGATGAGGAATGGGATTGGCAGTCGTCTCCAACCTTGAGCCACAGAAGGCAGTTCAAGCTTACTAATCATTTGGTTTCCATAACTGGACCAGAAGACAATGACAGGAAGGCAGCATTAAGAAAGCATTTAGGAAGGGGCGCCTGGGTGGCTCAGTCAGTTAAGCGTTGGGCTCAAATTGTGATCTCAGGGTGATGAGATGGAGCCCCACATTGGGCTCCACACTCAGCATGGAGTCTGCTTGAGATTCCCTCCCTCTTCTTCTGCCCCTCTTCCTGCTTGTGCTCTATAATTAATTAATTAATTAATTAAAATCTAAAAAAAGAAAATTTAGGTAGACGTCTGGTAGGACGTCCTGAGTATTAAGCTCCCCCCAAGAGACTAATTATTAAATTAGCCACGACACTTTCCTCAACAGTTTCCTCAACTCTTAAATTGGGTTAAGAGTACCTGTCGTGAAGACATTTATGATGATGGGATTTAAAGAGATAATGTATATGAAGGTAACTAGCACGGTGGTGGGTACGTAACATGCACTTCCTATCTGCTGCTTGAATCTGAACTGGAACCCTAGAGTAGAGACAAAGTCTTCTCAAAGGAAGTGGCCTCTAAGTTGGACTATATAAACTCTTCAGAATATTTTGGTCAAGAGGAGGCTGCTTTTCAATGATTCCCCTCATGGACAGTCCATCTTACAAATGGCTTTTCTGATATTGACTTTAAAAACAAAATGATTACCCTGAGCCCCTTTTGGAAACATAAATAATACAGTGCAAAGAGATCCTGCCTTCCTCAGATTCCAGGCAAGAGCCAGGAGGTCTCATGGGCCATTGGCACTGAGCCCTGGGCGTGAGCAGGTGGGAGAAAATAAAAGTCCAGTATTTTGTCAATAAGTGTCTCAACTTTGTATTGCTGAGCTTATTCTTGACAATTTTCCATTCTTTTCTTACATCAAAAGGTGAGAGGGCAGAGATTCGCCATCCTCACTAAGAACGAAACAGTAGAGGACTGGCTGACACTGCAACAGCAAGGATGTAAGGTAGATGTTGGCAAGCACTTCCAAATAGAAGAAAAGGAATTAAAATTGGAATGGATAGCCAGGGCCAGCCCTAGATTCTTTTCTTGGCATCTCCAAGAATGGAAGAGGCTACCAAATACTGTCTACTGAATGCAGGTGCATTAGAAGACCACCTTATAAGATTTCTTTCAGATTCGGCCAGAGACTAGGCTGGGAAGCAGCTGTCGTGCTTAAGAAGCTGCCGAGTGTGGTCGGGGTCAGAGGCAGTCCCTTAAAAAGGCTGCTTTTCGCTTCTGCTGCCATTTGGTAAAGGAAGGCACTGGGCCGGGAGATTCATTTGACAAGAGAGGTCAGGAAAGTGGCAATTGTTGATCCCAGGTGGCCAGAAAACCTCCCAGTGAAGGTAAACAGAAGTGGAGCTAGATCCAGGGGTGAGGGGTCACCTTATTAGGAGGCAGAGAGGCCAGCTGCCTTCTGGAGTGTCTGGAGGGATGGACGCAGGCGTGATGGGTCTCAGTCTCAGGATGGGGCGGCTCTGGCCAGAGCCGCAGGTTGCAGGCAGGAGACCCCAGCAAGAGTGAGAAAGGGGCGTCTCTACCCCCAGACACTATTTCTGCTGGAAGTATGGATGCTGCTAGCTTTGGGCAGGTACGCCTTGTGCTGCAATCGTGCCAAATGGAGTTGAGTGGTTGGCTAAAAAAAAACTTCCACTTACTCATTTGCATGCGGTTTGCATCTCATTTGCATACTATCCGTGTAATGTCATATGCACACACTTCCCGGCTCCAGCTTCTTCTGCTCTCCAACCCCCCACCGAGCTCTGTCGTCTCCTTCCTTTCTCAACACTTCTGCCCCCATGGTTTTTCTTCCCAGTTCATGCTCTTCGTCCTCCAAAGTAGTAAAAAGAGCAGAGGCTTTGGGGCTGGGTAAGACCCATACTCTAATCTGGCCTCTATTCATCTATGTTTTTGAGCTTCAGCAAAGCTGTAAGGTCTCTTGCTCTCATCTGTAAAATGGGAATACTAATGCTGCTGCCACCGGATTGTTGCAGAGGATAAATTAAGCTAACAAGAGGCCTGTGGCCCTAGAGGAGGAACTGGGTGAGGTATGCCGGTGCTTTTTCCAGCTGTGTTTTTTTTTTTTAAGATTTTATTTATTTATTCATGAGAGACACAGAAAGAGAGGCAGAGACACAGGCAGAGGGAGAAGCAGGCTCCCTGTGAGGAGCCCGATGCGGGACTTGATCCCAGGACCCCGGGATCACACCCTAAGCTGAAGGCAGACGCTCAACCGCTGAGCCACCCAGCTGCCCTCCAGCTCTGTCTTGATGCCTTCCACATCAGCTTGGGAAAACTATGTGCCTCCGGAGGCCCTACTGGCTGTATTCCTTGGAACTGATGGCTAAGCCAGTTGCTTCTTCAAATTCTCCTCTTTCCTGGTCATGTCATGTGTCTGAGTTGTGTGTAGGGCCAGGATGAGGGCAGAGGTTTTGTGGACACCAGTATTTTCTGACATTTTCTAGCATTCTCCAGCATCCTCTGATGGTGGGTTTTTCTCATTCATCTTCCCCAGCACTCCAAGCCTGAGGATGCCCTGGTCACTAATACCCAGGGCAGGCTTGCTTTCTCTATAGCTTCTTCCCTGGCCTCACATCAGCCTGAGCCCCAAAGCCTGGGGCCATAACCTCCAATCCCTGGCTCCACCAGTGTCCCTGATTAGACCCCTGTCCTGGCCTCCTGAAGATGCCCAGGTTAGCTTCTGAGAACCCCTTGCCTCTTTGTCCAAACAGAATCCTGGCTTCTCTCTAGGCATTAGCTTCAGAGTTTATATTTTGAGAGATACGCATTGAGGAGAGAACTGTTAAATCTCCACTCTGCATCCTGAGCGGTCACTTCTGTGAAACCCTTCTCCCACCTCCTCATCACTTTCATTTTCTCTTTTTCTCCAAAAGCAAGTATGAGAGGCTGTATGGTAAAACAATTAAGGGTAGCTTACCCTCGAGTGGCATTTATTATGTGCCACGCAATGTTCCAAGGACTCTGCATATGATCTCATTTCATGCTCACCACAACCCTATGGAGTAGCTACCACAGTTATCCCCATTTTCCAGGTGACAGGGAGAAGTTAAACAACCCACCTGAGGTCTTGGGCTACAGAGGGTGGAGCCAAGGTTCTAATCAGGCCAGCGAGCTCCAAAGTCCATTCTCTTGGCCATTCGTCATAGTAGGTCAACAGAGGGCAGATGTGCAGTGGGCGGAAAGCGATTATCCTTGATGCTTTCCAAACTGGGAATGAGAAAGAGGAGGCTTGGGGCACCTGGGTGGCTATGTGGTTGAGAATCTGCCTTTGGCTCAGGTCATGATCATGGGGTTCTGGAATCAAGTCCCATATCAGGTTCCTCACAGGAAGCCTGCTTCTCCCTCTGCCTATGTTTCTGCCTCTCTCTCTCTCTCTCTCTCTCTCTCTCTCTCATAAATAAATAAATAAATAGGAAGAAAGAAGAAAGAAAGAAAGAAAGAAAGAAAGAAAGAAAGAAAGAAAGAAAGAAAGAAAAGAAAGAGCAGGCTTTTGCTGTCCCAAGTGGCATTAGGCGAGGCATCAGGTGGAACTACCTGTTTCAAAGAAACAGCAGTGGAGCGAGCGCAATTGTATACATGAGATCACCATGTACCAAATGGGGACTCGCTTGGGGTCTCCCAAAACCATGCATTGCCCAGCATGGAGGAGGCTCCTGAGTGAGAAGTTGGGCCAGGGAGAGGAGGAAGGACTGCTGAAAGTTGCCTGGAGCATCAGTCCGTCAGTCACTTAGTGGGTTGACGGATATTTGTTGAGTGTTCTGTAGAAGGTGCTTTAGAAAGAATTTGCTGACAGCCACATCCCCGTTCAACTTCCCCAGGTTCCCTCTGAGGGCTCCTCTAAACCCTGTCTAGTCAGTTCCTAGGACAGTTGAGTGTCTGTTCTTTCCGACTCTATCATCCGGTCATAAGTTTACAGGGTAGTCACGCATTCACTCAGCTATTGGTTCACACGCTCTACAAACAGTTATTAATAGTCTCACATGTGACAAGCCCTGTGCTGGGGCCCAGGGATATAAGGATCAAAGAGTTCTGGATGCTCCTGCTCCCAGAGGCCTAGTTGTAGTGGGGGAGACAGAAAACTCTGGAACTGGTTGCAGCATATTCCCAGATTCATCCTGGCTTATGGTGATGAACTAGAAAGTCCGGCCCTTGGTCAGGGTCCCTCACCTCTCCTGTATTTTTAGTATGGCTGCATTTGCCATCCATCATACCAATTAATTAATTAATTGCATTTTATTTTATATTCTGGGAGTTTGGGTGTTTTGAAGGCAAAAATGCAAATGTATGCAAATCATCACACAAATTTATGCAAAGACAACATGGAAATGTGTCCCCAGATTTCCTGGGAAAAAAATCTGGAGGCCTCAGCCAGTCCCTCAGCAGTCTGCTTGTCCCCAGGCCCGTCCTATCTTCCCTTTTGTTTGGGTTCTTAATCTGCGCTAGGCTCCCTGCCTGGCCACTCTGAGGTCAGTAATGCAGGTGGGCAGGCGGCGGCCTGGCCATCCATTATCCCGAAACCTCTCAGCTTCCAAGCCACCAGAAAACTCCCTCACTCCCTGTAATCGGCTTTCATTTGAAACAATCAAGAGATTTCCTACCACTTTCCCCTATGACCAGATCTCATAAAACACCCAGATGCTGAGTTTCAGGTTTGGAGCTTGGCTTGACTAAGGGACTTTAATGGAAGAGGTTGGCAATGTCTGCTTGTTGTTATTGAAAAATAAATCCAAACCATTTTATTGACCATCTTCCGTCTGCACAGCCTTGGTTCCCTGGAGAGCTGGGAGCTGATGTTGAGTCCGGGAGAGGCAAGGGATGGGGTGGGGGGTGGTGGCTGCAGAGACCCAGTGGCCGTGCAAGGTAAGGCTGCCCAGCAGGTGTCATGGTGATAAACAGCCTGTCTCTGACTCTGGACAGAAAGCCTCATGGAAGCTGCATGCTGGGAGGAGGGGCTGTAGGACAGAGGCTGACTGGGACAGCACGAGAGGAGGATCAGCCTTGTCAACTTGCAGAGTGTCATCAGTTTGGCCCTGCAGCCAGAGAGCAATGGGAGCCTGACGAAGCAGGCTCGGGGCAGCCAGGGTTGGAAAGGGCAGCGAGAGGAGGGCTGGCCAGAGGGATGAGCGAGAGGCTTCTGGCTCATGTAGCCAGCTCTCGCCAAGAGAGAAGAGACACGGCCCTAGAGCCAGGTCTTCGCTTAGGCACACAGCAGCTCACATGCCATCAACCTCCCAAGCGTGGCCAGACCCTCATGGAGACGTGGAAGCTGAAGACCGCCTGGAGAATCTGATTTAGGCTGAATGCAAAGAGCTTCCGGAGGGTGGGCGTCATGAGACACTGGAACAGATGACTAAGAGAGGATGGGAGACCTCTTCCTTTGGAGAACCTTTGAAACAAACTCAAAACCCATTTGTTGTGTGGGAGAGGAGACACAGCTCTGTCTGGAGACAGGGGGATGGACTAGAAGATTTCTCGGAGTCCAGGGAGACTATGGTTAGATCCACCCATGTGGATGTATGTCCGGTGTCAACTTGCCTGCCACGCACGGCCATGCCAACAGATATACTTGGTGTTGCCCTCCTTCCCTCCCTCCTTCCATAGAGAGTCTACACAGATCAGTGGGTCCAACCATCCCCTTCAGAGTGAACTGGAGCTCCATTGCATTTGGCCACTTGTGCCCTTTCCCTTCTCTGTGCAGATGCAGAGCCTCTCCCATCTCTGGGGGAGCTTCCCTCCGGGCAGTGTCGTTGCCATTCCGGCCAGAGCCTAGAGCTCAGCCCTCTGGAGGGGCACAGGGCAGCGTTCTGGCAAGCAAGCATGTCAGAGCAGCTCTGGCGTTTCCCTAGAACAATTCAAATTGCTTTTTTTACACCTCACTGCACTATGCCAACCCTGATTCACATTATTTGTGCACTCGCTAAGTGTACATTATCTGATCCGTCACCCTGTAAAACGCTGCAAGAGGAATCCGTGGCTCCTGTCTGCTGCTGACTGTGGGTCAGGCACAGAAGTCTCTGTACAAATATTTTTGCAAAATGGGAAGGAAGGACTAAACCCAATGCCACCACCAACAATAGCCCACCATGACCGTGGGCTGGGAGAGAACGTTCATGCCTCCTGCCCCAGTTACTCAGACTCTCCTGGAAAAGACAGCTCAACCAGAAAGCTCCAGCACCCTTTCTTCCCATGGCCTCCTTTCGGTGTCACATTATTTAACAGGAAGAGACAAGCAGGAGGGGAAATAAGTCTTTGAACCTAGCTATGCAGATTTCCTCTGACTGGAGCTAACAGTCTGGAGAGAGCTGAAGGCAAGAGGTAGCTTGGTAGGGAGCGTGCATGAGGAAGAGCAAGAGGGACGATACTCTCTGTCTTGTGACTACCTCAGCTTCTCTGGGGGTGAATCAGGCTTCCTGTCCATCTCAGCCCAAAGTACTTTGAAAATTGATCAAAGACCCTGGAATCCTTCCATCTGAGGTCATCTGGTAGCTTAGCTAACTGACTATCGGGTTCCTCTACCAATCCCTTGAGATAACTTATTTCTAGAAAACCCAAGTCTCATTAGAAAATGAATGGATTCCTACCTTTGACCAGATCATTCCACCCTTCCCTCTCCTATAATCTGGGTAAATGGGATGCTTTTTTTTTGCCCTTGAAGATACCTCCCTGTCCCAACTGATCACCGGAACTTTGACAATCCATCCCATGGCAGATCAGGGTCTTCTTTCTAAATGGGAATAGCCAGGACTTCCTTGCCATAGCTTGGATGGGAGCCCCTGTGCAAATCTGAAACCGGGTCCCTCTCTTTCTCTGAAGGGAGAACTTCAGGTTCACCATGTATTCAAGACGAGTGACTTTCTTTGTGAGATCCAGGTTTCCCGCACCATCTGAGCTCAGAGCTTAACTCACCGCATGCCTGTGGAGAGCACCCAGGGCCCGTGGGATGGAGTAAGGAGAACAAGAGAAAGACCTGGTCCCTGCCCTGGGGTTGCTTATGATCTGGTCGGATTGACAAATAGCTATCTTTCCCAGCTGTTCCTGATTTGGCTCCAGCCCCAGGGCTCCTGAAAGGCAATTGTGCAGCCGTGAAGCCCAGGGGTCGCCCAGCCGAGAACCACATTTCCTTTCTTTTGGCAGGAGCCAGCAGCTTCCACAAGGGAGCTCACATCTCAGTGAAAACAAGAAATCTGATGCCTCCCTGACAACTCATTTTCTCAACCTTCATTCTGGGGAAAGGCAACTTTGTGTTTCAGCTGCCATATTGTAGCCGCAACCCCTGATGCACCATCAATTAAAAACAGCAATAATTATGCATGGGGAAAAAAAGCCACAGATAATAGGCTTCCATTAGATTAAGTAGTTATATGAATAAAAAAAAATAAAACCTATACTTCGGCTAATTAAACCCACTCACCATCTGATTAAGATGTGTTGTGAGACCATGGAAAAGAACCAACCACTAACTGTAAGTAATCCGGCACAGATGGGAATTAATAGTATATTCCCTGGCATAGAGATAATGGATCTTCGAAGAGGTTAATCAGAATCATTAATAAGCATTGACAGGATGGACGGTACCAAACAGCTGGTGCCTAATGATGGGGTCAGGGTGGGTGGTGCTCCTGAGAAGAATGGCTTCTCAGTTCCTCCCACGCCCCCTACTGAGATCAGGTGCTGGGGAGGGAGAGACATGCTGACCCCTTGAGATGCCATCAGCTTGGAGGTTCTACTGCGGTCCTGCACCTGCTGCCTGGCCTTAAGTGAGTGGAAGAGGAATTGCGACTCGACCAAGAGCCTGGTGTCAGGACTCAGTTGCCCACACTTGCAGGGGTCTCTGGGCCAGACCCTAGTGCATCAAGGAGGACGCAAAGCAGGGGGCACCCCTGGAAGGCAGCAGCCCCCTGCCCAGAGCCACGCTCTTCTGGGGCTTGCCTGGGTCAGACTGGGGAGTGGGCCCCTCGCTGGCCAAAGGCACCAGAGCCTGACCTGGATGACAATAGCCCAAGGCCGCTGTTTTGGGGACTGGGAATCCAAGACAGACCCTAGAAGCAGCTGTGGGGAGCAAGAGGAGCGCATGTGCCTCGTGAGGACTGCAGCGGGGAGCCGAGGGGCAGGAGGTGGCCGCGGAGACCTCTCTCGGAGTGTGTCCAGTGCCCATTTAGCAGCTACTCTGGAGCCTTCCCTGGCCTTCGGAGCAGCTGTGAGGAGAGCGCCAGGGCCTTGCCTTCTAATTACCACTAATTGAGTAAATGCTGAGATGATCTCTCTCTCTCTCCCTTCCCCCTCCCTCCTTCCCCCCATGAAAGCAAGAGAGAGATCCAGAGAGGTCAGAAAGAGACTTTTCCAAATGGAGACAGGCAGGGATGACACGGAGTGAATACCAAGCAGCCACCGCCCCAGGGAAGGGAGAGAGCACCGGAGAGGAATGGGGCTCTGGAGAGTGGGGCCAGCTTCTGGGGTGGGGGGGGGGGGGCTGACCTCCTCTCTAGGGAGAAATGGGGCAAGGCATGGGGGCTGAGCTCTCTCTCTCTCTCCCCCTCTCTCCCTCTCTCTCTCCCTCAGCCTGGCTTCCTCTCCCCTGCCCTGTGGAGCAGCAGTGATGTCTCGGGCAGGTGGGAAGTGATTTGATCCGTCTTGGGTGAGGGTCTTGCTCCTTTAAAAATCCTCCACTCCATGAACTCCAGCTTTCCAGGGTTGGTTATTCTGGCGGTGTGGACGGGAGAGGGTAGGGGCCTAGCCTGCTCAGGCTTTGTGCAGGGTCAAAAAGTGCACTGTGATCACTAATGGAGAGCCTCGGGGCAAAACGGTAGACACTTTTCCCTTCCCTGAGGCTGTGGGTGAAGCAGGCCAAGAAGCTCAGCATTTTTAAGTTTGAGGCAAGAAGTTAGTTTCAGAAAAGATGTTGTGGTTTGTCTTCGTTTTTCTTTGTAACAGGGATCCCTTCTTCATCTTCCCCGCAGGTTTGTAAAGCCGGGAGGCAAAAGAGGGGCTTTACACCCATTTTACAGAAGGAAAAACTGAGGTCATGAGTGCCATGGCTGGGTAGCTGTTCATTTCTACTTCAGAGCCAAGACAAGAGTGCCAAGTGTTCTCAAGTTCCAAGACAATCCACTAATAATCCAGAGCGTTGAGAAAAATGTTGCTTTCGTTTTAAGTGATGCAAAGAAATTATGCTTGTTTAAAAAAATAATTATTCAAATAGTACAGAAGGGTTTAAAGTAGAAAGTAAAAGTCCCCCAAGCCCACTCTTTCATCTCCTAGGTCCCATTAGTTATTTTTTCAGAAATTTCCCTTGCAAGATAAACAAGCATGTTTATCTACATATTTTCCTCTTTTCCGCAAATTAAAAAGAATACTTGAACAGTGTCGTACGACTTTATTTTTCCATCTGTCTATTCTAATTTATTACTTTACAGTTTTCAAAGCACCTTCACTGTCACATGAATCTATCAGAGTAAGTGGGACAAGCATGATTGTCCCGGGTTTTGAGACAAAGCCACAGATTCAGAGATTGAGTCATCTGCCTGCTGTTGGGTGGCTGCTTATTGTTGAGGGCAGAATTGAACTCAGTTGTTCTGGACTAACGTCCAGTGTTCTTGCCACGATAACAACAGCAGCACGGACTGATACGGGGCTTCAAAATAATGATAGGGAACACTCACGGAACCCTCACCAGGTGCCAGAGACTTCTCTACGTTCACGGCATCTATTACCTTGTTGATGCTCCGTGACATACGGGATAAGCATGATTACTATCCTCAGTTTACAAATGAGGAAACCAAGTCACGGAGAGCTTAAGTAACTTGCCCAGGATTGCACCTCCAGGAACTAGCGTGCTGGGGTCCAGATCCGAGGTTGCTCCCAGGGTCTGTATCTTTCACTTCCACAGCACACCGCCACTTTGTGCTAGATGCTCTTTACATATGGAAGCTCATATAATCCTTACAACAACCTTGTATCAATTATTAATAACAACATTGGGCCATTGGGTATTTTCCAAAGTTCCGAGCTCAGAAATAGCACATCTCCCAACAGTGCTGGGAAACTTCTGGGGCTGTATGACTACCTGGAAACCAAACAACATCAATTAGTGGCCCAAAGAAACATCCAAGCAGATCTTAGCTGGAGACCCTAACAGTTATAGCAACTATCATTGATTGAGTGCTTGCTCCACACCAGGTCCATATGAGGGGCTTTCCATACTTCTTTATTTCATTTTATAACAGCCTCATGGTGGAAGGATTGTCATCCTCATATTACAGATGAAAAATCTAAGTTTCAGAGGGATTAAATAAGTTTCCCAAAGACACACAGTCAGTAGAAGAGCTGAGATTGGACCCAAGCCTATCCGATCTTGAAGACTGACTTTGTTCCTTCCCAGCCTTTATCTTGTGTTCTAGAGTGACTAGGGGCAGTATCTTCTTTCTTTGCCATTCCAAGGCTTGGGGCAGCCCCAGTTACCGGCCCATGGCCAGACCATCTTTTATACCAAAGAACAATGGGGTCCCGCCATAGAGTCAATCTGCTCCCAACAATCCTGGAAAAGCCGTCCCCCCAAGCTATTTACAGATGTAGGCTGGTTTGGCTGGACACATCGCCAGGGTCTGAGTATCTTGCTTGCCCTTTGAACCCTTACAGCATTTGGGATGCATCTCCTGCCACCCTGCTCTCTATTACAGGTAATTGGGTCCCTGGCATCTGCCCTCTTAGACTATAGGCTCTGCAGCTCATCCCAAAACATGCAGGCAAGAGCATGCAAATAATCGGTGTTCAATTAAATGAGCCCTCCAAGTACCACAGTGACCTGAACTTCCAAGGTTAGACTTTTCTGGCAAGAGCGCTGCATGGAAACATTCTTCATGAAGAGCCTGGGTTTGAGGTTCCATGTCCAATGTCCTTCCTCCAGAGGAGAAGAGAGACTTCATGTGGGCTCTCCCCTGGTGCTCCTGGATGGGAGGCTCGCCTGGTTCCCACCGTGTGGACTGCCAGCACCCTGGCCTCCCTTACTGCGGGTGGCAGAGGCTATGCGTAAGGAAGGCCCCAGTAAGAATTCATGGGTTCGGGCCAAGGAATCTGGTATCATTTTGGTTTCCCAGCATTCTCAGGGGCCAAAGGTTGGAGGCGTGCGAAGCAAGGCAGCCCAGAGATGCAAAGCCTGCAAGTTGATGAGCAGCTGTACTTTTTTGTGTGCGAATCAAGGAACAGAACTGTGTATGTGTGTGTGTGTGTGTGGCAAGCACTGTTCGTGCGCCAGAGGCCAGACGCAGCATTTCACTGGTTATAGTGGGGAATGAGTCGTAATCCCAGCTTGGGTTTGCTGAATGCTAGGGGATGAACTGAGACCCCATGTTCGGGAGCTGCAGGGGAGGGGCAGGCTGTTACACGCCATCGGGGGCCTTTAGAGAACATCCGAGGTCTCCCCTCGGCTGTTCTGCCCTCTGGGGAGCCTTCCTGGTCATTCCCCTTTCTGTGTCTGAATTTCCCCACTCTAAGTACTTCCTACAGGTGGCATCATACACGGTTTGTCCTTATTTCCCTGAGCATAATAATATCCTCACTGTTCATCCATGTAACCTGTCCCAGAATTCCCATCTTTTTAAAGGCTGAGTACTATTCCATTGTGTGGGTATATCGTATCGTATTCCATTTTCCATTCACCTGTTGATGGGCACACAAGATAAGTTTCAAGCTCCATCATAATATAGTTTTCTTCCCCTTCCGCACAGCCAGTCCCTCCCCCGCTCCCGTGTCTACGCATTCAGCAAGACTGGTGGAGCATTGACGGTGTACAGGGACCTCCGACAAGCCTTGTCAATTCTGAGCGAGGCTGGAGAGGACCCCTGCTCTCCAAATGCTTACAGATTTAGCAAAGAGCTAGTTTTTCAAGAAATGAAGGCTGCGTAGAGGGGGAGGGCTTGGCTTCTCTGGTGGGAGAGGCAGGGGTGTGGATCAGGAAAGGCTTCACAGAGGAGGCAATCTTGGAGCTGTGTCTTGATGAATGAGTCGGTGATTGGCAGGCAAACAGGCTGGGAAGGCATTCCAGGTAGGGGGCAGTGCGGGTGTGAGGGAGCAGCGTGGGGTGGAACCCCCGCCTCCCTGGGGTCTGTGAGGCTGTAGGGGGTGCCAGGGACTGGGGGTGCAGTGCAGGGGAACAGGGCACAGGGACAGATGGAGCTTCAGGGGCAGGAGGGGGCTTGCTCACTACACAGAGGGTTTAGGGTGGTATAAAAGAGCCAAGTCTGGAAAAGCCTCATTGGGAAGCTTCCAGGGAAGGAGTTTAATCCACGTTCAACATTCTCCGTGGGATGGGATGCTATTTCGGGAGGTAGGGTGTTGGACAAAATGAATGTCAAAGTTATTACTACTTTTGAACTTAGTGATTCAAAGATGCAGGATCCCTGGGGCCCACGTGAGGAGATGCTGGAAGTGCCAGGGTGTTCAGTGGGGGCTGGCGTTGGCATTCGGTCAGTAGGGAATACTGCCCACCTACGTCCTTGAAAAACCACGAGCTTGAAAGTGTCCAGACACTTTGGGCCAAAGTAGCTAAAAAAGTGAACCCTATCTTCTACCTATGGAGGAAGCAAGAGCCCCACGGAGTCTCAGACGTCGCCAACCTGAACAGGTAAGGAGCAAGCTGAGACTATCTGAAACTCACCCAAGAGAAGGGAAGAAGACCTGATTCAGATCCTGGTTTGCTTGGTCACTGGCTGCGTGATGCGGGAAAAGCTGCTTGATTTCTCTGAACCTGTTTCCTCATCTGTAAATAGGCACCTCATCCACTCTGCTCATTTTTTCATTAAAAATACAGGAATGATTTCGAATAATGATCCAAATAAATAAGAGGATGCAGGTGATTACAGGGAGGAGGTAGCACTGCCATCACTTCAAGCCACACCCGGGTCTGATGCCGACAAGAGATCTGCACTGGAGATGACAGGCAGGGGGTGGCTTGCAGAGCACAAGAGGGAGGAATCTGTAGGAAAACGAAGGAGGGCTCCAGGGGCACAGACATGGGTGAGAAATCCCCAGCACGTGGGAGCTGGCAGCAGAAATTTACGTGGTGGTGACTTGAGGACGTCCTGCCAATGGAGCCAGACTCAGACCTCATGACAGGACACGGCCTGGGACCTGTGTCTGCGGGCAGAAGTCCCGCAGGGCATTGAGAGTCAGTGCCAAGCCAGGCCATCCTAGGAGCAGAGGATCAGATCCGAGTTCAGGAAGGGAAGCTGGAGGTGGAGTCCTGGCCCTGCCCCCGGATGGTCCACACCACCTCTCCATCCAGGGTTCCTCGTCTGCGAATCTCAAGTGGTACCTGCTCTACCTGGTGGGCATTAATGTCAAAATGCTCTTTAAACTGCAGAGAGCTGAAGAAATGACTGCTTCTGGTCCTGCCCTCCCCACCCAGGCAGCTAAAAGATGGTGCTGTCTTCCCAAAAATACTTGCAGCTGTTGTCATCAGTTCTCGGTCTACAGGGCCCCCCCATCTGCCCAAGACACTTTGCTGTTCGCCAGCTTTGGCTGCCCAGCTTGCCTATAAAAGCTAAGAAGATGTTATGAAACCTGCCGTAAGGTTTTATGAGCCCTCTTTCCTTCCCAGGGACCAATCTCGGTGCTGTGAGTCACAGCAGATTCCATGTGAGGGGCTCAGAGCGTGGGGCCGGCAGGAGGAAGCAGCGCAGATGGGCAGATGGGACGGGGACAGGGGCTTGGTGGAGCGTGCTGCCTCAAGTGGGCTCTGGCTCCAGGTGACCTTGGCTGACACTCCTGCCACCTTGGTTGGGCCATCCAGTCTAGCCCAGGGGAGAGGGAGGAAAAAGAAAAAAGAGAGAGAGAGAGAGAGAGAGAGAGAGAGAGAGAGAGAGAGAGAGGTGGAGAGCGAGGGATAGCCGTGCAATGCCAAAGAGTGGAATCAAACAGGCCTTGGTGCGCAGCTCACCTCCTGCACGTTCTGGTGTGTGACAAGGCAGCTCACTTAATCTCTCCAAGCCTTAATTTTATCATCTGTCCAATGGGAATAATGATAGTACCAAGCTCCTGGGGTTGTTCAGCTGAGATAAATGGGGTAGGGTGATCAATATGTGTCAAACATTATTATTTTTTGTACAGTGTTTAGCAAAGTAGCGAGTGTCCAATAAATCTTTTCTAAATGGGTAAGTGAAAGAAAGAATAAACACAGCCACAAAATAGAACCTTTGAAGAAGAGGAGCAAGAGAAAGGGAAGAGGTCTCACCTGAAACCTTAATCAGCTCCTGCTTCCGTTTCCCCCGCCCGCAGATGGAGGGGCTGAGATCCGCTGGGCTTCAAGCTCTCTCTCAGCTCCCCTACTTGAGGCCTCTTGATTCTTTTCCTTACGCCCTTCCTTCGTCCATTATTTATTGAGCACCTACCATGTGCTAAGTACTGTTCCAGTCACTGTGCACAAAACACAGGAAGCCCCTACCCCTCCCCCCCTTTTAAGATTTTATTTATTTAATCATGAGAGATACAGAGAGAGAGAGAGAGAGAGAGAGAGAGAGAGAGGCAGAGACACAGGCAGAGGGAGAAGCAGGCTCCATGCAGGGAGCCCGACATGGGACTCGATCCCGGGACTCCAGGATCACGCCCTGGGCCAAAGGCAGGCGCTAAACCGCTGAGCCACCCAGGGATCCCAGCCCCTGCCCTTTTGACACTTGTGGTCTGTTGGTAGCAAAAGGGAAACTCCACAAAACATAATGAATAACCAAGTTATATAATGCACTAGGTGTCATTAAGCGCCAGGGGGAACTGGAGACGAGGGTGAGGGGGTGGCGAATGCTGGAGAGGGTATTATAGTGCCGAGGGAGGAGGTCAGGGGAGGTCTCCATTGCTGCCTTGACATGACCCCTTTGGGGCAAAGACTTAAAGGAGGTGAAGGAGTGAGTTATGCTGATATCTGGGAAAGTCCAGGTAGAGGGAAAGCCAGTACAAAGGCCCTGGGGCAGGAGATTATCTGGCATGGCTAGAAGAACAGTAAAGAGTACCAACCCCATCTTCCCTGAAAAAGAGAGCAGAAGACAAAGTGCATCCCCCTTAGTTGACCAGGAGATGACTCCAGCTGTGCTCCACCACCTGTCTTCCCAGCCTGTGCCCCACCCCCCCATTCCTCTGGTTCCCAGTCTCTCTGTGTCCTGTCCTGGCCAAATCTCTCCTGCCTGAGAGCAGATGGGGTTGAGGAAATTTCTTTTTGAATTAGATAATTCAAATATTATCCATTTCTCACCCGGACAGCAATGAAACACGAAACCTTTGTTTGGGCGGGAAGGATGGAGGAGCAGCTGCCGACCATGCATCTTCACCTGGAAGAAAGAGGTGGGCGGGGAGGGCGGCCAGGGCTGGGCGAAAGCAAGGACGATGAGCCACTCTGGCAGGGCTAAGTGACAGAGCCGGCTCCTAGTTGATTCTGCCTTGTAGGGGGAAGAGCACTGGACTGGGAGTCAGGACACCAGGTTCCAGCCGTGACCCCGCCCTCAGCATGCTGTGACACCTGCCCGAGGCGGTTCCCTCGCAGTCTCTCCGCTATGATTTCAGGCTGTTTGATGTGGAGACGTCTAATGTTCTCCAAGCTTAGCAGCTGTGGGGCCCCTCCAGCTCAAGACCACAAACTGCTAACAGGGTAACTCCCATCCATCCTTACGCCTCAGCATTCGTGTCCCCGGGATGCTTGATGGGTCAGTGTAGGCCTTGGTCTCAGGGGAAAGGGCTTGCTCACAGCCCGGCCTTGGCCAGGCACGCCTTTCTCAGGAGAAAGCCTGGACTTGAGCCCTTGGCCTGTTCTGGTCTCACAAGCCCGCTTGACCGCAGACTGACACCTCAGCCCACAGGACTTTCTATCGGTTGATGGGAAAACTGTTTACTTTTCATTGACTTTTCCTAAGCGGGCTGTGTGCAGGGGGAGAGGCTGCTGGGAGCTGGGTAGATGGGTGGACCGGGCGCCGTCAGCCTGTCCCTCAGAGGGGGTCTCTTCTCTTCCTCACTAGTCCTCAGGTCAAAGCCATGCCCCCACAACGCCCCCGGCCCCCAGTCCTAGAAGTGTCCAGGCTCACTCTGGCCTCACTTGGAGGCCACCTGCCCTAATAAAGGGCACCTATGCTTCTGCATGCGTCCCCACGCGCCTCCGGAGTGAGGCCCTGCTGGCTGCATGCAAGGCCTAGTAATTGCCCTGGGATTGATCTGTGGATGGTAATTCCGAGGCAGCCATCCGTGCTCCATGGGGGAGCGAGTGGTGAGGATGGGGTGATTATGGAAGAATGGCCTAGACTGCCAAGAAGTCTCCGGGAACTTGCAGTGGCCCTCAACCCTGCGCAGCAGTGCCGAGGCGCTTGGGGATGGAGCCTCTGAACCTCCACACTCCCCGGGCAGCAGAGGGTGGGGAATAAGAGGAAGGGTCTCACTCCTTAGGCTGATTGGTTGACGAAGTGGGGAGGGGGAGACAGGAAGTGGACTTTTCATCCAAGACCTGCCGATGCCTTTTCCCATCAAGGGGTTGAGGTCCTGTTGGTGACCTGAAAGTGATATTTCAGGCTAGTGTGCCAAGTTAAGTTCCCTCCTGTGGGAAAGCAGCTCTAGATGCCTGGGCCACATCCAAGTGGAGACAGTACCTGAGCCATTGACTTAAGAACATAGTGAGTGTATCCGATCACTGTGCTGTGCACCTAAAACTAATATAACATTGTGTGTTGGACAGCCCGGGTGGCTCAGCAGTTTAGCGCCACCTTCAGCCCAGGGTGTGGTCCTGGAGACCCGGGATCAAGTCCCACGTCAGGCTTCCTGCACGGAGCCTGCTTCTCCCTCTGCCTGTGTCTCTGCCTCTCTCTCTCTCTGTGTCTCATGAATAAATAAATAAAATCTTAAAAAAAATTGTATGTCAACTCTACTTCAATTAAAAAAAAAAAGATGACAACACCCTCTCCCCATATTGTTGGGTATCCACTAGGGCCTTTGCACCTGTTTTCTTTCCCTGATTTATAGGGTCCGGCACAAAAAAAAAAAAAAAAAAAAAAAAGTGAATGAAACGAGGAAATGAAAGGTGGCTTCAACACCTTACTTGTATGTCCTCAGTCTCATGCAAGAGAAATCCCTGAAGCCCTGGCGGGTCTCCCCAAGAAAGGCTCTGAGATGAGATACGGTGGGAAGACGCTGGGCTTGGGGCCTTAGGTGTTCCAGTGACAGCTTGTGCCCCCCCCCCCCCCTGGGGAGTTCTTGGTCTTGTCTGAGTCTTGGTTAGCCCTTTCGAAAATGGGGATTCCCACCAACAGGATAGGTGAGAGAATCCTGTAAGAAAGCAGATGGGAAAATGCTTTATAAACCATAAAGTGCTCATGAAAGTTAGCTATTGCTGCTGTGTTCCCTTGTAGCAGTCACCAATGAGAAGCATTTCAAATCAAGATTTCTAATACAAACTAGGGTTTTCTACCTGGGTCATAGAAGCCCACCACAATTTCCGTCCCCAAAAGGCAATAGGGCTGCTAGGGCTTGGATAGCTAGCTCTCGGCTCTCTTGCAGGCATCCACCCTCACTCTCCTCCACACCTGCCAGCTCTAAGACCTTGGATAGTGACCTAATCTCTATGGGTCTCATCTTCCCTAAGCTTTGCTAGTGCTGACATTATTCGCTGGAAGACGGACTCCACTTATCTTCTGTGATCTCTCTCCACCCCTGCATTTCTTTCCCATCCTGCCCGGAAACTTTTTCTCCTCTTCCCTGGGGAATGTACTTTTGCCTTCCGGGATCTTCTCTTTGCTACCCCCCATCCACACACCCCCCTTTTCTCTTTGGTCTTCCCAGGTTTGGACAAGAGAGATCTGTGTCCTTCCTCAAGAGATGTCCCTGCGAGTTCTTCAAGTGGCTGGGAAGGGAAAAGGATCTCATGTATTTTTGGTACCAGAGATAATCAGATAATTGTGCAATTAGCAGTAATTTTATCGCTCCTGTAATTTCCTTTTAACAAGAGCCCCCTTAAAAAAAAATAAGAGGGATTTCTTCCTTTTATTTTTTTTTTTCCCCTTGTGTTGTTTTGTCTGGAGTGTCTGTCATCAGGAGTTTGGTGGGACACCCACGCGCTCTGCTAGGAAGCGGGAGAGAAGGGGAAAGATGCGGGAGCAGCCCTCCGGGGGCAGAGAATCTGCGGTGGGCGCAGGCCGGGGGAGCGGGCCCGGCGGGCGGGAGGGGGCTCCTCTGGTCCCCAGGGACCGTCTCCCGTCTCTGCACGCCTGTCTCCCCGCGGTGACCCCGCGCTGGGAGGGATGCTCGGGGAAGCCTCCAGAGGCCGGAGGGTGCAGCGGGGCTCACGCGGGACTCGGTGAGCAGGAGGGGGCACCCGCAGCCCTCCTCCCGCCTCGTGGGCTGGGACACAGCGGAGGCCGACACCCCTCGGGTCTCGTGCCAGGTGATTACCCAGCGCACCCCCGGCGATTTCCTCTCCTCCCCCGGGCAGTGCCTGCGGCGCGTTCCCTGATTCGGCCCGGGCTGCGCAGTCGGCGCCGGGCAACCTGCGGGGGCAGCGTCTTCGTGCGCAGGTGCCCGGGACCCTGCAAGGTAAGCGCTCGCCGCCCGCGTCCCCCGCCCCGGGTGCGCACCGCGAGCCCGCGGACCCCACCCCCCACCCCCACCCCGCGTCCCGGGCCCCACGCTGGGTCCGCGGGAGCCGGGGGCTGCGGGGCGCCGCGCCGGGCCAGGGGGAGGGGGAGGGGGAGGGGGAGGAAGGGGGAGGGGGAGGAGGGAAGGGGAGGGGGAAGGAGGGAAGGGGAGGGGGCGAGCTCCGGTGCGCGGAGCTCAGACCGCAGCCGCTCTGCGTGCGCTCCCGGGGCCCGGCGTGGAGAGGCTGGCGGGGACCCGGGCGACTTGTGGCAGGAAAGGGGCCACCTCGCCACGGCCCCAGGAGGAGGAGGAGGAGGAGGAGGAGGCCTTCGCGGGACATGGGACCCTCCCGTCCCTTCCCTCCGGTGGAGAGGCGCCTCATTGATGAGCCTTGTCATCATCCTTCAAGTGTAATTTTTTTAAATTGCAAAAATCTTACAGAGCTATTAACCTCAAAAGAGTTTAACATATGGCAGACCGAGTCTCCCTCTTACCCTAATTATAAGGCTTGCAGTAATGGGGCTGTCTTTTAAGTTACAGCTGCTGCGCTTTTGGCTTTCGCTAACATTACATCCTATTAAAGAGCTACATTAAATGCATGCAAATTGCCGGAGCGACCGCGCTCTCCCGACCAATGAGGGGGACGGATTGCAGCCCAGGCGGCGATATCGAGGGTCAGACTCACCCTGCTGCGAGCGCCATATGATCTATCAATCAAACTCCTCTCATTAATTAACTAATTCATTAAATATCTTTATATATGAAGGCCCGGCCAGGCGGAACATTGTGTTGACAGGGACGTCCCGTCAGCACTTAGCCCAACGTGCGCCCCTCCCCTCCCGCACAAATCACCAGATGACTAAGAGAGGTCAACTTCACAGAGTCTGCAGGGATCCCACCCCCTGGTGCCCTCCTTGGGCCTCTCTGTGTCTGATGCCCCCGTGTCCCACCTTCTCGTTGTGCACCTGTCCTGCACTCACCAGGCCATGGTTGTCATGAGCGCTCTATGGGTCTGGTGCCTCATCTTCTCTGATCCCCATAGGGGCCCGGGACTGGACCGGCTCTTGCTCATCTCTTACCCCCAGTGCCTAGCACAGAGCCTAACACATGGTAGGTATCCCCAGTGTTTGTGAAATGAAGGAAGACATGCTGTAATGAGTGTTTCCCTCTCTCCAGTACCCCCAAGGAGGCACCTACCTGGCCCTACCAGGTAGGTACCTACCAGGCCCTCCCTTGCAATGCTCTTTGGGTAGACTGGTCACTCTAGGGAGGAGAGGATGGTGAGTGAGCCGGTGGCATCTGTAGAGAGGGGTGGGGGAAGAGAGGAACTCCTGAAGTTCAGAGCTGGTAAGCCATGTAGCCACAATTCACAGCTTCTGAAGCAAACCCTTACCGGAAGAATGAATGTATGCCATTCTATGAACAGCAGAGACGGTTTAGAACCAATAGTGGGCTTGGAATGAATAGTGGGCTTCCTTAGTTCTTTCTACAGACACACACACTTATGTGTATGGGTATATCTATTTGCTGTGTATACATACATAAATGCATATGTATTTCTGTGGAGCAACTGTTACAGAATCATTCTTTTCCTGTATTTATCTCATTCAATATTGACAACTTGGCCAGGTGGTTATTTTTACTTCCAGGCTACAGGAGAAGAAACAGAGGCTCAGAAAGCACGAGTAACTCATCCAAGGTCAAGCAGCAGAGCCCAAATTCAGACGTGGGCTTGCTGGATCCAGGACCAGTGCCCACTGGTGTGTCATCAGCACGTCAGAAAATGCCTCGGGGTGGGGTGGGGGGGATCAGTGGATGCGCTGCTCTCCTGGGGGCCTGCTGTTCCCCTTTGTCCACACAGTTGTCTTTCTCTCCTTGCATTGCAGCAGTCTCTGCACCACTGCCTTCTCTGCCGGGCTGGTAGGTTTTTGCTCTGTTTGGGAAGATGGATGTCACAGCACACCCTGTGATCAAGGCTGCTGGCTCTTGACTGACTCGGAATGATTTTCCATATAGGACACCTAGGGCGGACAGAGCAGGCTGTCTTATAGCAGTGTGTTTGCAAGGATCTGTGCCCTGAGCCACTGGGTACAAGGAATGGGGATGGGATGGGCACCCCCAGGCCGGCTCCTTGGAGAACACTCCCCAAGCGGGCTCTGGCCCCTGTCAGAAAGGGCAGTGGCAGGTGAGGGCTGCAGGGTCAAAATCATAAGGGTCTGTACAGGCGTTAGCTTTAAGTCCTGCTATTCAGCTCATGCAAGTTCCCAACCCACCCAAATGAAATGAGATGTGCAGGCAAACTTCCAAACCCTAGAAATACCAGGGGGAAAACACATGCCCAGATCTTTTATGCTCCTCTCTCCCCGTCTCTCTCCATCTCACTCTCTTGCCCTTCTGAGACATGGGGCTAATGGACTTTAGCTGTTAGCGCCTGTGAGGTTGGGCACCAACCTCGCCGTGGGCCTCTATAGCTTCCTCTGGCCCCCTTGGATCCCAAGAATAGTTTTGGAATGGGGCATGCTGTGCTAATGGGGGTTAATGCTAACCTCGGAATCAATTTTCCCTCCCAGAAGAAAATTCTCCTGGCTTAGGCCGCGCAGACCGTAATAGTGAAAATGGCTCTAGATTTGAAAAATTGGCACGTTGTAGTCCAACAAGGCAATTTTTCAATTGTTCTGTGCGGCTGTGTGCCTCTGGATGCTATGCCGTTTGTGTCCTGGAGCTATAGGATGGAGAACGCTTTCCAGCCAAAAAACAGCTCAGAGGTGGCCTTTACGTCTCCCACACCAGCCTGAATTTGTTTGGCTTTTTTGTTGTTGTTCTTGTTCACTTGCCCACAATCCTTGGAGCTTTGTCCCCTCTACCCTAGCAGCGACCAGAGCTGTTGGATGAGGAAAGAGTGTTGTGGCTCTCTGCAGGACCTCACTCCTGAGGGCAAAGGGCCAGAGGAAGAGGGGTTCATGGGTCTGTGCTCAGGCAGCAAGGAAAAGCCAGCCAGCCCAGGAGCCCAGCTCCCAACCAGCTTTTCCTGGTCAGTGTCATACCAGTGTCCCGGCCTTTCTCAGGCTCAATGATGAGAACCCAGAAGAGGAAATGTCTGTGATCATTGTGCAGGACCCTTGGTTTTGATGAGCTGGGTTACCTCTATTATAAAATGCAAATCATTTTGTCTTGTTTTCATGAACATTACAATGCAAAGCAAGGCATCTTAGAATAAAAATATAGGATATGTATCTCAAATACGAGAACTTCAGGATGGGAGCACTGCAAGGCAGCTTACCAGTTCCTTAGTAAATGTCCTCATTGTACAGATGGGGGGGATGGAGGTTGCCCAAGGTCACACATCTGGTCGGTGGAGAACATGCTGTCCCGGCGTGTTGGGTAATGATCCACGTTGCCAGGGAATGCCGTGGTCGGCTTTCTTTCTCCTGTGGCCACAGCTCTCGTCTTTCAGATCATTTGCCCTTCCGTGAGTCCTCTTAAGGGTGCGCTTATTTGGTGACTCAAGATCAGAAGCGTGTGACGTGTTGAAATGGAACACGGGACAGGGCTGAACTGAGACCTGGCGGCGGGCTGGTGTCCTACCGCCGGCGGTGCTCCCCTCTCCCCCGCTTCCCACAGCACATCCTGTCATCTCCACCGTGCCGGGGATCACGTGGTCCCCTTACTTCTCCATGCAGCGCAGGCTCCCTTCTGTGGCTTTCCCCGTGGTTCCCCAGGTCTCACGGCCACTTGCCTTCTCACCTGCACTGCCCTGTGTCCTCCCCTCACACCCAGGTAGCCCCTCACACAGACGTTTCTGCATTTCCTTACGTGCATCTTGCCTTTGCTCACCTTCACAGTCCCTGTTTGCCTTTGCACATTCAGTTATCCCCTCCTCCCAGAAGTACACACCTCCCTGGTCCCCATATGCCCACCAGCCACGCTCGCCTCCCATCACCTGGCTAGGTCCAGATTACCCTTCAGGCTCTGGAAATACCAGTTTCTCTTCACTGAACCCCAAGGTCTCTACCAGCCGCTCTTCCTATGAGCTCCTAAAGCACGCCTCGCTTCCCCTGGGCTGTCACTTATGACCCTGTATTGCGATTGCCTGTTGACCAGTTTGAATCTTCCATTAGAATGGGAGCTCCCAGGGGGCGGGGCTGTGCCACGGGGTCACTGTTTTAGGCGGGTGAAGATGGCCCGGCTCAGGGCAAGCCCTCCTTGCGTAGTGGAATGGCTTCTGTAGAAACCGTGCTACTACTGTTAGAACAAGTAACAGCAGCTGATGCTTAGTGAGGCTTTCATGTGCCAGCAACTATGCTAAGTGCTTTCTGTGCATCATCTAATTTATGTTAGTTTCTGTATGAATTGAGTGAGGCGAGAGACAAGGGTTCTAATTCTGGCTCTGCCACCAGCTGACTGTGTGACTTTCCACAATTACCGTGGTTTTCTCATCTTCGGAATAAAGGAGAGAGAAAGGGGGCAGCCCAGACTTAATTTCTCCGTTCTTTTTTTCCCAGGCAAAGAGGGAGCCAAGAGTCAGTCGACGTGGGCCTAGGGGACTCAGGATTCAGAGAACCAGCAGACAGAGGGTCAACTTTCTAGTCTGGGAGCAGGAGGAGAGGGACATGGCTGAGAGGCTGGGAAGGGCAGCGGGTTGCTCTCTCATGCTGTGGTGGAGCTTCCAGATAGAGAAGCCCGCTGCTAGCTGAGTCATTAACGCTGGTCTCCTCGCCGTCACCTCGGGCATTGTCTGATTTAAGTGTAATAGCTTGTTTGGTGGATTTTGCCTTCTATAGAAATCCCCCCAAGAGTGAAGTGCTTCATTCAGCCGGGAGAGCACAGGCCTTTGTGTGCTGATGGCCTGGCCTCGGCTGAACGTGTTTGGAGTTGGTTATCAAAGGGGAGGATAAATTAGAGCTCAGAGCTGAAAGGAGAAGGAAGAGGGGGCCCTTTCATGAGCAGGGCTGAACACTTAGGCAGCTGACTTGGGGCCGAGAAGCCCCAAGGCCAGGCCTCTTGCCTTTTGGCAGGGGTAGTGCTGGAGGCAGGCCTGGCTGGGCTCTGGCAAAGCCCAATCTCAGACTCAACCAGGCCCCCGCAGCTGGAGGAGGGGTGGCAAGTGAGGTTCCTAACAAAATGGCCTCTGGTACCTGGAAGGCTCGCTGCTTCCCCCGCCCCGCGACCCCCCTCCCCCACCCCGCCCCCCATGCCACTCACCCTGGTGGCCCTGTTCACATAGTTCATTTATTGAAATCATATTCCGATGGTGCCCAAGGGTCCAAGGGGCCTTGTTAGTCTGTGGGGCCCCATTCCGGGGCTTGGGCCCTCTCTTTATTGACCTATCCCCATGTGCCTCCCTCTTGTCCCCCAGTACTCACAAACAAGCTGGTCCTCAGGATGGTTTTATGGAGTGCACCGATCAGCCAGGAATATGGAGCTCCTGGGCGCCCATCCCTCTCCACGGATATGGCTTCTGCTGTCCAGATTCAGAGGCGACACTGGGCACAGCTGTCAGCTGAGTCACAGGCAGGGCAACCTAAATAGGAAATTGCACTGAGTGCTCAGGTTTTTCCTGCAAGAATGCCTCTCTCTGGTTTTTGGTGGGTCTTCTTCTCCATCAGTGACAGGTGCTTGCCACCTGAGATCTAGAGCCACAAGGTCATTCCTCAAGACACCAGAAACCTACCTGACTTCCGTTTGCCCATTGGCGACAACGTCTTAGGTGCAGATCTGTTTCCGGCAGGAAGGAACCCAAGACACCAAGCTGTAGATTTGTTTGGAGTTACAGACATTTTAAGGGATTGTCTGAGAGTGATGACCCCGCACCCCAGCAAAGCACATAGATTCTCACGCAAACAAAATGCAAATGCATGCACAAAATGCATACCTGCCGTTTAGGGGATAGGGTACTTCTATCCTCCAAATCTATGAATACATCCCACCCTGGCTGCACATTTTACAAAATTCTGAGGTCTGAGCCTTAAACACAGAGACTCTGACTTAATCGGTCCAGGATGGGGTTTGGGTGTTAGTATTTTTTTCTAGAACCCTCTAGGAAATTCTTATGCTGCCAGGATTGAGAATCATCACCTTAGGGCCTCTTAGCAAACCACCCCCCTCAGATTACGAACCCCAGCTGTGGACAGTCAATGCTTGTGCAGAGAGACACATAGGAAGGCGCATGCTGGGGCAGTTGCAGGGAGTGGGTTATACACCATGAGCAGATTTATTATTTTGCCCACTGTGTTTAAAATCCTTTCCTTCTTTCTTCACCCCTTGAGGGGTGCTTCCTTGGTGTTCACTTAAAATAATTTAAGCACACCACAGTGGGAAGGGAGCCTGGTTGCCTTGATGTGCTTCTGTCATTTCAAGGAGCTCAATAAAAATTTAGTTTCGGTGTTCGCTCAATGCAACTTCCACATAGAGGTCTTATGTTGCAAACCAGATTTCTCTTTTCATCTGGTCACCCCCCGGGGAAATTGTGTATTTGAAATTCAAACAATATTTGGGCAAAAAGAATTTCTCATTATATGTGGTGGGGAAGGCCAATGAGAGGAAAGCACTGAGAAATGATTGAGTGACATTTCTATTTGCTGGTTTGACTTTTCCACCAGTGGCAGCCGTGCTTTGGGGCTGCCAGAAAACTCCTGGTGTGGACTGGAAATGCCAGACCCCTGGAAAAAATAATTTGGAAGAGAAAAATGTGAGCAGGCGGTTAGACGTGGGTTTGAAGAGTCAATATGACCTCCAGCTGACATCATCCACACCAGTAAGTGTAAGATGGAATTCTGTGTTTTGCATTAAGGTCTCTCCAGGGAGGAGGTTCCTTGAGTTCTAGACTCTCAAGGTTGAAGGGAACTGAGAAGTCATCTGGATCTTACCATCTTTGGTAAGTGAATCTCCTCTCTGCCATCCTGACACTGGTCAAGCCTTTGAAGTAATTGACACAAAAAGCATTTATCGAACCCCAGCAACGTCTGGCACTTGGCATGGTGTGTACGGGAATTCAGAGACTGATGCTTAATGCCTCCCCTAAAGTGACATTCGGTTTTCTGAGGACCCAAAAAGCCCAAATGGCGGGGAGAAGTGGTAAATGCTGTGCCGTCAGGAAGCAGAGGTGACCTTGGCTGAGAGTCCATTAGGAGTCAGGTACTCTCCCCAGATGACTTTCTTGAATCATTACAACAATTTTGAAAGTAAGTACTATTATCATCACCCTCTTTTTACAGGCAAGGGAACTGATGGTCAGAGAGGTGAATTTGCTTTCTTACGGTGACAGAGAATGAGCATTTTGACCTGAGATGTCTGAACCCAACGCTTTTGCTGTTATAATAATCTGCTTTCCTAAAATAAGGGAACGGGGTTCAGAAAAGGGCAGAATGGCTTTGGGTGGGGGTGGGGTATGGCAGGGAGGGCTTTGGGCAGGTGGAAATGGCTGAGAGAAGATGTGTCCAGAGCACAGGTACCCAGGCTAGACAGTGCTCGGGGAAAGGAGGACCTCCCCTTGGGCTGGAATGCAGTCCTAGGGGGAGACGGAGGAAGGTAGGTGGCCTAGCACAGATTTTTGAAGGCCTGGAAGCTAAGGATTTAGGATCTGTGACAGGACAGGCAGTGGGAAGTCCCTAAGAAGTTTCTGAGGAGAGACAGAGTATAGAGTGATCATTGCTACTCCTGATTTAAGATTAACAGGGGAGCTTCCCAATCCTGGTGCTCATTGCCTAGCTGGGTGATTTGAGCAGATAATTTTATTTCTATGTGCCTCCCTTCCCCCATCTGTGCAATGAGAATGATCAACAGTGGTCACCTCGTGGAGCTGTTGTAAGGATCAAAGAAGTGATGTATAGGGCAGCCCCGGTGGCGCAACGATTTAGTGCCGCCTGCAGCCTGGGGTGTGATCCTGGAGACCTGGGATCGAGTCCCACGTCGGGCTCCCTGCATGGAGCCTGCTTCTCCCTCTGCCTGTGTCTCTGCCTCTCTCTCTGTTTCTCATGAATAAATAAATAAAATCTTAAAAAAAAAAAAAAAGTAATGTATGTGAAGCGCTTAGGATAATGCCTGGCACACAGTAGGCTCTTCCTGTAGGTTAGATATGGTTTTTACCCTTTGGGGAGGTGATTCTGATAATGGTGTGTGTAGGAAGTGGGGAGAGAGGTGGGCCTGGAGTTTAGCCAGGAGGCCACTGCAGTGGTCCAGGCCAGAGAGTCTAAGGGCTTCACCCTGAGTGGTCAGGGTGGAACTGCAGAGGGGACAAGAACACGAGGGTCAGCATTACTCTGCCTCCCATCGGCGGTGGGGGTGCCCCGGGAAGTGCAGAGAGATCTCTGAGCTGGGAGAGCAAGAGTGCCAGCACAGACCTTGGCCCCGGAGGAGCTGCCGGCCAGTGGGGAAAGATGAGAAATTTATCTTAAGCTTATGTTAACCTGGAGTGAGAAAGCAACCCTGAGAGGGAACAGGGGACCTGGGAGGACAGTCTAGCCTTGCCCTTGGCCTCATTCCGCATGGCTGCTCTGCTTCTTTGCATCCCCATCCCCATGCTGCCCTTGACTCCTCTGTTCCTGCCTCCATCAGCCCTACCTGGGCTCCCCACATGCCTGTGCCCTCTACAGCTGCTGCCCAGGAGCTCGGGGCAGGGGGACCCCGGGTCCCCATAAACGCAGGCCAGTTTGGGGATCCCTGGGTGGCTCAGCGGTTTGGCGCCTGCCTTTGGCCCAGGGCGCGATCCTGGAGACCCGGTATCGAATCCCACGTCGGGCTCCCGGTGCATGGAGCCTGCTTCTCCCTCTGCCTGTGTCTCTGCCTCTCTCTCTCTCTCTCTCTCTCTCTCTCTCTCTCCCTGTCTCTCATGAATAAATAAAATCTTAAAAAAAAAAAAAAAAAAGCAGGCCAGTTTGGATGCGTGGGTCTGACACCAGGTCTGATGCTGGCTAGAGGGATGGGTGGGCTGACTCCCCAGGGTGTGTGTTTAGGAGGCAGAGGGAAGGATTTAGGAGATGGTGGTAGGTAGCAAAAGGAAACAATCCTGCCTTAGGAGGAGGAAATAGGTGAGTGACCAGCTGTGCAGCTTTCAGGGTCTTCCCGCTGCCACAAGAATCTCTGCATGTGACATGCAGTGCCCTCCCGTGCGCCCCGAGCCTGCGCCTGTCTGATGCTGCTTGTGTGGCATTGGGAGGGGCGGCCGGTACAGTGACAGGCTGGGAGCGGTGCCGCCGGAGGCAAGGTGGCCTCTGGTGAGTCGAGGGTGCTCTGCCTGGAGCACGGCCCCCCATCCTCCAATGGATCGCATCCTGCCTACCCGCTGCCTTGCTGCCGCCACCACCATTGCCATGGATTCAAGTGGTTCCTGGCCTTGTGCATCAGACATTCAGAGAAAACGAGGCCTGCATGGGGAACGGGGCGTCTTGCAGCAGCATCACCAGCCTGCTGTCAGCCAGGCGCTCTGCCTCTGCAGAGCAGACTCCAGACAGGTTGCTGTGTGTCAGGCCGGGCCTGCCTGGGCTTGGCAGGGGGTCTTGTGGACAGGCACAGTCAATTACCCAGAAAGGTTCCACTTAACTTCCCCAGCTATTTGCAAAGCCTGTCCTGGCCTCCGCGGCCGTGCTGGCCTCCGCGGCCGTGCTGGCCTTGGCCAGAGCTCCATCAGCCTGTGCTGGAGGCAGTTGCCTGACAACCCTGTCCTCAGACGTGTCCAGCGCCACCAGTTCAGGGGCAGGGGTTGGGAGGAGGCAGTGGGTGGGCAGACTCGGGCCCTCGTCAGCTCTGGGGTCACCGGTTCTGGTCCCAGCCAGTGGATTTCCATTTCTGCCCTGCAGACCTCCTGGAATCATCAGTGAAGGCTGCCTCCCCTCCATGTCCACTTTTCTCCTCTGGCAGGCATCCCATGCGCTCTCATCCTTCCCAGTCACTTGTCTAGCCCAGCGGATGATTACAGTCTGGGCTCTGCAGTCACACAGCCGTGGGTTTGAAGCCTGGATCAGCCACATACTGCTGTGTGGCCTCGCATTTCATCTGTGAAATGAAAATTAATAATAATAATAATAATAATAATAATAATAATAAAATCTCTCATGAGATAACTACAGGGATCAAAGGAGATATTGGGTGTTAAGTATCCAAAGTACCCAGCACAGGATAAATGCTCAGCTAATATTCTTACCCCCTTCCTCTTCCTCTCTCCTCTTCTTCCCTTCTCTTCCTATTTAATTCTTTAAGAACCTCACTTATCAGGAAGTTGGCTGTTTGTTTCCTCCCTTCTGCTATAGAAACCTGAATTAGCATAAAACCCAGCCTCTAGCCCAGCCTTATCTACCACATCTCTCCATACGGAATTTAGTCTACAATTCCAAAATATATCATGAAGTGAGGCTGTGTTTCCTCCAGCTGCCTAATGTGTGGGTCCAGGACTTTGGGATATTTAAAGTCTTGATGGTTCTACCTGCTTTCCCACTGAAGTTTTGTATTTCCCGGGCATTTCCTCTCTGGGCACCACCCCCAACCAGCCCAGTCATCTCCCAGATGTTTGCTATTGGGCAGAAACATCCAACAGGTGCATGTGGGGCTCAGCAGGTATTACACGATCCTGAGACTTCAGCCTGAAACATGCGCGCTATGGCCGGAAGGCAGAGAACGTTCAGTCATTTGGTCATTAAGTCATTCAACAAACATGGAGTATCCACTATGTGCTGAGGGTCTAAGGCAAAAAGACGCAGCCCGGGCCCTGAGGTGAGCAGTCTGATGGGGAGGTGGAAAAGCATGCGGATGATTGCAATACAACATGCTAAGACCGACGTAGGATAGTGTGGCTGAAAAGGGGTTGGAGAGGCTTGTGTGTCTAAATGGGAAGCCAAGTCTGCACGGCGAGTAGGAGTTAGTTTAGATAATGGGGAAACCCAAACCATCCCCCCAACCTTTGGTGAGCAGCGGTGTAGCTCCGAAGGGAGCAGCTGACCGAGTCCAGTGTAGCCGCCAGGGAGCTTTCCCAGCGTGGACTCGTCTTGCAGCCCGTTCACAGGGCTCTTCGTCCCAGGACCGACCCGCTGCTGCTGGTGACGCGTGGCCAGTGCAGGAGGCTCCCCTTGCGTACATCTCAGGTTTGGGGCAGTGTCCCCCACCCCCTGCCTTGCTCTGGAGGTGGGCTGTGAGGTGGGACTTGCGGATTCCGGGAGCAGTGGCTGCACCCCAGCACTATCCTAATTGTGCCAGACAGAGCTGTTTAAATACCACCAGATAGAATATTACTCAAATTAAAATGAGGCCTTAAATGTCATTATTTGTGTCATTATTAATAGCCCTTAATTGTGTTCTCTAATCATCATGAAATTATGTTAGTATTAATATTCACGTCAAAGCTGCCTAGGGAACTTGGAAGATTTCAGAAAAAAATTATACCATATGTCAGTTCCCATGAATGTGAAGCAAATGCTGGTTTTAGAGCTTAGTTGAGGCCGGAGATGAGACGGCGCCCTCGACACCTGGGGGCCGCGACGGCCGCCAATGGCCAAGGTCACTTGGTTCCTGCTCCCTGGGTGGTGGCCTCCCGGACCCCTGCACCCAGCGGGACCCCTCGAGGTGTCAGTAGGATCTGTTCTGGGGGACCCTGCGCAGGGCTGGGGCCAGCTGCCCCGGCTGCTCAGGGGATCGGGGTCCACTCGGACTGGCGGGTGTCCGGGGCCTCCTCTCCTCCTCTCCTGGCGGTCTCAGACCTCCTGGGTGTAGACACCACAGGAGAGGACCGCGGCCACCCCGCCTGTCCTCCCGCTCCACTGCCTCGCGGACCTCACCGCGGATTCTGGGCCCGGCCCAGAGGGCCCGTCGTGGCTCGGGGAAGCAGTGCAAAAGGCGTCAGGCTGACTTTCCCAGGGAAACTTCTGCACAAGCAAAAGAACTTTGAGAAAGTGAACTCAGAGACCTGGAATTTGAAAGGAGTGTGTATGGAGTGTCCCTAAAAATCTGGAAACAGGTGAATGGCTCTGTGTCCTCGGGGATGTCTTTCTACTGTAAGGAATAAAATAGCACCATCCGTGTTTCCACGCTTTGCGGACAACCTGTGCTTTGCCCCCCGCCAACCTTGCCGGGGCTTCTTTGGGGGGTGGCGGGGTGGGGGGGACACTACCTCCCAGTGTAAGGACAGCAGTCCCTTCGGATGCTTTCTTTTCTTATCAGAGGCTTCAGGAGTGAGAGCCTCAGTTGGGGAGGAGCAGGATCGTGCCTCTCCTCACGTCAAGCGGGACTCTAGCTCTGCCTCTGCTCACAGTGACACCGGGTATAAGAGGTGGGGTGGTGACAAGGCAGGCGATATTGCCAATTAGACTCTCCCTCCCTGTGGGGATGTGTGGGGCGAGTGCCCTGGGACCCCCAGAGGCATCAGCCTCCTGCTGACATCACTCACTGGCTCCTCTTCATCATTTCTACAACATTCCTTTAGGCTGCCTGCCTAATGCCTCAGTCATCCGCTAATGGAGTCCACGTGACCACGATGTGTCAGACAAATCTGGGGCAACCGCCTCACTCTCTTCCCAGAGCCCTTGGAATTCTCTGGAACTGAGAATATTCAAATGCCTTTCTTGGTGAAACAGCAGGCTTCCAACCCCCCAAATATTATGACTTGAGTTAAATATAACCCAGAGCATGAAAATAACGGCACAACACTGGGCTTGGAGAAGCCACGGAGGGAGCGGCTCATACACAGTCACACTCTCTGTCACCCTAGGGGTGGCGGGCTGTCCACAGGACCCGTGGCCACGCGGGCAGAAGCCCACAGAGACACGCAGAGGCCTCCGGGCCTTCTGGGCTGGTGAGTAGCGACGTTAGCTGGGCTGGGCCTTACAGGCGTTGGTTGCTGGATATATTCTCTCTCTCTTCTTCTAATTAGACGTGTGACTTCAAGGATGGGGAGGAACTGTCTTAGCTGTGGTGTGGAAAGGGAGACTTGCCAACTTTGTAAGACGCAGAGGAGGCCAGTGTGCCAGTGGGACACCAGGCCAGCTTGCCGATGCTTATTTCCCAAGCCGGAGGGACGACGCCATGTGCCCTCCGTGGGCACTGGATTGCCTCTCAAGATAACCCAGAAGGAGGGGAGGCTGGGGAGATGCCATGTTTGGGACCCTGAGCCAGGTTCTCCAGCCTGCCTCAGTTTCTCTTGTAACTGCACGCAGAAGTGTTCGGTGAGAACTCAGTGGGTGGTAGATAAGCACCAGGTCATCTGAAAGTCAGACTCTCTGAAGTCCAAACCCAATGATCCCAGTCATCATTTGCCTGGAGCTGGATGTGAACCCGTGACCCTAGAGTAGGATAGTGGACTAGGCCCCCGCTCAGGTCCACACTACCAGCCGGTTACCCAGCAACATGGCCACATGGCTGTTCTTCTCTCTTCCGCTTTGGGCCAAACAGCAGAGAGCTCAGGCCAGTCCAAGAGAGCGGATAAATTGGCATCTCCTTTGTGTTACGGACGCGTTCTGCGTGTGGGAGGGTTGACGGCATTCCTTTGGTCCCTGGAAGGCAAGCAGGGCAGATATAATTACCCTCTACTCTGCAGATGAGGAAACTGAGTCTCAGCACAGGTATGAGCCCAAGGCCATATGGCTTACAAGCGACACAAGTGGAGTTGACCCCCAAGTGTTCTGATTGCCAGGGCTGTGTTCTGAATTAGGTACATCCCTCTCCAGCCTTAGCCCGCAGCCCCACGCAGAGGCCGGGTGGGAATTCCGAGGAAAGTCTGGGGGCTGGCTCACTGGCCCATTAATTCTATCAAGACGGCAGCAACAATGTTATTAAGCTCTCTGCCTTTCCCCAAATCTTTGCTTTTTTCCCAGCTCTCTCGCTCAGGCGTGCATGGGAGGAAGTCCAGAGCAATGTGTGGGAAGGTGCGAACGCGAGGTGGTAAGAAGGACTCTGTCCTGTCAGGGTCTTTGCTTTCGTGCTCTATGGTCCTTTTCTTGAAGACAGCGGAAGGAGGCCCTGCTCCTCTGGGGTCTGAGAACAAAACCACAAAGGCACCTCCTCTCCCCACTGTGCCCCCCACCCCATCACCAAATCCTGAGATGCCTTATCCTGAGAGGGAGCTTGGGTGATGATAAGGGGATTCCTACTTCCCCTGGCTGCTGGCCTGAGGGTCTTAGGTGATGACAAGAGCCATGGTGGGATAGCTCCCCTGGACTCACACGCGGAGCTGCCCGCCCTGCTCCCTGCATGAGGAAGTAGACCCCACGAGCTGTTCTGGGGGTGCACAGAGCACCTCCCTCGTCCATCCTGAGACCCACTGTCCAGCTCCCCACCTCTGGGCCCCCCTAATCCTTCCTCCACCCCCATCTTCCGCCGCTACAAAGCCCCTGCTAGAAGTTGACAAAGCTGACTGGCTGTTTAATGTGCCACAGGTGTTGTTGCTAGGCAACCACCCCACTCGGTAGCTCAGACTCTGTCAGCCCAGATCAAACCCCTGGTAGCACTTAACCCCATAACTGCTTACCGCAAATGCTAATTACCCAGGCCCACCGAACAGCAGATTTAACAGTGTTTATTTATTTATCAAGGATTAGGAGGCTGAGTTCTCAGCCAACACTCCTCACCATGGAGCCTTGGGTCAGGCTGCCCCAAGCAGGATGTGGAGGCCTCGGGCTTGTAAGTGTCTGTCTTCTTTTCTGGCCATGACCGGTGGACGTAAAATGGCGTGTTGGCCACTTGACTCCACAGGATAGGATTCTCCCTCAACCAGCCAAATGCCTTGACTACTCTCTGGTCTCCAGGGTAGAGGTTGCAGAGCTGGTTCCTACATTGTTGACTACTTCCAGGTTCACGTTCTTGATCCAGAGCCTCATAGTTATGAGTGGAAGTCATTTCTTTGGTGTTGGTACTCAGCAGAGTAGGGGATGATCATCAATTTTTGACAATTCTTCTAATACCTGAGTGTTTTTATGCACTCCTGTTCTCGGGTTTCACTTCCACAGGAGGAGATAACTCACAGTTCTTTAGCTCGACCAGGAATTACGGGAAGCTCTAGACATACATAGATAGATATTTACACTAGATATACATCAAACTCTAGTAGAATTGATCTATTCTGGAGCTGGCCTCCCTGTCTCAGGCTGTGACCACCCCGCCCAACCCATGATAGGTCCTCAGCAACCACTGTTGGATGCATGAACACAACCACGTTTCTAATTATTTCCTAACCCATAGAATAGGGTTGGCAGGAACAAGAGAGACCATCAAGTGCCGGAACAAACTCCTCTGTCCCTTCTTCCCCTCTCTCCCCCAAGAAACTAAACTCTGCCCATAAGCCAACTTGTAGGAGACTCCCCTGTGGCACTGAATCTCCCTTCTGATGGCGAGGTGCCACACAAGTGTAGTCCTGGTTGTGAGGGATAGGTCTAGGCCTACTGGGCCATGGGAGTGGAGCGTTCCACATATTCCCAAAAGGCAGTTTCTCCCAAGAGCATGTTAGCATCTCCCTCTAGAGCCCTGGAATAAGTTCCAAAGCATCCCTAACTGCTCTCCTGTCTAGCTAAAATAAAAGTCAGTGAACCCTTCTGTTGCTGAATGTTGTCTAGTTATTTAGGGTTGGAGGGGAAGGGAGACCTGACTTCTACTGAGCACTCATGTTCGTTATTTAGAAACAGATAATTCAACCCCGGAGCCCCATTGTGATGTAGGTACCATGCTCCTCGTGAATGCGTTATGTCAGGTGCCGCACTAGTGCCTACATACTTAACCTTTACTGTAGCTCCAGTATGTAGATCTGTCTCTATCCTGCATGTGAAAAACTGAGGTTCTGAGAGGTGAAATAACCTGCTCAAGTTTGCACAACCAGCAAGGGACACAGCTGGCACTCTGTATCACATGATCTCCTTTGAAAACCACAAGTGGGGGGAGGTTAAATGACTGGCCAGAGACCCCATGGCCAGGGAGTGATGGGACAGAGTTCTCTCATTGCTCTGACTCTAAAGTTCTTTTCATATTTTGACCTCTACAGTTTTTAAGAGTTGTCCTTCCAGTTTCTGTGTTGGATGGTGAAAAATTCATGTGTCTAGCATGGAGGAGGAGTGGGTTCTAGGGAGCAGCAGAAAAGGCTGTATCCTGAAGTCAGATCTCTTGTCTGTCTCTTTCCTGTGGCCTCAGAGGGATCACATTGGAGAGAGCTGAGAGGGGAAGAGAGAGAAAGAGGAGAGATGGGGAGGAAAAGGGGGAGGAAGTGGCAAAGGAGGGAGGGAGGAAGGGAAAGAGAAAGACACGCAGAGAGAAAGATGGAGAGGAAAAGGAGGGGGACAAGGAAGGGAGAGAGAGGAAGAGATGAGATGGAGGGAGAAAGAGAGAGAGAGACAGGGAAAGAGAGATAGGAAAAAGGAGGAGAGGAGGAAGAGGGAGAAAAGAGGTGGCAGGGAACGGGCACACGTGCACATGGACGTGCACACATACACACACGCAGGCCTGCTCCCAAACCCCTATGGCTCCCTGCTTCCCTCCAGCATCTGAGTCAGCAATGCCTTGGCTTTGGGCTAAGCCACTGTTGCCAGCTGGTGGCATTAAGAGTTGGGATTGCCAGTTCGGTCACAGGTGACAGGATTGGGAACATCATCATGGCCCTGGCTCCTTCCCAATAGACCCAATGGGTCATGGAAAACCCCAGTTGGGGAGTGAATTCGGGGGCAAAGAGAGACGCCATATTCCGGGTCCCAGTCCAGAGAGGGGGGTGACGGGCTCGCCTCATGAGTTTAACACTTTCCTGCAAGTGGTTTCTCCATAAAGTATTAATAATGTTCCTATAATTGATACTTCAGGGCAATAACCTCTGACAAAATGGCCCTGATTAGCAGATAATTGAGTGTGTTGGATTGTGTCCTGAGAGAACTGAATGCCAGGCAAGGCCCATTAGCCCATCATAATGACCCCTTTTGCCAGGTATTAGTGTCATTAAGAGCCTGCTCTCTGAAATCAGTCCCTTTATTTAACTCTTTTCCCTAATTATATGGATCATTTTACAAATCAAAGCAAATGTTTGCATACAGCCCTGGTCATGCGGTGGAGTGAGGGGCTGGAGGAACAGGCTGGAATCTCTGAGTGAGTGGAGAGTCCTTGGTGAGGAGGATACTTGTGGTCACGAGGAGTTTCCAGAGGAGATGAGCTCCCTGGGGGAGCTTGCCACCAGGGCTGGCCCACCTTGCCGGCTCAGGTGCTCGTGTGGGGGAACACCTGGATAGGGGGTGCCTTGCCAAGAGAGCTTGCAGGCCACACGTAGGCCAGCACCTGCACACTGAATCCATCTTGGTGAAACATCTGGCTTCCTGGACTCCAGAGAGCCGGATCCTTGACACAGAGGATGCTAGGATGGAACAGGTGGACCCCAGGGTCCAGACGCAGGGCACCCAGAGGACACAGAACACCTGGGTCGATCATCAAGTTATGCTCAGAGCTGGCTCACATCTCTATCTGGAAGCAGGAACCTCTCTGGAAGCGGCCAGGGAGGCCAAG
This sequence comes from Canis lupus baileyi, assembly GCF_048164855.1. Classification (NCBI taxonomy): domain Eukaryota; kingdom Metazoa; phylum Chordata; class Mammalia; order Carnivora; family Canidae; genus Canis; species Canis lupus. Next base: position 71,415,800 of record NC_132840.1, read on the forward strand.
GAAGGTCCACAGCCTCCGATCAGGGAACATGTGGCCACAGTGGCCGCGCGTCCACGCTTACAGCTGGCAGCTAGGTAAGCAGCTACTGCTCCTGGGACTCCCAGGGCCTCAGACTCTGATCAGCCCCCAGGCCACACGCACAGGAGCTGACACAACAGCAGGCTCAGGGGACCGGAAGCTGCTTCTGACCTGTTCTCCCTAGCGCCTTCTCACTCATTAAAAAGTATGGACAGTTTCCCATTTATGTGAGTCCACTCACTGCTTGACACCTGCCCACCCCCCACCCCCCAGCTCTGTACCAAGCTTTTTATCCCAGGGCCTGCTCAGTGTGGGGGAATCAGAAAGCGGTCCCGGTGTCTAGCATGAATTGCTTAGAGATGAGGGGCTGATAGGTTGGTTGTTGGTAGCTAAGAAGGGTATTTTTTTACATATACCAAAGATGAAGCACAAGGGATATCATTTGTCACTGGCAGGCCCCAGAGGTTGCCGAGCTGGGGATAATTTATTTATTTGGCCGAGTGATGGGTGGATTTCCAGAGGAGAGTGAAAGGCCTGCCGTGGGTCCTGGGCTGCGGCGTGTGTGTGGACCGTGTCTCCTATGCCGCCCCCTCTCCACAAAGGCAATGCTCCTTGGGTTTGCTCTCCCTTGTTTTAATCACAGAGGAGCTTGTGCTCCTGTGATTTGCGTTGGGCCCAGTGGATTTCCCAGCGTCGGCCTTGGGTGGAGAGCTGCCAGCCGTGCAGAGAAACCGCCGGGGTTTCTGCCGAGGAAGCAGAATTTCGGTGGTAGAGTGTGACATTCCCCTCTCAAAAATAATACCTTTCATTTAAGGTAGGAGAGAAGGTTTGACGTCCCGTGAAAATATGATTTTCAGCCCGGTTCTGCTTGGGGCCGACTTTTTCTTCAGGGCTTGCATTGCTGAGGCAGGGCAGGGGAGAGAGCCTGGGAGCTGCAGGTGGGAAGAGGCCACCCGGGCACACGATGGAGGAGGCCTCTGAGAGTGGGCCTGTGCGGGTGGGAGCCCTGCTCCCTGGCCGGGGCTCCCTCGGGGGTCCAGTCCAGTTCTGCTCGAGCTCCCAGGAATGCTGCTCCCAGGGAACAAAGTGTGCACCTCACCTCACCAGTCAGAATGCGAACTGAAGCTAGAGTGACATTATGTGTGTTGAGACAAACAAATGAGCAACTATTCTATGTCACAGGCGTTTCTGAGGATTAGCTTAGAACTAACGCGATGGGGCAGCCTGGGTGGCTCAGCGGTTTAGCTCCGCCTTCAGCCCAGGGTGTGATCCTGGAGACCCGGGATGGAGTCCCACGTCAGGCTCCCTGTATGGAGCCTGCTTCTCCCTCTGCCTGTCTCTCTCTCTCTGTGTCTCTCATGAATAAATAAATAAAATATTAAAAAAAAAGAACTAACGCGATGTTCATTGACAGATGTGTCTTGAACATTATACTGCCCAGACCCTGATCTAGGTGCCAGGGGGACCTAGATGAGCAGGATATGGAACCCGCCCTTGAGTAGCTCACGGTGTCCAGGCTGTATGTTGGTGGTGGTGGTGGGCCATGCACAGACACCGAAATGGAAGTGTGGGCTGGGTGTTCTAGGAATGCACAGCAGGAGAGAGAAATAACCCCCTCTGGCAGGGAAGGAAAGGGAAGGCTTTTCTGAAGGTGTAATACTAAAGCTCAGATTTGAGAATTTGTCAGATAAAAAAAAAAAAAAAAAGAACTAAAGCATCACAACAAAGAGCAGCTACATTTATTAGGGATTCCAGTCTAATAATCATAATACCTAATCTTATAGAGCAATTACTGTATGCCAAAACACTTTGCATAATTTATCTCATTTAATCCTTACAGCAACCCTGTGATAGGTATTATTGATACCCCCACTTTCGAGCGGAGGAAATGTAGATTTTGAGGGAATTTGTGGAGATTAAATACTCTGCTGGGACCATGCAAGTTTGTGAGTGTGGGGAATCAAAGCTGAACCCAGACTTCTGAAGTCAGAGCGCATGCTCTTTTACATGCATCCTCCTGACTTTCTACACACTGCCCACATGTAATCCATTTGATCCTCACAACAGCTCAGAGAGGCACGCATCCTCCTCCTCACTTCCAGGTGAGGAAATTGGGAATGCAGGAGAGTTAGAGATCCGCCGTAGAAGAGGTGAAAGAGGCAGAGTGTATTGGGGGAGCTTTCAGAGGTAACTTATGGTTTCCTACAGATCCCCATTCCTACAACCCTGGATCTTTAGAACAATGGCTGTACGTCTCACCATGCTTGTGGCTAAAACATGAAGTTGGGAGTGACAGGTGGAAGGAAGTGAGCTAGGTGATAGGCAGGATAATGGTCCTCCAAGGCTAGCTACCTCCCAATCCCTGGCACCTGTGAATATGCTGAGTTACATGGCAACAGGGTTGCATGTGGAATCAAGGTCGCTGATCAGTTGACCTTGAGATGAAAGATGACCTCAGTTTGTCTAGACGGTCCCAGTGAAATCGGCAGGGTCCATAGAAGTGGAAAGGTGAGGCAGAAGAGAAAGAACTGGAGAAAAGGCATGAGAGAAGGACTCCTCTGATGTTGCTGGCTGCGAGGATGGAGAAATGGGGTCAAACGGAGCAAGTGACTTCTAGAAGCTGGGAAAGGCAAGGAAATAGATTGTTCCTTAAAGCTTGCAACAAGCAATGCAGCTCTGCCACCATCTTGATTTCAGCCCAGTGAGACTCCTTTGGGACTCCTGAACTCCAAACTATGAGATAACAAATTTGTGTTGTTTTAAGCCACTACATTGGTGGCAACTGGTTTTAGTAGCAGTGGAGTCGGAAAGCAGAATAGGTCAGCCTGAGGATGGCCTTGTATAGTGGACTCATGAGTATGGTTATTGATTAATCCATTTTATTTTTAAATTTTATTTTAATTTATTTTAATAAATTTTATTTTATTTATTCATGAGAGACACACAGAGAGAGGTAGAGACATAGGTGGAGGGAGAAGCAGGGAGCCTGAGGCAGGATTCGATCATTCGATTCGTCGAATTCGTTGATTCGATTCGTCGTCCCAGAATTGACGCTGGGATCATGACCTGAACCAAAGGCAGATGCTCAGCCACTGAGTCACCCAGGTGCCCTGATTAATCCATTTTAAAAAATGAATAAGGAGACCTCAACTCTGCTGAGTTTGTCTGTGACTCAGAGTATGTCATATGTCAAGATCATATGTTCTTTGTAGAACAAACCCAGAAACAAAAGATCATTGTCACTTGGTCATAAAAACATTGGCACAGTTCAAGATGGTGGGCACATGGTAAGCCAGTTCTCTTGCAGGCTGCATCCGCTCCTCATGGAAGGCATATGGGCCAAGAAGTTATCTTTTCATTGGATTTAATACTTATTGACTGGTGACTTATTATATACCAGATACTGTAAGTGGGAGATACAATGGTGACCAAGCAAATACTCCACCATAGTTGTCATGGAGCTTATGGTTCTGTAGGAGTCAGATATTCAACAAGAAGTCAAAAATAGATATGTAATTATAAATTGTCATAAGCGCTACAAAACAGAAGAGTAGGGTGTGATGAGACAATACACCAGAGGCCCTTGTTTATATTGGAGGTTTTGTGAACGGTCTCTTGGGAAGTGACATTTAGGCAGAGAACCATGCATAAGAAGGACTTTGTGGGGTAAAGGGTATGAAATGAGCATTTCAGAGAAAGGGAATGGCATGTTTGCAAGTCTGCATGTAAGAGGAAGCACCTTCAAGGACCTCAGAGAAGACAGGTGTGGCTGGAATGTGGTACATGGTGGGGAGCATGGCACAGGATTTCGCTGGAGAGGTGGGCAGGGGCTAGGTTGTGGCCCCTTGAACAACCACTGAGTGGGAGAAGGAGTGGCATGATCTGATCTGCACTTTGGAGAATGTTCTAGAAGACAGAGAAACCATCTGGAGAACAAGAAGGAGGCTGTGGCAGTAGTCTAGGCAAGAGATGATGGTGTCTTTGCTAAGAGTGACAGGGCTAGTGATACCAGGGCAGATCTGCCATTATTTTGAAGATAGGCTCATTCAGATGTGGTGATGGGTCAGATATGGAAGCAGAGGGAGGGGCCAGGAATAATTCCCAGATTTCTGGCAGAAGTGGCTAAATGGATGGAGGTAGAACTTGTCGAAATGTGACAGGTTGGAGGAGGAGAGAGGTTGTCATGAGGGAAAACTCCAGGGGTTTTGTTTTGAATATGTTAAATTTCAGAAGCTGTCGATACCTTTTGAAAGCTGTCATGTAAGCAGTTACACAGATGAAACTGGAGCTCAGCAGTGAGGCCAAGCTCTGGGCTGAAGGGATGTGTCTGTGAAGTCTCATATACAGACCCTAAAGCCATGGGAACAGACGAGGATGGAGTGACACCAGATGAGGCTGGAGAAACTCCAACATTAAAAGTTGACTCTTGCAGGTATAGCTACCCCAGCGAACATGCCATTCACTCCCCAGTGTTTCCCTCCCCACCTAGTACTTGTTCAGTGAAAATGAGAACACCCACGTATGATTTTTCTGTCTTTCCCCTTCCTTCCTACAGCTATAAGTTGGTGGGGCCTTTATGGGTCTCTGAGTGACTGCATGGAACCCGTTCCCTGCAGAGATGTCTTGGATCCAGAGCACAAGATGGAAATAATAGCTTGTTATATTAAGCTACTGAGATCTTCAGGTTGGTTGTTATTGCAGTTTGTTCTCTCCTAACCTTATTAATGCAGTCAGGTAAAGAGACAGCATCGTGTAGTGATTAGCAGCATAGAACACAACCCAAAATGTCTGTTTCAATCTTGCCTTTCACTAAGATTTCTAGCTAAGGAAGCTAGGGGAAAGTTGCTCTATGTGTCTTCATGTTCTCCTCTAGCAAATGGAGAAAACAGCCTCTGTATCACAGGACTATTTTGAGAATTGAAATAGTTAAAAATATAAAGCACTTAGAATTGGATAAGTAATAAGGAGTCTATAACACTCATTCAGGAAGGAGGAGGCTGCAGAAAAGCACAGCAACAGAGTTAGGGAAAATGTGAACCAGGACCAGGAGAATGTGACATCACACAAATCACAGGGAGAAGGCCTTCAGGAGGAGGGAGGGTTAACTGGTAGGTGCTGTTGAAGAGAGGCAAGAGGATGGAGACACCGGAGAGTGTACGTGAGATTTAGTGACCTGGAGGTCATGGGTGGTCTTAGCGAAAGCATTTTCAGTGATGTGTGTGGTGTGTGGTGGGCGGGTGGGGCTGTGGCAGACACAGTGGAGTGGGCTGACACAAGAAGAAGGGAAAAGCATCTGTATACAAGCTTTTGGGGGCAGCTTGGTTGGGAAGAGACTAAATGGAGAGATAGGAGGGTAGAGGTGGGTATAGGGTCTATGAAGATTTTTGACTTTAAGATGAAGGATTCTAGAGCATAGTCAGAGGGGAAGTTGAAAATTTGACAGTTCGAGGGCAAAGTCAATGCCACAAGCCCTTGAAGTTGTGTTGAGGTAGTGGGGTCAGCAACACAGGTAGAAGGAGTGGCCTCTCCCTCCACTGGGATGGGAGGTCGGCGGACAGGATGGGTGCAGGTGATGGGCATAGGTGCAGGGAATGTGTGGGGTCTGGAGGCACGAAGAAGGGCGGGGCTCTTCTATAAAGCATGGAAGTGCACGGAATGGGAACATTTGCTCCTGCAGTGCTTAAATGGTCGTGTAAGGCTCCAATTGAGAGGTGAGGAGTGGTCCTCAGGAGGGAGGCAGGACAGGAGCTCTGCTGCCGGTGGAGGGTGGGCATCCACTTGGAGATGCATTTGCCGCAAATCTGTGTCTGAAGCTTATACGTTAATTCAAACCCGAGATCCTTCTCTCCTGGGTAGGAAGAGCTAGGACACGGTTCTCTGATAGAACAGGGATCAGCCTGGGACTCTTCAGTGGGGTTTGGTCCTCAGCTTACATTTTCAAACAGGTTTCCCATCTGTGTAGTGTCTCCTGAGCATTTTCTTTGCCTTTCTGATCGGACCCCCTGCCTCATGGGATTTGACCCTCCTGGAATGTCTTCTGCACCCATCTCCTCTTAATGAACCCCAGATCCTTCTAAGCTAACCTCGAGTCCCGGGACTTTGGTGAAGCTTCTCCATCCCTTCATCCACAGTAACCCCCACCCTCTGCCCCCACCATTTGTGTAGTGCCTAGTGTATACCTCCTCCAGCTGTGAGTACCATGGTGGTGGGCATCACTCCCAGGGCCATGTGCTGTGCTCCACATGCCCAGGAGTTGTTCGGTTCACACCTGGGTAGCCACTGCCATGCCGGGGATGTGTCTCCTCAAAAAAAGTCTGGAGGACAGGAATCTTGTCTCACACATCCGTGAGTCCTCTGTGATGTCTCTTCCATAATAGATGTTCACTAAATGCTGCTTGGTGGATTTGCAGCAGTCAGTAGGTGTGAGAAGAGCTCAAAGGTGAGGCTGCCAAGGCTTCACCTGGATTTGTTCTCTAAATGGCAGCATTTTCCTTAAGCTCTGAGCCTGGATTGTAACATCTTCAATTTGAGAGAGGAGTAACTCTATCTGGACCTCCCTCACCCCCAAGGAGTGGGCCAGGAGAGGATTCTTGTGGGCAGGATCTGTGCTGACCTTGGGCAGAAAGGCCTGGGGTGATGGGAGAGGTGAGCAGTGTTAATATGCTCTAGTGCGTTGCTCCAGGCTCGCTAATTGCCAGCAAAGAATGGGAATGGGCAGGCGGATGGAGGCAGAGAAGAAACCTGTTTGTGCAGAGTCAGCAGCAGGATGTGGGTCCCCCTCAGCTGTCAGGCTGAGATCTTGTCCTCTCCGCTGGCTTCCCAGCCGAGATGCTCCCTAGGAGTGCTGTGTGGGCGTGCAGTTTAAAATAACACTGAGTGTCTCGGGTTTGTTTGGCTTTGAATGCGGAGCCCTGGAAATCTGTAGCCAGCATGCCCACCTGGAGCTTGTCTGGGGCCCGGAGTCATCTCCAAGTGAATAAATCGATGCAGGTGAGCTGGGGGAGCTATCAAGCTCTGCCCTGGCTCAGCCCCGACCTTCAGGGACCATGAAGGTCACCCAGTGCAAGCTGCACTACAGGACGCACACTGATGCCAAGGACAAAACCATGTCCGGCAAAAGGCTGATCACCAACTAAAGGACATAATGTGCATCACCCTCTCCTTTGCTTACATTTCTGCCCCGGCCACTGCCTCACTCTTCCTCCTTCACTACCCAGAGCCATTGTTCTCCTGAGGTGGGATCCTGGTAAGAGAGAAATAGGCGTTGTTGCAGCAAGGGAAGACGTCCTCAGTAGTGAGGGGAAAGAGGGAGGAGGCACAGAGTTGGGGCTCAGTGACTTTGCTGCAATGGCCTGGGGAAGGCGCAAGGGGTGGGCTCCGACAGGACTGCTGGCTGTCTGGAAGGGGTTCCTTAAGAAGGGAGCCAAAGGAATCGCTGACTGGGGATTGTAAAACCACCCCGTTAGTTCTTTCAAAGAGAAGTTCTTTCTGCAACTGAGACCCCACTGGGAGTGAGAAGGGCCAGCTCAGCAAGGTTGTGGGGTCAGGCCGTCTCTCCCCAGCCCATTCCCCCTGCTGATGGCTTCCTGAGGCTGCCTCCCTGCCCTGCTCCCCCTGTACCCACAGGTCATCAGGCTGTCTCTTATATTTCTGTTTTAGCTGTCGGGCAGTGCCCGGGCAGGTTCCCTGCCTCCCCGGAGGACTGTTGTGTCCACACTGAAACTGCCTCTGTTCTCCTTGGAGGATCCAGAATATAGGAGAGTGGGCTCTTGGGACAGGGGGGACAGTCACAGGGCGTGGCTGATAGGGAATCACTCAGATTTGGGATGAAGAGGAAAGGGCGTTTGGATCACAGTTGGAAATTGCTTACATTTCTGTCCTTCTCGATCCTTCACACACTTGAAAGGAGCAGAGAATTCTGAACTCGTCTTTTCTGAGAGGCGCTCCTGGTGAACTAGCTGCCAGAGTCTGAGAGCCACAGTTCGTCTGAAGCTTGGAATTCAATTGCCCAACAGTGAGGGGCCTTGAGGGTAGGCTGGGGGAATTCTTTGGGGATTCGTTGCCCATGCTTTTCCCTGCTTCTCCATCCCTGCCCACCTGGGAGCCTGAACTGTGTTTTGACAACGGGGAGCATTCTTTGTGTTCTGACCGTAAGGGGCGATTTGTGGGTACCTTGACCTCACCTCCACCATCACTGGCCCAAAGAACAAAGCAGACAGCAGAGGAGATAGGAGGGGAGATGGGTGTGTCAGAGTGAGGTCAGGAGTGCCTGTTTTCTCTGTTCCTCCCACAAATGACCTCATTCATTATGGAAAAGGTTTAACTGATACGGAGTCATAACATGCAAGAAGAAACAGCCCAATCGATAGCTCCGGAGCACCTGGGGTGGTGGATTGCTGGGGGTAGTGGGGTGGGGAGGAAGCCGAGGGGAAGGAGGGAGAGTATTTAGAAAGTGATCTGGCTTCAGAAGCAGCTCTGGAGCATCTGTGCTTCTGTTAACCGTGGAACATGAGCATCTAATCCCAATTAACTTCTGCCACCATCTTTAGTCTCCGCTTCTCTGTTCACGCCAGTGACAAGACGTTAGCTGCAGGCAAGGAAGCTGGGAAGACCTCATGTTACCTAGGTGGGAAGAATCAGATGGTCCCTGTGTGCTGGGGCCTTGGTGGTGGTGGCGGAAGTGGCAGAAACAGTACTTGGGTTATCATCAAAGGGCTTATCCAGGCCTCCAGCTCTTCCTAATTCAAGCAGAATCTTTGGCCTTTGTCCTCAGGCCGTGTGTAGGGACTATTAACATTTCTGGATGTGGATCCCCCTTCCAAGCACTGTTTATGTACCAGAAAGCCATAGTAGGATCGAGTCTTAATGAGCTGCTCATGTAAGCCAGCGTCTGAGCTTGGGTGATGTCCAAAGGCTGCTTTTCCGGGCCTCAGTTTCCTGGGCCGGACATAGAATTTCAGTAGATGATCTACAGCTGTACTGTCTCATATGGTAGCCACTCGCGCCATGTGGCTATTTGAATTTGAATTAACTGAAATAAAATTTAATTAAAAACTCGGCTCCTCAGTCACATTTCAGATACTCCACAACCCCACGTGGCTAGTGGCGACTGTGTCGGAAAGCGTGGATATGAAATATTGCGGTCACGGGGACCATTTCTATTGGACAGCACCCGTCTCTAATGTGGCTTCCTAGCCTGCCATTGCTTTACTCTATAATCGTGTTATTAAGAGGCCCTCAGAATTATTTCCCTGAGTTTCCTCCTCCCACCAGCCGCTATTCCGCAACCGCATACACAGCACACACGTGCACACACATGCGCACACGCACAGAGCCCATGCACACTGCTCTCTTCCATCAGGAGAGTGTGGAAAAAGCTGATAGCCTGTGTCAAGGACAACTGCCTAACTGGGTGTTGCTCCTGACTTCTCATGAAATGTTATGGACCTTATGGGATTACGCATTGTATACACATTTCCTGAATGCCCACTACGTGCCAGACATCGTTCGGAGCACGGGTGGAGTGCGCAGTTGGGGGAAGGTCCTTTATTATATACAACTCCTTTGCCTGTAGAGGAGGCACCATCACCAGGAACATCAGCGATCGCCTTTGGCGTCTACTTGCTAGCTGTGCAAAGAGAGCTCTGCAGAGGTGGCCTCGCCCTGGAAGGACTGGCACTGTACAAACCACTCTCTGACTGTATAAATACTTGATAGAAACAACTAGGGAGGCTGTGAAGATTTAATGGTTGTGGAGTGTGGTAAGTACTCGGCTGGAGGCATGGACAGTGTATCCTGGGACAGAGGAGAGGAAGGTGCACCCTCTCGGGCCTCAGTTTCCCCATGTGAATGGAGGGGCAGGGTCCGTTGACCTCCGAGGCCTCTTCACTGCTAAGATGTTCTCTTTCGGGAGTCTCGATATCTGAGAGCTCGTTAGAGGAAAAGGCTTTCTCTGTGCCAATTTCAGGTTGCACAGGTTTTTCCTGTATCTCCCAACGGCGGTGCCCTTTACTTCGTCTAAATCCTGAGGAGGCCTGGAGGCGCCTTCCCTCCCCTGCACCCCTCCCTCCTCCCAGGTTGCACAGCCCCAGCCTACTTCTTGTCATATTTCCTACTGGATCGGGTGTTTAATTAAAATCATAATTAAAATTGATCTCCTCATTAGCATGCACCTGCTCTGCCTCTCATATCCTTGTGTTCCATTATCCACTGAAGATGTCAGGTCTGACAGGCGAGAGCCAGACCCCAGGCCAGCCCTGCCTGATGGGGTTGGCCGATGACAACATCTGGACAGAGAGGACTTTGGTGGAGAAGCTGCATCTGCAGAACAACACACAATTAGCACCAGGTGGGCTCTCCGGGGAGAGGCCAGGCCTTGTGATGGCCTGCAGGCAGCTGGCTAAATCTAGTGGTCCTGTGGGAAGGACACCTTCCTCGTGTGCTTTCCTGGCCCACACACGCGTACGTGCACCCACAAGCACACCTGCAAGGGTGATGTGTGACAAGCCAACAAACTCCTTGCCCAAGAGAATCCAGAAAGTGAAAGACGAGGGGGGCTTCTAATTTCCCTGGGGTGAACCCTGGCTCTGCCCTCAAGGAGCCTCTAGCAGGGCTCTGTTTCCACTGCCTCGGGGACTTGCTGTATTCCAGGCCCCTAAAACAGAACCTGGCATACAGTATGCACTCACTTTAGTTATTGAACATTTGTTAAGTTAAGGAATACCTTTCACTCCTGGAAATCACTAAATGAAATAAGATTTTTCCACAAGGGTGGTGTGGATATGCATGTGATACGAAATGTGATATCCTGTCTGCTGTACCTTTTTGCAAATCCTGTGCAAGGTCCTTATTAAAGGCTAGGTCAAACTGACCTCACATCAAAGGGTTTTTTTTTTTTTTTTGTAAGGATTTTATTTATTTATTCATGAGAGACACAGAAAGAGAGGCAGAGATACAGGCAGAGGGAGAAGCAGGCTCCATGCAGGGAGCCTGATGTGGGACTCAATCCTGGGACTCCAGGATCATGCCCTGGACCGAAGGTGGCACTAAACCGCTGAGCCACCCGGGCTGACCTCGAAGGGAGTTTTGACCACTGTAGCAGGAATTTAGGCTTTGGGGTTAGATCTCATTTCACATCCCAGAGCTCTGCCTCTCACGGGCTATATGGCCCTGGGTAATTTACCTCTCTCAACCTCAGGTGGCAAATATGCAAAATGGGACTCATGAGGCCTGCCCAATGGGGTGGTCACAAGGAAGAAATGAGGCAATAAGTTCCAGCAACTCATGATTCCCTGTCTTGCTTTTCTTCCTTGTTATTCTAAAACTCTCATTATAACATCCTGCAAGTGCCAGCACCAGGACTTACATTGTCCGTTGGGTTAAGTACATCATGTCTGTCTGTCCAGCATTCTGTATGTGATACTGCACTTGGGAGGGAGGGGGCTCAGCTACGGAGGCCGGGGTGCCAGGGGAAGGCAAGGCCAGGGTGAGGAGGACAGCTCGAGCTCACAGCTGCAGCTGCCCTGAGCTGGCTTTGCAGGAAGAGTGGGGGGAGCCTGACAAGGCCAAGAGAGTTTCCTGAAGTGGGAGGCATGGCCTGAATGTCAGGCTCCTGTGTCTGTACCTCCTCCCACCCAGTGGAGGCCACTGAGAGGGCCTGAGCGGGGGCAGAGCAAGGTGAAGGCTGGTGAGGACCAGCTGGGCTGCAGAAGAATGCGTGGAGATCAGCCAAGGAAAAAGAGCCTCCACGCCATGGGGAAGTTCTTCCTCTGGGCTACTTGAATTCCTTCTGCTGGAATCTTAGTTTGTTTTCTCTTCTGCAGTCTTTGGGGGAAGGAGAGAAATGCTAATGACTCTCCTCCATTACCCAGCATTGATTTGTGGGAGGGGAGCTTTGCCATTGCCTGGTCTTCCTTTCCCCGGCGCATCCCTCTGGATGTACTAACAAGGGCTTTACCAGAGATGAATAAGCGCCAAGCAGTCTTAGCTCGCAGCGCTTCTCCAAAATTCCTCCTCCCTCTCCTCTCCCTCCTTCCTCTCCCCGCTGCTCCTCTACCTCACCAGTCCCTGTCCTTGGGGGGCGCTCAGGGCAGAGGTCCCCGTCCTGGGGGAGTCAGTCCCCGCAGCCCTGCCCGGGTGGGCTCACCTCTGCTCCTCCCCGGGAGCCACCAGCAGACAGCCCCGGAGCCCTGGGAAGTCAGGTCAAACGCAGACGATGCAGGAGCAAGAGCCACGGGGAGGCGGGGTGTCCACCAGGGAGGTGATTAGCTCCACGGCGCCTCTAATAATAATCTGCGAGGCTAACAAACAGCACGGAGGAGGAGGCGGCGAGGGCAGGCTGTGTGCCGGCTGCCTCTGTCCTTGTTAAGGTTAGATGAGGAGGGAGCCCTCGGTAATTGCAGACTTCGCCTGATTACTACCAGCTCGCAGCCAGGGAGCCGTGGGAGGCAAGGCCAAGGCTCAGTGAGGAGCCTGGGAGCAGCGAGAGCCTGAGGGGGTAGGGTTTCCCCCTCTGCTCTGGGGACCCAACTTGTGAAAAAAGCCTGGATTCACAAACTCAGTTCGTTCATTGGTCAGTATTGACCGGCTGCCGTGGGTTCTATAGAACATTCAAAGTAGAGCTGAATTTCATTTTTTGAAGGATAGGAGACGAGCCAACAAAGATGACTCTCGGGGCGCCTGGGCGGCTCAGTTGGTGAAGCGTCTGCCTTTGGCTCAGGTCATGATCTCAGGGTCCTGGGATCGAGTCCTGGGATCCGGCTGTCTGCTCAGCAGGGAGTCTGCTCCTCCATCACCCTCTGCCCTTCCCCCCGTTTGTGCTCACCCTGTGTCAAATATATAGATAAAATCTTTAAAAAAAAAAAAGATGACTCTCCAGCTATCTCATCAGAAGACTCCCTGCTACCACACACACACACACACACACACACACACACACACAAGCAGTCATGCACAGACACTCTCACCCTCACACACGCTTGGTTCTGAGCCCTCTATGTTAGACACTATAAATATCCAAGGCTCGGAATTAAACTTGAATTTGCACCTCGGGTGAAGGGATGCGGCTGTCCTCACTCTGGCTTCCCTGGCCCCTCTGCTGCTCAAGCCTGTAGCTGGCTGGGGAGGAAGAGAGCACAGGGTGAGGTGGGAGGACCTTTCTCAGTTAGGAGGTGGGTAAGGCCTCTGGGAGCCAGCTGGCTTACCATGAGGGGCAGGAGCAAAGGCAAAATAAAGGCCAGGCTGGGAGCCAGGGGCTGGGAGAGTGAGGACAGGACACCACACCCAACCTCAATGCAAATTCAGGGTTGGATCATGACCAGAGCAAGAACCCTGCTTAGCCTCCTATAGACATGACCAGGTCAAGCCCCATGAGCAGGAGCCGAAATGGCTGAGTAGGGGGATGACATGTAGGCAGTGGATGTTGCCGGATGTTAATACGGGCAAATCTGGAAAATGCAGTTCTCTGAGGCTAGCCTCTGACAGAGAATGAGTGAATCTTACCCCAGTGGATTATAATTTAAAGACCTCAAAGGGGCTCCTAGAAATAAGAAGCTTTAAGGATGATGCTGGAGAGAAATAGGTAGAATTTTCTCCCTGTTGGGTGGAGGTTAGTCTTGTGCAGAAATCGCCTCATCTAACTGCCTCTTGTATCTGGCCAGCACATGGGAACAGCATGACCCTGGGGGTTCTGAACTGCCCTGTCAACTGCTTAGACTTCCCCTTCCTCCCCTCTCTCCCTGGGCAGCCCTCCCTTCTCTGCAGACCTCACTGCTGCCTGCAGCGGCCTGGAACCCATCTCTTTCCTCGGCTTCCAAATCTGACATCGTCTCCAGGATCATTCTTGTGGTAGTAGGACCAGGAGCAGTTCCATTAAATAATAATGACAATGAATGAATGAATGACAATTTATTAGGTTCTTTGTACGTGCCAGGGCCCTGAGCTAAGTGCTTTAAAATGCCTTGTTTCATGTAATCCTTCGAATAATCTCATGAAGGATGATTTAATCTGTTTATGAGACTTTGCACGACTTGCCCAAGGTCTGGAGAGGACTGGGAAGCGGGGAAGGCTTAGTTCGGGCTCTTCCTTCTGAAGTCCCAAGGGTTTAGGGTAGCTTATCCCCCAACCCTCCAGTCCCACCTCTGGCCCGTGCTGGCCAGAGCCTACTTTCTTGGTCTTGGTGCAAAGTACTTCCTTCCCTTGGTCGGATAACCAAAAACCCACCACCAATGATCATATGTGGCTTTTGTCTGTTTCTTATGAAACTAATGAATACAGACTTTGGAGGAAGTGACTTTAATCCTTCAACCCCCCCTTGTTTTTATAGGGGAAAAAAAAATCTCAGAAAGTATGTTCTGCAAGGACACCAGAATGGGGCATGGGATTCTTTTGTGCAATTGGCCCCCAAGGCGAGAAGTCCCAGGTAGGAGCCTCTCTGGGGAGTCCCTCTCCAGGCTCCATGGCCTGTCCCCCGGGACCCAAGTTCCTTTAATACTTTTCTCCTCACTTCCCAGCCTCTCGCTCTGCTGGCCCTGCCCTGAGAGATCATGAGTCATCACTGGCTCAGAGCAGGTGAAGGCGGGGAGAGGCCGCCAAGCCGGGAACTTCCCCACAGCGCCCTCCTGTTCCCCCTGCGCTGGTTTTCCTAGTTCCCTTTGACAACGGTGGTTATTGCTTATTGAACAGTTGGTCCTGTTCTGATGTCTTACTGCTATCAACTCATTTCATGGTCACATTAATCTGTAGGGTATGTGTTGTGCCCATTTTGCTGATGAGCAAGTGGTGGCACAGCAACATCAGTAAGTTGTCCAGGGACACAGCATGGAAGTGTCGGCGATAGGGCACGACCCTCCACAACCCTTGCACAGCTCAGACTCCTACTTCTTGGTACTGGATGCTGGGGACAGTTATACGTGACTTTTGTTTTCTTTTTTTCTTGGCAAGCTGGCCTAGGAAACTTTCTACTATGAATAGCAGCACTCTATATGCCAAGTTCCTAGGAGCTGACGTGCTAATGAGTAGAGCTGTGGCCTGCCTGCCTTTTTGTGTCCCCCTCAGACTTTGAACAAAAGACACGCTCCATGGGTGTTGGGTGGGTGGTTGATTGATTGAGTTTTTTTACCTGCGGGAAGCTCCACTGGCTTCCACAGCTGCTGAGGTCGGAAAAAGGAAGGAGGGGAGGAGGTGTGGCAGTCGGTGTGAATGGGTCCCCCATGGGGGCTGCGCCTTCCCGGAGTGCATGCCTGGCCTCCTCCTCAGGTAGGTATTCAAGGCAGACACTGTGGGTGGCTTGTGCCCCCACCTCTCTTTCCCAGTGGACACCCCGTTCCTCTCTGTGAGCCTGGGAAGCTGGCCGCCCTGGGAGTGCACCTCTAGGATGAGCTGAATTGGCCTTTACTCAAGGAAGATAATCCTTGGGGCCAGCTATGCTTGCTTCTCTCTGCTTCTCTAGGGCTGGGGCTGCCATGGGTGGGAGCCCCCATAGATCTCCTGGGCCCCCAGGCAGCAGGGGTAGAGCCAAGGAGGCTGGGCTCCTGGCCCCCAACCCTGGGAGGGAGGCTGGCCTATGTGCAGAGACACACCGGTTGTTTTTTTCCTTTTTTAAAAAGATTTTATTCATTTATTTGACAGAGAGAGAGCAGAAGCAGACGGAGCAATAAGTTGAGGGAGAGGGGGAAGCAGGCTCCCCACTGAGCAGGGAGCCCAATCTCAGGACCTTAAGATCATGACCTGAGCCAGAGGCAGATGCTCAACCACTGAGCCACCCAGGCGTCCCATAGGGTGGTCCTGACAGGCATCTGGGTTCCACCTCCAGCTTGGGGGTGAGGGTCAGGCCCTCCCCTGCTGCTACCTGTCCAGGTACCCCACCTACTAGAACTCCACCCCCGACCGCCTGCCGTGGGGCAAGCTGGGGAGACCAGGGGCAGAGCTGGGAGGAGGGGGAGGAAGATGTAATGCACCGAGCCGAGAGCACACTTGGGGAAATAAAAGATCTATTTTTTTTTTCCGTTTGTTCTCAGCAAACATTTGTCATTCAATTTCTTCCTAATTACACAATTACGTAATTATGTAGTATTAGTAAAATAAAGCCTAAAGACGTTTGAGTAAAGAATTACTTAAGTAAATAATGTCTGACTGAAGTAATTATTTCCTGGGTTTTCTTTTTTAAAGTCGAAGTGGATGAAGTTTGTTCAGGCGTTGTTGTGGAGCTGAGTGCGGGTGGGGGCCGCACAGCCAGGGCGGCAGCATCGGGCTCCCCTCGGCCCCCTGGGCTTTAGTCCCTGGTACCCTGGCACCTTCCTCTCTCTCTAGATGGGACTCTGATGGCAGATTCCAGCTCTGTGATTGGCTGCATGGCTGGGGCCCTGGCTTCTGTTTGGAGCCTCCCTGGGCCTGCCAGAAGCCATAGTTCCTACCTTGGTCGGGGGACAGGACGAGGAAGAAGCTCAGGGCAGAAGTGGGTGCTCAGTTACCGAAGGCTGTGCCTTGGCCTCCCCAGCTTGGCGAGCAGCAGCAGCCACACAGGAGGCCACCGGGTCCACAGAGAGACTATGCCAGCTGTCGGATGAAGGACGAGGTCCCAGGACCTGCGTGGTGACGTGGTCGCAGACGTGGAGGCAGTGTTTCAGGCTGCAAAGCAACCTGGAGACCTGACGTGGGCAGGCCCTGGAGTCAGGCCACTGTTGTCCTGGGTGTTTTCTTCTTGGTCTGGAGGGTGCAGAGAAGACAGACATATTCAGGGTTGGCCTTCAGCTCTCCAAAGCCCCCAGGGGCCCGAGCAAGTTCTTTGGTGGACTTGGACCTGGTAGTGTGCTGGAGCGGTGAGGAACCAGTCCTCCTGGAAGAGCTGTCCTGGCCTGGGATTAAGGGTGCCACCCTGCCTCCTGGATGCTGGCCCAGCCCAACCCGGGAGGACCAGAGGCCAGCTCTCAAGCACAGGAACCCACTTGGAATGTGATGATGGAATGACCCAGCACCTTCTGGAATCAGGCCAACCTGTGCCCCCTAAATCACTCTCCTATTCCCATCCTGCCAGAGCTTGCTCACCCTTCAGAGATTCCTTCATTCCATTGATCCTGAAGGCCCTGGACAGGGTAAGTCCTTGACTTCTCAGCTTTTTCCTTAGGGCAGTAGAACCAATATATTCCTCCCCCGGAGCCATTTTGAGTTTCCTGAGGCCTCGTGGTTGCTGCTAAATCCCTCCAAGGCTGAGATACAAGCCCAGAATCCTCAGTATCCACAGAGGTGGTGCGTGTCAGTGAGGGCTGACACCAGCTTGGAAATGCAGCAGGTAAGGATGACTCAGTCTTCTCAAGGGGCCGTGGCTTTGGGCCTTTGATGGGCAGCTCACCTAGACCAGCATGCTGTGGGAAGAGGACAGACACCACAGAAGCTTCTGGAAACTGACTGGAGCCACCAGGACAGAACTGGAAACGATTGCTGACACAATCTTTCAAAAGCCAGTTAAAAACATCAGCTTTTCTTGAGTGCTTTATCTGTTCCCCAAGCAGCAAAACTTTGGCAATATTTAGTAAAATTGAAGATACATTTCCCTGCAATCCAGCAACTCTACTCCAGGCATATGTTTGGGAGAAATGCATATAAGTGCATAAAGAGACATATACCAGAGGAATCATAGCAGCATTGTTTATAATAGCAAAAAAAAAAAAAAAAAAAAGAAGAAGAAGAAAAAAGAGAAGAGGAAACAACCTAAATTTCCACCAACGGGAAAATGAATACGTTGTAGAATATTCATCCAATGGAATTCTTTCCAGTAATAAAAGTAAATGAAGTAGAGCTACATGTATCAACATGGGTGATCCTATAAAACACCATGGAGCTAAAAAAGCAAGTTCCAGAAGAATATATATGCTGTGATACCACTTATACAAGCTGTAAACTATGCAAAACCATACTATGTACTGTTTATGAATAATACATAGGAATATAAACACCAAATTCAAGATGGTCAAATGCAAGACAGTAGGAATACAGGGTAGGAAGGGGGGTTTCAAGGGAGGGGATGCACTACATGGGTATCCAACTATGTTGATCATGTTTTATTTATTAGGCTAGGAGGTAGGCACAAGGGTATTTATCATACTATCCTTTAAATTTTTTGAATGCTTGAAATATTTTAAGAAATGTTTTACTACAAAATAAAAATGTGAAAATCCAAACAACAACCAAAGATCCTGTGGGCTCTCCCCCAGAAATGCCGGAATGTGGGGGGTGTGTGTGTGTGTGACGGCAGAGGTGGGGGTGACAGTTGGGGTAAGGGGTGGTGGAGAAGACCTCAAATAGAATAGGCCACAACTGGCTCCTGGGAAGTTTTCTGGGTTGAATACTTATTCAGTAAAGTTCTTCTCTTCATGCAATATTTGCCTACGTAACAAGCTAAATATTCATTGAGTAATTAGCCAGTTCAAATTTGTGGTATGAAAAGACAATTCCTTCTAATTATAGGGATGTCAGTTAAAAGATGCCACACTAGGATGCCATTCACTGCCAAGAGAGCCTTAATAAAATTCTCGCTGTGATTTAGATTCAAAAAGGTAAAAAAAAAAAAAAAAAAAAAAAAAAGGACACCATTATTTTTGATAATTAAATATTTACCGGAGCTGAGAAAGTAAGTCACACTAATGTTTCAGGCTAATCAAAAGCTCTTTTTAAAAAAAGTCCCAGTAAAGATATTGTTGCTCTCACAGCTTTGCCGCCGGGTTCTAAGATTTCTGGGCTAAGACCACGGCCAGCTTTCCTGGAGAATCCGCAGCAGGGCTCCGACTTCCTTGCACAGTCCTTTGTGTCATGACTGCAGATCTGCTTTTATAGGGGGCAAAGGGGAGGAGGGATGAGGAGGAAGGGTATGTCATCGGGAACCCAGTTCTCTCTGGAAGGGAAGCTCAGTAACCGCATAACTACTGTGTTAGCTCGTGTGGTGGAAGCTGTGCCCTGACTTGAGATCCAGCTCCCATGCTCCCCAGCTGTGAGATGTTGGGTGAGTTACTTACCTTCTCTCAGTCTCAATTTTGCTTCTGTAAAATGGGGATATTGCATAACGGCCTTACAGAACTGTGGGGAAGATCCAATGAGGTAACAGCTGTGGAAATGGTTGGCATGTTGTAAGGTGCCGCACAAATAGAACGCATTATGCAAAATAAAATACCACTATAGATGGCAGTGATATGTGCTGGGAATGGGGAGATAAGGGAAGTGAAACCCATCCCTTCTTAGAGTAGATTCATGGATGTTGTCGACATCTGAGACCTGCCACCCCTTCCTCTGCAGGCAGCGGCCAGCGTGGGAGCCACACTGTCACCCCTCAGCTCCTGGCCTTTCTTAGGTGTCGTGTGGCCATGACCACAGCTGTTTGGTCCAAGGATAAGGCTCGGCCAATCTGAGTACTTTCCATGAATTTTGCCAAGAACTGAGGAAGCTAGGCAGACCATCTCTGCTTAAAGATGCTCTAAATGGGGGAGCATCCTAACTGCAGTGTAGCTGTTGAGATTAGACTTTGCTGCATTTACCTGAACCCCCTTCCCCCCTCCCATGCCACAGGGAAACAAAACTAAACAACAACAAAAAAGTTATTAAATAAAACAAACATATGTGTCCCTCTTATGTAAAGAAGTCCCAGAAGTAGGCAGTGCAGGGCCAGCCAGAGAGCTCCGAGGTCAGTCTCCCATCTGGATCAGACTCCTTGGATGGAGTCAGGGTCTCCATCCTCAGCGCAGTGCCCCCGCCCCCCCAGTCATCTCCGTCTCCCCTGCCAATAAAGGTGCAGGGGTTTTAGTGAACTTATTTGCATGCCAGGCAGTAAGAAGGATTCAAGGGAGGAAAAAATAAACAACAACAAAAACAATAAAAAACCCTGCCCCTGGGTTTTCAGGACTAACTCTTCTGCTTACCTCTCATTGGCCAGAACTTAGTCACATGGCCAAGCCTAGCTGCAAAGATCGCTGGGAAATGTAGTCTTTTAGCCGGGGACCGACGCTGCCCAATAAAACCGTAGTTCTGTCACTAAGGAAGAAAGGGAGAAAGGATGTTGGGCGAGGCTACTCCTAATCTCTGCCGCGGGGAGCAATTCCCGCAAAGGGACCAAGTTGTTCTGTTGTAGCATCTCAGCATTTCCCACGGTTTGATTAGTCAGTCTTAGCTCTGATTATAGGAAATATTCAGGATCCTTTTAATAAATTCCTTCTTTTCTTTTATTAAAAAAGTGTCAGTCACAATTGTAAGGGTCCTGATATTCCTGTCCTCCAAGACTCCTTTACAGCTCCTGGTGACACGCGATGTGGGAAATGGAGGACTTTACTGGTATTCAGAGTTTCTTTCTTCTTTCTTTCTTTCTTTCTTTCTTTCTTTCTTTCTTTCTTCTTTCTTTCTTCTTCTTTTTTTCTTTTTCCTTCTTTCCTTCTTCTTTCTTTCTTTCTTTCTTTCTTTCTTTCTTTCTTTCTTTCTTTCTTTCTTTCTTTCTTCTTTTTTCTTTCTTCTTTCTTCTTTCTCTTTTTTTTCAGAGCCCTCAGGACGCTGGCAGTGTCACACTAGACCTGGTAGGGAGGGGCACTAGCAGACCTCGGACTCCTGTCTGGGGTCATTTGCCTAACGTGGTGGTGCTTTGTCCTTTGCCTTAAGAGCTGCTCCCTGCTTCCATAGGTCCTTAATCCAAGACTCTGTGGCTCTCCCCTTGGCTCTGAGTCCCAGAACATTGCAGACAACTTGGAATTGTTTCTGCTTCCTCGTTCCTTCCAATGTTGTCTCAAATCCCTGTTGTCTCCCTTCTCGGCTCAGAAGTGCTTGGACGGAACTGGAGCTCCAGTGACTCAAGCTATAAACTGCTTCCTCTCCACCCGCCTGGCAGAGGCCCAGGAGAGGCCTCTAAGAAGTTTTCTGTCTGCCTGATGGTGCCAGGGATCAGCACACCCTTAACTTGGCAAAAAGCAAGGTGGGAATACGGGGGGAGGCTTCCCTTGGCATGTCTCTGGAGAGTCACTTATACCACAGCTCTGGTGACATCTAGCCTGAGGGCTCAGTTGACTTTGAAAGAGCCTGGAGGCAGGTTTTGGGAGGATAGCTAGGCATTCTGTATGTTATTTTTTCAAACCCAACAACTAACTTGAAGCAGAGCCCACCTCCTCCCACCCCTACACCCCATCTCAGGGAGGCTGGAGGTGGAGCTCAGAGCTGATCACGGGATTTGCAAGGGCAGGTCATTGTGGTTAGTTGATGGACATTTGAGAATGCATTTTGTGCTGAGTCGATGGGTAAAAAATACTTCTCTATGAGCTGATTTTATTGCTGCAATGAACCTCATCTCTGTGAGTCAGAAGGTCATCCTCTGTAGCAATCATGTGACTGGGAATCAGAGAAAAGAGGAATAGACAGGCCTCCACAGAAGTAATTTTATATGCCTCTTCCACTATTCCATTAAACCCAATTGCCTAGTAGCTAACCATTTTTGAGCATTCACTACCCGCAAGTACTGTGTTAAGAGCATCATTTTATGTAATCTTCCCAACAACCCTCTAACTCAGTAATGCTTAACAGTCCAGTTTAGCAGATGGGAAGACTGAGGCCCAGAGTCATTCATGAAGTAGACAGAGCCCGGATACAACTTTAGTGTTGGTTTGATTGCCACACCCGTCCTACTCGACAAGCTCTACCACCATCTGCAATGTTTACTGGGGGTTCAGGGTACAACCCCGAGTTGCTGGTTTCTAGATGCCAGCCCCTTCTCAAGGTTGCCATACCCATCTCCTGGGAAACCCATTTCATGCTTCCCTTACTGTGAAGTTCCAGAAGCACGTTATCACCACCCAGAGCTAACACTGAGCAATTCAATGGAAATATAATGGGAGCCACCTATGCATTTTACATTTTTTAGTAGGCACATTAAAAAAAGAAGAAAAAAAGAACAGGCACCACTGTAACTCATGCTGTTTGCATGAAATATTTAAATAATCACATTATAGTGGTAGATAGGTACGCAGGAAACAAAATCCTTCAAACTGGATCAATCCATTGACTCCTACGTGATCCGTGATGTGTCCTTAATACTAGAAATGATTCATTTTTCCAATACTCATGCCACAGTACAACAATAATATCTTATGGAACACCATGGCTAAAGCGAAGTGTGGTTCAATCAAAAAAATAAAGGTGTATCTAATGCAGAAATTCTTTACATTGCTTCTGCTTTTTAATTTAAATTAAATAATATTTTAAACATTCAGTTCCTTGGCAGCATTGGCCACGTATTCAGTGCTTGATAGCTGCATGTGGCTGCTTCAGATGGCACAGGCCTAGCAAGTCACTAAAATTCCTCATCCTGGGCAAGGAGAAGAATAAATCCCTCTGGAAGGAGATCTCTGTACAGAAGAGAAGTAGAGGCTGGAATGGCATAGGGGTCCAAGGGAAAGGAAAACCACCATCAAGTTTGGAAACAGAATAATATAATGGGAATGGTGCTTTAATGAGATTAATCTGGAAGCATTGAGCAGAATGGGCTGTGGGGGAACAGATTAGAGGCAGGAAGATGACGGGGAGGGGAAGTGGTGAAGCCACGAACACGAGAGTAGCCAGAAAAGGAAAACAATATGTCTGAGAAACACGGAGAGTGACCATGAGTCAGTGGTTGGCTGCATAAGGGGAACCAAGGGAGAGGCGAGAGTTGGAAGGGCCTGAGATTTTAGCCTCAGACAATAGAAAATGATAATATCACTGACGAAACAGGGAAGTGAGGAGGGGAAGCGAACTGTGGTTGGGGGGGGGGGCGGCTAAGGGGGAGCCTACCGTGAGCTCAGTTTTGCTCCTCCTGCATCTGAGGTGAGCTCTTCAGAGGTCTCCCTCCTTGACTCTCCTCTTCCTTCCTTCTCTGTCTTTCCTTTCTTTCTTCCCATTTTTTTTTGCCTCGCTTCCCCATCCCGTTCTTCTCCTGAGGTAGATGGAGCACCTGCCATGTGCTGGAGGCCAGTGGGTTTACCAGGCACTTCCCAGGCCTGGGGAGGAATCATTGAGAAGGGGGAGTGGGTGCTCCTTCATCCAAGACAACAAAATAAATGTTGTCTCTCAAACAGCCCCTTTTGCCACTGCTGGGCATAACCATGGGCATTTGGCCTGGTGTCTGGAGTGCAGGGGGAAGCATGAAATGAGGATAAAAATCATTCGTGTTTCCTAGTGTGGGTCAGGTACACATCTTGACATTTATGAAGAGCGTTATTATTTCCCAGCAGACAGGTGTGGGAAATGAGGCATAGAGCCATGACGCGACTTACCTAAGGACACACCACTGAGACGTGGTGGGACAGGATTTCACTCCTACAGGGTGTGTGGGATACCCACTGCGAGCTAGTTGGGTGAAAAGGCCAGTCCCCTTCCCTGTGTTGTGGGCTGGTGTTCGTGTCCTCTGCAGGATCCATCTGTTGAAGCTCTCTACCCACCCCCTAGTGTGATGCTCTTTAGAGGAGGGAAGTTTCGATGAGGTCAGAAGGGTGAGACCCTCCTGATGGGATCAGTGCCCTTGTGAGAAGAGAGAGACTGAGAGATCTTGCCCTCTCCACCACAGGCACCCGGAAAAGGCCCTGTGACCGCACAGCAAGGAGGTAGCCATCTCGCTTATGCCAGGAGGTGGGTTCTCACTAGGAACTGAACCTGCCCACACTTTGATCTTGGACTCCCAGTCTCCAAATCTATGAGAAAGTAATGTCTGTTGGTTAAGCCCCCCATTTTGTTAAAGCAGCCTGAGCGGACCAAGACATCCCACATCAGGGGTGCATCGCCTCTCCAGAGCTTTCTGAAGGGGAAGCTCTTCACAGAGTGTGTGGCCCCCATGATGCCTCTGCATGG
This sequence comes from Canis lupus baileyi, assembly GCF_048164855.1. Classification (NCBI taxonomy): domain Eukaryota; kingdom Metazoa; phylum Chordata; class Mammalia; order Carnivora; family Canidae; genus Canis; species Canis lupus. The sequence continues at coordinate 71,439,659 of NC_132840.1, forward strand.
CTTTTCCTTCCACAGGTGGGGTTGGTGGCCAGCAGGCCAGGGAGCTTATGTGGGGAGCAAAGGACTGATGCCCCTCTTTCTAGGGGAGGGAGATGCAAGATGGGATGGGGTTAGGGGGATATACTCCTCAAGTAGCTTTTCTCATTGTTCATCAAGTGACTGTTCCCAGGGATCTGTTTTTCTGCTCTAAATGCTATGTTTTGATGGTGTTGTTCTAATATAGTCACCCACCTTCAAATACACACCAAGAAAAAAAAAAAAAAAAAGACCTTCAAATGAAATAGGAGCTGAGGGAAGCAATGGAGGGAGGAGAAGATGGGAAATATTGCGCTGCTCCTGTACAGCAGCTCAAGGGATTTACTCTGGGCTTTCAGAGCCAAGTGAATATTGCTTATTCATGTGCAATCTAATCCTCCACACGGCCCAGAGGCTGAGGGCAGCAGGGATGACCTGGATGCAGAGGGGAGAGGAGGGGCTGGTGGATCTGTCCCTGAACATGAGCACTGTGGGTCGGAACAGGTGTTGCGTGCTCTGGGAGGGCCAGGGTTGGAAGAAGTCGTCCCTTGCATGGCTTGCATGGGTGCAGGGGTGATGTCAGAAGGAAGTATGGGCTGGAGGTGGGATTGGTGATCAGATACAGGTTCCGAGGGACTGGTGCAGTGTGTGGCTCCAATGTCCAGGGGGATGGAATTGCCAGGCACCCCGCAACAGTGCCCCCCCACCAAGGACAGCGGAACCACAGATTGATGCACACTCCCAGGCAGAGAATGTCTTAATAACCCACTCAGTGGGTGATGGATCATCAGAGGAGGAGCAGCAGAGCTACGGCTTGGCCACCCCGAAGCTCTGACTTGATAACATGTGATAATTCACTTAGGGGCCCCAGGAAGAAGATTTCCCAACTGTGGCTAACCAGTGTTGAAGACCTGAAAACAGCCACTTGGGACTGCTTTTATGTTCAGCTGTCGGCTTAGAAGCAAATGTCTAAGAGAACCTGGACACGGATCAAACAAATGTGCTGGGAACCGCATGCAATGCACAGATCTGCTATTATACCCTGCTGAGGGCCTGTGTGCCCGGCCTGCTCCCCTCCAGCCACCCGGGAAGAGGGAATCAGAGCAGGGAGGATCTCTCTGAAATATTTGATAGGGCTCCTCCTGCATCTGGCCTGGGCCTGGGGGACAGTTCTAGCATAGAGACATCATGAGCGGTAGGCAGTCATCTTTGTAGTGACTTGAGTGGATAAGGTAAAAGTGGCCCTTTCTTGACCAGTGGAAACAAAAGGGCAGAGGCCTGCTCTCTGGCCACAGGGGCCTTTGACAGTCTAGGTGTGGGGAGCCAGGGTACCCGCACCAGAGACCCCTGTTTTCCATGGGGAAAGGAAGGGATCCCTAGAGCCGCCACACAGAAGAAAAGAAGAGAAGACATCTTGCCAATCCATCCATCTGTCCTTCCTTTTCTCTGCCTCCTGCCAACAAAATAACCTACAGTAGTCTTGTTGAAACCAAACACTGAGTTCACTTGGTGGTGGGGGTGGCATAGGGCTGGGATCCTGTGGAATCCTTTAACAGCACAAGTATAAGAAGAAGAATAGGAACACCAGCAGATGCCATTATGTCTGCCATGCACCAGGCATTGTGCTAAATGCTTTGAGAACAGTCACCTCCTCCTCCGTGAGCTCCTAGTGTTGACATAGACCTCCTCTGACTCACTAATACTTGTAACCACATTCCCTCGGACTGAAGTATCTGGGGACTCTTGCCAAAAATGAACCCAGGTGATCTCTGAGCAGGTGTGTTACCTTGGGTTGGCTTCAGATGAATTATTACTCTGTTGCTACCATTATTAGCTGGCTCATGGCAGGTGGGGAAGAGAAGCAATAAAACAACTGAACAAGGTGAAAGGTGACAAGATACCTGACCAAGAGTTTCGGTACCGCAGCCACACCATGTAGTTCATAAACAGTAGCTTGTCCTGATGGAGGTTTTCTAGGGTGGCAGAAGGACAAAAGGGAGGTAAAACATCTCAGCTTCCACTTTACATATGGAACAGCTGAGGGTGAGAGGGATAGAGTGGTTGTTCCAGAGTCGTGTAGCAAATGAGTTACAGAGTCAAGATTTGGACCCATGTCCACCTGCGACCACAGCCATGCACGTCTCCTGCTAGACCAAATCCTAACTCAGAAGACGGCATCCACAACATCCAGACCAACAGAGTCCACACTTTATGAGAGATATTGCATTGGGGATGAGTAAGAATAGGAAAGGGGTTTATTGCTGTAATGGAAAGCACCTTTAGAGTTTTGGAGGGTCACTTCCTAAACCAGGTGCTCTTGTCTTTGGATAAAAGTTATAGCTAGGGCAGCCCTGGTGGCTCAGCGGTTTAGCGCCACCTTCAGCCTGGGGTGTGATCCTGGAGACCTGGGATCGAGTCCCACGTTGGGTTCCCTGCATGGAGCCTACTTCTCTCTCTCTCTCTCTCTGCCATGAATAAATAAATAAAATCTTAAAAAAAAAGTTATAGCTATAGCCTCTCAGAGGTAGAAGGGATGCTGGAGGAGATGCCTGATTTCATCCTCTCTTTCTATAGAAGGAAAAGAGGCCCAGACAGAGGAACAGGGTTGTTCAAGGTCACACAGCTAGTAGAAGACATGGTTGAGTCTAGAATTGAGTTTTGACTCTTAGCCTATGCCCCTCCACTGTTTCATGAACATTCTTACATCTTTGGGTTCTTCCCACCATGAAGGACACATGGCAACTCACCCTAGTCTTACTTAGTCTAAAGATGAAACTTTCACGACATATTTTTCTACTCACTCCCTACCTCATCCCCTCCTCCCACCCAGCTAACTGGACAGATGGTTTAGAATCAGCACAATCTACCTGAGGCCAGGAAGGGGGCACCCATTTTCTCAATGCTTAGATTGGGAAGATATTGGTGTTGGTTTTAAAGAAACGTATCCTAAAGATTTACATAAAAGTCTAGTAACAAAGATAGTGTGCTACAGATGAAAAGGTAGACCAGATACACCACCCACCTGAACATAGTACAGGCTAGAATCAGGCCCCCACACATATTGGGCCACCTATTTATGATAAAGAGAACTCTGTAGTATTGTGGGGGAAAAGATGATCTTTTTCCATTAAGTGGTGCTACGTAAACTGGATATCTTTATTGGGAAAAAAAAAAAGAAATTTTAATCCCTGACTTATGCCAAACAGATACATTTTAGTTTCAAATGAAAAAGGCAAAGTGATAAAAGCTTTTAGAAAAAAGAACTCAAACCATTGGAAGATATCTTCAGGACCCAGGCTAGATAAGATTTCTTAGGACATAAAAACCCTAAGCATAAGGGGAAAACATTGATTAATTGAACTACATTAAAATTAATTACTTCAATTAATCAAAAACACAAGTTAAGAAAGCAAAAGGGCAAGCCACAGAGTTGGAGAAGATATTTGCAAAACATATATCCATCAAAGGACTTACATCCGGAATATGTGGAGAGCCGTACAAATCAATCAGAAAAAGGCAGACAATTCAATAAGAAAATGGGCAAAAGACTTGAAATGGCCTTTCTCCAAAGAATATCTCCAAGATCTCCAAGCCATTTGGGTGGCTCAGCGGTTGAGCGTCTACCTTTGGTTCAGGTTGTGATCCTGGAGTCTTGGGATTGAGTCCTGCATCAGGCTCCCCATGGGGAGCCTACTTCTCCCTCTGCCTACGTCTCTGCTCTGCCTCTCTCTCTCTCTCTCTCTCTCTCTCTGTGTCTCATGAATAAATAAAATCTTAAAAAAAAAAAAAAGAAGATCTTCCAGGGACCAATAAACATATAAAAAGGTGTTCAACTCTGGTAATCAGGGGCACATCCATTCAAATCACAGTGAAATATCACCACATTTTCAGCAGAATGGTGAGAATAAAACGGACAATACCAAGTATTGGGGAGGATGGGGAGCATTCAGAACTGTCAAACGCTACTGGTAGGAGAGTGAATTGAAACAACCACTTGGGAAAAGAGTTTGGCAGTACTCACATACGGATGTCATGGCTAGCTTAGACGTGTGTGCATTTACCAAAAGACACACACGTGATGTCCCGAACAGCACGTTAGTTAGGAGCTAAGTGCTGAAACCCATCCAGCTAGCTATCAACAATGGAATGGACAAATAAACCGAGTATATGCACACTCTGGGGGTACTACATAGACGGGAGAGAATGAATGGGAGCCAATGAGAGGCATGAATGCATCTCACAAATACAATGGTGAAGAAAAGAAACCAGACCCAAGAGAGGACCTGCCGTATGATGCCATTTACATGAGAGTCAGAGCCGGTAACGCTAGCCTACAGTGTGACAAGTCAGGTTGGTGGTCACCCCTACCGGGGATAGTGAGTAGGGAGCGGTTGGATGGGGAGCCTCTAGGGGAGGTGGGAGTAGAAACGTTCTGCTCCTTGGTCTAGTTTGCAAACACATGGATGTGTGCATTTGGCGAAGAGGCACTGTTAAACTACAACCAAACATCTTCAGTTTTTTTTTTTTTTCTCTTCTAAAGTGGAGAAAAGCGAGGAGGGAGAGAAGCCACGTCTGTCTGTACATGGTTCAGGCCTGCCACCATGCCAGGCTGTCAGGTGAGAACCCAGGTAATCCTCCCAACCCCCCTAGGACGTGGTGGGAACGTCGGTTTTGCAGATGGGAACACAGAGACACAGAGAGAGGAATTGTCCAAGGCCATGCCATTAGCAAGTGCTAGCACCACATTTCACTTAGGCTTGGCATCCGCGTTTGTCCGGAGCTCCTTCTTCTTTCCTCTGCATGGTGGTGCTTTCAGGGAACGAGCACTCGTGTTGGAGCCCGGGAGTCTGGATTTGAATCCTAGCGGTCACTCCCCTAGTGTATGACCTTGGGAGAAACCACCCAATTTGGCCGGTTCCTGATGTTCCCATCTGGGGTTTGGGGAGCTGGGGCTGGGGAGGGGTTGGTAGGGGGAGAAGGTGATGCTGGTGCAGGGCGGTGGTGGTGATCACAAAAGCACTAAGGGAGCCCAGGACCAAGCAGGTGCAGAGTACATGCTGCTTCGCCTAGAGCCAGGCTGGGCATTCCTGCCCTTCCCAGCAGGGCTGTGGAGCTGCAAGCAAAATCCTCCAGGCCCCTCTCCCTGGTGTCACTGTTCTAGTGAAATCAGACGAAAATGATCATCAAGAGCAAGTTTGGTGGAAGAAAGGAGCAATGTTCAGCCTGAGGGCGTGCGTGAAAAGTGGGCAAAAGGCTCTGCTTTGGTGTTGGGGGAGTTTACAGGCGGAACTTATGTAAACACGTTTTCCATTTACGGTTCTGACACCAGCTGGCAGAGCTGAGGCCATTTTCTCCCCTTGAGTTCTCTCCTTGAAGGAGAGGGTGGGACCGTGGAGAAAGAACCCCCCAAACCCACTAGAATCACTTTCTTAAACACAGGGGATCCAGCAACCTCCTTCCACGGCAGAAATGAGTTCAATTCTTTTTTTCAAATTTTTTTTAAAATCCTCTAAGAATAGTCAGGAAAATGGATGGAAGGTAAATAGCAGCTGTATTTGCTCAACATTATGTCACCTGTCCCCAGGTTTCCTGTGTCTGCTGAGGAATTGGGGGCTTTGGGGTGGGCGGGGGTGGGGACGTGAGTTTAGGTGGTGCCCTTCAGGGCAGGACATGCAGATGGGATTTTATATGAACTTATTATGGTCATGGTCACGTTCTATACGTGAGGCACATGAAAAGAGGTGCCAGTTTCTCGCCTGGCCAAGGTAAACGTGGAAGAGCCGTCCTTCACGTCCACGGCTGAAAACCGGCTCTTCTCCTTGTAAAGGCTCGGACATCACGATGGGGCGGGTGGAGGCAGGTGAGGGCAGGTGAGGTTTAGCAGGGGGGCCTGCGGGGCCCTGAGTCGGAAGCCAGCCCACTGCCTGACTGCCCCCACCCCACCCCCACCCCCCCCGAAGCTCACCAAAGTCTTCATTTCTCTGTTGCTAAATTGCACACATTGATCTGATGTGTACAAAGTTGCAAAGCAAGTTGGCAGGAGCACTGGAGTGTATCAGGTCTACTAGGGAATAAATATACTTGGGTTTTTAGTTTAAATGTGTTGAGAGTGAGGGAATGGCTTGACAGCCACGGGGAGCCCAGGCGTCTGTTCCCCACCAAACAAGTCCCTTTGTAAGTTGGGGCCTGTCAGTCAACACTGCCCCATGGGTACTTGCCCCTGGGGACAGATGTCCCGGCCCACGCTGCTGGCCTGCCACTGTGCAGAAGAAGTGTGAGCAGGGAGGAGGCCGAGGTGGTTGGCCGTTGGGAAGGCAGGCTTTGAAACACTGCTTTGACCTCTCCCCGATGGAGGTCTGATCCCCAGTGCGTGAGCCTTTCCAAGGGAGAAGGGGAGGGGCGTGTGGGCCTCAGGACAGACCCCGGCCCCAGCTCCGGGCTCTTCACCCCACAGCAACCTGGGGACGGCCCGTCTGCCCTGCTACCTTTTCTAATATTAATATCTTGATTAATTCTAGACCAACTGTTCTTTTTTTTTTTTTTTTCCTTCTTATTTCCTAGGCTTTGCCAACCACCTACTCCTCTCGGAGAGTGACTTTGATTGAAGTTTGAAGTTTTCAGGTTCAGCTGTTTTCTAGTTACTTGTTATTAGAAAATGTAGCAATTTCCCCCCAGTAAAGAGGAAAGAGCCCTTCCTCCCTCCCCTCTTCTTCTCCCCCTCCCCCTGGCACCCCCCCCCCACATTTCCTGGTGTGTCATCACTTAAAAAAGGCCTGCGTGATATAGTTATTCATTCTTCTCCATCCTTCTCTCCCCTCGATCTTGGGCTGAGGCCAAAACTTGGGGGAAACAAAGAAGCGGTCATCCGAATAGTCTCCTTCCAAGCCTGAGTGTTTTATTTGTGTGACCGTGGCCCTCCAGGGTGGGGGGGGCACTAGTGGGGAGGTAAGGGGTCGCCGGGGGTGCGCTCAGCCGCCTCCGCTGCACGGGCCGCCCCGTAACCCGTGGCCCCGCACCGAGTGGCCATGAAAGGCCCCCTTGTGCTGGAAGCAGTCCGTCCAGAGGGAGCCTCCTTGGAAGGTAATTGCCTCCTCCCAGGGTCGGCCTGGCTGAAATTTATAGCTTTGCTCAATACGGCGATTGTGTGGCTCCTCGGGCAGCCACGGGGGTGGATTAGTGCCGGGGCACCGGGAGCCCAGGCAGGGCTGGCCCCCAGCCAGAGAGGTCAATGCCCGCCTCCCCCACCCCAGCTCCCACCTTCCAGGCTGTGCCTGGTTTCCGAAGGAGGCTCCAGCGACCTGCACATGCTGGGAAGCTCGGCTCCGGAGGCTGCTCCAGAGATGAGGAGGCCTCAAAGGGAGCACTTGCCTAGAAGGGATGGGTGCAACATGCTGTTCGCTGGAAGAGAGCGGGGTGCTCTCTCCCAGATCAGCTCCACATCACGGAGAGGTCAAGCCAGAGGTTATTCCCAACCTACTGATACCGGGGCTCTCTGCTGCTGATTTATTTTACTGCCATTCACACACACACACACACACACACATACACACACGCCAGCAACTCAAAGGCATAATGAAAAAATGATTGGTTTCAGAAAGCTGGGGAGGTCAGAACACAGGCCCGAAGCCTGGAGTTTGCCTGCAGGGTGCACAGAAGCCCAGGTGACCACCACCCCCCCCACCCCGACTGTTGCCCGGCCTTCCTCCTTCCTCCACCATCGCTCTGGTCTTCTGAGAGCAGAGCTGAAGCCACCAGGTGCTGCCTGGAGCAGGCAGCTGAAAGCCTGGTGGCTGGGGCTGGGCTGGGGGAGGTGAGGTGCTGGGGAAGGTGAGGTGCGGGCCCAGGACTGCCACAGGCTTGGGTGGGAGGCCCAGGGAAGGAGCGCTGGTGGGGGGGAGGGAGACAAGGTCCGAGGCTGACCCCCAGAGGGGAAGACTCACTTTAGGTGTAGGGAAGGATGGAAGGCCCCATCCCAGCTCCAGGGGGCCTGCCTCAGAGTGGCCCCCTTGCATGGGGGTGGGGAGAGGCCCCCAGAGGGAGCCCAACCAGTTCAGAGGAGCTCTGGGGGCCCAGAGCTGGCAGGAGCTCAGCCCCTGGTAGGTCTTGCCATTATCAACACATATTTGTCTCCGGACACAATGAGGCTCAAATTAACCAGTCCTGTCTCAAAATTAAAAAGGAAAAACTATAAGCGTTCCCACCGATTCCTGAGTTCTGCTCCGAGCGGCTCAGCTCCCCCAAGGGGAAGTCACAGGGCATTCCCGTCTGGGGGTTCAGGCAGAGGTGGCCTGTACTTGTAAATGCTGTTTCCTGTGGCTGATTTGGGTGTTGTAAGGGGTATATTTGTTAAATTCTAGTCGATTTCCAAGGGGCCCTGTGTTTACTCCATTAGGAAACCAGATAGAGCTAATCAATGCTAGAAGGACTCTAGTTAACTCCTGAGGGAAGGCAAATATAAACAGCAGCATTCAAATCGATGTAAAATGACCCCCACCCCCCGCATTTGGTTAGGGTGGCTGCCAGCAGGCCTGTGCGGCAAGCTCCGGCTGTCAGGGGAGGCAGGCTCTGTCCTCCTTGGAGGGCAGGACTGAACGGGGGACCCCCTGGCCATCAGGGTCCAGCTGCATTCTGGCTGGGTTCAGGTTCCACAGAAGCCGTGGCCTTGGGCAAACTAGGGGCCCTCCCTGGCCCTCAGTCTCTTCATCAGAAAGGCACTCCCTAACATTGAAATGCACTTCTGGTTCATCAGAGGCTTTGAGTATCTTCCTTGATACTCCCCACCTTCTCAGGTGGATATCATTTCACTATTTCCACTCCGCAGATAAAGGAAATGCAATTCAGAGAAATTAAAGGACTTCACTTGGGCCTTAGGCAGGGAGAACAGGAGGGTCTTAAATCCAAGTCTTGTGACCTCAGGTCCCATATGCTTTCCTCTAGGCCCTACCATTCTGTGAAGAACTTCACATAATATTACCTCGGACGATCCATGTAAGCCTGCGAGATAGTTGCTATTGCTACTACCTGTTTACCAATTAAGAAGTAAAATCCCCAGGTTCAGAAAAGAGACCGATCCAAGGTCACATAGATTGTCCGAGTTCCCATCCCTGCTTGCGCAGATCATTATACCTCCCATACCACCATGGTCACAAATTAAGGTCCAGTGCCACTGGATGGAAGGACAGTAAGAAGGAGACATGGAGAGGCTGGGCCTGGGGTGGCCCCAAGGGGAGCCACACTCTCTCCATGCTTTGCTGCTGCCCCACGCTGCCCTCTCCAGCTGAGGAATATCCTTTTCTGGTCTGGAGACAGCCCCACGGGAACAGCAACTGTCCCTTTAGGGCCATCTGCAGAGATGGTTGTGGAGCATCCCAACCAGCATCCTGGAACCCTGGCTGGGCGTCGGATCTGTGGCTCTGTGACCTTGATTAGCTCCCCCAGGCTGAGATGACTTATTTTGCCAGCGGTCAAAGATTGCTCCTGAGGGTGAGTTCACCGTACAGTAAAACTCTGACTGTTATTCCAGCTACTTCTGAGCTTGAGTCCCTTATCTGTGCGGTGGTGGCTAGTTGGATCCAAGTCTCAGGGGGGAGACACTCCCAAGATTAAGGAGAGAACATTTCTCTCCCTCCTTTGGAAAGGGGGGCAGTCAATAGGTATCTCCTTCTCCAACATCATTTCTTTCTGTTCATTTTATACCTTGCATAGGGACACCGGAAGAGTTAGCTAGGGCTCTCTGACTATTATTAATAGTGATTTATTTTTTTAAAGATTTTATTTATTTATTTGAGAGAGAGAGAGAGAGAGAGCAAGCAGGGGAAGGGGCAGAGGAGAGGGAGAAGCAGACTCCCCTCTGAGCACAGAGCCGGACATGGGGCTCGATCCCAAGACCTCGAGATCATGACCTGAGCCAAAGGCAGATGCTTAACTGACTGAGCCACCCAGGTACCCTGATTTCTTACTTCTGTAGGTTGTTGCACATGTAGTTTATAGACAGCCTTCCCCCCAACCCCAACGATATCCATCTACTCCTCAGAATCAGTGTGGGGTATGAGATCATTTTAATTCCTGTCCTACAGATGGAGAAGTCCAGACTTAGAAAGTCCAAGTGACTTGTCCGAGGTCATGAACTAGAAAGATGCAGAGTAGAATCTTCCCAGCCCTTAGTCCAGAGCTTTGCTTCCTCAAACTGTCCTTTGGAACCCTTTAAAGGTGTCCTGGGGATCTGCCTCCTTTTTGTAAAAGCACCAGCTGTGGCCTGAGAGGTAATAGGTCTTAGGGAATGCAGGAGGCACTGGGGTTATTCCCGGGATGTAGGGCAAAGCTTCTCACACAGGAGGCTCCTGTCCATGTTTGATGTATAAATGAATGAATGAATAATTAAATAACCAGATCTCCGCTTTCCCAATTTCTAGTCGAACACGCCTCCCAGTACACCTCTCTCATCCTGCACGTTCATTGATCAGAAAATCTAAAAATCAGTTTTCAGCCTTCAGAGGGCCCTTTGCCCAGAGAAGACATAGCAGCAGTTTGGGAGCAGGGAGGAGAGATTTTCCAGGTGAAGAAATCGAGGCAGGGCTGGGCTTGGTGCACAGGGAGCTGCCCTTGAAGCCTGATGACCCTGACTTCCTGATCCCTGGGGAGGAGGAGGCCAGAGCCAGCCCCATCCTTCCTGCAGGGCCTGGTGGACACGTCGCCTTTGGCGTCCAGCCAGCGCCCATGCTTCAGAACAGAGGACCACTAAGCAGGAAATGTGGCTGCCTCGTTCAAAACCCCTCCTGAATTTCATTTGTGACAAACCACTCTTCATAAACCCCCGAAATGCCCAGCGTCACCAGGGTGAGGCAAGCAATGCTGCGGAGAGGGGAAAAACAATTAGAAATACAATTAACGTTATAAAAGCCGGTCATAAATATTTGAGTTCTCTCTCCGGAGAGGAGGGACAAGATGACAGCTCACAATTCCTTGTATTGACAAAAGAGGAAACAGTCCATGAAACTGGTCATTTGCCTGGGTATTTTTATCTATCAGATCCAAGAGTCGGAACAAGGGAAGCATGAATGATTGGATTAGCTGCCCGGCCTTTATGTGCTTTTGCAGCATCAGCAATATGCAATTACTGCAGCCCTCAGACAGACGTGGGCATGTACACACAGACACACACGCAGGCCGATGTGGGGTGGACACACTCCCGTGCAGTTGGGCAGACGTGACCCCAGGTTTACATGCTGCCATCCGGCAAGACAGAAGGCCAGATGTAGAGCCCTTCCTCTGCACTCCTGGAGAAGTACGATGGAGCCCAAGGCATCAGATAACATCTCGTCTCCCTCTCAAGGGCCCAATCCCCTCATGATGCCCTTTGAGTAGGTACCCTTTGCGCCTTGGCCCTTTCCTTCCAAGTGCCCATTTGGTTGTTCCTTGGGTGGTCTTGGCTCTGCAACATGCTGGATGCGGCGAGGCCTGTTCATTTGGCAGCCCCAGCCCCTCCAGTGTCTCGGCTCGCCCTTCCCATTCTCTGCAACTCCCTGCTGCCTCCACGCCTCTGGTGGGACTGGTGTGCAGTAAGCAGGGCAGAGACTTAGCATGGGAATTGCAAGAGCCCTGTGCCTTTTGGGACAAAGGTCCCCCCTTTGCAGGCATATGCAGCCACCTGGAACCTACGCCCACCAGCAGGAAGCACAGCTCCCTTTGCTGGGGGCACCGTGCCAGTGTGGCAGATGGGCATGTGTGTCAGCTGCCAAGGGACCTCAGATAGGATCCAAATAGGTCTGCATTTTTGGAGGGCAGGACATTCTCTCCTTTGCTCCCCTTCTCAATTGCAGGACCAGCTGATGAAACCATCTCTCTACGTGAGGCCTTGGTTCCCGTGTGCATGCATTTCACGTACCCCCATTCTTGGCGCAACTAATGGGGAGTGTGAGAAGATGGATGGGGCCTGCTCGCCTCTTCCAGGCTTCGTGTATACCTACGTCTATTCTGAAGATGGGCACCTCTGTACTGAGAAGCACGAGATCCCCAGATCTGCTTGCTGGGGCGTCGCTTTGGCTTCTCTAACAGTTGATTGCACAGTGTCAGCTTGATTACCCAAAAGTGGTGGGATGCCCACTGCCTCATGGGCAGCTCCTCCTTTGCTGGACAATTTTATTCTGTAATACAAAATCTACATCCAGATTAATTCCAGCTCTGCCCTGAAGCAACCGAGAACAGATCTGTCTTCTCTTCCTGTATGACAGCTCTTCAAATATTTTAAACCAATGCTCACATCCCAGAAGAGCCTTTACTTCTCTAGGCTAAGTATTTCCTGTCCCTTCAATTCCTATAGTCATACCTTGAGTGACATAGGACCCAGATTGCTTGTTAGGATTGTGTAGTGGAGTCTTAAAAAAAAAAAAAAAAAAAAAGGTGCTGAATGCAGACACACCTGAGACTGAGTGAGTCGCCTTCGTCCAGTGGGGCGGACCAAATGGAAGCCTGGTGTTCCCAGTCGTAGCTGCTATCTGCTGCATCTCTTCACCCACATGTTTGGATTAAATAGCATTTACGGGACTGTAACGATGTGATAAGGGATCTATCCTTATTAAAAATGGATATTATTTTAAGAATGAAAAAACAGATGCGACCTAGCTTCTGTTGGGTCATACAGCGAGTCTCTGACAGAGCAAGGGTATGAACTTACTATGGCTTTCGGCTGATTCCAAGTCAAGCAGGCTTTCATGACTAGAGATTGAGCAGGATACTGGAAATGCATGTGATGTGCATAGGTAAGCCTGTATGTTCGTGGTGTAAGGCTATCCAACAGCTCTCAACAGACCACGCCTAGAGAGGGGGTGTGGGCACGGGCAGGTGTGATGGAAGGGGGAATTCCACTCTCTGCTCTCTGCATTCTTTTATTGTTTGAATGTTCTTAAGAATACAACATATCTAAGTAATTCCCATGTATTTGAAATGCAAATAAGATGCTTATGATTTAGACCGTAGCTGTAAATCGGATAAAATTCAATGGGTGAGCTAAAATATACTCAAGAATAAAGAAAAGCCCCCAGTGTGAGAGGCGGTATGGCCTGGTGGCCAAGACCATGGCCACTTAGAGATCTGAGGCCTAGATGCCAGTCTTGGAGCTACACTTTGCTTGCTTGACCTTGGACAAATCCATCGTTCTACTCCTTTATTTACGCATCTGTAAAATGGTAATACTAATTTTTAGTACATATCTTCTAGGTTATGTTTGTCAAGAATAATGAGCTCTTGGATTTTTTTTTTGATTGAAGTATAATTTACATCAGTGTAATGAACCCTTTCTAGCATAGATTTATGAGTTTTGACAAATGCATAAGACCACGAAACCACTCCCACAATAAAGATATAGAACAATTCCATCAAACTCCCCCCCCCCACCACCAAATTCCCTTGCGTCCTTTGTCATTTGCCCACCTGCAGCCCCTGGCAACCACTGATCTGTCTTTTGTCCTTATAGTTTGCCTTTCCCAGAATATCTTATAAATATAATTATATAGTATATAGCCTTTTGAGTCTGGCTTCTTCACTTAGCATAATATATTTGAGATTCATCCCCATTGTTCAGTAATTCATTCTTTTTTTATTGCTGAGTGAGATTCCATTGCACATGAACTACAGTTTTGTATACCTATTCACTAGAGAAAGAACATTGGGGTTGTTTCCAGTTTGGGTGATTATGAATAAAGTTTCTATAAACAGTCACACACAGGTTTTGTGTGCGCATAAGTTCTTTTTGTATGGTGAATACTTAGACTGGAATTACTAGGTCATATGACAAGTACATATTTAACTTTATAGGAAACCGCCAAACTGTTTTCCAAAATGGCTAGATCGTGTTGCATTCTCACCCACAAAAATAGAGTTCCGGGTGTCCCACATCCTCCCCAGCACTTGGTATTGCCAGGTATTCATTTATTTATTTCTAATTTCAGCCACTCTAATAGGTCTTCGGTGGTATCTGATTGTATTGTGATTTGTATTTCTCCAATGACTAAAAATATTGAATGTCTTTTCATGGGATTGTCTGCCATCTGTGTATCTTTTTTGGTGCAATGTCTGTTGCTCTCTTTTTTTTTTTTAATGGATGATTTGTTTTCTTATTGTTGAGTTTTAAATGTTCTTTATGTATTCTAGATTGAAGTCCTGTGTCAGATATGTGTTTTGGAAATATTTTCTCCTAGTCTGTGTCTTGTCTTTTAAGTGTTTTGATAGTGCCTTTGAAAGATAAGTTTTTAGTGTTGATAAAATCCAGTTTGTCAATTTTTTCTTTTGTGCATAACAATGTTGGTGTTACCTAAAGCCCAAAGACTTTTCTTTCATATTTCCTTCTAAAGGTTTTGTAGTTGCAGATTTTGCATTTAGGTCTCTGTTCCTTTTGGGTTGCATTTTATATACGGTGTGAGGTTAGATTGAGGGAGGCCTCTCATGTGATGGATGCTGCTGGACTTCTCTGATCCTCCATCTTCTGGTCAGCCAGGTGGTTTGTATTCTTTAAAGACCTTTCACATAATGCCTGTGCTAATATTTACATCCCTGCTTAACTAGGCAGGGCATTGGCAACCCAAGAGCTGCACTTCAGGTATTTGAATGCCCTGGGCATTTCTTAGGCTCAAGTAGGATGGAGTTAGTCTTTCTGAGCTACTCAGTAGCTATTTCCCACCATATCACAAAACATGCTTCATGTGTGCAGGCTGCCGGGGGTTGGGAGATGTCTAGTGAAAGATATGCTGGGTCTAGCCCGGTCCTAGATAACTCATGGGTTCTAGTCTTGATGTTTGGTTGGTCATGGTGTTTACTGGCCTGGGGCAGGAGAATTCAGCTGTCCTGGGCCTTGCACTCTTGGTTATGACCATCTGAAGAGAGCTGCCTATCAACCGACATTGACGTTCTGAGAGGTGGATGGTGGGGAGGGGAGTTGAATGTAGTCAGGTCTCTAAGAAAATGTGTGCCAGTGGAGTAAACACAAGAGTCTCTTAGCAATAGCCAGTTTTCCCTCTCCCCCTTGCTGATGATTGTAAAGACTGACAGCAGTCCTACAGCACCTGAAAAATGCCTGTGGTCTACTGTGCCCTCTGTTCTGTCCACTTTTCTCACCAGGTTGTCCCTTTCCCTTCCTGTGTGCCAATATCTCAAGCAGGAAAACAGAGGAGATGAACAAAGTAGTTCAGGCAAAGCTTTGAGGCTTTGAAGTGTGAACTCAGCAAGGGCTCCAGATGTTCGTGTTTCTACCCAAGGCACCAAAACAAGATTTAGATGCCTAAGCTTGGGATGGAAGAAAATAAGATCATTGGAGTCCTTAGCCTGAAGAGATTCTTAGAAAATTATTTTGTCCACATCCTCCAGCCTCTGATCAGAATCTCACATGCATTGTCCCAGATAGAGGAGCCCAAAAGAGATGGTTCCATCTCCCTTGGTTACTATCTCTGGCATTAACCTTGATGTAGGCATCTTGGTATTGGTGCTGGCATTTGGGCAGATGGTATCTGTAAAGACGGTGTTAGTTGGCAGGCAGAGGCAGGCTGTGGAATCAGGAGGAGGCCAGAGATAAGGTGGAGATGGGGATGGCGAGAATGAGAAATGGGAAATCCAAGTGCCTATGCTCTTTAACACCCCAGTGATTCCGAACAGTGAAAGTACATGCTCTGGAGCAGCTCCGAGGTTCTGCTCTTCCCTTGGTCAAATTACTGCATTGCCCTGGGCTGCTGCTTCTCCTTTGTAAAATGGGGAAATAAACCACCACCGCCACCACCACAACTAATTTTTGGGAGTGTCTACTATTTGGCAGGTTCTTTTTTTTTTTGGCAGGTTCTTCATATGTATTTTCTGCTTCCATCCTCCTCACGACAACCTGAGAGAATTATTATCATCCCCACTTTACAGATGAGGAAACAAAGGCACAGTGAGGTTAAGTAAAGTGCCCCAAATCCTACTTCTACTGAACCCCCACAAAGGATGAAATTATGTAAGTGGAGGTGCCACCCACCGTTTCTTTGTTTTACAGGTGATCAGTGCATACCGATGTGAGGATGAAGCCCAGGCTGGCTAATGGGCAGTTACTTAGCTTCACGGGTTTCAACGAAGGGCACAGACTACAGGGAGTTAGGGGCCCTGGGTTCTCCCTCTGGAACATGCTCTAAGTGGCCAACTGATCCAGGAACTAGACTGGCCCTCCCTGGCCCTTCATTTCCTTTATGGTAATATAAGGGCTCAGCAGAGATGATTTCTCTGGTTCCTTCTGGTGCTTACCTTCATCGTTTTATGATTCTCATGTATTCATTTTTTTATTCGATGCCTTCACATTCACAAAGGGATATTAGATTGGGCCCAGTCCCTGCGGACTGGCTTCACTGGTCCTGAGGGAAGAAGCAGAAGATACAGAGTCAGATTTCAGTGAAAGGGACAAAATTAAAAGGACTGCTTCCTCCACTTCTTTCTGCAACTCTCTGTCTTATGCATCTTTCAAGACTCTGAGCTCAAGGCCCATATGGCCTGGGAGGCCTTCCAGTACCAGCTTGGTAAATGCACTCCTTTGTAAATATAATCTGTGTGTGCAGCACAGTTTGAGCCGCATTAATTAATTTATTAACGTACTTACTTATATCTGCCTTGTGCCAGAGAGGAGTGATGGTGGCTTACACAGATATATAAAATGGGGTGAGCTGATATACCTTGGAAGCAAATGGGAAGAGGGGATAGAAAAACAAAGGACTATTCCAGGGGATCAAGAGCGAGGCTGATGGAGGCGTACACAGGGCTTGCAGCCCTAAATGCCTACCCTGGTAGGCCCTAATTTCAGCTCCAGGGCATCTGGCAGCCAACCCGGCCAAGGTAAATGGGACAGGCTCACAATTCATCGTGCCTGTAAAATAGGGGAAAGCAAGAAGAAAGGAAGAAGAGAGGGACAAGGCAGGAGAGAAGGAATGGAAGGAAGGATGGAAGAGGAAAAAAGGAAGGAAGACAGTTAAGGAGAAACCCAACATTCCTGGTGCTGTGTGGGCCCGGGGCTTTCCTGAGGGCCTTCCTGTGTGCGCCCCCAGGAGCCGCGTCCTCAGCAACACCATGCAGTACCCGCAGCTCCTCACATCTTTAGGCTGCCCCCTGTCGCGTCATCTGTCAACACAGACCGCACTTCAATTCAGAAAAACAGGGGACCAGAGGGGACACGGTCCAATGGCTAGCTCTCTGCTGACCTGGCTTAATCCTGTGGCCACTGTTAATATTTCTGGAGGGATGGATGGACTGCATACCCTTCAGGCAATCTTCCGTACGCTTTCTTTGTCTCAGCTGGGTTTTTGATGGACACTGCATGGCAGTGAGTTCGAGACTATATTCCCTGCCAAATACCTGAAGTGCAGCTCTTGGGTTGCCAATTAAATACGGACCCATATGCCTTACAAACACACAAACAGTTGGAATCTGCCAACCCTGGGGTAGGGTTGTCATTCTCTTATGAAAATTGATGCGCCTACCCAGAACCTGGACTTGATCAGAGGGCCACCCCCTTGGCTCTGAGCTGAGCTGAAAGAGTCTGCAGGGTGTTTGAGCCCCTCCTTGACCATGTCTGTGCTGTAGGGAAGAGCGACCCCTCCAAGAATGGAGACCCTTGGATGCTGTCATTAAATGCCTAAAATGAGAGGCATTGTCTCCATGATTTCCAAGTTCCCTTCCAGGCGAACATTGCTAATTCCAGAAGGAAAATGCTCCACGGGAGGAGGGCTGTTAAACACTAGAAAATTCTACCATAGGAATGGCCAAATTGCCTGCCTCCGAGATGTAGAAACCCATGCTGTCTGGGGTAAATTGAACAGATCTGCCTGGAGGCAGGGGGGTGGCCAGGATGGCCTCTGGAATGCTTATCAGAATGTTCCAGGTGGTGAGTACTCATGGCTTATCTGTCTGTCTCATGAGTGTGCCCGCCCTGACTTCGGTTACTTGTGTTCACTGGGCACACATCCCCTCCGCGTGGGGAGACACGCGCACGCACGCCCGTCCCCGACGTTGGTCTTACCCCTCCCCGCTTAGCAGCGGTGACATTGGGAGCCCCTTCTGCAGCATCTTTCCTGAGAAATGCATTAGGGCTGCGCAGCATTGCCCTCATAAAAATACAATAAACGGCCCTGCAAGCGGTCCGCAGAGTAATGACTGCAACCCAGTGGCGTTCTTGGAAAGGGCCTCTTCAGAAGCAAAGCCGAGAAGACTTAACAGAAATCTTTGGGGTAATTAGGTTTCTGGAGTGCACAAACCTCTTAAATCATTGAGAGTCAGAGAAGACTTGGTCTGTAAATCATACATCATCAGGCCAGGCTGAGCCCGAGGCCTGCCTCCACTGCCCCCTGCCTTACCCCTCCTGAGTGGGCTGGTGGCCATGGGGCAGCCCCACTTTCATGTTGGTGGCAACTTCTGACCCTCCGTGGGGACCCACCCTGACCCACAGAGGAAGACTTTCATTGCTGAGAGGCACAGGGAGGCCGAGGCAGAAAGCTGGTCTTGGTGAGGCCTCACAAGGTGAACGGATCCCTGGCTCCAGATGGATGGCTGCGATGTTTGAACAAAATTTTGTTCAGACTCATGATTCCTTGTCAAGGATGGAAAAGAAAACTTTGCCACCTACTTCCTTCTAACTCCCCAGAGAGCCTTTCCCCACCCTCGCCAGGATGCCGGCCTCAGGAGTGGTTGAGAGCCCAGTAGCCTGCAACGGGGTGCAGAGTGTAGACAGTCCGAGGGACCAGGCCAGGCTGGCTTGCCTGCTTTTCCCAGTGAGTCCTCTGGCCCTGCCCTCCAACCTTCCTCACCTCCTCCTGGATGGAGAGGAAAGGGGGACCCTCCTCCCCTGTGCTCCTGGGCCCCCACCCCACCTCTCCCCCTGGGGGTGCTGGGGGTGGCCAGGCTAAAAGGCCGATTCCCAGCTGCGCTGCCTGGGAGCTGGGTCAGGTGGCAGGGAAGGAGTGGAAAGCAATTGGGGACTTCTGGGGCCTCTGTGGCACGCACGCCTTCAGGGCATTTAGGGAAAGTAGATTAAGAAATCTTTTTCCAGATAAGAGAGGCCTGTAAAGAGGCCAAAGAAAGGGAAAAACACCCCCCTTTGATCACAGGGGATTGTAATTACTCAGATATTGATTGGGATAATAAGTTTGCCAAAACTCCAGAGAAAGAGAGATATTCCTCTAGGTATTTTGCTTTTGCAGGATTTGCTGAGCTCCTCTGTGAAGTCAAAGTCAATTTGGAGGCCTGGCTTTGGCCCTGAAGCCCCCGGAATGGGAGTCGGAGGCCTTTGGCTCCTGTAGCCAGTGCAGTGCACGCCCTGGTGCACTGTCCTCCCTCCCACCTTCCAGGGCTGTCCCCGCCGTCCATATCAGCATGATCATTGCTGTTACTCATAACCCTTGGGGGCTCATTGGGTTGAGTGGCAGCAAGAACTGAAGCTGTTCTCAAAAAAAGAGTGAACCCCTCACCCTGGACTCCAGAATCTTCTGTGGCAGTTTGCTTGTTTCTCGGCTATAAGCCTTCTCTCTGGTTTTCTCCTGCATTATGCCCCCATCATGTGTGTGTGTGTGTGTGTGTGTGTGTGTGTGTGTGTGTGTGTGCACGCACACCCACCCAGGCCCACACACGGGTTTGGGCACGACCTCCCTACACACTTCAAGCACATGTCTTTCCTGCGGTGTTCACATGTCCCCATCCATCCCCACCCCACTCGCACAGTGTGTGGGGTCAAGGGCCCTGGCTGTGGGGTCAGATGGACTCAAACTCAAGGCCTGCAATCCTGAGCATGTCCCTTTATCTTTAGGGGTGTCAGAGTTATCTGTAGAATGGGAATACTGGCACACCAACACCATCTTGCACGGTTGTTGAGAAGAGCAAATGAGATGGTGTAAAACGTTTGGTACAATGCTGCCTTGTTGCAAGCACCCAATGGAAGTGTTGGTCATTGCTTATTAGGCTCCACCCTCCCTCTGAGATTTTTGCACGGATAACTGCTCCTGTAGAAGCTTCTCTCATCATAACTGCAAACCAAGGCTCTTTTTGACCTGCAGGGCCTAACTCAGACCTCAGCTTTGCCCTAACCTGCACCTCCCCCTTTTGATCCCACTGTGGCCGTATGTACCTCTTAGGGCTGTCACCACGGCTCGCTGTGAATTCTGAAGGCTTGGAAATCGAGGAGGGCAGGGGTGTATGATTTCTTCGTCTTTCAATCTCCCCTGCTTCTATCTAACATAACACTAACCACACCTAATGTATAGTCAGGATGCAACACATTTTGGTTGATCTTTTATAATCATACTGAGCATTTAGTGAGCAATTACTATGGGCCAGCCTCTTTTCATGATCACACTTGATCCTCCTACCAACCTACATTTTATAGATGTGGAAAGTGAGGCTGTGGGCAGATGCAATCCCTGTGTGGCCACAACAACTGATGTGTGGCTAGGCGTTGCTCCAAACGTGGGGTGGTCTGTTTCCTCAGCCCACAGTTACCTAGGACGAGGCCGACCCAGCACATCTTTTGATGGACATCTCCCAACCCCCAGGCAGCCTGCACACGGAGCAGCTTCCAGCTCTCAGCGTGCTCCGCGGGAGGAGCAGCAAACAACTACGGAATAGCTTGGAAAGATTGCAACTCCATCCTGCTCGAGTCTAAGAAATGCCCAAGGCAGCAGAGGCCAGCCTAGTTAAGCAGGGATGTAAATATTAGCACAGGCATTACGTGAAAGGTCTTTAAGGACTATAAACTGCCTGGCTGAAGGCAAGGTGGAAGGTCTGTGAAGTCCAGAGGCAGGCACTGTGAGGCCTAGGCTGTGCTGAGGGGCCAGGGCACCGTTGCCTGTCGATGAAGGACCCCTCACATATATCTAGGCCTCCAGAAGGGGAGAAGGGCGGCTCCTATGGAGCATCAGTGTTGGTGGGGACCTGGCATCAGAGCTACGGAAGCGTAGCCTCAGAGTGCAAGCTCACTCCTTTCTCTCCTTCTGGACTGCTGACGCCAACGGGACCCCACCCCTCTCTGATTCTTTCCATGAGCATTATTCCATGCCTGCTCCAGGGCTGCTGGCAGGATGGGCCCTGCGGAAACAAATGGAAACTTGGCACTCCAACCTGGAGGGACTCGCTGTCGGGTGAGGCACAGGACACATAAATCACTCCAATGTGTCATTACAGAGGATATTCAAGTGTTCTGGGAAAAGGGAGGAAGGCTTCAGGGAGGAAGCAGTATAGGGGCTGAGGAGACTTTTAAGGACAGAAGAATTCAGGGAGGTGGCATGTGGTGGGGACACTGAGCAGAGGTCATAGTTTCTTTTCTTTTCTTTTTTTTTAAGATTTTATTTATTTATTTGAGAGAGAGAGAGAGTGAGCACAAGTGTCAGGGGAGAGGGAGAGGGAGAAGCAGACTCCCCGCTGAGCAGAGAGCCTTATGCAGGACTCGATCCCAGGACCTGGAGATCATGACCAGAGCCAAAGGCAGATACTTAACCTACTGAGCCACCCAGGAGCCCCGGAGGTCATAGTTTCATACATGCTCGGAGGCATGAGAGGCTCTGCTCCATCCACGATGGGCTTTCGGGAGAGCCCCGGGTGTCTAGGGGTAGGATATGTGAGCAGCTGCAACAGAGAAAATCTGAAAGATATGGTGGGACACAATCGTGAGAAATCATTGAAAGACATGTTGTTGAATCAATCAACAGATTTATTTATTGAGCATCTGCTATGTGCCAAGTATGGAATCTGTCACTGGGACTATCATGGCAAGCAAACCGGAGTCGGTCTCTGTCTCCTACATTGGATGGCCATATGTCCCAGTTTCCTTCTTGTCTTGGAGTAAGTACTACTAAAGCCTCCTTTTACTTTCAGAAACGTTTCTGTTTACACTACCATTTGTGTGGTCATTCATTCTACCTATAGAGCTTCAGTCTAGGGCAGAAAACAGACATTAACAAACAGGCCCTCGGATACAGAACTTTCCGACCGTGCTGGGTGCTGTGAAGGCAGGGGGTAGATGGCACTACGCGTGCCCCGGGGAGCAGCTCCAGCCTCCGGAGGAAGTCTGACTTCTCTCAGGCAACACGAAGACATAGAAGGTTTTTAGGTTGAAAATCTCAGCTTCAGAATTCACAGGATCTCTACATTTGTTGAAGATGTTTCTCTCTCTCTCTCTCTCTTTTTTTTCTCCCTCAGTTAGTCACAGTAAAAAATTGAAAAAAAAAATAACACTTTTCATTACAGAGCATTTCACATCATAAATGAGCCTCCCGGGTATATTTTTCTCATCAGGGAGGCAGAGAGGAAGTGCAAAGCCAGCGAGTCGGCCGAAGCTCGTTTTCCGCCGTCCTTGCTCTTGCCTCAAACCAGCGGCCTGATGATGTGCAAGTTCCTACACCCGGCTGGCCTCGGCTTCATCGTCTCTAAGAAGAGGGGTGGCCTTTCCCGCTTCCACAGAAGGGGGATTGGGAACACTGGAAGCCGGGCGAGTGAGGACACTCGGGGATGCACACAGCAGGCATCCTAAAAGGGAAGCTGTTATTAGATTATCTGAGCTTATGATTGTTTAAGAAAAGGTACCATGCCTGGTGGAGAAATGTATTTAATTAAAAACATAGTAAACTGGGGATAATGTGGAGGTCAGTGGACAATGAAGGCAAAGGCCCATGGGGTTTCAGTCACTCGATGGAAATCAGGTTGAGAACAAAAGTCTCCAGTTGTAACCAGTGCCCCATTGGGGAGGGGATGTTAATAAAGGGGCGGGGGGCAGGGGCTGTGCGTGTGTCAGGCAGGAAGTATGTGGGAAATCTCTGTATCTTCTTCTCTAAAAATTAAAGTCTTAATAGAATTCACAAACAGAACAAACACATACCCACCGTTTCCAGCTGGACCCTGCGTGGGCCTTAAGCACCAGAATCGGCTTGCTGGGCAGCCTGAGAAGAATGGGAGAGAGGTTTCTCGAAGAGTAGATCCTGGAAAACCCACAGTGTCCTGCAAAGCCAGGCCGTGACAGTGGATGCCTGTGACATCAGACAGCGAGGCCTTGACAAGAGTATCTGAGTTCCATCTATTTTTTGCTCTCCCACCTTCCTCTGGCCTGCACGAAACTCCCTCTGCAGGGGGAGGGTGGCTGCTGAGAGCAGTGACACAGTCCCAAAGCCCCAGAGCGGGGACAGGCCAGCTGGGTGGAACGAAGGAACCCGGGGACTGTTCAAGAGGGTGAGGGAGATCCAAACTCTATGGGCCCCTCGATGTTGCAGGATATTCGGATACTCCAAGAGCTAGAAGTGTGTTAACTGCCTCCGTCCAAGTCTGGCCAGTGTCTGGACTGGGAGACCAGACTTCTGGGGTCTGCATCTCATTTTCTTTCTGATTCACCTCTGCTGCTGTTCTGCAGTATATTTTTGGGGGCTGCCATAACAAAAGTACCAGAGCCTGGGAGGCTAAAATGGTAGAAATTTATTTTTTCCCCCATTCTGGAGGCTGGAATGTGAGCTTGAGGTGTGGGCAGGACTATTTCTTCCCTTTGTGCATGTCTGTGTCCTCATCTCCTTCTTTTAAAGAACCAGTCGTATTGGATTAGTGCCCACCCTAATGACCTCCTTTAACCTTAATGATCTTTTTTTTTTTTAAGATTTAAAAAAGAATTTATTTATTTATTCATGAGAGACACACAGAGAGAGAAAGAGGCAAAGACATAGGCAAAAGGAGAAGCAGGCTCCATGCAGACAGCCGGATGCAGGACTCGATCCCAGGACCCCCGGGATCAGAACCTGAGCCAAAAGCAGACGCTCAACCACTAAGTCACCCAGGCGTCCCTTAATGACCTCTTTAAAGACTCACATCTCTCAATACAGTCACATTCTGAGGGACTGGCAGGTTAGGATTTCAACACATGAATTTTGGGGGGACGTAGTTCAGCCTACAACGTACAGCCAGGCAAGTGGCATCCCTTGGCTGAAGAGGAAAGCAGGTTGGTTGTTGGTTGGCCTAGTGGGGCATCCTTCCTTGGAGAGAAGAAGCACTGAGAGCCCGGTAGTTTTGGGGAAGGAAGCAGGGTAAACCCCTGTCTGAAGACTCCCGGCTTCCCCCAGGTCCACTGGACAATTCACTATTGGTGTGGTTCCCAAACCCCATCCTCTTGCCCCCAACATCCTTCTGTTAGGAAGGGGATCTGTTTTCTCTTTCTGGCTGAGGAATAGGTGTCTTTTCTGAGATCACCTGGGACTGTCCAAATGTATTGATCTTTTGCCGAAGCTCCTTTACCAGGAAAGGACTCTCAGCCCCGGAAGATCCTGTGCAGAAAGCTCCCCTTCTGTGAGATAAGAGGGCCAAGGAATTTACTGTGTTTCTTTCCTCTTACCCCTTCCTTCCTCTGCAGGGGAAGGCAGGAGACCACACCTGTGTTTGTAATCTCACACACATGCTGAGATCCACAAATGTGTCATTAGCCCACCAGGCTGGCACAGAACAGCTGCATCTGAAGGTGATTTAGCACAGGTAGGTCCCCACTTACGGATGGGCCGGGTTCCAAAGATTTGCTTGTAAGTTGGTTACCATGAAGTGGGAATGTTTTTCCTCTCAGAGAAAAAGTGTTAAATGGAGGGGAAGGTTTTCAGGGAACTCCTTGAAAATCTATTAACTCACACAGAACGAAAGTAGTAAATAAGGCTTCCGTCCCTAGCACCTAAATGCCACACACACCCCAGCAATTCAGTGGGAAAGGGCGTTCTGAGTTCCAACTCTGTGTATCAGGTTGATGCTTTTTCGTCATCCATGAAGCCGTTCTGACAGCAGCCATGTGGAAAGGGGACTTAATCTTAAGGGAGGGAAAGAAGGGGAATATTGGGCCAGGTGCATGTGGACACCACGAAAGCAGGGCATAAAAGGTGCAAAATAGGCACATTTTTCAAAGCATGCACATGTAGTTGACTCTACATACGTCTCACAGTAACCTTGCAAGGTAAGTGTTACGATGTCTGCTCTAGAGCAGTGGAGTGTGGGACCCAGAGATGTCAACGGAGTTCTTCAGGGTCACACAGCAGAGACAGTTGCAGCTTTCAAGAGTGCAACACGTCTCACATCTGCATCTGATGTTCTGGGTCAGTGCCTCTCCAGCTCATCTGTGCCAGAGAATACAGGCCCTGGGTTTTAATGAGTCTGGAAGTCCCTGAATGGTCCACCCTGGCAGGGAGCATAGGCCTGCTCTTTTTGGGGAGAGGCCACGACCCTGAAAAGGAGTAGGAACAGGGCATCCCGTGCTGCTTTGTGAGGGGCCAGGCAGAGGTTGGGAGTTGGTGGCAGCCCGTGCAGATTGCAGAGATTTTAGGATAAATGGTGATTTTCTTCCTTGGTGATTTCCCAAGGCTACTGAGGCCTGACAATTCTGGCAGGGAAACCAAATTTAAATGAGTCCCTTTTCAAGTCTGCCTGAGGGGTAGGCATTAGTCAGAGAACTAACAACCTCGCCTCACTGTTTCCTGTGCTCTGCGCACTGTGTTAGGGGGTCACGAGGAAACACAGTCATTGTTCCAGAGGTACTTTGTACGTGGACCGGAGAAGGCAAACAAACAAACAGGTCTTGCACAAACTGACAAAGGAAATGCAGAGCGAGCCTGGGTAAATTCCTCTACACTGAGAACAGAACTACAGGGGGGACCTGTGGTCGTCAGAGGAGGGGCAGGTGCACTCACATAAGGCTCCTGGGCCAGTCACGAGGAGCCCCAAGGGATGTGAGAACTGGGAAGGTGTCTGCATATTTGGTCCACCACACGGATTTTCAGATGGGAAGTGGAGACTCAGATGGCTAATACTGGCCTGAGGATCGAATGGTGAATAAGAGAGTCCAGATCAGAAGTCAGGTGCCCCCTCCAGGGTCTAGTTGCTTTTATAATTACATCTGAAGTGTGGGGGGAAGAACCAGCTGAAAAAGATGTCAGAGGAAGGGAGTAGGGGGAGAGGACTGCATGGACGGGCGTTCACACTGAGCAGAAGTGAGAAATTGGAGGGATAAGGTTATGGAGGTCATGTGATCGAAGACCTCGAAGGCCGAGAAGACTACCTTTGTGTTTTGTGGGTTTTTTTTTTTTTTCATGATTGGCAGTAAGGTCTGGAGGATAGACTCCCTCTAACCATCTTCTAGGGCTTTCTTCTGCTGATATTATTTGTCAAAAGGATTATTCTGCGAAGGCTCCTCCTTAAATCAAAAGCTCAGAGTCTTTTGGCTTTTAGAGTTCACCTGGGATGGGAACCTGGGTCAGAAATTCTGCGCTCCCTGCTCCACACTGGAAGGTAGGGCAGAAAGGCCCAGACCTCGAGGGCTCTGCACATGGCCAGAGATAAGGATTCGTTTTGTAACCCGGTCAGAGATAAGGACTTTTGCTGCCCAGAACCGGATCCCTGTTGGCCAGGTCTCAGCCTTCTCCATGTCATCTCGGGCAGGACCCCACCGGGCTCCTTGAAGGGGTGGCCTCGTGTGTGTGGATGCTTGGATGGGGCAGGAACGGGAGGGAGAGGGCAAGGAGCCTGCCGAGGAGGCCAACGGATGCAAGGCTCGCCGCTGATCCGCAGCTTGCTGCCGTTGGGCTGTGGATCCTGCAGAAACAGGGCTCCAGCACCAGGGGAGACTGTAAGGGTCAGGAACTACAAATTGTCAACCACAGTGAAGTGAGATGAATCAATCTGCAGTGACCTAATAGACAGGAGGAAAGCCTGCTAACAGGAGGCTCAGAAAAGGCTCCCAGGATGTGCGGGGCCGCAGGAGGTCACGACCAGGCAGCTCTGGCCACTCGGACAGCGGGCTCGGGCAGCTCCGGTCACAGGCTTGTTGGGGTAGAGCCAGGCCAACGGCGGCCCACAGCATTCCCCCGCCCCCCCCCCCGCCCCCGCAAGGGTTGGGTCTGAAGGTGGTCCCAGGGAGCAAGCCTTCCTTCTCTACTGTGGTCAAGGACCCTGCAGAGAAAAACATTGCTTTTATTCACATGGCTGTCATTCTTTTCTGGTTATAATACATCTTTTGTTTTTCTTTTCTTTTTTTTTTTTTTAAGATTTTATCTATTTATTTATGAGAGAGAGAGAGAGGCAGAGACATAGGCAGAGGGAGAAACAGGCTCCCTGTGGGACTCGATCCCAGGACCCCAGGATCACGCCCTGAACTGAAGGCAGATGCTCAACCACTGAGCCACCCAGGTGCCTATA
The DNA here is from genome assembly GCF_048164855.1 of Canis lupus baileyi. NCBI lineage: Eukaryota > Metazoa > Chordata > Mammalia > Carnivora > Canidae > Canis > Canis lupus. Next base: position 71,466,860 of record NC_132840.1, read on the forward strand.
ATATCTGTTTCTTATTGGAAATATGGAGATATCTATAGAAGGATGTAGGTCAGTAGTCACGATACGCCACCAAAGATAGTTTCTGTTAATATCCCCCCCCCCCAGGTATACACAGCTTAAAATAAGATTGGAATTATATTATATTTATATTCTTAATGATCTTTGTCATGTAAGATTATATCATGAGCCAATTCCCATCCCACTAAATATTATTCCATAACATGTTCTAAAATACTTGATAGTGTTTAATTCTGCAGACATATGTGTATTTAGGTGACCAACTATTGCTGGATACTTAGATTATTTGCAGATTTGCATCACTGTGAATATTACCACAGGGAACATCTTTGCATCATGGTAATGTTTGACCACACTCCTGATGATTTCCTTCGGGCACTTTCCTAGAAGTGGAGTCCGTGTTTCCAGGGCTCTTGTTGCACATTGGCTAACACCCCCCACCACCTGGAATGTGATGCCGACTTGCTCTTCCATTCATCAGGAGCTATGACAGTGCCCGTTTCACTGCCCATTTGCCAATAACTATGAGTTACGACATTCTTTTGGATGGAAGGTCATCTCTTCCAAGTCATGCTCCGCTTGCTGCCAGCGCGAGCTTTGAACACGGCAGCTAACTTCTTCATGTTTGTGGGCAGCGCTCACTCAACCCCCACGTGGGGAGAGTCAGAAAACTTAAGAAGCTGGAGGCTGAACCTGATCACCAGGTGCTGGGGAGGGAAAGGAGGGGTCCCACGGATGAGGTGAGACTTAATTCATCCTTCTCCAAAACTCAGAGTGCATTGAACTGCCATGCCAAACCCCTCCTCCCCGAGCTCTTGCCCAGGAATGCTCCCTGGCTGATGAGGAAATGAGAGAACAAAGCAAGCCTACACAAAGGCGGGCTTAGTGCTCTGGAAGGCCAGCGATGTGCAAAGCCCCTGACGCTAAGCAGAGATGAAAACGTTAATGGTAAGACATCCAAAGGAAATGTATTCCATATGTACAGCCCGGCTGGCGGCAGAGGAATACAAATGCACTTGGAGATTAGCAGAGGCGAGCGAGACCAGCAGTTGGACTTCCTTCCCAACACGGTTAGGTCCATTTTAGCTGAAGGTACTGGGGTGCTGAATTTGACCGTCTCCTTGACTCCGGTAACAGGTAAACTCCTCAGATGGCAACTTATTTTCAATAATCACAAGAGCCACAATTTATTGGGTGGGCCCAGTAGAGTATGAGGTGTCTACTGTACACTCATGGTACTTGCTTTTATGCAACTCATTGGATCATCTGAACAGGCCTGAGAAGCAGCAACCATCCCTGTATCCCAGATGAGCAAATGGATGCACCATGGGATGAAGTAAGTGGCCTAATTCATCTGACTGGAAGAGCCTGGATCTTAAATCAGGCCTATCGGGTCCATGGCCTATGTTCTTTCCATGGTGACGCCTGAGTAGGGCCTGGTTTCCAGATTCCTGGAGGTGAGGAGATGGGGGTCAGAGGGGCCCTCACAGTTTGGGAGCCTGAGAGACGAGGCCTTGCAGCCATTCTGCAGATTGGCTGTGCTGGCTGACAGAAGACCATGGGCTTCCCATTCTGTCGGCCTCACATTGCTAGTGGTGACCTGCAAAGTAGGGTGGTTATCTTTAGGGTAGAAATGGCTAAAACAGGTTTTAGCATGTCCTTCCGGTGGCCGGTGAGCCAGGGCCTTCAAGACATTCCCAGACACTGCCTTGGTGATGGGTGGGTGGCTGGTATTATAACCTAAGTTTTCCTTCCAGAATCCCTGAAAGACAGGCCCTCAAAGAAATGGCCCCAGTGTCCATGGGAGGGCTATGATTTTCTGCTCATCAGACTCCAGACTGTCCTGGGAGAACTGCTTTTCCTGCATCTGGCACACCTTAAGACTTCTGGTTTGCCTTACACGTACATTCCATAGGTGGCAAGGAATGGAGTAGATGTGGAAGGAACGAGGAGCTCCTCTTAAGGAATCTCTGGGAGGCCTGGAAAATTGTCTAGTGCCTAGCCACCCCTAACTTCCTGTCTCATTAGGGCCTCCTCAAACTCCCCCAAATTGTCCCGCTGCAACATATGTTTTGCTGACCATGGAGAAATCTTAGTGCTGACTTGCTCTTTTGCTGGAAAAACACTGGACAGACAAGAATAGGATTTTTTTTTTCTATTTAAAAAACAAAACAAGACAAAAACCAAAGCACAAAGCTTTTAAGTAAAGTGCTAGAGGATTGACTGTTCAGGGCAAAATGGGGAATGGCTATTATCTAAGTGAGAAACTCTGGGTTTGCTAGTCCAGCATGGAATCAGTCTCGGATTCAAGGTGACCCGTCTGTGCTTTTACTCAGTCTTTTTACTCAGATCCTGAGGCTACAAGGTGTGGTGTGCCTAGGGAATAATAATGTTAGCAGCATTTGCTGAGTCCTTCTATGTGTGAGCCACAGGGATTGAGTGCTACATATGTCACCCCATTTAGTTCTCTGGACATTGCCCTGAGGTATCATGCCCATTTTGGAGATGGGGACACTGAGGTTTACAGGGACATGATATTTCATCATGATCATGTTTATTCAAGGCCAGAGCCGGAATTCAAACCAGGCAATCCAAGACCAGAGTACATGCCCTCCACCACCTCCTTCCCTTCCAGGGATCAAGGGCTTCCACTCCAGGAAGGAATATATAATTTTCTTTTCCTTGGTCATTGAGTATTGCAAATAAATAGCCATGACAAGGCCTCTGGGAGGGTTTTTCAAGTCAGCTCCATATGATTAAAAAGGATCAATAGGACCCAATCAAACAATCTATTTGTTTTCTTGACTGTCCCTGAGAGGGGACAGGTGGCCCAAGGTATGGCACTGATTTGTCTGCTATGTGTCCCTGCTGCCATCACTGTGTTTGAGCAGGGTTACTCCAATGAGTAGTGTCCACCCTCCTCCCTACCCCACAGTCTAACTGTGAGTAGATTTGAGAGGAAAATCACTGTTTGGCTGAAGTAGGAGGAATCATAAAAACACACTGGGCTTTAGAAATGTAAATATCTGCACAGTTCGATGGATGAGGACGATGGAGAGGTGCCAGAGGAAGCCTGGATGTGAGAATCTGGCAGACAGGGATGGATGTGAAGAAACACGGGAGTGAGAGAAAAGCAGAAGGCAAAAAGCCACATGCATGGGTGGAGAGGGAAACTTTGGGACGGCCATGGGACCGCGAAGCAGCAATTCAGAGGACAGGGAGAGGCGAGCCCAACTGGCCTCTGTAGGCTGGGGGGTAAGGGAGGCACGGCTCCTTGGGCAACACACGCATGGGATGCAGCCAACAGAAAAAAGAAGCTCTGCTTCCTGCATGCCCCAGGCTGCTTGGAGAGGTTTAGGGAAAACTTGTGGAGTCGTTTTTCCCAAGGTGGGGTTCCTGGACCAGCAGCAACAGCATTGCCCGGGAGCAGGTTAGAAATGCACGCTTCACGCCCTACACCAGACCCCCTGAATCAGACACTGCGGGTCCGTCCAACGGTGTGTATTTTAGCAAGCCTTCCAGGTGATCTGATGCACGTGGGAGTTTGAGAACCCCTGGCGCAGAGGGATGGGGAGAAGGAGGCACTGAGGTCAGGAGTACGTGGATGTCTCGCTCAAATGCAGGTGTCAGAGGGGAAGAGATAAAGAACAGTTTCGTTCTAGTGGAAAAGTGGACTGTGCCTGGGGATCACGGAGGTTCATCGGAGGAGAGTGGGAGAGGGGGAGGAGCTACCTGCAGTCGTTCCTGGAACCAGGTGGGATGTGGAGGGAGGCCGAGCAGCCAGCGGAAGGCTCGTGAGCCAAGCCAGTGACAACACAGCCTGTTAGAGGCCAATGACTGGTCTTAATGGTGCCAGAGCTCTAACTGTCAAGTTTCCAGAAACTTGTAGGAGAGTGGGGTGGGGGGGAGGTGCTAATGGATGGGGTGCTGGGGGGAGTTAAGGCTCCAGTGGGCTTAAGGAGTGGTCTCCACTCTCATTTCCTTGTTGCCGTGGTAGAAACGCAACCAATGGCCAGCAGGCCCAGAGATCCTTTTGTCTGGATGTCACCCTTCTCCTATTTTCTCGGATCCTCCCCTAGACGAAGATTTGAAGAATCCAGGTCTGAACGACTGTAGCTCCTGTATACAGTGTGACCTGCCATTGAAAACAGGGCTCAGGCTTTGGGCAGGAGAAGCCTGCTCAGGGCGGGAAGGCTGCCCACGTGGCCTCAGCCTTTCCGGGCTCTGTGGCCACACAAAGGGTGGATGGGGGTCTCCTCCATCTTCATTGCTTTTCTTTTGTTTTTATTTTATTTCTTTGTCTACTCTTGATATGGGAAAGAGATGGATGGGCTGCGAGCTGGAGACATTTCTGTCTGAACTCTGACATTCTGGTTGTTTTATTTAAGGCCGATGCCTACCCATGCTGCACTCTGGGACGAGGAGGGACTCCCCCACCATCCCAGAGCTCGGCGGCGGCAGGCCAGGCGGGGGCTTCTCATGTTCACCTGCACTTATTGCTACACAAACCTTCTAATGATCCAGGGAGACTTCTGCTTGGGTAAATAATCATTACTGTACTTACAGTTTTGATAATGTTCATTTTGGGCCTTCTTAATGTAGATTCAAATCTGCTCTGGAGATTGTATTTTAAGAAAAGGCATTTTTGCATGCCTCTCCATTTGGATTAACTGGCTGACCACCTGGAGGCCTCTTAAGGTGGAGACTTGGAGACTTGGAGACTCCTAGTGTTAACAGACAGCATGGGTGGTGGTGGTGGGGTGGCTTCTGTTCTTGTTAATAGATTAGGAGGAACCAGCTAATGAATTTGAGGAGAAAAAAAAAAAAAACGACACCCAGTTGAAAGCAATATCCATTAGTGTAGCACACTCAACACAACCATGAATTATTGTGTTGATTGGAGGAGACAAGCCATAAATTTCTCCTATTAAAGTTCTTGACTCACAATATCAGGCAGAGACTAATGACTTAAAAATAATATGGGCAAATGTCATCAGAATACAGATGACCTGGCTGGTAGCCCCAGCAGGGAGCTCCCATCTGATGTCTTGGACAAAGCAGAGTTCATTTTGGAGATGGGGTAGGATGCATACCATCTCGTATGTCATGGGAATGTTTTATTCATTTTATTTATTTTTTAAAGATTTTATTTATTCATTCATGAGAGACACAGAGAGAAAGGCAGAGACACAGGCAGAAGGAGAAATAGGCTCCCTGTGGGGAACCCGATGTGGGACTCAAACCCAGGAACGTGGGATCATGACCTGAGCCGAAGGCAGATGCTCAACCCCTGAACCACTCAGTCATCCTGGGAATGTTTTATTTTTAAACAAAAAGAGGTACTCTGGAGACACCTGTATTTTCCTCCAAAAGACAGGTTGGAGATTAAGGGTAAAGCTCCAGGAAGGGAAACTCAGGGAGACCCTCGAGGTGGACTCTGGTCCCCGTCTGCTCTGAGCTGGGATCATCTGCACAAAAGGTTCCAAGCAGGCCAAACCCAGGGAGGAAGGTGGTGAACACATCTGGACACCTGCTGGGGTGGACTTTCCCCCTTTGCTTCTGCTGAGGGCAGGTCTCCTTCTCTTTCTCTATCTTCATTCCATCTCCATCCACTTCGGAAGTCTTCGACTAAGCTCTGGAGTCCCTCTTTTTTGACTATATATTTTTTTTCTTCTCCGTACATAAGTTCATATATCAAATCCTCTCTCCTTGATCATCCAGGCAGCCATTTGAAGACCATCTGCTCAGCCTTCCTACATCAGCAGCTGGGAGGCGCTGCTTCCCCAGCCCCCCAGGCCACGCCTGTCCTAACACCAAACCCGCTTCCTCCCTCCTTGCCAGTCACCCTCCAGGTGAGCCACCAGAGTGCTCATCCCCAGGCAGGAACCAACTTAATGGCAGAGTCCTACTATTTGTTTCTTTGCATAAATTAATGTTAACTACGCAATAGCTTCCATGTATTCTTTTTGCCAGCATGGGCTTGATTTTTCTAGTAAGAATTCTCACCTCTGTGTTTCTTAACTCATTCTACTCTTGCTCTGTCCCACACCTGCCCCGACATCTGAGTCACCCACAAACTAGCGACACAGAGAAGGCCTTCAGCCAGTGTGTAACCGAGTGAGGCTATGGGGGCGTCCTCTGGGCTGTCTTCCGGAGAACCAGTGAACAGAGCTTCTAGGGATTTGGGGTCCGTCCCGGAGAACACCCAGCCCCAGATGAAGCCCATACTCTTCTTTGTAGGCAGCACTGCTGTCTGGGAAGACGTCTGGCTCTGGCACCGGGCCTGGCTCTCTGAATTGCAACCTTGCTGTCTTAACTACCCCTCCTGCCATGATACCCCAAAAGGGCAGCATGAAACTAGCATTCGGGGAGCATCATCAGATGTTATGCAACCGGCAGTGTTTTATATAAAAATCATGCCCAAGTTCACACTTACCCAAGCTTGCTACAGATGCCACAGTGCCCGGAGGAGGAGGCCAGGCATTAATCCCACACCACCTTTATGGAGGTGAGGCCCTGACTTGGACCCTGACACAGGACAATCTCCCACTTTTTACTCTGTTCATTCTGTGCTCTGAGGCCTCTTGTAGGAGAATGGAGCACCTAAACACAGTTCTGGGAGGTTCCGTGAGATCATTTTTCTCCTTTTCTTCTCTCCCCACCCCCTCCCCACTTTTTTTTTATTTTTTATATTTTATGAACAAGGATGAAAGTAAATGTGAACTCGAAACAATAAGGCACGGGAAAAAAATCACAGAAATAACTTAATTAAGTTTTTAAAGATTTCCATGCTTGAATAAATTAGCCTTCTTGCAAATGTCACAACATTCAGAAAAAAAAATTGTAATCAATGGAGCACAATGCTTTCGTGCTCTTTATTTAAACGAAAGCTCCATTGGTGCGTTTCCTTTACCCCTGCTCCTCCCTGCAGCTGCGGCTCCCTGGCCTTCTCAGCTCCAGGCAAGGGCACCAGACTCGCAAGCACACAGGCAGGCAAGTCAGCAGATCCCGGCCTGCTGCTGGGCAGGAGGGGAGGACCGTGGTGAGGGCAGAGGGTGGGAGGACTGAGCTTTTCCTTGGCCAGAGTGAGAGCTTGTGGTTTTGGCTCTCCTGTGAGAGGTAGCAAAATCTAATCCATCTTTGAGGGCTGAGGTGTCCTAGTCTTCGGCCAAAGTGGGGGGCTCGGGAGATCTTTCCTTCAGAGCCAGGATGGGAGTATGATGAGGTTCAGACCCAGCTCCACAGGATGGGGGTAGGGGTGGTTACAGGCTAGTCTCCTCCTCACCCTGCAGTGCGTGGTGCTCACCCCTCTCCCAGGCCCTTCCTCTTTGCCAGGGGAAGGAGATTACAGGAGGCAGGGCAACGGAAAAAGAGGGTGGAGGGGAAGGGGAGGGGCGGGGGGCCCTGCCTGCAGCCACACGGACAGATTTCCACCTCCAGGAGGGCAGACTGCTGGGGTTAATGAGTACGTGCAGCACTGCCTCAGATTTGAGTGGTGAGTGATGTCATGCTGGCTGCCCGGCCCTGCTATAATGCAGCTGTCAGGGCCCCATGGGGAAGACTTGGGGAGAAATACGAGAAGCAGAAAATGCAGCAAAAGGCCCAGTCAAGTGAAGGGAAATGGAATTACAGTAATGCTGAAAGCAGGCACACTGGAGAATTAAAACACTTTGTTTGGGAACCAGATTCTACTCAGCCCGGGTTATTAAATTATTTATTGTTTGCATCTCCAGTAATGGGAGAGAGTGATGGGGGAAACGATCAGCCAGGGCAGGAATTGTTTTAATTACCAGGCACATTCGGGGCCACCCTGGATCAAGCCTGGTGCCCCCGAGCACGGGCCTGAGTGAGGTGGAAACGGGATGTTTCAGTGCTTTAATTAGATTAATCGAGTCCATTTTCCATTAATAACCCTGAGATGGGTTGTATGATGATCCTTCAGACTTACCATGGCAGACACCAGCCCATTTCCCAAGGACTCCACGACTCCAGAATGCTCCACTGTGATGAAGAGGCGGCATGCACACTGATGGATACGGCGGGGACTCTCGTCTGCCAGCACCACTGGGTTTGGAGTGAGGGTGGTGACAGGCCTGCGGGAGGCGGGGAGGGGCCCGGGAAATGGAAGACCCGCTTCCTCCATTTGTTGGCCATGCTCTACCCTTTGGCAGTCTGGGAGTTTGGGAAGGTGGGGGAATGATAATCGGGCCATGCTGGTTTCTGATAGTTGTAACGCATCACATATTGTGATAAGCATGTGACACGTCACCTTCTGTTTGATCTTGGCAATTACCCTACTCAACGAGGTAACCGGGTGTCATGGTTTGTCCAGGGGTGTCCTGACTTATGCCTGTTGTCTCCGAGCAATTGTGAAGGGTGCCCCGTTTTCATGCTCCGAAGGGCCCTTCCTTATTTGGACCACAAATGGTTCTCCCCATTTTGTAGATGAGGTGCTAAGGCTTCAGAGCTTTGCCCAAGTCCTCCCAGCTGGTAAAGTGGCACACAGGGTTTTGTACTGGCTCTGGCCGGATTGCAGAGCTCTTACCTGGTGTGCTCTTCAGCTTCAGGGCTGGTGGAGAAGAGGAGAGGCAGGGAAATGAGGTGGCAGGGGAGATTGCTGTGTTACTGAATTTTCTCGGATAGCTAGCACTATCTAATCTGTCTTTAGGGGCCTAGCGTCTCTGAGTGGGAAGTCAGGGACACCGAGCTTGAGGAAGAAGTTCAAAGATGCCTGATTCACTCAGGGCAGTTGAAGCAAAGGAGCTGCCCTTCTAATTGTGAGCCCCAGGGTGGGCTTGTTCTTAATGCCAATGCCTGGAAACTGTGGTCGAGACTAAGTGTAGTGCTTTGCCACGAGGTGACCCATGCACACCTGGTTTTTCTTCAAGTCCAGTTGTCTGGGCAAAGAGCCAGGAATCTGAGCCTCTGGGTCTAGTCCTTGAACTCTGATCTGAAGCCATGAGGAACAACAATGAGAAAATCACCTTCCCATTGACTCAGTACCCTGCCTGTCACATAGAGTCCCGTCCAGCGTGCTGGGGAATAAGCTCCGTTAACCTGGCCACTGTTTGTCAAGAGGCTGTGGAAGTTGGCACCTGAGAGATGCAAATTGTTATTACCCTGCAAACAGTTGATATAAAGGGCTGGTCTGGAATGTTTTGCTTCCTTAATTAGAGCTGGTCTCTCTTTCCCTGCAAATCTGGGGACTCTCCTGTTATTAATGACCTTTTTGGATCCAAGCCCAGGACTTAGAGATACTGTCTTTGGATCCAGGTAATGAGGCTGCTACTGATCCCGAACAAATGGGTGAAGTTATTTAATAATTACTCTGTACTGTCCATGGGTGACCTTTCATTTGTGGAGATGAGAGGCATCTGTTTATCATCACCCCCACGTGGAAGATTCTGAGATTTTGGGATTGGTTCTGCTGGACAGGATCCATTTTGCTCTCTGCCTTTCTAGAAATGTTTGCCGTGTGAAAAGGTACCACATGCTGCAGTTCGCAAGGGGCAGCAGTTGAGGTGATGGGCTTGGGAGCCTTTTCAGACAGGGTGGAAATACAAATTCTTCTTCGATTGGGGTGAATGATCGTCTCCCAGGGCCAAGAGACCTTTGCATTGGTGAGGTAGGCAATGGTTTCTGGAGGTTAAACCTTTTAAGAGCAGAAGTTGGAGAGGAAATGAGATGCAGATCTCCATGCAAACTTAAGGGCAGACCAGGTCTTTTCTCCTTTATGCACTTAGAGTGCAAAAGTTCTCATGCCCAATTCCAATATGTGTGGTTGTGGGGGCGGGGAGCAGGAGGTGGGGTCCTCCCCACCATCAAGCAGTTGACTCAATTCTGACCTATCTACCTGGAGAGAGTATCAGATCTTATAGGCCAGGGGCTCAGTCCCATAAGACTGCCTTCCCCTACTGCCCTCTTCAGATGCCAATTCCAATTCCAGGCTTGTCACCTATACTTCTGACAAGACCCGCCACATATTGGACGTTCCAACGACCCCCTCCTTGGGTTTGATTAATTTGCTAGAGTAACTCACAGAGCTTGGAGGAACATTTTACTTACTAGATCACTGGTTTACTATAAAACAGTATAATTCAGGAACAGCTAGATGGAAGAGACGCCAAGGACAAGGCTTGGAGAAAAGGCATGGAGCTTCTAGGCTTTCTCTGAGTGCCCCCCTCTCCCCAGACCTCCATGTGCTCACCAATCTGGAAGCTCTCTGAGCCCATCCTTTTGAGTTTTGAATGGAGTCTTCATTTCATAGGCTTGACTGATGAAATCAGTGGCCACTGGCAATTGGATCTCAACTCTAGCCCTTGTCCCCTCCCTGGAGAGCTTGGGGGCATGCGTCAGGGGGAAGTGAAAGTGGAAGTTCTAAGCCTGTATTCTTGTGGTTGGTTCCCCTTCCTTAGGTGAATCTGGGGCTGTGAAAAGTCTCCTCATTAACATAACCAAAACCCCAAGGGTTTTAGGAGCTCTGTGCTAGAAAGGCCATTTCTTATGATAGATCACAACATCACACTGTTCCATGAGGGTGACGTCCCCTGTTCTGGGAAGAGATGTGGTTCGGTACTCCAGCTCTTCAGCCTGGAGAACCGAACATCATCATGAAGTACATCCTGTGGAGAGTGGAACAGAAGGGCTCAGAGTCCTTCCAGGGAAGAGTTCCCCTCTTACTGGGTCTTGAGGGGCCTCTGGAGGACTTGGTGGGGACCGTCATAGAGAAATGATGAGGACTAAAGGCTGGGGAAGGAAGGTAGATCAGTTTGATAAGCACAGAAAGACCCTGTCAAGTGTGGCAGTGTCCTAAAGAACTTGGTTGTGTCCTAGCTCTTCACCTCATTTCTATATTCTTTTAAAAATATCCTTGCTGAATATCTTCCCCTTCCCCCAGCCCTTGCTTATGCTTCTCCACAGGGAACTCAGTAACACAGTCTCCTAAGGTCTCCACTTCATTTTCAATCATGTTTATATATATATTTTTAATTATGATAAAAATATGTTCTATAACTTTTGCCCATTGACTGTGCTCAGTTTTGGGCATTGATTTTTTTTTTTAATTTAAAGATATTTATTTATTTGAGAGAGTGAGCAAGTGAAAGAGAGAGAGAGAGCATCAGCCGGGGAAGGGGGAGAGGAAGAAGCACACTCCGTGCTGAGCAAGGAGCCCAACATGGAGCTCGATCCCAGGGCCCCAGGGTTATGACCTGAGCCGAAGGCAGATGCTCAACTGACTGAGCCACCCAGGTGTCCCTTAGGCATTGATTTGTTTTCTTCCCTAGGAAGGACTGTCCTACAGGTTTTGGGACAGCCATGCCCACCCAGTGCCTTCTGGCTCAACAACCAGTTTCCTGATATGCTCTTCCAGAGCCCGGGTTCGAGTTCCCTCACCACCCTAGCCCCCCACTTTGATCAAGGCTTGTTTTATTTATCTCTGAATCAGAGAACTGCACGGCACAGTCAAGTCTGGTTGGACCACAAGATGGAGCAGGTCTATCTCCTTTCTTCCCGAAAATATTGTTTTATTAAGGCAACCTAAGAGAGGGAACTTCTTAAAGGGGGTGAGGAGGGCGCTTGGTAGAAGACCTCACAGTCCCTCCCGAAGAGTGGGCAGAAGAGCCCCCAGAGAAAAGTCTCACAAGGCTGGTTCGAGTTCGTGGCCAGGGCGCCAGGGGACAGGAGCACCTGCCTCTGGGGTCCCAGACACACCAGGTTCAGCCACTGGCAGGGAAGACAGTGCACTGGCATCTCAGAGATAGGCTCCAGAGCGCCGGGAATACTTCCCCAGGTCCATGTAAGGGAGATGTGGGACAAAGGTTGGTGGGTACATGTGGGTGCAAAGGTCAGTGGGGCGGTGAAGGTCAAGTAGATCATTGCCTTGGGGACAGGCCCGCGGGATCCTGCCAGCATCAGGGCAGTCCTTGCTGTTTGAGGGGCAGAGTCTTGGTTCCCATATCAGGGGATGCTGGGCCCGCCGGCTCTTTCGCTTGAGTCAAGAGATAATCAGAAAGAAGAATCTCGTCAATTAGAAAGTACGGACTGACAGACTGACGTCACATGGAGGAAGCAAGCTGTGCAGGTGGCTGGGGCCCTTCTTCCTCTTGGATGATCGGGGAAACCAGGGCTGAGGTGGGGCCGGAGGGGTGGGTGGGAGAGCAGCTCTGGGGAGAGGACTCGGGGAGTCATTCTGAACCTTCTCATCCGACCTGGGAGCTGAGAGCTGGGGGGAGAGGACACCGTACTTTCGGACGGAGCCAGCTTCCCCGGATGGGCCTGGACTCCTGCCTCCCGAACACGCACCACACGGACCAACATTTGTTCAGCTTCTGGCTTCCTTGACTTCCTCTGAAGGCAAGCCACACTTGTCTGAGGCACCATCCTTAGTCCACGATGCCTCAGACAGAGGAGGCGTGCACAAAAATGCAAGAGGAAAAAAAAATCATAAAATCATAAAATGGTTTCGGCTCAAGAGAACTTTAGAAATCACCCACGGTTTACTAAAGAGAGAGGACTTTCTTGTTTCATCCCCACTCACCGGATGTCCTCACTTCCTTCCTTTCTTTCTGTATCTCGGCTCAACAAAGCAATTCCCTGGCACCCTTAACATCCTTTCCCCGTCTCCGTCCGCTGGCCTCACTTGGAAAACCCCAACGACCCGCCAGCTCTGCACCTTTTCAGAAGCAGCTTCGTGCTGCTGGAGAAAACCTGCTTCCCCTTGAAGGAGATGGATGGAACTCCAGGGGAGACACCCCTGACCCCACCCCGCATCCATCTCTGGCAATGTGGTTTTTGTGATCTGTAGGCCCTGCCAGGGGCTGCTCTATTTCTGCTGCCCATTTTAGAGGGTTATTTTCTTGAGGACCTCCATGTGGGTGACTTTTGTGCCTCCCACTCTCTGGACTTAGGCTGGGAAGCATCTTAGGGACTGGTTGATCTGGTACCTTTCAATGTTTTTATCTTTAAGTGGAAAAACTGCTTTTTCCATAGATTCACTATTTGGAAAAGAGGAAGTGGAGCTTCTCTTGCTGAGAAGGTGCTGGGGGGTGGGGTTCCACTGCTGGGGCTTCTGAGGCTGCTCCTGTGCCTGACGGCTTCCACAGAGTCCTTTTGAAATTGCTGACTCAGACTAAGAAGCCTGCTGGTGGAGGTGAGGGCACTGAGGTGAGATGACTTGTCTGAGGTCACACCACAGACCCTTGACCCAGAACGTTTGCTCTGGGGCTCTTTCCCCCAGAGCGTGGCACCTTTTACTCTTTTTTGGCCTCCCTTGCCTGCCTCTGGCTCATGGCAACCTGGGCTATGACCACCATTGTCTCCTGCTGGGCCCCGGGGGGCCCATTCCTCTGGCAGACAGATGAGGGGGGCCCCCCTGGTACCAAACTCCTGTACACACAGACGCAAGACCAGTCCTCCCACCTCTGTCCTTTCTAGGGATTGAAGCCCAAAGCCTCTTACAAAACTGTCTTCTGAGGGCCCCTTGGCTGTCCTGTTTGTAAAACCATTCACAGCCAGCCTTGCCTTTCATTTCCTTAATCTTAAATTGCATCAAAAAGGGAGAGATTAGAGGTAAAACCTCAATAAAAGACTGAACAAAGCCTTCCCCCACATCGGATTCTCACACCTAGCTTTGCCTCGGCCCCCCTCCCTCTTGTCTGACAGACTGAGTGTATGAACCTCTATTTTTTTTTTAAACTTAGATTAAAACACTATTTAGAAAAGGCCCCGCAAGTTTGAAGTCACCTCTGGTTCATACATTAAACATCAAATGTACATTAACTGTGAATTATGGTCATGAAAAGTAAATCCTTTAATACCGTCTTCTATGTTCCACTGCAAAGGCTTAGCATTACTGGCCTCTTTGCAGCTCCGTCAATGGGTGGACTTCTTATTTTGTAGTTCTCGCCACCATGGAGGCTTCCTTCTCCTTTGCACCTGTAAACACACAGCCATGTGAAAAGGTGCAGGGAAGTTGAAGCTCAGAAGCCAAGTTACCTGGGTGGCATGGGAGCCATTTATCCCCAGTGGCTCTGGCTCGTGTGTGGGGCCCCACACTAGCTCTCTTATGACCATTCTGGGCTCAGCTCAATTCTGTTTGCAACACCAAGTTCTGGGGAGCCATCATTGTTAGGAAGGTGTCGGGCTCCTGGGTGGCTCAGTGGTGGAGCCGTTGGCTCCAGTAATGATCCCAGAGTCCTGGGATGGAGTCCTGCATCAGGCTCCCCACAGGGACCTGCTTCTCTCTCAGCCTATGTCTCTGCCTCTCTCTCTCTGTGTCTCTCATGAATAAATAAGTAAAATCCTAAAAAAAGGGGAAGGTGTCTAACTGGTATCTTGATGAAGTTATTGCCCAGAAATCCTGGCAATGGAGACACAGAGTTGCCTTTCCTGAAGAAAAGGCAAGTTTGGAAGCCAGGTATGGGGAAAGCACACCTGGGATTGATAAGTGACCATCGTCCCTGGGTCTTGGGTGGCAGCCGTGCTGTTGTACTGTGGAGTCATCTGATATTCTCCATGGAACCAGGACAAGCCAACCTGACACAGAGCAGGTGGGCGTATATCCAAAATACTCTTATAAGGAGTACCTTTTCCCTTTCAAACTGTAGGAGCTCTCCCCGGTGGAGCAAAGAGACAAACTAGCTTCAGAGGCTTTTGCTACAATCTGATCTAAAGCCCAGGAGGCCACAAACCTGCCCGAGTTGTGGACAGGCCTTAGCAGGCTTCAAGACAAAATTAGGAGAGTCAGAATGAATTACTTCTTCTCCAACCTGGGTTAAGAGACAAGATTGGGTAGAGATCATGATGCAGAATGGTTTAAAAAGGCACTGAATTGCATTTCAGTGTTTATGCACCTCCAAAGTTTGCACTAAATTGCACAAGTTATTTAAATACATTCTTTAATATTTATGCTTTGTTGTTTTAATAAAGACTTCTATTTTTAAATAAAAATGCATAATTAAGTGGAACAGAATATTTTCTTCTTTGATGTACTTAATCACGCCTCTGGGAAGCTTAAGCTGTTCCAATTATAAAGTCCAGACACTACTGTCTACAGGGTAGCAGCCTGCACGCAGTAGGTCCTCAATAAATATTTAATGACCAGCTATTATATGTCTGACACTGTGCTAAGGTCTGGAGATACAAAGGAGTGAGGGGAAAAAAGACATGGCTCCTACTACGATGGTGCTCATAATATATTGAGAGAGTCAGACATTATTTATACAAATGAGTGCATGCTTACAAGAAAACAGGAGAAATAGGGAGGCTGTCAGATGAAAGCTTATGCCCCCCCAAACCAAGCTTACATTCCAACACGGTGCACAGGTGGAGAGCTCTGGGGGGCTTCCCCAAGGTTGTGATGGGATAAGAGGGGATCGTTGGGTAAAGAGAGAGGGCAAGGGAATCTGAAGCAGAGCCAGTGGGAGGAGCAAGCCTAGTGGTAGGAGGCAGCATGGTGTATTGTGGGGGAATTCAAAGAAGGTGAGGATGAGTGGCCTGGCTATGGCACAGGCTGGGCTGTGGATGAAGGTGCACAGCTAAGCCAACAAAGTGTGAGTCAGGAGTGGAAATCCAGCCCTGCTCCATCTGCCATGCTAGAACCCAGATGAGAAGTTGCATCAGCCCAGGGGTAAGGGCACCTTTCCCAATTGGGCTGCCCAGGAAGGGCATCTTTATCTCACTCCCCTCAAGGTGCCCTAAATGCTAACATGGCCATGGAGGCTGGTCCACAGCAAGGGAAGGGAGAGGTGAGACCAGGTAAGGCTGGGAAGGCAGCCAGGGCCAGGTGAAGCAGGCCTTGAAGTCCCTATTCAGAATGTGGGCCTTTATCCTAAGATCAATGAGAAGCTAATGGAGGGTTTTAAGTGTGTATGTGTGTGATGAACAGATTTGCATTTTGAAAAGATCACTCTGGTCGAAGTGTGGAAAACTGATTAGAGGGGCACCAGAGTGGAAGGGGGGTATGATTTTGGGCAGAGGATCACGAATTTGGTCTTGGACTACTGAATTTGATGTGTCTTAGAGGCATCATAGTGGAGACACTCAGTGAGCAGTAAGCTCAAACACATTGTATGTACAATCCTTAGGTGGTAGTTGTTGTGACCTCCACTGGTCAGCCACAGGGCATATCATAACTTAGGCCATGGGTCACCAGGGAAAGAGAAGGAACCTAACGACAGGCAGGGTGGGAACTAGTGGAGTCTGGGAACCAGTGGCAAGTCTGGCTTTCAAGTGATGATGTCCCATGGTCCATACCAGTGTCCCAGAGGACAAGGATGAGCTGATCGATGGAGCACAGCACAGGGAGACTCCAGGCAGGGTAACTACCATAGTAAGATTAGTGGCAACACACTGCTTCTACCGGTGGCACTCTGGACATTGCAGCTCTGAGCTGGGCAAAGGACTAGAAGAGAAGTAGAGTGCAGATTTAGAACTGGCCAGAAGCCAGCCACACTCACCAGGAAGACAGTGTGAGCCCTGGTAGAAAAGATTTGTCTCTGGACTTTGAAAAGCCTCAGGGGGTTTAGCTCTGGGCCTATGGGGTGCCCAGCTTGAGGAAGTGAGACCCATTAATTACAAGCCCTCAACTGCAGGTACGTTAGTAAACGCCTGGGCCTAGTCAAAACAGGCTGGGGGACAGGGCAGGTTGGAGTCCATAAGTCGGCTGGAGATAGGGTGGGCTGGAGGTGGCAGGAGCTCATCGTGATAAAATCAGGAGCTTCGTGAATAGAGACCTATAAGCTGTGATAGACACTGTTTCCTCTCTCTTGCTGGCCACTTGCTAGATGCTCTAGTAGCTCTATCAGTTCTGTGTGGAAGGGCAAAGGTGTTAGTGCATGTGCGCGTGCATGCACACACTTTCCGCTCCTTGCCAGGCTGCAGTAAAGTTTGGAGGGATCAAGAAAATGTTATGATCACCTAGTTCAGAAAAGACAAGGCAAAGAAACAGAATCTTAAGCAGTCATTCAATCCAGCTCCTTATCAGCTGGCAGGACTTAAACTCTACTTATGACTATTAATAATAATGCCACGCACTCCTCTAAACATTTTATATGAATCAACTAATTTAATGACCACGATAACCTCACCTTACCCCTGGGAGGTCAGTTATTACCAACCACACTTGAGAGATAAGGGAACCAATGGACAGCTGGGAGGTTAAGCCACTTGTCCAACGTCACAGAACAGTAAGTGTTCGAACCAAGAGTCAAATCCAGACTGTCTACTCCAGGCCTTCATGCCTAATGTCTGTATCATACTGAACACGGTGAGAAAATCTTAAAGTTCTCAAGTGCTGTCTTATAGAAGTGTTTAAAACCCCCTAAATTCTGGATTCTAGGATTCAGTGGGATCAACTCTGCCCTCCTTTCTTCCTAGGCAAACTTGCAGGCCTCGTGAAGGGTAACCAAAGGTGGAGGGGTTGTGGGGATGATTATTCTGATGTCTAAGAAGAGAGCCTTGGAAGGGCAAGCCCCACCTGAGGGAGATGGCATGGCAGCAGGCGAGCCTGGTCATGAAACAGGGCTCCCCGGGTCACATCTCACAGTAGGGTCTTGGGTATGGGGCAGCTTCTACTTCTGAATCCCCACCATCAGCCTCCCCAGCACCCAGGAATCAGATATCGCCTGGTATCTTCACTCATTACTCAAGAGGTAAAAGAAGGTGTGTGTTGCAGCTAACTCTTTAAATAATATCCTTGGGCCTGTAGCACTGCCTCTATTCTTTGCAGAAATCTTGCTCCGTGGTGGATCACAGAGTATTCACACTTACTGTGAGCTGTTTGGAGTGAACGTACAAACTGCTTGGTATGGTGTAAGCTATGAGTCAGTTTACAGGTGCCTAGCTTCGTCATGACATAGGACTTTATCTGGCTTAACATCCAGGTCTGCTTGCTCAGCTCCAACTGGGTTCATTCCAGGCATGCTAGGTAGTCATTTTTTCTACCTTGTTTCCAGAAGGAAACAAAGTTCCTTCTAGTCAGGTTTTTCTCGAGGCCAATCCACTGGGCAGCCATACTCCTGGTATGGCTCAGCGGATGGATCCTGGATCTTGCATCCCCCACCTTGCATTTCCCAAATGCTTATCTTTCCTCTAGCAATTTAACCATGAGCAGCAGCATCTCCCAGTCTGACCTTCAGGTGAAGGTCAAATGACTTTGCTTTGACCTAGAGCAAACAGGCATGCAATGAGGACAAGCATAAGACTTGGGAGAGAGGTCAATCCCTATGAGGCCACACTGAGGGGCCGACTCAACTGGACCATGAGGGCTTTTGCTCATTCTTTCTTTTCTTTCTTTCTTTTTCTCTTTTTTTTTTTTTTATTTGCTCCCTGTTGAGAGAGTTGGGATGAAGGGCGCAGATAAAGCACCTGGCTAGATCCAATCCTTATTTTTTTAAGGAAATATCATTGCCCATGAAAACTCATGTTGCACAAGCAAGGCAAAATCTGTCTGGCTATTGAGAAACCCTTTTTGGAGTTAAGAGCAAGAGGTCCAAAATGGAAAACAAGACCTATCATCACCCACCGAAAATCTTAAGTTGGAAATCTTGGGCTGTATTGGCAACACGGATGGTCACTTTTCCTCCAAACTTCCATTTCCATGAGCTCTTATGTCTTCTCTCTCTTGGATGAATAGGCTCAATCAAAGATTGAGAGTGATGAACTGGAATCAGGTACAGTTTGGGATGTGGCATAGGAGTCTGGTGCTGTAGACTTCATGTCTACTCTCCATATGAAAGTCAAGGGAAATCCCATGGGGGTAGCCTAAAGTAGGCTCCTTAGATGAACAAAACACAAAATAGCCCAGGGTAGGGGAATAAAGAGCTCCAAGAAGATACTGGAAACCTTCCTCTGAGTTTCTCCCTTCTCTCCTGCCACACCCCAAACCCAGAAGTCCCTGTGAGCTCAAGACAGAAATAAAGAGAATCCCTTCTTCCTCTTTTTCTTATTCGCCCCAGAAAGACTTTGCATTAAAAAAAAACCAACAACCCAAAAAATGAAACAAAACAAAAAACACAAAAAAAGCTCTTCTAAAATTGAGAGAAACTAAAATGGAAATGAAGAAAATCCAAAAATGTATATGCATATGTAAGCTTAAAATACAGGTATTTGTGCACTAAATCATACCCATTATGGGGCGGGGAAGCCCAGCTTCACTCCAGCTTCACTCCATCCTCTTTTTTTTTTTTTTTCAATATTTGCCTATTTATTTGAGAGAAACAAAGAGTGGGTATGTGAGTGTGGGGGGAGAGGAAGAGGGAGAGGGAGACAACCCTCAAGCAGACACCCCGCCCACCAGCTCATAGCCAGATGGGGGTGCTTGATCCCTTGACCCTGAGATCATGACCTGAGCCAAAATCAAGAGTCGGACGCTCAATCGACTGAGTCACCCAGGTGCCCTCCTTCCCCTGTTTTAGGAATATGCCCAGAGTCCCTTTTTTTGTTGTTGTTGTTTCCAGACCATTTCCCTTCCCGTTCTGGGATGAAGTTCTTGTCAGGTAAATGTCTAGAAGGCTCTTAAAGCTGTTAGTGAAAAGGTACGCTGCTGCCCCCTCCCCAAGGAATAGAGGATGCTTTACCTTTCCCCAGGACCCTACCTTACTTGCATGAAATGGGTGTAAATGGTCTGGACACACCATCTGATCTCCACAGGGTAGGGCCAAAAACCTCTTTTCCTAGGGACCCTCCACAAATTCTGGCAAGTGTCCAAGGCACTGTAGAACAAAACAAGAGAAGGTCCAAGCTCATGCTGCTAGTTCAGTTTGTTTCAGCATCTCTTTTTCTGCAGGCATCAGGTACATTACAGACAGGGAAATTGGGTTTCAGAAATAGCACCTGTCTGAGAGCGGCAGGCACCACTCCCCACCCCCGTCCACACCAAATGGTCTTAATTAACTTTGGACACTTCCGCACCTCACACTTTATTTCTGAATGTTATTGAAAGTTGTCAGAACTTGTCTCACTTTTTTCTTTTATTATTAATGTGTAAATACAATGCCTCGGGAGTGTTACTAAAACACAGAATCTAATCCCAGGAGATTAATTTATGAACGCAGCATAGGGTGCAGCTGCATCCTAGTGGCTGCAAATTGATGTTGGTAAGAGCCACAAGCACTGGCCTCTCCAAACCCACAGAGATCCAGGAGGCCAAGGGGGTGGGGTGGGGTGGAGGCAAGCAGGGATGGGGAGGAGAGCTGATTTCTGCTGCTCCAGGACACAAGACCTCGGATTTCTCCGGTGGAGAGGAGAAGAGGAAGGCCATCTTTCTTTCCTGATGGGGCAGTGTCCCTTGCAAGTCTGTCCAGTCATTAGCCAAGTCCATGGGCATCTATTGAGTGTTTATCCTACACAAATCTAAGCTCAGCTCCATGGGAATCAAAACAAGAAAAGAGAGATACTGTTGTGATGATTTTACCTTCCTTGGGAGAGTCAAGCGTAGGCACTTGAAACTATTAGAGAGCAAAACCAGACCCTTAGCAAGCATGGCATTGTGTCCAGCAGATGTCCAATGCATAGGTTCAGTGGGGAGGAGAGTCGGTGTGGGCTGGAGTGATGAGGAAAGTCCTCTGGGGGGCAGGGGTGCTGAGGTGGGGTACCTGACCTCAAGCGAAACCTAGTGAGGTTAATGATGGGGTGCCCAGGGTCCTTTCTTAAGGTCACAGGAGATTTGGCTAATGGTGGTCCCGGCGCTATCTTTGTTTCCTCAGAGGAGCTGAAGCCAGGCAGCCTGGAGAGAGGATGGGAAGAGTGCGCTTAGTTAGAAGCTGTGCTCTACATAAGCTTGAGAAAACACCGGTCCTCCCTATCCTGAGGAGCAGCTAGGCACCCTGGCCCAGGGTCACCGACTCCCATCTACCTCCTGGGAGCGCTGAGCACCGAGGAGGCAAGCCTTTGGCATTTGAGAAGCGGTTCTCTTTGGGGAAGGCAGAAGAGGTGGCTGCCCATAGGCAAGGGGACGAGCTGGGGGTAGGGATTACCCGCGGCTTTGGGGGTCCACCTGAGCAAGCTGGGAGCCTGGAATGGGGCAGGTGAGGGGCAGCAGCCCGGCCTTCCATTCTGGGGTTCCGATGATCTGCTGTCTCTTTGGGGGACCAGGAGCAAGTGGGGACACCTGTGCAGAAGGCTG